>NW_003307543.1:0-1247879 GCF_000182895.1 Coprinopsis cinerea okayama7#130 | reverse complement strand
GTCGAACTTGATCGTTCAAGAAAAAGGGAGAAAGTGTAATGTTATAGCCGACACTGGAATGGTCGAGCGCTTGGAGCGCCAAAGACCGTGGTGCTGAATGCAATCGAAGACCAAGCGAGCGTCGTGTCACTCATCAGAGACATCCAGTCATCTGAGGAGTTCTGAATGACATTGACAAGGACGGAAACAGTGGACACATCCGAATATTCAGAGATTTAGTAAGAAACCAGCTCAGCCAGCGAAATCGAAAGCGAGAAAGAGTGCTCACACCGCTAGCGACGATCTGCCTGTCTAGACACTCCACGCAGAACTGTTGGATCGTTGGGCCCGAAGATGTGAACGACACCGAGGAGGCAGGGATATCTCAGGGCCCGCGGTTTATCTTCCGATGTTACGTTTGGCAGAATAGGAAGTTTATGGTTGAGCACTTGCCACGGAGCAGGATGTGACGCCCAGAACGGATTGTCCCTGTCTGCCATCGATCTTCGTCGAGGTGACGCAAGGAAGTTCGTGCCGTTTTCGGGGAGAGCCCAATCGTACGACGTAGCTGGAAGCCCCAGAATTTGGTCGAATTTGGGTGGCGAGCTCTAGAGTTAAAATACGAGACATCGAGGAAGAAACATAGGACACTGACGGTTCGATACAATCGACATACCGGTATGACAAAATGGGACCACAGGACGGAATAGTGCACATCGTCATCCATAAAAGTACCATCGAAAAGGACTAGAAATACACGCATAGAAATTCGAGAAAGAACGACATTACACTGCTATTGTCCGTCCGGCTTGCCTTCACAGAAACGCTGCAACTTTTACCGGTCTCCGAACAGCGGCAGAGTTTCCTTCTGCAAAGCGATAGGTGACTTTGTAGGGCTTTTCGACAGATACCTTTCGCGTGGTGAATCTGGGACCCTTGCCGGCAGGCGCGGTTATGCGACGTCCAAAGAAATCGGTGGGGCCCTGGAAGTGAACGTTAATAAAGGATAGGAACAAAGGGCGAACCAGGGTAATCGACTTGCCAGGTCTTCCTCAACCTCAAGTTTAGATCGCTTAGCGTCAGGTACGTCCTCGCCGTCCACAGTGTCCCGTGGGCGCTTGTGAGGACTCCGGTTTAGGGACCCGGAAGATGACCTGGGTGGAACTTGAGCGCTTATTCAAGACGAGGGGCTCAGAGACACTCACTTGAACAAGTCAGCATGCTTGCCCCTCTTTCCTTTCTCGATGTACTCAGTATCTCTCTCGGTTAGCTTGGCGTCCACCTGGATGCACAGGTCCTGTCAGTAATATGCCAATGACAGCGAACAGAAACCTGACCTGTTCAGCTACAAGATGTCGAACAGCGTATCTCGATACAGGGATGTCAGCTGCCCGTTTGCCATCATAGGTAATGAATACATCAATGGGCCTGCACGGAGAGTAAGAATGTGGACGGTCTGATAGAAAGTAAAGATACATACGGCTCCAGCCGATAGGATAGCTGTCCGTCTTCGCTACGTTCACGAACAAAGCGTAAATCTATTGCGACCATGACACTGACGAGGCGCTGCAACAGCGCTCTCTCTTCAACCTTGATCACCTGGTTATTGATCTGTATAGAGAAGATGAATAGGTCTCAATGGACAGACATCGAGGGGAAGGGCTTACAGGTCGTAACGGAGGAGAAATGATCCGGTTAATCAATGGTGCAAATTCCGTCTGGAGAATGGGCGTCTCGCTGAAATGCCGATAGTCCCCGTTGTTCCGCACAGCAGCTGAGCGGAGACTTCGACCAAGCGTCTTGTAGATTTCTTCATTGGTCCGAAGAAGTTGCACATGCTACAGAGCGACAGGTTAATTAACATCCAGACTTAGAGCGACCCACTGACCTCCCAGTCGACTTGCCTTCGGTCGATGCGCTCTCCGCCCCGTTCTTTGAACAAGGGGAAGAAGGGAACAAGAGTGTATGGTAGGTAATGGTGAAGAGTAAAATCGCCATCGCCATACATTGCGCTGGACATGGTATCAAAGGTGACCAACCATTCGATAGCCCTCTCGTGTCTCGAGAGATTGGCGTCATGGTGTCGTAGGGTAGTATAATGTCCAAAGCATGCTGCAAGACAACGTTAAAATACAATAGATGCCACGCAGAGTCTTACTTGCCTGTTGCAATACCGGTTTCCCTTCCGCAACTGTCGATTTCGTGGTAGAGACGGCCGACGTATTTGCGTTCCTCGCTTTCTGTCAGACCCAGTTCCTTCACTCGTTTTTTGGACAATGGGGTGAATAGACTGTTGAGACACGATTGTATGGAACTTCCAGACTCCTTCATTCCCATCGTAGCCTTTCGAATGATGGGTTCCGTGACATCCTCTTTCTTCGACTTGATGAACTAGAGAAGCGTCGGGTCAGCGCTGTTCGAGAGGGCTGGACGACGAAAATAGTCCAACCTGAAGCGTATTTAGACAACCTCGCAGATCCCCCTTGGCCACGCCAACTAAAGTCGCAAGTGCACGGGCGTCCGCTTTAAGTCCTTCGTATTCGCAAATCTCCCGCAGCCGCTTCACGGTGTGGATGTCGGATGGCTTATTGAACCTGATCTGAAGTGCATGGGGCCTGAGCTTGGCGATAGAGCTGGCATTGATATCATTGCATATACAAATGATAGGGCGCAATATTGGACGCGCTGCGTGAGGATCCCGCTTTCCGTTTCGTTCTGAAAAGTGTCAGTCGGGCATTCCACGAACAAGGAGGCCTAGTTACGTTTTTTCTTTGTTTTGACTTGCGTTAGCTGCACCAACTTGTGGACGAACGTGTTGGACTAGGAGTGGTTCAGAAATGTTCCAGAGCAGAGCTAATATTGACTGCACACATACGTTGTCTCCAGCACCGGTTGCACCATCAATTTCGTCAATAACTACAAGGACGGGTTTTGTGCTGCCAACGGTTGACCCTGCTTCAAGAGTGGGCCGTATCCTGTCATCTACGACGTTGCCTGACCGGGCATCACTTGAGGCTGTATTAGACATGGCAGGGACCAAGTGCTACTAGGTTTTACCTCGCATTAATTTCCATCACTTCGTACCCTGCCTGTTTCGCGATAACATGGGCGAGTGTGGTCTTTCCCAGCCCCGGTGGGCCAGAAAGCAAGAGGAACTAGGACACAGTAGATGAGTGCTAAGCTAGTTGAAAAATGGTCGCGCGCACCTTCTCTTGGGGCCGATGGTACTCATCCTCATAAGTAGTGTCTTCATCCTTTTGACGAGCCCTCTTCTTCGCTTTGTTCTTCCCAAATACACACCAATCCCACTGTTTAAGCCACGCCATTGCCTCCCTTGAAGCCCGTTCATTCCCCAGTAGATCCGTAAATTTCCTGGGTCGATACCGGTCCACCCAGAGCGTGTCTTCCACGTCGGGTTTGTCTTCCGATGGTGCAGCGCTCTGTGGACTACAAGCCACAGTCAGCCAGACTCACAAGGGGCAAGGAGTGGGAAGCCTACGTCGTCTGGAGCTCCGTTGCCTTTTCAACGGAAAGGGTTTCGAGCATTCTGTGTATTGGGACATCTAGTAATTTGAGTGTGTCGGGATTACTTGCACTGCTTGTTGACTAGACCAAATGAGTTTCCCGCCGAATAGAGAGCAAAAACCTACTCACCCCAGCAATTCCCGTTCGCCGTACTCTCCGTCTGATATGGAGCGGTTTTCCATCGAATGTTGTTGCACGGATTGAACGGTTTGACGACGATAAGGTGGTTTCTTGTACAGGTATAGCAGGAGGCGAGGCTGTCCTGAACGGTTCGGGGGAGGTTGGTGGGGAATCATGGGCTTCTGGCGATCGGCTTTCGGGAGATGATGCCTTTGAATACAGTTCAGTAAAGGATAAATGCAGGACATAGGCAGCATACTCTGCTCGTCGACCCAAAACTGCTTGAACCTCCGAGGAGGCCGTTACTTTGCAGGCCCAAACTAAATCCGCCCTGATCATCGTCACCTTCGGATGCACGAGCACCACCGAGGAGACCGTTGCTTTTGAAGCCAAAGCCAGAGCTGTGAGTGTCTTCTTCTGTTCTGTCGAGTTCGGGGCTTGACCTGTTCGAGCCCAGCAAGCCGTTGGGCTTGAGAGCTGAAATCATGTTGTCCAGAGGCGATTGGCGGTCTTCCTGAAGGGCGGTTGAGGTCGAACCGAGACCCAAGAGTCCATTGGATTTAAAGAGAGACATTTCACGCGTGATCCCCGTCGAAAAACGCGTTCCAAGTTGTTGTTGGTGCTGAGCAGGCCGTTGTGGAGGAGGCTCGAGACGCGTCTGTGACAAGACGCGCTTGGGTCACACGGCGGTGTGACCACGAGCACCGCCACGAGCACCTAGCGTGATCCGGAGGCTCTCTTGGCATTTAGGACTTGCTCCCCGACGATGTCGTCAACCAATGAAAGCCAACAGCAAGGTCACCTCTTATTTTTTGCCTCATAGAAAGCCTTAATCTCACAATATATTACAGCATTTCGCTCACTGATCGAATCCGTTACCAATGTCGATACTGGCTCGAGTGGTCCGAAGACAAATCTTTCACCTGAAGCAATTCAAAGGCTCTCGGAGAGGCTGAGTGAAATCGTCGGATTCGATGCCATCCAGGACTTCACTCCGAAAAGAAACGAACGTGGAGAGGTAGGCCCATCGCTTTCTATCTCACCGGGCAGCGATTCGATCCATCTATTAGCTGGTCAACGAAGAGGGCTTGCCCATCGTCGACATCACAGAGCCGGTCCCTGGAAATGAATCAGAGGAATTAATCTTTATGGACCGCGATCCAATTGTAAAGTTGGACCAAGTTGCCCCATCTGTTCGTGAACGTCTAAGCCAACATCGCGAACGCCTACTTGACATGCTCGAGGCCGAGGAACGCGCAGAAGAGGAGAAAGAGAGGGAGAAAGAGAGGGCAGAGATTGCAGAGATTGCAAGGAAACGGGCTGAAGCCGCTGCTAACGAGAAGAAGCGCCTCGCGGCTGCTAAGGAGATGCAGAAAAGGATGGGAAAGGCTCTCATCAAAAACTTGGGTGAGTCGAGAGCGAAGGATGAGAGGGAGAAGGAGATTCAAAGGTTGAAGGACGAGGAATCTGACGCGAAACGGAAGGCCGCTTCTGCGTCTGTCGCAAAAAAGACGGTGACCTTTGCTCCGGGAGTTGCTTCAGGGGACGACGAGTATAGGGAACAGAGTTGGGGCGATGTCATCCCAGGCCAATTGAAACCAGTCAGTAGACCCACGATGAAAATGAATGTTGTCGAACGAGTTCCGGTCAGCAAACCATTGCGAAGTCCTTTACCGCCTACACGGTCAGAAAGGGATTCGGACGACGAATCGGACTTAGACGACCAGTCACTGGATGGTGGCTCAGATCAAGAGCTAGAAGAAGAGACGGACTTGGACTATGCATCTCTGCAGCGACAGGTCGAATTGGAATATCTCCAGAAGCGAGCTGCGATTGGACAAGCCGCCGCTACAGCAATGCAGGAACTTTCATCGCAAACTGAAACACCTGCAACTGAGACGGTATGGATCCTTGCGGTCCAAAGAATTACCACCGCTGACATCGTCCGTTACAGGAAGAAAGCGTCGGTATATCCTTCAAAGAATCACAGAAACCGGCCGTTTCGCAGTTCAGAGCCAACAAACTCGCCTCTGCCTACGGAGCAAGTAACCCGACCTCGGTGGTACCTGTAGCAACCGCTAAAACGATCCAGAAATCTATCCGGACGGGGAAGCTCGACGAAGACGGAAATCTCGTAGGAGGAGAGGACGACAGCGCGAGCGAACTCGAAGACGAAGGGATGCAAGAGGTCCTTCAGCTTCTCAGGAAGGGGGAGGTTTACAATCTGGGACCGAATGGAGAGTATATCCACACCGTGCATCCTCAGGACGCCGCACGTGGGACTGGCACATCGTCTGCACCCCGAGTCGACGACCCCTCAAAAACTCTGCCTCCCCTGAACACTAAGAATCCTGTATCCAAGTTCAAGGTTTCAAGAGCAGCAGCCGGGCGACCTTCAGACTCGGTACAAAGTCTGTCCCCTTCGCCCACGCCTGTCAGTGATTTAAACCGGTCGTCTCCAAAAACCGCGTCTCCGACAGCACAAGCTGCACCGAAGCTTTCCGAAGGACTTTCGACAACGTCCCTTAACCCAATGTCGATGATTGTGGATTCATCTTCCTTTGCACCTTCACCAGGATCATCGACCAGTCGTGCATCATTCTCTATGATCGTCGAATCCCCATCCTTCCCTCCAACGGGAGGAATGAAAGGCCCTAATGGGACTTTCACTACCCCTGTTCAGGGATCGCTTCCTCCAAGAACGTCGAGACCGGATCGGCCCCCTACAGTTATTGCTTCTACTGTTCGTGAATCCAAACCAATCACAAAACCGCCTGCACCAAGTTCCGAATCTTCTACCCCGGCCAAGGTCTCAAAGTTCAAACGAGACCGCACGCGATGATTCTAAGAATGGATTGATCCCTACTGTTGTATTAGTCCATATGTATGTTTGGTGGTAGTGAATTTGTCATGATTGAGCTACTAAGATACAGTGCGCAGGGGAATAAAGTTCATCAAGTACCAAGGCCGATAGATAGTCTGTTAAAGAATAACATAAAAACCCCGAAAGAATGTGCTTAAAAGTGAGTGAAGTGTAGAAAGGTGCGAAGATGTAGTAACGCCTATGAAACGGAAGGCGGCGAAACAATACATGTAAAATGTCTGCATGGTGTCTACTAAAACTTAAATGGATGTGGTCAGAAGAGTGAGCATCGAAGAAACCGAACGGTGGCAAGTAGAGCGGTTGCGAAAGAAGGAAAAAGTACAGCACGTCAATATTGCCTAACAAGGTCTTCGAGGGTTTCTACCACTTTCGACATCGTAGGGCGGTCGCTGGGATCCTGGGCCCACATCTCTTCTATCAGAGTGACGATTTCCGGGCACCATTGCTTTCGTAAACCAGTGATTGATGGTCTGAAACTGGCAGTTAGCACGTCACGACAGCATAAAGGCAAGTGTACACACCTCTGCTTTTTGGCACCAACTTGCTCGTATATAGCATGTTCATTCATTCCCTTGTAGCAAGTAAGAATTCCAGTGCTTCGAGTTGAGACGAGAAAACACTCCTCACCTCCCAAGGGAACTTCTTGTTTGGAAGGTGCCACTGAAGCATCTCCCAAAAGACCATGGCACAAGAAAATACATCAACTTTATGGTTGTACTTGGGATGCGCCGTCCACAGTTCAGGGGCCTGCCAGTTGACTGTTCCGACTAGGCTGCGAACCATTGATCTTGTCGACTGTTTCACTTTGGCAAGACCGAAATCTGCAATCTTGGCAACGCCTTTGGCAGTGATAAGGATGTTCGATGATTTGCAGTCTCGGTGAATAACAGACGGTTTGCGCATGTGAAGGTATTCCAAGCCGCGAGCAATATCAAGCATCATAGTAAGCTAAGCGGGAATAAGGAGGAACGTGAGGCGGTGGAGTTGGCAGCAAAGCGGGAATGGACATACAACTTTGTGAAGTGAGGGCGCACTGACATTGCGAATGTAGTCAAACAGATCGCCATTCGAGCACAATTCGCTGACAATCATCACCGGTGTTTCCTTGGTGTTCTCTGGGATACTGACGCCGAGCTGGAATAAGGTAAGGTCAGAGCCATCACAGTCAATGTTTAAAACCCCTACTCACGAAGCGAACAATGTTCGGGTGGTCAAAGCCACCAAGGAGTTTAAGCTCCTTGATATCCACTAGAAAGGCAGACGAGGTTAATAACCACCCATCGATACAACGAGCACACGATAAACTTACTTGCGCTCAGTTGGCCACGGAATTCAGAAATAGCGATCCGTCGACCTCTGAATTTACCAATGAAAACATCTTTGAAACCTCCGCTACCAATCTTCTCCAACTTCTGGATCTTTTCGGGCGGGATTTCTCGATCTTCAAGGCCCAGACTTTCGAGATCAAGCTCAAGCTCATCATTCTCCTTGTCTTTGGCCTCCTTGCCAGGGACGGGGGTGCGCGGTTCATCATCGTGGACTTTCTGCGACCGCAGAAGAACAGGAACAGAGGAGCTGCTGGATTGTTTCTTCCGTCGACGTCGACTTGTGGTTGCTGTCGAAGGCGGCCGCACCGTTCCCGTGGAAGAGGGGCACGAGGACCCGTTGGCGTGGCGGTCCCGCCATTGAAGAAGTGCTTCGGCAAGCTGTGGCTTTGTGCCTATTGGCTCAAGGTTGCGAGTCTCACATAGCTTCACGAGATCATCGCGCCGAAGGCGGACCAAGGTCTTGGCAGTCGCGACAGATAGGTCCACTATAAATAAGGCGTGTTGAAGACACGTTTATGATGCAAGGCATTGCATACTTACCTTCGTCTTCCATGGTGTCTTCTTCTGCCTCTTCTTCAGTCTCATCGACAGTGATTGGCTCTCCCTCGGTCTCTTCACTTTCCTCGGCTTCCTCTTCGCCACCTTCAGCGCTACCGCCGTCATCCTCGTCCATGTGGGCCTCTTCGTCGCCGACAATCTTCCCATTTCGGAGCCGACGGGGTTCAACAGCGATGGTAGACTCGTCATCCTCCCCCTCATCACCATCGTGGCCATCCACAGTCTCGGTGTCATCATCATCGCCATCCGCATCTTCCTCGTGCTCGTCGTCGCCTTCATTCTCTTCAGCATCCAATTCCGCAGTGGTAGCGCATGGCCTACGGCGTAGTCTTTGACGCAGCGGTGTCTTTCGAGCATACGTGTTCGATGGAGGGGGGGTAATGGACGCTGATGATACAAGTTCATCGACTTCGTCCTCCTCTCCCGTATCGCCCCCCTGAACGTCTGCATCTTGGTCCTCCTCCATCTCCCCTTCACCATCGTCTTCTTCCATTTCCATTTCCACTTCCTGCCCTTCCTCGTCCTCTTCACTGTTTTCCGATCCATCCTCTTCATGGCTAGCCTCCGTCTCAGACTCCTTTAGGCTCTTGATCTTGCCCTTCGCTTTGCGCATAGGGGTCACTCGTTTCGGCTGCGGTTTAGAATGAGATTGGGGCATGGCTTTCGCGGAACGTGATTTGGAAGTCGGCGTATGGTCGGCGTCGTCGCTTTCCCTGCTCTTCGAGTCAATATGAGTTCGTCCCCGATCTTTACTTCGTAATCGTCGTGGGCTCGGCTGAGGGCGCGATGTTGGCACTGGGAGAGCATCGTCCAAATCGGTAAGATCGCTTTCCTCTGCAAGAGCCTCAGCTTGCTCGCGTTGGCGGTCCTTCTCCTTCTGACTACTACGTCGGGAAGTCGACTTGACCTGAACAATCTCAGTGCTAAACTCCACTTGTTTGTTCTTGCCCTTTCCTCTGCCTTTGCTGGCGGCGGAGGTCGGGGTAGGAACGTCGACTGGAGTTGAGGCTGAAACTTTCCGGGAACGAAGACGATGCCCAGGAGGAGATTGTGTGCTCGAAGATGCGAGGGCAGAAGTGCTGGGGGAAGAATCCTTGGAAGTGCGAGGCCTGTCGGCGTTATGTTGGTGAGTAAAATGGATTGCAACGTACGAAGAATGCATACCTGGACAGCGCTTCTGTTTGAATCCTCAACGAAGCCTTCCGCTTCAGTCCCTGGTGGCCATTGGATTGCGGGGCCATAACATTGCCCATTGAAAGGCTGCGCCCTTTCATAGGACGTGGTGAAGACTTTCCAATATCATGCATCGTTACACGCCTTCTCAGCGCACCTGGAGCATCATAGTGAGGACCTGCGTCTGTCTCCTCATCACCTGCAACATTACCCTCATCACTTGAGTAGTCAGAGGATGCCGCATCAGTTCTTCCCGGCGGGGAAGATGGAGGGAGAGAGGCGAGTTCGTCCTGCCGAGCATCCATGATAACAGTGATGATTTCGGCCTTTGTGAGCAATTCTGGATCCTCCGGCAGGTTTGCGGCGCGGTAAAGTCGAACGAGGTCGTCCTTCTTGACCTTGTTGAGTTGATGGAAAGTTGCCCAGTGAAGAAGGTGATCATCCGCTGAAAATACTGTCAGTTTTGGACAGTGACGGTAGACAAGGACAACTGACTGGAATTGAGTTCATGTTGTTCGTCGCTCAAGTGTTCGTCTTCATCGGCCTCGTCCGCAGGTTCTGAGTCATCGTGCCATGGAGCAGAAGGCAAATCGATCTCCATGCCACTATCCTCTGATTCGCTCTCCTCACTAGTGCTACCATACATCTTGTTATTGACCACCGTGGTCTTTACCCGCTTTGTACGCGTCGAACGACCCTGAGTATGCGCGTTTTCATTGTTACTGACGACGCGTTTTCTCTTGGCACCAATCTGAACATGATGGTCCGGCTGCCTCATCTTGAAACCCTTTCCACCCCCTTCCACAAGCAATGTCCTCGATGGCAAACGCCGTAAATTGTGCAGAGGGTGGAGCACAGGCCGATTGGGTACTGGCGACGAAATGGATTCGGGGTCAAGAGCGTGGGAAGATGTGCGAGACGGTACACGTCGAAGCAGATATTTTCTGCGAGCAGCGGTCGGAGAGCCGTTTGACGAAGGGATTCCTCGATTTTGTGGAGAACGACGGTGATGAGCCATAACCTGGCAGAAAAGGTCGATAGCGTCGGCGAACTAGAAAATCCCCTCAAGCCAATGAAGGCGAAAGTGGGTATTCTAGGCGGAACTTGTCGAAAAGTGTCTCTTGAGGCGCCGCCTAATGGCAAAATTGGGTGTTGCGTGTGTCGTTCCGTCGTTGTCGCCGTCGTCGCTGCGTAGTCCTCTTCGTCGTCGTCGTTGATGTTCAGCTTTCTCCTTTGTTTACAGCCACAGGTTCAACACAACCACAAGCAAACAGCGGCAATGCAGCACGTGACCCATCCAATCGGGCCGACTTATTACCGAAAGAGCTCATCCCCGATTCCTCGAGCGCTCAAGTTCGTTCCTTTTCGCTGGAAAGTAAGTCAAAGTCGGCATTCAAAAACAACTTCACGTTTAAGCTTATCGTCGGCTATACAGGGACCTGTCGCTTAACTCGCCGATACCTTTGAAATACATGGGATGGACCACATGAGGGTGTAAAGAAATGGTCGAAAAGGGCTCTATAACAAACGAAATTCCCAACTGGGAAGGAACAAGCCTTCCACCTTTTTGAGAAAAGTCCTCAATACTTAAGAGTCTGGGTAGGCCCCAGAAACTCCCAATCTCAACCGCCCATCATGTTGCTCAGATTCACGTCCCTCGATATGCTCAACACCTCACTCGTCGATGTAGCGACTGGTGACCGTGCCTACGAAATCACCACGGAGGTGCTACCCGACTGCGACGCATCTTCGTCTAGCTCTATTCCTTTCTCAGGGACCGCTTCTGTTCTAGTCACGCCTTCAGAAGATTTTTCTTCAACTGCTTCTGCCCATTGGAAACACCCCCAGCCAGCACATGTGTCCTCAGCTGATTCAGCGGAAGACACAGAGAGACGGCGCACCCAGATTTCAGACGGCTCAGGCAATGTCCTTGTCGACGTCCAATGGAAAGGACGACGCCCGGATATTGCTATCTGTGACGAAAAGATCGGTGGCCTCACCGAGCTCTTTGGCTCTTCGACAATACGTTTCATGTGGGTAGATGTTTCCTCTCACGGATTACACTATGACTGACCGCCACCTCCAGGCCCAAAGTGCTCGCAATCCCAACCCGGTTTGATACCGAATACGTTTGGTTAGCAACAGCAGATTCGCTATCCGTAAGGTGTTGCCACCAGCCTATGTTATATCTGCGCTCACCCCTCTCTAGCTCTTCGATTATGATACCGACACGATCAAAGGCTCTTTCCACCAAAATTGCATCCGCCTCCCCGCTCCTTTGAAGTCGTCGAAAGGAAAACAGCCCCTATCACCACCCTCTCCCTCCGTTAAGCGCAAACCCTCCAAACTTGCCATCTTCACCAAACCGTCAGCCTCAGACGAGCCATTATCACCCGTAGTCGACGAGGACGCTCTCCCCACGAGCCCAAGCAGCCCCACTCCCAAATCAACTTTCATTCCAACGCTTCTACCAGGCCTCGGCTCGAATTATCTCGAATTCGAATCACATCCCCTGGCTCTTGACGTCGAAATTATCCGTAAGTCTCTTGTCCTCATTCTAGAGCGTCAATTCTTACATTTTCTTCTTAGTCTCCTTCCTAATGATGGAAATCCTCCGAAGGGGTCGCTTCTCGCTAACACCTTACACCTTTGAAAAGCCAACTGCGATGTGGCAACTCAAAGAAGCCCGGGAACTGCTCATGCGACGACTGAGGCGGAATACCGTGTAGCCATGCCCTTCATTCTCATTCGGTTTAGACTTGGCCTTTATCGTATTAGGAAAGATGAATCTTTCGACCTTCCTGTAGACTCATCTGTACCTTACCTTCCTTTTTGCTCTGGTTCACGTCCGCCTCATATACCTTTGCACCGAATCGGGCTCACCCATTGTCCGCTTGGGACTAACACATTCGCTCAAGTTTCTCCATATTCTTCATCATTCATTCACATCATTTGTACTTGTATCAGACATACAACCAACAATGCAGACATGATATTCCAGTGAACCTTTTATTCCACTCGAATTCACCGTGAATCGAAAGCGAGTATTCAGTGAGATTAGTAGCCCCTAACCAAAGGCATCAAGCGTGGACAAAAATCGCAACTCTGATCGCGCCTCCATTTTTGCTTCCACCCCCAACCGCCAACTTCTTCCTGCCCTTCACACAAACCCCGTCTGCGCTCCTTGTATCCTCAAAAAATGGTTGTAGCAGTAGCTCAAGCAACACAAGGCCAACCTTCGTCCCAGCGCAAAAACCGACGAAAACTCGTCCGCAAAAATGGTTCCAAGCCCGGAGCCGCCGCTGCTACTTCTACGCACCAACAAAATCAACATGGCGGAGACGAAGAAATGAACGATATTACCGAAACCGCAGACCTACAAGAAGGGACTTCGAGCCTTTTCCCCAAACCAACCAACAATGTAGACGACGACGACGACGAAATCATGATCGACACAGATCCCACCACTGGTGCTTCGTCCTCTCAAGCAGCTGGTGTGAATGGATCTTCAGTGGGCACAACCGCAGCACCCCTCTTTGCTCCAGCATCCGCAAGTGCACAAAGGACCCTGCTAAAATCGGAGACGAGAAGGGTACCGATACCGCCACATCGTATGACCCCGCTGAAAAAAGATTGGGTGAGCATATTTGGACCGCTCACTGAAATCTTGGGGCTGCAAGTCAGGATGAACGTTCAGAGGAGGTGTGTGGAGATGAGGGTGAGTGGTTGTCGCGTTTGGGGGCAGTTTGAGGCTTTAACTGCGTTTCAGACTTCGAAGCAGACGAAAGACATTGGCGCTATCCAGAAGGGTGCTGATTTCGTGAAAGCCTATTCTCTGGGCTTTGATGTCAACGTATGTTTCGTATCTCTTGTTCCCTGGTTCTCGGGAATTTAATTTTGTCCTTCAGGACGCCATTGCCCTTCTCCGATTAGACGACCTTTATCTCGACTCATTTGAGATCAAGGACGTTAAAACACTCCATGGAGACCACCTTTCTCGAGCAATAGGTTCACCACCCTCTAGACTCCCGTTTTTCTTTCTTATCTCACGCTTCGTTCAGGTCGAATCGCTGGCCAGGACGGGAAGACCAAGTTCACCATCGAGAACACAAGCCGCACACGAATAGTCCTTGCCGATACGTGAGTTCTCGTCGGTCAGGACTGCGGGGGGACAAATCTCTGACGCCTTTAACCCTCTCCAGCAAAATCCATATCATGGGCTCATTCCAAAACATCAAGATTGCTCGAGACGCCATTGTATCCCTTATCCTTGGTTCACCTCCCGGCAAGGTGTATGCTGGGTTGAGGACGGTCAGTGCTCGGATGAAGCAACGTGCCATCTAAGCACCTTAGACGTTGACCATACTCATGTCATCTTGTTTTCTTTTACGATTCTATGACGCTATGATGACCTGGATTTCAGGAAAGTTGATACAACATGGTGAAATATGCCTTGTAACGCTCTCAGTTCACATTTGGATTGGCCAGCAAGCTATGGAAGAATCAACAAGACACTTTTAGCAGTGAGAAGGGATGCTTACCTGTCTAGGGCTCCCTGATCAAATGGCGGGTCGTTGCCGTCCCCGATCATGACCTTGACCCCTTCGCTTGGGACGCCACCGGCGACGACGAAAAGCCATCCCGGTCCTGGCGGGTAGACGTCACCGTTGGGAGGTCCTTCCACCTCTACTTGCCCACCGTCTTGAGACACGACGTTCAAGTACACAAGGCGCGAATTGGCATGTACCGAGTGGGTCACGTATCCAAGGTCCATCAACGCGACTGGACACCGGGCCTCGTGGGTTACTTAAGGCAAAGCCAGGAGATTCGTCGACTCACCTTTGACGTTCTCGACCGGCAACGTAGCCTCGAGACTTATCCTTTCCCCGAACCGTACCTGTCCAGGGACATTCACAATTTCCGGCCTTTCCTGCTGCATATAGGGTGGGCTCAACCACTCCACTCGATACTCCGTCCCAAACCGTAAGTCGCTCCTGTCAAGGTTGGGGTTGCTCCCTGCAATCATAACCTCACCGTTGGGAGTCAAGGTAGCAGTGCTGTGGTACAGTCTCGGAATATCGCTCGCGGGCATACCATCGGACGAGAATCTGGCTCCAGCCTCCTTCGTAGGCGAGTACAGGACGGGGGTCAGGACGGGATTATCAGCGTTGGAAGCCCCAACTTGGTCGCGCACATTTCCGTAGCCAGCGATTCCGGAAGCAGCGCCATTCACGATCAAGACGTCGCCCGTCGGGAGTAACACAGCGTCGGGCATGAGTCGAGGTTGAGGCATACTCTCTGTTTGCCAGCCTCGGGCGATTCCATCTTCTGTAAGGACGATCCTCGAGCATTGTGCGGAAGCAGCTTCCTGTGAGCTGATGTCGTAGCTGGCCCTCCGGTCATCGATCGCAGATCCTCCGCAGATTAGAACCTCTGGTTGGTAGTTATTCTCTGGCGACAAAGGGAGTAACAACCCGGTGCCAGCCATGGGATAAGTCACTCGCACACCATTTGGTATCCTTGGCAAGCGACTTTCGGTGTTGGTCTTCCAATCGTAGATCATCGCATCTTGGTTCGCTGCGACGAAGATGCGGCCATTCGGCAAAGAGAACGCAATGGGGAATAGATTAGAGTTGAGGGTATCCTCTAAGAAGGGAAGGGGTATAGGCATTCCATTGTAACCATGGATGTTCTTTGGTGGATAATATTCGAGGGTGGGGTTGCTGACTGTCGCATTGTTGATCCACCCGCCTTTCCTCGAGCCCCCAATGATCATCGCACTTCCGTCGCTGATGCGAAGCACGGTGTTGTACCACCGGGGGCTGGCCATTCGAATGTTGTCGTGGTCTTCGAAAAGGTCGCAAGTTGAAGAGTCATCGTCGCATGGGTGAAAAAGGCGAATGGCCTGAAGGCCGTTCAAGTCTCCGAATTCAGCAGACGAGGTGTAAGACTCCACGACAGGGTTTCCTCCGACATTGATCATCGTCCCATTGCTGAGAAAGGATCCTCCAGCACAGAAAGAGTTGGACTGGATGTTGAGTGGGGTCACCTCATGGGTTTCGAGATTGTACAATGCACCCCACGCGGGGTGTCCGTTGACGTCCAGCGGGTTATGTTCCACTTTGTCGACTACCAGGACATGGGTGGGAGAAACGACGGCCAATTGCATGGCGTTGACACCAGTATTTCCTTGCTCGCGAAGGGTCCATGCAGGACCGTCGCGTCCTTCTAGGCTCTGTGTGAGGTTGGAGAGTACGCTGGCACGGCGGCCTTTGGTCACCACCAGTGCGTCAAGATCCATGAGTTCTCCTCGACCACGAGTCCCTCCACCAAGGTTGACGATCCTGAAGGAATGAGCTCCCTGTGGAAGATCTAGCTTCGAGAATATCCTTTGCTGAGTTCTCGGATTATCATAGTTCCTCCAAGCGTCAACATTCCGTATAAATCGGCCGTCGATATAAACATTCGCGGTTCCATGCCTCTTGTCAGTCGTCCCAAACCATTCGATTCCTGTCCCGATGAAGCGAAAGTCTGCTGAAGCGTTGCGTTGCACGGTCGACATTACAGAGTTGTTAATATAGCCCACTCCATAGCTTTCGTTCCATCGACCAGAGTAATGTATAGCAGGGTGGTTAGAATCGTAGCTTTCAGCACCAGGCGGGACGTAGTACGGGGTGAATGGAGTTGCGGTGGTTGAGCCAGGTAGCACAAATCCGTTCCACGCCGAATCTGCAGCCAGGGCCAGAGGAAGATAAAGAACTTTCCAAGTCAAAGAGCGCATAGTGGACCTTTTACTACTACACAGAACAGAGCAAGGGTCAAGAGCGTGGTTTAGAGAAGTTAGAACGCGTTGGACACGCCACCGGACCGCCTGTCTGCCGGTGACACGGTGCGCAAGACTTGGACTCGGCGTCACTTTCTCCTCTGCATCCACGATGTCTCCTAGCGCCCTTCTATTCTCGACGTTCGAGGTCACATCTCAGGCTTTCTACAGAAACGCGCTAAGCTATGCTATTGTCAATCTCAAACCCATAGTACCGGGACGTAAGCCAGCTGCTTGACACTGTACGGACAAGAACGACCCTAAGCACTCAGTCAGACGTCCTGGTCATACCGACGAGACCTGTACCTCGTCTAGCTGACCTTAACGGTGCGTCCTGTATTTCTTCTTTTTTGTTCTACTTTTTTGAATAACCAGACCTCAGACACCGAGCTTGGTTCGCTCATGCGTTCCGTTAGCCGCGTCGGAAACGTCATTGAACGCGTTTACGGAGCGGATGCATTGACGATTGCTTGTCAGGCAGGTCTCAACACACAGTCTCTCTCGTCATGCAACTCATCAAGTGGAAATTCAGGACGGTAAAGCAGCGGGGCAATCTGTTCCTCACGTCCACTTTCACATTCTCCCGCGTAAACTCCAAGGGGACCGCTTCTCAGAAAACAACGACGCCATCTATCCAGAACTCGAGAAAGCAGAAGCGGGCCTCTCTTCAGACATGCGTCAAACAACACAAGATTACCAGCCTCTTAAAGTCGATGCTGACGATGCTCGACCCCCACGGACGATGGAGGAGATGGTCAAAGAGGCCAATTGGCTCAAGGGATTCTTCGATAAGGACGAAATTGGGTGCGACGTCGACTAGACTATTCCCTTCAACGATTCACCATATCGACTTTGGAGTCATTACCACATATCTCTAAAAGATCTAACCGGTACAATAGATGATAAAAATACACTAGATGGTTACATACTACTCAACTTTATCCCACAAGACCCAGCAGGCATACGGATATACGGCCCCGGGAAGGCCTTTTGTTTCTTCTCTCTCACCCTCTTGAACTGCAAATCAACTTACTTGGGCGTGTAAGTAGTGAATGTGTTGTGCAATCCGACGGTATCATCAGTACCAGTAACAGGTGTACTGGAGTTGGTATAGCTGGCCCTTTCCCTGTCCACGCTGCCGTTCACGCCGTTTGCGCCCTTGTGCTCCAAGCAAGCTGTGTCGAGCTGTAGTTTCCCCCGCGCATTATCCGCACGGAGGAACTCGACGTGTTGCAAGTATTCCTCGTCGACGCCGCCAGTGATGTACTCGCCATTAAACACGGAGCAGTCGAAGGATGTGATTGCCGGATTCCATTGCCTGACCGACTCTTCGAGGTCTGGGAGGGTTTGGAAGATCACCCGATCGGCACCGATAGCCTTTGCAATGGCCTCCTCGTCACGGCCGTACGCGACCAGCTCCTTTCGCGACGGCATGTCAATACCGTAGACGTTGGGATATCTGTCCGTTCGGGATCATGGTCAGGTATTGCAAGAGATTTTTGTGGGTTTACATACCGAATCGGTGGTGCGCAACTCGCCACGATAACCTTTTTAGCCCCGACATCTTTGGCCATCTGAACGATCTCCTTGGAGGTGGTGCCGCGGACGATAGAATCTGAACATGGGACGTGAGCAGTCAGGCCTGGTTGGAGAACAGTAGAGGAGCTTACCATCAACGATAAGAACGTTCTTGTCGGCAAACTCTAGCGCCATGGCATTGAGCTTCCGTCGCACGTTCTTCTTCCTGAAAAAAATATGTCAGTGAGGTCGAATGGTGGCCAAGCTGGACCCCATACCTCATTTGTTGGCCTGGCATAATGAAGGTCCTTCCGACGTAGCGGTTCTTGATGAAACCTTCACGATAAGGAAGTCTAAGCTTCTGGGCCAGGTTCAGCGCAGCAACTCTTGAGGTATCAGGGACCTTCGCAGAAACTTTAGCCTCGACGATAGTAGACGCATAGCAAAAGGACACTCACAGGAATAACGACGTCAATCTGGATATTTTCCTGCTCGACGATTTTCCGAACCTTTTCGGCCAGGACATCACCCATCGACATCCTACTCCGATACACGCTCACACCGTCGATCACGGAGTCAGGTCGAGCAAAGTAGACATATTCGAAGATATCAGGAGCGAAAGTTGCTGGTTCCGCAATCTGTCTTCGGGTAACTTTGTTTCGCGTAATGATGATGGCCTCGCCTGGGGGGAGACCATTAGATGGGACCACACCAAGATATGCAGGGGGGAAAAAACACCTTACCAGGTTTGACATCATCCCAATCGGAGAACCCTCCAGCATCAGCGACAACGCTCTCGCTGGCCACAATATAATCATATCCACAACCAGACTTCCGCTTTGCCATACCGACAGGCCTGATACCATTCGGATCTCGGAAAGCGATAACTCCAAATCCAGCGAGCATAGCGACACAGGCATAAGCACCCTTGACTTGCTTGACCATGGCCGTCAAGGCCGTAAAGATATCCTCTTCATTGATGCGAAACTTTCCAGTTTGTTGGAGGTTGTAAGCGAAAATGTTGAGCAAGAGTTCAGAATCGGACGCGGTGTTGATATGACGGTGAGCTTCTTCATCCATGAACTGGATGAGGGTCTCGGTGTTGACGAGGTTGCCGTTCTGGATCGACAAAGAAAAATGATCAGATTCTGAAGGTTTGGTAGAGTTGGGTGGCCTACGTGAGCAAAACAGATGCCATATGGCGAGTTGACATAGAACGGTTGGGCCTCTGCGTTGTTGAAGCTTCCAGCAGTCGGGTATCGCACTGACGAGAGTCATATCAGGCTCAGTAAAAAAATGTTTGAAAGGAAGGTCAACACACCATGCCCGACACCCATGCTGCCAATTAGCCTGGACACAGCAGTTGCGTCAAAGACATCTCTAACCATGCCGTTCGCTTTGCATTGATAGAGACGGCCCTTGGGTCCACAGGTGATGATTCCGCATGCATCCTGGCCCCGATGCTGCAACAATGACAACCCCTCACAGATTTCGGGGGCAGCATCGACGTTCGGATCGTGCAAGAACAAGCCTAAGATTCCGCACACTGCGGCAGAGATAAGATATGTCTGTCAGCGAAACTCCCATGAGCAAATTCTATTCAGACGCACTGTTCTGTCTGGACCCTAACGCAGAATACTATCGCAGAGGAAGCAAAGGTGAAATGAATTGTGTCCGGGTCGAGCAGGGGAGGGCATAGTACTGTATCTGCAAATTTCCCGCATCGATCATCCCGGGTTCCGTTTGAGATCGCTCTTTCCCCACGTGTTCCCGAGATTTCTCAGTCGGAGTCGCAGCTCCGAGTCCGAAAGCCCTAATCTCCTCATCACTCATGTCGATTGCGCGGTTGAACGCCTGTTTCCATTCTGTTTCTACATACACATTACTACTTCTAGATGACAGCGATAGGGTGAGGATGATATTCTACAATCCATACGGTATGGATAACGTGAGCCCGGATAAAGATGCACAGACGGCGACGAATGAAGGTGGTGGTATCTGAAAATTAATAAAAAAATGCAATGAGATCAAGGGAGGAAGGATGAACTTCCTATGCTACAAAACAATGAGATACAACGCCAAGCACCAATTATTGGTCCGCGTAACAGTTGATGTGGTTGCTCAGAGCTTGAGCTGCTTAGGCTTCTCCCAAGAGTAGTCGGGGTTGCCAAAGTGGCCGTAAGAGGCGGTCTGGAGGTACTGGGGCTTCTGCAAGCTGAGCTCCTTGACTAAAAGGAAGAGTGAGAAATACAGCCGCGTCAAATGGTCAAGGAAGCCATACCAATGACACCAGGTCGGAGATCCCAGTTCTTGTTGATAATTTCGACGAGCTCGGCGTCAGTCTTTTTGCCGGTACCGTAGGTGTCGACGTAGACGGAGAGGGGCTCAGCAACACCGATAGCATAGGAGAGTTGAACAAGAATGCGGCGAGCAAGGCCAGCAGCGACGAGGGACTTGGCTAGAAAGGGGAATGGATGAATGCCGGAGACGACAATGGTGAACAAGTAACTCACCGATCCATCGAGCAGTGTAGGCAGCGGAGCGATCGACCTTGGAGAAGTCCTTTCCGGAGAAAGCACCTCCACCGTGGGCACCCCAACCGCCGTAGGTGTCGACGATGATCTTTCGGCCAGTCAAACCAGCATCACCTTGAGGACCACCGATGACGAAGCGGCCAGAGGGCTGGATCTAAACACAAACGTTGAATTCAACGATTCGACCGCTGATTGTGGCGTATCGACTTACGTGGTAGATGGTTCGGTCATCCAAGAGGTTGGCAGGGATAACGCGCTTGATGATCTTCTCGTGGATTTCCTTGCGGAGCTCCTCGGTGGTGATCTCCTCAGCGTGTTGGGTGGAGATGACGACGGTGTCGACGCGAAGAGGGATGGTAGCACCACCCTCCTTCTTGTACTCGATGGTGACCTGGGTCTTGGAGTCAGGTCGGAGCCAGCCGAGCTCTCCGCTGCGGCGAGCATCAGCCATGGCCTTGTTAAGCTTGTGGGCCAGGACGATGGTCAGTGGCATGTATTCCTCAGTTTCATCAGTGGCATAACCGAACATGATACCCTGGTCACCAGCACCATGGTTCTCGAGAGACCCATGGTCCAAGCCCTGGGCAATGTCGGGGGACTGTTGCTCGATGGCGACGAGGATGTTGCAGGTCTTGTAGTCAAAACCCTTGGAGGAGTCATCATAACCAATCTTCTTGATGGTCTCACGGATGACCTTTTGGTAATCGAGCTTGGCCTTGGTGGTGATTTCACCGAAGACCATGATCATACCAGTCTTGGAGGCGGTCTCGCAGGCGACCTTGGACCAAGGATCCTCAGCAAGGCAGGCATCGAGCTAAAAACGCGTCGATGTTAAGCTATTGATGATTTTTTAAAAACCAAATACTCACAATGGCGTCGGAGACCTGGTCACAGATTTTATCTGATGGGGCCAGGATGAGATATGGCCGCGACGCGACAATAACAGGGAAAAGACATACCGGGGTGGCCTTCGCCGACCGATTCAGAGGTGAACAAGAAGTGACCAGGGGCCAGAGCAGCGTGGACGGTGGGGGCAGCGCTTCCGTTGGCCATTTCGAACTTTAGACTGACTGCTGAGCTGGTATGGAGAGAAGGGAAGGGAAATCGTTCGCTGCAGTTCAATCAATCTCGTTCCAAATTTTATGGTCAATCTGAAGCTGACTAATCACACTTGCGATACTATCAGTGTCACGCCATCCGTTCGACGCTAAACACTTGATTCGCCAAATCGTATGAGAACCCAAAGGACCCAGGTTTAATTCCTATTTCATGAGTCTATGACCTGCAAGTATTACTGTACAATGATCACAATGCCTCGTTTCGAAAGAGAGAGCAATGTCTCGACATCCGGCCAATCAGTTCTCCGGTTCTCAGGATTAACCAAAGTAACGCTAAATCTGGGACTAGTGGTCCCGCTAGTTGAACTTCATGTTACACTAGTTTACCGGAGCCCAACTCCAAGGGGATCGATGTTCACCGAGGCCGTTTCTCGAGGTGGAGGAGACACTTCGCGTTGCGGTACTCGCTTGACCGTGGCCGGGTTCTGCCTTGAAGCGGAGGGCACTTCCACTGTGGGGTCGGCGGGCAGGGCGCTTAGTGGATCCGGACCCGTCTGGCTTTGCGACGATATCGGCTCGGAATCGCTGTTAAAATTAGAACCCCAGGGATTGTTTTCCACAATGGATAGTCCTGCCGCTCGTGACGACCTTGGAGCGGCTGTTGCCCAAGGGTTCGTTAGGGTAAGGGAGGGGAGAGAGGTAGGGCCAGGTGATATCGACGAGGGCTGCGTTGAAGGGGGTGACGACTCGGATCCCTCACCCCAGGTCCGCAATGCTTCTCGACTTCGCAACTCTGATGTTTTCTGAGTGCCATCTTCACTTCCGCTGGCAAAGTTGTTATTCAGGTCCTTGGCCATACCAGCGTATGCGTCCTGGACGACAGAAAACGCTGCAGTGGCATTCGACGACAGCCTGCCCCACACAGACTTGACACCGGTGCTTGACAGGAAATCTGGAGGTTTGGCTCTCCCCCATAGTGGAGAAGACGATGGCGGCGGCGAAGAGGAAGAAGTATGGGCCCGCAAGGCTGACGTAGACGATCCTGGCGACCCCGAGTTGACACTGCTGCGCCGTGCAGGGTTGGGAGCGGAGAGGGACGGTGCTGATAGAGATAAATTCTTGAGCCCTGCATCCACGGATGGCGAGGCGCTACGTGAACCTGCCGGCAGGCTCAAGACCTGCGACGAGGCAAGCGGAAGAGCCGCCGACGCTGATGGAGAATCAGAAAGTGCGTTGGAAGGCGTGATAGGTCGGTCAGTCCCCGCGTCCTCATCTCCACTGGCGACAGGACCTACAACTTCGGGCGCTGGAGGTTGGGCCAGCCTCCCATTCATCTCTTCATCCGTCCTTCCGTACAGTTCATGCCAGAATCGAATGTCCTTTGAATTTGGAATCAGGACACCCATGTCGCGACCTTTAGGGTCATCCAAGGAGGGGTCGTATAAGGGATTGGTGTTCAAAGCCATCTCCGCCGGTGAATTGAAGAAGTCCCAAATGCTGACTGTTCGTTCCGTCGCGGGTGGGTCGATCCCATCTCCAACCTTCCGCTCTCGCTCGGTGTTGAATAGGAAGGTTCCGAATTGACATGAGTACAGGTGGTAATATAATTGTCGCAAGAACCGTTCGTTGTATTCAAAACGCTCTGGAAATTGTCGTTGAAGTTGTCGGACACTTTCGAGGAACTGATGAAAGATAGGACTGGTTTCCCTGATATGGTTTTGTGAAGTGAATCGATTCTGGACAGACGTGAAGAACGCCTGTGCTGCTTCAGCACCACTGCCAGGTTCGGCCGACGACGAAGGCGACAGGAAGAACTTCTCCGATGATAAGTGACCGCAACGATCAAGGAATTTATGACCGAAGGAAAGCCAATCCTTTTCGACGAGGATTTCAAATCCTCGGATGGTCCGGTAGAATGGGTCCAGGCATATTTGCGACATGGCGGAGAGTTGAGAAGTTCGGTCCCATCCATCGGAACAATGGATGAGAACATGGGACGAGTTGACGTGCACATTTCTGACAATGAGGACAGTTCCTTCCAGGATCGCAGCGATATGGCGTAGCCAGCCGGATCGACGAAGGGCTTGCCGATCCAGTGTGGACACGGTGTCAGGAATGTCGTTCCTGAAGCTTGCCAGCAAGGTATCAGCCTCTCGTAGTGCTTCTACAACCTTTGCGAGCGATTCTCGCATGGTGTGGATGTGGTCGATTCCCAGGTACACTTTCTTCCCTTCCTTGTAGTTATCCATGTTTTCAGTGCCGGCGCCTTTGGCGGAGTTGGCCACCGCGTTGACGGTCGGACGAGCATCGATGATGAGGTTGGTGGAAGTTGCACCATAGACAGGAGAGCTTGAGGTTCTGGATTCCGGAGACCAGTGGGACTGAAATATCGCCTCGATAAGCTTTTCATCTTGCACGGATCGGTTCTGGGTGATGCCAACCATTGGTTGACTTGACCTCGTCAGAGTGCCCTGTTGGCTGTTAGAACTTATTCGATGCAGATGCCAATAAACCTACGTAGTTGGCCCAATGAAGGTAGGTGAGAACGGGAAGCCGGCATTTGCTCCGGTACTTGGAGGCGTACTGGAGCGTAGTATCGCTGATTTTGGTAGGTACGACCAGACGAGAGGGATATGTGGGAGCGAACTAAGCAGTGCGCTAAGGAGTCATTCATATTCAATAAAAGAAGTTTAGGAAAAGGACGCACAGAATAGTCCCGATTGATATCCGTGAATCGCCAGGCCTTTGTCCTCGTTCCAACTCCCATCCGTCCATACTCCTCTCTAGGCGAGTATATCGACCATCCGTTGTTCGTTGGCAAAGGCGGGTTTGGGGTGTAGAAGAATGCGTATAGCTGTGTCACAGACGCTACCGGCGGTTTTTGAGTTGCACAGTTCAGGGGTAAGGGCGGGAACATACTGGCTACGGTCAACTCTTTCACGCTCTCGAAGACGTTCAAGGCATCCGGATCCTTTTCAAACGAAAAGGTGAAACTTTCAAAGGTCCGTGTATGTAAATCCAATGGCGACCTTCCATTCAGTGTCTGGGGTAATCGAGTCACAAGCGATATCAAAGGATATGGGACCTCGAGGCAAGTGTTAACACAGGTGTCCGTCGAGATGAGGTCGAGAAAGCGCTCACCCAGAGTTCCTGATCCTCCTCGTTTTCTCGGTAGCGGAAGATGATATGGTGGGCTGTTAAATGGATAGTGCCGATGTTCGTTTTTCCAGCCTTGGTGAACGAGACACCTTCGACCTTCAAGTGTTTATGTTGAATGTCGGTGCTATTATCATCGGCCTGCACGAGTTACACACCTTGGACACTCGTATTGCGTCCATGTCTGCTCAGTACCTGCTCTTTGTTGACTGTCGTTGTCGCGCCAGTGTAATGTGTAGCGTCAAGGTTGTAGCACTTTATGTACAGTCGACCGAATGGTTCAAGTGCAAGAGGTGTAATGATGGCGCTGAACGGGCCAAACCCCAAATGGTGCCGCGTTCTTAGGGGCTGATGCACCGCCCAGATTAACCATTCGCCTTGAATTCGTTAGGGGAAGGTGGGAGCCAGAATCAATGTAATATTTCAATAGAAGTAACAGTCGAATACTGGTAACTAGTTCCGAACCGTATTGTACACTGAGGAATTTAGAGAGCAAGACCGAGCAGGGCGGCGGCCAAGACTGGCAAGGCGGCGCTGGTTCGGATAGCACCATCAGCGTCAGCGTCTTCGCCATCGGCGCCGCCAGGAGCATCGGAGGGCTGAGAACCAGCACCACTGCCGGTGGGGGTGTTGCTACCGCTGGGAGAGTCGGGCTCTTCAGAACCAGAGGGCTCAGCGGGAAGAGGTCCCGCAGTAGCGGATTCAGCAGCAGCCTGGCAATTGGTCAGGGATAGTCGAGAAGAGGGAACGAGAAAAACATACAGCAAAGGCCTCAAAGGTTCGTTCCTCTGTCGGGTTGATCGCGAATACCTGGTTCGGAAATCAATACAATGGCTTTGGAAAATAAGTGAATAGCCGCACCATTCCTGAATTGCAGTGGTTGACTGGGGCTTCCTGGGCACAGTAGAACCAGGTGGCACTGGTGTTCTCTACGGAGAAGCGCCAAACCTCGGGTGCGGCTTCGTCAACAGCCTCGAGGAACCTGAAGCCTGAGTGGGCACCGTTGGGCGCCGGTGTGCAAGGCTCATCAAAGGTGGACTGCGTTACGGTGTGGTTCTTCGGGTAGCTAGAGAGAGGAGAATGTCAGCTGAAGAAGAGAACATGTCCACATAACAGCACGAACAAGGTGAAAACGACGACATCGCCAACTTCGGCTTCGACGGAGGTGGGTTCGAACAACAACTGAAATCACCGTGGCCAGACATCAGCACGCATAAAGTAGAGTGGTGTAAAGGCCACTCACGCCGTTCGCGCCGACGCTGACCGCGATATCAGCAGCGCGGGCAGCAAGGGGAAGGAGGACAGCAGCGGTAGCGAGGGTGAAGTGCATGTTGATCAATTATATACTAGTAAGTAAAGGAAAAGCGGCGAGCCTAAGGACGGAAGAAAGTGTTAGAGCGTAGACAAGCGCGATAAGAAATGGCAGGCGCACACTGCTCTTTTACCAGAAGGTGAGAGAAAGGGGACAAGGATGGGGATCCCAGTGTCGAGGCAGCCAGGCTTTTAAGGGCTACAGAGAGCGGTGACCAACCCAAACTTCTGGAGCATCAATCCAACCTGGCAACCCTGCGCGCTTTTGGTGTCAAAGGAGTTGTTCAATCTGAAGATTTACGACACTCGTTAGTGGAAGTAAGTGGAGGTGATGGGAACGCGATGTAGGCTGCGCTATTTCTACAACCAATGAGAATGCGACGCTGTTGCCCGTCAAACCGTTAATTGCCTCAAAAGCGGGGACAGCTTCCAACTCTTGGTACTTCCTTCTGGAAGTACAATTTAGACGAATGGTTAGCTTTGGCCGTGTTGTCTTAACAGATGACCAATCGGAAGGGAAACTCAGGCCGTTGTGTGCAGATTAAATATCTGTGCGCTCTGCAATTGCCCAATGTTAACTAAGTAACATTTTCAGACAATACGAATGCTTACTTACCTGCCGTCAAGTTCAAGCCTGGAATAGAAATGGCATCCGTAAGATAGAAGATGCCAAGTGTGCGCTGGGCAAGTGATATGGTTTGAATCGTCCACTAGTATGGCACCGTCGTTGCTACCTTAGTCGAAGCCGTTGGCACTTTGACTGGCCCTGTGAAAGGACTCGGGTTCCAGTGGAACGCTCGATGGGTATGGCAATACACTGCGCGCTGTTACTCGAAGATCCACGAGTGAGACAAGAAGTTGAGTTGATGAGTAGATCTGGTTAATGCGAGAAATTTGGATAGCCTTCCGCAGCAAGAAGGCAAAAGACATCCGTGGCATCCATAGCCATCCTAGAATGAGGTTGATTGACCGAGCCCCAAGGCCTCAGTATTGATAGTCACCCCGCTGATTTAGATTGCCGCCCAAGTACGTGTTCCAATGTCCATCTTGCCCGGACGATAACGAAGAAAACGGGTCTGTCGGGTAAAGGGGCGTTCCGGTATGCTCATCCATCATCTTCTGATGAGACGAGTCGCCCTGCAGCGGTTCTACGGTATCGTAATGTTGCACGGAAACCAGAAAGATGAGATGAACATCGTCAACTTGAGAGCAGTGATGGTGGTTCACGACCAAAAGCGCGAAGCCCGGCCGGGATCAGACTCACAGCGCGGTGATTGCTACCGGGGTATCCCAACGCTTTGACCTCATAAGTCATCTTCCGACCCAAAATGTCTGCCTCAAGTCTGTTCCGTTCTCTCAGACCGGCCTCAAGCCTTACAACGCGATCACTATGGTCTGGGCGCCTCAATGGCGCTGTAGGATACGCTCGTAGCTTCCACACAACTCGACCATGTGCTGCTCTGTACCTGAACGTGGACAACGCGGTGAGTGGCATGCTGAGCCCTGGATTATGGCCAGGTTCTCAGCAATCCAGGCTTTGCTTCATACGAGGGCTGACAACTGACCAACCATTTGACTTTATAGACATTTGACAAAGTGACCAGTGTGAAGGACCGCGTTGTGTTGGTCGACTTCTATGCCGAGTAAGTCATCACTTCTTTTTATCTTTTTTCAAGTCCAGGTACAGCCCTCTGCCCTGGACACTGCATCGGTTCTAAGAGGGCTCATCCAAGTCTGTTGTCGACGTGGTCCGCATAACAACCAATATGACTGACAACCCCGCGTCTTTGGTTCCGTCACCCGTAGTTGGTGTGGTCCCTGTCGCCAATTATCCCCTGTAATAGAGAAGTTGACTCAAGAGCCGGCAACATCTGGCTCCGGTCTCCCAATTGACCTCGTCAAAGTCGACACAGACTCGACGGAAGGTCAAGCACTTGGAAGGAAATACCGGGTACGTCACTGACCGGGCCAGAGGGGGCACATTTCAAGTCGAGGGCATTCATATTGACCTCCTTTCCAGGTCACGGCCCTTCCGACGGTGCTAGCATTCAAGAACGGCGAAGTAGCGGATGGGTTCCTTGGAGCACAGCCAGAGGCCAAAATCAAGCAATTCATCGAGTCGCTATAGAGTCATTTGTGTGCTCGGTACTTCGCGCCTCAGCCAGAAATAGACCACACTTTGGACAGAGGTAGAATAAGAAATCTTTTGGTACGAATAAATAGGAGTGAGCAAGACTACGTGTACAGGAGAAAAAGGAGAGGACGCAAAAGCAAAGGCCCGTCTTCCAAATTCCAAAGAAAGGAGCAATGAAATTCACCCCAACTGCGATTCCAGACCAAGACGAAAGAAGAAAAGGAGAGAAGGAATAGAAACGTATAAAGTAGAGGTGGGGGAAAGAAGGCAGTAGGTTGATAAGCGCTTCAGAAAGGACAGAACAACAGTAACAAAGCAGACGTTGTGAAAGACAGGCAGAGAACGAGAATGAAAGCAGAGTTCCAAAACAAAAGTGGCCAGGCGTTGATAGTACAGTGTCGATATATGGCACAAGCAAGGCGAAGCATGCTCTTGACCGCTGGTAGCAATCATGAGTCAGAGGTCGCCTCACAGCAGCGCCTTGAAGAAAGGTCGATGCAAGGGAATCCGTATCCGAACTGGACAGTGGGGCTGAAAGGGCGGCGGGGGTGAATCTTCCCAGAAAGGGTTGGATATGGGTTGCGGCGGCGAATGAGAGAACGTTGAAAGTGACAGCGAGAGCGAAGAAAAGAGGACATAGAGGCAGCGCTGGGCGACTACTGCACCGTACAGCACTTGCCTCCCGCTTGTTGCCCGTATGGATCCTCAGCACGTCCCACTGGTCCCCACACTGAAGGTACCTGTGTGACAAGTAATAAGAGAAACCGATGAGCGGGAAGGTCGCGTCGTTTCAGAAACCAGCGCTACGTACCAGATGATCCTTGGTGTTTCTGCAGTATGCGATTAGGCTACGGTAGCCAGTCAGCGAGCTTGTTCTCAAACACCGGGTTACGAAAATCGACATACCTTGCGCTGGCTTCGCTGACTTTCACCCGAGGTCTTGCCAGGTCCTCCCGTAACCGCTGGTTGTGTTCTAGTAGTCGCCTGAGCTTGAGCTCGGACATTGACTGTCTACCTCCTCCGCGGGTGCTCATGATGATTCAGAAAGGAGTTGGGGTCGAGCAAAGGGTATTTTGGTGGTGTTGGGCAGAGTCGAGGTCGTGGGGACAGCAATGTGGGTGAAAAAGTTGTTGAGTGAGAACGGAGCGCTGTAAAGAGGGCGAGATCACAGGGTCGCAATGGAGAACGTAAGCACAAAGAAGGAGCGTCGACGGCGAGAGCGCTCACTGTCTACGACGACGAAGAGGGTGGGACGATGAGGACGACGACGACGGCGACGAATGCGGGGGTTGGCTGATTGGTGGCGGCGATGGGAAAGAGTTGGCTGTGGTAAAAAGGCACAGCACTGGTATTTTCTTGTCAAGCGGTCATGAGAACAGGCCAATCCGAATTAAGGATCACACATCAGACTATCTTTCAACGACCTCAATAATTCCTGCTATGGTCACCCAAAGCCGCTTTGAATGCTTTCATCCGCGTCCTTTCAATTACCGCGAGTTGCATTGCACGACGTAGTGAATGTATTTCGCCAGCTACATCGCAGAGCCCTTGTGAGGTCTAGAGAAACGGAAAAGAAAGTATCGGGGAAGGAAGGGAAAGGACGAGTGCCAATAAAAAAGAAACTATTCGAAGCGGCGGTTATAATGTTAACACATAATTGAGTGCATGTTCCCTGTATATAGAGTAAGAATAGACGATATGGAGGTGCCGGTGGTGAATGAGGTGTAAGGTGTAACGAGTGTTGTCCGATGACGATGGCAGGTATCAGAGAGGGGGAGGTATATGGAATCGAGGAAAGTTCCAATCTTGCTGTACAACACGCGTCCTTCGTAACGCAATAAACACTGAATAAAAGTAGCATCTTCAGGACTATTATCCCGTTGAAAGCATCGGGATGTCGCAAGAGCTTGGCGCGGGTCTAGTCGGTGGACGGAACTGGTTGGTGTGTCGGATTTACATTACAAGGCAGTTGCAACCTTGAGCCGGAGGCGCGTACGGATCGTCTGCTTTTCCTACAGGACCCCAGACAGATGGAACCTAAATGAATAAATAAAAAACGAGACACCATTAGGGAACCCATTCGATCAATACAGGGGCACAGGGGCCAGGATCGAGACCCTGGGTCTCGACGTTGGTACGGTGGAACGTTAAAACGTACAAGATGGTCCTTCGTCTGCTTGCAATAGCGGATAAGGCTAAACGAAAAGCGTTAGGCGCAGTCCGGGAAAGGGAAAGACGCGATTTTACGCACCTGGCGCTAGCTTCGCTGACCTTGACCCTGGGGCGAGCCAAATCCTCCCTCAGTCGCTGGTTGTGTTCCAACAGACGTCGAAGCTTGAGCTCGGACATGGATTGCTAGGCATGATGCTTTAGAACCACGGCAAAATGTGAGACGATAAGACTGAGCTGACTTTGTGCGGACGTGAGTTCATTGTGGGCAATTTCTTGGTTTTTTGGGGGAGAAAATAGGGTCAACCGCTAGACCAAAAGGACAGAACTGGAAGAAGCGGGGCTCTCAAGGAATGAAAGCAGATAAAGACCTCGAGAGCAAATCCACGGGAGAAAGGCGTTTTGACGAAGGCAGAAACAGTTTACCACAACACCCGCAGACACCTCAACAACTCTCCAGCGGACTTTAAATTTCACGCTTATTGCCTCCTTGTGCCGTCAAACAACCTGATTGCAGCCCCTCACCTCCTGACAAAATGTCCCTGTCTACTGCTAAATTCAGTCAGTCATAACATGATCATTTGTATACCAAATCCTGATTATTATTGTACAGTTAAAGCCCACAGGGCGTCGGTTTTGTCGCGCCCAACTGCAGGTCCACAGCGATCAGCCCCACCCGACCCCAGAGCTATCAGCCACTCCCACGACCTTCACATGTACTCTGACCCCGAAGACACCACCTTGCTCGATGCTGAGAACCCAGAAGGTAACCAAGGTCGTCTTGTGAAGGAAGCACAAGAAACCCCGCTGTCCGATGATGAGCCCTTGGGTTTCAGCTTAGATGAGGAACAATCGATTCGAGCGTTTTTGATGGAAGAGGGGTAAATCACTCTTCCATTTCTCCACAAAACCATACTTTTGACTGTCTGACTGACGTTTACATCTCCGTAGGCCAAAGCAATCAGATCAAGATAGGCTGGATGCTCTGGTGGACTCCCTCAAGGACCCCTTCGAGAGAAAGAGCAAGCAGCTCAAGGAGGAGCTAACGGAGGCCTTCATCACCACCATGCGCCGCCTGAAGAAAACACAGCAGTTCCTCGATGTCGAGGTAGACACCAACACGGCGAAGGGTATCGCTGTCTTCAACTCGGCGTGTAAGGAAATGGATACCGCCACTCTTGCCGAGTATGAAGTATTGACCGAGGCTTACGAGACGACTCGCGTAAGCGCTCAATTATGCATGTCCAAGAAGTCAGTACTCTAACCATATTACTTATTACCCACTGTGACAGGACGAAATCACTAATCTTATGGAGAAACTGAAAGCCGAGTATTCCCATCGAGATCAACTTTGGGTGGCACTGGAACAGAAACTGGATGAAATCGGTATCGTATTTCCGCTCTAAAATGGCCCTATCCATCGCTCACAGAGATGCTTTCCAGCTGGTCCTGTCCTTGAAGAGCTCCAAGACCTTCCTGGAGCAGTCGAGCAACGCATTTCCAGACTCGAGAAAGGCTACGAAGCAATGCAGAAAGAGGGCAAACAGGCGCCAGCCATCTCAGAGAAGCGCATTCAAGAGCTCCTCCTTCAACTCGGAGATTCCTCGCTTTAGTCTGATCCTTACTTCATTATTGCCGGCTACAGCTTACTGTCGCTCGATGGCTTTGTCGACCGCATGCGCTCTCTCCTGTGCACTCTGGATCACGTAGGACATCATCAACGATGACGAGACGGGATACCGCCGTACCAGACGACCACCCTCTGCAGCTGATGCTCGAAAGGCACATTTACCTTTGTGGCCACACTATAGTATATCAGCGGAACGCACTCTCTTCGACCATGCTTTGCAAACTGCTGTCAGATTCTGGTTTGATATACTTACGATGGCCCGCCGTTCGCCCTGCCTCGTTTCACGGATCTAGGGGTAGCTGCTGTCCCGACCACCGGTGGTCATCGTCTAGGTTGTCTTCGATCTCGTTCCTTGGGTCTTACCACCTCACGCGCTACTAGTGCATGCACTGCACCGGGCAACGCTTAGCTTGGTACGGAATGTAAACATCACTTTTCAAGGTACGGACGACTCGTCGTGTTCCAGACAAGGTCACACTGGTGCCATCTCGGGAGCCCTGGGGGATTGCGCTAACTACTGTTGCTATCTATAAGGTACTATTCATTATTTGCCTTTCCTTTAACAATCCACGTCTACATCTCCTTGGGCGACATAATTACTAACTGCCAGAATGTCGAAAGAGGCCCCAGGGGTACAGCGCTTGATTCAGCCCGCGTGTCCAGCTGCATAATGACGGTATTCTGCTTAAAATCGCCTCCCCTGACAGAGCTCTGTGGATTGGAGGCTATGTGCGCGTCCGTCCGCCTTCGACCCGGGGAGTGCGGGGGAATGGAAATCGAGATAAATCCGAGCGTCAGCTGTCGTTAACGTCCATACCCACCTGACCTTCCCCTGGGCTGTAAAGGTTGGCAGGTGGTGTGTGATCCAACCCCTGCCCATTAGCAAAGTTCAGGTAGAGGCAGCCAGCGCTGTCTGGCTGTGGAGTACAGCTCGAATCTCGATAGGCGCCCGTCATGGACGCTCCGAGTCGTTGCTGGCGCTGTGACGTCCTGGTAACTGCTCAAAAACGGGAACTCTACTTTACGCAGTCCGATGACCTCGTTTTGCGTGCTCCCATCCCTGCCCATCTACTCGCATATATAAACTGCAACATCCACTGGTTTGATTGACGTTCCTCTGATCACATTAAAGGACTCAACGCAGTTGCGCTTGCTTCGACTGTCCGCACATCCGGCGGGGCCTATCGCCCCGGCCATTGACGCTACTGTTGCACTTCTACCTGTGTTGCTAGGAAAGGTCATCTATAAGCGTTTTAGTGCTGTCGTTAAGTGGAGAATTAGCGCAGACGTTGGCATATCGGTCACAGCGGAGCGCTGAGCCCCTGTGCATATTAGCTGTAGCTGTATACCACCCAACAGCATTCTAACAACATGCGACTGATATTTCTTGCTGTCAAGGAAAGATTCTGCCCCAACCAATGCGAGAATGGGCGGTCCTCTCGGAGAATAAAACTAGAAAGCTGTAAAACGACACATGTGGGCGTTGGATTCCTCCGACAATACATCGACCGGAATACTGGTGGATGCTCTTGGAGGCTCAGATAATTACTATCCATCTCGCCTTTTTGTCGTCTCTTTTAATTGACCAGCGTCTGGAAGCGCTGTCTCAGCGCTTGTTTGCGTTTTCGGATAAATGGGTCTGATCTGTAGGGCGTTTATTTCAGCCCCAGACGCCAGGAGACCAAATCAGTGCTGATGGCAGTGTCAACAACGGATCTCATGGGTTAAGCTCCAACCACCATCACATACCGCTATAAAAGCCCGTTGAACCTGGGCCCTCCAGATTTCGTCACAACTCGTTCTCTCTTACAACCCTTCTACACCAGGATTCACTATGGTCTTTGTTCCATTTATCAGCCGCCGCGAACGTCGTAAACTGGAACGACGGAAAGGTGGAGGGGGCGGAGGACGTGGTGGTGGAGGCGGAGGAGCTGGCCGAGGCAGCTCTGGCGGTAGCGCCGGCGGTGGTGGTAGAGGTGGAAGGTCGACTAGCATCAACACTGGAGCAGGCACCAAGTCGTCCTCGACGTACAGTAACGGGGGAGGCACACCCGCGGCTCTCCCAGCTGGGTCGCCTTTCGCAGGGCGTATGGCGGGAGGTGGAACCAGAGGGGATGTATACGGCACGAGGTGAGCTATTCCGAACTCTCTAGGAACAGTGTGCATGCTTATCTCTGTCTGGCTATAGGCAATATGGTAGTGGATACCCAGGAGTCGCGGGACGAGGTGTAAATGGACGCGGTTTCCCCTTCTTCTTCTGGCCAGTAGCCTGGGTCGGGACCGGAGTCGGGGCCTCGTATCTCTATACATCACAGGTGGGCAACTCCTATCCTTCTCCAATCGTCATTCAATCAATAACTCAATGCTTCGGATAGTATGGACATGCTAGAGACGGTCGGCGACCAGGTGGTCAGCAATACCGTGCTGCTTTCGAGTCGGGCTCTACAGACTCGACTTTCCGTTTCCTCGCAGATAAAGATTCCGTAGAAGCTATCGCTGAAGTCGTTAAAGAGGAATGTGGCTCCATGCTCAAGGACGATGATGACATCCCCATCGACGAATACGACGGTGCAGAAGAAGAACCACCGCGCCCGGAGGAAGTGGTGCAGTATTATCGAGCGAGTAGTGCTGCCCTCACGCTCGATGGCTACAATAATACGGCCGTGTTCGAGGAGGAAGGAGCTGAGGACGTTCCATTGCCATCTGGAATTGACTCGGGACTTCTTGCCTGTTTGAACGAGACCATTGGAGAAGCCGTACCGCTCGTGGATGGCGCTGTGTCCATTGGCACACCTTCCAACATTGGCATCTTTGGGCTTGCTGGGCTGATATACCTGGCATCGCAGTTTTAATCATGCTTTTGCCGTTAAGCTAATCGTTACATTGTACTGATACTTCTACCAGTGTTCGACTAACAGAAGAACCATCGTAGTAAACACGCCTTTTTCACTGTACCCTGACGACACCGTTCAATACTCGAATAACCCAGTAGCACATCTCTTATGTCGTCAAAATGGTGGATGATTCAACGATTCTATCGTTAAGTACTCCTCCGTGTCTGGAGCAACGGGGCGACCGTGAGGCCTTCGCAGTCTCGGAATGGTTGGTACTGCGGGTAGTAGGGACCCTCGGTGATATCCGTGGCCTACAGGACAGGGGAGTTGAAACGGGAAGTTGAGCGCCAACTAGGCGAGCGTTCGGTTGGCATTCACGTATCCAGTACCGTAGCATGAATACGTCAATTGCTTGCACTCGGGATCTGACGGATCTGCACTGGCAATTTTGAACGAGGTCGCAAAAAACTCCTTCACGTCCCTCAAGAACTGGATTCTGTATACAACGAACAGTCGTTAGCTGTTTGGACCTTGACACGGGGTGCAGTGATGAGAATGGAAAGAAGACTCACGTTCGCGGTGTGGGTTCGCCCATTACGCATCGTCCGACATCTTCACTACCGAGAACCATATAGAGCAAGACTAGACATTGGTGCTTTCGATCTACACAGCCTCCCTTTTCGATTTCAGTGAGGAGAGCCCGGGTAGCTTTGAGGGCAATGTCCTCGGGGACAACGCCTGGTTCAGAAGCAGCTTCTGCGCAGTGAAGTGCACCTGTCGTCGACTCTGCAAGAAGGCTAAGAGCATAGCCTGGGGATCTGAGATGGTATCAAAAGGTTGAGAAATAACAGCTGGGGGAATGATAGTGAGCACTTACTTGCCACTCTCTTCACCCTTGTACACGTCCGAATACAGATATATATCAGGAATATATCGATTGAGCACAGACCTTGCGGCTTCAATCATCCTATTAGAGAATTGAGGGTTAACCCGAACGGCATGGCTGTGGGTAACTATGTCAGTTAGGTGTAAACATGGCTTCAAGAGGGAAGGTGGACTGACGCGACGCCTCGGATACGTTTTATTTTGCCAGGCTCGACAAAGTTGAGGGTCTTAACCTGTTTTACAATGGGACACAGGAACTGGACTTCCCCACCGCCCAATGGCGGGTCGCCACGCTTTTTTATCTGGAGAACCATATTTAAGCTGCTTCAGTGCTGCGTGTGGGAGATGGTGTATGCTCACCCTGAGCTCCAGGCCATCCGAGATGCCGAAGAATTGTAGGTGCGGTAATGTGACTGTTCGGAGAAGGTCGACCTATTTAAAATCCTTTGTCAGACTCAATTGAGTATGCACCAAGGTAGCGTAAAAGCGCACAGATAGGTCATGCTCGTCTGTCGTGATGCCCCTCAGCGTCAACTGGAAAGGACGCTTGGCAAAAGGTGCGAGCATGATGATGGGTTCTAGGAAGTAACCAATAGACCTTGATAATGGACATTCGTGTTGCACTGGGCCACCTGCGATGATGCCTGGCTTTACTAGGATCGCAGTGCCTAGAGATTCGTTGGTCAGGTATGTGCGAATGGGTTAGTTCAACGGACACTCACCAGTCACTGATATCTCTATGATAGTACCATTGGTGACCTTTTCTATCAGTCTGAGGAAGCTAACTTCAAAATCTATGCGCAGATACGAGCGAGTCGGTTCATCCAATGTCTGGCAAGATGAAAAGGTAGTCTGCACACCTCGTAGACCAGGGTTTTTGTCGTCTGAGCGAATTTTATCGATCTTCACTTGCTTTCCACTGAGTACCGAGAGTACCACCCGCGTCCGTAAATGCTCGTGGCCGCTGAAGGCGAGAAGAGTAATGGGTTGTGCCATCGAGGATAAAACTGAAGAGGAACCGCTCATGGGCTTGGCATTGCGCTCCCATCACTAGCTATAGCGCGGCCCGCTCTCTCCCACACAGCCTATTTAGCGCCCGAGCCTCGCACCCCAGTTCAAGCCAAAAAGTAGTACTAGATAACAAGTAGTAAGGTGATACATTAATGCGTCTAGCGAGCATCGTGACTTGAACTATCTAACCATGTTTGCACTACGCCCTTGGAATCGCTACCGCTGGGTGAGGTATCTACCTCGACCTCATCGACGTTCTCTTGGACGACCCCCTTTGCCTGTGTCTTTGCATTGAGTAAATGAGAAATATCGCCGTAATTTACTAAAGACGCTGTCCCATCGGTGCCTCCCAGTTCTAGAATCGCGATCGCAGTGTTAAGGCATTTTCCAAGGGGAAGGGCATATCTATCTGAAGTGGCATATCCTTCCTCCATGAGTTCTTGTATTAGACTCGAGATGAATCCTCCGTGAGAAACCATTAAAACAGAAATGGTGTCCGAGTCATCTGCTTCGGAAACCATTGGGATAATCGTTTGCTTCCACCAGTTGACACCGCGTTCCCGCAGGTGCTGGTTGCTCTCGATGGTCTTATCTTGGGATAGGGCGACTTTGGTGTCCTTCGTGATTTTGGTCCCTTGAAATACCCCCATGAACTAAAAAAAAGGGTCAGCGCAATAGATCTGAATGGATCAAATGCTCGACCCTTTACCCTTTCACGCAAAGCTTCAGATGTCTGAAGTCTGACCTCTGGCTTATTCTTTAGGATCCGCTCAGCCGTCTACATTGCTGGATTTAATACACTTGGTTCTTATCGATTGTATTTTATGGCGTAAATCTCACCATTTTCGCCCTTTTGAGGTCACTGGAGAACGCAACCTTGAACGACACATCCTTCAATGCATCTGCCACGAGCTCGGCTTGGCGATAACCCTCGTCATTCAATTCTGTGTCTAGGTGACCTTGCAAAATGCCGTTGCGATTTTCAGCGGTTTCACCATGTCGGACGATATAGACACGGATTCGTGCCATTTGAGCAGATGTGGTGGTCGTGAGTCAACCGGGATGGATTGATCCACCATCCTGCGGCGATGACTCTAAGTAACCCCATATTTTGATGGGTGATCTGACGATGTTCTGGAACTCTGGCAGGGCTATCATGGCACTAGACGACATTATTGTAGTATTTAAGAGCATCTGGTACTCGTCGCTGCAGCTAGTGCGTCTTTGACCCTCTGTTTTATCGCACGATCAAAAGGGGTGGCCCCTGACCTGTCGCCCAGGTGTGGGTTGGCGCCACGGCGAAGTAACAGACGAACAATGTCCAAATGACCCGCCTCTGCAGCAGCATGCAATGGTGTGCCAAGGCGATCGAATTCAGCCACATACGTCTTGTCTGAGGATGGATCCGGTACTTCATCAACTTGAGAGCCCAGGTCCAGCAGACACTCGACGACTTCCAGTCTCCCTTCCTTGGCTGCACGTTCCAGCGCCCGAGTTCCGTTGACTTCCAACCCGGCGTCGACGAGCAGAGTTATCACTTCGGGAGACGCATAACAAGCTGCATGCTCTAAGACCCGTTCCAACTGCCAGCCGTCGTGTAGGGTGGGGTCTGCCCCGTGTTCGAGCAACCATTGGACCAAGATGCGGTCGTTTCGACGGATAGCCTTCCATATTCAAGCATCTTGACCGAAGCTAGTGTAGCTATTGATGTCCCATCCGACATCTAGAAACGATTGGAGGATGGCGATAGCGAGGTTCGTCCCGTGTCTAGCAACGACATTCGCTCCTTCCGAGGCACTGATCTCTGCGCCGCTCTTGACCAAAGTGGGGATGATCGATGATGGACGGATACCAACGTTGTACTCCGACCCATAAAAAGGTTGAGAGGTAGTGTCTTGGTGGGGCCGAGTCTTTATTGACCTGCTCCGTTACGAGGGTCAAGAATTCTTCCCCCGTCTTCAAAGGAAGGGACAACGAACGTGCAGCTGCTGCCTGTTGCTCTTATTCCGGAATAGGTCTCCCGTCATGCGTCTTAAAGGGACATCACTGACCTCGCTCAGCTTCGCTCATGGTGAGACGAAATTGAGGAGCCTCGGAGGGGCCTTTCCAAACTTCTGTCTACGGTGTTGCGCCGGAGTCGTTGCACTTGGGAAAACAAACCTCACAATGCCTCAGCGAATTTGTGAAAGCCACAGACAGAAAACGCCCTCGAAAGTCCCAGATGAATACATGAAAAGGGTGATATCGGCGACGAATCAGTTGATACAACTTCAAGAGAACCCACTGTCCGTTCTACACGTGTCAAAAATACCAGAAGACCAAAAGTAGTCGAAAAAGCGTATAGGCCAGGGAGGGGAGAGTCGAACCAACCGGGAGGGAAAGGTACAGCTCTTTGAATGATTTGAAAAGTATTAAAGCGGTGGAAGCTCAGAGCAATGAAGATATCTCCTGGGAGATGGATTTAACGCGGTCCTCGGGGAAAGTGGCATGGAGAGAGCCCAACAAGTGTCTGATTTGAGCGATCTGGGCCTCGTCAAGACGAGAGCCTTGCTTGCTTGTGTAGACCTGCGAGAGACGAAGTTGTAAACAGAAGCAAATATGTGAAAAGAACTACTGACAATATTGCCGAGAGCGACCAGGGTCCGGTAGGCTGCTTCGGATTCCGTCTTCTCGGTGTTGAGGATCTGAATGGACGTAAATGGGAAGTCAAATACACCAGGCACCATGACATACCGAAAGCAAAGCAGTGATGTACTGATTTCGAGTCTCGGGCGACAAAGGAGTGGTGAGAGAGACGCAAGAAATGCTATAGGACATCAGTTGCTAGCACACAAGAATGAGCGGGTCACCCACTTGAATAGCACTGTCGCCAAAGCGACCCTCTGATTCTTCCCGAAGATAGTGAACGGCGCCTCACCCAAGGCTTGCAAGAGCTGCGTCGACATTAGCCTCGATCGCTGACTAAAGGGGAGTCGACTCACTTTCATCAGCCATTCACCATTGATCTCAGTTCCCTCCTGGAAGGCGTTGGCCAAACTTCGCAGCAATAGAAGAATATTGGTTTCACGATGCTTTGGGAGTGGGGAAGTCCAGGGCGCGTTCCATTCCGCACTTTGGAAGAGGGCCTCAATGAACTTCTCTTTCTCGCCCGGAGAAGCAAATGCTTCAGGGCAATAGCCTATCAGCAGTCTACTAAGGTCAATAATGGGGAACCGTTGCGAAGGAGGCCACCGTTCGAGAATGTGGACGATGTGTTCGACATGGGAGGGAGAAAGTGGCGTCGTAGGCGAGGGGGGTGTCGCGGTCAGCTTTGATAGTTTGGCAAAGATCTCGTTTAAAGCGTCGTGGTCATCGGGGTACATGGCTAGTGAAGACGTGGACTACGTGAGGTGAGTGTGGGATATTCACAGCTGCAATGAAGACACATACAATCTCTTGTTGCAAAACATCGTTGAACTGAAGGATCTTGCCTTGCATAGCTGTGACGTTTGCCTGCTTGAAGTTGACAAACTTGGACTAAGACACACGGATTGAGATCCATATATCCAGGCGAATAATGGAGATCACACACCACAGGAAGGATCTTGGTTGTTGGGTGGGAGGCGGTTGGCTGACCAGAGTATCTCGAGGCGCCGGTGAATGGATCCACCAAGTTCGCCGAAGGAACGGAGGGGGCAGGTGCCTGTGGTTGAGCCCTGTATCGCGAAGCGCCTGTGAATGGGTCCATATATTCCGCAGGGCCTGTCGCAGCGGTCCCCGCATTGGACCGATATCTTGAAGCACCAGTGTAAGGGTCGACATATTCTTCGTTGCCTGTACCAATATTCACGCCGGCTGTGTTCTTTTCGATGAATTTGACAACCTCATCAATGTAGTTGAGAGATAGTTCGTTTGCTTCAAGGAATCGTTGCGCTGCACTGTATGGGTTCTCTGGTGAAAGTGAGTTTCTGTTCCTGTCAACGTTAGAACAGCATACCAGTGACGTTGTAAGGCAGTTTCAGTGGGGGCACTCCGTCTTGAATGTCCACATCAAATACATAGTCATACTCTTTGCCCTGATAGAGTTGTTTTCGGCCTTGACCGACGGCGTCTACGACATCGCCAATTTTTTGCCATGAATTGGAAGCACTGTCCCACTAAGTATAGAATGCGCATCAGGCATTAGAATTAAAGGCGACAGGGATTCTCCCTTACCTGATGTGCCTCAACGACGTCTTTGGCGTTTTTGATCATCTTGACTTCACCGGGCTTCTTCCCTAAGCGAACGTAAGAAAAGAGATGGTGATCACAACACACACAGGCGTACCTGGAGCCAGGAGTGCTTCGGGACCCGGAAGGTCGCTCTTCTTCACATCGCCAACCTGCTGAGACGGTAGGGCTTGGCTTGCTACTTGATCCTCATATGCTTTCAACTCGTCAGCAGACGCCCATCGCTCCTCCACCGAGCTGAATACTCGAACAACGCCATCACTTGCACCGCTGACAATGTCGCCGTTCGGAAGAGTGGATACCGCCCACACTGAGATAGCCGGGTGAACGATAGTCTGTGCGCATTCGCCGTCTATCATTTAAAAGCGTGAGCAGGGTGACAGAAAGGGAATCATATCAGGCAAACCTTTCCAAATGCGAACCGTCCTGTCTTCTCCAGACGATACTACATTGCCGTCCGGAAGGATGGAGAGACTATAGACGAAGGAAGTGTGACCAGAGAGCGAGTATATGAGGTCGCCACCAAATGTCCAAACTCGAACTTCACTGAGGGGAAGGATCAATCTCATTTCATGGATTACCGCGCGGTGGAGACGTGCCTATCATTTGAGCAGGAAGCGAAACCAATATCAGGGACCAAAGCCAGCCCGCGAACAGCGTCTTGATGACCGGTAAAAGTATGAACGGTTTTATGCTGGTGCCAGCGACGTATGGTTTTATCAGCAGAAGCTGAAGCAAGGGTTAGTAGAGTCGCCACAACATCGCTGGCGATGAACGGGGACTTGCCGGTCAAGTAAGAATCCTCGTCAACAGCCAAAACAGCCCACACCGATTGCTGATGTCCTTTCAAATCGTAGACCAGCGAGAAGTTCTTCCAGACCTTTGCTGTTCTTTTTGAATATATAGAGAAGCCTTTCGTTTCAGAAACTAAGGAAGACTTACTTATCCCAGCTACCTGATATGATCGTTCCTGCTGGGCTGACGTCTAGGGTACAGACATTCTCAGTATGTCCAACGAGAGTGTAGTCGGGATCGTCTCTAGGTTTGGATAGATCGAAGAGGTTGATGACTGTCTCCTGGCCCGCAGTCACAGCGAAGCCTGTTTGCACAGAGGATCGCGATGGGTCAGATCGCGGATGACGCGTCCAAGGCGTGATGAAGTCCATACCTTTTGGTGCGTCGGGAGTTGGTGGGATGAAGGCCACGGCGTTGATATAGCGACTCCCAGCACGCAGCACGGTTTCATTTGTGAACTCCTTCGCTCCAGGCGATGTGCGATTCCATGCGATTGCGGTTGTGTCACGAGAGGCGGACAGAATCAGATCGTTAGTCGGGGTCGCCAAGGCGCGAACCTAGAGTATGCATAGTCTGGTGAGTAACATGAACTGGGTGATCCGTGGGCAGACGAACATCTGAACTGTGTCCCTGTAGGACGGCTGAAAGCTTGTAAACCATAACGTCGTTGACGGTGTGACTTGTTTGAATTCCAATGAGTCGACGGATCGTGGTTAAAGGGAGAGGTCACTGCGATTACGAATCCAAGCTGTATGTTGCAATATCAACACGACCTCCACTCTTTCGTCCATGAGTCCCATAGAACGTTCTGGAGACCGCTGTCCACGACATTCTCAAGTCAAAACCCAAACGATCATCGTTCCCTCAACTCGGACCCCCTGCGCACCTCCCACCAACATCACACACGATTCGGTGGATTTTACGAGCATATCTTTCCGACTAAGTACTGTGCTTGGAGTCAGGCTATCCAAAGGTTTTCATGCGGATATGTAATGTTTTCATTCAGTGATATTACATTATATGTCAAAAAACGAAAGGAGGGGGGAAAATGTACGCCACGCTAACGAACCCAGACAGCAGTGGGACGGCTGTGAATGGGGGATACGGAGGTGTAAGTCTATGCCATGCACCGGTTACTTCATCTCCTGCGAGGGCCTCCCAGCGCGATCCGTCAAGCAACCAGAAAGTTTGACGAGAGAAAAGCCAGGAGGGGTTGAAGAAACCGTCCGCCTCGGGTCGCGGGAACCACATACCCCATCACTTTAGGGCAAGTCAACTCAACTTCACGCAAATTCCTCCCAATTGCGTTAGGGACACAGGTTTTCAAAGTATAGACAAGGTGTACATGGAGGTAGTATTACGGAAGTATCATTCAGCGAGGTCGATTCCAGTAGCAACAGAAATCTTGAGCTTTTTCAATGGACGGTCGACAGCTCCATTCTGCGCACCGTCGGCAGCCCCTCGCTTCTGACTGTCCGAGAAACCAAGTTCTTGGGAAAACTCCATCGTCTGCGTATCATACGCAGGGTTGGCGGCAGTTGATGGTCCGGATCTGATGTTACCAGCAAGGGCGGCAGCCGATACATGGGCAGTCGTGCTAGTGAAGTTCCTCTACAGCGGTCATCAGTGGTGGATCGCCCTGGAGAACGCGACGTTGGGGCCTACCAAGTCGTCCAATCCAACCATTCGACTTTCGACCTCTTGGTCGGGATTGAAGTAGTCCTTGTACTTTTGCTCTCGCTTGACCCCATGGTTGAAAACATATCGAGTCCTCTGGAGCTTCTTTCGCTGCTTCGCCTTGCGATCCTTTGCTTTCCGGTTCTTATTCAAACGCGTCTCGGTAACAACGCCAAATGCATCGATAGTAGTCGCAACCTGGTGAATGAACTCTGGACAAGCGAATCAGACCATGTCAAGAGGTCAAGACCGCGACTAACCCTCTTCCTGTAGCCTCTGAATGTACCATCGCGCACTATTGATGTCCCCATCCATTGACTTGGCAAACTCTGACTGGGTCATACTCCCAGACTCTTCAAAGACCTTGACGGCCCGCCTGAGGTCTTTAATGAGCGAAGGACTGCGACAGAAAGTAACAGATCCCTACCTGAAGGTCACAATTTCCCTGTATTTCTCCATGATCGAAGGGTAAACGGTGTCTTCGATAATGTATTTGAAAGAGGGGTCGGCCCTGAGGCGGCAGTCGAAGCAAGTAAACTTGTTGGGAAGTCGAGGGTCGCGAGCGGAATGGTATCTGCGGGGAGCCATGTATGAGAATCGACTATTGGTTGAGAGAAAGCTGAACGTACCCCATGCACCTACAATCACCAATGTCAGAACATGATGGCGCTAAATAGAGCAGAACTGACTAACCAAACATGATACCACCGTCCACATCCCGCCTCACAAAAGCACATGGGATCCTCGATCTATGTCGGGGTTCTGTATCAGGGAGAATCTTACAGATGACAGTAGACGCGTACCGTGATACCGCAACTACAGTCCAGACCGATATCCTCCACAGGTTGGGGTGTTTTGGGCGTCACAGGAGGCTCCAAGATGGCGTCCAATTTCGAGTCCATTGCTGCCTTGTCACTCGGGCTGAATGATTGAATCGCATCGACGATGCGTGAGTTAGGATCGCCGACCTGCGTCTCGGGATCTGGGACGCAGTTGCAGATTGTTCCAAGTGGGTACGCCTGAGGAACACATACCTAACATTTCCTCGTCCTCGTTCGCAAGTCTCGGGCTTCTCCCGTTCGACCTTCGCGGCAGGCTCGGGGAAGGGGTCGTTAGTGCACTGCTCAAAGGGGAATCCAGCTCCATCGCCATGTTGGAAGGTGGCAGGGACGCTTTTTCGTCGCCAGATATATGATCTGCAGGGGTTTCAAGTCGCAACGGGGGCCCATCAGCCGTCGTGCCATACGGTTCCGTCTGGAACAGTGCCTGCGTTTCATCGAAAAGACCGATTTCCGGGGAAGGCTTAGAATTCTACAGCCATTGTTAGAATCGTTCATTATGATCCACAAGAAGACTGACAAGGTCCTGCAACCGAGTTGGCACCGACTCCTGGAATCCTTGAAAACAAGCTTCGATGCTGCCAGTATCCGGTACAATCGTCTTTTCGATATCTCCGTTCTCCTTCCTCCGACCAAGAGGTACCGATTCCTGGAATCCTTGAAAACAAGCTTCGATGCTGCCAGTATCCGGTACAATCGTCTTTTCGATATCTCCGTTCTCCTTCCTCCGACCAAGAGGTACCGATTCCTGGAGACCTTTGCCGGAAACCAGCTCGTAAGTGCCATCTGGGCGTTGAATATAGTCGGGGTCATCTTCGCCTTCAGCATCTACATCATCGAGATCCTCTTCTGCCGACCAAGCAAGGTTCCTTGTTTTCGCGTCCTCTTCTTGGTCTTCGGCTTGCTTTTGGAATGCGGCAGTGTCTTCTTCTGTGTTAAGTTTCGTTGGCAACAAGGCCTTCGTAACAGTGCCGGTGAAAAGAGCGTCGTCGTTGTCGGTGGAGGAGGGAAGGAAGCTGGCGACGGAGGCGACTTTGAGATTGACTCTGTGGATTGTCAATTTCTGAACGGATGAATGACGGGCTGAACGTACGAGTGAAAGCCACAGTCGACCTTTCCTACACTAAACTTGTCCGGGACTTCGTCGAGGTTGTGTGTCATGAAGTACCATCTGTCTTTTTCGAAGTCGCCTGTGTTAAAGTTGGGCGGCTCATAGTCATCCGGAGTTGCATCGGTGTAGAACAATTTGAAGGTAGCAAAACGCCGCCCTGGAAAGCAAAGTGAGTAGCGGCGTCACGGTGAGAGAAACAATACATACGAGGCAACTCATCCATGTGAGTGATAGCTTGAATAAGGGTCTTCATCATAGTCTGAAAAAGCAATCAAGAATAAAGCCCGGGCAGAAGAGTCAATCCGCACCTTTACACTCTTCTTAACTTCTCTGAGGGTAGGCAATCGGCCTTGATGAACAGCTTCGGCGACAGGGTCTTTGGGACGATGGGAAGAGCCGTTGAGAGACATGTTTTCAAGGTCGTTGCCGAGAGTCATCACTGGCGCCATTGTATCTGTACCAGGGATTTTGTGGTACTGCGAGGGACAGTAAGATCGAGCCTCAACAACGAATCTGGAAATGAAACCTTGAAGTTGAAAGTATATGCTTCGACAATGCTTTAATGTCATATTGAAGTTAGTACGTTCGGGCAAACATTCCTTGAGCAATGTTACTTTTTGGGGTCCTTGCTATCCTGTGATCATAGTTAGCGACGTGGTGCTGTTTGGCCACTCAGCGAAATACCAAGTAAATTGCAAAGATGAAGCTTCGAAGGTACTGCTTCTCCAAGGCGTCGAAAATACCATTCTCCTACCCCAAGGAACCTTGTTAGATCGCATATACTCGGGAATAAACGACTTACCAAGTAATTGAGAATCCTATCAGCCTCGTCCGTGTAGCCCCGGACCATAGTCTGGATGAACGGGGCTGAGTACTCATCGTAGACACCGTAGCCAACTACTCACCATGATTCTGAACCCATTGACCTTGTTGCTTCGAGTTTTATTCATTGGAGTCGCGTCTGCGTCAGAGGACGATATGATAGAGTCGTCCGCCGTTGTCAAATGACCTAGGCGTGGTCAGCAATCGTCCAAAAGAAGCGATGATTCCCTTTACTTTCGGCAAAGTTCTCCTCCGGGAGTAGGTTTCTAGTGGTATATTGAGTATCAATCTGGGTATATGCGCTTCAAAGTACTCACCTAAGGAATGTTATGCAAGACAGTCCAGCCCTGAGCAGCGTTTGAACTGCTGCGAGACTTTGGGTCTGCGTTATCGCCTGCGTCGACGCTAAATTAGCCTGAGCCTGCATTGTGGATAAGGGCAAGGGACAGAAGGAAAGGAAGAGAGCGAGTCGAGCCAGCTGATATAGGGTCACCTGACCGCGATTGGTCTCGGGATGGCATATGTACCAAAATCAAGGACGCAAAAATCGTTTGGAATTAAGCTCGTTGAGGTACAGCCCATCAAGTAGTATTGAGCACATGTCTGCAGAGGAGCAACTTTGTCAAAGAGTAAGGCTTGGTCGCCAGAAGAGAGTATTTCTATACTCTAAGAACGTTCCCCAGGGCCGGGCGAGAGACGAGGCGAGAGCAGCAGGGCCGCGATGACCGCTGTCTGTAGCATCGAATCATCGGGTGGTCGGTTTCAGGAGCTTTATTGCCCAGTTCCAATGATTGCAGTCACACGAGATTCGAATCCGTCGCTCCTGATAGGCATTTCCGGTGTGTGGAATGGGTTCTTCATGACGGAGTCGGCGTATGCTTCGTAAATGCGTTGCAAGAGGATTTCGGCGATGCTTTCGTTTAGAGATGTCAAAAGTACAAATTTTGTACCTGGGTGCTGTGCATTAGATATCTACATAGTCGCTGATGGACGCTCGAACTCACCGGTCGCTGTTAAGAAGATGGTCATTTTGAATGTCTCTCCTTCGATGACCTGAGCACCAGAGCTCGGTCCCATTGGCGAAAGTCTACTCGTAATTGCGTGGATACCGTGCAGAGTTCCCGCCAAAACAAGGTACTCGTTCGATGTCAGCTGAGCGAGCCCGTCTGTCGTGAATTGTTGCAGCATTCCATTGTACCAGTACAGGGAAGCGAACCTGCAAAATTGCGCTGGTAAACCAGACCGCCGGCTTTGTTAATGATCTAGAAGGCAATTGTGAGTGTGGTGCAGTGACATGGCTCAGATCTAACCCATACCCACAGCCCGAATATCGCCATGGTGGTCGTCGATGGAGGCCAACCTGTTCGAGGTTGGTGAGATCGGGGGTAATTAAGATTGCTGATGGCGGTGATGGCTACCGGGTTAATTGGACACGTCCGTGTGCGCTGCACTGTGCGTTTCTTTTCCTCGACATTCATCTGGGCTGGAAACGTCCGACACATACTTACGGATACGCCATGGTTGCTTTCCGGTCAGCAACCAACTGGGTTTGGACATCATGCCTAGCGCTCCTGTGGTTCTCCCAATACTCCTTGCAGGCTTCCATCCTCGGAGAGAGGTCCCTGGAACCGCTATCTGCTGAGGGACTGGAGGTGCTTTTGAAAAAGCCGGACCCAGTCAAGAACATCGACCCGAGGGACCCTTCCTCTCACCTTTCGAAAATCCTCATTCCCAGAGCACGTAGGTCACCGGCGCCTGCTGTTCTAGAGTGTGCATGCTAAATGACAGCTACCAGCGGGCACACAAAACAACACCTTCGTTCGGAACTATCTCATCTCAACACTCAAGGCCTTGGACTGGCATGTGGAGACTGACGAGTTTGTCGCCGACACGCCGATTGGCAAGAAGAAGATGGCCAATGTGATTGCAACCAAGGATCCCAAGGCATCGCGGAGGCTGGTGCTATCCGCTCATTTTGATAGCAAATACTTTCCAAACTATCCTGAAAACCAGGTGGGTTTGGTTATCAGCCTAACTGATATTGTCTGACTCTCGACAGTTCCTGGGTGCTACCGACTCAGCTGCCCCGTGTGCTATGATGCTGGATGTTGCCGAAGCTCTCAATCCGTTCTTGGAAAAAAGAATGAAAGCAATGAAGGATGCAGACTACGAGGAGGATGACATTGGAGACCTGACTCTTCAACTGGTTTTCTTTGACGGCGAAGAGGCTTTCCTTGATTGGACGGACACCGACTCCATCTATGGTTCCCGGTGAGTCTGTTCGCCGGTCTCGCCCAACCTGCGCTCTAATAGCCGGAATAGCCATCTTGCAGAAAAATGGGCGTCGACCTACATTCAACCTCACCAGAAACGGCGATTGATGAACGACGCGACAACTGAAATATCCACCATTGAACACTTCATTCTTCTGGATTTGCTGGGGGCCAAGCAACCGTTGATCCGGTCATACTTCCTTGACACTGCCTGGCTCTTCGACGCCATGGTAGCTGTGGAGGAGAGGCTCGGAGAAATGGGTGCATTCGAATATGGCGAGGAGAAATCCATGGCACCAGGGAAATGGACGAGCTATTTTATGAAGCGAAGAAAGGGAATGACCAACATGGGCTATATTGGCGACGACCACGTTCCCTTCCTCCAGAGGGGAGTGAGCGTGCTGCATATCATCACAGAACCATTCCCCCGGGTGTGGCATACAATTAAGGTAAGCACGAGCCCCCAATCCCCGATGTCCTGCTGACACTCCCTAAGGATGATGCCTCCGCCTTGGACATCCCTACTATGCGACGATGGAATTTGATTTTGAGAGTATTCTTGGCCGAATACTTCTCACTGGATTCCCACAGGCCCAACGCTCGATCGCTGGAAGATGAAGACGAATCTGGCGACTTCATATCAAGATCGGTTTCTGAGCTCGTAAGTGCCGCCCGTGTTTCCATAGAGCAGGGGTCTAATAGGCCGCTTTACTCATGAACAGTAGCGCATGTAGAATAGTATTTTTATTCGCTACAATGTCACTAGAATCTGAGCAATAATTTCAAATGCTTCCTCAACGCGGATGCGTCCGTATTGACCTTCGTCGGCGCCTGGTGAGTGTCATCTTACTTTATTGCCAATCACTGGAACATACCTTCTCGTTCTCCTTTGCCTCACGAATCCTTGCTCCAGCGTCGCGAAACACTTGCTGCATTGCATTATCTCTGCGGCCTTTGTTGCTTTTAACTAGAGGGGCGCTCAGCACTAGTTGTGACATACGTGTAATACGAACGTACCAGCCCGGCTCGCCGCCTCTATCGTCTCCGACCGACGCGGTCCCAGTTCCCTAAACAAAGGAGGATATGCGTCGCGGAAACTTTCAAAGGCTTCCTGTATCAGTGTCAGTTCATTTGTCATTTCGTTAAAAGTCCAGGTACTTGCCTCTACATGGCGAGTTAAGGATTCATACTGCAGAGAATGTTTGTCCAAGGTGATTTCCTGAGCCTTCATAGCTCTGAGACGTTCCTTTGCTTCTTCTCTACACGATCCCTTGTAGACATTGAGGGAGGAACCAACTGAATATACGTACATGTGCTGCGTTCCACTCTGCGAGATTTCAGCCCCTCGTTTCCTAGCGTCAGAGTAAATGGCGTCCTTTTTCGTAGCAAACACATTCGACGCTTTCTTGGTCGCTGCTGCCTGTTTTGCTTCTTCTGGGAATTGAGTATTGCGATGAGCGAGCATCGCGGAGCTTACTCACGGGCATCCGCTCTTAGTCTTCGAATTATCTCTTTATTGCTGCTGTACATATATTCAGGAAGGATCATTAGCATCGAGCTGCAAATTAGAGGTCACAGTTCTTGGAGAGAGTGAAATGTACATCTCATTGGTGTCGTCGACTATCCCAAGCAAATCGTTGACACTGTCAACGCTTTTGCCTTTGGCATGTCCCTTGTTCGCGTTTCTCGTATTCTTAACGACTTTCTCCTTGGCCATTTTGTTTGTTTTCTACAAGTTTTCAGCACAGATTTAGGTGAATAGGGGGAAAGTAGGAAAGTGAACAACTGAACAGTGAGCCCGCGTTTTGTTTTGTTGACGTGTTGTTTGTCCCTGATTAAAGCCGCCGAACTTTCGCGTCATCGGAATTGCGTGTGGACCTTGGCTCCCGCCAGCGACTTCGACATTTTGGATACCACCTACCCCAGTACTTATTCTCGACCTTGTGGACAAAGCGTAACCATTTGGAAAGAGTATCACTATGGACTGGTGAGCCTGGTCATAGAGATATTTGTGTCCAATTCACTCAGTCCAGTTCTCTAGCTTGGAGTTCAATATCCACCAGAGGATCCTCTCAGAGCTCGCGTCCAAACAAGATGATACCCCAGGACAAGATTCGTCCAAGGACTTGATCATATCCAAAGTCCAGACCAGAGATGTCTCTGAAGTCTCCGCAGAAGGGTGCCCTGAACCAACAACGAGGGTCTACATGGTGCGGATTTGTCCAATTCATGTCACACCAGTGACCAAGGTTGATGTACTCCGACGTACAGAGCGCTTCCCGTGTTCATTGCAACATTGCTTTTGGGGAACTGGTCGTCAACTTTCCTGCTATCCAGCTGGGCCAGTCAATCGAATCGATCATGGCAGCATTGCTCGATATCTTGCGCGATATCCCATTCATTGACTTCGATCCATCGCTTTCGTGGCATGGTGCGGTTCTTTCAGAGTTTGTGATCGCTTGGGGAACTCACGTCAGATCTAGATTGGGCGTTAGCGGACCAGCTAGTCTTTTCTACGATCTCTGCTCTACTTCGACTTTCGTGCGAGCACCCAGAACATGCAGCGCAAGCGACGACAGCCATATTCCAGTTTGTTGATCAGGTGGTCGACAGTATCGCTTCGTCTACAGGTGGGCAAGTTTGTATGGTAGCATCAATGACAAGATATTAAACCTACTCTCTAGCGTTTATCATTCTCACCCAACTGTTCCCTGCAATCCATGGCCTGTACCGAGCCCTCATCTCCACATCCTACACGTGGACACTGTCGCATTGGAATACCCTTACTCTCGGACTGCAGAGACTTTGCTCTGCGTCTGCCATTACCCGGCTTAATCAACTTTGTGCAGACATCATTCACAAAGACGGTCTCGACACGGAGGAGATCTTCTACGCGCAGGCATTCTTGGCTCGATACACTGCTCAAGGACGACCGGTTAGCGGATACTTCCTGATCTGCTGCATTCTGGAAATAGAATGGACTGTCCTGGCTCAGACTATGACAGAGCCCGTGGTCAATCGGGCCACTGTAACAGAGGCAGCGGCGGCCAACAAAGCGTGGCTTGCTCTATCCCGCAACCCTGCCCTCGAGCTTCAGGTTGACGACAACACCAAGTCAACATTGAGGGCCGGAGTCGCTTATTCCATGCAGTGCTTCACTGATCTCCTTGTCCAGATTGAAGCCATGAGGGTTGATCCATCAATCGACATTTACGCTTGGGAAACTATGGCTGAGAGTCTGGTCAGTTAGCCACTTCACCCATCCATGATGTCCGCTGAATCTATGCTCCAGAAACTTGCTTCAGTTTGCTGCATCGCTCTTCGAGAGTTGGACGAGCACCTTCACTCTCGGATCCTACTTCTTTTGAGCAATACATCGCCCATCTCTGACAATCTTGTCCAGGAGGCAGCCTTGAAGTCTACTACAGTCCTTGTTCGAAGGTTGGCTCAGATGTCTGAAACACAGTCCAGTACCCTCACCATCTTTTAAGCTTCCCGGCCATCGCTGCCGACATGACCACTCAGCTTCGGAAGTTTGTCACTTCCCCTCTTCCTCTATTTGAATTCGAGTTTGCTTCAGAGACTCGGGCACCGCCCCCACTGGCTGCCGCTGCCAAATGTCTGGCATTATGCATCAAGGTAAAGTCAAGCACTGGCCGCGGGGAAATTGACTATTGACGTACTTTCAGTTGGCCCCAGGAGATGATCTCATCATGTCCAACATGTATTCTCTTCTGAACTACATCGCTGCGACAAGTAAAGAAGTCTACGATGCGAGTCTGTTCGATGTCAAAGGGGACTTCGTCGGGGATACCCACAAGACTCTCCACTCTCTGCAGTCTGGTTTACACGGCCTCTCTGAAGACGAAAAGCGACTGATCGGCATTAGCACCATCTCGGTAGTAACGAGGCTGGCTCTTGAATTCCAGATGGAAGAGGTCGGCTCCTTTCCTCTGTTCGAAAGACAATTTGCTCACGCCGGTTGCTGTAGGTGACGAGGCTAACAATCTCAATGCTGCTACAGCGACTACGCTCCGCGGAACCGACTGTGGAAGCTGCCATAGCATACAACCTGGTCGACCTTGCCTTAATAGCACCAAGAAATGCATTCGTGGACATTGTTCGAGTGTTTTCAGCTATCAATCGATCTGCTAATCCCGACGACCCGCGTTTTTCGAACAATATGGTGCGTCAATTTGAACTGGTACCTGTGACGAAGCCAACTCGGCCAAAGGTTCTAGCAGCTCAGACCCGCCTCGCTCAAGAACTCCATCGTCGGCCAGAATTGTACGAAACCTATCTCATCGAGCTCCTGACCCTGTTCGGCGACAAAGGCGTAGCTATTCAACACTCCAAAGCTCAAAATATGGAGCTCAAGGTATGAGATACTTTTTGTCCCGGACTTCATTCTCCAACGCCATCTCTAGATCGATGATATGGTCGAGCAACTCGCTTCCCTTTTGCTCCCAGTCGACGCTTTGCTTACCCACGCAGACTTCAATCCGCACGAAGATGCATCGAAAGAAATCGTGACGCTCTTCCGCAATACCTGGTTCCTCTGCGTCCTATTTGACTTCACGCACATGGATAACCAAGAAAGCACTGCCCTTGACTGGCTAAGACCCGCATTGGCAAGGATTGCGCTGAAAACGCCGTCCATGGTCGTCGAAGAGTCGCTTGATGCCATTGCCAGCGACGTGGAGTACAACTCGGTGATTAGGCAAGAGTTTGCTCAAACGGTCAGTGAATTCCTATCCCGACTCAATAACCTCTATTAAACCCCATCCAGGTTATCTCCAAGCACCGCGCTCTTTTGACCAAGTACATCCCGCTGCGATACAGCGAGATCCGATACCTTTCGGCTGGCCAAGCTATCTTCATCTTGTCGATGTACGACATCGAAAGTATGCGATCTGCCGCTGGCCGCCCCTCTTCCTTGATCTCGTACTTCATCAACGACAGTCTGAACAAACACCAAGGGCTCAGTGCGTGTATGGATGCAATCGCAGAAAATGTCAGTACTCGCCCTGGACCATGACTACTCGATATACTGATCCTTTTAAAGGTGATCAGAGGATGCATCGGCGACCTCAACGTCAAGGCTGCTCAGCAATCCATGCCCGAATATTTGTCCGAGGAACTGCAAAAGCTTTTAGTTGCTAGTACTCACCGCATCCAACAAGCGAGGGAGATAGCCTCCAAATATCTGAACAGATTGATCACGTCTTTCCCTTCCCTGATGTGTGACCCTCGACTCGTTTTCGCGATCCTGGAAGTGATGACCTTACTCCAAAAAGCGTGCGAGAATGAATTCTGGGACGAGGTACGTTCTCATACAGATTATACAGGCGAAGGCTGACCCTTCTCCAGTATAACCCTGTTTACGAGTATCATTCGGACCGGTGTAATATCACGCTACAACTGACGGACATCTATCAAGTTCGAAATGAGATCCTGGGCCAGCTAAAGCAATTAGCAAGCACGTGGCTGAAATTAGCCCTCGACAGGGCCCCCATGGAATTGCACTCGACGCTTCAGGTACGGGTCTCGCTTGTTTTCGGTCTTCTTTTCTGACCAGACTATACCATAGAAATACCTTGCCGTCAATCGACCCTCCCCAAGCATTGAAGCGGCGGAACTTGGTGCCTCCCTCGCAGAACAGTTTGCAAAAGCTATCGGCCCTGTTCACCGACAACTAGGTATACGCCCTCTGTCACGGTCCACTCCCTTGCTGATTATATCGAAGTGTCCCTGACCAGTCTCTCTCCATGGCCCCTGGATGGTTCGAAAACCCTCGCAAGCCAAATAGCTGTCAAAGGGTATTACGCAGGCGAAGCCGCCGGCGTCAGAATATCAACCTGTAAGTTTTGAATGTCTCGTTGCCAACCCTGCTAAATTGGGAAACAGCGCCGGACAAACTGGCAAATCCACCTCCCCAAACAGCTTCAGCTTCAGTTGTCGAGTCCCTGAGACGGGATATGAGCAGGGCAACTCGGGAAATTAAAGGCAAGAAAAGCGTGTTGACTGTCCACGACCTTCGCAGATTGTTGTACCGGGGTGCTGCTGTTTTAATATCGGAGAAGGAGGTCCGGCTCTTCAAGCCCACTTAACTCATGATCCCACTGACACTCATTTTAAGGCTACATATGACCGTGAACTCTTGCATCATCTTGTGTTGCTGCCATTCACCGTTTCAACACCAGCTTCAATCGCTGCTGCAGTGGAAGTCTGGACTTGGCTGATTGCTGAAAATCCCCACATAGAGGTGGCCCTCATGGGTGAGCTCGTGGCCGCCTGGACAGACACGATCGTGCACCAGAGAGGGATCTTTGGAGCAATGCTCGAGTAAGATCCATCATCCTTTGTTGAGAGTTGGCCTAGTGCTAACCTAGTCAAGCTACCACGATCCTTTCTATCACCCCATCAGCTATAGTCCAACGAACAAGGAAACGATCGACCGTGCTTCGAGCCACGCTCACCGTGTCTTGTCCCCCCATAGGCTTGTCTTGCAAATGCTTTTCAGTCGTCTCCAAGCGTCAAGATACCACCGTCCTGCCATTCTGCTTCTCACTCAGCAACTGGTTCTTCGAACAGCGTATGCATGCAAGTCGCTAAGGTACATGCTCCGCTTCCTAGCATTCGCAGTGACTAACAGTTGCCAAGTACTCATGCTTTGGCGCGAGAGATTCGATTTTCGCTCCTATTATTCGGCTTTGAGACTCTGAGGGGTTGTTACCTGGACTCCTACTGCGAGAACCTTCTCCGTGAGAGTCTTTACAAAACGGCATATTCATGGTTTGCTGTTCGCCCTCGGTGTGTCCCGACAGTTCTGATCTCGTTCTTTGCTCAGACTCCATTGCAGGGTCTCTTTCGGTGCAAACCGAGTTCAAGTGGACGCTGATGTCAAAGTTTGCTCTGAGTTTTTGGCTTATCTTCATTCGGATTCTGTCCGCGGGGCGCCTGCTATTTCAAGCTTGTCCCCTGTTCAACTCATGTCCCGTGCAGCCTGTAAGTACAGGTGTCTTCGAAGTACTCGTGCTGATTTGTCGCAGATTACACGGACCGAATGCATACCCTCAGTCTTCCCCTGAAGCTCCTTTGCGAAGACGAACTGGCTCGCTTGTCAGTATGGAACAACCCACTCAGCGACCCTAAGAAAGGGATGGATTTCATTGGAACCACTGAACGTACAATCTTGGAGGTGCGATCCTCTGTGACACAATCCAAGATCACGAAGTGAACATCTTTAAAGGCATCATGGGCAAAGGTTATAAGAACCATCTGGCAAGTCGACCCCGCTGTTGCTATCTTCTTCCAGGAGCGTTTCCAATACGCTGGTGTCCGCCACGAAGTTGGTAGACTTGTGCGTACGGGTACAACTTCCGTTTTGGATGTGCCCGAGGCGCTTCTCGTCCTTCTTGGTGATAGACTTGATCCCGCTGTTCGAAAGGATCTTCGCGTGAGTCTCAATGTCTTTTGGCGGATAAAATAAGTTCTAATATTCAACTAGCACCTTCTGCTCTGGGCCCCAGTCCCGCCAATCATAGCGAATACATTCTTTGAGCGGCGATACAACAACGATCCGATGCTCCTGCAATATGCTAACCGCGTAATGGCCCAACATCCTGTGGAGTTGACCTTTTTCTTCATCCCGCAAGTGGTACAAGCACTGCGATATGACGACCTGGGTGTGTCTCGTTGCATCAGCCACCTGTATCGGACTCACAGTACGGTTAGGTTACGTCGCTCGCTTCATCTTTGAGACAGCCAAGATTTCCCAATTGTTCTGTCATCAAATCATCTGGAATATGAAGGCAAATTGTTACAAGGACGACGCAGCAGAAATCGTGCGGAATGCGCTTCTATCATCGGGACCGAGTCTAACGAAGTCACTTAGGAGGACCCAATGAAACCGAAACTCGACGAAATGACCGCGCTGGTTGTCGATTCTCTATCTGGGGAAGCTCGCTCTTTCTACGACCGTGAATTTACTTTCTTCAATGAAGTCACTTCGATCTCTGGGAAACTCAAACCATTTATCAAGAAGACCAAACCGGAAAAGAAGGCTAAAATCGACGAAGAGATGGCGAAGATCGTCGTCGACGTGGGCGTCTACCTTCCCAGTAATCCTGACGGTGTTGTTGTGGACATTGATAAGAAGTCGGGGCGACCCTTGCAAAGCCACGCTAAGGCAAGTGATTTGCAAGAGCTGTAGTCAGTCGCTGATGCAGTTATAGGCACCCTTCATGGCCACTTTCAAGGTGCGCAAAGAGCGGGTGGTGGTTAATTCTGACCCCGATTCACTGTTGGACGGGGACGGAGGAATTGAAACCATGGAAGAGTACGATGTCTGGCAACAGGCTATCTTCAAGGTTGGCGATGATTGTCGTCAAGACGTGTTGGCTCTCCAAGTCATCGCAATGTTCAAGAACATCTTTGAATCCATTGGCCTCACACTGTATCTGTTCCCTTATCGCGTGACCGCTACAGCGCCTGGCGTGAGTATGAAATTGTTTTCTAGCCCGCCACCGCTAACACTGTTCCAGTGCGGCGTCATTGACGTTGTCCCAAATGCAACTTCCCGTGATGAGATGGGGAGGGCCAAAGTCAACGACCTCATGGGATTCTTTGTCGCCAAATATGGCGGGGAGAATACGGTGTCTTTCCAGAAAGCCAGACTCAACTTTATTCAATCCATGGCTGCGTATTCTGTTGCGTGCTACATCCTTCAGATAAAGGATCGACACAACGGCAACATCATGATCGACGGGGAAGGGCACATCGTGCACATCGGTAAGCTAATTCCTGGGTCAGCGTTCGGCCATGTCTCATCACCGCACACTAGATTTCGGTTTTCTATTTGACATAGATGAGTATTACTTTGCATAAAAGCTGCGTGCGCTTATCTTACCCTGGTTGCGCTGATCTTACGACCCGGAGTGAGTCATCTTCTTTTTCAAACAGGATTCTGAATTGAAGTATTGCAGGGTGTCAAGTTCGAGCCAAACTCATTCAAACTGAACCATGAAATGGTACAGTTGATGGGTGGTCGCTATTCCCAAGGGTATCAACTCTTCCAGAGCTTGACTGTTAAGGCTTTCTTGGCGATTAGACCGTATGCGGCTCAGATTGTCGACACAGTCCAACTCATGCTTGACACGGGCCTGCCTTCATTCAAAGGAGAGCCAACGATTCGCAGACTCCGTGATCGTTTTACCCTCTCACTGAGTGAACGACAAGCCGCTGACTACATGATGGGGGTAATTCGGAATGCGCATGAGAATGTTCGAAGCACGGCCTATGATGAGTTTCAACGGTTACAAAATGGTATGACGATCTTCGTTTGCTCACTTTATATACGGGTGCTGATTGGTGGTTTACAGGCATCCCGTACAAGTAGTCTTAGCTTTGATTATGGGAGCCTAGTACTGAGTGTTTCGGGTTCAATAAAACATGGAGGGCTTTGATAGAAAAATCAGGTTTGGAGGAAGGCTTTTGCTCGTTGGGCAGACGTGGAAGGGCGCCGATGACTGGTGCGGTAGGGGGCTTACTATAGAGCATTAGGAAAAACGGATGAATTGTCGGAAATTTGGTTCCTGGACTCAAGAGGGGTGCTGGCCGAATATGAAATAGACGCCCGTCCGTCATCGTGTCCCTCGACGGTGGAGGGCTGTGTGGGTCGTTACGACGCTTATGGCCCTTCAGGAGGGGTCCGTTACCTGGCGTCGCTTTTCCCGACGACGGATTGGTACGGGCAGGAAAATCTGTAGTCTGTATACAGGTTTCAAGAAAGATGGGGTGCGTCGGGTCCCTATACTTATCTCTTGCTTAGGCTAGAGGAAGCCCGCCAAGGCAAAATCGGACCCTAAGTATGAGGAAAGTGGATCAGCTGGGCACTGGTATCAACGTGCTTAGTACAGTACCGGATACTTCCTCTACTACTCACATACCATACCTAAAGGCTAGACATCCACTTCCGCTCTTCATTTTACTTCAATCACAACGATTTGTGCTTCAGCCTTGTTTTCATGTCAATGTAGAAATACAGAGACGAAGCTGAGAGGGTGAAGAGATTCACCAGGTATGCACGACATGCTGAGTCAACATTTGACATTCTCTAGGGCAAGCATCAGGGCCTCGTTGTCGTCCTTCCAGGCGACTAAGACCAGGGCATGAAATAGGTCGTCCTGGGGAGTGGTCAAGATATTTACCCGCCGCTCGAATTCCAAATTGATACCCCCGCCTATCAAACTGTGACGGTCGATGCCACCAAACAGCTCCGCCTATTTGACCTAGTTAGATTAATTGGAAGGTTCGAACTGTCCTTCTCACCTCCAGAGGGACGTTCACATACGCCTTATCCCCCGCCTCGTCTTCGATAAGCAATGTTAACCGAGAAACGAAGTCAGGCTTAGCCTCGCAGTCGAAGCATCTCATGCGCAGCCAGTCCACACTAACCATGTTAACGATGTAAAAAAAAAAAAAAAAAAAAAAGCGCACTTACTCCTTTTTACAATGTGAGCACCACTGATAAATGGCATTCTCCAACTTCTTTGGTTGGTAGCCTAGTATTTTGGCATAGACGCGATGTTTTCGAGGCAACTTTGCTGTGCTGGAACGGATTTCCCCGAGTCGACTATTGGGAAGCCAACTTGATTTTCCCTGAATTTCTCTCTTTCGTCTGGGTTATCCATTAGCTGGCACTGGGAAGGATCCTGTCGTCGCACTTGCCTCAGTAGGTCTTCCACCAAAGGACTATTGTTCCCCAACTGTTGTATCAGAGCTTGGGAGCCTCCCAAAGTCCCATGAAGCCGTCGAGCTCTTAAACGGAGCTTCCGAAATTGATAATAGGCCCCTGGCTTTACAATCTTCAACCGTGCTCTATCTGCTTGTTGGTCTTGAAGTTTGACCATCACAACCATGCCCTTGAGGTTTTTGGCCCATTCGTCGTTGGACAGGTCTAGGTCCAGGCGCCGAGTATAATCTGTCACGTAGACAAACACTGTCTTACTGGTGTCAGGAATCTCTACATGGAGAACCTGCAGGGATGTCAGAAAGAATCGGGTAACAGGCAAACCATCGAACCTCCACAACGCAGTTAAAGAACTGTTCTGGAATAGCATCGCTGAGCAATCGATCCTCGTACTCGGTTTCCGCCTCACGATGGACCTTGTTGAATTCTGCCTTTCGACTGTAGACGATGTGTGGTCAGATTGTGGTGAGGGAGGAGAAAGGTATATGTTACCTGAGTAGCGCCTTGAGACGGCTGTCGTGAGAATCTTCATCGAATGCAATGATCTTGCGCTCTCTCAGCTTTCCTTCAAAGTAGTTGCCTGCACTGAGCCTCATTTTCACGTTGGAGAGTTTGCAGTAAGAGAGCTTTCCCTCTAAGCGGGCCTTTTCCGCCCATGTGGCAGTGCCCTCGTCATCCCAAACTTCGATTTTCAAAACGTATTCCGATAGCCCGTTGGGGCACCAGTCCGCCTGTGAGGCGTGTGTTCGTGGATTTCGAGTATAGTCGGTGACGTGAAGCGTCAGGATACCGTTATCATTCTTGAAGTGATGAAGGACCTGTTTCGCCACATGTATCACCATGCCCACCACCCGGAAGAGCCAGCACCTACCTCGACTGTGCAGTCAAAGTAGCCGTCTGGCTCTGTTTCTGGAGTTACTTCGCTGATCAATCGATGCTGCCGCATTGGCCTTCCGAGTTGCACTGAGATGCTTGGATCGGAAACCCTCGATTTATCTAGTTCATCGTTCTGCTTGGATTCGACTCCAGCCCACCACTCTTTCAGTGCAGCGGCGGCGGCGACGTGACTCTGTGGGGGGTGGAACATGGGCGTGGAAGCACCTTCTGTAAGCACAGTCACACTGTTTACTCCATGGTGAAAACCGTTTCCAGAGTAAAGAGCCCAGCGGAAGCCACCGCTCCTGTTGCCAACGGCTGGCAAATGGTTGTTCGATAGCTGCAACAGCACCGATGAGTAAGTCATGCCAAGGAGGCGAGAGAAGTAACCCACTCTGATATGATGAAGGACAAGCACGTCGCCGACGATGGGGTCGGGAAGGAATTCTTTCTGGTTTGCGAACAAGATCACCCCGAAGCCTTTGATAGACAAGATGTCGTCCTCGTCCACCATTGACGGATCAACTATCCGTATCTGCCTATTCCAGTCTGGAGAGCCTTCAGGACATAAAGAGGGATATGCAGACCGTCACTTACCTCCATCTCCACGCGATGACTGACGAAGTTCTCTGCATCCGACGACCACACCTATCAGGTCACCATAGCTCACAGCCGATTTAGCAACGGCTTTTTTCAGAGTAGTATAGCCCTTTAATGGTTTAGTTGGGTTTTATAAAAACCGGCGTTCGAGAAGCTTACCAATGACTTCAAAAGTGCCATGGTCTCGGTGTTACTTTCAAGATGGTCAACAGGACGCTGCTGCGCCTCGCTCGGCGCTGGGGGTCCTGGAGATCGAGGTGGCGGGATAGGTTGACTGTGCATTTCCTCCTTTACTGGGGTTTCCTGTCGGCCGGGTCCATCCTTTGTTGCGCACGGCCCTTCCGAGGGGTCGTTATCTTCCTTTTGCTGCCGTCGCAACAGTCGTTGTTGCCTCTTCGTCAACTGCGGGGAGTGCTCCTCTGGTTCCTTAACTGGGCTGGACGAGGATTGCTTCACTGAGGTAGCACTTCAGTCGGTGCATTGAGCAAGGGCGGAGCCACGTACCCGTACCATTCCATGTGTTAAATTCTCGGCCCTTCCATTTGAGATGGAATCCGGTGTGATAAGTGAGTCGGAAGGGCTCTGAGTGTGCCTGTGCAGCCGCTGGCGCCGACGCGCCCTTGAGCGAGAGGAGAACCTCGTCCCCCGCCTTGAGAGAATTGAGCGAGTCAAGATCGCCTTGCACACGGCTTCGGAACAACACTTCGAATTGCAGCTGCTGTCTCGTCTTGGTGGTCAAGACAGGGACCTTTATGAGGAAGAGTCTATCCTTTGGCACGGTCGTGTTCAGCTTTCGAACTATGGTGCCTCGAAGATGACCTGGAGGCTTTGGTAACTTTTTGCCTTGGGCGGCTAATGTCACCAGATCCCTGGGACATCGCGCGAGCAGGGGTTGGAAGTTGGCGTCGTCGTCCTCTTTACTGGAGCCTGCCTTGAGCCGCTTTGAGGACCTTGAGTCCACCGTTTCGGGAGCGTTGCGTTTCATAGGGGAGATAGCCCTTACTTATACCAATGTTATCGTCGTCGAGACGCAGCGGTGACGGTTTGAAGCAAAGGCTGCGCCGCGTTTAATGGGGCCGCGACGCGTCTGATGGGAATTGACATGTCACGTGACAGTCATTTCATCTAGTCCATGCCGCTCCCTGATTGCACCGGAATTGTAAGAAACTGAATGATATTGACTACTATACTACTAGTGTCCATATAGTCCATGTACGTAAATACTAGAAGATAAACGCCGAAAGAGCTAACAGTCCAATAATAATGTCCAGGGATAGAATGTTGGCAGTTGCAGAACTGTCCAAATCTTTAGTGGGGGGTACGATGTCGACGATGGTGACGTTGGTTGGTTTCGTGGACGGAGTCCTTCCTGCAACAAAGAAGGTCTGCATGTAGTCTTCAGTATACGTTTCACCGTCGATCACTGCATGTAGATCGACAGTAAGCTGGGTTCCTGGAGATTCTATGCTTGCTGAATAGAAAGTATATCCAGCAGCGGACGGAAGTGTCTCGTTGAGCGCCATGTCGACGTCTTCATCTATAATTGTGCTAAATGCATCTGTTGCACTATCGAAAGCAGACATATAGACCCGCGAAGGAGATGCACCACTCTTGACCTAAAAGAATGGAGTCAGAGACAGCTAGGGTCAATGTATTGGAAGTACGTACACCGGCGGTGATATAATAAGTCTTTTGGGTGCGGTCCTCCCGGTTGAAAGAGATGGAGCTGAGTCGAGGTACGTAAATCACGTTGTCCTGCTGCAAAACATAACCTTCGCCGTCGTTGTCGTGTCGCTTCGGCTTGGTTCCGTCCTTTTCATCCACCTCGAACCAGAACTTTGAGAGCGACTCCTCGGTATCGATGGGGACGATAAAGTCGTAGTGGACAAACTGGAATCCAGCCCTAAATGTGAGGGGCGAGACTTGGGGGTCGTCGATCCTGGGACTTGATGCGACCCCTGCAGTCTTCCCAGTTCTATTTTCGCAGTCCTTGTTGGCACCATAACGATCACACCAAAAGATCTTAACCAGCCTGTTCTTGTTGGGCGCTGATATGGGTTGGGCAATCTTCACAGGGTCAACAACTTTTGGTCATTCATCATGATTCACATGTGGCAGCACTCACTCGCAGGGATGCCTTGAAAACGAGTTGCTCATTCTCAATGGTCAAGTGCGCGTCGGTGACCTTGACAGGCAACATGGTAATTTCCTCCGTAAGGACAACATTCGAAGGGACGACATTGAGCATTTTTTCCAACAATGTACCGCAGGTTGAGGAAAAGTCTTCAGGGGAAGCGAGCCTAGAGGCATTGTCAGTGACGAAGAGGTATGAAAGGATGGCTGCGTACCTCCGCATCGTAGCATTGCCGTCGCTTTCAAATATCCGCAAGTCAGAGTTGAGGGTCATATTCGCATGCACTACGAGAGGATTCTGGGTTGTCCCGTCGATATACTTCACGACTCTGTTCTTTGTTTAGTTGAAGGCTACTAAAGACCTGTTGGCATGAACTCACACATCGTTGTCGAATTCATGGGTGTCATCGAAATCCGCAAAACGTTCGGAGTCATCTTGGGGAGGAACTATATCAGGGAAATCCGAGCTTCGCACACCACCCATGGTGTGTCCACAAGCGACCAGGCCGATCATTTCTTCTTGACTAAATCCTTGGCGGCGGAAGATCTCTGTATGTGTCTCGAGGTCTTGGTGTGGTTCTGGCACCCCAGCCACGTCGGCAGAGAGAGCGTCGATACGTCCTCCTCTAAAGGGAATGATTGGACCTCCACAAGAGGCGACTCCGAGGATGGTTCCGATTGCTATCACGTCCGCTCCTGGCATAGCAACGTTAGAGGGCCATTCGAAACTAGGAAATGAACAAAACGCACTGGAAATGTATTTGCTGGGAAAGGTTTCAAAATCTTCAATTGATTCGTGCATCCCATTGCCAAAGTTCTAGTACTGGCTCAGTTCAAACTTGGAGGGCGATAAACCAGTTAACGAACCTCGGCTCTGTCCAGCTCGAAGGCTATTGAAGCATCCAATCCACCGGTCCCTGTTTCAATGTTATGCGTTGCAACGTCGTGGTAGGCCTAACGAAGCACGAGTCAGTGACATGATCTCAACAGAACGAAGCGTCAAACGGACCAAACGAAGCCATTCCGCTCCTATAGAAGCCCGTGATCCAGGTCTATTCTTGCAAGGATGCTGGATAGAAGCAAGGTTAGATCCGTCTCTCCTTCTTCCTTCGTACAGAAGGCCTTCGAGGGCGTCATATTGAGGTGAAGGCCAGCGATATCCAACGACAGTTTGCGTCAATGTCAAGACTTGAAAGATAGCGACGAGCCACGTTTGATCCAGCATTGAGGGTCGGTTGAGTAAATGTGAAAGTAGAGAGAGAAGTAAAAGAGTGTGTGGAGAGGTAAGCTCGAAGATTACAGTGCCAGTAACATGAAGCAGGGAAGGCAAAGTCGAACGTAGTGCGGAAGAGCGCTGGTGGTAAGCGGTGTATTCTGGCCGTTACCCACTCTTTATGCAACAGGCTGCTGGCCCAGTGATGCCAACGAGGCACGGCATTACCTTGGCTCCTTGTGATTCGGCTCGTTCATAAGACGCGCAGAAATGGCCCACAAGTCTGAAATGTTAGAAGACATCATTGGACGCTGACAGCGGGGTGTTGTAGTCAACCTTTGCTCAAGAACCATCGTCTTGGGGCCATTGACTCTTTGCCTCCGGACAGCGCCGTTCATTCACGGCCGGAAGTATGTAAATGGAGTTACGGAGGCCGATCCGGGAAAGCACCGCTGAGTGCGTCATGATCACTCGGAAGACAAGCTTTCCATCTGCCTCCCATGTCACAAACACTACCGCTCGCAACACTGTATTCCTCGGCTCTTGGGAACTTGTCCAAGGCTATTAACCTACCCCCAGGAACGGATGCTGGCCCTGTACGTTCAGCTGCTTCGTAAATGACATTGCATCTCTCAACATAACCCCCTATAGGATTTGATCTCAAAAAGCTACAGCGATCTAAAACGGATTCACTCAGAAATCGTCAACCTAGCGATATTCAGTCCTAATGAGACAGTAGAAGACATTGCAACACGGGATTTGGTTTATGTCTCTCTACCATGGACTCTTGCAGAGGCGCAAAGTAGGCTGAGGAAGGACGGTCGGGGTGAACGACTGGAATCAATTGCTCAAGCTCTCGTGCGTCGTATTCCTTCCTTTATTCCGAGAAGGAGGCTGATTCTACTAGTATACAGCAATACATGAAGAGCTTCATATCACTACTGGAGACATACGAAATAGTCCCTGAAACCGAGCGTGAACTCTACTCGAAGAAAGCTAACGAAGTCAGAGATCCCGCCAGACTCAGAGAGCTCAAGATCAACCAGTTCAAGAAAGAGAAAGAACTCAAAGGGAGGATAGAGGTATGTCTGCACGTCGACAGTGACTTTCAGAGGCTTATCGTGCGACAGGCGCTGAGGAAACGGCAATCCCAAAAAGCTCCAGAAACCGATAGCTTCCAGTCCGACTTTGACTTGATTGCATCCCTCCTTCCGACAGCAGCCCAGCCAAAAGAAGAGAAGGAATTGGACCCTGAAACGGATGAAATCTTGCGAGAGACCACCCTCATCGTTCTGCGGCTCCTGTACGCCCAGGCTCAAACACAGACAGAGATGCTAGAGAGGGAGATAGAAATGCTCAAGATGGCACCCCCATCACCAATTCTCACTGCTGAGGCAATGAGCCAGGATGACAGGATTAAAATGCGACAGGAAGAGGCCGCACTGTGGAGATTAGATGCCCCTCGCCCCACGGGAGGACCTGATGGCAAAGGTCCCCTCCTCGACTCTAGCGGCAAGGTAAGTATAAACTGAAAATCAACATCACTCGCTTTCATATCTATTTCAATAGGTTCTCCGACCATTTACCATCCTCCCATCGGACGCTGGAGAACGTGCGAGGCTTCAAGCGACTGTGTTTGGACCTGATCACAATCTCCCTACGATGACCGTTGACGAATACTTGAAGATTGAACAGGAGCGGGGGAATATTATCACCGGTGGAGGGTATGCCATTTTACCTCCATGCTCCATCTCCACTACTGACACCCCTTCCTCTCCAGCCCTGCGTCGGAGAACAAACCAACATCCAAAGAGGAACTTGCGCTTGCAGCTGAGATGGATGGAACTGCTGAAGGAGAGCTGAAAGCGGAGGAAAAGCGACAGAAGGATGAGAAATGGGCGCGTTTTACGGATGCCAACCCGCGGGGTGCTGGTAACACGATGAACAGAGGGTAGATTGCACAAAGATGCACAATGTATAATAATCAGAAGAAATCAATAAGAAACGGCGGATCAAACTGCTCAGCAATCCCGTCCAATATACTATACAAACCAATGGTATCGAGCGATCAGCAATTGCACTGTGATGCCTCTGGTACTTCTGCAGCCGTTGGTGTTGAGACGTCGATTTCTGGGGTACCGTCAGCATCAGCGTTATATTATAGAACAAGGTATCATACTTGTGTTGGCCTCCGCAGTTGCATCCTTCTCCATCCCAGGCAAGGACATGGCAATCTTCTTAAACAAGCTTTTCACGTTATGGCCTGCCTTTGCTGATGTCTCCATGAACATGATGTTCAGTTGCGTAGCTTTAGTCGTGGCTTCTTCCACCGTTACTTGTCTGGCCTTACATTAGCTCGCCTTGTAGCGGGTACGAGTAATGTGGCCCACCTCTTGTCCGAAAGGTCAGCTTTGTTGCCGACGAGGACGATGATAACGTCGTTCCCTCGTTCCGACCGTACGTCGTCTATCCACTTGGTCGTTGACAAGAATGACTGGCGGTCTGTGTAAAGTATATCCATCCCCGTTATACGTGTATTGCCGATTGCTGGGAACGTGGAGACGCACTAGTGATGTCGAAGACGACGATGGCGACGGAGGAATCTCGAATGTACGAGGGGATGAGAGACCTAAACCTTTCCTGCGTTATGTCTGTGAGCAAGCCGAAAGTCAGCTTGAACCGTAGGAGCACTGACCTGGCCAGCGGTGTCCCAGAGCTGAAGGCGCACTGTCCGGTCCTCGAGATACATGGTTTTGCTCAAGAAATCGATGCCTATTGTTGCCTGGTATGTGTTATCAAATGTATCGTACATGAATCTTATAAGGCGCCTTTCTCAGTGAACCCGGTACACGACGACGCCAGGACTATACCTTGTAATCAAACTCGTCTTTCCAACACTCTGATCTCCCAGCAACACGATCTTGGTCCGTTTAGGGGGCGCTGACGAGAAATCTGTAGACGGAGAAGCTGCTGAAGAGTCTGCCATGTTGGACTGGGTATACTTTAGGAAGACAAGAGACAGAGAGTATTGGATTTCGAGACACAAGCAACACGGTTTCCGACTCGTCGTCGACACCGCGCGCATAACCCGGTCTTCATGGATTATGTAATACCGGCGGCTGATCATGTGGGCTCCAGGGCCAAATCGAAAGAAATTATCGAATATTAATTAGCGTCTTTCTCTTCGGACCTTGGCCTCACATCCTCAACGATAGCAATGAAGTTGTCACAGAAAATTGCAGAACATGACCCTTCAAAACCGTTCTACACTTTCGAGTTTTTCCCCCCAAGAACAGATCAAGTACGGAGAATCAGTATACAGTCCGAGGATGCAACTCATGGCAGCATAGGGAACGGAGAACTTGATTGCTCGTATCTCAAGACTTTCTACTTTGGATCCTCTGGCGATCAGCATAACATGGGGAGCGGGAGGCTCGACCAAGGAGCGAAGCCTAGATTTGGCCAGCATCACCCAGTCCCAGCATCGTCTCGACACCATATTGCATCTAACCTGCACCAACATGGAACAAGGCCTGATTGACGATGTCTTGAAGGTGACTGTCCATCAATTGCGCAATGCAATCTGTATTGAACCTGCGACCAGGATGTGAAGGACCGCGGTATTGAAACCATATTGGCACTCCGTGGAGGTCAGTGCTTAGCCCCCCGACCGTGACGCCGATCTCTTCCTCACTCGTTTCTTCAGATCCTCCTAGAGGCGAAGAAGAATGGATACCCTCTGATCCACGATTTACCCATGCAATCGACCTTGTCAAGTATATTCGAGGATCCCAGGAATACTCTTCTCATTTCTGCATCGGTGTTGCTGGTGGGTCCCATTCGTCGGTAAGCGCCCGAACCTACCTAACCCTCCTTTAGCATACCCAGATGGACATACCGAAAGCACTTGCAGCGAAGACGAAGAGCTAGAGCATTTGAAGGCAAAAGTGGATGCGGGGGCCGATTTCATTGTCACGCAACTATTCTACGATGTCGACCGTTTCCTCCAATGGCTAAAGAAGGTCAGAGCCAAGGGTGAGCAATCTCGACCTAGTGCGTCACATCCCTCTCATACTTTCTGTAGGCATCACGGTCCCAATCATACCCGGCATAATGCCTATCCAGACATATGCGACATTTGCTCGATTGACAAAACTCTGCGGTACCAAGGTTCCATCGACCTTGGAAGCTGATCTTTTGCCAATCAAAGTACACCAGGCCTCTACCCCTTTCCAAAACGACGCTAACCCTTTTATAGAACGATGACCAGTTGGTGAAGGATTACGGTGTGAAGTATGCTGTGAAAACAATACATCGACTTCGAAATGAGGGCGGGATCCAGGGCTTCCACTTCTGCACTCTCAACCTCGAAAAGAGTGTCCAACGTGTCCTTGAAGAACTGAAGTGGAGAACGGGAGTTGTCCCAGCCGTCCAAAATAAGCTTATCGCAGTAAGAGTAGTTTTTCCAAATTTCCCCCAATTGTGATGTTGAATTATCAAGGATTCTCCAGATGCTCTGAGCCAGAACACCTTGGACTCCAACCTCTTGATCACCCCGACGTCCGCTACCAATGTGGCTACATCCGTCCTAACCACATCAGTTCTGGGAACTGTGTCTCGAACCTTGCCTGAAGCTGGCCGTGGTGAACTCAACGACGCAGCAACTTGGGATGACTTCCCAAACGGCCGTTTCGGCGATTTCAAGAGTCCCGCTTTCGGCAACCAGGATCCTTGGGGTGGACCGGGAGGCTTGGGTATCTCCGTACGTCTTTGACCGTGCTATACCATCTCGTTTGCCTTTCCTGACGTCGCCCGTAGAGAGCTGAAGCCCTCCAACAATGGGGCTATCCCAAGACTTTCGACGACCTCACCCGCATCTTCCTTGCCCATCTACACTCAGAGATCCCAATCACTCCGTTCTCCCCGACCGAGCTGTGTCCTGAATCCATAACCATCCTTCCACACCTTGAGCGTTTGACTAAACGAGGATGGTGGACTGTCGGGTCTCAACCCGCTGTTGACGGCATTAGCTCCAGCGATGAAACCTTTGGCTGGGGCCCTAGAGCTGGTTATGTCTTCCAGAAAGGTTTTGTCGAGTTCTTCTGCGATTTTCATGACGTGGAAGCCATCGAACAGCGTATCAAACAGAGAGGTGCTGGTTGGGTGCATTATTTCATGGCAAACAACAACGTGGGTTGGGTATTTTGTCCTTCTGACGTTAGTTGCTGACAGGTATAACTAGGGAGAGTGTAGGAGCAACGTCCCAGAAGACGGACGGAACGCGGTCACATGGGGTGTGTTCCCTGGCCAGGAGATCCAGCAGACAACTATCATCGAGAAGGAATCATTTTTAACTTGGAAGGTACGTAGAAAGGCTCGCCGAAAACACAGCTTGACTGATAGGCTGTAGGACGAGGCATACGACATTTGGAACAGCTGGGCGTCCTTGTACCATCCAGACTCTGCAGAGAGGCAGTTGCTACAGAAGGTAGCAAACGAACGATGGCTTGTGAGCATTGTCCACCACGAATACAAGAATCCTAACGCGCTGTGGACATTCTTGTTCGACGATGATTCCGGCGATGTTTGATGTGACCTGAGTGAGATAGTGACCACGACGTTGCCCTGTAGAATCTTGTGGATATATATGCGTGGAATCTAATGTATCAATGAATCATGACTTCTTTTCCATATTTTTGAACTTACTGCCAGAATATCAAGTCCTCACGCGGGCGCCTCTTCATAACTCGGGCGAGCCACTCCTAAACCAATGTCAGACCTTCCACTTTCCATACGAGTCTGAGAGAAACTTACATCAAAAAATCCGAATTATCACCCTCGATATCCTCGGTTTCGTCCCCAACTTCCTCGTAGGTTTCCTCATTCATGTCGTGGTCCATGTCTTCAAGACTTGCATCCAAATCCACTCCCGATTCCTCTGGCTCCATGTCCCCATCCACGTCAACGGATAGGTCCCCCTCTGCCTCCCCTTCCCCATCTGCGTCCGCGTCTCCTTCACCATCGTCCTCGTCGTTTGATGCCCCGGCAGATTGAGTGTCGGATTCTTCGCCGTCTTCTTCATCCTCGGCTTGCTGGTTGTGGTGTATTCGTCCTTAGCATGAAGATAGCGAAGATAGATAGTCAGCACATACATCGTTCTTCTCCTCTTGCAGAGTGAGCGTTCGGCCTATGGGGATGTACCAGTTCCACCCTCTGTTATGTACGCTCACAGCCTAGAACACCATATTCACCCAGTGCTTCAGTGACGATACACGGTCAAAGGGCATGTCGACGCACGAGTTCTTCTAATTCATTCTCCTCTTCATCCAGATCTTCCATTTCCCTCTGAAGATCTCGCACTTGGTTGAGCGTTGTATATGGCCCCCGTCGTTTAGCCAGTGGTCGCGGGTGTGGCTGCGGTGGCCTTGGTATCAGGGAAGGGAAATGGGGAACGCGAGGAATCAGTGTTGGTGTTGCGCCTGACATCGTTGGTGGAGGTTAGGACGGGCAGGACTCATGGGATTTGGGATGGCGGTGGAAGAAGAGAGCGATGGACGACTGCAATTCACCGGCCGGTGCGAGCGCGATTGATGCGGTAATCATTCAAGTTGCCGAGGATGGAGGCCGAGTAGCAGGCTGATAGAGGCTGATATATTCATAGTACAACTTTGAACTGTGTAAACATACATGAAGTACAGTAGTGGATAACAATGTCCATGGGGAGTATCGCCAGCGATAGAACACTCGATACCATCCGGGAGGGAACGAGGAAACGAGCAACTCATGCAATGTCAGCAAGGTCAGGTAGAGGTTGTGCCTTGCCTCCCTTCGATCGAGGTTTTAATGCCAATGGTCGCACCCATAGCTTTATGTGCCCCACTTTCGTGCAGGTAAGCAGGGATTTCGGAAGGAACTGAACAGCGGAGAGCAGGTCTCCCTCGAGTTGCTTTACCTGGGAATAGTCCATGTCAGAAGCAATATATCGTTGGGAGACAGTAACTCACCAAAACAGGTTGGACTACAGCGACTTCGTTTCTGGAAGGGGCTGGATGATAGCGTGGTAGTGGATTGTTATCGAGTCCGGCTGAACCTAAACCGGGAAGATAGGGCACCGATCGATCCCTCCGGAAGGATAGCGAGAGACTTGAGGACATGGACATTCGTTGGTGATGCGTTGCCTAGATTTCATGTTAGCTCAGCGTCATAATAACTTGATAAGGGAAATGCGTACATGGAATTTTGGGCGGTGCAGGGAACCGGTTGAAAAGTCCCACTAAATTATTTCAGACATGTCCTGTATGACCAACTCGACTGGTTGCTCACCAATATTAATTTATTATCTTCCCCAACACTCCCGAAGCGATAGGTTCTCCCGTCACTTCGCAAATCATCAAATGCAACAGCTGAGACGAATGACGAGTGCCCTTGACATCGGGCTACGACGCGTTGTTCCCAGGGAGAGACGATTGTCAAGAGATCATCCTGGCCTCCCGTCTGTGTGACGGAAGTTAGCGATATTGAGACCATATCTAGGGGATACCTACCAGGATAAAGCGGCCATCTGGTGACCATGCCACACAAGATAATGCTCCGAAATATGATGCGTAGCAATCCACCAATTGCTCGGCTAGAGCGTCTATCACCCTGAGACAGCCGTCCTCCGATATCGCAGCCACATATTTAACATCTGGAGAGAACACGAAATCTGTTGATGTCAATTGTGAGGTTCCGTCGCACGAGGACTTGGTCGTCCATAGACTCACCCACTACAGACCGCCGCGAGACTCGCCAATGGCTCACAGGATTCTTGGCTGCTTTATCCTTCTCGTTTTTGCTATTCGTAGTGATGGTTCCGCCGAGCGTTTGAGGATGCCATGGAGGCATAGACACGAAGATATTGTCGAGCGGATCCCATTCTTTGTATGAGGCACCATCTTCTGAAGCTGATATTTCAGGTGGGATTGAAGATGGGTCGTTTGGAGTGAATACGCCGTCCTCTCGCTCCTTGTCGTAAAGAACGATTGTGCCATCCGCATGCGAGACTAGGAAGAGTGTGCCCGAGGCGGGTACCCATCGCACTGATGTACATGGTGAGGAAGATATGCATCCCTGTTTGTTGAGACGTCCGTAACGGGAGGTGATTGGGTCTAAAGCATGGGGTTAGCCTGCATTGAACCGAGAGACATAGCGCTCACCTAGCCAGACCAGGTCACCGGTTGCGAAGCCAATAATGACGTCCAGGTGCTCCGACGACGCCGTTGCTGCATTCACATCATGACAAGTGGGATGCTGAGAGAAAGTTATCCGAGAAAGCGGTTCCTGGACTCGACTGATTACTGAAAGCTCGATGAGTTCAGAACTGTATGAGAGTACCTTTGCTTTTGACCCTGCCTCTATCCAGTTAAAGGTTTTGGCGAGATTGTAAAACAGGAAAGTAACGTCTCCCTGCTTCGAACCGAGAGTCTTGGAGATACCCTCGGCGGTTTGTATCCGAGAGATAAAAGTGGAGGATGTTGTTCGAATGTTGTGTTTCGGCCGTGTAACATTCTTCTTCTTCCCTGTTGTTGAGGATGGATTGGAGAAGATGGTGTGCTGCTCGGTGCCGTTCGAGTGTTCCTGGGAGGTGGATGGCTGGGGTTCAAGCTCGTCTGTGTCACTGCTCGACTGGCTAACACCATCCTCCTTCTCCTTGGGGACCTTGTCCTTCTTCGCGTCCTTGTTTCCGCCTCCCAGGAGATTTGCAAAGGTCTGGGCGCCTCCTGGTTTGGATGGGGGGAATTTGACGACGACGCTGCTGACGCGGGTGGGGTGTATAGAGGGGCCTGCGCTGACTGCGTTGAGCTGTGAAGCAAGTGTCTTGTGCTCGTCGGTGACGGAATATACACCTTCTGGCGCTACGAAAGTGGACTCATTCTCCATGGAATATTGGTCGAGGATTGAGGCGGAACGATCGGCTGCCAGGAATGATTTGATGGCAACTACAAGCGTGGTCTCTGTCTAATCCATGCTATTACAATCAATTCACCCATGGCTCAACCGGATCTTAGCCAGTTCAACTATCTTCAATGCCTCCTCCATCCCCAGCAACCTCCCTGACAAAGTCCAGGCTTTTCCTCGCCTCTTTTAGATCCTCTCCAACCACAAACAGCCTCCAACGCCTTGCTCACCGTCCACAACAACAGCGTCGAGCAAACTCCACCGCCGTCGAGCCCCCGCCAGCTGGGGGTCACTTGCCCGGAGTAGCGACTTCCAAACTACTAAAGTCGACTAGAGAAACTGCCCTTCGCATTCCGGGCCTCAAATGGGTCGACGAGGACACCTCGAGTATGGGCGGGCGAGAGACCAGGAAGATGAATACCTACCAGGCAGTCCGCGACGCCATGGCCATTGCCCTCGCAAAGGATAGCACTGCAGTGGTATTCGGCGAGGACGTGGCTTTCGGTGGGGTCTTTCGTTGCACAATGGTTAGTCGCGTCATAGTCGTCGTTAAAAGGTTCCGTCTGTTAATGCGCGACTGCAGGGTCTGGCAGAGGAGTTTGGTCAGTCGTTACGTCGCACAAACCACTTCCGTTCTCTCAGACTTCCATTCAGGCAGAGAACGCGTATTCAACACGCCTCTGACGGAGCAAGGCATCGCAGGTTTTGGCATCGGTCTTGCCGCTATGGGACAAACCGCCATTGCAGAGATCCAGTTCGCCGACTATATCTACCCCGCGTTCGACCAGGTACGCCGGAACCATCCAAAACCTGTCTGTCCAACCGCGTTCTCATCATTTCCAGATCGTCAATGAAGCAGCCAAGATCCGGTACCGTTCCGGAGGCACTTTCAATTGCGGCAAGCTGACCATTCGCACCCCCACTATGGCGGTGGTGAGTCCTTTCCGTGCCGTGCTAACGGGCATTCTCAAAACGCGTTCATTAGGGACACGGTGGTCTTTATCACTCCCAGTCACCTGAGGGATTCTTCATGGGAGCAACTGGTCTCAAGGTATGCCGCTTTAATATGCACACCCCCCAAAACTGACATCATGCTCTTTAGGTTGTGATCCCTCGTTCTCCCTCGCAGGCCAAGGGCCTACTTCTGGGCTCTATTCGCGACCCCAATCCTGTCATCTTCATGGAACCCAAGATTCTGTACAGATCTGCAGGTACGTGTCCATGCACTGGGCATGGAGAAATGTGCTCACTGGATGCGTTCCTTAGTGGAACAGGTGCCCGTCGACGACTACGAACTCCCGCTTGGAAAGGCAGAAGTTCTTGTACAAGGATCTGACTTGACTTTGTTGACATGGGGAACTCCCGTCTACCACTGTGAAACGGCTCTTCACATGCTCAACAGCCCTTCACCAGAGCTTGAACCCTACGTCCCCGCCTCTTTCCGCTCTGCAAAGATCGAATTGATTGACCTTCGTTCTATCCTTCCTTGGGACATGGAGACAGTCGTCGAGAGCGTGAAGCGGACTGGTCGACTGGTGATTGTCCATGAAGCAGGCATGACTGCTGGAGCCGGAGCTGAGATCGCAGCTGAAGTACAGAAGAGGTGCTTCTTGAAACTCAACGCACCTGTACGGCGGGTTACCGGCTGGGAGTAAGTCGCTTCATACCTTTGCTTAACACAACTGACTGACCATCGTTTTTATTATAGTCTTCCCGTCGCTCTCCAGTATGAGAAGTTCCATATACCAGATGCCATTAGAATCCTCGACGCCATGGTTGAGACTTTGGCTTACTAGAGTACACACCATACAGAACAGGATCGACAGCCGGACAACGCCCATCATCACAGCTTGTAGCCCAATTTTCTATCCTTGTAATATATCTACCTTTATCAACGCTCGCTCGCAAGTTGCGACTCGTAAATGGAGGTGACATGGTTCATGTGGCGGGGTACTTCCATTGAACGGATGAATTCAAACGGTGTGCGCGGTGTGAGTGCAGGGTCGAGGGGGCGCAGAATCCAAATGCAACGAGTGCCTCAGTCTCCAGCCTTCCAGATTGTCTACTTTACCGGCGTCGGCTCCTTTGCGTATGTAGGGTACTTATTCCCTGTTTTGCGGTCTCTTTTGGGCAAAAGTCACGATAGCAACTTTGGGCGCCTACGCCTTCGAAATTTACAAAAGCCCCTATCAACCAAGCGGGTACCGGACCGCCCTCCGTTCATATTAATGAGGAACGAACAACGGCGGCAGCGACTCACACTCAACGACCATGGCACTCACAGGATTTCAGCAATTGCCCCTGTCTGTTACCCAGCTTTCCCTCGCAGCCGTGTTGAAATGTGGCCAATCGTTTCGTTGGTCGATAATACCGTTGCCAGAGTCAACTTCCGACGAAAGTGGCATCCCTTGCCATGAATACCGCCTGTGCCTAAAAGACCGCGTCGTCTGCCTTCGACAGTCACCGAGTACACTTTACTATCGCTCAGCATTCCCCGATCCGCAGCCTCCGTTGTCGAAAAGAACAATACATGAAGCGGAAACGCTTGCATGGCTTCGCGACTACTTCCAGCTCGACGTGGACTTGGAAAGCCTCTATGCCGAATGGGCATCGCGCGACAAGGTCTTTGCCAAAGTAAAAGACCGCTTTTCAGGGATAAGAATCTTGCGGCAGGACCCCTGGGAGAACCTCGTTTCGTACGCACTTTTACCGCCCTTTCGCTGTAAGAAACTTAGTAACTTTCTCCTAGTTTCATATGCTCTTCGAACAACAATATCTCGCGAATAACTAAGATGGTGCATAACCTCTGCCAACACTATTCACCGCCTTTACTGTCGCTTCCAGATCCGTGTAACCCTTCCGAGAATTTATCCTACCATCCCTTCCCCCCGCCTTCCGCCCTTGCAGACTCGACCGTGAGCGCGACACTCCGTTCATTAGGGTTTGGGTACCGGGCGGACTACATTCAGAGAACTGCCAAAATGCTTGTAGACGCCCATGGCAGCTCCCTTCTTTCTGATACCCATGGAGAAGCTTCGGAAGTCTGGCTTGAAGGACTTCGCTCCCTCGAGACTGAGAAAGCAAGAGAAGAACTTCTCAAATTCGTAGGAGTTGGTAGGAAGGTGGCCGATTGTATCTTGCTAATGAGCTTGGACAAGGTTCGTCGCTCACCGTTCCCTCTTCTTCCACTCGGCCTCACGTCGCACGCAGAAAGAAGTGATACCTGTTGATACCCATGTCCATCAAATTGCCGTCAAGCACTATGGGATGAAAGGCAATTCCGGGAAAACCGCCATGACACCCAAGCTGTACGACGAAGTCAACAACAAGCTCCAGAGTCTATGGGGTGATTACGCTGGTTGGGCCCATTCAGTGCGCACATCTTGTCCTCTCGCATTTGGTCGTGACCTCACCTTTGTTCAGGTGCTGTTTACTGCTGACCTCAAGGCGTTTGCTGATTATGGGTTGGATTCACCCGAGAAACTGAGCTCGGTTCCTCCAGCGAAAGCGGCTCAACTACTCGATGATGCGCTTCCTACACCTCCCCTGTCACCGTCCCCTTCTCCTCTCAAGCGCAAGTCAGCACCATTGGTTTCAAAGGAGGTTGATGCGCCCATAGAATCTCCAAAAAGACCAAAGAGAACTCGCAGGACGTGAACAGTAGAGGATATAATGTTATTTTTCGACAATGCGAGCGCAGGCGACCTTAATCTACTAGTACTCCTTCTCTCTGGTAGGCAGCACCGTTCCCAAGCCCTCCAATGAATCCAGTGTGACGCTTAGAGCAATGATGCCAAAGCTGTTGGCCCCAAACTGGTCGTTATACTTCTGGCTATACTCCCATGCCCTCCATGCGCGGCCCAATCCCGTAATGAATCCATCGAGACTATCTGGGCTGTTGGTCCTCCCTTTGAAATCCTTTTGCACATCTTTGACCAGCGTCTCTGAATGCAACCGCATTCGATAGATACGGTCACTCCTCATCCGTTTCTGTGCACACTTGGCGAGTATCGTCCCTGCTACGACTTCCGCTTCCAACAGCTTGACACCAGGCGTGTTCGATAGGGTATGCGTGATGCAGATATAGTTGAGTTCATTGACATAACGTTGGAAGATCTTGTCTATTTCTGCAAACTGGCCGTTAGGGTTAACGGCTGCGCCGAGGTATGTCTTCACGTAGGGTATCAGAGCCCGCGATATCGCATCCGTTAGGGGAGGGAATTTGTTGGGTGCCAGTTTTTTCTCTTCTTCGGTGATGGGTTTGAGCTCTACCGCACGGTAGAGGAATCCGAGGGCGCGCGTGGACCTATAGTAGTCGGTCTCGCGGGGCGAGACAACTTCAGCTGCATGCCAATCGGGTTTGCATCGTATCAGTGTTCTTGGAAGATCATTACTGTCGAGGTCGACTGGGATGCCTTGCTTGGGATAGTCCACAGCCTGGTGGAGAAGATATAGCGACCAGAGGCAATTGACACATTACGCACATACCTGTGAGCAGAGCTCAGCCAACGCTAAGCATGCTTCATCCGAGAATCCGTCCTGCATTACGAACATCGGTTACCATGGTTCCAAAAATACACTGAACGTTTCCCGTTTACCTTGGACTGATCTATGGAGAGGGCCCGAAGGAGTCAATACCATCCGCGAGTCAGATTCGTTCAGCATACCTGCAATGATCAACAAGCGGTCTGACAGTAGACCCTAAGACGACATCAGCATATCGACTGGGACAAATCCGTCATAGCTCACCAGGACATCGGAGTTGATGTACTCGACAACGAAATCGCATATGTCTTCTACGGTGCTATCGCGGTCCAATGTCTTGGTCCCCGCCGATTCATATGCGGAAGGTTCGAAGGTCTCGCTGGGGAGAAGGGCGTCGCAAGTAATGACCGAGAACATATCGCTGAAATCGTTATGAGGGAGATCAATGGAATTGGAAAGGTATCGAGAAAGAAGCTCACCCATCCACGTCTCCACCTCCGAGACAGGAGGCTAATGACCTGTCCCCGACTGAGGGAAGGACCACGACATTCCGCAGCCCCCTAAATGCACAGAACATACCCGCGGGCGGTTCACCGATTGCGTAAACCCGTTGAACTAGGTTATGTCACGGTCAATACTGTGTTTCGCGAGAAAGCTCTCCAGCTCTTACCGTCACCCCGATGGGCAACAGGACTCCGAGAAATCGACACAGTTCCTTGGATGTATGTCGGCTCGTCGTCCTCGTGTCGCTGGATACAAGCTACCGCTGCCGTTAGAAAACGTCAGACAACCAAGCCTAACTGGTTCACCGTAGATGTTTCCCTCGCGGAGACTGTACACGTTCTTGTAGCCTCGCTTTTCATATGCTGGACCTTCGTCTGCGATTCCTACAAGCAAGTAGCTGTCGGGAATCTTGATCCGAGCACTATGCTTGATGTCCCTCAGAACGTCATTGATTGCCACGCTCCGCAATAGATGAAGGAAAGGGGTGTCGATCGAGGAGCCTTTCTTATTTGATGACAGGTCTAATCCGAGGTTCCATAGCTTGCGAAGCAAGTATTGGAATCCAAATGGTCTGCCGAGACCGTGTCCGGACATGAATTTCTGGAACTGTTCGAGGCTCTCATCGATGGTGCAGGCATCGGCAATTTCGAGATTTTGGAGCCGGAGGAAATCCTCTTTGCGGGCTCCCAAGTCCTCCAGAAGCATGACAAGAGGTCTGTACCGAAGGGATTGAGAAAAGCCAGAGTCAAAGTAGGGGAAGACGCACCGATTAAGGTATGCGGCGTTTGGAGACGAGAATGATTGCGCAATCTCGATCTCTGCATCTTCCTCCTCTCCCTTGTTTTCGAACTTGCGCATGGACGGTCTTAGTCGCATCTGAATACCGTGGGGATGATTGTCCAACTCTTTGTCGACGGAGACCATTCCTTTGTATCCCAGGAACCTGATTTGGAACTGAAGTCGATGACTACAATGACCAAAAGGCAACCCATTGAAAGCATACCGCATCGGGCCTTCGTTGATTCTTTCGTCCTACCGCTGCCCAAATACGGTCTGCAAGGGCCGATGAGATAGTCCCTACCCCGTCAGTGAACAAGTAGGGTTTTTCGCCCAAGTCGTCGACGTCTTCCCACTCGCCCCGACGGATTTTGACCGATGGATCCGTTGCAGTAAAGGCTTGAGCAAGTCGAGCGGCGTACATCGAAGGACGCTTCAAAAGTTCCGTACCCTTGAAATCGCCCACCGAGTTCCGGATGGATTCGGCGTCGACAATGACACCATCCTTCTTGAACGGGGACATGAACCATACAGCATGCTCCCGCAAGGCGGAACTGGAATAGGCTAGAAACTCGAAAGTTCTACCCGCCAATTCGAATCCCAGTTTCAAAACCGTCCCGACCCTGTCCCGAACAAAGACAGACCCATCAACCTCCCTGTCCCAACGATACTGAAGGCGATCCTCGTCTCTGAAATCAACTCGAAGGAATTTATCCTCGAATCCGGCGTACTTGCGAATGATTCGGTTGGACTGCGTCGGACATGGACCTTCCAACAGTACTCGGGTAGGGGTAAATGTGACATGGCAACATGGGAAGGTGCCACGATCTAAGGAGGGTTTGGCATATTCAAACTTGGACAGAACGTTTTCGAAGATGGTCAAGGGGTGCTCTTGAACTTCCGGTATGTTTAGGCGGGATTGAAGGACCTCATTGAACTTTCTGAGTACTTCTCCGACGTAATGTGCGTTATTGTTCTTCATGTGTTTTGCCGCGAGGGCTTCGACTTGGTCCAAAAGATCCTGGATGAGTTTGGTGTGAAGAAGGCCATTGAGGAGTAGCGCTTCCATTTGGAAAGCGACATGCCATGGGAGGGCTGCCAGTCGTTTGTGAAGCGTATACATGCGCTTCGGCTCGAAGAAACCTTGCTTGACTGCTTCAATCCCTTTGTTCGCGGCAAAATGGGCGATGAGGCCGTCATTCCCAATACCGGCGACCTTGCAGAGGCCGATGAACTTCTTGATCATGTCGTATCTTGTATCATTGTAGAGAACGACGCGGACTTGAGTCGCGTAAGGTGCGACGGCTCTGTGCCTTTCGTCGAGATGGCCAACGCGGTGTTTGTATTTTTCGTTGTCTACTCGGTGATCTCCCGTAAGGGTACGATGAAGTTCGACTTCCTCGATAGTCGGAGGCGTGAGGGTGTCGAAGCAAATATCTATAAAGCTGTCAGTATCAGGTACCATTCTTCGTACTGGAGGTAATCATACAAGGATTCCAATCGTATCCGACACCGATCTTGCGGATGCTCGCGAAGCTGATATTCACGTTGTGCCCAATCTTCTCCCTTAGTTCATCTCCAAGCTAAATTCTTTAGACAGATTTATTCTAGGGAAGAGCTGTGTTCTGAACTCACCTTCAAACGGATGAGCTTGTGATCATACTCGAAGTGCAACCAAGCGGCACTCTCTACCGTGTAGTTCTTCTCCCATTCCACTGAGAATGCCCTTCCACCGGGATACGAAGGACGATAGTAGACCCCAAACTGGAGAGTATCAATCCTAAGTTTTTCCTCTAAGGCCTCGAGCGTTTTGGCATGTTTCTCCTCGATATCGGGACTAACAAACGGGGTTTTGGCCAAGGTCTCGACGATGTATTTCTTTGGCGGCTGTGAGCACTTGCGAAATTTGAGCTTCTGTTTGCTCAATTTGATGGGCGTTTCTTTGACATCGTCGAGGAACTTCCTCCCAATGGCAGAGGTTGGAACTGTTAGTCGACCTGTACCCTTGTGGCCTACACCTGCAGGGTTAGCATCTAATTTGACCTGGAAATTGACCTTTCTGGATTCTTCTGATTCTCCTGCGTGAAGGATCTCCGCGATGGCGCGGGTAACCGACCATTCATTCTCGTCCGAGTGAACATAGCGAATTTCAATATCCATAACAGAGGACAGCGAGATGAACGCGATGGATGTCGAATTCGACTTGAAAGAGTTGTCACCGCGAGGCGCAGCGCCAAGGAGGGACTGCTGACCAATCTCAAAGGGTGCGACGACGCGCGAGGGCGTTTGCGGCAACCAACGTCGATGTATATTGAGGACCCAGAATACAGGCAAGTAATTGTATGTAAGGGTGTCCCATTGTCCACGATCGTTCTGTGAGCAGTCTATGTACTTTCACGACTGATTCGAAACACGGATACGGGTACACGAGTACCACCAGAGAGCATATAAATGAGGGAAGATTTCGCATTCGAATAAGATAAATTGAGCAGAGAAAATTAGCCATCAGGATACATAATCTGGCAATGGATATTTAGTAAAGAGACAGGAACAAAGGTAGGCACTCACAGGCCAAGGCGATGACAAAGTACAAAGCCAGCAAGAGCAACCCTTCCATGTAATTTGACTTGCCGTCTCTGAGGAATGAATTAGTATGAGCGTGCGTGGTTCAACGAGAGGTCGCCTACTGAATCAAAGTGTTGACTAGGAGTACCGACACAAAGAGGATGATGGTCTGGAGAAAGGCGAATTCAAAGAAAAATACATTTCAGTGAATTGGTCGCACATACCTCAAAGTCTTCGAAGTAGAGGGTCAGCTCATGGTTGGTACTAAAGGACACGGTCATCACAAAAACATCCATGATAAGACGCGATATTGGCACTTACCACCAACCAATGATGACCATTAGAGGCACCACGAACGAAGCAATTTGCTAACCGATCTGTCAGCGGGCGCACCGGAAACCGAAAGCAAGACAAACAATTGAGCTGCCGACGCAGATAGTTATTGCCAGCTCCATCTTGTTCTTCATTGCCATCCAAATGGAAGTGACATGTTCAGCAGCATTAGCCTGAATGAGAGTGTTAGTCGAAGACTTCCCTTGAGGGACTATAACTCACCACAATGGGAAGCAGAATCAGACCAATGAATGTCTTGGAAATGTGATATCTTTCCGCAGTTTCTTCGATGGATGCCACCACTGAGTTGGACGGTTAATTAGAATCGGATCAAGTGAAGGACAGCGCAATGGCTTACAGTAGTCTGCACAGAATGAAGTGACCACAGTTACACCGAGGAGACTGAGACGATGAGAGATGGGCATGGTTTTCAATCAGTTGAAACCTACGCGAATGCAGCAGCGGCGACGTTCATTGTGGGAGGCTCATCTCCCTCCTCAGACTCGGATTGGAAGAGGAAGTGATGCGATTTGAGCTAGAGTTAAACGCAACGCGTTCAACATTTATGTAGGCCGAATCTGATACCTCCACTTACTTGGAATAGCAGGTAAGCGCCATACACCAAGAGAAGGACAATGGCAGTGCCTCTTGATATAACCACGAGACCGTGTTCAGAACTCGCGGTCTCTGGCACTGGTCATGACATCAATAAGGACAGCTTCGGGTGCTGCGAATAAAGTATACGAACTAGTCATATGGTAGGCGGCAGGAATTACGAGGGCTGAGAAAGCTGCTTTAATGGGATGATTCTGGGGCAAGGTCGGATGGACTTACTGATGCAGGCCAGGGTCATCAACTAAAATCGAAGGTAGAGACAATCACGATGGATGAACACAGCACTAGAACCCATTTGCGTACCGAACTCGAACTGACAAAAATACCCTAATTAGTGATGAACGAGTAGTTGAAGACGAAAGGTACACACGCTTGCGCTGCGGTGACCTGGAACGAGCTCTCGGCTCTCTCCCAGCCAGCTGTTGTGTGCACGCATTAGCAAAATGAAAGTTGGATCGTGGATTGAAGTACCAGCGACGAAGGAGCATCCCAAAACGAGAAGGATATTGGAAAGAATAGAGCCGATCATCTACAGAATATATACGGTCAGCACCGTAACTGGTATATCGCAGTAGAGACAGCATCACCGAAGTTTGAACAATACGAATCTCGTCTACATGTGTGCGGTTAACCCCCTGCGCCACCTTTGGATAGAACGTAGCCAGTGACGTACCTCGAAGCAAGGCTGCAATACCGACGATAATTTCGACGGCATTTCCAAACGATGCGTTGAGCAAACCAGCAAGAATTTCTCCTAAGCGCCCGGACAGGTTTTCGGTAGCATCGCCCAGAAGCTAAGAAACCAAGCGACAATCAGTATCCCGTCATGCGGGAGCGCCGAGCGCTACTGTAATTAACTGCCCCGACCTTGGCCAACGGTATGATTGCCAGGAAACTGAACACGAATCGCAAGGCAGCGTCCCAATCTTGGTAATGAGCTACCGCGCTCAAAGGCACAAAGAGCAGGAGTATGTTGGCGTAAGAGCCAAATATGAACCAGTTATATGATTGCAGCCAAGATGGTTCGCCTTCAGCCTTGAGTAGTTTGACCAGGCGTTGGGCTAGGGGCAGATGTGGCTCCCCATTGCCATTTGCATGTGATGGGAGGAGCGGGGAGGATTCGTGAGGTGTCGAGGGCATTTAGAGCAGTAAGGAGCGTGGAGAAGTGAAAGGAGTGCACTCTAGTCTCTTGTATGAGCAAATTGAACCTACATGCCCCAGTCTTGTCTGTGTGAGAATTCTGGACGGAGTAAAGCACTGCCTTGTCTTGGCACGTGGGGTTTCCGGAAATAGAAGTGCTGTATTACTGTCACCGAGATGACATGAGACCCGTGGCGGCGACGCGCAGCGCAAACGTCGAGGGCCCACACAGAGACCACGACGACGTCGACGATGGCTGCCACAAACAACGACTGGTCAGGCCGCTACTACCACATTGACCAGATTCTCGACAAACCAGGACCGCGCACAGATCCGTCTTTCCTGGCTGGGGATGGAGTAAGTCGTTTATTAGTCGCCGCTAATTGCACTCCAGCATATGACACTGACCGGCGCTCTAGGTCAAAGACTTCCTGAGGAAGCAGGCCAAAATCCTGGTTATCGGCGCTGGCGGCCTGGGATGTGAGATTCTTGCCAACCTCGCACTCACTGGCTTCAAGGATATCCATGTAATCGACATGGACACCATCGACATCAGCAATTTGAATCGCCAATTCTTGTTCAGGTATTTTCACCCTATCGTGGTAAAGAGAAGGGGAATAACACCTGTTGCAGACCAGCAGATGTCGGAAAACCAAAGGCAGTCGTCGCCGCCGAGTTCATCATGAAACGAGTCCCAGGGGTAACCGTCACACCGTAAGCAGCGATCTCACGGCCAGTAATATAAGCGCTGAAGCTTATTTTCTCGGCACAGATACTTTGGAAAGATCCAGGATAAAGACGAAGACTATTACATGCAATTCAATCTCGTCATTTGTGGCTTGGACTCGGTGGAAGCGCGCCGGTGGATGAACGCGACTCTCGTCAACATGGTGGATCCTGAAAATCCAGAGAGTCTCAAACCAATGATTGATGGTGGAACAGAGGGCTTCAAGGGCCAGGCTCGAGTGATCCTCCCAACCTTCACCTCATGCTACGAATGCTCTCTCGATATGCTTAACAAGCAAACTGCTTTCCCGATCTGCACCATCGCGAACACTCCCCGACTTCCTGAACACTGTATTGAATGGGCCTCCGTACTCGAGTGGCCCAAAGTGCATGGAGATAAGAAGATGGATACTGACGATCCAGAGCATATCAGTTGGCTTTACAGCGTGGCTCTTAAGCGTGCCCAAGAATTCAATATCGAAGGCGTCACCTGGTCGCTGACACAAGGCGTCGTGAAGAACATCATCCCAGCTATCGCATCCACCAACGCCATCATAGCTGCAGCGTGCTGTAACGAAGCATTCAAGATCGCTACAAGCTCAGCTGCCTTCCTTAACAATTATTTCATGCTTATCGGAACGGATGGAGTATACTCTTACACTTTTGAACACGAGAAGCGCCAGGATTGCCCTGTTTGTGGTGGCGAAGCACTAGACTTGACAGTTTCTCCTGAAACTACCGTCGACCAGCTCATCGACCTTCTAGTTGAGCGACAGGACATGTATGTTCCTTTTTCTATACATTATCGAGACGTTAGCTCACATTCTATCAGTCAAATCAAGAAACCGTCTCTCTCGACACCTACCAAGCAACTGTATTTCCAGGCGCCTCCTCAACTGGAAGAGGCCACCCGACCCAACCTGGAGAAGAAGCTCTCTGATTTCGTTCCGCCCAACGGAGAGGTCACCGTCACTTCGACGTCCCTACCATTCAGTTTATCTCTTCGCATCCAGTACTCTGCATAGACGACCATCGCGTGAAACTGTCCATACATATCATGGTGTAAATTCCATTGTATAATACATAACATCTTGCGCATGCTGTCACCCAGCCACGCCCGTCATCGATAAATGACTACAACGTCACCCAAATCACCGTTACCCTGTCCACCACCCACAGCAACGAGCCACTCCTCTAGTTGCGGCCAACCACAGCCTAAGATCACGCCGATCTCATCTGTGTGGTGGTCCCCGTCCAATAACGGAATGAGCTGCGGGGGATATGGTGGAGGTCGTCCATGACCACAAACATGGGGATGGTGCATTGAAGGAGAGCGAGTCATCCGCGGCGGTCTCGATGGTGTTAATGTAACTTTTGGAAGCACGGGTGAGGGAGGAGGGACGGTAGGCGAAACTAACGACGTCCGCCTTGACTCCCTTCCACCGCCACCGTTTGGTTTCGAAGGGCTATCATGCAAGTATCGTACTGTCGAGTACGAAGCGGCTGTCGTAGTGCTTGTATAGGAGTTGGCGATCGACCCTTGATTGACCGATGAACTAGGAGGAGGGTGGTTATCTTCACGGTCTCTACCATGATAATTCACCCAGGACGTTCCGAGCCGCGGGCTATGGACACCAGTCCCACTACCCGACTTCTGAATATCTCTATTCCTGAGTTGTTCGAGGATTTTCTCTGCTGCGCTCGCTCGTCGAGCACGACTGGTCGCCGACATCATGCCCGTTGCAGATGGAGGTGGCGGTCCCTCTGGGTTGGCAGAGGCTAGTCCGGTCGTATTTTGGAAGAGCGCGGATTGTTGGGGGACGAAACCGTGCCCGGAGAATACATCGGTTGTCATAGGCGCATCGTATCCGCCCGCGCGATAAGGAGGCATGCCTTGGAGGCTCTGTGCCCGTTTGCGCATCAAAGTAGAACTAGAAGGGTCGGAATATGGCTGTGGCTCTGGTTCTGGGGTATGGTTAATTTGCCGGACGAACATGGGGTATCGATGGACTCGACGAAGGAAGCCCTGAAACGATTTGGTTACTGCCCTTTATTCGCGAACGGGTAAGCTCTGTACCTTGATGACACCAAAAGTGATAAATCTGCGGACGTCGATTCCGAGAGACTCCACGTTGTATTCTCGCATCCACTCGAAGACTGTCTTTCCTGTTTTCAACCTAGAGTACAAATGTAGCAGGTCAGGCCAATCGGGTATTCTTTGCGTTCCTAGGCGTCCATGAGTACGGGAATGAGGGAGCCTTGAGCAACATACCTGACTTGACGACATAAGGTCCGCATTCATCTTTAACGTGCGTCTCATCGGCCAGCCATTGAACGCTTCGACACAGGGTATACATATTGGAATATTGGAATATATCTATCGTCATTATGACCTGATAGTACCTGTTATGAACTTCAGTTGTGTCACCAGCCAGGCCACAAGATTCACTTACAAAAGGTGGGCTATAGCCTGACGAGTTAGTCGAGGATCACAGTCCGCGAGTTTGGCGATCCGGCCAACGTGGTTAACACCGTCGATGAATCGACAAACCTAAAACAGGGACTCAGAAACGAACAGTGTTCTAGAGGGCACATGAAGTACCTTGATCATAGTAAGGTCCCAATTTTCCTCAAAGCGCTTCTGGATGTTGATTAGGGCCAGAGGAACCATCCAATCCTTGACGTCCGGTGGATTGGGGTAGAATGGGAATATCTTCAGCTCGATGGAGTTGAACTGGTCAATCGGTATTGAGGTTTCAGAATAAGAGTTCAAGTCTTCGTAAAGTTGCTCAAGGATACTATAGACCTGGGTACAGGTTTCAGGAGATGACAGGAAGCCCGATTCTTCCTATGAAGTGATGTAAGGGTCTGGTGAATTTGGACATCGGGAGGCACCCACTTCACAGGACTTCAGGACGCGACTAATCTTCCTGACAACAGGCTCATAGCAGCTGAGGTCGGCGTTGCGCTCGAAGACGAAGCACAGGTTGTATCTGAAGTAGTACCGCTTGTACCGACCTGTCAATTCGACTGGGAAACCGATAATTCTATGTCGCCTTGTCGAGCAGATTACCAGTCTTCCGCATAAAGCGCTCGGTGGTATGACATACATCGATATTTCAGAAAAGTTGAATAGAGTCGGTTGGGAGGACATGGACCGCTTGTTGTTACTGGGGGAGGGAAACTGTCGACCGCGCTTGTTGTATAGATCCGTGGGCGAAACCAACGAGCTACTCGAGGCGCGAGAAGGAAGTGACACAGTCGGTGTCTGTGGTTCCGACGAGCCTTCTGGTGAAGGCGACGAAGGTGACGAAGGAGTAGAGCTCTGTTGATCATGGCTGCTAGCGACCCCAATCTGCGTCTGAGACGCGATTAGGCCTTCGGGAACTTGGTACACGATCTTTGGGCCAACTGTCTCGTCAAAGACGGCGTAGAACACGGATTGGATTCGTGGAAGGAAGGAGTCGCCGCCGGACATCGTCTTGAGCCGCTGACAGAGGCTTTGAGGTCGCAGGTGACCGTACTGACTTGAATTCGAAAGTCGAGCTCGACGCGGACAACGACGACCAAAGCCGGGAACTATCGCGGGCCGTAGCCGCGGATAGCGAATAACGTCACAGCCGCGTCTTGGTTTCCTCCTGTTCACCCAAATGGCCGCTGAAGCAGGCTCCTCACAGCGCATCCAGCTCTATGTTTGGCCAAAACTATGGGATCTGCCCTCGTTTGACCCTTACTGCCTGACGGCTATATTATACCTCCAACTGGCTATCCCAGGAGATTTTACTATCATCGAATGTACTGACGTGGACCTCTCACCCAGCGGTAGGTGATTGTGAGTTGGTCAGAGTGCCAGGTGATGGCAGAAACTGATACGTTGTGTTTCACAGGACAGCTACCCTTCTTAGTCCATGGCACCGAGGTGGTTACGAGCTTTGCGTCGATCCTGAAGTATGTCTCTGGACTGGCGGAAACGGAGGGGAACAAGTACCCCAATGCCAACACCGACAAACATCTATCCCCGAAGGAAAGGTCCCAGAGAAATGCATGGCTCGCCCATGTTGAAGCGAACCTTGGAGACTTAGTGGTCAGTCCAGTCCTTCTCCAGGCCGTGCGCGTTAATTACTCTGACCCGAATACCAGGCCTCCACGTTTTACTCAGCGGACAATTGGGACAAGACAGTCCACAAGGCCTTCTCCTCCCTCTTCCCCGTGCCCCAACGTTACTTTGTTCCATCCAAATTAAGAGCTGCGTATCAACCTCGTTTGGAAGCTGCTGGTCTCTGGAGCGATGCCGAACCCGCTCCAGACAAGAAGAGCGTGTTTGAGGAAAGTTCCTTGAGGGGGAAACAACAGAAGAGCGTACCGAAGATCGAGAAGAACAAGGGCAAGTTCACCAAGATCTTCGAGAAGGAGAAGTTCATTGCAAAATCGAAGAAGATTCTTGATCTATATGCAAGGCTATTGGAAGGGAAGCAATATGTTTTCGATAGGTAAGCGTCCTTTTCATCGTAATATGTCGTGTTAACCAACAGCTCCTTAGTATCACCTCCATCGACGTTGCCATTGCAGCCCACACCGTCCTGCTTATCCAGCCTCGGCTGCCAGATGATACTATCAACAAATTGGTTACAGAGACGTACCCAGCCCTCTTGGCCCATTCGGAACGAGTCAAACATCGCGTACTACCAGGTCCAAACAATCCACCATTCACCTATGAGACATATCGCCGGTCACTTTGCTCATTCCTCTTACCCTTTTGGGGCCGGAGTGCGGTGAAGAAAGACAGCACAAGAAAAGAGAAAACGCCAGAAGAACGCCAGGTCGACCGGATGCGATGGGCTTTCGTGGGACTTGCGTTGGGAAGCCTTGCAGCATACATTGCGGTAGTCGGGCAACCTTTCTTTCAGTTTGTCTTGGTGAAAATGCAAGAACTAGAAGCTGCTGAAGAGTTGGAATACGTCGAGGATGATGAGTGGGAAGAGGACGACGAAGAAATTGAGGTGGAGCTGCCGGAAGAGGTCATGTGACCGCGCTTTGAGCATAGGCGGCGCTTTCTGACTTGTTCTACAACTTCTACCACTACACCTTCGCTTTTCCTGTATTTACTCCTTCTACAAAATGGATGAAGATGTGATCGTTGTGGACGACTTCGAGCCGACACAGCCAGCCGATGTGGGCTCAGCCTCCGGTCAAAATGGCTATAACAATGCTTCCCAGGACTCGCAGCCGAAATCATTTGGAGACAGGACGTCTTCGAGGCTTCGATTGCGAAGTGCCAGCAACACCCCGGGTACCTCTTCCGCCGACGCTATGGACGCAAGTACGAGTGGAAATGAGAGGACAACGAGGAGCGCAGTCGCAAGAGCAAAGGGTGGTGCACCGAAATTGAAGCTCAAATTGGGAGAGAAGTCGGCCGCACAGGCACCTGGGATGTCTTTCCTTGGGGCGTATGATCGTGAGCTCGACTCGGACGACGAGGACTTGTCGTTTGAAGAGCAGTTCATATTGCGCTTCCCGCCCGGGGAAGACCTGGAGAAGTTGAGGAAGATGGTTGCGAACAGGGAGGTTAGCAATGACGTTTGGTTCAAGTTCAAAGGTGCGTGGCTATATCGACCATTGTGCAAGTACTGAGGCCTTGTTTCAGACTCTAGAAGGGCGGTATTCCATATAGGCAACAACCTGTACTCTGCCAAACTGGTCGATCTGCCATGTATCATCGAATCCCAGAAAACTCTGGACAACAAGCAGATGTTCAAAGTTGCAGACATTTGTCAAGCACGTACCAACGTAATTCTACTTTGGAATGCTCTCTCTGATACGCCCCTAGATGCTAGTAGTGGAGGATAAAATCCAAGATGAAAGCCAGGTGGCCAACCAGCGCAACTTCAATATCGACGACTTTGTCTGGCCCCACGGAATCACTCCTCCTCTACATCACGTTCGGAAACGACGGTTCCGGAAACGCGTGAACCGGAGAGTGCGTCCTCTAATCGACCTCGTAGACGTCATTCTGACCTGGCTTTAGACAATTGAGAGTGTGGAACAAGAAGTAGAGAGGTTGCTGGAAGAGGATGCCGCTGCAACAGAAGTCAAGTATGGTGAGTCCCCCATGGTCTCAGAAGCCCGGAGTAATTTATTCATGTACATGCTTCAGAGGTGTTAGAGAATGTCAACCCTGACCTCTCCGATTCCGAGTTCATAGAACAGGAAGCTCCCCTTGACGCACCCACACCCGCGGTGTCCGATCTAGGTGAAGCCGCAACGCCAGGTGCTGACCTAGGCGAAGAATATGACGAAGAACCCGAAGAGAACGAAGAAGAGGAGGAAGAGCAGGAGGGTGACATTGACGAGGAGTTGGCGGCAGAGCTTGACCTTGCTTTGGGCGACGAGGAGGAAGTGGAAGAGGAAGGTGAAGAGGAGGAATCGAGCGAAGAAGAGGAAGACGAGGATGAGGATGACGAAGAGGCGCAGGCAAGGCAGTTATTGAACGAGGAAATCAGGGACCTCCAGGCCGCTGTAGCTAAGAAGGAGAATGAGATTACCAGCTCTGCAAATCCTTTGCTAAAGGTATGTTCAGTCTCTGCATGCAGACATAGTCGATTAATCCTTTCTCCCAATTTCACAGAAACGATTCCAGGATGCTCTGAAGAAGTTGACTGCAGACCTGGAGCTCAAAATCTCGCAACGTGACGAAATGAGAGAAAAGCAGCGGTTGAAGAAAGAGGGAGGGGATCAAGGAGGACAGGCAGGCCCAAATGCCAACCAGGCTGAGGATGACGACGACGATCTCTTCGGAAATGATGACATGGAAATGGACATTGGTTAACGCTTTCCCCGTCTGTTGTGTTGAACAACATCACTGTATGTATTATAGATTGTATCTTATAGCTAGAATACATGAATGTCCTAATGTGAAAGTAATGTCGCGATACCAGCTTGGAGGACAAGTGGTACATACACAATGCACACCACTGGCGCAAACCACACAGATGCAATCTCCCAATGCCAAATGGCATTTTTGACCTCGTCTGGGAACACAGCGAGCCAACCGAGTGCCAGTACGCAATAGGAAGCATAGCCAGCAAAACGAGCTACAGGTGTGCGGGAGAATGCGGAGAGGGACAAAGGAACGCCCTGCAGTATAGCGAAGGACAGTGCGAGAGAGAAGTTGAGCATGGACGTAACAGAGATAACGGCGGAGGCGAGGCAGAGGTTGAGTGCTTTCAGTGTCAAGGAGATGGGTGCATCATCCTGGGATGGCTGAGGAGCTAACGCTAGGACTACAATGGGTGCGATGGAGAATGCCGCTAACAGAGGTATCGAGACAGTCTATTAAAGCAATCAGATTAACCGTAATATGGTTGGAGGTATACACGCACCGCGATATTCTGGATGAACCACGGCGTCGAGAGGATACCAAACAAGGCGGCGCCGAGGACGTGGGTAAAGATCATGGTCAACACCACAAGTAGAACCTGTCGGTTCCTTCTCCTCCATATGGGTTTCGAGTTGGCTTCCTTCTCTGAGGATCCCTTGTCGACAAGCACCCAACCGGCATTAACCCACGAAGTCAGCCCTTGGAACAGCATGGAAACGCCGATGAGGATAGCACTTGGGATGAAAGATCCAATCTTGAGGAATGTGTACGAGCCTGTCAAAATATAGAAGAAGAAAGACGCATGGAGCCTTTCGAGTAGATTGTTCATGGTTCTCAGCGTAGCTTCAACGATCCTGTAGCAAATCGTCAGCTACTTTCGAATACGACTGAGGTGGAATGTCACTGACCTGCCCATGGCATAGAACCCATGGGGTCCCGTCGCACAATTGGCATAGATGGTGAAGGCGTCTATCCGGTGTCTGTTCACAATGAGGTTGTGCTTGCAGCAGTAGTTCACTTCTTGAAACTGACCGGTGGAAAAGTCCGTGGATCCCGCTGGGGCGGCCACGAGCTTGATAACCAAAATGACGAAGTACGTTCAAGGCCCGTTGCCAATAGACTTCGAACCGAGGATGTTTTTGAACAATTTGGGGAATCCAGGATGGTGCAGGTGGAACCTCAGCGTGATCATACATGACGACCGGTGAGCCGACAGTCCATCGCGCAAGGCGCTCAAATCCGTTGATCAGGTCCTGGTTGGGTAGTCGACCGTTAACTCCCTCTGATGCGTTCTGTCAGTAATGCGTCGAGCAAGAAAGCGGAGTACGGACCATGGAAAACGCCTAAATGGGAAAAGGAATGGCAAGCGTAGTCAATCGAGAGGGCAGTCCATATTACACCAGAGGGGTATTGAAGAGGCTCAGCCTCCAGGTCTGCGAGAATTATGAGCACTAATTGACCGACGTGACCGACGGAAGGACGGGGGCGTACTTTTCTGGTCCGCGTTATGATATCCGTTCAACCAGGCTTGCATACCATCAAGGTAGCCGTCTCCAATCACGAAGACGAGGTCTTTGGACCATGAGGAGTAACCTAAGATCGTTTTATGGAGTGTTCACTGGCGTCATGCGTGAATCAACGTACTCTTGAGGTACTTCGCTAGCGCAAGGACGGTGGCAACACCACGAAGGTTCAAGTCCCCATTCCCTTCCCCTCGTCTGCTGAGCCAAGAGGCGGATATAACCATTGCTTCGGTGCCAGATATCCGTGGCGAAGACGAGACTGCATATGCGTTCACGCCGGTGATGGTCTCGTTCGCCATGGTGAATTTGTACTTTTGCGTAGCTCCAGAGAGCCCTAGTTTCGTGAATTCGTCCACAATATATTGGGCTCGCCTGGAACAGAGAATCAATCTGCAATTCTAGTCGTCGGTAGCTGAGTGACTGACTGTTCGCTGGTTGCGTTGTCATCCCGAAGGCGTTCCAGTTGTTCTAGCCATCTATCTGCTGAATGTACTTCTGCCCAACCAAGACGAGGCTTGACCTAAGGAATGGTGTTTAAACGAAAGACCCTGGCGTAGGTGTTGCAACGTACATGGCCTGGGCTCAAGGCATTCTCATCCATATAGACGCCCTTTGCCAGCTCGGGTAATGGGAGAGCTAAGACCCACAGATATCCTATGATTAATAGGAGAATCCTGCCCGATGTGAATATGATGCTCGTGAATGTGGGGTTCAGCCTACCTGATATATGGCACTCGTTTGGTGAGTTTCTGGATCACGGCCTGTCGTCTACGTATCCGTGATTCACTAGGGTTTCCGCTTGACTGGAACCGTTGCTTTATTCGGGCCAGAAGGCCCTGTGTTGGTGGGCGCTGCGTCGAGTCCATGGTGGCCCACTTGTGGTAGACGACAGTCGACGGGAGACTGACTTGGACGCTCACTGTTGTCACAGTCGTCGGCGCTCACGCGTCTGATGGCGGCTTGGGAGCGGACCGTGGGAACCGGCACCGAGGGTTTCTGAACGGCCAGGGATTCCTCACAGCTACCGCCGTTCAGTCAGCACGAGGAAAGGATGTGTATTTCATTTGTGAGCGCAGGAAATACTCGGTGTCCATTCAATTTCAAGAGATCGACAAAGCCTGGGAGGCGCAACCGTCTGTGTGCGGCAAACAGTGTTCAGTGAGAGACCGGGAGCAAACAAAGCCAAACGTCTCTCTTGAACTCCAACCGCCATTTCGTAGCACCGCGTCAAAGCCTGTAGGAATCACAATGGGTCGTCTAGCCGAAATGCAGCGCAAGCTCCTGGAGGTAATGTCAACGTTCATGTCCGGAGTGTTCAATGGTTTATATTCTTGTAGCAAATGATGGGCCCTGAGGCAATGGGTGTTGCCAACGCCAACTTGCATTGGTCCGACGAGAAAGTGTGCAGGAACTTCCTCTGCGGAACGTGCCCTCACACCCTGTTCACAAACACCGTGCGTTTCGCTAAATCTTTGGACAAACCCCCAAGGATACTCATGTTCGTTGCCTATAACAGAAAATGGATCTAGGCGCATGCCCCAAGTCACATACCGAGCGTTTGAAGACAGAGTTCCTCGCAGCACGGGAAGCCAACCCTAGCGATCCGATCTTCCACAGGTTCCAAATGGAATACGAAGCAAATATATTTGCCTTTGTAGACGAGTGTGATCGAAGAATTCGGGCAGCACACCGTCGCTTGGAAAAGACGCCCGAAGAGAATGCCAAAACGACCAACTTGGTATGTTTCACGAACAACCCGAATAACACCGTACTCAAAGTCTGGATACCCAGATGCGAGAAATTGCGGAAATTGAGCTCGCTATTCAGGGAGGAACAGAGAAGATCGAGCAGTTGGGTGAGTTGCGCACCAAACCGCTTGTTTTAGTTCCCATTTCGCTGATGCAGTGTCACCAGGCGAGCAAGGGAAAGTGGAGGAATCCATGCGGGAAATGGCGGCCATCGAGGCCCTGAAGAACGAGAAGGCTGACAAGGAAGTGAGTTAAACATTCCTTTGTTTTTGGTTAAGCTGACCCTGAATGCACTTTTTTCTAGCGCGAACTGCAACAACTAACAGACACGTCTGGTGCATCAGGACACCAGAAGCTTCGCGTCTGTGATGTCTGCGGTGCCTATCTGTCCGTACTCGATTCAGATCGTCGGCTGGCGGACCATTTCGGTGGAAAGGTGGGTCGAGCAACCGACATAGGGGCTTCGTGTTCGCTGATCATCCGGGCGCCTTCTGCAGATGCACCTTGGTTATCACGAACTTCGAAACATGCTGGCTAAATTTAAAGAAGAACGGGAGAAACGCAAAACCGCGCTTGGTGGAGGGCCGCCAGGATCAGCCCCATCAGGACCTCCTGGCCGTTCTGGCAGCGATTACCGCTCGTCAAGAGGAGATGATTACAGCCGGGACCGTGATCGCGGGTACCAGTAAGTGTAGGCAGGCCTCGTTGCACATTCTATCTTGAGACTCATCAATGTCGTCCATTCCAGTGATAGGCGGAGAGGGGATAGATCAGAGCGAGAGCGCTCAAGAAGTCCCGGGAGGTCACGACGATGAGGCTCTTTTCATCTGGGAATCTAGATTCAGGTGGGTAACTGTCCTTGATCAACACGCGTCTGTTACCAAAACTAGTCGGGATAGGGCAAGATCGTGTCATTTATCTGTGTTCGGAAGCACGACCTTTTCTTCGTTTGCAAGTACAGTTGATGGAACCAATGCCTGTGTGCTAGCTGGAATAATGGACAGGAGGCTCCTGATTCGTAGTCCGCAGGTTGCGAGCCTTTTAGTGAATGGCAAGTCCGTTTCCCCGGAACGCAGGAGGGTGTATAGACGAGTTTATCAGGCTGTAAGGTCAGCTGGACGTTGCACTTGCCTTGCGGTATCACAGGTTCCGGGGCCAAAACGATGTAGTCTCTGTAACTGCAATGGCAGAATTTTTTGACGAAAGAATACCCCCCGGCGGACGTCATTGCGGGGATTGACGGATTGCAGCTGGGCCATTTTTGTGCTAAAGTGGATTGACCACAAGACATACAATTCAGGAACATTTGTTTTGAGCGAAAGCGAATTATTCTGTTGTCGGATATTGCATGCTGGCCGCCCTGAGAACAGACATGTGACGTGTGTGAGCGTTGTATAATCTGGGGCGGCCTGAGAAACGGAATCGTTCTCGGAGCTTGGTTGGGCCTTTTGCTTCGCCTACGACATTTCCTGTAGTCGGCCAGTGAGCGACGTCGAGGGAACCGCTGAACGCGCTGAACGACCACATTCAACGGTCTGTCGCTTTATTTCGCCTTGAAAGGACGTTATTCAAGCCAGATTGTAGTGCTCCTGATTCTATTCCTTTCTGGGCGACTTTGAGAAGCTACCGCCGACGGGGCGAGGTTTACTGCAGAGAGGGACCGCCACGCAGCTGGACGGTGTAAATCTCACAGTTTACACACAACAAGGCTCCTGAACGCCTGCAAGTTGTATCTGGACGACCAGATTCCAGCATCCAGTTATATCGATCAGTTTCCGATCACCCCAATACGTCCGGCCTCTGCTATTTAATTCGTCTGCCTCTCGGGGCAGTCTGTCCCTTCACCCTGCTTCTCAATGTCCACCGTCGTCGTCCCAACTGGCTATGACCAGGACATTCAGCCCCTCAATCCTGACCTTATGGCCACAAACACAATCAACCCAGAATCTCTCCTCACACCCTACCCAGAGATTCTCCCATCCCAGTCCTTTCAACCGGCGCTAGACACCAACTCTTTCATGCCAAAGCAAGACCAGTCTGGCGTAGATATCGCAAACGATGTGCAACCCATGGCAGAGGACACTCCAACTATGTACATGAGCATAGCGCCGATGCCTGTCGACACCATCGACCCTGTCTCCGGCCTACAGTCCTTGTCGCCTCCGTATGCTACCGAGATTGTCCCAGAATCCGCTTTCCCCGCCATCCCTCCCCCCGATACTTCTTCACTCTCTATGGAACTCTCAGGTGTCGCCCTCTCGACACCGTCACCTCCTGCCATGCCAAATGGCGCGATGTTGGGAGCCATGCAAGCTGGGTCTCCGACCGGTTACAGTGTAGCGACAACATCATCCCTTGACGCCGCCCTTATCCCTACCGTCCCTTTGACAAGTCCCACCCGATCAAGCCATTCTGTATCGCCCATATCAGTACCATCGCCATTTGGCACCGCCGTCCCCCAATCACCGTCCGCTCCCGGTGTGCGTGCATCACCCGAAGAGGACACGGCCGCTCTGAACGAAGAGGTCCCTATCGTGCAGCAGAAAGGCAAAGTTGTCCACATGATAGAAACGTAACCGTTTCCTCTCTGCTTTCCATCTCAATTCCATACTAATATTCCATTTCGCCATCATAGCATGATGCGGGACCTTTACGCTGCAAAGGACGTTGTTCAGCGGGCTGACGTCAACGAAAACGACCTTCGCGATCTTTTGCAGTCAAAGATGAACCTCATCTCTCGCATGGCCGCTAACCTCTCTTTGGGCACAAGTCAAGAGACGACCCCACCGCCTCCATCCCTACCCGCCTTTGTCGAGTCGCAAATGACTGGCATATCAGAGCTTCCGGTGAACGGAGGGTATTCCAATCATCCTCCTACTGGCTTCGACCCAACCGCTCATGTGCTAGTTTCTGACCAGTCACGAAAACGAACGGCGTCCGAGATGGATGCGGACATCGGAATGCTCAAGCGGGAGCCCCCAGAGGATGCACCGTTGGTGTTACCCAACTCTGTTGACCCTTTATCACTTCCACCTGTCTTCCCTGCTACCTCTGCCATTCCCCTTTCGTCGCAGGTAACTCAGTCAAGGCCAGGCACGCGACCACCTACTCCTCAGTCCGCATCTTTTTCAACATCTCAGTCCTTTGTTTCTCCGCCAATGTCGCCTTATACCATGACCGGCCCATTAGGCAAAGCCCCTGTCTCGATAGGTCCTCACCAGGGACCTAGCAACCCTTCCTTTGCCTCTGTGCGTCCAGGTTGGCCAGAACAGACTCCCCCAGCAGCAAGTCGTCATCATCATTCCCTGTCCACTGGATCCATTGGCAACCCAATGCAACTCATGCTATCATCAATGCCTTCGATACCAATTCATCCCGGTCTGGCGTCGGGTCCTACTACCCCCATCACTGTCAATCCTCCGATGCTCAACCGCACATCGAGGTCTGGTTCCCTCAGCAACATGTACGATCCTGCATTCAACTTTTATAACTCGGATATTTCAGCGGAGCCACCCTTGAAGAAAGCTGCGCTGGGGACTAGGAGTGCTCGGAACTCGAGTGTAGGGTCAAACTGGTACTTTGGGGGAGGGGATGTGTCTTCCCCGAGCAATACCTCGGAGGAACCCACAACGACGCGAAATACCCCCAGTGATGATGACGGCGATCGCAGTACGAGCGAGTCTGACGAGAACGATCAAGAATCTCCTGCCGGAAACGGTGCTCAATCGGTATGTCATCGTAACTCGTGCCCTCTGCTCATCATTCTGACCTCGTGGTGTATCAGTCGATCTCGGATTCCACTCCTGTTTCATCAGCTTCGACAGCCTCCGATATCCCTCAAGAGTATCGTGCCGAGGTCGATCGCATTTTCTTTGAGTATCTCAATAAGATATGCTCCAATCGTAAGTAAAAAAATAATCTCGTCTTTTAATCATGCATTGACATTATGTACCCAGTTGATGCGAAGGACGGCAAGGGTGACCATATTCACCAGACGTTGATGGCAAAGAAGATGCAGCGGCTCGATGAATCCCCCGATTTCAGGCCTTTCAAATTCCGCATTCAGGCCTTTACCTCTGCATTTCTCGAAGAGGTTGGTGATTGGTTCCAGGATGTTCTTCGAACCGTATCTCACCCCCCTATCTTACCTTTAGCTCGCTCGACAAGGTTATCCGGAGGATAAGATTCCCATGAAGAAGGTACGTCTATCGGATATGACGCTCTTAAGGAGATGACGACAATTGACTTCACCTTTGTCCCAGGTCCGCAACTATCTCTGGCATCAGCCTCACATTCTACGCTTCAATGAAGATGGGAAGAAGGCCAAGTCGAAGGGCAACCATATCTGGAACGTGGAGGCGCGCAAATTGGGAGAGTCGAGATGGGAATTCAGGCCATTCCAGCGCAAGCTCGCAGGCAGTCCTCCCACCATTGCCTATTGTGGTCTCAAATGGACCTGGACTCCTCGTATCTGGGACCCGCAAGCGTCATTTACCAATGTGCCTGTGACATACTCCTCACCTAACCTGCCGTCATGGCTATCCTGGAAGGACGACGTGTTGTCGGGCATACCCCCAGCAGATGCCGAGTCTTGCACTATAACCGTTATCGCCAAGGTACGAAATCCCTCCCTGAAGATACGCAACAGGACCTCAAGGTGTTTTCACAGTACATTCTGGATGGTGTAGAAGGACAACTTACTCGGACGCTGCCGATTACCATTGCTCCCGTGTCGTCGGTGGAGAACAATGCTTATCCTCGCTCCCGCCGGCCCTCAGTCTCTGAGGCTCCACCACGCCGAAGTACAAGCGATTCAGCACTCTTCCAGGCGCCTCAAAGGTCCGTGTATCAATCCTGTGAAGAAAGACCCTTCTAACAAAGACTCCAAGCAGAGCCGCCAAAGTTCGCGCTGCTGCCCCCTCTGTTCCCATTCCTGTCCCTGGCGAATCCTCTTCCAACCGCGTTATCCGTGTCCTTCAAACGGTCGCACAGCGTGTCAACGAAGAAGCCCATAACCAGTTCGCTTCACCGGAAAATCCCAAGGTTGGCCAGTTGCAAGAAATGGCCAAGTCTAAGCAGGTCCTTGAGCAGACGGTCGAGGCCATGGACAAGGAACTAGCGGGACAAGCTCAAATGGAAACGAAGCGACTTGCCATCGCTGCACAACAGGTAGTCATCCAGGCAGCCGCCAACGTGATCGCAGACCGCAACGTCTCTATCGGTCGCGCACCTGTTGTGCCAAACAAGAGCACCGCTGTCCAACGCGTGTCCGTCAACGAGTTGAGCGATGCGACCCACGATGCAATTGTACAAGCCGTGAAAACGAATGGACCTGCATCAACGGAGGTGGATATCATCGTTACCGCCGCCTCCATCCTAAAAGCGCAGGCTCCCGTAGGGGAGCCTCACCCACCCTCGACTGCCATTACGAGGCCACCAACACTCCCTACTCCTTACCTCCATCAAAACTTGCCACCACTTCCCGAATATACGTGACAAATGGACACTAGTGCAAACTGGGCTGGGTTTCCTCTTCGGTCGGTTTCTTACTGATTATGGGACAATGTATTAACAAATGGTATCTGGTACTTACGCGGTTGTTCAGATGAATCTCCCAGGTTAAATAGACAAGGGTCTCGTCGTCGTTTACTTTTTCTTCTTTATTTCACTTGTTGTATAAGCTTGGGTGCAAATCCTCCTGGGTCGGATAAAAGGGAAATTCTTATTCGAATACTGTAGTGCATATCTCGCAAGCGAGTGCGCCTAATGCGTTATCGAAGGTACACGCTTTGCACGATTTGACACTCGATACCAAGACAGAAGTAGGGGTTTCGGCTCTAGAGCTCGCTCTAGATGAATCGGTGAAGCTGCCACCTCCCAGAATCGTTCCATTGAACCCCTGTCCTTCCTCTCTGACTCTACGTCGGGTTGTCGAGTCATCATCCGAATCGATTTCCATCGCCTCTGTGATTTGTTCAAGAAAAACGGTATCATTCGCAGGGATGGCTAGATCATGGACTGTGCTTTCGTTGTCCGCTAGCTCTTTACCCTGGAAAAATAGTCGTTGACAAATGGTTGGGATGTCGAAGATCTCAGATATCTGCGAATATATTGAGATAAATGGATTCCATACACGTGTCTCCTGCCCTTACCTGGATTTTGATATCTTTTACGGTGGTAGATTTAGTCACGGAGATTTTGCGTTTGTCGCCTTGCTTTTTACGCAAACGGCGCGAATGTCGGACAGGCAAAGAGGCACTGGGGCCCAGCGCCTTTGAACTTTCCCAATCCTCCCGCTTCCCCAATTGGATGGTTAGTTCTGTCGTTTCCCAGTTGATTTTTCTTGAATTTCCGTCAGGGTCTGTCACAACCAGAGGCGAGAGAGAGAAGCCTGACCTAAGTGTTCGGCATTCTGCACAGATGCCAGGGTTTAGTTCGGAGAAGGAACTCTCCGAATTATCTGACGCCGTCCGCTTGACATAGATGGGAGGTCCCGTTGAATAGCTGTCGCGCAGGGGGTAAGAAGAAGAGCCATCAACACGAATAAACAGGGACGCACAAAGACGACAGTATTTCCCATTCATCGCGCCGAATAAGTGTGATTATTGAGTCCATGTCCACTCGACAACCTGGGTCGTAGAGTAACATGGAATGGGCACACAAAAGAGACTCTGTGTCGATACAATCAGGACGATCATGGGAGGCAGGGCTATCGATCCAACGCTTCCAACTGGTATAGAACCGCGTTGGTATGATTGCGCAAGAGTCTTCAGTCGACGGCATAGTGAAGTATCGGAACGCCATGTTGTTCATGTGCTTCAGTTTGGCCTGCACCCCCCAATTAGAACTCACGTCACAAGCTGGTCTCGGTGGACTTACTTTCTCGTCCTCCGCCTTCCGTCGCAATTCCCGCTTGTCCTCCTTGGACATTGAGATGGAAGCTTGGCATGTAACGCACACTTCTGCATTGGTCGACAGTGGGTCCCACTCAGGGAAGAGGCGTTGCAGAATCGTTTTGGCCTTGCAAGTTGTCAACTAAATTGCCGGAATGATGACACAAGAACAACGAACCTCACTTGAAATCTTTTTACGGCTAGTAGCATTTGGTAAAAGACCCCCGTGATCACATACAACGTGTTCGGCGAAGCCAGGAGCATCAGGCGGGGGATCCTCGTTGCAATGTTTATGCATCCGAGGCCGCTGCAGTTTCCAATCTTTCCGTAAAGGTCATCAACAGGCATCTCAACGGGGGCCAAGGAGATGCACCTTTCAGCCAAACTTTGGATATCCAATAGCCCTCATTGGCGCTGTCTTCGTCTACTTCTTGCACGGTTTCAAACTCTTTGACGAGACGGGGGTGTTCGATCTCGTATAACCGTTCTACAGCGGTTTTGGTCAGTACACGATCTCTCTGCTGTGGTTTCCGGCAATCAACGCTACCTTGGAAGTTTGAAATAATACAGTCGTCACAAGTATCACAAACCCTCAACAAAGGCTCGAAGCGACAGTGACTTTCGCGAACAATGGACTTGTAAGCATCCTATTATCCATTAACTGTTGTCGAGGACTTATGGAGAAGGCTCATACCTTGGATATTACTTTCATTTCTGTGGCCTTGTCAGGATCGAGTTTCCCGTGAGGACATTGAATGTCAGAATTGGGAATTAAACGCCCAACAATTTGGCATCCCGACTGAGCGTCTTCCTTCTTGCCTTCAGAGTATCGCTCAAGGCAATATTTGGATAGCCAGTCTCTCAACACCTGCTGACTGACAACAACGCCCTTGGATGTTATTCAGTAAAGAGACCGATCGATGGTTAACTCGCGCATTGCTCACCTCGTTGCCTGTGTCATGATGCCAGGTGCGATAGATGCCCATTACCACCTGTCGCTTTTCTTCGAACTCCGCCTTCATGTCCGCAAGCCTTCAGAACATCGAATCAGTGTCAATCTAATGTCACAGGAGATGTATACCTTTTCTCGTGTTCTTCGCAAGATTTCTCGTGATCTTCATTCATCTGTTCCACCACCCGAAGTGCCAGCGGAGGCGGCTTCGGTGAAAGAATCTCCGCGTTAGGAGAACCGGTCATCGTGTCTTTTCTCATATACACCAACATATAGGCATCTTTGGATGAAATTGTACTGGTTGGGAATCATGAGATCGGCGTGGTTTCATAGAACGCCAGTGAGTCCTCACTGTTCGACTCGCTCTGGAGCAGGAATTAAAACGGGCCTATCCGGAAAATCAGAACCAGGTGACCTCCCAGGACGCATGGAGGAACACACTCATCATCGTCGCTTTCGACTATCCGGCGCCTCTTCCGAGAGCTCTTCCTGTCATATACGATGGGTAGATGCTATCAACTCGTGATTTCAGGCAGACGATTCTGTACGCACTTCTGTGTCGTATCGGCGGATGTCTTGTTGACACGAGCTTTATCCCCGAAAAGGGTTATTTTGGTAACAGTTTCATCGTTAAACTGGAACCAGGAGCCTAGTCTTTCTTGTCCGTTAGCAAGGTGGACAAAGGGCAAACGTCGATCCTTACTGCGTGTCGTAGACCTGCGCCTCGTAATGGCCATGGTAGGCACTGCTTCCTTTGTGCAGCAGGATTCCACGCAGTTCATAGATGTTTTGAGCGTTGTCATTGGGGACGCCATCTCCCTGTTTTCCGAGAAACTGGCCCATGTCAAGAACGGCAGGGAAGGTGATGACGTGTTTCGATTTCTTCCGTTCCATCGTTGAGAGGTCATACACGAACCGGAGAAGAGAAAAATGGAGAACGGGAGGGAGTTGGCGTAGCTCCGTGTACCGCGTTGCATCCTGCAGAGAGTTACATTGCGGGCAGAGGTACCTATGCTTGGTTGTAAGCAGAGGTCAGAGTTAGATCGGTTCACTGACTGATTGTCCTGTGTTAGAACTTCAGGCTCCAATGCAATTTTAATGCGATCCTCGAGCCTGGAGTTGGCCTGGAGAGCGACTTTATGTAGCCATCGATTTATTTATAACATGGCCAAGGGACGAACCTTAATGTTGACTTCAATCTCTAGGAAATCGGAACTGCGTTCCGAGGTGTAATTGCAGGTATGACATACGGTCCCATACACCTGGCTCCCTTGGAACTGAAGGCAAAGGGTCATCATGAGGCAAAGGCCAGTAACGGAGATCTTACCTGCGATGCTATGAGGTTTCTGACAACGGGATCCGACTGTTTCTTGAATTCTGCGTCAAGATGGGACATGAAAAGCTTCGAAAATCTGGCCGAAATGGTCATTCTCGGTCCTTGGGGGCCACAGATGACACATACTCCTGTGCATCCTGTTGTTCGGATGTTCGAAGATGCAGGCTTTCGACGAGCTTTGTTGGATTGTAGACGGACTGTCTTCCTTCCTGTAGTGCGGCGAATGTGACTTGGAGGTTAAATATTGGGAAATCCTTGTCCGATGATCAATTGGTAGGCTCACTGCTGCAGCGTGAAGTCGACCTACTTTGAATTCTTTTTCACTGCCTTCGGGAACCTGACAGCGATAAACGCCATTTCTGAACGCGATATCGCGAAACCAAACCTATACGGTCATTGTTGAATACGTGTCTGCTCCAGGAAGGATGCATGGGTGCGCACTTGTAAAGACGAGTTGGCGTAACATGTGGCCCCAAGATTCTGTCGTTCAAAATTAGCCAGGGATGTTACAGGAACGCAGCTGTGTCAACAAAGCTAACACACCCGCAGTCCCACGGGAATGTCAGGATCCCGAGACAGAAGCGACGGATCCTCTTTAGACTCTGCCGACTTGTCAAACAGAGCTTGGGCCTTTTCTAGGGAAGAGTGGAACCAACGTGAGCTTGCTGGACATTATTCTTGGGGCAAGCCACACCTTCATCTTCCCAAACGTCCTGGCCAAGATAGTTCAAGCAGCGGGGATTGTTCTTGCACGCCTTCTTCGAACATTGCGGATTTTCGTCGTCGTCAGATATAATTATTACATCTTGTTCGTCCACAAGGGGAGAGATGTCTGTCTGAGGCCGTGACGCGTATATGTTCTTGCAGCAAGGCAGCCCACTTTTCGATGAAAAGCCATATACAGCCCTTTTGTGTTCAGCTGTAATCTCGTCTGGTGTTGTCGCCTCAGAACCAACCCATGACCAGGGGGTTGCACTGCTAGACGGGATCATGAATCGTTTGAGTAGTTCACCGGGTGCCAGGCCCTTCGGGTCCGATGACGCTCGTCGTTTCCGCTTCAGAGCCATATCGAGCAAAGACTATAGTTCTCTAGCGCTGTGTCCGAACGCTGTGGGGAGTGTGTTGCCGATGTGTCGCAAAAGAAACTGGTCGACGTCGCGCACGATGACCATTGAAATGTACGGAACAGGCGGACCGCTGGCATCAAACCCGTTTGACGTTTGTTGACCCAAGTTGGGAAGGCCAGGAAATGCCAGAAACCACTTCGTTTAGTAGATTGTACACCGGGGAATGAATTCGCAGAGCGACCATCCCTCCTTATCGTTAAGTCTTTGGGGAATCCCCGGACTCTTATCCTCAAAGTCCGTTGTGCCGGTAATTCAAAATCACAGCGCCCCCGTACCTTGAAATGGGTAGAGTACTTTGAAAGGCTGGGATCTTGCTAACCCTTTCCCGACCGATCGTAAGATTCTCCCAAGAAAAACAGAACATTGACAAGTGAGCCACCAAGTATACATGTACAGGATGAAAAGCAATAGGACCGAGGTGTTAATACGTCACTATGAAGTAAGAAGGACATTGTACAATAGAATCGAGGGATTATAGGCATGAGAATGTGCAAGTAAGCAGAATAAGGAGTGGGACCAAGAAACGTGGTTGATCTGGAAATGCATATGGTACAAAATGGCCAAGAGTTCATGACAAAATAATGTGCAGCAAGTGGAAAGCTAATTGGACACACCAAGAGATTGGGGTTTGAGGACATTGGGTTTGGGGACAGGTGAAGATTCTTAACGATGGGTAGGAGAGTTCGCGAAGGCCCGTGCGCGACCTCGACCACGACCCCTGCCACGACCACGACCGCGATTCGATTGCCTTGGGTCTGGTTGTGCCCCTTGTTTCGGGACATCACTAATTTCAGGAGCATGGGTTTGTGTTAGTTGCTGCGACGCCTTCGATTGATTGCGACGGTGGGCCGGTTTGCTCTCATGATTCCCTTTAGAATCCAGCTTCGACGACTGGGCCGTCTTGCTGTGTGGTGTTGGAGGAGGGGTGAATCCACCGTACCGCATGAGGAGCTTGAGAACGTCGGATTGCTTTTCTGCGTCCGTCGACAATTTATGGATGGGAGACTGGGGTCCTTTGTTGGACGTAGCTTTCGTCCAGGCCTTGTTAATATCGTCCGGAGTCGCGAGGCCGCTGTCCAGGATTCTCCAGACTAGCTGGGGTTCACCGGAATCAAGGGCCAAGAGCAATGAACTCCCAGAACCTGGCAAATCATAGAGTGATGGTGCGTCTTCAGGGGGAAACTCCTCGAAGATGTGCTCCACGATCTCAACCTTGCCTAGTTTGAGGGCAAGGTGAAGTGCTGTCCAACCTTGCGAATTTCTCTCTTCCATGTCAGCACCTGATGCAATGAATGTTTCAGCTTGTTCAAATGGAGGCGATGGGGATCTCGAGACACGCACCATGAGTATCGAGCCATTGAACAAGATCAAGATCGCCGCTCCGCACAGCGAGATGAAGCAAGGTCTCTGTTGGGTCTTTCGGTTTAGAGTTCACGTATGCTTCACACCCGGGCCTAATTTCACCACCGCTTGCATCAACAGAGTACTCCCAAACACCCTTCTTCACCTTTTCAGCATTGCCAGAACGAGCAGCAGCGAAGATCTCCGACCGCAGCCGCTGGGCCTTCTGTGCTTGCACACGGGCAGCGTCTTCAGCCTTCCTCTTGTCGGACTGAACTTTGGCCTTTTTGGCTTCTTGTTTCTGCTTCTGTCTCTTTTCAGCGGCGATGCGCTCTGGGAAAGGAGATGGTCTCAGTCATCGACGGCGCGTTGAGACAATTGAGTACAACACAGTACCTTCTTCTCTCTCCGCTGCTCGACGTTCTTTAAGAATTTTAGCCTCGCGTTCACGCCTCTGCTGTGCTTCCTCTTGTTCTTTCCTGGAACGCTCCAAACGCTCCTGATATACCTGAGGAGACTCGTCTACCACGTCATAGCGACGGTAGTTCCTGTGCGGGTCTATGCGAACCAACATCAGCATTGAGCCACTGAGGTGTCAAAGTAGGCCTACCCGCAGAATGGAAGCGAAACCTTCCTCCACCGCCACGCATCATGTACTCAAAAAGCTCGCTGACACGGAGCATTAGCCACTGCAGCCACTCAAGAAGAAAAAACCGAGCATACAAGAAAAACTCCATGTCTTCATAGTAGTCATCGTCATCGTCGTAGTAATCGTACTCGTCGTCGTATTCTTCGTCAGAAAAACCGTCGAAGATGTGCCTCCTTGGACCAAGGTGCTTTTCCAAGACACGAAACGCTTCTCCAACTCTTTGGAACTCGGCAGTGGCTTCTGGGTTGTCCGGGTTTTTGTCAGGATGGGTCCTCAGAGCTGCCTTTGGAGTTGGTCAGTCACAATGCCCATCCAGTCTGTTATCGATTTACCTGTTTATACGCGGTTTTCACGACCTCCAATGTGCATCCCTGCAAAGACACACACAAGTCAGACACGGCGAACCTTATCTCCAGTCAGCATTACCTCCTCGAGTCCCAGAGCCGTATAGGCTGCCTCCGCTGTCATAGACATGATTGCTGTAAAACAAGAGCCTCGAGCGCTTAAGCGGGCACTCTTGGGAGCGAGTGGACAGCACGGTGGGTGAACAAAAAGTCGCGTCGCGTTCAGCTGATTAGTACTTATGTATGCACAGCCACGCCGCTCCGCTTTCGGACGGCGAAGCTTTTTTGAGCCGCAAAGCTCAGGCACGGCTAGCAGGCGCTCGTTTCTTGTGCCATGTCGACGACTCAGCCAGCAAACTCGGTAACAACGCCGCCAACGATAGACAAGACCGCGACAGGGACTCAAGTATCATGGTGGGAAGGATTTGCGGCTGAAAAGTACGCGTCTATGCTCTTTAAAGTAACGAGGAGGAGCTATATATTGAGTACAGTCCTTACTTCCAGGCCGGCTTCGGCCTAATGGTGGGTGAAGTTTATACATTTCAATGGAGAAGGATATTCACTGGAATGAATGGAATTAGGCCATGGGTGTCGGCCTCACCGTTCTCCGACAGGCCACTGTTGTTGGCACAACTGCACTACAGCGGAGACTCTTGGTGTCACTTGAAATCAACAACAAGGACAGAGCATACGAATGGTTCTTGACATGGATGGCCCACCAGTCCAATGCTCCATCTACTATGCGCAACAGGGCTGCGTCCTGGATTCGAAGTCACCAGCTCAGCGTCGAGACGACGGTTGAACAGCGGAAGAACGGGAGTTCCTCCGCTGCCTTTAGGCTCGTTGCTGGTCCAGGAAACCATTACTTCCGCTACAAGGGCGCATGGATGCAGGTACCAATGCACTTACTTTTCGTTTGGAATATCACTGAATTTGGTCCTAGGTCAAACGAGAACGAGAGACCAAATCGATGCAGCTAATGTCCGGAACGCCTTGGGAGACCGTGACCCTCACCACTCTCTCTCGGGATCGCAACCTCTTCACTGAACTCTTATCAGAAGCCCGTGACATGGCCATGCGCACTCAACAAGGAAAACTCGTCATCCACACCGCTTGGGGAATCGAATGGCGACCTTTCGGTCAACCGCGGGAGAAGCGTCCTATCCAGAGTGTCGTCCTCGCAGATGGTGTCGCTGAAAAAATCGAAAGCGATGTGAAAGCTTTCCTAGATCGCAGAAAATGGTATGCAGACAGAGGTATGTCGGTAATGTTAGCTTGCAAACGCTTCGTACTTACGGTCTATAGGTATTCCATACCGGAGAGGCTATCTTCTCTACGGACCTCCGGGATCGGGCAAAACCTCGTTTATTCAAGCCCTGGCTGGATCGTTGTCCTATGATATCTGCGTCCTCAACCTTTCTGAAAGAGGACTGACGGACGACAAACTTTTCCATCTGCTTTCGAACGTGCCAGAGCGTAGCTTCATCCTTATGGAGGATGTTGACGCTGCCTTCAATAAACGAGTCCAAACTTCTGAGGATGGGTGAGCCTACTAACCTCGGTATGGATGAAACGCTGATACCTGCGCAGATACCAGTCGTCGGTCACGTTCTCCGGATTCCTTAATGCATTGGACGGTGTCGCATCCGGCGAAGAGAGGATTATCTTCCTCACCACCAACCACCTGGAAAAGCTCGACCCCGCCCTTATACGCCCTGGTCGTGTGGACCTTGCAGAGCTCATCGACGACGCCCATCCAAACCAGGCCCGAACCTTGTATGAACGCTTCTACGGAGGCGGTGAAGCAGTCACTGGTTTACCAGACGAGAAAGTCAAATCCCTGGCCCGAAAATTGGAATCCATCGTCGAGACGGAATGGTCAGCTGGACGAAAAGTCAGCATGGCAGCTCTCCAAGGGCACTTTATTCAGTCTGACGCTCAGGCTGCTGTAGATACCTGTCATATCTTGTTCAAGTAGAGGGGATGGATCTGGAAAATAGAACGGATTGGATAGCTGCTCCAATGGTATACTAAAACACTGCTCTCCGTTTGCGACCAGTGTACTTTGAGTCGTTGGGGACACTTTCTTTGCCCCGTTTTCGGTATAGCTGTATAACGCATTAGATTCTCGCTAAGTTTCAAGACAAGACAGTGTTATTACTCACCTCTTTTTTCTTCAGAATCCAATCTCTATCCTTCACGGACTTGCGCTTTGATTTTGACCTCGCCCTCTCCCTCTCTCTCCTCCTCTCAAATTGTGCCTTCGCATCCACTTCCTCTGATCCATCGCCTTCCAATCCCTTGGGCACCTGTTGATTGTTTTCGCTCCTCCCAACGAACAAACACAGGAACACTTTTTTCGCCTTCTTCGAGTTGGGATAATCAACGACGATACCTCCTCCGAAACCGGCCTTTTGAGCTATCGAGGTGATGAGTTGAATTTGGTCGTCAGAGGAGGGGTAAAATTGGAGAACAGCGCGAGAGGGGTTGCGGAGGGCGGAGAAGAGGGTGGTGAAGAAACGCGTTAGGCGGTGTGGCGGACTCGAGGTTGGGTGGGAGGTTTCGGCGTTGAGGAGCCATTGGAGAACGGATATACTGTACATTTTTTAATGTTATAAGCCAGGCCCAGAGTGCATTGTACGAACCTGATTGCACCGTCAAAACTACCCGGTCTGAACCCAAATCCTTGTCCAATATCCTGTAAAAACAGGTCCCCTTCTACTTCACGTTCAAGTGCCACCTCTTGACCAGTTATCAGCGCACAGAGAGACTCTCGTAGAGGAGTAAAACTCACCAAGCATGCTGGGAGCAATATCCACGCCCGCCCAGATGTAACCCTCCTCGTCCAGGATCTCGCCAGACAGCCCAGACCCACAACCAATATCCAGCAGAAAGGCGGGCTGATCTGGAGGCAAGTTCAAAAGTTCCAATGCGCGATAAGTCATATCGGCTTGGATTTGTTGGTTGCGAGTGCTGCAAGCGACGAACAGGGAAGCGGGTCAATATCCCTTCACACAGCGACAAAAGGATGTGGATGAGCACTTTTGGGTGTATTTTTTAGCTTCTGTATCTCCATAGTACTGGGTGTATTGTATTAGCAAAGAAAATGCATTGAAAAAGGGATTTCTTACAATTTCTGGCGGGGCAATTAGCTCTGGTCTGCTCATGGTAAACGCTGGTTAGAAAATAAGGAGGGTGTGATCTAAATTTAGCTGGATTGATCCAAATGCTTTATCTCGGTTATTGATGATGAACAACAGCGGCTGCAGCATTGCTCAAGGCCCTAGGGGCTCGATGGAATGACAAGAAATAGAAAGAGGTCAATGAAAAGGATAGTGTACAAGATTAAGCTAAGAAATTTCGTCTAGTCGTCTCCAACGGGAACCTCTTCCTCCAGATATTTTACTAATTTCACTCGAATCTCTGTTACTTCGTCGCCTCTCAGCACATCGGAAATAAACTCTGCTTGAACTTGTAGTTGTACCTGAAGATAAAGGTTAAACCAGTTGCACAGGGTAGAGCACTCGCAATACGCACCATCTCGAGAGCCCCTCGGATGACCCCGCAAAGAACATTGCTGAACCACAGACCACCCTCCAGCGCATCTTCCGGAAGTTCAACAAACTCTGCCAGTGGGTTCTCATCAAGAGTAAGGGTGAACCACTGCTGTGAGCCTTGGGGAATACTCTGGCGATTAGGACCAGCGGGCGGTTGTGGCCCACCACTGTGTGTAACGTTCGGGGTGATATTCAGGAATGTCTTGAAGCCGACCTGATATCGAGTCTGAGGTTCTGCTAGCCAACTACCAAAGGCCTGACCCACCTTTGCAATTATCTCCCCCGTCTCCCGAAAATCCGTGCATCGCCCTAGACTCGACCGGGCCAGGAAGTCCTCAATAAGCCTCGTCCCGATATTATATCCCATCTTCTCCAGCTGCTTGTTGACCTCATCATAATCCTCGTAGTCTTGAATTAGTTGTACCACCAGAGCGCCATAAGTCAAAGCAAAGAGTTCTGCATTCTGGGCGAATGAGAGATTGCGGTGAACACGAAATCGTCTAGGCCTCTCACGATCTTTTCTGAACGACCTTTCCAGAGCTCTTCGCCTAGCGATTTGTATTTGATACTGGTGGCCATGTCGAGTTAGAGGTGTAGCTTGAGTTTCCGGATGTGGTTGAAGGACAAGCTGTGATGGGCCGACTGTCGCGAGCGCTTCACGCGTCCGAGCGTTCAATATCTGTCCTCACAAGACCACAGCGTCCACTGACAACAGCTTTGGTCCTGTCTAGTAATATTAACAAAAGAAAACTCATTATACAACGAACGGAATCCGTTGAAGTTTAGAATACGAGCACACTGCCAACATCTCCAGCACCATCCACCGTCTACCACCGGTCGAGCCTGTTGAGCTTCTTGGCCGTCGCGGCGTTGGACTGTGTATTCTGTCCTCTGACTGGTAAGTGCATGGCGTGTCGCCTTCCAACGTAACTTCCAATCATCCTCTGGTGTTGGATATTCTCCCGAATCTCCCTCCTCAACTCGGATTCAATCTTTAGTTTCTTCAGCGGGTCCACGTAGCCCGGCCCAAGTTTGACACCTTGCTCTATTTTAGCCAGTTTCTTCGCCTCGATGAGGGCCTGGGCTTCCTTGAACTTGGCTTGTAGTTCGGAGACGGGTGTGTTGGGGGGTGGTGGGACGTAGTCGGGCGAAGCGAGGGGGTAGCGAGGGAGTGGTGGGGCGGTTGCTGGCGAGGATAGGAAAGATGCGAGGGAAGTGACTTGGAAAGGTGACAAGTCCTTGACTTTACACTTGTCATGGATTTGGAAACGCGCACACAGCCTGTGTGCTGTTTTCTGCCCGACTCCGTAGAATTTTGTCAGAGCATACTGTTCATTCTAGGTCAGCTTCTGAAGCCTTTTTATGAAAAATGTACACTCACTCTCGCCAGATAGTTGTCTGGTAGGTGAACACCCAGTATGTGGACCATGACGGAGACTGCTTAACCAGCGAAGCGTGCGGAAAAAAGCGCGCGGTGACAGCTTGGCTCACCTCAATCCGTTGTCGGAACCTGAAATCACAGCTTGCCTCTGACCCCCACTCATCACATTCACAATGGCTGATAACAAACTCGAAGGTCGTCGCGAAGATGCCCTCATGAAACAGAGGAACCAAATGCGCGAAGAATTTGAGCGCCAGAAGCAAACACTCGTCGCACAGACGGAGAAAGCACGTCCTTCGTCCAACCGATTCGTGGGGCAGAACGATTCTGTCGAAGAATCACTGAAGAACAGTACCATTGGTCTCGTCAAACTCGAAGACTTCCAACAGAAAAAGAAGGAAATTGAAGAGGCTAGAGCTAGAGAAGCTGCACGGAGTGCGGAACTGAAGTATGCACCCTCCTTTCATACGACGCGCCAAGATCGCTAATAGAAGGTTGAGTACTGTTTAGGGACGACGCCAAAAAGACGAAGAAGAGGAAGAAAGTGACCAAGTCTACCTTATCTTTTGCTATGGATGACGAAGAGGGCGGAGGTGAAGATGGGTCGGGGAGCGGTTCTCGGTCAACACCTAATGGTGATGCAGATGACCCTCCAGTGAAGAAGAAGAAACTGAGCAAGAATCCCAACGTCGATACCTCGTTCCTCCCTGATAGAGAACGGGAAGAAGAGGAGAGAAAGGAAAGGGAACGCCTTCGATTGGAATGGCTGGCCAAGCAGGAAGAGCTCAAAGCCGAAGACATCGAGATCACATACTCCTACTGGGATGGTAGCGGACACAGGAAGAGCGTTGTGGTATGTCCCTCCAGGTTTATGATCCGTTTCCCGACTCGCTTATACCCCTCAGTGCAAGAAAGGTGACAGTATTGCAACGTTCTTGGAAAAGTGTCGTCAACAATTCCCTGAGCTTCGAGGCGTCAATGTAGACAACCTTATGTATATCAAGGTACGTCTGAACGCCTTATTCTTCCAAAAGTCCTACATTCACCTTTTGTATAGGAAGACTTGATTATCCCTCACGTATGTATCTCCAAACCCGAGCCTTTCTTGCTGCTCACTTTCCCCAACAGCACTACACATTCTATGACTTTATTGTCAACAAGGCACGAGGAAAGTCCGGTCCACTATTCAACTTTGACGTGCACGACGATGTACGGCTACTTGCGGATGCCACGAAGGAAAAGGATGAATCCCATGCTGGCAAAGTGGTTGAAAGGAGTTGGTACAATCGCAACAAGCACATTTTCCCCGCTTCACGATGGGAGGTATTCGACCCGGAAAAGAACTACGGGAAATATACGATTGCATAATTTGCGCCATGTAGCTGTCCTCGCGTAGCCGTATTATTGACATCTTTTCCGATTTTCGTGTTCGTATCCTCTCTAGCGCTGCACACCAGAGAACCCAAGGTAGCTTTTGTATAAAGCGAAATTTGACAAAAAGGAATGGGGGCACCGCGGATTGAACGCGGGACCTTTAGAATACGCATGTGCTTCAGTCTACTGCTCTCCCAACTGAGCTATGCCCCCTGATGAATGGGGCTCTGTTAGCGAGTACATCACTGTTGACCCTCTGATGCTGTCATCATTACCCAGATAGTACGACTGACCGCTTCCGCCCTTTGCTCTTTACCGCCCACCATGTCCGGCACAGGTCCTCGCGAGAATGTCTTCGCGACTCGAATGGCGCTCACCAACACCAAACTGCGGCTCAAGGGTGCCCAAACAGGCCACTCGCTGCTAGCCAAGAAGCGAGACGCTTTGACAACACGGTTCCGAGCCATCCTGCGCAAGGTCGACGAGGTGAGCAAGTCGTCCAAAACTCCCCGATTGGGCCATTGTAAACTCAATGATCTAGCATGTATCGTAGGCAAAGCGGAAGATGGGCCGAGTAATGCAGGTGGCCTCTTTCTCGATGGCCGAAGTCACCTATGCAACCGGTGATATCTCGTATTTGGTACAGGAGCAGGCAAAGCTGGCCTCCTTTAGGGTGAAGACGAGGCAGGAGAACGTTTCTGGTGTCGTCCTACCTGCGTTCGAGGTTGATCGTGTTCCAGGATCAGGTCAGTCCCAACAAACTTTGTACCAAGTCTCGTACTCAAACCCGGAATGCTTAGATTTCAATCTAACCGGTCTTGGACGAGGAGGGCAGCAGATCCTAAAGGCCAGGGAGGTTTATGCCAAGGCTCTGGAGACGCTCGTTGAATTGGCGTCGTTACAAACTGCGTTTACGATTCTTGACGAAGTGATTCGAGCTACCAACCGCCGAGTCAATGCAATCGAGCACGTCGTCATTCCCCGACTAGACAACACCATCAAATACATCATGAGTGAACTTGACGAAATGGACCGCGAAGAGTTCTTCAGGCAAGTCGATTCATTCAGACCGCACAAGACATATCTACTGACGGAGGACCCCAGATTAAAGAAGGTGCAGGCCAAGAAGAAGAGGGACAATGCAATCCGCGACGCAAATGAGGCCGAGAAGCAGCAACAGGAGCCATCGTTCGTCGATACTTTGGAGGAAGGTGAAGGAGTATCCACCGATCTTCTTCGCAGCAAGGACGAAGATGTTATTTTCTAGTTTACCCGCATTCAGCACTATTAACACGGACGCTTCACACTTATGAATTAATTTCACGATTTCGTTTCGAAATGCTTGATCATAAGTCATAGTGCGAAGGGGTGAGCATACATCATAATATTGCAGGCAGTGTGGTAAATATGTTTTATGTGTGTTGCTCGAATGCGAAAGAAGAAAGAAGGGTTTACTGAGACGGGAAGTCAGCAATGGGTACTTTATCCAACTAAAAAAGCTGAGGAAAAACTCACGTCGACCATCTCGACATCAGCGCTGGGTGCACCAGCAGCCTTGCTTCGATCCTTCCTGTCCAAAATTGCCCGCCTGTCCTTGTCGAGCTTGATGGTAGTGATAACGACGTTAGAGGGGTGGATGCCGATGGGGGCGCTTGCGCCGTTCGACTTGTCCCTCTGCACACGGTCGACGTGGATGACCCACTTTTTGCGGTAAACCTGGACGACCTTTCCCTCACGGCCCTTGTACTTTCCACGGACAATGCGAACTTCGTCGTCTTTTCGGATGGGTAGCGAACGGGTCTGCAGAGAAATCAATCCAAAGTCCCAAAGTCCTCCAAGGTTTGGCGTACGTTGTATTTGGCACGGAGTTCTTTTGAGAGGCCAGAGGACATGAGCTTGCGGCGGATGGACGAAGGCGCCGAGAAGTGGGCCTTGCGCGACTTGCGCCGTGAGGAGGAGACGTCTGTCGAGTCGTCAATAAATCGTCCTTATCGTCATCCAGAGTCCAATCTGCGCAATCCAGCCCTCATCCAACGTCAATCCACCCGGTTTTCTCGATGCGCGCAACACTGACCCCTCCCAGCAGCGTACTGACAGACTCACCGGCGTTGAACTTCATGTCGAGATGAATGTGTCTTGAGGTCGAGGCCGGCGAGGGGGGTGAGCGAGCACAACAGAAAAGTTGTGTTGATCCCGCGGTGGCCCAGGCGGTGGCTGTGTGATCCGCGAGACAGGGGCTCTTGGCTGGGTCTCTCAGAGAGGTGCTTCTGCTGCCTACTCGGGGGATGACAGCAAGTGAGTATAGTTGCGCTCTACAGCGGCGAATGAAGCGTTGGTCTGGGTTGGCAGTGGATATGTTGCTTCTCCTCGAGAGAGGTGGTCACCGCCACGGGTGTGATGGCGCCAACTCCGCAGCTTGACGCTCAACCACCATGTCAGATCTCAAGGTCCGCTCCACAAAACTCAAGTTCAAAGGCGAAAAGTCGCACAAGAAACGGAAACGTAGGGACGACGACGAGGGAACAAGTCGATCTAGCAAGCGTCGGGCAGCCTCCGAGGATGAACACAGCGACACTACATGGGTGCTTCCAGAGGCCGCTGGGGAAATACGAGGGCCTACCTTCATTATGCACCCCTCAGACCCTAGTCCAATCTCCATCAACTTCAATGCGACGACGAACAAGGTGGTACTACACTCTCTGGACAAAGATACCCCAGAAGGCGATGACCAACCCAAACTCATGGATCGAACTCCAACCGACGTAGCCCAGGTTTGGGTCGTCACACGTATCGCTGGCTCGACAACTGTCAATCTCCGGACGGGAACTGGCGAAGGAAAGTTCCTGTCTTGCGACAAACATGGTTTAGTTTCTGCAGATCGAGATGCTCGAGGTCCTCAGGAAGAGTGGACACCAGTCGTCTTTCCGGATGGAATGGTCGCGTTTATGAACGTGTACGAAAAGTATCTCAGTGTAGACGAGGTGGCTGGTGGTTCCTTGGCACTTCGCGGAGATAGTGAAGAAGTAGGATTTCGGGAACGATTCTGGGTTAAGATCCAGTATAAATACAAGAAGGAAGCTCATGAGGAGGAGAAGAAACGCAAGGAAGGAATGGGAGATCCAACCCAGATTGACGAAGCGAGCACCAAGTAAGTTCTTTCATGTCTTTTTACTAGACATTCTCTGACCGTCGAACAGTAAATTGTACCAGGCTTGGGGTGCCGGACGCAGTGTCATTTCTAAAGAAGACAAGAAAGAGGTCAGTAGATCATCGATTTCTAGAATGGCAACAAGACTCATTCCCTTCTCAGCTCAAACGGGCCAAGAAAGAGGGTCGGTTGGCTGAAGCAATGTTGGATCGCAGGGCTAAGCTAAAGAGGTACGTTTGCCAATACCATCTGATTTGAGATTCCAACTCAACGACACGCAGTGACCGCTTTTGTTAGTCATTTTCTAGAACTCCTGTCCCTACGTGGTATGTTTCTTGTAACCTCTTTACTTAAATACTCGAATGCAACGACTCCTTTTGCCCCTGTGACCCAAAATGACCCTCATTAGTATGCCACCCGATCTCGCATTGTATGACTTTCGTTCGACTATGGTCCTGCAACGAGCAATGTCATCGACTCATTCTCTGCACCAATTTCGAAAGCTGAAGGTTGTATAAAGCCCTTTCCACGGAGCCAAGTATTGATGTCCTCCTAGCGCACAATCCGAGATCTGAGGAAGGAGAAACAGGTCCCGCCTGGAAAGCGATTTGCCGAACTAGAAGATTCAGTCAAGAATGCCATTCTCGGAGCTGTACGTATTGTCCATCTACCCTTATCACAGATGATTTAACGCACTGAACAGGTTCTGCACAGGTCGCCAGCCATAGCACGATACACAGAGTATTGGCCAGTGGCCACGTATTTTGACTTTGACTCTAAGCGACACGCCGCTCGAGAAACCCGCCGTGCACCTAAACGCCCTCTCAACGTCACCTCTTCTTCTGCCGATCCTAATTGCATGGCAATTGCTTCAAAAAGGGCTAGATTATCAGGGCTGCGACACCCCTCTATGGCAGGTCCAGACAAGGCTTTATCCCGGCCTCCAAGATTCTTTGTAGGCAAGCCTCCCCCAGGTGTGGCATCTCAAATGGTCGTGCATGTCGACGAGTCAAGGGCCTTCGCTATGTACGTTCGTGCACGCGTCGGCAAGCCCACCAACGACGCCATGCCTGACAAGGAAAGGTCGATGGCCTTGGTAAAGGGCGGGACTGCTTTACTCGCAGTCTCTTGCACCCCACCAGAAGAAGTCAACTCCTCCCCGCCCACCAAAGCGCCGAGCATCCCGGGTGGACGAATAGATGTCAAATGCCCTCGATGTAGGTATTTGCCAGAATCGTCTTCACCCTGGCTGCACAACGCTGTTTTGCGCGACGTCGTCAACAACCCAGTCCATCTTCGAATCTTCCGTGAAATGGGCCTCGCGTCTGACGGGCATCTACACGTCCTCCGCGGATGGAGCCTTAAGGAACGATCTTTGCTCCTTGACTGGGTCGACCCGTCCCTCATCAAGCCATGGGATAAACTCCTTTTACTAAAGAGGTTTCAGGCCGCTGAGAAGCTTCTGGATTTGGCCTATTGTGCTGTTGAAGAGGCACATCGGTTGCCGCAGGGAATATCGCAACCTGGACCTGAAGACGAGGAGCAGATCACGGATCCTGGGCAGCCTCTCTCACTCCTCAGGAAGGCCATGAATATCCCTGAGGAACATCATTTCCAGCAAGTCATTGTACGTTGCTTCTCGAATCGTTCTTTGTCCTTGTATCATTATATCGATAACGCCCTTGCAGAACACAATGGCAGCGGGTATTCGGGACTATCTTCATTCTTACTTCCCCAGCCCTGATCTACTTGAAGCGACAGTGAAAAAGGTACGACCTGTACGCAATCTTCGTGTATCGCTCTAACGGGGAGGTTCAGGTTGTAGCGAGCGGATCGTACTTTGACCGGTACGAGAACCATTGGCCGATTAGGTTCTACATCAAGCGAAATGTTCGCAGGTTGCGGAACAAACCCCTAGACCATACTGGGAGAGTCATGCTAGGTGGCCTGAATGCTCTAGATGTTCCTGTAAGTGACAAACAATTGTTTCCCCGAGACATTGGAACTAACAGTGGCTTTGCAGGAAAGTTCTCGCCATCCGGGACTTCCTAAATCTACCCCCTCCACAAGTTGTCCTCGGAGCGTTGATTTCACCCAAACTCACATTCCTGAAATCCGCTGCGGATGCCCCATTCACCGCACGATGTGTACTTCGATGTCTCCCACCATCAAGCAATTTCTTACATTCCGTGGGTTGCCGGACCTCATACCTGTCTTCGCTCAAGTCGGTATTATGACCAACCGAAGCTTCTTGAGCTTTTGTTCGCTGGAAGATGATGTAAAGATGAGGCTATTCAGCGATACGAGGGCCGTTGACATCAGTGACTTTCAGAGTATGGTATTGCGTTTGGAGCTTACGCCTGAAAAGATTTCTCCTTACGCCAAATTTTTCTGCGAGATGGAGTAGTCTGGATTTTTTCTCGAAATTGCCACCAAACACTATTCCTAGTAATATCTTGTCGTCACACCCATCTTTGGATATCTTTCCGACATAACTCCATCGCAGCGCAAAAGCATCAGATCATTTACATCTACATGGTAAAAGCAAACATCTCTGGACACACTAGGCTCGATTAAAAAAAGCTAACGTTGAGACGTTTGGAAGGGGGAAAAGGAAAAGTAGGAGGAAAAAAGATATAGTCATGCAATTCGATTGGAAAAAACTTCATCTCTCGACATCGATCGTCTTGTCAACAGCGGCGAATGTAATGTATGGTAAGGTGAATTTGGCGACTAGAGGTCATCATCTTCTTCGGGAAGGGGTACGGCTTCGGCCTACACAAGGCGGTCAAATCGAATGCTACAAACGGGATTCGGAGTTGACACCTTACCTGCTTGAGCTCAGCCTCGTATTGTGCCATTAGCTTGGGATCAACCTGGACTTCTGCGGGCGCCAAAGCGGGAGCGGCGACGAATTCCAAAGAGGGGTTGCTGTTGAAGGATGAGTCAGCATGAGTGTTACATTAGTGTTGAAAGAAACCTGAATCGTACCCGACGAGTTTCCTGGCGAGCCAAAGGAAAGGCTTTTCGAAGTTGTAGTTGGATTTGGCCGAGATTTCAAAGTATTGGAGATTCTTCTTTCGGTGGAAAGTAACATTGCCGGTCTTGACTTTTCGGTCCTGTAAAGATGGAAATCGGAAGATGTAAGGAGTAGGTAATGGTATCCAGTTTATCGTCTACCCACCTTGACGTCGACCTTGTTTCCGCAGAGGACAATAGGAATGTTCTCGCAAACCCGCTCGAGATCACGGTGCCAGTTGGGAACGTTCTTGTAGGTGATACGGGAGGTCACGTCGAACATGATGATACCGCATTGACCCTGGATGTAGTAACCATCTCGGAGACCACCAAACTTCTCCTGACCAGCCGTATCCCAGACATTGAAGCAGATAGTGCCGAAATTGGTGGAGAACTGAAGGGGGTGGACCTCGACACCGAGAGTAGCTGATGAATGAAAGGCGAGATCAGTCGAATTTCTTTTAGGGATCCGGTGCAGATTTGCGCAGGGAATACGCAGAGCACGCAGAGCGGCAAAAAGCGCGTACCGATGTACTTCTTCTCGAATTCACCAGTAAGATGGCGCTGAAGGATAAAAGATGATCAGCACGCGATGTCGCTCGAGATGGGCGTCCTCGTACCTTGACGAAGGTGGTCTTTCCAGTACCACCGTCACCGACTATCCATCAGACCGTTGTAAATTCCACGGAAACAGGACAGATTGTTGGATATTCAAGCGATGTGTGCAAATCGCACATCGATCAAAGACAGGGAGTTGGACGCCGCGTTAATTCAGAAAAAAAGAGGGGGACTGTGAAGGGAACGCACCGAGGACGAGCTTGAAGGTGGGGATTGTCTGTTCAGCCATTTGTGACGAGGAAAGTGGAGATGATGGTGGTGTGGAGGAAGAAGGCGAAAGCTGTAGATGTTGCAAAAATCTGACGGGACTACTTAGATAAGGCAATTCCCGAAACAATCAAATCAACTGCCGACCGCGACTTTCTCTTTCTTTCTACCCAACTACATACTGAGATAGTGTTTTCCTTTGCTCTCTATGTCGTCTCATACCAGAACTCTGACATTCTTTATCCACCCCTCTCAGACTTCAAGCGTCAAGGCACGCTCAGGATCGATATCGATCATACATGACTCAAGCGGTCCTGTTGACGTCGAGCACCGTCATTTCGGACCCGGGCACGCTGAACAGGTTCTCTTTGAACCTCGACCAAAGTGTTATCTTGAGAGAATGGAGAACGATGTGTTCGAGTCCATTGATCATCTTGAGATGTGCAATAGTCCACGATGCGAGCAATTCCTTGGTCAGCACATCGTCCGCCCATCGTTCTTCTCCACTCATTTAAACGGCCCTCAGAAGCCCCGGCAATTTTCAGGATTTCTCTCGCGAATATTCGTCATCAGAGGAGGGGATAGCCTGGGATTTTATTTACGTGGCCTCTTCTTGACTAGTTTCTGAAAATTGAGAGAGTTGGTGAGGGGAGTGGAGAAGTAGCAACCACGGTTGGGATCGGCTAGAGGTGCGCGTCCGTCGGCACTGAGCCGGCTAACCGTGGGCTGACCAATACTTTTCCAGGAACAAGTTTCACGGCATCCTCGGCTCTAGATGACTTCACTCATATACCAGCGGACCTTGTGGCCCTGGTCGTGGCAACTTAAAACGGCGGCCCTCGACCTTCATCGCATCTTCTTTCTTCACTCGCCCTGCCCCGGGCTAGCTCTTTCCACCAGTCAGCGAAAAAAACAACCTGTAATCCAACTTGGCGCCCGATTTACGACTCCGAAACGACTAGCGCGATGGCCGAAAAGGAAGCAGTTCCAGCTTCAACGTCAGAGTCGACAATCCTGAACGACAGAGCAGACAGAAAAACTGATAAAGCTCCAAAGGCATCATGGAAGGAAGGCGAGACCCACGTCCTTCCCAAAAACAACCTCCCTATCGTAAGAAATCCCACCGTTTACGCACAGGGACCGTTCGTCCTGACGGCGGCCATCGCAGGTCTTCACCGGCTTCATGTTCTGCGTGTTCCTCGCTGCTCTCGACCAAGTAAGTGCATCCTTCATTGCCCATTGGACGCCTCCTTAAACGCAGTCCCTTTCAAGACCATCATTGCGACCGCACTACCCACGGTTGTTGCAGACCTTGGAGGAGGTAACCTCTACAGCTGGGTCGGCAGGTGTGTTTCATTTGCACGCCGGTCCCCAAATGCATTGTACTGATCAATATCATTAACAGTGCCTATCTACTGGCCGGAGCCAGGTCGGTTTAAGCTTCCTTAGGTTTACCTCATCGTCTGACGTGATGGTCTGCACAAAGCCTTTCACCACTTTATGGCAAGCTTTCCGATCTGATTGGCAGAAAACCCATTCTCTACACCTCCATCGTCATCTTTTTGGTCTGTCCCTTTGCCTGGGCCGTAGTTGTGACTTTGCTGACATCTAGTCACTTCACTTAGATTGGCTCAGCGTTATGCGGTGCTTCACAAACCATGGTTCGTCGACAGCCCTGTTTATTTTTGGAAACATTGATTATACGGATTCTCGCTGTAGATTATGCTGGTGGTTTCAAGAGCAGTTCAGGGGATTGGAGGCGGTGGAATCATCATGTTGGTGAGTAACCAAAGATCCATTCCTGTCCTTCCAATGACCAAGAAGGATAGGTGAACATTACCATCAGCGACATTGTTCCATTGCAAGAGTACGTTTTCTCTTCTAATTCAGGACTTCAACGACTCACGCTTGGTTAGACGAGGTAAATATGGCGGGTTCATCGGCGCCACCTGGGGGATTGCCAGTGTCGTGGGACCACTATTAGGTGGAGTGAGTAACAATACGTTACGTTTAACTATCCCAAGGTTCTCAAAAGTTCGATTCCAGGCGCTTACAGACCACGTTTCGTGGAGATGGTATTTATTGGCACTCATCTAATCCCATTCCTTCCACTCACCACATCTCACTCAGGTGTTTCTTCATCAATCTGTACGCATTATCAATGTCCTTGGTTGGCGCGCTGACGATAGAGTCTAACGAGCTATAGTCCTACAGGAGCAGTTGCTGCTGGTCTGCTCTTTTTCTTCCTCAATCTCAACCCCCACCAAGGACGGTCGTTCCGGGAACACGTTCAAGAGTTCGATTTTGTTGGCATTATCTTCATCGTCGGAGGTATTGTTTGTGTCTTACTTGGATTCAACGAGAGTGAAATTGGCTGTGAGTGACCACTTTCCTCCACCGATTGCTATTTCTGATGCCGGGCGATACCCTAGGGTCAAGGCCTTCCACCATATCTTTGATAACCATCGGGATCGTGCTTCTCATCGCCGGTGGGATTAATGAAAGCTACACCAAACGATCACCCATCGTTCCTCCCCGCCTGTTCAAGGTAGGGCAAACAAAGCTTGTGTTGCTGGATCGTGGTCTAACCAGGGCTTTTATCAGACTAGGACCACGAGCATCCTCCTGACCACCACTTTTCTCCATGCGCTCGGCTTCTTTTCCGGTTAGTCGGGACTAGCGCCAATCTGCGTTTAATTCAATCTAACTCTGGCTTTTAGGCGCTTTCTATCTGCCGCTTTACTATCAGGTTTTGGGTGCCTCTGCGACCAAGGCTGGAGTTGAAACGATTCCATATTCATTGGGCTGTGCCTTTACCTCTGCTGTGTCCGGCATAGTTGTCTCCAAAACCGGCTCCTATCGCCCTATGATGTGGGGTGCTTTCGCCGTGTTTACCTTGGGAATGGGCTTGATGACAATGTTGGACGGCGATTCCTCAACGTGAGCATAGATCAGGTATGGCTGTCTCGAAACAAATGACTGATTGCAATTGCAGCGCCGAAAAGGTTCTTTATACCCTGATTGCTGCGCTGGGCCTAGGGTGCTTGTTCCAGGTTCGTCTACTTCGGGAAGACACGCAGACTAGCATCCTAACCAATGGCGCTTGTTTAGACGCCTTTAATTGCATTACAAGCTGCGATGCCCATCAAAGATATGGCAACGAGTACTTCGACCTTTGGGTTTATCAGGTACGAGACTCCGTCGAAACTTCATAGGTCTAGCTGATGGTCTCCAAGAACCTTGGGCGCTACTGTTGGCATTTCCGTTGGCCAAGCCATCTATTCCGGGGTGAGTGGCTTATGCCGTCCAGGTTGTTCTTGTTTCTGACGCAAGAGAAATATCATAGGTATTGATGAAGAAGATCGAGAAGATGGATAATCTCCCTCCATTCCTCGAAAGCGCTACTCCCGGTGAACTTAGCCAGAGTGTCTATCGCTTGCGAACGATAACGGTAAGCTTCTTTCCGCTTTTGTCAAAGTCTCGAGGATCGAATACCTCTTCCTTTCATTTCCGACTTGGGGGTTTGAACCTTCCCCTTTCAATCCCTACATACTCTTCACAGTGATTACCCTGAGCTAACTCACTCTACTGGTAGGATCCGAATCAACGAGCGGCTATTATTGACGCCTACACTCGCTCGATCAGCACTATCTGGATCGTAATGACCCCTATCATTGGCGTTGCCTTCATTATGGGTGAGTGGCTGTTCCTAATCAGCATAAGTATGTCCAGGGGGCTTACACATGCACAAGTCCTGTTCCTTCGGAAGTATACTTTGAAACGCACGATAATTCGAGCTGGCGACGAAGAAACCGCGACGCCCACCAACATCAGTTCTAACGAAAAGGATGACGAGAACAGGGCTGTTGACGCGACCAGCAACAATGCATCAGACCACCCCGATCGGGATCTGGAGCGGGCGAGGCCCACAGGTTCTTCTGGCTCACCGTCCATCTCGGAAACGCTGGGGACGGGGGCGGCGGGAGCAAAAGACGCACCAACAACATCGGGACATGCTGGGACTGATTCGACAATACAAGAAACAACGAACTCAACGTCTTCGGACGTAAAAGCTGCATGAAGTCACGAGGGGTCACAATGACGAGGACCAAAACATAGACCTTTTATCTTACCATTATCATTTCTTTATTTCGATACCATCGGCCATTCGACTTATTAGAGTAGACTGTTAATGACACGCCGAGTGTGCTCTGGGGGCGTGATGATCACTCAATTCCCAAACGAGGTGGTACAGGATCTCAGGCGTCTAAGCATGATAAGGCGTAGTCGAAGGGGATGTGTATGAGTTACTGGCTGGCACTCCCGCCGGGTAGACGTCAAACACGGAGAAATGAGCAGAATATAGACAAAATGCAATAGCATAACGATATCGGAGAGGGGTAAAAGGAGTGGAATGTCAGAGATTCAATTGAGATTGTCAAGGTGCGGAGGTAATTGGCACGTGCGGATATTCAGAATGGTGGACTCCTTGGCAAAGGCGTCCCACAGACTCTTGCTTCTTACCCATAACCGTGACAGTCCAATGCCTTCAGAACAGGTCGTCGCCATCGTCCAGGACGTCCAGCTCGACATTCAGCAACCTCAAATCAAGTTCTGCTCGTTGTGTGCGACCGCCCTCTCCGACGTTGTCCTCCACCCTCTGGCCGACGCACTCGTATGTGCCCACTGTCGCGAATGCATTCGGGGAACGCGCCCGTCCCTTATCTCATCCAACGACCAGCGTCCATATCGCTTGCCGCTCGAAGGCGCCTCGAATAACGTACATCGTCATACCGCCTCGCACGAGGCTGCCGGTCCCCAGCACAACCAACACCCCACGAGGCGTCTTCCGGACGTATCCCAAACTCCAAGTCCCTCACAAGACCCACGCACAGAAACAGCGCCAATAGCCTCTTCTTCAGCGCCGCAAGCCTGCCACACAACCCCAGCTAGTCAATCGCTGTCCCCGGCGACGGGTCAGACAACAAAACAATTCGCCCAGTTACAACCTATAGTGACAAATCCCACCTCGACCAACGGATCATCCTTGTCGCATCCAGCGACGAGTAAGGCGCATTCCCCGACACTGCCTTCATCGACGACATATTACGCATCGCCATCGCCAGTCGTCCAGGGTGCCGACGCTCGCCGACCGCCTACTTTGGCCCAACCAGTGCATGATCCACTTGTCGACATCACACGGCTACGGGTTCGGTCTCAGTCGCATCACTGCCTCTATCCTGGGGCGACCTTTGAGGGAACGCAGAAGAGTGGGCGCAATAGTTATGATGTCACGGTCACCATCGTTGTGCGTGGATTTCTTCCCAGCTGTAGTGTGAAGCAGTTTTGTGGGTTGACCTTGGGCATGCACACGTTATAGGATGTGGACTTCCAGATGTCGACTCTGTGCGGATACCTGCGGATCCGAGGGTTGACTGACGATTGGCCAGAGCTGACGACGTACTTTGACGCAGAGATCATTGGGCCTCGATATGGGTTCCTGACACAAAATTGGGGAGCGTCGGAACATGAGGACATGGTCCACTGGGCTCGATTCCCGGCTTTCAAACATGTGAAGCAGGAAGCGAAGCGGCCACATTTGACAATAGACGACCGTGACCGGGGTGCTGTCTTCATGCGATGGAAGGAGCGGTTCCTCGTACCCGACCACAATGTACATGATATCAACGGAGCGAGTTTCGCAGGTGAGTACATCTTCTTATTATGTCTCTACAGCAATTGGTGTGCAGCTGTGCCATGTTGCTCCGTGTTGCCGAGTATACTGACCCCCATGTTCCATCTAGGATTTTACTACGTTTGTGTGGATTTTAACACTCAAGGAGGCAGTACAACGATTGAAGAAGGCGAGGCCGAGGCATCTGCATCGTTACCCATCGCCAAAGAACCTCGAAGGCGACGAGAATCCAGTGTAGCTCGCAGTCGACGAAGCAAATCTAGGCCTCGCATCGCACCTATGCCTCCCCCAGTGGCTACCATGAGCGGCTTCTATTATCACCAAAACTCCGAGCCGTGAGTCCATTTAGCCCGTCTAATGTGATGTGCGTGATATTGAAGGTGGTACTCTTCTTTAGGTATCAGCAGCTGTCTTTGACGCATGTACCAGAAGGAACCAGCACGACCTTCGAGTTTCGATGATGGCTCCCTTCCCACTCCAAGCTTCTCCGTGATTGTCTAGTTCCAGGCATGTCCGTGCTATTGTGCTACCCCACCGTCTCCGGCCCCCTGTTCATGGCGATCGCCTGTCCCCATTCCGTTATAGTACTATTGCTGGGGCTCCAAACACTGGCATAATCCCCTCCATTGCAGTAGTGTATCTGCTATCACCATCCTTGTAATGGCCCAAGTCATTGCAACCACTCCCCCTCAACTCCGTGGAATTCTCTCTCTTTGTTGTACTTGCTTCGCATCTTGTCCTTTGTTCCTTGGGCACAACCTTCATTGTGTCACCTAGTATATTCCCCCTTCGTTGATTGATACCTCTTCTGACTGCTGTACTTACCCCTATCCCAAAACATCTCGTTCTGCTTTGTCAACTGTTAGAGAGCTCGTGAGCGAATCTTGTCGGCTTCGTGTGGGGTACAGGAGGCAGCCATGGAACACGCTTTTCTTTCCGGGTTTACGGCTTTTGGTTCCGTCGGATGCGCCTTGACCGTCACCTCTCTGGACGATCCAAGGATTCATTTGCTCGTCCTCACCCCTGCGCACAGGATAAATGTAATAACCCCATTCGCAAAGTTAGCCGCTAGCGCTCTAAAATTTTGACGTGTCCCTTGATATGCCGTACCCGACAAACGCGAGTTTGGACACGCCTTGAGCACCACCGTCATCTGCCAGTGTTTTAATTTCCACGCGCTTTCACCGCTCTCCTCTTCGTTCGTTCCATATTCCGACCCCTTTAGAGCTTGAAGGTATGCTGTTTAATTCTGTATACATAATAGGTTTTCCCTGAAGCATCCTAACGCGGTATTTAGCATCACTCTTTTGCCGCATGTCATGGTGGCTGCCACAAGACCGCGTATTGTCATCGTCGGCGCTGGGTAAGTGGATCCCTTCCACCAGAGTATGAAATCCAGGTGAATTGGACATGGAAAGGCACAAGACAGCGAGTTTGCATGTGTCACGGAACCTATCTCAGATGACCACTCCGACTAGGATATAACGATAGTGCCTCGACCTCGAGGCAAGTCTCGTGTACTATGTCTCTTGTCGCGATCCAATCCATTGTGACTATCTGCCATTTAATGCCTTCTCGTCTTCTCGTGATGTCGTTTGTAACATGGCTAACTTACATTCCGACGCTGTAGGGCTGCTGGAATCTCACTGGCAATACAGCTTAGAAGACAGCTGGGCTATGATAACTTCGTGGTATGTTTCTTGGAACCTTTGTCCTTCCCGCGAGCCCCGCGTTCCTTCCATCAATACAAATGAAGGAGCACCACATCTCCGCGTTCCTTCCCATGTTCTACTTTTCGAAAAAAGTTACATAAATGAACCCCACTCTGGCAGATTTACGAAAAGGCGAATTCAGTGGGTGGGACTTGGAGAGTACGTGCTGCACCATAACAAGGCTGTTGTTCTTCTCCATCTGACCGCATGATCTCGATCACAGGACAATACCTATCCAGTACGCATTGCCTTTACCACTCCACCTAGCTTGAGCATCAACTGACAAGGCTTTCACTTCTCGATGGTCACTCTTTCTTCTACTTACATATCACTTGCACGCCTCCACCTCCTTTGCCGTCATCGACGGATCGTCGCCCACTATATGCGACAACCAAACCTGCGAATCGCTGGGGACCTACATGCGTTCTGTGGATGGTCGAACTTGAAATGATCCATGAAACCGGGAACTTTTGCTGGCCTTCCTTCTTGGTCGACGCCTTATTGCTGGTGCGGTCTTTGGATTGCCTTGTCCTAGGGTTGCGGGTCGGATATCCCAGGACATTGGTACAGTCTCTCCACCGATCTCAATCCCAACTGGGAACGGCGGTACGCGAGCCAGCAGGAGCTGCGGTCTTATTGGGAAAATCTTTGGCATAAGTACAATCTGCCATCGTACACCCGTCTCGGTACCTCGGTTCTCTTCTCCGAATGGGACGAGAAGAACCAACGATGGGTAATCACCATTCAAGAAGAAGCGAACGACGGTAAAAGGGAGACAATCGAAGCAGAGCTGTTGTTCTTCGCTGTTGGTGCATTCACGGCACCGAAGTATCCGAAGGATGTGCGAGGGATGGACAAGTTCAAAGGGGAGTGGTGGCATTCTTCCCAGTGGAGGCATGATGTTTCGCTGTCTGGAAAGAAAGTTGGAGTCATTGGAAATGGATGCTCTGCGTGCGTACTCTTTGAGTTGAAAAGGCCTACCAAAAACTGACTCTTCGTTTCGCAGAGCCCAGTTTGTCCCCGAGATATCGACAGACCCAACGGTTGAGGTCATTAATTTCGTCAGAACGCCGCAATGGTATATAGCCAAGGTGCGTTCTTGCTCCTTGGAGAACGATAGCAATTGACCCTTTGCGGGTAGGACGACTTTGCATATCCGGGATGGCTCAAATGGATCTTTGCAAACGTACCCCTTGTGATGAGATGGTATCGTAATTGGCTCATGTTTCGCGTAAGTCCGTCTTCAATCCTGTACAACTTGGATGCTTACCGCGCACCCTCCAGGCGGATGTGGTTTTTGTTATCTTTAATAAGCAGAATAAGCGCCTCGTGTCTTACACCAGGAAGGTGGGCTTGTCCTCCATATCTTGTTTTACATACTTAACCATGATAAACACGTTTTTCCCTTGCAGGTGATGGAGCAATACATCAGAAAAACGGCGCCTAAGGAATATGCAGATAAGCTGATTCCCTCGTACAGTATGTTGGTTCACTCTAGTCGCTGCTGGAAGCCATGGATCTAAATGGACGGTCCGTCCAGTGCCTGGGTGTCGCCGCATTATTATTGACCCCGACTACCTTTCCTGCCTGCATCGACCCAATGTGACGCTGAGATGGGACGCGGTAGAATCACTGATAGAGGAAGGGATTAAACTGAAGTCGGACGAAGTTGTTCCCTTAGACATTGTCATTTTTGGAACAGGGTACTCAGTGGTAAGTTGTCTTCCTTGTCCTGTGGCCCCCTTCTCACCTCGAGGGGTAATAGGAACCCATCAGCCTAAACGTGCGGGGAAGGGGTGGCAAACACATCTCGGAGTACTTCAACAGCAAGCAAGGCCCGACGGCATACCTCGGGTCGTGTTATCCTGGCTTCCCCAACATGTTCACCTTCCTGGGTTCGTGTTCGTGGTATTGTTCGAAGTCATGCAGACGTGCTAAGAGCGGAATTACTCAGGACCTAACGTCTCGGGCGGACATTATTCAGTGATATTCTGCGAGGAAGTGCAGGTGAGACGAGTTTTTTCTATAATCCTTCCGAGGAAATTCTCATCTTTGTTGGGTTCTCCATCCCCGAATTAGATCAACCACTCGCTCCAACTGATCAAACCGGTGCTGGAAGGCAAGATCAAGTCTGTGGAAGTTACAGACGAAGCCACGGACTCGTACAACGATTGGCTCCAAGAACGTCTATCGAAATCGGTGTGGACGGACTGCGATTCGTACTACTATCATTATCTTCGTGAAGGGACCAAGACGAAGAACGTTGCTTCTTTCCCTGGCCCGGCAACATTGTTTTGGTGGTTAGGCCGCCGTCCGTCCTGGGAGAAGTTTCGGGTAGTTGGCGGTGAGCGGCCGCAGCAGGGCATAGGAAAGTACATTGTTCATTACAGCTCAGCGTTGGTAGTATTAGTGTTAGCGTATGTTGCATACAGGCATTAAAGGGGTGGGTGACATGGAAAATGATACGGCGGGATTTATGATGGCGGCACTTATTCGAGCGGAGTTGGATTGTGACGCCTGCGCTGAGTTTGGACTGTGTTTGAGCATCATCGTAGGCAGGCCTTCTGACGTCCTATTTCCCTTTCCTTCTTCCCTCCGACGCCCTCCTCCTATCAGCAATCGTCCCCGACGACGACGACGACGACGACCATGGCCTCCCATTCACACCCATCGTCGACAGCGAACATAGTTGGCATCCACTATCGTGTCGGCAAGAAGATTGGAGAGGGCTCGTTTGGCGTAATCTTCGAGGGTACAGCGCTTTCCATATGAATTTGTCGTCGTCATCGTCGTGCTCAACGGGTGCTGTTCACACTAGGCACCAATCTGCTCAACTCTCAAACGGTCGCCATCAAGTTTGTGCGTGCTCGACTCCACGAAGTGCCTCTATCTCCGAACACGCCCAGCTCAATGCTTCTCACAGGAACCAAGAAAGGCGGAAGCGCCCCAGCTTCGGGATGAATGTCGCTCTTATCGTATTCTGGCGGGCTGCAGTGCGTACTTCGTCACCACACCGTCCATCACCACCCCTCGCTTACCCGAACTGCTTAACAGCTGGAATCCCCCAAATATACCATTTCGGTCAAGAAGGCTTGCACAACATCCTCGTAATTGACCTTCTTGGTCCAAGTCTTGAAGATCTCTTCGACATGTGTGGTCGCAAGTTCAGCATCAAGACCGTTTGCATGGCAGCCAAGCAAATGGTGCGCTCGACCGCTTGCTTCGCCCCTCGTCCTTGTCCTTCTCATTCAAAGGACCTTCCATTGGCGTTCTCCTTCAACAGATTACTCGTGTCCAGACCATCCATGAGAAGAACCTCATTTACCGCGACATTAAGCCAGACAACTTTTTGATTGGTCGTCCAGGCACCAAGGGGGCCAACGGTCAGTTCATCTTCGGCTTTTCAGATTTAGCACAGCAGCGGCATCTCTTAACTAATTCAAATTTAGTTATCCACGTTGTCGACTTTGGAATGGCGAAGCAGTACCGTGACCCGAAGACGAAGCAGCACATCCCCTATCGGGAACGGAAGAGTCTCAGCGGAACCGCGCGGTACATGAGCATCAATACGCACCTGGGCAGAGGTCAGTCTTGCCATTTAAACTCACATTATTGCCCCTGATCGTTATTTGCATTTACCCCTTTGCTACAGAGCAATCTAGAAGAGATGATCTCGAAGCTCTTGGTCATGTATTCATGTACTTTTTACGTGGTAGCCTGCCATGGCAAGGTTTGAAGGCCGCTACCAACAAGCAGAAGTACGAGAAGATTGGAGAGAAGAAGCAAACTACGCCAATTAAAGAGCTATGCGAAGGATTTCCAGGCAAGTTGCATCTGAATTAGGGTTTCACCCAAACCCCACTCATACCCTTGAGTCTCCAGAGGAGTTTGGCATTTATCTGAACTATGTTCGCAAACTTGGATTCGAAGAGACGCCCGATTACGACTTCTTGCGTGAATTGTTCACCAAGGTTCTAAAGAGCAATGGTGATGTTGAGGATAATGTATTTGACTGGAACTTACTTAACGGTGAGTCATTAAAAATGTACAAGTGATATTCAAATATTTATGGGCCATAACCTTATAGATGGTCGGGGCTGGGAAGCTTCGTTGGTACGTTCTTGGCTTGCTCTGTGCCTTTGCGTGACCTTGGTTGACTTTCATTCGCTGTCTAGAATCAAAGCCAAATTTTGCCTCCAATGCAACCCACTAACGATAGACGACGCGGCGATGGCCGTGAAGATCGTAGACGATCCCAACAGGGTGTTGTACCACCGTCGCCCGCTCTCGTACGAACTGGCTCGAAGCAACGCAAGGGCCCGGGCGCGGGCCAGATGACACCGCACATGAACGTTCCTGCGGCCAATCGTATGAGTGGGGCACAGCATCCTTATGCAAACGCAGGGGGGTATGACTACGGTGCGGTGGACGATCCTTATCGCAACCAACCGTATGGTCGCGCATCCCCCATGGTGCCTAATGCTAGCGCCGCACCACCCACCATGACCAACGCACGAGCGTCTGCCACTCCAGGGGACTACAATCAGCAAGGTGGCGAAGAGCCTGCACCAAAACCATCCCTGCTCCGAATCTTGACATGTAGATGTTGAGGACGAAGGGCATCGTTTCCAGCTTCTCTTATCCATTCACGAAAACGCTCGTTTTGGCATCGTTAATATCTTCCTTAACGCCGTTCCAGTCTGCAGGACTTAATGACTCCACATCTTTCTCTCGGGTGTTCTCTGCCTTCGTCGCTTTCGAGGTTGCTTTTTCCCTTTTGAATAGTTTTACAAGTCCGCTTCAGGTTACTCCTTCATGACGTCCAATTCTTTTGAGCCAGGCTTCGCTTGTTTTCTCCGTTTCCTCTAGTCCTCTGTCACTCTTTTACTGTGTCACCGTGCCTTCTAGCTAGTCCTTATTCCGGTTCTTATTATTTTTATACCCATACAGCCACACCTAATTGAAGGATCTTCAGACCTTCTTGACGATCCATACTTCCATTCCTTTCATAGTAACGCCCTGTACATGATGACCCAATCTATTCTACGGAAAGCTTGCTCTCGGTTTCGTGTTCCTGGTCTTTAGTTGCATGGGCTATTGGTCTGGTGGTGATTCATTACACTATACGCAAGCAATGAAATATACGTTTCTGACAAGCACACCAGTGTGGTATCTTCTTCTCTTGGCGAGCAATTCCAAAATGTACTTACTACAAGGTTCGTGGTTACTACTGGCAAATGGTTTGAAATATACTGATTGGGCTCCCGGATTCTAGGAATTACTAGGACCCATGAGCAGAGAGTTGGGTATAAACATGCGGGATCGGTGTAACACCGTCTGCTGGGAACCCCCTTCCAAACCCATCTTGTCTTCCGAGGTAGCAGGAGATGACGGGCGACTTGTGTCGATGTTCCTGTCCTGCGAGGACTGCCGGTTCGTATCGCGAGACTCACTTCTTTGCTGAGAGGCGCGAGTGCTTCGTGGCAATCCACGAGTTAAACGAGTTAGGTCTAGCTCTGCTTGCAATTTGTCGCTCATTGTCCGTTTGCGAAGAGGGCTGGGAGATCGCTTTCTCTTGGTAGGTGCAATCGGCTTCACATGGGTGACCAGGCTTCCACGGCGGTCATTGTTCTGGAGGGGCAGAGTTGCGTTCTTGGATTTAGCATTTGGGTTCTTGGTCATGGTCGGTGAGCGTATCCCTCGTGTTGGAAGAGATTGAGGGTCGTGAATGCGTTGATTGAAAGCGTCCGCTATACCAGTCTTGGGTCTTTCGTCCACGATCTTGCGCGTTTCCCCTCTGCCACGACGTTGTTCGCCTTTATGAGGCAAAGACGAGCGGAAGACGGCGGAAGATCGATCTCCATTGCGACCACTAACGTTATGGTGTAGCTTTGGGTTGGAAGACTGGGCCTCTACACTTGATTCAGTTACAGGTGCATTCCTAGACCCAATTGGGTCCACTGTTCGCGATTTCTGCGAATGACCACGGCGAATGGAGTCGTCAACTGTGGTTTTCATGTCAGCAGTGAGTGAGGGCACCGTGCTAGAAAAACTGACTGTGAGAAAGAAATTGGCGAGCTTGGGGTTTTTCGTTGATCATTGCGGCTAGGTACCTGGTCACGACGTCCTTAATGACCTCTTCTGTCGTGATCTGAAATCGCCGCATATGTTAGCCAACCATAACGCGAAGAGTCTTGTCAACAATATTTCCCACCTGCAACAGTGTATCGTAACCACCATTGGACACGCTTGAAATGAATGAATCGCAATCGGTAGGAATCGACAGTCTTGCACCCTGGCGCTTAAAAACTGGCCGGATTTCTTTTTCAAACCACTCCCTGAAATGATCCGGTGGTTCCAAGAGTCCCCCTGCCCCCTCCCATGAATCATCTGACTGTTTCGAAGGACCCGAACGGACGGTGGAAGCTTTGGCAGGGGATGGTGTGGTCTTTGCATTGTGTACATGCGCTCTGTTCATCGCATCCGCCAGGGATGAACTGGGATCCATGCACTTCCGCTTTCCAAGGGCTTTACTTGATGAAGCGGCTGGCGCGCCCACGGGTGTAGACGGAGGTACATCATCGTTGGAGTCTGATGGAGAAACGGAATGGAACCTCGGAATGGGCGTTGCTACCAACCCTGACTTGAAGCGGTGCGAGGGAGGTAGTGAAGGCGTTGTACTGGAGGACGCAGCCAAAAGTGAGGTTGTAGACCCGACAACGCTGGAATTGGTGCCGACATTCCGCGTCTTAGGTTTGGGTGGTGCAGGCTTCCGTCGTTCTAATACGTCCGAGTCGGACTGTGAGCCTTCAGAACTTGTCGCGATTCTTGGTTTCGTCGACGCAGAGCCGATAGACGGCCGTTGTTTCCGTTTGGTACCCCGGGAAGGGCCGGGTGGGTTCTCTATTGCGGATGAATCCCGCATCGAGTCGCTAGGAATGGGGTAAGGTGCGGATGGGACCAGCACATAGTCCATAAATAACCGCCTTCCTTTGGATGTGCTAGGCTGGGGTAAGGAAGGGTATGAGTTGTCGAGCGACTCGTGTACCGTAGGTGAGGCCGAAGGCGAGTCATCCGAAGAATAGTCGTCCGAAGGATAGTCGTCAGTATCATCGAGAAGGAATTGGTTCACGACCGCGGGAGATCCGGGAGGAGAGAACTCCAGGTCGACGTTGACTACCTCTCGGTCCTCAGAAGGTTCCTGGGCAAACGTTAAATAAGGCTTCAGTAAACCACCTGGAAGTTGACGTACATCGGTACCACAGTCCTGAATAGCCTCGTCATAAAATCCCGGGATGGACCATTCAAACGACCATGGTCGACAAGTCCGATATTTCAGAGCATAATGCACGCGAAGTGTATCGATGGGACCGCGGGTTCCTTCTATTTGGCTAATTTCCATCTCCTGTTGCTTTCTCCAGTATTTATGAGGAGCTTCCTGGTGAACCTTGTGGAACCCTTTGTCGTCTGTTGTGGCCTCAGCATATGCAGACACGGCCACAGTCGCGTGAAGGTGAAACCGTTGGAGGAGGACGGTGAATGATTTAGAGTTGTGGCAGCTTCGACAGTGGATAGCCCAATCAATTTCTTTGGTGAGGACACACTTGTACTAACGCCCATGTCAATGGGACCCAAGTGAAAACAGCAAGCGACCCACGTACCTTTCTACGAATGCTCCTCATCAGACACGCCGCTTTGAATGTGGAATAGTAAGCCTTCCTGGAGCCGGGGTGAATTCAAGGCAGGTAAAGAAAAAGAGGGTACAAACAAAGGTTTCATCTTCCAGTCAGGCTCGAAGCCCTTCATTATCGCACTGGCTCGACCCACGACTTTTAGAAGATCCTCGAAGGGGAAGCGTTGCTTGGGTTTCATGACCACACATTTGCAGCTCCGGCCATCTGCATAACACCCAGGACAAATGATATATGTGTTGTAACCCTCGGAATTCCCGCCCGTACCATCGGAGACCCCCTTGCATTGATCACATTCGAGGTACGCTTGGAACACGTCGGCGCCGCAGAAATCGCAGACGAGGCAATGCTCCATAGCCTGTTCGCTCGCCAACACGTCTGCGGATGCCTCAAGGCACTCGTGCTTCTCTTTGCTCCACTCTTGAGCGATAATGTCTCGAAATACCGCCAGAAGTGTATCAACGCTTTTAATTAGGGCGCTTACTCGAGAGTTCGGTTTGCCTTCAGCGCGAATGTCAGTCAGGATAAGGGAGGCTGAATGGAGAATGGCCCATGCCTTGGAAGGGCTTTGGCTTGCTCGGTGAACCCGAAAAGGGATGGGCTTCCTCGAGCTCCTTGATCTGCTTGAGAAGTGCGCAGAAGATGGTGCTTTTTACTTTGTAGGTTTCCAAGCGGCAAACTCTTGGGAGGATTTGTCAGTCAGTGAGAATATGGGCATTACTCGAAATGCACACCTTTGGTAGATGGGAAGTTCGTGATAAAAGGCTGTCACCAGGCCATCTAGCGTCATCCTCGACCAAGATGTTTTGAGAGTGATGCCGCCAAAATTGACCACTTGGTGGCAGCTTCGAGGAGGAACGAGGACCAAATCACCAAGCTTTTGTTCAGCGACATAAACTTTGAACGGAGCTTTGGCGAGTTCACCCAACGTGATGACATGGGTTTCGTGGTCTAGTTCCTGCCCCAAAGTTTGGAAAAAGTCGCTCGCTTTCGCTGCATCTGAACTCTTGGTCATGAACCAGTACGAGCTCCCTTCGTTCTCGGTGTAGCACATCAGATTGTGTCCGGATGACGCGCAGAGGTCCTTGTGTGCTGGAGTAAAGGTGTCACCAATGCCGAGATAGCACATGAGGGTTTCTACTCGTGCCTACAAAGACGTTATGCGGAGGAATTTGGATGCTGAGGGGATGGACAAACATTCTTGGGGCGGTATCGAAAGTAGTCATTGGACCCATTCCAATGTAGTCTTTCAGGGATGACATCGGCTTCCTTGATCCATTTGCTCCATTCTTTAGGGCATTCTGCATCCTTTCCATACAGCCGGACCCGCTCTATATATGTTTCAGAACAAGCAAAGTGAACCCGGGGCATTTGTGACATACCGTCGGGTGCTACGCAAGGAGGTGCTTCTCGAGAGGCAGCAATGAACTCGTCCAGGGGCATAGTGCTGTCTCTCCAGTCATGGATGTTCCTGACGTGTATATCTGTGGTGTGTAAGTCCCGAATTGAGAAAGCCATCGAGATGGCCAAACGACTTGCCTTCTGATTCCGAGTGTCGCTGAAAGAAGTCCAGGGTGAACAAATCCCTGGGCCAGTCGTCACGTTCGTGCCATCCATCGATGATAGTTGGCGTTCCGTGCTTCTCGAAATCTTCTATTGCCTTGTTGATTTGGGCGTCTGACTTTGCAGAAAACCTGTCAACTGGTACGAAATTGGCTTGGTTGAGGATTGCGTCGAGTGACCACCCCGCTGTTGATATAGAGCGTATTTTGATGTTGTCATCGCCGTCCATGATAGAGAAGTTCTTCTAGAGCATCGCCGTCGTCGCGAATAGTCAGGGTGGCAATCTGGTAGTATGTGGTCAAGCGGGGACTTGGGGGTGGGAAACTTGTGACGGACGATGACCGTGTCCCGGTGTCTTCGGATATATCTCTTTGCAGCTAACCATCATCGTCCGTCGCGTACAATCCTACAATATCTGGAAGAGCCAATATCTTGCAACCGTCTTGTCAGCAAATCGACGTCTACTCGAAATCGCCTGGAACTTGTGGTCGCGGATTGGAATAAGAGGCGCTCAGATGGATACGGACTCTGAGTTCTGGGAATTCGTAGCTTGCTCGAAATGCCATCTCACATACACCTCTGACTCGACCCTTACTGTTCCTTTCTGGCTGACTGAGTGTGGGCATGTCGTTTGCAACAACCATCTCAGTCTGTCTAGATCTATCCGGTGGCTTCGAAGCTGCGACAATTACTGACAACTTTTCCACTGGCATGTTTTGCTTTCCAGACGCCGACCAGAGCTGTTGTACCTGTGGAGCTACCGACATCCAACTCGTGCCTTTACAACCACAGGTTAGACGCTGACTATACCGCTGCGCGTCTCACCATCGCTTCAACTCGAACCTACTAGATGGATCAGCCAATGTCAAACTGGTTTAGCTCGATTCCGGCAGCATTGGATACAATTGCATTTGCGGCAAAGGTCATCGACTTTCTAGGCTCCGGAAGACTGTATTAATACTGAACATATCTTCGTCTGGGCGACAGTTCCAACAGGAAATGATGGCACACCAACTTCGTTACTACAAGTCTCGGTATACACAATACAGAGGATACATCGAGAAGCTGAAGAGAGAGCTAAACGAGGCGAAAAAGTATCTCAGAATGGGCTCATCTGGAAATCCGCCTTCGGCTACTGATTGGCAACCTTCATTGACAGACTGAATCAGACACTGTCAAATGAGAACCATAGCCTCAAGCGCACTCTGGGAGATCCACGGAACGCATACGAACCAGCCGACTTCGTCAATGCTAATGGAAAGCGACCTATACTTCCTCCAAACCAGTGATTCTTCCTCGTTAACCCGCCGGATGTGGCGTGACCTTACGCTGTTTGGCAGATTCTATCGCAGTGGTCACAACAGCTCAAGTCCTCGGTCAATCCCAACGCCAGTGGCCCCGCAGAGACTGACATTGCCGCCTGTGCAACAACCGCCTGAATTGGTCTCTTCGAAGCATGCAAACCAAGTGGCACGGCCTGTCTCTAACAGGCAAGCAATCCAGTGAGTGACTACTAAGTTGCTTCATACAGTGCATATATTGAGATCACCGAGACAATATGCCTATGTCCCACCGGAGACCCCTCAATTCAAGGTACCTCGTCTTTCGAGAGCGCAGGCCGCTCCGCAACAGTTCAAACGAACCCAGCCTTCCGGCAATAACTCGGACCCTGGGCCTTCAGAGGTGTCTCATTGGGCCCAAGGCAACAGCACGAACATAGCGGTGCAACAGAGGCAACACAACTACCAACAGCCACTGCAATACACTGCAAGCATGCAACGCGGGCCGCAGTTCAAGCCTGCGGTAAACGAAGGCCGAGGGGCAGGTCCGTCCCATCAGCGAAATATAGGGACAATGGGTCCACCGCCGACCCCTAGGCCTGGGTTCGGAGCGAGTGCCAATGGCCTTTCGACAGCTAGTGAACGATTCGTTCCACCCACGCCTGCGTCGGCAATGAAAGCTGGAGAAGTGCCCGGACAACAACAACAGCAACAGCGGCGATTCTTCCCTCCACCCAGCGTGAACCAGTTAGCCAAGCCGTCTGGTGGCGCAGGGACTGTAAGCAGGTCTCAGCAACAATGCCCTTCGAATTCTACAGGGTCAAGAGATGTATCGTTGAATGTCAATAGTGCGGGAACGGGTGGTCAGAGAGTTCCTTTTCTTCCTGGAGGAAACAAACCGGCAACGAGCTCCCGAAGTACTTCCCAGTTCCAGTGATATGTAGGTACAAGGCCTGTTTACTTTACTGTAGGCCTTCGTATTTCTATTGTTTTCCTTCATGCTTATCGTTCTGAAATCTACTTGTATGGTTCATATTGTTATCATAGGACTGATGAATCTACATGAACCACATACAAGATGGGGTGTCAGGGCTGTGCACACGGGCAAGATCCCCGTTACGAAGAGAATATGCCAAAGAAAGTAGTTAGAAGTGCGATATCTTTCTATTCCCAGAGGCAATAAATATATTGGGCTGATAGTAGGATACCAAATCCCTTTGAGCATTTACTTGATTTTTTATGGGTTCTTTCGACCAGAGGTGCGTTTATTTTTAGCTGTGGAAGCGGTGCCAAGACTGTCGGAGGGTTTGTCGCGGTTCCGAAAATGGAAGGTTACGGTCGTCATAGCCGCTTGAAGCAGTGTCGCGGGCACAAGGGGTGGACTCTTCATCGCCTCTTTGCTTTGGACCATCACCTTATCGCAGTTCAGAAACCGATTCTGACTGTGTCTGCTTTCCGTCGACGTTCTCTGACGCCCATTGCTCTTTGTCCTATCCTCGTCGATCGGATCGAACAAGAAATACGAGCAGGACGGACGGAAACAAACATCGTGGTGCCCGTTGGAATCGAAACATGGCTCCGCAGTATACAGATCCCTACAGTACAAATGCGCGCTACTACTACCAAAACGACTCGTTCGACTTCAACGACCCTACCCGAGGGGGGCCAGGAACAACTTCCGCCTACCCCCATCATCAACCTTACGACAGCTACAGCGGCAGTGGCCCGACATATGACCCGTACAGTTCTTCCAACCTAAACAACCAGCAGTACCCCCCGGCCGACATGAGCCAACCCCAGCACTCGAGATCACAGTCTCAATCGCAAAGAGTAACATATGAAGACGGGAACAACGCTGAATTGGGAAGGCAACCTTCGACATTGCGGAGGTCTTCGACGAAGAGGACTGAGCCTGGTCTTGCCGTCGCACCGGTGCGAAAGCAGTGGAATGGGTTCGAAGCTGGAGAGTTCACCCCCGTGACCCCGAGAAAGTAAGTGTTTTCGCTGATGCCTTTCCTACACTCACTGTTGGAGCGCCGTGTTGGCGTCACGATGCCAATCAGGTGGATGCGGCTTCATCTACCCTGCGGCCCCCCGTTGATACGTTGACTGAAAGGACGATGGCTAACCTTTACCGATTCAATGGGAAAAGCAGGAAGGGATTGAAGGAATACCGTTACGACACTCAGGGAAACCTATGGACCAAAGTATGCGTTCCCGCCATTGTCATCTATCCTGGGAGCGCTGACCTTGGTATTTAGGGAAGTCGTGGGCGGTGTATAGGCCGATTCCTATGCTGCACAATTATGATCACCATCTTGCTCGTAGTGAGCATCGTACTGGCGTTAGCCCTGGTATGCCGCCTTCTCGCTTCGACCATGCTGTGCCCATATTTAATCTGGTTTGATTGCAGTGGATTCGTCCTCCAGCCATAGATATCGGAGATGTTGTCACTCACAATACCACGGGCAGTTTGGTACGACCCTTGTCCCTTTCAAAATGACATTCGGGCTAAATACGCCTCCTGCAGTCGTCACCAGATGGATTAGAGATCAACCTGAGCGTGCCTATCTCGTAAGCACTCCCTCCACTCCTGTCGCACAGCATGCCGATAGACAATTGAATTTCAGAGTAAACAACCCCAACTACTTTACCGTTGCGTTCTCCCTCCTCAAAGTCGAGGTATATCCCTTTGCATCCTCGTTACGCCGCAGGCACGCTCACCTTCCTCTCCTCGTTCAGATCTTCTACCCTATCAACAATACTCCAGTTGGGGGTGGAGAGTCCCGCGACATCGTCTTCAAATCGGGAGAAGAGACTGATTTCACGTTCCCGTTCAAGCTGAGCTATAGAACGGCGGACGACCCTGGCAATAGGGTCTTTGTAGATCTAGGAACCAAGTGCGGTGTGGGTGGTGGTAGGAGGGAGAACATCTCTGTGAATTATAAGCTGACAGTATGTTCCTTTACCTCAACTCGTAAAAGAATGTCGCTCACCAATCGCGCAGCTTGGTATCCGGATAATGCTTATCACCATTTCACCTGTGATAGAAAATACCTTCACATTCCAGTGTCCGCAGGAGATTGTCAATGGCGCTAGTGTAAGCGAAATTTCTTCTATGGTCTACAGGTCTTCGTTTCTGACGCTTCCCTCTCTCAGACCGTCATCACGGGCACTACCACGTCCAGCAACTGATTAACCATGCACCTCCAGTCTACAGAAAATTTACGAACAATCATATCTGTTTCCATTTTATGACGACCATGGGTCATTTTGTCCTAATCTGCATTTGGTCCCTATCCCATCTTACCCCACCATCTCCGCCTCATCTGTAACTTTAGTGCTATCATCCTGCTTGGTTTCGTCTGGTAGTTTTTCCCCAGTCACTCTTTGTACGCATTATTTATCGTTCGCACATAATGGCATTATGCTTTGGGCTTTAGAGTTTCCGAACGAGTGAAGTGCGGGGTGCTCCTGTGCTTGGCGCCGGAGGTAAATCTCGGTGACGTCAGGTCATAGATCCTTGTTCGGCGCGGTGTCTAGCGCCGTTCGTCCTCGTCCAACACAAGCAGACATGTCATCGAGCCCTAGACCGACGTTGTCGCCCAGCACCAGTCTCGAAAAGATAACTCCCCCGAAGTCTCTTGGGCGCGATGCAAAGCGGGTCGTATTCGATCACTTATCGCGCCAACTAGCTGCCTTTCGTAACACAGCGACTTTGTACGCCGATATGGAGATGGGTACCTTGGAACAAGGAGAGTCAATGGATCCTGATGTTCAGCGCGAAATGGAGGGGTGGAGAAGGGAGTATAAAGAGGCCTTGAATGAATGGGTCCAAGGATTCTTGAGGAAGGCATGGGTTGTCTGCTATGAAAAAGATGAAGGTACTTGAGGCCATAACCGCTCTTGCAGCCATCTCAATTGTGTGTCGCAGATGATTGTCCCATACTGGATCCATACGCCGACACATCTACAGCAGAAACAAAACCAAGCTTGCCCTCAAGAAGTGACATGGCTCAACTGATAAACGCAATCCTATTCATATATCTCACCACCTCCCAGACCAAGCAATACTCGGCTCTCACGAGGGCTTTCTTCTCTGCATACGGGTACAACGACCTGATCGACGAGAATGCCATCACATGGACCCTCCAAAACCCAGAGGAAGCCGTGAAACAAGCGGAAGCTCGCCAACAGGCTCTAAAGACCTCGGACCAAGTCGTGGAATCTGTCAAGAAATCTCATGCACTGGAATCGAGATTCATGCGAAACGTTGGGATAGGGCTGGGAACTATAGTGGATGGAGTGCTAATCGGCATGACTGGTGGACTGGCAGCTCCTTTGGTGGGTGCTGGTTTGGCAAGCGTGTTGGGTTTCTTTGGGCTAGGAGGGACCATTTTGGGGCTGGTGGCGACAGGTCTTGCAGGATCAGGGGTCGTATGTGGTGCGTTATTTGGTGTATACGGGGCCAAGTCGACGGCGGAGATGGTGGAGAGACATACGAGAGAAGTGAGGGACTTGAAGATTGTCCCTGTCAGGACAAAGAAAGGGGAACAAGCCAAGGAGATGGAGAGAGGAGACAGACAGCGAGGAAAGGCGGGTGAAACCTTGGCAGTCAGACTGTGTATCAGTGGGTGGCTAAACGACAAGGACGACGTGGTTGCCCCCTGGACCATCTTTGGCGGAGACGATACCTATGCTCTGCAATGGGTAAGCCTCGCATTGAGTCGCTGCGACGAGACCTTCCTCACGGTGTAGTATGTCAGGAAATCGAAGCCCTTGAAGAACTCTCCAATGCGCTTGTGACCTTGATCACCTCGCATGCAATGAAATACGTCAAAGGAGAAATTATCAAGCGCACGATGTTGGCAGGGCTCATGGCATCACTCGCACCTCTGGCCCTTCTGAAAATTGGAGAAATTATTGGTCAGTTTCGCTGGCTTTCACTCCCCCACGGGACTTGCTCACTAATCCGCTTGTCCAAAACACTCACAGATAATCCCTGGATGAACGCGAAAGCCTTAGCGATCAAAACTGGGGCAGTCCTGGGGGAGCTGCTTGCAAAGCGAGTCTTTGGAAACAGGCCCGTGACCCTCGTGGGCTATTCATTGGGTTCCTTGGCGATTTACGAAGCACTGTTATACCTCGCAACGCTCCCACCCTCGGAAACAATGCACCTAGTCCAGGACGTGTTCTTGTTTGGCACGCCAGCAAGCACAGAGCCTAGGCAGTGGTCCCAAATTCGACGTGTGGTCGCGGGTCGGGTTATCAACGGATACGCAAAGGACGACTATGTCTTGGCGGTGTTGTCCCGTGCGTCAACGGCTTCCTGGAGCATTGCGGGACTCGAGCCGGTCCATGTCAAAGGTGTCGAGAATGTGCTTTGTGAAGGAGTAAAAGGACATCTATATTGGCGGGCAATGGTTGGACGGTGCTTGGAACAGTGTGATGCTCCAGGCATTATTCCACGAGAGGTCGAGATCCAAGACCAGACGGCGCTTATTCCTGGCAGCGCCGATCGGGGTGATTGATTGATTACTCATACTTAGTAGCAGCACGTGAAGCTATTTTTGGAACCGCGTCAACTTGGAATCATATAAACGCTCATGCCTCGACTGGAGAAGTCATAAACTAATTTCGTCTTTTGACAACCTTGAGACTCCGGAAAATGTCGCATCCAACACCGCTGCGATCCTTCATTGGAGGGCTGTCGTTGCCTGTCCCAGTACACGCACTCATGTTGCTGAACGGAAATGTCTTTGGAATTTCTGGTTTCATTCATCGCGCAGCCAAGGGTAGCGTTGAGGCTGCTGCTGGTGTCGCCGGGCTTGTGCTAGGCGGCATGATGCTCGCCACTCTGGATGGCGAAGCTCCCCCTGCTTTGGTCCCTCCAATCTCCCAGGTCGCCCTGTCGGGCGTCCTCGTTGGCCTTGGTACAAAGGTGCGTCCCATGATTTCGTCAAGAATGAACGCGCTAACCGGCTCCCCGCTTAGCTCTCAAACGGCTGTACATCTGGGTATGCCCCCTGCTGTTGTACGGAGAGGCCCTGCTCACTAGTGATTCCTAGCCATATGATCTGTGGCCTGTCGCGCTTCTCAGTGCGATCCCTAGTGGCCACGCTGTCCTTCTTCACGACTGGCGTCATAACCGCGCAACTGTTCCACAGGGACTTGCCCGCCGTCGGCTCATTTGACTGGTCCCTGGGTCCAAACGGAACAAAGTATCTCCTCGCCCAAGCTTTGCCCTTAGCGGCTTCTCTCTTGCTTTACGCATTGGTACGCCATCGCAATTATACGTTCTCATCCTCGCCTGACCTTTGTGAATAGAGGCGAAATGAGACCACCAAGCACGTAAATCCACCAGGCCAGACGGAGGAATCTAGCCTCCTGGAAACCCCTTCCAAGGGACCTTCTGAGCAAGCACCACACTCGACATGTCCTGATACCGAGGCGAATCCTCCAAACCGCCTCCTCCGTACCCTCGGCTTCTTCACTACCGCCAACCATTTCGCCCTGGCGTTACACCTCTCCAACCTCACCGATCCCCTTCGCGTGTTATCCTTCCTCTTACTGCCCTTCCATCGTGCTTTTGATCCCTCCCTGGCCTTTTTGGCTGCTGGCGCCCTTCCTCTGAGCATCGCCTTGTATCGCTATGCGAGAGGAAACGAAAAGCCCTGCTTGGGAGGTCAATGGTCTGTTCCAAAATCTACTACTATTGATTTGAAGCTCGTCGGTGGAGCGGCGATCTTTGGAATTGGCTGGGGCTTGGCTGGCATCTGCCGTGAGTGTTGCAATTCTTTCACTCTCTTCTTGTTCTCAATGGCGACGCTTTTCCCCTTTCCATATCCTTGAAAATCAACCGGCAAACTTACACTAATCCCGCCGTTTCTCCCTTTAAAGCTGGACCAGGTCTTGTCAACTTTGGCAGGGCGCTTGTTGGTGGCGCCAATGCGTCACAGTTTGCGACTTGGTTGGCATCTATGGTCGTTGGTGGGCTTCTGGTGTAAGGCCTACGTTGAAGGGCGTCATCAGCTGAAACTCCTGCCTGAAAAGATTGGACAGCACGCTCCGGATTACGAGATTAAGAGCCTAGTCTATTGTACAACAAGGTCTAATAATAGTGATACATGCATTAAGCTCGAAGTTGCGGCGCGTTTTGTGAATGGAGTGGGAGCGAACAGTGAGGTATCATGAAGCAGTGGCGACACTCGATGATCCTGAGGGTGTAATCTCGTTGGCCGGCGGTTTGGCTGGCCTGCTTCGGCCCCACTTGACATTGACCTTTTGGCCATCAACCTCCAATCCTTTCGCCCAGGCGAGAGCAGCCAGCTCCGCGCTTTCCCTATCCCTGAAGTTTGCAAACGCACATCGAGACTTTGCAACGTGTACAATTGACCGAATCTTTTGAGGATCGAGGGAAGGTACAGATTGCACAACCGCTGTTCGAACAGTATCTTCTGTTGCTGTTGCCGGTAATGAGGAAATGAACAGCGAAGTGATTGACGTATCAGCTGGAGCAGCCAGACCCATCGATTCAGCATACGTTGTCAAAAGCTTCTTTGCCACTGGATCGTTCGTCCCGTGGTACCGGTCTTGAATGCTCTGCTGAGCTCCGACCTTTGAAGTTTCGGCTGGGATTTCGTGTCTGTAGGGGCATTCGCTCCCCCTTGTGCAATTTCCTTTCACGAAGAAGGAGCAGATGTGAGGGCGGTTGCGTTTATAGTAAGGGTCTGTTCGAGCGAGTTGCTTCAGCATTTCTTTTCCTGCGATTGAGGTGCGGGTAATGTCCAGGCCCGATTTGTTTCCACCAGAATCTTGGAGCTGAAAAGGGGTAAGGCACACGCCTTACAACCAATGGAACACGTTCACAACGCACCTTAGCCTCCATATTCTGAGCATAGTACTCCCTATTCACATCACTGGTAGGTGCGTCATTCGTTACCCCCAGCGCCGTATCCCTAACCTGGGTCGGCAACCCAAATTCTAAATCCAACAAGCACGTCTGGCAAATGTTCTTCACTTTCGCGCAGGTTTGGCAGATGACAGTGGTTTTGTAGCGGGCGCCTTCACCAGGGTTCCAGCGGAAGACGGTGAATGGGCGGGCACACGTTCCGCATGAGCGTCCGAATTCTTGTTTTGACTGATTTACAGAGGCACTGTTAGCTTTCTTTCAGCACACTGGATGACAAGGAAGAATGTACCATTCGAATGAAGGGATTCGAGCCCAAACCTGTACATTAAAAAGGCAGTGGTTAATAATGTGCTCTTTATGAGGTGTGGACTTGGAACTTACATGTTTCGCAGAGGATAGGGAATTCCGATTGTTCCCATCCTGCCTTGTTGATGTCTGCCTTGGGCATTTTGGAAGAGGACTCAAGGTGGAGAACGTAGAGGTAGGGGTTGAGTGATTGCTGCCGGCCGTGGTGTCACGGCGTGGAACAACATCAGAAGGCTTTGGTAAACATACGCATACAGAAGTGCCCCTGTCCTGGCATACGAGGTCGGTGGACTCGTCGGTGCTGCCCTCAATTTTCACGAACTGGTTGGCGTCCAGTGTAGCCCTATTGGTGTCGGTGGTGCGGGAGTAGGTTGTTTCCTGCGATGGCCACACCTACGTGAGCGTATCGGCAATCTAACCAGGGACACCCCGCAGGGCCCAGGCGTCTTGACATGAACGTCCTTATGTGAACAAGTGTGATATTTTTTTCAAGTTGTGAAGAGTCTTGTACGGGCTTCACGACGGTTATGCATCGAATTTATTATTTTGCGATGATCTTCCGCCAGAAATAGGGGCATATCCATAAATGGAATGGTATGACGCAGGGACGAAACAAGGATAGCTTGAGAAAAACACATCTTCATCCTCGACGACCACCATGGCAGAAGCAAACAAAACAGTAGGATCAGGATCCCTCCTCATCGCCTGGCAACTCAAGGACAAAACAGTCGCCATTATTGGTGGCGGCGACGTTGCGTCCCAGCGGGTAGATTCCCTTTTGGCGACAGACGCTCAAATACATGTCGTCGCCCCTGCCTCTGGCCTACACCCCCGTTCATCGACACTCATCGCCAAATATTCAGACCGTGTAACCCATATCGACACGGAATTCGCATTTTCGTCATCTTTCAACCTCGCAGACGTGAAGACATCCGAAACACTCGGAGCCAATGTCGACCTGTTCAGATACGATATGGTCCTCACCGCCCTTGACGATGCAGACCTCTCACGGAGGATCGTCGAAGCTTGTCGAGCACGCCGTATACCCGTGAACGCAGCTGATATCCCTGACCTCTGCGATTTCTACTTTGGAGGCCAGGTCCGGGATGGTCCCCTACAAATCATGATCTCCACCAATGGGAATGCCCCTCGACTAGCGGCGCTAATCAAGAATACAATCAAGGACTCCCTCACTGGCTACGAAGGCGAAGCCTTGGTGAGAGTCGGGAAGCTACGAAACAAGTTGAAGGTGCGCGCGCCGGGTGTTGGCGGTGACATTGGGAAGCGCAGGATGAAGTGGATGAGTGGGATTTGTGAAAGGTGGCCTATGAAGGAGCTCTCAGAGCTGGATGAGACGACGATGGATTGGTTGTTGGACGAAGGTTGGGAGAATGGCAAAGTTCTCGACCCTCCGAAGAAAAACTCGGGTTTCTCATTTTCATCTTCGGTCCTGGACGCTGGGACTGTGGTGAAAGCTGGGGCTGTGGCCCTTGGATTCTTGTTTGCGCATCGAGTTCTTGTACCGTACTTGTCGTCGAAGAGATAGTTCGCTGAATATCATTCCCCATATTCCAGTCAGCAGGCTACAGTCAGCGCGATCACCGGGCCGTTTATGGAACCATTCTACGCGTTCGGCACACGACAATTTGTCAACTCTTCCGCTGTGGTCGTTGGGCAGGATTCTCTAGGTTCTTCCTCTGTTCCCTAGATTCCTGGACAACAGCGACGCGGAAACCTATTGTAAAAGCAAAAGGATACCGTCCAACCCTGCAATTTCTCACTGGAAACCCTTAAAACGTGTGAGTGCCCGTTGTTCACGTCACAGTCCAGACAAGCAGGCCATACATCCCATCTTTACTCATTGCTGGCCTTTAATTAGATCGTGGTTGTAGAGAACTGCCCAAAGCTACTTGGCACCCACAGTCCTTGCATTGTACCCACCACCGGTCAAGGACACAAATTCAACGACCGATACTCGACCATTTGACAAACGACATAGACAAGATGACTCCCGCATTCCTGGAACGATTTATATTGGAAACTCTCGGTCTCACGAAGCTCCCACAATACCTCCCCGTGTTCTATCTCAGTCTCTTTGGCTTCACCCTGGTTCATCTCGTGCTAGCACCGTACTTCAGTGCCCGGATCGCCCCTCAGTCATGGGGCGCTCTGAAGACAAGGAAAGCTAGGAATAACTGGTTCGTTTTCAATCTGCACATACCGGTCAAGGTCGAGGTTAATATTAGCCACAGGTCTATCCACGTTGTTTCCCAGGTGCATGTCCTCATTATCGTCCCAATGGCGTTATGGTGCATCTGGCATGAAGGCCCTGAGACCGAACAGAACCGCGCCTTTGGTTGGGACGACAGAATAGGGTACCCTTATGCTGTCGCCTGCGGGTATGTGCTATTTCTATCTCACCCTCTTTTCGGACTCACCCGCAAACGTTTACAACAGTTACTTCGTCTGGGATACCTTCGATGCTATCTATAACTTCGTGGACACGGGCTTCGTTATCCACGGTGTGGCATGCACCCTCATTTACAGCATGTCGTTCGTAAGTCAACTTCATTGTATTGTGCATCGCGAAGGTCTAATCCCAGTCGCCCTCTCTTGCAGCGACCCTTTGTTGCTTATTACGGAACGCGCTGTCTACTCTGGGAAATCAGCACCTTCTTCCTCAACATCCATTGGTAAGTATTCACGCCTTCCCACTCTGGAAGGTGGTGTTGATCATCGCTTCTGCTGCACCCGCTTAGGTTCCTTGACAAAACCAACCGAACTGGAAGCACCTTCCAGCTCGTGAACGGTATCTTGCTCCTGTTCACCTTCTTCAGCGTTCGGATGGTCTATGGAGGAAGCATCGTACGTTCACTGGTTCCTCCCTTGCTAGCTTGCTTATGCTGACGTTGTATTACAGTCATATCAATTCTTCATCACCCTTTTGGGGATCTGGAGACAAATTCCCTGGCCATATACCCTCATCTTCGGCGGAGGTAACTTTGCCCTTCAAGGTCTGAACTGGCTGTGGTGAGTCAATCTGGAGCTTCAAGCCTTTACGAACGAAAAACGCTGATATGAATCGTTCTGTGGTGCAGGTTCTCCAAGATGATTGCCGCCATCCGAAAGCGCTTCTCGGAAGATGAAGAGCGTAAACAACTTATTCCGCAAGAGAACGCTGAGAATGGCGTCGGGAATGGCAGTGGCAACGGAGCTGGAGCTGTTGCCTTGCAATAGAGAACACGACTGGTTCAACAGTTCCATGAACACTTCCGCTTCCAGTTCTTGGAAACGACAAGAAGATCTCGTGGAGATCCTCGTACATAATTCTATTCTAATGCCCCCTAACCCCTTTCTTGTCGCTGCTAGACTACTAAACAGCCCTACTCCTTCGAAGTTACCCTACTAACAGCACCTTACGGACGGATCCAGTACTAATGTTGCTGTCGATAGGATCTCTGTCATCCAAGCATCCCTTTGTTTGTTTAATACTCTTGACCCTCTTGTTGTTGTTTCCTTAATACCTGTACATGTACACCCTACCTGTCTAAAAATTTGAAATTAGCGTTGTTCAGAAAGACAGCGTTCAGTTGTGAAGTGTTTGAATTAGTGAAAGGTAAATGTACTTCTTGAAGCTTTCTACATATCGATGGAGCGGCTGGTCGCAGGGACGGAGAATCATCGAGTGAACGCGTTGCGCACTTGCTCGCGAACCCTCCATTCCCATGCAACCAGGTTAACGTGCTTGGTGACCTCGAATCGCAGTGCTTCGGGAGAAGCGAGGAGACAATGGAGGTAGGCGAATGCGAGGGCATCTAGAGGGGTTGGTTCGCTATAGACAGAAGCCTCGGTTAGCGGTCGGTCAAGTGGAATGTAGGTGAAACTAACTTTGAGCCCAAGAACCATTTGTCCGTCCCCAATCTCTCTGAAAGAGACACGATGGCTTCGCGGTACTGGGAGATAATAGCAGTCGGGTTGACGCGGGTGCCGAATGCGGGAAGAATGGAAGTAAACCCGGACAGAGGTGCAGGAGGAGGCGAAAGCACGGTCTGCAATGGATGTGGTTGACCCGGAGCACCTGAGTTTGAACCCGAAGTCAACACGGCGGATGTGGAACTTCCAAAGTCGAGGAGGTTGGCCAGCAGCGACGGTTGGCTTTGGGAGAAGAGGACGAGGGCACCGTGTACAACGCCTTCGAGGAGAGAAACCCAGGCCCTGCTCTCGTCGCGTGCCGCTTCGTTGATGTAGCCTTCCAGTGGGTCGGACGCGCTGTCGACACCCAGGGTGAGGTCTACCCATGACGGGATCATAGCTGCAGAGTACAGATGGAGCTTATGTTCTACATTTTCCGCTGTTTTCTTTTCCTTTTCGATTTCAGTGCTCGGCGCAAGGTCAGCATCGAGCTTTTCGCCGTCTTGCTTGGGGAGGTGGAGGTTTGGCAGACGGGCTTCGAGTGCACCCTCTGGTCGAATATCCCAGCGAACCTTGACGCTGTTGAGACCGCGAAGCGCAATATAGGCTTGCCATTTGAGACATTCTACGTCGCCGCTGAGAAGGTTATTCGTCGTTGTTTCCGTGTTAGTCCCTTCAGCCGTTGTCGAAGCGGGTGACGATGACTTTGGTGGGCTTATCCACAAGGTTGGTTTTGTTGGCCTTGAGTTCTGCACGTTCTCATCATGAATCTGGACTGGAGGGTATGTTTTAAGGGGAAAGAAGGAGAAGAAGGCTGCGACGGGCTTTGGTGGTTGAGGCATGACTCTGAGTGCAAACTTTTGATTTGGGATTTCATGGGATCGCTTATGTTTGATCTCCAACACTTGTTGTCCGCTCGACACGTCTTCACAGCTCTCGACACCGACCACTGCTGGCCTGCAACTTCTTGGATAAATTCATTAGCCCGGTGCAGGTTCTGACTTGTGCAACATTCACAATTAGCGGCATTTAGAATTCGGGTTACTCGTTTCATGAAGGTGGACACGATACACTCGGCGCCGTCGTTGTAATAGTATTGCTCTCCAGCAGGTAGAAGGGAAATGTCGGATGTGACTTCGAACCCATCGAGGCCAGGGTCGCCTTCGTTCAGTGTTATGGGTGCCAACGACCTACCCACTGCAAGGCCATACCGCTTCGTATGGGATCCATCCTCGAGACGGCCAGGGCCCGAGAGTGTTGCGGGAACGACGGAAGGCGGGAGGGGCGATTACATTGTGGGACATACCCAATATCCTCTGGGCGTCCTCAACAATCCCTCGTCGATGAATCTGGAATTGGGGGCGCTACCTGCAGAATGGAGTAGCGCAAAGCATGGATTTCACGGTACGCTCTCGCTGGATCCAGTTATGTACCACAGCTAAACTGCTCTATGAAGCTATATCGACGGTCCTGAACAATCCCCATAAAAAGCAAGCGCCTCCAAAGGCGCATTCATCGCTACCGTCTGTGCCGCCAGCTGACCTTCCCAGAGTACGCCGCAAGGACTTTGATTCGTATCTCAAGGCTATCACGCCAGAATGGGAGAAATACGAGCGCAACTCGCAGTTGGGCAAGGAAGGCCAGGCCCAGATAGATGCTGCACGCCTTTCGACGGTGGAAAGTGACGACGAAGACGACGAGAGCGACGCAGCAGGTCCATCTCGGAAGCCAACCCCCTCGCTGTTCCAAGGCCGCCAAATCCCGCCACTAGATTCAGTTCCAGCCGTGTTCTTCCAACAGAACTTCAATCTGGGAGATCGAATAACGTTCGCTGCTGTGACAGAACAACCTTCCGCTATGGACCCTACGACGCCGACACCATCGACTATACGTGCAAGTTTCGCTCAAGACGATGCCGATACTGATCCTCTGTCGCTCAGTCACTCTCTCCCACTACTCGAGAAATTCAGCCATTACGCCGATACAGTCGAACAACACTTAATCCGTGAAATATCCATCCGTTCGACCTCGTTCTTCGCCGCATTAACGAATCTACGGGACCTTCAGACATCCTCGACGGCGTGCTTGGAACGGATACAATCTTTAAGGGAGAAACTGAGGCAGGTCGACGAGGGCACAGCGAAAAAGGGGTTAGAACTGGTTCGGGCCAAGCGGAAGGAGCAGAGAGTGGGACAGGTGGTGGATGGGGTGAAGATGATTTCTGGAGTCGTGGAGATGGTTTCGGTGGCGAAGGGTTTGGTTGCGGCAGGTCAATGGGGAGAAGCTTTGGAAGTGGTGGAGGAGATGGAGGACATGTGGGAGAATGTACGAGAAGACGACCCCCGTGCTCAGGCGAATGGCTCTGCAGTCAATGGACCCTCGAAACTTGAAACAATGGTCGAGGAGTCAGAGACCTCTCCGACGACTCCAACTAGCGCGGCGGCGGCGACTGGGCCGCTCGAAGTTAGCCCAACCTCGACAGTTCGGCGTCCCCATTCCACTCGCCCTGTTCCTCTATCATCCCTAACCTCATTCGCATCCCTGCCGTCCCACCTTCAGGCGTTGACCATGGAGATCGCCGCTTCACTGTCTGCAGAATTCGTTGCAATCATGAAGGACGATTGGGCATCATATGTGGAGTCTCTTCCAAGTGCACCCATCCTTACTGAAACCGAGAAGGCGGACGCAGCTACTGCAGGACGCGATGAACGTCGAGATCAGTTTCTGAGCGATAGGCTGAAGCCGTTGTTACTCAACTTGGTTCGAACGAAGGGCCTGAAGGAGGGCCTGCTTAGCTGGAGGGAAGTGGTGCTCAGCGAGATAAACGGCTTCATCGTGAAGGTCAGAGCCTGGGATGTATCCTTTACCCACTGGCTGACTTGCTCTCTTTCAAGGACCTTCCCATGTTTGTCCAGGATCAGGAGCAAGCGAATGGTGCAGATGCCTCCAAGTCGGATTCAAAGCAAGTACTTCTTGTGCATCATGCAATTCCAGCTGGCTGACTGGCTCATGGGAACACAGACAGGAACTTGCGAATCATCTAAGAAGCATGTCTCACATTGAATTCACGACTTTAATGACGCGCATTTATATGAACCTTTTGGGAGGGATTGAGAGGCTGAAGGCCCAAGGCGACGTCATCATTGAACTCCTCAAGAACTTAAAGTGAGTTCTACTCACTCAAGCGACCTATGCCTCTAACCAGTTGCAAAGACCAGAGCTTCGGGTTAAGTCAGGACTGTCGGCCTCCGGTTCTCGCGGCGATAAATCGTTAGATCAAACCCTTTCGATAGACTCGCTGGAGGAAGACCTTGCCGATATCCTATCATCTACCTCTGAACTAGCCAATACCCAGGCTGCGAGGATCATTTCCTTCCGAGCGGAAATTCATTCGAAACTGAATTTACCCGACTTCCTGCTATTCTTCAATGGCTCTTGGTCGTTCGTCGTCAGATGTGAAGTTCTCTCAAGGAGGATGATTGTTGGCCTTCGAGGCACCATCGTTAGTCAGGTCAGGGAATGAATCTTCGACATCAATCTCCTTCGTCTGACCCCTTATGCTACAGGCTAAAGTATGGCTGCAGACCTTCCATCAAGCCAGGATAACTCAGTCCGCGAAGCTAGTCGAAGATGAAGTGTGGAATCCCGTCGAGGTCACCTCTCGCTTGCAACACATCACCTCGATCCTCGTCGACGGCGCTGTCTCTGACTCGCCAGAGCTACGAATCTCACTGGATCAAGCGGAACCTCCTTCCTCGCCACCGTCCACAACTGAAGCACCTTCAGCTACCCCGGACACCGCCCCTCCCTCCGCCGCTCCAGGTTCTGCCGCACCTAGCCAACGGGTCAGGAACAAGCACTTGCGTATCGAAGATCGATCCTATTACATGGTTTCAGCTACCAGTGAAGTCATCACGCTACTACTCGACTACATCAAGGTGATGGTGAACATGAGTCTGCTCACCACGGACACGATGAGCAGAGTCATTGAATTCCTGAAGGCCTTCAACTCGCGGACCTGTCAGGTTGTATTGGGTGCTGGTGCTATGCGATCCGCTGGTCTGAAGAACATCACTGCGAAGCATTTGGGTTAGTCTTGTCTCATCCATTCTACTCAACCTTCTCATCGAAATCTACAGCCCTTGCGTCACAATCCCTTTCAATCATCTTTCACTTGATACCTTGTGTGCGCGAGACCTTCCGCAGGCATCTCAATCAACAACAGGCCGTCATGCTGATAGAATTCGACAAGCTCAAGCGGGTAAGCATCATCGATTCTCACCACTGGGTGCTGCGGCTCAGCTGCTGTCACAGGACTACCAAGAGCATCAGAACGAAATCCACGCGAAGCTAATCGCTATTATGGGGGAGCGATTGGATTCCCACATCAAGTCTTTGAGGGTATGAAACCCCTTTTTCTCGATATGATACGTTATTGACGCAGTCTCCATTGCGTTGGTAGACTGTCGACTGGAACGTCCCGAAGGAAGGCGGTGGCGTCAACGACTATATGCTGAAACTAGTCAAGGAGACAGTCACGCTGCACACAATCCTATCACGGTACATCGAAGGGCATGTTGTCGAGGTACGTTCTTCATTCTACTTTGGAATTGTCCACTCTTGTCCACTCTTGCGCATTAACCTCGCCTGTCGTGTCAGTTGACCCTAATGCGCAACGGAGAAACTGACATATTCCTCCATTCTTGCCCTGATGACGCCTAAAATTGCGTGTATACTGACGACGTTGTATCTGTTTGTTCTACCTGGATTTAGTATGTCATGTCGGAGGTGTTGGCAGCTATCAACCATCGACTCTCAGAAGAATTCGGCCGGATTGATTTACCCAGTCAGCAGGCCAAGGAGCGGTAAGTGCAGGAATCCCCCTTCTTCTCGACTTCCATATTCTTTATCACGGGTGGAGGTAAAAGGCATCATATGGTGTCTAACTGCAGTGCCGCATGTTCTCACGAACCTTATAGTCTATCCAGAAGCTGACCGATGTTCCGATATTTTGCTAGGTTGCTTGAAGATGCGCGATATTTGCACCAGCATTTCTCTCCGCTGAAGCACGTCAAGGCGCCGACGCAGATGCTAGAAACTGTTGTGACGGAAAAGGGCTTGCCGCGTCCGGCACCTACTCCATCACGAAGCAATACTTTTACCAATCAGCGTCTACAAGGTCTATTACTGGGTAGGAATGTTGGCGGCAGCGATAAGAACCTTCCCAATCCTGGACGGACGCCTACCCCACCAGTCGCTCAGTTTGATACCAAATCTTCGACCTCTCCTCCACGAGCGCCGTCTTCGCCTTCCTTGGCTACCAGAAACCATCTTTCAAACGGTTTGGGTACCATGAGCACCCAGGGGTCCCTCAGTGGAAGTAGCCTTGCGCTGCCATTGGAAGAAACTGTCAACACCAGACAGAGTGGATTCAGGCAGGTTGACCCTGGTAGCCCTCTGCCGACAGAGCCGAGCCCACCAGGCCGGCATGATTCGAGTAACATCGGTGCTTCTCCTCCCCTCCCTCCAAAACCAGGTGATACCACAGTCCCGTAGGGGATGGCGCTGGTATGCTTTTGGATCTGGTTCGGATATGGGCTCAGTTTGGATATCCATGGATTAGTTATGCTTCTTTCCTTTTAATCCACCTTCTTTGTTGCTGGCACTGTTTGAGCAAACTCTACCCGGATGCGATCTTAACTGGCTTCTTCTGAAGCCTTACTTGTGATTTCATCCACCTAGCTCCCGCGTCTCCGCATTTACCGTTGAAGGCAGGTTAGAGGAATAGCGCCCTTACTCGATCTGCCGACACCGGAAACAGAGTGGTCCAAGGTAGATGACTTCTGCTTTGGGTTGCAATGAGGCTCTCAAATTGACTTCTCGAGTCTAAATTAGGTTTCGGGGTCAGTCTCAAGGCGGAGAACTTGTCGAACAGCTGACATATTAGGAGCCCCGTGGAATTAGACCCCTGCAAGGTGACCTGTAGGTGACCTGTCTCACTCACTTCTGCAAATGGCCGTCTAAGCTGGGCGTTGCTTGGGAGAAAGAGAGACGGCCCTGTTCCCTCCATGCTCATCAGCCCGGCATTCAAACTACAAGATGGCAGACGACAAGCGTCCAGAAGGAACCATGCTAAGTAACTTGTTCATGTGGGCTGGTCACAAGTCTACCCCATTCATATTGGGATCCCTCGTCTGAGATAGGATTCTTTGGGGTACCGCCTGGGATTCAGTGCCCCTGCCAGGTGCTGTATTTTGAACGTTTGTGTCCGAACACCTTCTCTGGCTTCGTCTTTTCGTAAGGGACTGTAAACGTTGGACTAAATGGTCATATTTGCTTCTACGTTCACCCTGCACATTCCTTGATCGCCCGAATCCCGGATTCTAGGCTTGGAACGTTGGCCAGACTGCGTCGGAAGTAACTGGGCCGGCGGAACAAATTCAATGTTTCTGGGTTTTTTCGGAGTTAGACGTCCAGGTTCTCCAGGGCCTCCGCTGCTGGTCTGAGAGATGACTCGAGGTCGAGTCGAAGAGGGAGAAAGTCCCCTTCCCTGAAAGCATCTCAGAATGAAGCAATCGTTAGGCCGAAATTTGTTATCGGGGATGATGAAGGTGAGTCGATCACGGACAGGGCCCGGAACCCTTCTCTATAGCTGAATTTTGAAACGCGCCCCTGTTCTCCACCCTAACTCTGACCACAGCGTACGTATAACAAACACGGTTTCTTCGCGGTCCAGGGGAAAAAAAGGTCGGTGTAATCTCATCTTCCGAAAGCGCTACTCGGCAATTCAAACCGAGACCTCTTCCGTTTTGTCTCGGGGGCACGTGTGCATTCAGAAAAGGAAGAAAATGCGGGGTAGTTTGATGGAAACCCTGCCAAGACAGCGAACTGGGCTTGGAGACCAACGGAGAACTCGAAAGAGACCCCGTACACGTAAAATCTCTGGCTTTGTTCGCCGTTTTAGCCGGTCTTGTCGAGACTATTCAACGGTGCTGGTATCACCATCCCTCTATTTGGAGGTTTTGTGTTCCAATGCAGGAGGCTTTTAATAGACAGCATGCGGGCCCGCATGTTTTCCTCCCGTTTCAAACAAAGGAGCACATCGGTCTCAAGGCACCGTCTTGATTATTTCTTGGAATATTCAGGAGTTAGCCAATGGAACTCTGGACACGACAATCGACCAGTGGGTCAGCCGACCATCTTCCCGTATCCGCGAGAAGTACGCTAAAGCGGCAAGTCGCCCTCCTGATCACAATCTATCAAGAAAACATGATGCCCGACCCCCTCTGTCCCTTCTTCTCAATATCCGGCAGGACTTGACAAGCGAATTTGCCCCAGCTGGGCGGAACCTACAAAGTATTGTACCAGATTGTACCCAGAGCTTCTTTCAACTGTCCATCAGTGGCTTCGCCCGTATGTTATGGCGGGAATTCCTGGAATTTGGGGCGCGGCGCAGCAAGGGCGACGAAATTGTGGTTTCATCAGCGATGGAGCAGACAGGATGTCGGATCGTTCGCCTTCGCTTGCTTTGAGAAATTACATCGAGCCCTATAGATCTAAGGTGCTGAGCCAATCGCAGAGCAGAGCCTTTGCCTTTGCGTCCGACTGGTATAGTCCTCGTCTTATTGGCGTCGGTGACCTTTGCGCATCCATTCTTGTGATATTTTTACTGATCCATATCTGAACACGCCGATTCTTCGAGGCCTTCTGATGATGATGGGGTCCAATGCGGCGAAAACAGATGCCAGGGATCGAGTTAACACCCCAAAACAACGATCGCGAGTGTATGTCAAGGAAGAAAGATCAGGGAAGAACATGAAGGAAACACGTATCGACTGAAAGGCCTGGCGGTACGCGTGTGGGATCATTTTCCAAGAGAAATAATTGACTGTCACACGACTGTTCTGTTTGCATGCATGGAACATGCAAAGGGTACAACGACTCGATCGCAGCATGTGCACAGTCTGTGGCTCAAACCCTGGCCAGAGTCCAACAATATGACAGTCCCGAAAGTCCAATAAACTGCTAACCTTTCAGCCATTGCATTTGTTAGAGATCAAGTAAGATAAAGTTAAATTACATATGACTCCACAGGTCACTTGGTTGGTTTCCACCTCTTTTCGAATCTGACCAACTCATCGGCCACCTCCTCCAAAAGGTCCCTCTTGATAATCCCTCTCCTCCAAGTAAGCATCACGTCTGTCCAGAATAGACCAGATCCAATGCTCTCCCCCACTGCAGCAAGACTTTGAGCATTTGAGGGGAGTTCTTCTCCATACCAGCATGCGGCGAGCCCAGCATAAATCGCGCCTGTCGTGTCCGCATCATCGCCTAGATTGACAGCCATGATTGCCCCTGTCTCGAAGCTATCGGTGGCAAAGAAGCAGTACAAAGCTGCGACTACGCTGTGGAGGACGAATCCGGAAGAAGGTAAAACCTTTGCAGTAGGCAGCTTGAAGAAGCCTGTCGTGGTCGCCGTTGGACTGGTACGCGTTTCCGCAATGAGTCGGAGGATTGGATGGCGTTGCCAATACCGATCTTCAACATCTTCAGTGTTGGTAGTACGCGATCCCGAAGATTGATTATCGCTGGTGCTCGCGTCCGAAGGTAGCAAGGCGAGTGCGGCCCTTAGTTGGTCGTGCTGGAATGGGTATTCCGATATGTATCGCAATAAATCAAGCTTCGAAAATGTGCCTTTGGCGCCATTGCCGCATGTATTCTGTAAGATCTGGACAACGACTGATGTCCAGAACTCGCATACTTCGAGGCAGAGCGGAGCCGGATGAGTTGTCCTGCTGCTTCTTCTCGCATATTCGCGAGCAACGTCGGGGGAACGCCAGAAAGCCAATGGCACAGGAATGAGACGCATCAAGCTTCCGTTTCCGGCGTTGCGTTCTCCGCCAAGAAGCGCTTGAATGCGATCCAGGGATTCGGACGCGGTTGGGGAATTTGCATGGAGGTCCAATGCACGCCTGGTGGTCCCTCCAATGTCGAAACAGAAGCCGACAGCCGAGAGTTCGCCGTCCTTGAACCAATTGAGGTAGGTATCGAGTTGTCGTGCTTCGTCGAAGCCATGGCGGGCGATCGAACGTGCGAGGCAGAGGGCCATGGAAGTGTCATCTGTCCATGTACCCGGCGGCAAAGACTTGCCCTCCGCATCGTGAAAATTCCGGTTGGGAATATAGAATCCAACGAATTCAAACGTGAACCGCGGCTTGAATTCTGGTGGCCCTCCGAGAGCATCGACCATGGCTGTGCCAAGAATAGCGTTTCTTATCTTCGTATCGACGGGGGCGCTTATCGCACATTGCTCCGTTAGCGCGTGTTCGGTGTATCCGTATGTAGGGGTTATTGCAATTTTTGGCGCCTTTTCATCCGGTGATTTCTTCTGTTTTTTCCAAAATTTGAGTGGCATAGGGAGGCAGGCGTTAGTCGAGGGAGAGGACATGGCGACGGTCGACAGACAAGTCAGGACTTTCTATAGACCAGCGGCGCAGCACAATGGAAAGCCATCGCGACTCGATTAGGGTAACAAAGGAAGTACGTCGAGCTTTGTGCGGACCCACAGTCATTCGGGACGCCACCGCTGACCGACGGAAGGTTGTTGGACAGCGAAGTTGACCTCGTCATAAGCGTTCTGAATTTTAGAAAACTGAAGGGGTTACCATGGATAGGGCTTGGTCCTTCCACTTTGAGTATCCCGCCATAGCCACGGCGGATCTGCCGAGATTGCGTCAACGTCGCGCCTTGTCGGGATAGCGCCAGAGACCAGGGGAAGGCAGCAAGACTGTTGGGTCTCGGAGATGACATGTTCCCATGCGACGAGATGGAGTGTCGTCATCTCGTAAGGGCGAAGGTCATAACCAGACACATACGTCGTTGAACGATTTTTTTTTCTTCTTGTTTTCCCGCTGCCCACCACGGGTGATGTCGTCAGAGCGGTAACTGTGAAACGTCAGAACTGCGTACACTGCGGGGGCGTTGCGTAGTTTTGTCACCGATGGTTCCCCGACGGCTGTTGCAAAAGCCGATATGTTAGGATCGGACGTATCCTGAAACATACATGTGCAGACATTCATGGAGTAATTTGCTGGACAACAGAAGCAATGGGGCTTGAAACTAGGGCACAAAAAGAGCACCATGGACTCACAATGGCCTTGTCACCATACTGACGAGTTCTGACTGGTATATGTGTACCATTCCAGTTGAATGGGGAGGTTCTATATGTGTCGAAGCAGTGATCAAACAGCGACCAGAACTTCTATTGAATGACAACCGGCAGGATAAAGCCTATCTGAGAGCTCGAGGGAAGTATCAGTGTCACCATCTTGCCCAATTATTTCGCGGCTGGAGGTGAGATCAATGCGCCATCCGCTCTAGGATAGAGCAAGTCCGATAACGAAAAGATTGGCTTCTGGACGAGAACTTGGTGATAGAAGAGCAGGACATCGTTTCAGAGGTTCCACTGAACCGAAAAGGTTAATCTACGACGAGCTTTGGACGAGTACCGTCCTGCTTAGGGAGTATTTCGGACTCTGAGGTTCGGGAATCTCATTGGAGCTAACTGTCAAGGCAATATGATGGGGGGATATGTGGGAAAGGCGGAATCTAATGAACACGATAGACGAGCGGGGAAGGGTTTAGAAGCAAGGAGAATGTGTATATGTCGTTCGCGGCCAGTCGGTATCACAGATGACGAAAGAGTCTGTCTGGATTCTCTTGGTTCTGGGCGCCATCGAGGTCCTCATGAACTCTTTTCTGCGGAGTTCAAAATAAATTAGTTTCCGGCAACTACGGCGCAATATTTTCTCCTCGCCGTAATTGGGTTCTGGGCCACACCGCTCGGAAGCTCGAGAGCGTCTTTGTTGTAGGTCAAGATTCGAAGAAGCTAGTGCAAGGGCTGGAATACGAGTTCTCCGGCGAAGATAGGGTGGATGATGGATAACGCACGCATGACAGGGAACTGGAGTCTGTGCAGTCATCAGGTGACAAGGCGGGCACTAAAGGGACTGGGGGGGTTGATTTGAATTGAGAAATAACCACGTTTGAGAAGGGCGGCATTGTAGGGGTTGTACAGACCGGGAAACAAGAGGAACGTTTCTCACACAAATCTGGATCGGCGAGATTCCTTGACGAATCCGGACACAGATGCGCGGAGTTTGAAAGAGTAGATTGAGTCGAGTGATTACGTGTGATTGCCCGATCGAGTCACCAGCCAAAAATTCTTGCGAATGTCGCGACCTTGTGCTTGGCCTATATAAAGCACAGTCCTCCCGAGTGCCCCACCATACATCCCCGTCATCGTGCGCAGCTCCCCGTAGACGAACATTTCCCTTCCTCGACGACGACAACGTCCGACATACCTTAAACAATGTTCGAGGAAATATGCCTGGTCTGCGGCAAGCACCTGCAGGACGATGGGTATGACTGCCCCCTTTGTGATCCCTCCGTCCACCGAGTAACAATTTCCCCCGTTCTCCAGCAGAGCTTATTGCAGCGACGACTGCCAGAACTCTGACCTCGCGTCCCCTTCTATATCCTCGTCCAGCAGCGCACTCTCGTCCCCACAGCTTGGCTATGCTCAAGGCCCCGACGTCCCTGCACTCAGCTCCGCCCTCAGAAAGTCATTGGGACGCGATCCATACTACCTTCCATCTGCTTCAAATCACTGGTCTCTTGTCGACGAGGACGATGACCCCTATGCCCGGGGAGAGTACGCCGTCCGTGCCGACTCTATCTATGATGCAAGTTCAAAGTCGGCCAGCTACGTCTACGCCGTGATGCCTTCCGCCCTCTCCTATGCCCGTCGCCCGTCCGGCACCAACAATTATTCGACAGTACCCCAGGTTCACCAGCGCAACTCGTCCGCCTCTTCCCCCGCTCCCATCAACCGCCGCACTGCCCGTGGCGCTCCCCGGAGTGCCCCTAATTACTCTCACTCGTCCTCGACCGACGAGGAAGATTTCTCGGACTATTGCCGAGACGTCGCCGATGATGCAGACTCTGAAAGGGACAGCGCCTCTCGTTCAAGGCGTGCCCGCAACCGCACAAGTCTGCCTGCCTGCTTTTCTTTGCTGCAGATCCAGTCGTCTGCCGCATCCCCAAAAGAAGCCGTCAAGATCTCACCCGTTTCATCATCTTCAGCCAGAACTATTGCTCGCGCTTCTCCTCCCACACCCAAACACCCCAAATCCGACACTTTGTCAAAATGGCAGTTCCCCCGACCTCCTAATCTCACCCAAGATACCCCTCGAGGTCGTCGTCGCGACGCAGACCATTCCACGTCCAGTCGTCGCTCGTCAGTTTCCCGCTCTCGCTCTCGCCATGTGCGCAGGTTGGAAAGTCCGAGGCCTGTAGGCAATGCTCAGCGCTCGCACCTTGATGATGTTGAACAGGTGTCTGACTGTCGACCTCGTGGTCGCACTTCTATTCGCAGGGACAGTTCTCCTCCACCTCGAATGCTCATGGGTGCTGAGGATCCCAGGGTCCTAGCAGCTCTTCGAGATTCCCAAAGGTTCGAAAGGTCACAATCGAACTCGAAAAGCCGAACAAGGCGCGGTCGTGTTGGCGTCGACGAACTCGGCGGCGTGGGCAGCTTTGCCCTTGCCCCAGGTTACGGCCACGGCAGGAGTGGACTCATGGACCACGAGCGCTATGCCGCCCACCGGGTGCCTCTATGACGCACCAAAATGTTTCATCCACCCTTCGACGACCATCACTTCTCCAAAACTGCTTCAACGCGGGCCTCGTCCAAAATCACATCTTCACATTCGACCGTATCTATTTGGGATCATTCACTTTTCGGGCACCATGACGTTTTTTCTGCTATCCACTACGCATTCAAAGAAAGTTCATCGGCATAATTTTCTCAAGCATCTACATTCAATTTTAACTCGACTCAAGCATTCTTCTGTTCTTCGTTCCATGACCATTCCGACGCATCGCACCAGCCCCCCTCACTTTGTTCTATTTATTTCATCGAGAACGCAACATACACCACGACTCTTCCACGTTCGTTCGGAAATTTTTGCTATTTGGGACACGTTTCATCGTCATGTTTTACGCTTTTTCGCAAGCCAACAAGTACCATACCTTCCACTTTTCAATTACCCCCGCATACCTCGTTCAGTTGTCATTACCGTTAGTATCCTATGGCATTATAACCTTTTTGCATTGCATGTTCTATCGTCATCCTCAAAACCGCATCCTTCGCGCTTTACAAGCTCAACATCATATTTTGGCATCTAAGCTGTTAACTTTTCAATTTCATCATTCTACATAGCATTTGGGACTAGACTCTAGAGCCACTATTTACTACTAAGCACTAAGTACTAAGCACCTAATATAAGTACGACGTCATGGGCTTCCCCCCTCGAACGAGACCTGGCACCGCCTGTTGCGGCTATCTTCGTGGGCTTAGGCTTCCACCAAATGGTCAGGCCACCATCGTCGATACCACCGACGATGCAAGAAGCGGGCCATTCGAAATTCAACGCCCTCAAGAGATCCGTCCGAGGTGTGTGATTTACTCAGCGATCCGGAAGAACGTCGCGTGGTGTGCGCGACGTCAGGGCGAGGTTAATATTTTGTCATTGGGTGCTACATAGTTTTATGAACTCGAATTTACCTTAACCAATACCCCGTGTTCTGAGATCCAACTAATCGATGACGAAGGCGTGTTTTCCAGCCTGGACTGGAACATTCTAATTCTGCTTCCTTTCAATTTGATTGACAGGTACGTCGATGATTGTGAAATATGAAAATTATTTTCTTGAAGACAAAGGCGAAGCAGGGAGTTGCGCTTCGGTTTTCGGCGCGTACTTGGTCGATAGGCGCCCGGATGCTATTAGTCACCTTTGTCTCCCTAGTTGATCTCAAACTTCGAGACGGGCTTTCCAACATTCTGTGCCTTTAGTAGATTGTGCCGGTATGTTCAGACCCATTATTGGAGCTGAATCTTTGTGTAGGACACTGATTCATTAAATTTGCCTCCATCGATATACCCAGGTTCCCCGGGAATTTCCCTCATCATGAGACAGACGTCGCGATAATCTACCCGATAGACATCGTTTCGCCTGGAAGAAATACTCATGTCAGAAGACACACACCGCGAGCCGGCGTCGTCTAGAGCAAGTCTCATCAGTGAAAAAGTATCAGAACCCCGGCGAGTTTCCTGTATGGTGACCGCGCGTGGCCCAGGTCGTTACAAAAAATCATAATCGCAAAAGCGATACGAATGGCGACCAAGCTTTTGTGATCTACATGCTGCAACGTTGTAAACGCGTGCCCTGTCATCTTTTTATTTATTTATTTCTCGAGCTTCCTTCTTGCATGATTTTGGGATTCTGGTATGGACCCTGAAAGGATTTCATACGGTCGGCAGTCTGTGCACTGCAAGGGGTTTGATGGATTTCGGTTGAATGTGATAGGGTATGGAATTCAGAAGGTGAAGACGGAGACCATAATGCGTTTATTGAAGATATTTCCTGCGCTTAGCAAGTTGCCATCTGTCATTTCCTGCAGTTGCGGAAAGCGAGTCGGCGCCTGTGCTTCTGATCCAGTATAGTAGGTACCGATAATCCTTGTTCTGACTGGATGGTCGTATCGACTCACGCTGTACACCTAAAGATAAGGAGATGCAGAACCTTGTGGTAGCTATGCAACGTAGAGGAAGTTAGTTTAGGGTAAGGCGGTAGCAGAGGAGAACAACGTCGTAGAAAGAAAACAGTTTCTAAATGAGGGATGTCACCGTGAGTTCTGCTAAGCGCATCAAGCCTGAACGGGCAGCAGCCGTGGTGAAGGCCCTTTCGATACAACCACCACAATCCCCGCGACTCGTCCCCGCCGCCGTCATCGTCGTCCCCGTTCTGCTCGTCATTCTCGTCGTCGTCTAACCATATCCCGCAGCATCCATTCGTAGCTGCCCGACTCTCCGGAGCACAGTTCTCACAATATTGACGTCCAATTACAATCACTTTCGCCACCATTGATTCCCTCAACCAGACACACCCTGCGAGGGACGAGCAGCCCACAACGACGACCCCTGAGGCCCCGCTTGACAACGCCCAAATCGGTACCGGAGGCTCCAGGGTTGCTCTGACACAGAGAGCGTCTCTTTCTGAGCGATCCCTCCTGAGTCTGATTCCTGCGACCCGCTCAAGGGCAGAGCTTGAAGGGGGCTCAACGACAGGCACCGATTCGAACTCGAATACCGGTAAGTCGTATATTCCTATGGGTCCTTGAATGCTCCCAAGTCTGTGACTTCATAATCATATCATAATACACTCTTGTCACCGCTTGTCATTACACACCCAGCGTCTCTGGTCGTCGTTTTTTCGCTTGTTCTCGCCGTCTGTATCGCTCGAGCTGACGATTCTCTTTCTCCTGTTTCTCTTCCGTCGCGGCAGACGCCGAGCAAACAAGGGCTCGTAAGCGACAAAGGATCGAGAGCACGAGTTCACCAGCTGCCACCCTCACCGCATCCACCCCCACTCCCTCCTCTTCAAGATACATCATGCGACTCAGCGAATCGACCCATAACTCTATTCTATCACCGTCACCCAACCCAACTGTAGAGGCTGGTCCCTCGTCGAGGGGTTACGATGGGGTTCCGCCAACGAACGGTCACACAAATGGCTGCAGTTATCCAGCAATGACGAACGGGTCGTCGGGAGCGGGCGGTGGGATGCCGAAGCATGGCAAGGTCATTTCCAAACTGAATCTCCCCGGAACAACTCTGTATGAAGATTCATCAATTCTACGAGAGGAATTTGTGCGACTGGTGGTGCAGACACTCAGGGATGTCGGATATATGTGCGTTTTCCATTCGTTTGGCGTACATCACTACTTGTTGCTGAATGGAAGATTCTTGAATTAGTGAATCTGCAGCGACGTTGGAGGCAGAATCGGGATACGAGCTGGAAGCGCCGAAGGTCACGCAATTCCGACAGTACATTCTGGATGGGATGTGGTTGAAGGCGGAAGAGGCATTGGATCATCTCAACGTCGTGGACGAAGACGACCTTCTCGTGCGTGCAGCTCCCCTCTTACTCGACATGTGTCTAACCTTGCCTAACCCCCTACAGGACGCCAAATTCTTGATTAAACAGCAGAAATACCTCGAATTACTCGAAGCGAAGAAGACGACTGCTGCTTTACACGTCCTCCGCAACGAGCTTGCTCCTTTGAATGTCGATTCCGATCATCTCCATACATTATCTAGGTTAGTTGTCACCATCCGCAACGTCCTGGTGCTGACCGCTCCATTAGCTTAATCATGTGTTCAGAACCAGAAGATTTGCGAAGGCGCGCCCAGTGGGATGGAGCATCAGGCGACTCGAGGCGGCAACTTTTGATTAGCCTTCACAGTAAGCTGTTCGTGTCAGTCCATTGTACCAGCTAGTAACGCGCTTTCGTCATCATCCAGACCATATCCCCTCTTCAGTGATGATCCCAGAACGACGGTTTTCAACGCTGCTGCAGCAAGCATTAACATACCAACGTCACCATTGCCTATATCACAACACAGCGTCTGATGCGGCCTCGTTTTCATTATATTCTGATCACCAGTGTAGCAAAGGTGGCTTTCCGAACGTTACAACAACAATCCTCAACGTGCACACGGATGAAGTATGGAACATGGAATGGAGTCATGATGGTCGGTATCTGGCCAGTGCCGGGAAAGACAAGATGGCGATTATCTGGAAGATGGGGGTGGGTCTGTCCATTTCTTTCATACTGTTGAGGTACTGACCGCGTCCCATTCAGTCTACTGTGGAGTCAGGTTCACCGCAAGATTGGACTGCCCATGTCACCATCCCCGAACATCCTGATCCTATTGGCGCTCTAGCTTGGTCCGTGGACGATACGGTGCTTGTCACGAGTGCGGAACACCTCATCAAGATGTGGAAAGCGAAGGTTCGTCCATTTGAACTCCGAATGTGCGCGTTTCGTTCATGTTCCGTTGTATCCAGACTGGCGTTTGCATTCGCACACTGAGCGGACACTCAGACACAATATCCTCGCTTCAGTGGCTACCTGATGGCTCAGGATTCTTTTCAGGTGCACTGGATCGCAAGATTGTCCATTGGGTAAGCGCACTTCAGTCCAGTTCCCCTTCAGTTCAAAGTTTGACTCGCTCTCAGGATGCAGATGGAAAGCTTGTGGACGATTGGGGCACGACAGCGATCCGGATAACTGGATTCTGTATCACGCCTGACGGGACGCGTTTGGTAGCTGTTGGAATGGAGCATATCTATACGCCCAATGGCCATGCTCCCGATGGGCGAGGTCAGGCGGATGGGACAGGAAGTCATGAAGCATCGTCAGGCTCTTCAAAGGGAGGTAACAAGATGATCGTGTATGACATAAAGACGAAGCAGATACTGTGGTAAGTGGAGGCGTTATCAGGGTCTACAATCCCATGTAACTCGCGGTCTTTAGGTCGGTCCGATTGGAAGGAGAGTTGACGAGTGTAAAGGTGTCGCCAAATTCGCAGTATGCCCTGATCAACCACGCACCGGAGGTGTGTTCCATTCTGTTTGCAAACAACTCGCCTTCTCAAATGATTTCAGGTGATCTACTTGTATGATATACAAAACTTCAGGCTGGCGAACAAGTACGTGGGCCAGCAACAAGGTCAACATATCATCAAGAGTTGCTTCGGAGGTGCGAACGCATCCTTTATTGTCAGTGGAAGCGAAGGTAAGCAACGACGTACCATTCCGCAAAGTCGCCGGGCCTTAGCAAACTTGTTGACACAGATGGCAATGTCTACGTTTGGCACCGTGATTCGAGTACCTTGCTGGAGGTGTTGTCGGGCCACGGACAAGGCAGCGTAAATTCGGTAGCATGGCATCCTCACAACGAACGACTATTTGCATCGTGTTCAGATGACCATACCATTCGGATTTGGGAAGCACCTCCGCCGGAAACGTTACCAGCGCTCCCTCCACCCCAGCATCTCGAGTCCTCGGCTATGTCGAACGGGAAGGGCAAAGGAAGAGTGCGGCAACCTTGGGAGGACGAGGTCGATAATGGCATATCGTAATTGCTGAGACGCCAACGTATCTCCGCCCTCTTCCCCTCGGCAACCATTTCACTCGACTTCTCGACCCACCCCCTGGCCATTTTCAACCCCGGTATCATTCATCTTCTACTCATCCTTGACATTATACTACGCTTGTACTACATCCAACCACACCGTCCATCCATCGTCTTCCCTCATTCACTAATGAAACACTGGTCGCTTATCATCATACGTCTCCCCCTTTTGCATAGCAATTGCACGCACAAATCATTGTTTTCTGTCCCAATCTGGACCTGTATAGCATATAATGACGTTTTTTCCAACCTTCCGAGTGACTCCTCTTCGTGCCAGATTAGATGTTCGACTCCTGATGTTTATCTTGTTACCAACAATTCGACTCCTTGAGATAGTTATTCCCGTGTAACTCGAGCAACGAATGTACCATCACTATTCCTTTGCAGAACCATTCGTGAAGGGACGTTGATCCGTGGGGTGGACCGGGGAAAAATCCAGCGCTCGAAGTCAGCCACTTGACCGCGAGGAGGATTAGAACATGCTAGCGTTAAGGAAAGGGATTATGGCCGCGGAGTGGTGGAGTGCAGTAGAACTGTGGTGATATCGTGGGGTGGCAAAAGATGACCAGGGACAAATGCAATTACATCAGGAATAGAGTGTAGTAGTACACCGTAATAAAAACAGCAGTTGCGATGGCGGAACTTACTTGTACATGGCTAATGATACACTGTGGTTCGGAAAGCTGGGAGCGTTTGGTGTCTATACCTGAGGTTTGACTCTATCGAAAGACGACGAGGTAAACAATACTTGATACACGACCTTATTCAGCGATAGTGAATGCGATCGGAAGCGGGGAAAGACCCGGGGTTGAGAGAGGAATCGAGCTGGGTCGATTCACGTGCGCCAAGACTGGGGAAGGCAAGCGGGGTGCCATGCACAGACGTAATGGATGAGCCTTTGAAGACGTCGAGCAAGAGTCGGTGAATGTCGGAAGGGGGTGTAGCACGACCCCGCCGCGCCCAAGACCTCCAAGACGTCAGCGCACAGGTCGTTGCGAATATGCCCGATGTTTCGGAACGAAGAGAGATGCCATAGGATCCTTCTTCAGCGGTGCAGGTGATTTAAGCAGACGCGTGGGCGGTGGAGGCGCATTGGCAGGAACCGCGGGCGGGACTCTCGGGGTAACCTTGGCAATTTCGCCTTTAGATTTGCTGTGATCCTTTGATCGAGGCGTATCAAGGTGAAGTTGGGTCAGACCCCTTGATATTGAGGGCGCAGGAGGTGAGCCAGATGGCGTTGTGGTCCGCGACGAGCTAGATGATGATACTGGCGTCCTACTTGAAGATGAACTTGGACTGGAAGCGGTCATTGAACTGGAAGCAGTGGCTTGTAAACGGCGCTGCACTGGGACTTGGACCGTAACAGTTCTGACTGTAACTCGACTTGGCACTGTCGAGTTGGGCAGCGGCGGAAGAATCGAATCATCGGGCTTTGCAAGAACTCGATGTGTTTTACCGGTTGGCATGGGAGGTAAGGACCGAGCGCTGTAAAAGGCTTTTTGTATTTTGGAAGCTTCTCCTCGAGCCTTTTGAAACAGAGTCTTGGGTTGGGACGGTAGACCCCCTGATTTTCGGTGTAATGAGTAATGGTGTGGAATATCCTGGAAACATTCAGACTTACAACCACCCGTTCGGGGACGTTTCGGAGGCGGCACGCGATCGGTGAATCTCACCTCTCTTTCTTTCTTGCGTACATCTGCCTCCATGCGTTGAGAACGAATTTTCGAACCGATTTCTTCGAATCTTCTTGTCTCAGCATCTTGCAAAAACTAGTTTGGATGTTAACAAATCTGTCCCTCCGATAGGTTGGGGAAACCTTACGAAATAACGGCGTTTCCATGAGTCTGGTTCCTCAGGTTGGTCGTCTATAGAGTAATGTTCTTCTGCTAGCATCCGGTATTTTTGGAAGCAAAGGGACTTCCAAATGTCTAAAGAACTGGTCTGAGTGATTCAAATCCGCAGAAGCTGGACACGTTGCTTACCTGGCGTACCAGATTGCAAGTGCTAGGTGAGCAGGGGTTTAGTGAGGGTATATAATTCGGACTAAAGAGAGCTTACCGGCGAGGCTCCTTCTAGCCTCAACAGCTGGTCAACGTTACATTTCTCCAGGATTGGTCTCACCAAGTCATAGCGAGTCCATTCCCCGAGACTGGTGATCACTGTCCGGGAAATGAGCATACGATGTGGATTGTGCAGGACAAATACTTACGATCAGTGTGCTGGCCAGCGACTGGAATACGATGCCCAGGGTAAATTAAGTAAATCAAGTCTTGCACCCGAGGATGGAAGGCCTACCTCGTTGACACAGGTACACCAGCGAGGGGACTCGATTCATTTGGTCTTGCAGGTCGTTCATGGTAGCGTGAGGCAACGCCTCGGACGTTGTCGACGATGGACAAAGAGCTTTGGACATTGACGGTGGACGATTATAGCAGCGGCCATTGTGGCCCCTCAGCGTCTGTCAACCCTTTGAGAAGCGGATCCACGTGGACCGTGGTAAATTGATGGACTCTTCCAATTATGGAATTTAGGGAGTCAATATCCGGTACCTCCCATGGGTCAAATCCCCGCATTCCTCTGGTGGCGACTCAATGAGCTTGTTTTGGGCATCTGCCAGCTTTAAAAGCCGTCACCTAAATCCCATGATCGTCTTCTCCCCGCCGGAGGGGGAGAAAACTTTTGGCCAGGGTCTGAACTCGAGATCGGAGGAACATACAGCCTATAGACCGTGCGGGGCGTTACCCCTCATACAGCACGCGTCCCTCCCCCGAGGTTTTGCTGTTCCCTGGCCGCCATTTAATACACCGACTGTGCAGAAGCAGCCTTGCACCATTACCTCGGTTGCCTTTCGGGGAGATACATATCTTCCTCGAACCCCCAATCTTGGAATTCCGAATTTGATGATCCATCTTGCTCCCAGCCGGTGGATCATAGAATCTAAGGTGCCACATTTGTCCGCATTTCGTCAGTAATCGAGTTCGCGAGGTAAAGAAGGCTATTATGGCCCGGGTCTTTGTTTCGTGTTTTACACTTCCATGGCATGCACACGGAACTCCTTCATCGAATTAATTTGGCGATGGACTCCGGTAGTTTTCGATGCACACACATCTCACGGAAGAGCACCGTGAACCATATTCTCCGAAGATATATAAGGTGCTGGAAGCTACTGCCTCAGTTTTTCAATCTAACCATGCAGCAAGCTACACATCCTCGTCTTCACGTCCGCGATGCTCACGACGCCCATGTCCTATTCGAAGCCGTCCGGCAAGGCTTCCTCCAACCTATCCGCCGCCGCCTTAACGAGATGGAGCGCGCCGTCCACGTGAAATCCGGAGCCATATTCGTCTGGTTTGAGTGCGAGGACGACGCTGGCCTGAAGCGCTGGACAGGTAATTACCACCTTAAACTAACTTTACCATCACTTGTTTTAATCCTCCGTTGTTCACAGATGGCCGGGTCTGGGGCCAAAGCAGAATGCGGGAGGTAAGCCCCGTTTCTCCAAGCTTTCTCCGAGAAATCGCTGAGCGCCTTCTGGACAGCCCTATCTCTTCTATGACGAGAAGATGCCATACGACAGTTCACAAAGCGAAACGAACCGGTAGGACTTTAGGCGATGGTTTGCGGTCTGCAAACGACTGATCAGTTCGACAGTGCACCAGCGTTTCGATTCGTAGACGGCGTATCACGAACCGGTCCAACATCGTCAGCCCTCTCACATCAAGAACGTTCAACAACACACCACAAAGGCCTCGTGAAACAGGCGTACTCAGCTTGGGTCAACGTTGGCCCATACCCAACGCGACCGCAAAAGTGGCACTTGACCGCCTACTTTACCTATGCCGACCTCCCACACCTCCCCACTGTCGACTGCGACGAGCTTTTGAAGAAAATCATCGTACCACCGAACATCTACAAGAGCGGGAAGTCCAGAGGCCGCGACGATGATTCTGAAAGTGCAGCCAATAATTCCCCTTCGCCCCCTGTCTCTCCCAGCAGAACAATGCCATCACTACCGCCATTACAGGCTGCAATCGGACACCACCCGGGACTGCAGCAGCCCGCACAGTGTTCACATGCGCAAGTGCGTACACATGGAGTTAGGTTACCCGAGGACCAAAGGGTCATCCAAATGCTCAACTCCAAATACACGAAATGACAGTATGACCGACCTCTTGATACCCGCTTGCATGGGGCCTTCCCGATTTACTTTGCACACCCTAGAACCCAGACCAGCACATAATCCCGCGCATTTTGACATGTACATTCCTGCACGAAAATACTCACCGTTTGATAATTTCAACATCGAGTTGACCACGAGATAGGATGGGGGGTCCGAAACCGTTCGCAAAAGGTCGTTCCAATCCAGAAATTCGGTATCATTGATAGCCAGTAACGAAAGCCGGAGGCTATTGGCTGGACTATACAAGGCGTCCCTTATACCTTTGATTCTTGAGGATTCCCAGAGGGTAAAGATGAAGTTGTGGCTGAAACACGGCGCCTAATGAACGGCCTTGGGTTGCCCAATGGATTCAGTCCGACATGTGGCGTCTCGCCACCCGCGGCGCGTGGTGGATTGTCGAGTGTCGAGACAGGAACCTGGTTTAAAGTCCAAAGAGAGTTGATGATCGTATATTTGGTGCGGTAATAATTGGAACCCGGAACCTGCGTTGTACACGTCCCTTGGGAGAAGCGGGGACAATATTGGGGGTCAACTTGAACGGTGTTTAATTTCGGGAGGTGTTCAAGTTTGGGGTGGTCCAGGCGGGTACATATTGGGCCACACAGAGAAAGGCCCACGCCTCCTGTTATCAGTCTTCATCGTCGTCGGAAAGGTCCGCCTTCGCATCTTGCCGTTCTTGCGCGTTCATGGCGCCGACAAGGTCGTCGGACTCTCCCTTTTGTGCGGCAAGTCTTTGGCCTAGGGAATATGATCATGTCTCAGTAAGGAGCCCAGAGTATAACCCAGGATAGCGGGTAAGACTTACGGATAAGGGTATGTATTGCTTCCTGCGTCCGTCGCTCCAATTTCGCCAGTTTTTTTTCCATATCACGCTTGAGATCCCAATTAGGTCTCTTGGGAGCGATGTTAAAAATATCCTGAAAACCAGGGTCAGGAAATCAGGGGTCTGCAGCCACCGCAGTTCGATTGCACACGTACGAGTTCTTGCTGCCGCCGTGCCTCGTCTTCAGCAATGATTTGCTCTGCCAGACCCTTGACCTTCTTCTCTACAGTATCCTCCATCTCCACATCGCCGTCGTATTTCTTCAGTGTTCTTGATACAGGATCAAAATTTCGCGTTTTAATGAGCGGTTCTGACGAACTGGAGGAAGCGGTTAGTCGGTAGAAGCGCCCAAAGCAGTTGAGGAGAACGAACCCTTCCCCACCGTCGGCCTCGCCTAGTTTGCGCCTCCTGAGAGCCAAAAGACGAGCCTTTCGCGCTTCGGATGCCTCTTGCAACGACATTGTGACCGTCGCAATGAGCGCTGTGGACGTCGGTACCAACCTCGGACAATGAACGCGACAGCGAGAACTCAATTGATGGGCTTAGTCAGCACCGGCAGTACTTTTGGACGCCTTGGACGCCTTGTGCAAGGTTTCCGAGTTTCTTACTGACGGTTAGCGCCTATTACCGCGACATTTGTTAAGGACCAGGGGACTGTTATAGCTCCAGGTTCTACACCGCTGCTCGTGGTATGCAAAATATCTGGCAGGCGCCATGTCTTCGAGTCTTAAGTAGCGCCCGACCCCATTACTTTTGCGTCACAGTCGTCAAAAGCGCTCGACGGTGTTTCTCTGTGTCCAACTCAGTTTCGGCGCCACCTAGGCCTCCTTTATCGCTGGATGAGTATACCACAGAATACATCAGGTGCGTCTCTTATCTCTCAAGAAGGACGTGGCTCATAGGAGTTTAGGAACTTCTCTATCATCGCACACATTGGTAGGCCAGTCACTCGCGCTTGTTTCTTCGTGGCATTGAACGTCGAATAAGACCATGGAAAGTCAACGCTGGCGGACAGGTGAGTCGTATTATCCCTCACTCATATTTTATCTGACCGCCAGGGACTGTATAGGTTGCTCGAGGTTTGTTCTTGCAGGCCGTAGTCACTCCCCGGAGGCTCTGACGTCGTCATTCACTACAGTTGACCGGGACTATCAACAAGAAAGAGAAAGGGAAGAATGAACAAGTGTTGGATAAGCTAAAGGTTGAGCGGGAGCGGGGCATCACTGGTAAGTCCCTCAGTCTAACCCGTCACTTGAATGCTCTAATTCAATCCCAGTTAAGGCCCAAACTGCCAGGTCCGCTGCCTGTACCTAGTCAAGTTAATTCGTGCTCAACGTCTATTTTAGCATGTTCCACACTCGAAACAACGCGAAGTATCTCTTGAACTTGATTGACACTCCGGTATGACAGCAAATATTGTCTCTTAAAGCCATCCTGACATGGTACCAGGGTCATGTCGACTTCGCCTGGGAAGTTTCCCGCTCGCTTGCTGCCTGTCAAGGAGCTCTCCTTCTCGTACATGCGTTCACTTCTCCGATTGCCGTGTTCTCACCATGGTCACTAGGTTGATGCCAGTCAAGGTGTCCAAGCGCAGTCCATATCCGTTTTCCACAATGCACGGGAACGAGGGTTGAAAATCATTCCCGTGCTCAACAAGGTTTGTAACTCAGCAAAAACCGTCCACCCCAAATCTCACACCAAGCCATTCAGATCGATCTTCCAGCGGCTGAACCAGAGCGTATCGCGGAACAAATGAAGGCAACCTTTGGCATCGACCCTTCCGAGATATTGCATATATCCGCGAAAACTGGGCTGGGTGTAGAAGCCGTTCTAGAAGCTATAATCGACCGAATACCTGCACCACAGGGTCAAAAAGAAGTCCCCTTGAAGGCATTTTTATTTGATTCTTTGTAGGTTGATCGTTCACCCCTAAAGCGCTTTGCAAACTTACGACGCAGTTATGACCGGTATCGTGGGGTAATTTCCCTGATCAACGTCCAGCAAGGGTCACTTCGCAAAGGTACAACACCCGATGTCTATTTCTCTTCTGGCCTCTACCACATGGCTGATGCTTCCTCATTTCGAAGGGGACAAGATTGCTTCTTGCCATACGCGGAAGCGATATGAAGTCACGGACATCGGTATCATGTATCCCGAGGAAGTTCCTACGCAAGGCCTTAACCCTGGCCAGGTAGGTTACATCGCCTGTGGAATGAAGCAGTCCTCGGAGGGTATGGATGGATCTTATGCTTCGTCAAGATCACAGCTTAATTGACAACGAACTCAGCCCATGTTGGAGATACTTTACATCGACTTGGTGAGAAAGTCGAGCCGTTAGCAGGGTTTCAACCAGCCAAGGCAATGGTAATATTCACACCGTCGAGCGTCCCTCGTCCGTCGTCATGCTTAACGTCTTTTGGTTCAGGTTTTCGCCGGTATTTTTCCAATCGAGAATAGCGACTTCCCTAAGCTCGAGGAATCAATCAACCGGGTTTGTTTCGCCTTTTGGTAGTCGAGGTCGTGTTTAACCCGTATTTCGTCTTCTTCAGCTTACGTTAACGGATAGAAGTGTCACCGTGCAGCGAGAATCGTCTTCCGCCTTGGGCCAGGGTTGCAGACTTGGGTTCCTCGGGACCTTGCACATGGACGTGTTCCGGCAACGTTTGGAAGATGAGTATGACGCGAGCGTCATCATTACATCTCCAACGGTCCCATACAAAAGTAAGTCGTATGACCTTTGGAGCCTGCACCCGTTGGCTGACTTTCGCATTCAGTCGTGTACTTCGACGGTCGAGAACAGGTTGTTAGTAACCCGACGGAGTTTCCCGATGTGGGAGACACCTCTGTCAGAGTCAAAGAAGTGCAGGAGCCAGTAGTCAAAGCCTCGATGATCGTACCAGAAGGTGAAAAGATTTTAGAGTCTTATCCGGAAAGTCAGCGCTAAATTTCCGTTTCCGTCAGAGTACATGGGTGAACTGATGGAACTGTGCTTTGAACATCGCGGCGAGGAGCTGGAACATCGATATCTGGATGCTGGGACTGGGTCGGCGGCTAGGATTATGATCACTTGCGTTCTGCCTTTGAGTGAAATTGTGACCGACTTCTTTGACCAGCTCAAGAGCCGGAGCTCAGGCTTTGCCAGTTTTGAGTGAGCCCCCGCCCCTTTCCCAGCTTGCAATAACTACTGAACCAGTTCGACTTGAACAGTTACGAAGATGCGGGCTATAAAAAGAGTGACCTTGCCAAGGTTATTCGCACAATTTACGCTGTGGTTCTCGGCCATCAACTGACTGCAATTTTAGATGTCCTTCCTCCTCAACGGCAAGCCAGTCGACGCACTCGCCCTTATCGTTCATCGCTCCGCACAAGATCGAGTGGGTCGCCAGTGGGTCAAGAAACTCCGTGAGTCTAATTTATGTTGTCGTCTTCAAAACATTTTCCTTTTCTCACTCGGTATCTTTCGTCTCAGATAAAGTAATCCCGAGACAATTATTCGAGGTCCCTATCCAGGCCGCCATCGGACGCAAGGTCATCGCTCGAGAGACTTTGAGGGCGTTGCGGGCCGATGTAACTGCAGGCCTCTATGGAGGTTAGTAATTATCCACGCTATCTTCCGTGATCCGTCCTCGATGAAGGGATTGGAAATACTAACCCATGCTGCGTGTAGGTCACTATGAACGGAAAATGAAACACCTCGAGAACCAGAAGGAGAGCAAGCGCAAGATGAAAAAGATGGGCAGTGTGGAGTTACCGCAAGAAGCGTTCTTCGACATTCTCAGTACAAAAAAGTAGAAATGGGCTTCTGCTGGTACAGTCGGCTGGATCTATAGAGCTTTCAGTAATAGTAATACTATTGGATTAATTCCCGGTTGTGCTTCTAATTTACAATTCGTTGTCTTCGTCGTCGTATGTTTCTTTAAGAAGTCTGTAGAAAACGAGGGTGAGTTTCAACTGCATCGTGCTTGGAGCCTCAGAGAAAAAGAAGCTCACCGGTATATTGATGACGGAGGATGATCGCCACTGAACATGGATCGTTAATTCTGTGAAGACAAACGGGCTCTTGGTGATCCACTTACTCATTTGTGATGTAGGCGTCGATGAGTTCTGGGTCGACATAGTCATAATGGGGATTGACAACATCAACTTTATCCACCAGATCGCCCTCTTCGAAGCCCAGGACTTCAGTAGGATTTCCAAAATCAAGAGAAGCGTGCTCGTGATATAGGTTCCAGAGGGGTGTAAGTTTGAATTGACCTGCGCAAACGACAACTGGGGTGCTGTGGGCTCTGGCCGCTGTGGCGGCTACTAAAGAGCCACTGAGCGCGAACATGCCGCCGTTGGCGAGGATGACATGTGCCCCAAGGATGACTTTATTGACTCTGGACATGAGACTGAATATTGAAGAATCTGGAACCAGGAAAGTGGAGATGCCAACTGCCGACAGCGATTTGGCCATTTCTCGCCCGTCATATCTAGCAAGGGATGAGATCTGTTAGACGCAAGGCAGCACTATGTATGCTTTCACGACGCACGAGGGAGCTGATTCTGCAACGATCACGGTATAATGCCGGTTGTGTGCTGCCGTTTTGAGGAAAGTCTCGACAGTTTTTGATCTCCCCAGCGTAAGGATGATTTCACTTCGAATGGTCAGTTCAGGACAGGGGGCACCAGTAATGAGCGAACACACTCAGGATGGATGTGATCTCTTGCGTTTTTCGAAACATTATCGTAAACGGTCTCGAGTTCATCCAAAACGTCTTGAATAGCCTCCATCAACACTGGCTTCAATCCTCGGGCAAACGAATCGGGATCGTCTGGATCATCCTCCTTCAAGGTGGTCTTTATCTCGGTCTTAGGAGCTGGGGCCTGTCTCCTTGGTTGTCCTTGAAGAACAAATTTGGATATCGAGAATCCTGAGGATGCATCTTGATTTTGTCTGCCGATTGCCGTGTGGTACTCTTCGCGGATGTGATGAAGTACTTTTCTGACTGTGTTGCCCACAGAATGCTCTATAACCCGCGTTTCCTCCCCTTTCAACACCATTTCACAGAGAAAATAATGCAATCACGGACCTTTGGGCTGTGCTTCAACGAGCGTACGTCCAACCCCACGAATGATTTCAACGAGTTGGTCAAAGTTTGAGAACCGGGATCTAGCAATGACCTGGCGCAGAACTAGCAGAGTTTCGAGTGCAGATATTCTTGACCCAACTATTTGCCTGGTTCATCCCCTCCGGTTGAGACCGACTACATTGGATGGTCGAGCGTGAGACTGACTGACCGCCGACGCAATTTGGCTGCGAGGATTTCGACAGACCGATGCTGTTGGGATGCACCCCGCTCAGGAGACATTGTGGAAGAGATTTAGGTCGGCAGAAAAGCTCCAAAGGCCGGAAGTGTACCCAAGGGAGATGATGGTCAAGACAATGGTCGCGTTGCAAAGACAAGCTGGGTCTGCAATTTCCTTTTCTTGATCAAATCGATCACGGCCTTAGCGTCATTTACCTCCGAGTCGGGTACTTCAAGTTCCCTCCCCATGTCATATACTCCTTTCCTTCATGCCTTTAATGACCCCCTCAAACACTATTGGTGGATTTAAGAAACATAAAAATTCTTTTATGACTGGTATTTGTACATTCTTTATATCACGACTGATTATGGAATCCGGGCGCTAAAATCTTTACTTCGAAGGGATGGCATTCGAAGAGACGTGCCAGTCGAGCTTATCGGCCCACTTGGGCAGCAGCTCGGAGATTTGTTCAACATCCTTGTCTCCACGGCCAGACAAGCACTGTGGAAAGAACGTTCGTAAACGCAATTAAGAGGAAGCAGAGTCAAACGTACAATGACGATGTCCTTATCCTTTGGCAGTGATTTAGCGATCTTGACACCTTCCCAGATGGCGTGCGACGACTCGAGCGCTGAAGGGGAGTCGGTGTCGAAATAACACAACATGGAATATGGCTACATACCTGGGATGATGCCCTCTTTCTGAGTGAGCATTCGGAAACCACGCAAAGCATCTTCGTCGGTGCAAACGACGTAGTCTGCACGACCAGAGTCTTTCAACCAAGCGTGCTCGGGTCCTACACCTGGATAGTCGAGACCGGCACTGATCGAATGGGTCTCGATAATCTGACCCGCCTTATCCTGCAAGATGTACGTCCTGACTCCATGAAGGACACCGGGCTGGCCCATAGACAAGGTAGCGCTGTGCTTGTGTCCATCGATACCTTCACCCCCCGCTTCGACACCGACAAGGCGAACAGATTTATCGGGAATGAAATCGTAGAAGGTTCCAATGGCGTTGCTGCCACCACCGACACAGGCAACGACGACGTCAGGGAGTTTTCCTCGAACTTCCTTCAGCTGTGCCTTGATCTCCTCTCCGATGACTTTCTGGAAGTCTCTGACGATGGTCGGGAAGGGATGGGGGCCGATGGCGGATCCAACAAGATAGTGGGTGGTTGAGAGATTGGTGACCCAGTCGCGCATGGCCTCGTTGACCGCGTCTTTCAAGGTACAGGAGCCGGAGTGAACGGGAATAACCTAACGCTCCGTTAACGGTGTGTCGTGAGAGTGAGAAGCAGAACCCATGCCTTTCCACCCAACATTTCAATCCGGAAGACGTTGAGTGCCTGTCTCCTCACATCCTCGGCACCCATGTAGATGACACATTCGAGGCCAAATTTGGCACAGACTGTTGCAGTGGCGACACCGTGTTGACCAGCACCGGTCTCTGCGATGATTCGCGTCTTGCCAATCCGCTTGGCGAGGAGGATCTAATGAAACCCAAACATTCAGCCAGCGGCTTACAATGACATCCTGAGCTACACACCTGGCCGAGAGCGTTGTTAATCTTGTGCGATCCGGTATGGTTCCTATAACGGAGTTGTGAACCACAGACACGACAGACCAGCTGAATAAACGAACAGGTCTTCTCGCTTCAACCAAATGTTGGCACCACCAGCTTCCTTGGTGAGATTCTCAGCGAGGTAGAGGTTGGAGGGTCGGTTGCTGTAGGTATACAAACTTCGGACTTCTTCCCAGAAGGCGGGGTCTTCTATGGCTGACTTGTGAGCCTCCTCCAGCTCAGCAAGTGCATCGACCAAAGACTCTGGTACGTATTGACCACCAAATTGGCCAAAACGAGCGGGAAGGATGTTCTCCACCCCCTTTGCAGTTTCGGCATTGGGAGTCAGCTGGGATGGCGTGCGTTGAGCGGCTCCTGGAGAACGAACGCGGGATGGCTCGCCCTTTCCAGATACCTCTCGGCAATAGTTCTCCACGAATTGCGGAACTTCTCCATCGCCGGCGGCCTTGATGGCATTTACAATTCGACTGCCAATAACAACACCATCTGCTCCAGCATCGGCGACGTAGTTGAACTGGTCCCGGGTAGCGACCCCAAATCCGACAGCCAGTGGGACATGGGTATATTCCCGGATGCGAGAAAGAATGGTAGGCAGTTCTTCGTTGACAGCGACATTGGCGGAGGAACCCGTGGTACCCATCTAAGATAGGATGGTGTACTTAATCAAATGCTTTACGTCCCAACGAACGGCGGGATTTGAAAGCCTCACCTTCGAGACGACATAGATGAATGAGTCCGCAATGGAAGCCAGGAATTGAATTCGTTTGAGGGTGGTGGAGGGTGCAATAAGTGGCACATAAGACAGGCTGAGTTGACGTCAAGATTGCACAGAGATCCAAAGCGACAAGGACGTACTTGGAGGCGGCACATTTTTGCCGGAAAGCGATGGCTTCTTCAGGTGGAAGATCGACCATGATGAAGCCATTGGCACCGGCCTCTGCTGCATCTTGGATGGCCTTGTCTTCTCCGTAGGCCAACATAGGGTTGTAGTAGCCTAAATCAATCCAGATAAACCGTCTGATAGCTCGAGAGACGGTCTGTACGCACCCATGAGCAACACAGGCGCGGTAAGCCCTTGTTGTCGGGCCTCTCTTATTTGTCCAAGAACTGTAGGGTAATCAATGTCATTTTTGAGTGCGACCTGGAGCAGACCAGTCAACGTCGTCACGACCTCGAAGTCACTGTTGACCCACAGTGTTTGCTTCCTGGATAACAGGACCATCTGCAATAGGATCGGAGAATGGAATGCCCAATTCAATGATATCTGCACCACCAGCCTGCAATGCTAGCAGGACCGGTACAGTGTCTTCTTTCTTGGGGTATCCCGCGGTCACGAAAGCAACGAAGGCAGTCGCATCCTGGTCCACGGGATCGAGTCAACGGACAATCCATGCGAGATCAAGGGTGAGTGGTGACGGACCTGAGCCTTTTTCTGTTCGAAAACCTTTTTGATAGCTTCCATGATGACCTAGAGACCTGAATAGTGGGGTAAGGAAAGAAAGGTCGAGGTCGATGGATTCTCTTTTAAAGAAGTGACTCGGTATTTAGTCCCAGAAATTATCCCGATCTTCCATTAGATTGCCGCACGTGGTCTCAAGCGTAGCTCCGAATTAGCCGATCGGCGATCATATTTGCCGTTATTTACTGGCGTCCGCATGTGCCGAAAACGGCGGACAGCTCCTTTCTTTCCTGCTGTCGACCGTCATCATCATGGAATTGCCACAGCCAGGAGACGAGTCTCGCGTCCTTGTCATATACACAGGCATGAATCTCTTCTTAATAATAATGGCTCCCTGTGCTTACAACGAGTCAACAACACGCCCTACAGGAGGAACCATTGGCATGCTTGTTGGCCAACAAGGATATGTTCCGGAGCCCTATTTCTTGACGGAAACTCTACGTAGCCAGTCGCGTTTCCATGATCCTTTACAGGACTCTTTGTTTTCACACTCTGGAACAGTCCAAGGCTTTAGAAACTGGAGCAGGGGAAATGGTCGATCAGAGAGTCCGCAACGCAGCTCTGGTACAGCGACACCATCCGATGTACCTCTACCGACACTACGCGTGAGGTCGACACGTCCAATTGGGCACTCTTCTGGTCTGGTACCGGACAGCCCGCTGTCGAAGCACCATCCACGGTGTAAACAAATCGCAGAAAACGTATACGAGGCCAATTTACCCAGTCTGGTCACTCCGCGGACCAAAACTCCAGGCAGCAGCCTTAGCAAATCGATTCGTTACGCGATCCTTGAGGTATGTCTCCTTTTTCATCTCTCGGTTTAATTTGTTGAGACTGACGTCCGCAGTGGAACCCATTACTCGATAGCAGCAATATGGACATGTCAGGTAATCGGCTAAACGAGGAACGAATCAACTCTCCGTCATTGACACTTCCTTCCAGACTGGATAAGAATCGCAACTGAGATTGAACTTAATTATAACTCGTTTGACGCGTTTGTCATACTGCATGGAACCGACACCATGTCGTATACCTCCAGTGCTCTGAGCTTCTTGTTAGAAGACCTCGGGAAAACAGTGGTAGGCTTCTTCCGTGATGCTGGACTCACGACAAATCTGTGAACTGCTCTGTTACAACAGATCATAACCGGTGCTCAGATTCCCCTCTCGCAACTACGAAATGATGCAACTGACAACCTAATGGGTGCACTCAGCATTGCTGGACACTACATAATACCTGGTGGGTCACTGCAATTCAAACACCTTGTTTTCTCTCATCTTATTATCCGCCGTTAGAGTGTTGCTTGTATTTTAATCATACCTTATTCAGAGGAAACCGAGTCACCAAGGTTTCATCTAATGACCTCAGTGCTTTCGACAGCCCGAACTTCCAACCTCTAGTCAAAGGTAACGTTGTCCTTCATCCATTCTTAGCTCCGTCATTGACAGCATTCAGTCGGAATTGACATTGTTGTCAACTGGAACGACGTTATCCGACAGACGGGGCTACGGCGATTCAAAGCCTACAAAGGTGTCATCTCATTCCATCGTCTACAGCAAACGAGCTCGCTGACAATCTCATAAAGCCCTATCCCCCCATGTTGGTAAGTAATGCTCAGGAGTCTCCCCTCCCAGGGCGCTCAACCTACGGGTTTCAGCAACACTTCGCCTCTTCCCTGGTATTACCGGGACCACGATCAAGGCATTCTGCTCAGAAGGGACACGAGGCGTTGTTCTTGAGACCTTCGGAGCCGGGAATGCCCCCCAGCGGACGGATGTCATCGAGGCGCTAAGGGAGGCCTGTGATCGTGGTGTGGTCATCGTAGCGATCTCTCAATGCATGAAAGGCGCTGTATCAGACGTATACGAAACAGGCCGAACCCTCATGCAAGCTGGGGTGGTCCCTGGTATAGACATGACACCGGAGGTGAGTACATGAACCAATAGTGACGCCGGCGCTTCTCACCGGGGGCGTTCTCAGTGCGCATTGACGAAGCTATCCTATCTCCTCACGAAGCCAGAACTCTCGGTTCGAGAAGTTCGTGAGCTTATGGGTATGCCTTTACGTGGAGAGCTCACACGGGTCTCGATGACTGCCCCTAGCTCGAGCGAGGCCACTATCAACCAAAACATGGACAACATTCAGCACGTCCTCAATCAATTCGTTCGCCTCTCTGCGCGCCCCGGCGCTTCCCACTCGCACGGCCCGCAAATCACACTGAGTACCCACGAACAAGAACAAGGGGAGCACCCAGACCCGCAGAAAACCTCTGCTCCATGGACTTGGACTGCTGCAGAGGCGGCGTACACCGAGGCAATCTTGTATCCCTTCTTGATTCATTTGGCTGCCAGCAAGAATGATCTGGAGGCTTTGAGGTCATGTCTTGGGACCGCTGAATCAGTGGAACAGTCCTTAGCCCCTCCGCCGGCCACAGAAACGCCGAAGTACGGCCTGGTTGCTGGGGGTATCGTGAACTGTCTAGAAGCAGCGTCCGGTCGTTCTCCACTCCATGTTGCCGCACTGAACGGCCATACAGAATCGACGCAATTCCTCCTTCAGTCGGGTGCACTCGTACATTTAAGGGATACCATGGGACATACTGCACTCTACTATGTAAGTCACTTTGCTTAGGTGGCGTCCACAGTTCGTTAACAGAAGTATAGGCTGCTCGACAAGGGCATGAAGCTACTGTGGATGCGTTGGTGCAAGCAGGGGCGACGCTGGGTGGAGCAGATAGGAGATTCGCCAAACTCCTTTACAACGAAGCGATGGAATCCAACGATGAGCAATTAGTAGCTCTTTGGAAGAAGTGCGGCATGTAGGAGGAGAAATCCAGTAGATTATAGACAACCAAGAGACTACTAACTACATGAACCGTGAGACTACTGAATAAAGTAAACGGAAGAAGTGGCGGAGGGGTATCGCAGAAGGGTGGAAGGAAATACAAGACTACGTTTCCATATCATCGTCATCGTCGTCGTCGCCGTCATCAGAGTCACCCAGTGCCTCGCTCAATGTCTTGACAAGGAGAGCTAATTGTCCTTTATTGAAAGAGAATGGATTCTTCAGGAAACCCAGTTTTTCGATGAATTCAGGCGTCTCTTTGTCCAGTTCCAGTGGTTGGAAATGAATGATTTCGGTCAGCTTCATGCCGGGTTTATATGGCTGGCCAGCAGGGGGTTCGTTGCAGAAGCGGAGAAGGAAGTTTAGGGATGGAGCTATGAGTGTGGCCCCAGGTGAGCCGGGGTCAAGAGTTTGAAGGAAGGAAATCGGAACTCACAAGGTCCACCGTCGAGCTCGGGCTGCAGCGGGTCAGTGTGCGTATAGACGCAGTTGAACGTCCAGTCCTCGGCACCATATGTGTTCTTTGCACATTTGACACCAGAAATGAGGACATTCGTCAAGTCCTCGTACAGTCTAATGACCTTCGTTGACTGTACTTCATTCGTTCCCGATGCCATTGGACCATTGCGATTGACAGAAGAGGGGGCTGCTGGGCGCGCGGCCAGTGTCTTGCCTCTCTCTATCTCGGTCTTAAGCTCGAAGCGGATCTCCTTGACTGGAAACAAAATCAGCTCGAGAATGACGACTAGGAAACGGTATGCCTACTTTCTTGCTGTAGCCCTTCAATATCCTTCTCCTTGGAAGTAACGACTCGCTTTGTTTCACCGAGTTCGTGCTTCAAATTTTGAACTTGGATCTTGTAGTTCTTGATTTCTTCATCCGCCTCCTCTCGAGTCAGCAAGTTAATGGCAGCTCGCTTCCCAGAGGTATGCCGAAGCAGAGGTTCCTTCTTTGCGAGTTGTGCATGTAGGTCAGAGATAAGATCCTTTTGGGCTTCACGGAAGAACTAAGCAAAGGTTGAACCTGGGAAGGAAGCAGGACATACCTTGAAGTTGTGTTTGAAACTGGGCGTCCTGTTCCCTTAACAGTGCTTCGGGTTCCGTTTCCCTTATATTGATCAGCTCCTCAAACTTGGCCTTCATGTCTGCTAGGTGACTGCTTAACTGCAGTGACCAAGTGTGAGAGTGACTCAACAACGAATAAACAGGATACGCACCCTCTGGACTTCCTCCTTTAATCGAGCATTCTCCTTCAGCAATTTGGTTTCCTGTGTCGATTTCGACTGTTGTTGCCTGCTCGCTGTAGGTTTCCGTGCCTTGTCTGCATTCGAGGCATTGGCCCTGTTGTACGCCGCAGCGATACCGTCTTCCTCCTCCTCTTCCTCGTCCGCCTCAAGCACCTCGACCTGCTTCCCGTTCCCCGAAGATTTAGGATTAGGTTTCTTGATAGTGGCGACAGATGCTTTGCCTTTTCCCTTCGATTGGCCCGCGGCGGTTGGTGCAGACCTGCCTGAGGCAGGTTGTTTCGCCCGTTTCGCCGGTCTGGGTTCCTCCTCCTCCATGTCTACGTCCTCTTCTCCAGATTCGTTCGCATCCTCCATCGCTACCTCATGAGCGTCTGAGTCCTCGTGTTCCTCCTCCACTGGTTCGTTCTTCCTCTTGCTCTTTGGACCCGGGCGCCTTGCATTTGTAGCAGTCTTCCTCGACGGCCCAGTTGCATCTGCGCGAATCGAATTTGGTTTCTTGCGCTTCGCCGGATTTGTTGAGGTAGCTGGTGAAGCCATTGTACATGTCCATAAACTGGGCTTTATATCGACAGGAGGAAAGGATATAAGACTTACTGATCTCCTCTGACTCGGACATGTCCAGACGGAAGGTTGAGGGGTTGAAAAGGTTTAGACGCGTCGACCACGTGAAACGCGTTTTGTTGTGGCCAAACACGCTTGCCCTCTGGACTCAGGTTACGGCGGCTGTATGTCGACAAATGGTATTATATCTCATTCCAACTAGGATACGCGATGTACGGGTTCGTGTAATTCTAGAATACAGACAAGAATTGGATGTCTTGTGTTGCTGCTACTAAGGCTACATGGGGAACAAAGTCATTGTGAAATGCAAACAAATGGACGTGCGGGGATGGATGAAAAATGCGGATGAGAACAAGCAGAGCAAAGCGATAAAAGCAGAGAACAAACAAACTGCAGAAAAAGGAATGGCAGAAGGTGCACGACCCGGCCGTCTTAACTAATGAGGGGTTAGAGTAAGTACTGAAGATCCCTGATTATGGAAATATAGGGTGAAAACTGGTGTGGGCGGTGAAGGTCGAAAGGGTAACGAGTGTGTCGATGGTTGAAATAGGGCAAAAAGGCTGTGATATGTAGGGCGGCGTCCATTATAGCGCCAGCAGGGGAACATCCTCCCCTATGGGAAGCTGAGATTCTGCTTTATCGCCAGAAGATGTCGAGGTCTCTAGCGCCAAATCGCCGGTGTTGGCTGCGTGCTCCTCTTTGGGCGTATATCTAGGCAGGGGAATCGAATAATCAATCTTCCTCTCCCCGTTGGAGTCATAAAGTTGAGAATAGGGTGGAAGCGTCAGGGAACTTGCGGAACGACCATTCCGTCCTTCGACTTGAGGAGATCCAGGAATCGAGGCGGATGAAGGGAGGTACTGGCCAAAACACACGGGCACCGCGAAGTTGAGCCTCTCCTTTGCTTTCTCGGTGGATCCGGGCATGTCGTATGTGAAGGTCAGAGAGAGTGAGATTTCATGCGATATGCTGAACAAAGGGCTCGATGAACTTGGCCGAATGACGGCAGGACCCGCCCACTCCTCAACCTCGATGTCATTTTTGGCCCGGCTGACATGGCAAAATGGAACTCGGGTCTCCATAGTGAACCATGTCGGGTTACTCCCTTGGTCGGCGTCGTTGGCGAATGCGTAGTTGTTATCGGCAAGTTTATATTTCCCACTTTCTCCGGCAGGCAGCAACGTGAAGCTTCGACAAACGGATTCAGAGTGCTCTTTGGTGACATAAAGGCCAACATCGTAGATGTTGCTCATCGGATGGGGATCGCGAAGCGGTAAATTGGGAGGTTGCATCTCTCGTGGGGGAAGGGGATATCGAGCAAGATAACTTGAAGAAGGTCTATGCCTGGGCAGTCGTCAGACTAAGCTCCTGGGCTAACGAAACACCTGCTTACCTGCACCGCTCTTGTTGGATCATGTCAATGCCAATCTCCGTGACTTGCAGTCGCTTACATTCGACAGACTCCAAATCCTTCGTCCTCAGTCGAATAGTGACGGGCATGATAGTTTCCTCCGTACTGACGGTTTCGGGAACCGACGCTAACACTTGGATCTTCGACAAGATCTCTGCAGGAATCCCCGCCTTGGCGTCATCTCTACTCGCTGTCCGAGACTTGACGAGGTAGTTGATGAAGGTGGGCTCTGGCTGCTCGATATGTGGAGGAAGGACAAAACGGCGGACGGTTATCGGCCTGCTACTCTCTGCAGATCGAATGCGGGATCGGAAGGGTGTGCAGAGCGATGCGAGTGAAAATGTTGTAGGTTGTTCTGTCTCCAGGTTGATGAATTTGGCGGTGGCATATAGACCATATCGAATGCCGATATCTTCAATTCCCATATAAGTGGAAGCAGGGAGCCACCCGGGCGTGGCGAGGTTGAAGACTACGTCCCATTTACCTAATGAATCGCCTGTTAGATTGAGTTAAAAGGGAAAACCGCGAGTAGACGTACAAGGGAGCTCATCGTCCTCGTGGCCCTCGTTGGACAGTTCAACAGGTTCTTCAGGTGCCAATTCACGCGTGATGGAGCAAAGGCGAACTGAAGAGTATCCGGTGTTGGGGGTGTAGATTTCCGATTGTCCTTCAAAGGTTATCGACAGCGATTGAAGCAATAGTCGAGCCGTCTTGCGGCCTTCGAAGATAGAGTACGGTGAAGAGACAGCAATCGAGACGACTCCAGACAGTGAATATGCTGAGCTACCGCGAAGTCAACACTGTTTCCAATGAATGCAAGTTTGGCCGCGACTTACTTCGGATCTGGTGACCCATACATGTCCAGCGTATCGCACATTGGATGTATAGACAGTGTCAGCGACATGACAGAAATAGTTGAGGGTTTTCGGGGGACGAAGGGAACGCGTGGGGGTTGAGGCCTAAGGGAAAAGGGAGGGGCAACTGGAATCCAGCAGAAGCCCGATGCTCTATAAATCGAGCAACCCCTAGATGGCTTTGTTCAGAAACCTGTGGGGAACAAAAGCAAAGGGAATCAATAAGTGGCAATTTGAGAACACAAAGGGGAATGAGACATCTACCTTTAAAGAGTTCTGGCTGGAATTTGTCGTAATTCTGCGCTTAGTCCTGAAAGGAAAAGGGATTAAATTGCCTCCGTCTGGTCGGCCAGATGACTGCGTGAGTAGATCTACAACAAGGCGATCAGGAGGCGCCATATAATCAGTACCCAGTCACCGAATCGCCATAGCATTGGCACCGAGAATGTCGCGTCGAAGCGCTGAACGCGTTGGGAAGTCCTTTTGTTCCCCTGTGTGCTCAAGTCCCATCTGATGACTAAGCTTCATCCACTTTGTTCTGAGAATAGCCTGTATATTATCTGGCCGCAAAGAGTGGTGTTATGCATGTACCTGAATACCGGAACAACAAGGTGAACACAACGTGGTGATGGGAAAGGCGCCTTTGAAGATTCGAAAACACGTCCGAGAATCGATCCCTGTGAGTCCATAGAACGATCAGGCAAAGACTTTGGAAACAGCCAATTCGTCTTCTTCGCGTCGTCGGAATTCCTTCCTTCTTGCGGACTCCTCTTCTGCCTTTTTCCGCTGCCCGTATTTGCTGCCTTGCTGTCTCCTAATGGCAGAGCGCACAGCGGCGGGTGATATGAATTCTGTACGTCATATTCGAGTCAGTACATTGGGTGGCAGACGGAAAGTTAAGCGAAAGAGGGACAATAGGGAAGAGTTGATCCCATATACCCAAAATCGAGCGACAATGGGATCGGCGAGGCAGAACTGCGGTCGGGGCCGACACTCACCGGGATTGGAATACACAGTGGCGCCATGGAAAGCGCCTTCGAAAATTCTTATGGGGGTAAGGACGAATCGCGGACCAATTTCCACAAGCGACGTCTGAGGGGGCCCGTTTGGCTGTAGGGGATCCTTTTCGACGATCTAAACGCGTTAGGGCAACAATAGAAAAGTTAGCTGTTCTATTCTTCGACTGTACCGAAGATTCAGACGGCGAACCTGGAAATTCCGGAACCATATCTTGTTGTCAAGAATCGAGAACGTGAGGATATGGTCGATGAATGGCTTTGCTTTCCTTGCGCCAGGTGGGACGCCGAAAATCTAGTCAAGGTAAGAAATGGGGTTTCCAAGAAGCTGGACATAACTCACATGTGTGAAGATCTCCTTCGTTAACCTGCCCCATTCCGTTTCATCAAAGCTCGCGTCGAAGCTCAGTAAACCTCTGCTTCCCTTCAAACAATTGCCTGTCAACTTCAGTTCGTCCATGGTGTGGATATTTTGCATATGCATTTTGATACTGGGGCCATTGGGGGTTTTGGCTGCCCATAGGTAAAGATCTTCGTGACGTCGAGCCTCAAAGTAAAGCGTATTGTTGCAATTGTTGAGATCAGCAAGTTCAGGGAGAAGGTGTAGCTGGTTTTTGGAATCAAGTTTGGCATCTGAGGTCTCTCTTCAGCGTCTATAACATGCAGAGTTCTTGTATGGACGCACCTTTCTTCACATGTGGCAACAGTGCTTCAATATCGTTCATAAGATGTCGCATACGGTGCGTTACACCTCTAGAAGATAGAAGCAACACCCGCTGCTTGTTTTTCTTGCGCTTGACTTGCATCTCAGCGCCCGCGTCGTCCACCTCCATATCGTCCGCTTTTCTTTTGCCTTTGGAGGCATTTGCTTTTTGTGTCTTGAGAACGGTGGCCATGGCGCTAAACGACGAGGAAGAAATGTTTACTCTCGAGCTCAATGTCCCTCCCAACCTCGAGCGCAAATTCTTGATTACGTTATCATTGTCGGGCCGTTAAATCCGCATCGCTCACCGCACGCTTAAGCTCGACACGTTCATTGAGGATAGACATGGAAAGACTCAACAATAGCATATCAAAGTAACGGATATACGAGAGCCACATGGATGACAAGATATGTACAAGGTCGATTGATTAGCAAAGGGACCTGAACTTGCTTCAGTTGTACAAAATGGAGACAATATAGCAGCGATACAAGGTACTGAAGAAACTGGAGCGGGGAGAGAGATAAGTCCATACTAATTGCCCTCAGCAGACGGTTGCGCTGAGTGAAGCTGCTTTTGCTTCTCTTGTTCAAGGCGCTGGAAGCCAGGTCAGCTGCTTTGAAATAACGAACCATTGAAGGAGGATCTCACAGTATAGAGCAATTGTATCGCCATTTGAACATTGGGTGGGTTGCCAGTAATAACGACCAACCTCTCGCCCTCTGGAGCGGGCCGCCCGCCAGAGCCAGCACCAGGCTCCATGATCTTGATTTGACTTGCGCTCATGTGTCGAATTTCGTTGATCTTGCTTCCACCCCTGCCGATGATGCAGCCGACAAGTCCATTAGGAATGAATATTTCTTGCGTCTGGAGTTGTTGGGGTGGGTTGTGAGGTGGAGGGTACCCTGGATAGGGCCCAGGTACATAAGAGGAACCAGTGTAGTGGTGTCGCCGCGAGCTGGAGGCCGAGGACCCCGCCATTGGGCGATATGAAGAACCGTTGGAAGAAGGTAAGCGCTCGTTCGCTTCAATCAAAATGTTGCCAATGTAGTAGGTTGCGATGTGAATCGCGTCTGCCACTCCCGCCACGCTCAGAACCCGCTGATAGTACGTCGTTATTACTGGAAATGGATAACGAAGAAGGTATTGCCTTACCTCCGTGGACCCAGGAAGCATCCCTTCACTTGCGTTGAGGCGAGCACCACTCGCATCTTGAATTTCCTTGATCTTGCAGCCAGCCTTGCCAATGACTGACCCCATCCGCGAGTTAGGGATCATGAATTTGATCGTGACGGCCCTGCTGCCTGGAACGGAAGGTACATCGAATGGTTCGTCGTTGATCCTTCGAACGATCAAGCCAAACGCCTGGAGACTTAGCTGTTAGATGGATACTCCTATATTATAGCACAGATACCTCACGTACCTTCGAAACTGCATCCAAGGGACCGGACACGTTCAAAATACGCTCGGGATTCCCGGGGATACTTTCAGAAACCATGACACGAGCCCCGCTCTTTTCACGAATTTCGTTGACGTGGGCTCCGCCCTTTCCGATAATGATAGAAGCATCTTGGGTAACGATAAGACATCTCATGTGGATGTGAGCAGAAGGCGGGGGCGCTGTCGAGGTGGAGGAGGTCGGCTCAGCGGAAGTGGTTGCACCGTTCTGGGGAGCATCGTCGGCGGCGTCTGCCTTTGCTGTGGAGGCGGTATCAGAACGGGAGACTACAATGGTGGCGGGAGAAGCGTTGGTTATGGTCATATTGGAATGGGCAGCGAGGATAGAAAGAAATGAATGATCGTACTGGCTGCAGGTTCATGAGAGGATGGGGTTGCGCCAGTGTTCGGGCGCTTGGAAGTCTTTTGGTTGTCGCTGTCCGACGGAGAACGGGACCTCTTGCGGTTAGATTCAGCGCCTGAGAGACCCATTTAGTTCACAAAATGAAGCTATTGGACACGGATTGGGGATGCGAGTCGTGGGGCTTGGGAGTTGCGTGAAGGATAATGTGGTCTGATGCAGAGGGAGTGGAGGATGAGAGGGGGATGCGAAGCGACGGGGGAGCGCGCTGCAACGACGACGACATACCTTTGCTCGTTGTAGACGATGCTGTGTACAACCTTGGGGACGCACGGTATGATGGTGGTAAGGGTACAAGAACGAATCAAACCCTTAAAGTAACAGCATTTCAAGCACAGTACAAACAGTTACAAAGTCATTATACTACTACTCTAACCCCGCAATATATCGAACGAATTCGTCCCAGCGTCGTTCCCATGCCCTGAGCGCTGCCGCTTTCTCTTCTCCATCAAGAGTAGAAAACTAGTCCGACGTCAAATTAAGTTCAGGCGTAGAAAGGATTATTAGATACCTCGAGGCTGTCTCGCGCCAGCTTGCCAAGAGTACGCAGCCCATTTACTTCGCTTGCCACAAAAACCTTCACTGACAGTCAGTTGACCAATCGAGAAACGGCAACTCAGGACCTTGCCTGGTAATAGTCGTAGGTTAACCCCATATTTCCAAATACCGCTGGATCGTCTGAGCATAACGCGACTGGCACCCCATTGTTTAGGACCACAGGAAGGGGGTGTGCCGGCATCGAAGAAGTAAGTCTCTGCATGGCGTAAGGGCGTAAGAGCCGGGTTTCCTGGAAAGAGAGCGCGCTCAGACACAGACCAATATTTCGTTCCTGTGATACAGTATCATGTCAATCGTATGCATGAGCGAATACATTCAGTGAACCTACGATATCGGGCAGACCTCGATCGCTATACCCTTCTCTCGACAGATCTTGAGGATTTCCGGGTGCTTGGCGAGAGAGAACCTGAGTACCTGGAATGAGCGCACAGCCAGAGAAGGATGACGGTAGGTACCTACGCATGACCAATTCGTTTCGTCCCCAGCAGAATTGCATCGTAGAGATTGCAGTCAGCATGGGTCCCGTCGCCCAGTGTTTCTCCAGCATGAAAAATGAAGGGAATAGATACGCCTTCTTCTTTCTGGCGGGCCTCGAACTTCATGAATACCTCAAGGAAATCTATGAGCGGCCTTCCTGCATTCTCCTCGCCGACAAGGTCAAATCCTGGAGCAAAACTGAGAACTGGGGGACGGCAGTTGGACAGGGAATGTGCGTTACCTGCAATAAGATGGGGAAATTCCTTTTTCAAAGCAAGGCAGTCCTCGAGATACCATTCCACTTCCTCGGGACTGAGAAAACGCAAGGAGGTATAGATCACCTGAAGGGCATGTATCAGCTGCAATGATTTTAACGGAGTCTGGTGGTCATACCCTCGCTCCGTGGAACTCGTCTCCGCGGCCTTGTGATTCAAGTTCTTCCTTCACCTGCTTTAATACTCGGTCGAAAATGAGCAGCCACTGCCTGTGCTCAAGGGGACTTCCGTCGGCACCGACCATGGTCCTGAGGAGTTTGTTATGAGCCAATCCTAACAGCATCAGGATACAGTTTGTCTATACTTACTTGTAGTAGAAATTGAATCTTGGCTCGACATAGGAGATTCCATCGGCAATGGATGACAAGAAGAATTCTCGAACATATTGCTCGAAAACAGGTTCGTAAAGCACCAACGGCTGCACGGGCCTGGTAAATGAGAAACCAAGCCACCAAGGTTTGGAACATACCCTCGCACAGATGAACACACTACTGAACTTTTCCCAGATCTGGCAAGGAAAAGGTCAATGAGACCAAGTTGTTGTCCTAGCAGGGATCCTCGTATGCTTACCTTCGTGCTGGTATTGTAGGTTTCGTAGGCTTCCTTTGGGTTGATAGTCAAGGCTGCATTGACCCAGCGATCGAAACCGTCAGCGCCCCCAAAGGCAAAGTTCTTCCTCGCATCTTGGTAAGGTACCCAGGAACCAAGGGAGTAGGAATCACTTGTGATACTCGTCGCTGCATGTCCGGCGGCAGTGAAAACTTCGAACTGGGGTAAGACTGCATATAGATTCTCCTCAGTGAGAACCTGGTCTACCGAAACGTGGTATGCAGGATATTGTTCGACTAATTTCATAAGAACCTGGGCGTTGACCGTGGCGTCCAAATGTGCGTGCAAAAGGCCACCTTTGGGCATCTGAAGAACATATCAGTGTACCTGTGGTGTGATTAACGTTCAGCTCTCAACTCACTTTGCTCAAGATCTTGAAAATCTTGGTTTTTTCTATGATTGACTTGCCTTTACCTGCGTGAGCGACTGGTTCTCCTTGATGAAGAGACACATCCGTACCAGTCAGAAACTCCATCCCAGGGAATGGATGGGGGATTGAAGGATGCACTTCTGTCCATATCGTGTCAGCTTCTTCTTGTCGAATTCGTCTGAGGATTGCATCTGCTTTGGTTTCTAGGTCGCCCGGGCCTAAAGAGTTGATCGTGGTGGTAAGAGGCAAACGATCACGTCGGAGGGCACGATCTGCGTTGATCAAAGCCTCCCTCGCTGCCCTGTAACTTTCCAGCTTGAGCTCCATGACTTCTGGATGAGATTAGTCGTTGAAATACATGACTAACCGTACTTGGTCGTTATGTACTGGGCATTTTAGACCAAAGCGCGGTCTCCCCACATGGCGCGAAGTGTGGATAATTCCGCCATCAAATATAACGGAACGGGTTGCTTTCTGACCACCATGTCGCCCGAGCCCTTCAGCATCGACGACACCAGCGTCAAAGGACACCGGTGTATCGCGCAGACCTACTCCCTTGTTAAATGCGGAAGCAAATTGGGCCGCGAAGGCCCGTGAAATCAGGGACCTGTAGAAGAACAACAGAACTCGGCTTCCGGGCGTCTTCTTTTAAGGATCAACGACGTTCTGAACTTCTCTTGGTCTCACAGAACAGTCGGGTTCGCGGACACGGAGATATCGCCATCCTCACCTGACCACCTGACCGGGCTTTAGATGAGCTCTCTGCACCGTTTGTTGACTTGTCGCAGGCACCGTCAGGGCTTATTAGGCTTTCGAATCATGAAGCAATCCCACAAACACGACACTTCGGACGAAAGGATTGGCGCGCATGCAGTGAAAGCTTTCAAGATTCTGCCGTGAATTACCCATTCCTGCGCGCATGATACATTTTGCCGAACTCAGACCGCGGTCACTTTCCCGCCCTTCGAAGTTATTTAAACGGGACGACCGCGTTCGTAGGGAATTAGGCACCATCTAGCCTGTCTGTCTGTATCATGGTTTCCTTGAATAGGGTGTTCTCTTCGCTCTTGCTCCTCGTCGGGCTTGTCTGTGCACTAGACGACCTCACCATCTACCAGAACGACGGTCTGACTTCAGGATGGGAGAACTGGAGCTGGAATACGGAAACCGACTTTGCCAACTCCGAGCTCTACGCTGGCGAGTCGGGAACGTCTCTCGCCGTCAAGTCCTCTGAGTGGGCTGCCCTCTCCTTGAAGGGCTCAGCCACCATTTCAGATTACGCTGGACTCCGCTTTGACATTGCGGTAAGTGGATGTCCGCACCGGCGCACCCTACCCGTGAATGGGACTGACCATCCCCTTCCTTACCAGGGTGACCAACCGGGACTGCAGATTTACTTCACATCCACGACCGACGATACCCAATCCGCCTCCATTGTGCTCTCGGATATCAGTGACTCTATCACACCAACCGAGTTCTCTACTCTTTTGATCGACTTCAAGTCGTTGCCCGGGACAGGCGCCCCTTTGGTAAGAATCACAATGTTTGTTCTCTGGAAACGCGGTTACTGACTCCAACCCATAGGGTTCAGGCACCTGGGATCGAATCACCTTCCAGGCGCTAAGCTCTGGTGCTTCTGTGAGCATTGCATGCATCGTTCAACACGAACCTCCACTAACCTGAATAATAGTACCACCTGGACAACGTTGTGCTCGTTGGAGTACGTATGCCGCCCCCAGGTTCTATGCAGATGCTAACCTTCACCAGGCCCTCGTCGTGGAGCCAAAGATCCTCAGCGCGGAGCCGATCGCCAGCAACACAGTCGCCGTCACCACTCAAGGAGAAGTCGACGCGGCGGCCGTTAGGGTCTTCCACAATGGCAGGGTAAGTATTCTCAGACTCTGAATGCGCACAGCTACTCACCGACGCACAGCCCGTCAGAGTCACCTCTCGCACTTCGTACAGCCCACCCGATACTCCTAGCAAGTCCATCACGTACCTGACCCTCGGTTCACCGCTTTCTCAAGGTAACCTTGCGGTCGTGGCCGGGGAGAGTTCGTTCAACCACACCCTTCCCCGTGCCCAGAGCGCTAGGTAGGTTGTCAGAAGCTTGCCTTCCTCCTCTTCGCTTACAAAACATTACATATAGGCTCGATCTGCGCAGACGCCGGGAAATTGACCCTCACATCTATGGCGTGAATTGGCCCAAGAACGCCAACTACATCCGTACTCTGGGTGTCACCTTTTCGCGATGGGGAGGAAACGCCGTGACAGCCTATAATCCCTTTGAGCACTTTACTAACGCAGGTTCGGACTGGTTCTTCGAGAACAGAGGGAACGAAAAGAGCGACGACTGGATTGGTTGGATCCATGAAGCAGGCTCTGACGCCATTATGACAGTCCCTGCGTATGTAACTTGCTCCCCTTTCGTCTTCCCGATATTGACATTGCCATAGTTTAGATTGGGTTGCCAAAGATGCTACCTCGTACTCTTACCCAAGGAGCATTTACCCTGGTACGCTTGCGGCACACCTCAAAATACGAGTACTCATGGAACTGTAGAGCAGGAGCGATTCAACCCATATAACCCTGATTCTGGAAACGGTCGATTCCCCAATGGGACGAACCTTTCACCCCCAACCGACCCCAATAGGGCCTATACCCCTTGGAACACCACTCAAGCTACTACCTGGCTGTCACAGTTGAAGAACAAGCCTAAATTCGCCACGATTGACAATGAGATTGAGATAGCAGCTCACACTCATACGGATATGCACCCCGAGTAAGTTCTCAGAACTCGATCTTACAGAGTTAGTGTGGTGACGACAAGTCTTGCAGGCCAATGAGTTATGATGAAGAACTCGATCGCGTTACTAGGTTTGCTCTCGCTACGAAGGAGGCACTTCCTGATGTGAAGGTCCTCGCCCCCTCGCCTTGCTCTTGGTGGTTCTGTTAGTACCATCTGCTATCTGCGACCTTACGTTTGCTTACCTGTTCGCAGACTGGACCAGTGCAATTGGATGGAGCGATACCGAGGCGCACAACAACACCGACTTCTTGCCATGGTTCTTGCAACAGATGCGAGATCTGGAAGGACAACACGGCAAGCGGCTTTTGGATTACCTTGACATTCACTACTACTTCCAACCCGACACCAGCGCCGAGGATGCTGCAGCCAAGGCTTTGCGCTTGCGAATGACCAGGAGTCTTTGGGTCAGTATCCTTTCGGTCCCTACAGCCCGCGGTTCTAACATGCTACTAGGATGAAACCTACATCGACGAGTCCTGGATTGGATCTGACCCTCAAAACCACCAACCCAATCCCCGTGTTGTCTCTCTCATTCCTCGTTTCAAGAAGATGATTCAAGACATTTACCCTGGAACTAAATTGTCTGTCAGCGAATGGAGTGCGACCAATGAGAACGACATTACTGGTGGGCTCGTCGCTGCAGATGCTCTTGGTATCTTCGGAAAGTACGGTCTCGACGCCGCCACATACTGGGCGACCCCCAACGAGCTGGGCCCTACTGGTCTTGCGTATTGGCTCTACCGAGGGTAAGGCTATTTGTATACTTGACACCCTCCCCTATTGATTGTATCCCCTCGAATAGTTACGGTACCGTCTTCGGAAGCACCAGTGTCGAAATCGAAATCCCTGGATTCAATCCCGACATTTTGGGAGTCTACGCCGCCATCGACGACAAGCGCAAGTTCTCCGTTGTGATTGTCAACAAGAACCCTAGCAGTGCGGTCTCCTTGTCGCTCGCTGGTCTTCCGCCAGGAAGGTATTTCCTCCGACACTTTGGTGGAGAAGCTGGTATTGCCAAGTGGCAGGTAAGTAAAGTTCATTGGCTCGATCTAGGCTCGGCTCAATAGTCCCCTTTTCAGACGACAACCACTGTGTCGTCGACGGATTATATTGTCGTCCCTTCGTACACTGCGGTGTTTTTGCTCCAGCGGTGAATGAAAGGAGATTAGATTTTCTTTATTTACAAACGCTATTTCCTGTGTCGACACCCTTTGAACATCGTTGTTGAAATCATCTACTGTAATTATCCCAATTGCGTTTGGAGAGGTTGCAAGCCTGTGGGTCTGATACCGGACCTTGACATCCGTTGACGGCGCCTAAAATCCAAACAATCCTTTGATGCGGACTTTCATCTTCTATGTCGTTACTTTTCGTATTGCCCTCGCTCTGCTAACCAGGACCTACTTCCAAGCCGATGAATATTTCCAAGCATTAGAACCAGCTCATCAGGCTGTTTTTGGTTACGGTCATTTGACCTGGGAATGGACCACGACGCGTCCAATTCGAAGTATCATATACCCGGCTGTCTATGTCCCTGCGTATTGGCTGCTAAAGGTCACTGGACTGGATCGATTTGACGCGTTGCTGGTGAGTGGTATGCTTCGGAGCATGATAGAGAAGTCTCAACCGCCTTTGTAGATTGCTCTGCCAAAGATTGTTCATGGAGCGCTGTCCGCTGGCACTGACCTCGGGATTGTGGGGTTGGCCAGGGCAGTTCTGGGTAACGACTACGTGTCGACTGCAGTGAGCTATATCCCTCTCAATCTCTGGATACCTCTAAACACATCCACAGGCTCTACTGTCCTTGACCAGTTTCTTCAACGCACTTTCGCTCTCGAGGACTTTGTCCAACTCTCTCGAAACGTCTCTATGCTCACTGGCATTCGCCTATTACCCATGGGACGCCCACCCAGATGTCACACCTCATGTCACCTTCAACAAGTACGTGCTTGGGACCGGACCGCTTGTGCATTTGCTCACCAAACGATATTAAGAACGAAACTTAGGAAGATGATACTATTCAGCGCACTGGCATGTGTGATAAGACCCACGAATGCAGTAATCTGGACATTCCTCTACATGCGGTTGCTCTGGGCGTACGGTCGATACCGCACCCTCGTCGCCTCGTTCGTCCGGGATGCCCTCCTGGCCCTGTCTGTGTCTTCCCTTCAACCTAAAACTTGCAACACTGACATCCCTTCGCAGAACTGTTGCCACGCTCGCTCTATTTGTCATCGACACACTCTACTACGGCAAATCCACGTTCACCCCTTACAACTTCCTCCTCACCAACCTATCTTCTGTCTCCCTGTTCTACGGCGGTAGTCCCTGGCACTACTACTTGTCGCAGGCTTTGCCGATATTATGCACCACTGCACTCCCATTCACTCTGCATGGGATGTACACGACGCTCAAGGACAGCAATACCCCTAGAAAGAGCTACGCCCTTCAGGGCATGTTCTGGACGATCGTATGGTCGGTGGGAATATACTCCCTCGCAGGGCACAAGGAGTGGAGGTTTATCCACCCTCTTTTGCCCCTCCTACACGTATTCGCAGCCAAATCCCTCGTCAACTTGCGCACCAGCTTTGACAAAGCCTCAAATACCCTCCGAAAGCAGAAGCCCAAAGCCAAGACCTCGTCACAATCAATTGCGGTCTTTGGTAAAGATCTTCCCATTCGCCGTGGGCACCTTTGGTTTCTGCTATGTATGGCACCCGCCACGATCTACGTGGTGTTGTTCTACTGTAGTGGACCCATCAGCGTGCTTTCCTACGTGAGGTCACTCCCACTTGGCGACCAGAAGAGCGAGAACCCGTTCACCGATACTGTCGGCTTCCTTACACCTTGCCACTCAACACCTGGCCATGCATATATCCACAGAGAAGTCCTTGCGGAGGTTCCTGGCAGAATCTGGGCCCTTGGATGTGAACCTCCTTTAGGGTAAGCCTGTCCTCTGCCATCCGATGTGTTTGGTATTAATGGTGCATTTGGGGCTTCAGCGGCGAGAACCTGTCCTCTTACCAAGACCAAACGGACGTCTTTTTTGCCTCTCCGAAATATTACATTACCAACCACTTCCCGCCACACGTCAACGTCGATTTCCCGCCTTCACCTTATCCCTCTTCTCATCCCGGGCAACCGGGAATTCAGAACTGGAGGCACGAGTGGCCCAAACATCTTATTCTATTTGGTGATCTTCTGAGAGATGAATTGGGAGTGAAAGGGTTGTTGGAGGAGAAAGGTTATCAGGAAGTGCGCAAGTATGGAAGAGACTGGGAAGGGGAGGGTAAAAGGAAGGGTGGAGTCCGGGTATGGACATGGCAAGGGTAAAGGGCTCAAGGGTAAAGTACAGGATATAATAAGGTTTTACAATACAGGTTGTAACCGGGTCGTAACTGAAGCGGAGTGAAGAGCGAAAGGAAGGTCAAAGTCAGGAGGATATCAAATCGAAAAGGTATACAGAAATGGGGGGTCAATTGACCAGAAAAGAGTCCATAACGTTCAAGTGAAGAAAGGAAATTATTGTCCGACGGATGTGGTCCTCCGCATGGAGCTTGTCGCAAATGGCCACCAAGCCGGAAATCTAGATCCTCGAAAGATCCCTCCCCCAGATGCCTCTAATAATCCAATCGATCATGAGTAAAGCACGCGTCCTGGCGCTGACTTGTTCGTTCCAATAGATGCTGCGCCAGGCATACATAGCAGCGAGTCCACCCATTAGGGAGTACTTGCCAAAGTCAAACACGGCCGCATTGCCGATGTAGGCCAAGGAACCGAGGTGGAAGTATTTGAAGGGTTTGGCGATAGATTCGTCGTTGGGGAAGATAGGCCTGGAGTGGATGACAGAAGCGGTACCAGATGGGGCAGGGGATGTGGTATCTGAAGAGTTGGCGGTCGCGCTGGCCTTGCGCGCGAGTTTGTGGAGTTTGGCGCCGAGATACTTGCCTTGTTGGGAGGCAACTTGTGCAGTCTAAGAAAAGAAGGTTAGGCTGTGAATGGGACAGACGAATGGTCCGATACTTACAGCAGGCAAGGAGGTAATTCTATTTCCAACCTCTTCCAAAAGCTTGACGAGTTCGTTCAAGGACAAGGTCTCATCCGAGTCAATATCATACATCTGGAATAATTCGCGGACCTGGACGAGGTGGTCTTCAGCCATTGGAATCTTGGCCTTAATCCGCTTGACTGTGTCTCGAATGTCAGGCGGATATCCCTTCGACAGACTATAGACGAGAACACATACCCATCAATTCCCATTCATCGAAATCAATTTTGCCGTTCTTGTCCTTATCACAGGTCTCAACGAGATCCATGAAATGACTAATGATAGAGGTCTCAATAGTAGCACAATCGCCAATGGCATAGACTTCTCCTTCTGGTGCACCGATGACGCGGAGGTGAGCATCTGTCTCGATGGCTTTCTTGTGGGCTTGATTGGGGAGAAGGTTGGAGACACGTTTGGTGAAAGGGTTCATGGCGATACCGGTTGACCAGAGGACAAAGTTGGTAGGAATGGAATGCTGCTCAGTGACCAAGTTTCCGGACTCATCCTTGCGCTTGGTGGTATAGAGGACGGAGTCTGGCGTGACACCGGCGACACTGTGGCTGGGTGAGTCGCGTTTCCAGGAATAGGACCGCTAAACGTACCGAGCCAAAGTGATGAGGTTGACCTTATCCCTGGCAAACTTGGCCTCGGCGAACTTGGAGATCTCTTCCGAGTACTAGGGCGCGGAGCATCAGCACGAGGCTCTGGCGAGATGAAAAGGCCACAGGTACACACCGTATTCAGGATATGCTCACGCGATTGGATGACATGAATTGAAACGTCTTCACGGCAAATCTTGGGGAACTGTTCCGGCTGTAAATATCAACCAGCAGGGCATTGAGGAAGGAAACACTGACGTAATTCATGATATCCTCCTGGCAGAAGTCGTAAATCTCTGCAGCAGTCTCCACACCGGTCGGGCCTCCGCCGCAGATGACGAAGCTCAGTAGTCGCTTGCGCTCTTCGGGCGAAGTGGTGGGCAGACTTGCGGCTTCAAAATTGTCTATGGAGGTTGTTAGGACGCTGAAATCATTGTAGGTGGATGAGGTTTACCCATCACGCGCCGACGGATAGCCTGTGCATCGCCTATCGTCTTGAGTTGGAAGCAGTGCTCCAAACCGGGGACACCATGAGTGCTAGAGGAAGAACCGACCGCGATGACCAGTTTATCATAGGGAACGTAGACGTTTTGCTTCTTGCCGTTGTGAGTCAATTCCACTTCGAGCAAACGGTCATTCATGACAAGGTCTACTGCCTTGCCCGCAATGAAATGGCCGCGTAAACGAGCAATGAGCTTGCGAATGGGTTCAATAAGAGAACGGACAGATACGGTCCCCACAGCAGCAGCTGGAATGGGTGTCAGGACGCGTGTTTGTGAAGCGAACAAAGGAACATACAAGGCAAAAGGGGAGTGAATGTCGTGTAAGTGTCTGTGGAGACAACCGTGACGTGGTAGTCACCGGGGTAGAGAGTCTTCAAGACACCCATTGCCTATGAGCATGAATGGTCAGAGACGTTCACGGGCAAAGACCGGTTGACTTACCCCCCATCCTCCGCCAACAATGACCAGCTTGGGCCTGTCGAGAAGCTTTTGCATGTCCTCATTCTCCTCGTCTCCAAACTGTACACTGACTATTGGCAGGTTCTTTGGCCCGCCTTTGACGGGATTGAGGGCCAGGGGCGAGACGGGGACACGGTCGACATGTCGGTCGTTATAGGTGAAGGCATCATGGACAAGGATTCCAACGCCAAGCGTCGCGACGCCAATGACGCTTGATAGGCAAAGATATCCTCCGTACTTTGCAACTGTCTTTGCACCACCAACGACTCTGGAGAACCGTGGCTTGGATTGTGAACTGGAGCTGGAGAATCTGACCTGCAGATGTCTGGCTACGACGTTGGACGTTGGCCGCCGCAACGAGGAGAACATGAGGGTGAAAGACAAGAATGGCTCTGTAGGTCTAACGGCATTCGATATTTGATTTGGGGCCTGGAGCTAACCTGGTTTTATCATCAGCGCTTTCTCACAGGGCCTCGCCAACTTTTGATCAGGACTTTGCTCTTTGGCTTCCTCCCTCAACAATGTCCCAGAATCAGCCCCAAATCCAACAGGATCCTGCGTCCCCGGCAGGTGGTTCCGTTCGACGCCACCACACAATCACAGCGGCCTCAAGGACCGCCAGGGCTCAGGCCAGGGATATCATTTCCGAAGAGACGGCCAACGACCAGGGCCTTGGGAACGACGACGGGCCAGTCGAAGACGATTGGGTCACCAACGTAGGCGCAGTCGGCGAGAAAACCTCTCTCCACAGGCAGAGCTCCCTCCCAACCCGCTACCACCACCGTTTCAATGCCTCAAAATCGGCCAATATCACCCCCAAGGCTCCAGTCAACAGTTTGGCAGCCATCGCAGGCCACGAAGGCGACGAGGAGCCCTGGAACCTGGCCGAATATCATGTACAGGACGAGGAGGTGAGCCGAGATCACTTTTCTGTCTTCCCCATCGTCGCTCATTTTCCCGATCCTCCGTCGTTTTCTCAGCATCCAAGCGTGGAACAGCAGTTAGAATCTCAGGCTGCGAATACCACCTCGCCGCTGTCTCCCCACTTCAACCAGCAACCTCCCCAGGTCCCTTCACCTCCCCCTGCGGGCTCCGGCGTCCGACGACACGTTTCCCTCACTTATGGGGCTGGCGTGGGACAGCGTAAAATCAATAACGCTGGCCTTAAACGCTCCGGAACTCTACAGGCCACCGTCCCTACTCATTCCCAAGGACCATCCACCCCTGACCCTTCAGAGTACTCTCAGGAAGTGGAATATCCGTACGAGCCGGAGGACCTCAGCACAAACGCCGCGACCGTCCCTAGTGCTGAGGATGAGTACTACTACCGTCAACAGCAGCAACAACAAAACACAGGTGGGGCAATTGGAAGACAATCCCCATGGTCGCAGAGCAACGATTGGAGGGCTCCTGGCAACCCCAACTTCTCGTCCGGTGGCAACGCTACGATTGATGACGTCCAACGAGCTCTTTCTACTCTCGAAATTGCTTCTGGCGCGGGCAACAATACATACAATGCCAACGCATATGCCGCCACCCAGCCTAACTATCCTCCTAGGTTTAGTGGTACTCCCCGCGCGGGTGGTAACGGGGGCAATGTGATCGGAGGTGGTAACAACTACGATGGCGGGAGACGGACGCCGAATCGTGTCCAGAACAATCAGAACTGGGATCAAGGCCAGCAGCACCACCTTCAGCATCGTCAGTCTAACACGAATATGCAATACGGATATCAGCAAGGGAACGGTCATGGTAAGAGCCCCAGTGGTAGCAGTGGGTCTGGGGCAATCCCGGCCGTACCTGCTATCCCCCAGCAATATCTCCAGCAACAGGGTCAGCACCAAGGCCGTCCCGGCTTGGGCGTTGCTACCAATGTCACCACCCCTCACAACAATGGGTCTTCCGGTCAAACTCCCATCCAACCATTCATTAGTACGCCTATCGACGTGCCTTCTCTGATCGCCACGAAGGGTTACAACCCTGCTACGTTCGACATCAAACCTCCATTTGTAAGTAGCCACTTCGGACTTTTGGTACTTGCGATAGGGCCTTAACTTGATTCAATAGGCTAGGTACTTCGTGATCAAGTCCTACACCGAGGATGACGTCCACAAGTCCTTGAAGTACGAAATCTGGAGCTCAACGGACCCCGGCAACAAGCGTCTTGATAAAGCTTTCAAAGAATCTGCGTCGCGCGGCCCGATTTATCTTTTCTTCAGTGTCAATGCTTCGGGCCATTTCTGTGGCATGGCTGAGATGATGACCCCGGTGGACTATACGCGAAGCAGTACTGTCTGGGCCTCTGACAAGTGGAAGGGCGTGTTCAAAGTCAAATGGATCTTTGTCAGGGATATTCCCAACGCAGCGCTTCGCCATATCAAATTGAAGTATGTCACTATTACTTCCTGATCGATCCTTCTCTCTAACCTCGCTCTACAGTAACACCCAGGAGCGCAAACCTGTTACCAATTCACGGGATACACAGGAGTTGCTTCCTGATGCTGGGCAAGAGATGTTGCGTATCTTCCACACCCACCCAGCTAGGACTTCGTTACTTCAAGACTTTGCCTTCTACGAGGTATGTTACGTCCATGTCACACCTAACAACCGTATGCTGATGTGAGCGGTCGGTCCAGTTGCAAGCGATGCAGAAGATGCAGGCCCAGGCCGCCACTGGCAACCCACCCCCGCCTATCATCCCCACCATCCCGACCAACAACCAGAACTCTGGCGCGTCTTCGCCTCCAACCCAGCCCAGCTCTGTGGTTCACTCTCCCCAGCCTAGCCACTCCTCTGTCACTTCCTCGACTTCTTCCTCCCCTCACTCCAATCAAACCTCGAACACCTCGAACAGCAACAACCTTGCGTTCCAGAGCAACGCCTACATGACTCCCATGATGCAGATGCAACTGCAAATGGGAATGGGAATGGGAGGAGTCGGCGGGATGGGAATCACTGCCCCGATGAATGGTATGGGCATGGGTATGGGCATGGGTAGCATGGGTATGGGCAACATGCCCCTCAACATGGGACTTAGTGGAATGGGCATGGGCGGCATGAATCATATGGGAGGCATGAGCTCCAATGCCTACCAAGCTGTCATGAGGCATACCAGCCCAGCCCCTTCTCAAGGCAATAACCAGGGGCACAACGCCAACCAAGGCCAGGGTTACAATTATTGACCGCGCCACAAGTCGTCCGCCTGAGGTGAGCGACCAATTAGATCGACCCTGACTCTCTTCCCTGGCACCGACTACGACGACCCAAGCCCGAAACATCTGATCACAACTAACGACCTTAACGAATTTCCGACGTCTTGCTCATCAAAACCCCCGTATCTTTCTCTGTAATACTCAGGACCCATCTTTTACTATTACTAACAAACTTGTATGGAACTCAACACTTTCATGTCACCTCTACTTTCCTCAAATTTCTTGCTATAAATCTTCCTTCTATCTATCCACCCCACTTCGACTGCTACTGCTTCTTCCTCCCGTTTTTGAACGTTTTCGTTTTCATCTGGCTCTCCCATCTATCTATCCTCGGCATCCAAACGCGCACCCTCGGACAAACTGGGACAATGAAAAAAGTATCATTCAATGTGGGACTTTCTTACAACTCCTTCCCCTATTTCTTGTTCTTCCTTTGGTCGAATTATGATTATTCGTCAATGTAAAACCAGCTATCCCTGCCTTACGATGACCGTGTCTCCCTATGTAAAATCCTCCCTCCATTTCTGTTTCTTGTAACAGCTGGTTGATCTTTGATACTCGTATCGCGGTCCTATTTTACCATGTACCTGTATACACTATCTATATATCGGCTTTTCGAAATGTGAACAACACTAAGTCTCTCTGCGATGGCTACATATCGGGACTGATGTGAGTTCGGAGGCAATGAGCAGTCTTGTTCCGTGTGTGTTTCCCATACCGCGACCCCGCGCATTATGCCTTGGTCGACATCCAGCTCGCAGTTGACGATTCAAGAGCTGCAATGCTGGCGCCAATAACTGTCCAGGAGTTCAAGCAGATGCTACAGCGGTGTGTACCACCAGGTGGTTGGCCGTCTGTTATCGGTGCGTCACGGTTGTCGATGAACGCGTTACTGAACTTCAGAAGAAGTTTACCTTGCTGCTGCTTGTAGCCGTTGCAAACTCTGGAGGACCTGATTCGACGTGTCTTATCTACCTCTTACATCAACTCTTCTCCACAACTGGATCGCAAACGCGAACGAAAGAGTCCTTGCGTTACGACCAGGCTCTTTCCCCAGGTCACCTCTCCGAGTCGACTTCGCCACGTATTCTTTCGTTGACCATCAACCACGATCTCCAAGCTTCATCGGACAAAATGGCTACCCACTGTTCCAACTTCGCTGCCAAACTCGGCCTGGACCACATCACCAGTAAAATCCTCTGGGGTCAGCCCGGTTTTCCTCCGAGGCCAACCGAATCGTTCGAACGAGACGCCAGAAATGCTCGATATGACTTGCTCTACAAGGCGATGTTAAGCTCGGGGAGCAACACTCTGGCATTAGGGCATCATCTGGATGATCAGGTGGAGACCAGTTTGATGAGGTTGGGGAAAGGGTCGACGTTGCTTGGTGCCAGAGGGATGAGGCCAATACGCCGGTGGGGAATGAGTGAGGTTCCAAAGTGGGATTTTGGACAGAGAGACCTACAAGGAATGCGAATGTGGATGATCAGACCTCTCCTGCAGGTCGGCAAGGTTGGCACTCATCGTCCGATTGTCGTGCGTGCGGTTGTATTGACATACGACTATAGGACAGGATATTAGCCACTTGCGAGGCGAATGGCCTTGAATATGTTACGGACAAGACCAACTTCCAACCAGATATTACTATCCGCAATGCAATCCGACATACCCTCGAGAACAATGGAGACGTACGTACGAGTCAGGTCACCCCGCTGCGGAATGACTGCTCACAACCTATAGACCTCTGCCGTTCTTGAAAAACGCATCAAGGAGCAATTGCATGAGATTGATGAAGCCCTTTCCAAGAATCATGAATTAGGCTTAAATCTCTCCTCAGGTTTGGAACGAGCAAGAGGCGCTGTGCTCCGGATTTCATCACTGAGTGGTTCTATCCACGCGAAAGGTACGCTTGGCAAGTTGGGTTCCATTATTGAACTGTACTAAGATGAGCAATAAACAGTGGACAAACTCATCGAACAGAGTTGTCGACCCTCTCCACCTGGGACACTCTTACTGTCTCCTTCGGCCCTTCAGAGTGAAACCATCGACCTATTGGCGCGGAAAGCGCTCGTTGAACGGGTCCTCCGTTATGTATCACCGGAACCATGGGGATCTTTACGCGCCCAGTCCCACAGTCGCTCCTCTCAAGTCGACCGAATCGTAAATATCCTCTGGGGACCAATGAACAGGAACATGGCACCTTTCACGGCAGGGTCTGGTGTAGTATGGACTCCCGTCAACCTCGATTCCTCGGGAGACATCAAGCCCAGAACCGGAACTGGGACGGACCTGTACTGGCTAGCCCATCGACAGCCACCGCCTGTGAAGAACAAAGGGCTTCACGAAGACGCCAAGTTCTCTTACTCTGGTCAGGTCGACCTGACTGACCTTCTGGCAACTTCCCATCGTCTGTGGCAGAAAGGGGACGGTGCCGAGCTGCTGGAGGTCCTCTGGGACCGCCGTTTCCGGATCCGCTTAAAACTTTCAGCCATTCCACGACGAATCATTAAAGCCATGGAAGCAACTGATAGCCGTGTTGTACTCTGTCCTCAGCGAAAATGGCACTTACCTCAGCTATCTCTGCAGACCCAAGATAGTACCTCGGTTTTGCACACCGCCATCGACGACAGCCAGGATGTAGCAAAAGAGTTCGACGGTTGGATTTCGATTGACTACGTACGGACGTTGGCCAGCGTATAGCCGCTTGGTTCCTACAAGCGCGCCTGAGGCCCTGCCGGAGGATCATTCATGAACACCTCGAAGACGTCCCTCCAAACATTGATGTCGAAGTATTCGAACCATTGGTGCCCGAATTCCAGGTTAGGAACTTGACCGGGTTTGTCGCCAACTTCAAGGTCCTTTGCCCATGGGATACGTCTCAATACCTCCCTGGAAGCGGCATAAGGCAAGACCTGGTCTAGTCTTCCGTGGAGAACTAGGATCCTCGTCTCTCTGGGGATTCTCTCGTGGAACCGGTCGAAGTTTATGCGGCCAAGCTAGCAACAACAGTCGTTAAATCAAAGAACGGATGTACCATTCGCCTCGGTACGCACCGTGCGGGCTTGCATTACTGGAAGGAGGGATAGACACGTCAAATGCCGGATTCAATACAAATTTCGATGCATCCAGACTTACGAATTGTTCGAACAGGCCTGTCGTCGCAAGCACAATGCGTCAGCCTCGCGTTCCATTGTCTGACATGAACCAGGATCCCTACCTCCCGAATGTCATTTGGTCAAGCCACCACTCAAACCTTTCCGGATTGTTGGCTATCCAAGCTGGATCAAAGGTCATTTCCGTGGTTGGTCGTGCAAGTTCCCGCTTCTCCTCGAAAGTCCGCTTCACTCCGTTCTTGGGAGGGGGCATCTCCTTAAACTGACGGCCAAACGAAGGGTTATTCTGCTTCTCGCATAACGTCGCGGTCAGGAACGCGTGGGTGACGCGGAAGGGAAGCGGGGTTGGGTTGGTTGGGTGGAAGGGGAGGAAGAGGAGCTGTTGTGTGATGGCGCCTGGAGATGTGTTTGAGCTAGATCCTGTGGCCAGCCTGGGGCTCCTTACCTCCCATGGAATATCCGCAAATGGCCACTTCCTTCCATCCGAAGGAGGCCACGAGTTCCAAAAGATCCTTGGCCATCGACTCTAGCGTTACGGCTTCATTCCCTTCGGTGGAGAATGAAGAGTCGCCCATACCCCTAGCCATGCTTGGTTGGCGGAGAACGCAGGGACGCCTGTGGGGGAACTCACCTGTGGTCAAAAATCAAGACTGGAAATGATATCCATCAGTATCACGGAATACCTCTTCCAGTTGACGGTAGCACCCACCAGGTCTTATTGGGGCGAGACAGTCAACCAGACGCTGCCAGTCGCCTCTTAGCATGCTCATCCCGTTGACCAGGACTAGGGGTATGCGCTTCCCAACATGCCCTGCGCCAAACAACTCATACGCTTGCTTGGCGCCATCTTTGTGTGTGAAAGTGGAGAACGATCTGCGCACAACGGTCATTTCGATCTTTCAGCCCCAGTTGGTGGTGCAGAGGAAAGTGTGATGGGAGTGGGGACGGAGCACTACTTAACGGCGTTGCACAGGGCTTCGGCAACACTTGTTCCCGTTTACCGGGAGCAAAGAATCTCAAAGGGTCCGCCTGTTCCTTGGCGCCTGCTTCCGCTTTCGTCTGTTGAACGAGGATCGAAGCGAAGCGGTTGCAGAGGGATTGTTCCCGTTCTACAGATGAGATTATCGAAGGACAAGACTCGAAGGGCTTTGAAGGAGAATGGGAATTGCTGCTGCTGTGTTACTGTACAGATTGGTATGGTACAACAAAAATGTCGGAGAAGTTTATATGTTCAGGACGAAGTCTCTAAGAACGTATGGATAACGTCGTGCCAGACTCGGGCGTCAAAGTACTCGAACCAATAATGCCCAAAATCGAGGGAAGGTACTTGGCCTTCTTTGTCCCCCACCTCGATCTTCCTGGCCCATGGTATGGATTCGAGGATTTCCTGCAATATATCATCGATCGGTCAGGCGTGGAAGGATATACGATGGTTAAGAGCACCCGACCTGCCCGCAGTACGGGGGAATGACTTGGTCCAGTTGTCCGTGGAGTACTAGTATTTGGATGTCACGGGAAAGTTGACCGAGGAAGTGGTCGAACTTGAATTTCTGCAACTGTTTTCGAGGTGAAAACGTTGTAGTCAGACTCAGAGGAAATGCGTGCCCGGAAAGGACTCACGGCAATAGCTTGTTTTGCTTTTGGGAGGATCGTCAACGACACGGAATCGTATTGCACAAATCACGGGCCCATACCAATAACTGCACTCGGTCGGTACCTAGCAAATTCACTCCATTAGCTTCACATCTCATGTCGACCGTAATGTAGACGACTAACGGTAGAGCAACAATAGACCTCTGAACGAGTTTCTCGAACCTCTCTTTATCTTCTTCAATAAACTTCGGGTCTACAAGACTGTGAACAACTCTTCTTGTAAGTGCCATTCTCTCTTCCGGAGTCAATGGTTTTGTAGAAGAAGGGCCGAGCTTCAGGCCAACCGAGTGGACTTTGCTTCTCGTCGAGGCCAAGACAACATGCGTGACAGTGAAGGGAATGGAGGTCGGGTTGGTGGAGTGGAATGGGAGGGTGAGGAGTTGCTGGGCGATTACACCTAATTAATCCTATCGTCAATATAATCTGATCGGAGCCCATGAACTGGTACACACCGCCCATGGAATATCCGATGAGGGCCACCTTGGACCATCCCAGGTGTGAAACGAGTCGAAGCAAATCCCGGGCCATCAACTCGATACTGAGGTCCTCGTCACCAGCTTCTGTCAGTTTGGAGCCACCCATTCCGCGATGGTCATAGAGGAGTACTTTGGAAAGCTGAATAAGACCTCGAGGAATGACTAGGGTATTCGACACATACCGGTGTGGGTCTCAACTAACGTCTCGGTAAGGCGGACGAAATCAGTTTTCAGGGAACTCATCCCACAAATGAGTACAAGAGGAATCGCCGAATTCAGATGCTGGGAACCCAGCACCTGGTATGCCAGCCTTGCCCCGTCCGGCAAGTCTAAAATGTATTCACCATCGACATATTCGGGTGTTGCTGCTCGAGTGGGGAAGGGAGAAGGCCAGTGTGTCTTTATGGGGCGGTAAAGCCATCGGTTCGCGATGTTGAAAAGCGCGGAGATGGGCGAGGAAAGGAAGCTCATTTTCGAAAGACGCAGTGGGCCACACCTATCCTTGTACCAACCTTAGACTTTATATATGGCAGGCAATGCCACCATTGTAAACGAAAAAGAGAGCACCCGTCCCGGCCAGGTACTGCAGCCAAAACTGCAGCCGAAGGGTCAGCATTCCTCGAAAAGCGACCGGAAGGTGGCGCACGGGTGCAATGGAGGCTGATTGAGCGCTAAGAGGTCGATTGACACGCACCAACGGATGCTTCAGCAAGTCATTCAGATCTGCAGCCGCTGCACCCTTGTCATCAGGCCAATATCAGGAACATATGTTAATTGAAGATAATCCTTGCTGTTGGAGGGATTCTTATCATAGATCTGGTGTTGAATTGGATGCGCCAGCCTATCGAAATGAAATCGCAGCCGAAAGCTCCATACCCTTGTTGCAGAACATCCTTGGAAAAATGTAATTGACAGACGCGTTGGAGGTCCTAAGAGGTCGCCTATTTCCACCCATTGATTAATCTGTGAACTTGAAACTGTTTGTTTGCAACTGAAAGACAGTCAGTTCAGAGCGCTTGGCAAAGTGAGACGTCACACGCACAGTGATCTCTCCTCCTTTGTAGCTTCCCCTCTTCTTCTTATTCTTCTCCTTTCGGAAACCTGCGCCGCGGGTGACAATGAGGTCTTGATGGGCTTTTTGGCCATAATCCGAGAGAGAACCAGGCTATTGATAATGAACGAAGCATCAGCATCAAGGCATCCACAGTTCAGAAAGCAAATGCGCTGACCTTGGCCTCGTAACGATTATCGAACGTCACTTTGAACTGGTCAGGCTTTACACGCATGAATCGCTCTCCCTGGACCTTCTTCTTCGTCCCCCCCTTCTTGCTGGAACCATCGCCGTTACCATTCGGTGCAGTCTCTGAAACCTCCCGACTGACATCCGCGGTCGCAGTCGCGACAGCCGCACCAGACTCGTCCGTCTTTCTCTTCTTCGTCACTCGCTGTTGATCTTCGTCTGCTTTCTTCTCTTCAACTTTGGGGGCCTCCTTCTCATCGTCGCTGGAATCATCAGAGTCACTGTCACTGTCGCTTTCACTGCTGCTGCTGCTGCTGGATTCCTCTTTCTTTGCTTTCGCGGTCTTTTCGGGCTTATCATCGTCACTTGAATCACTGGAGTCGCTCGAGTCGCTGCCGGAGCTAGAGCTGTCGGACTCTGAACCACTCGAGCTCGAGGACGCTTTTGACGATAGAGTTTTGCTTGAGTCGCGTTCGCTCTTTTGGACGTCTGACTTCTTCTTGGTCAACTTCTTCTTTGCAGGGGAAACCTTTGTTGAAGCAGAGTCGCTGGATTCATCGTCTGCACGTAACGGGTTATTATTTCGCGCGTTGAAGAATGGCGAAAGGTGGATGGCACGCACCAGACTCGGAACCAGAGCTTGAACTTTCAGATTCAGAACTAGAGGCCTTCTCGTCATCAGAGCTCGAATCAGAATCGGAGGAGCCTGTGTGAAATCAGATCAGAATGTCCAGAATAGATGAAGAGGACTGACTGTCGGAAGAAGAGGAAGAGGCAGGCGAAGAGGCCTTGGTTGGTTTCTTTGGCGGCGAAGACGATGGTTTTGGTGCTTCAACAGAGGTGTCGGAATCGGAATCCGAGTCAGATTCTGATGACGACGAGGATGAGGATGAAGAAGTAGTAGACGAGGTTGCCTTGGCCTTCTTGTCCTTGATGTTTTGGTTAGATTTCGAGGAACTTGCTGAACTCGAGCTCGAAGAACTTGAGGACGAAGAGTCCGAATCTGAGAGCTGTATCAGCATCCACATTATCTGATACATGGGTTTAAAGCACCTTCAGCGCTTGAATCACTGCAGAACTAGTTAGTTGACGAGTAAGACCCCAGAATTGAAAAACACATACGAATCGGACGAGGATGAAGAGTCAGAATCCGAGTCCTCCTTGACCTCCTTAAACTTTCTAACAATCTCTTCTAGAGGCAGACCTTCTAATTCTATGTCATCCTTGATGACTACGGTCCCTTTGGCCGCCTTTTTCACTGCTTCAGCGGCTTTTGGCTGCTGTTGCTTTTTCAGAAACGCGTAGATTAGGGTATATGTCGCTAGAGTCGTCGTCAGAGAAGGTTCAACAGCAGTCTTTAGGACTTACCAGCTAGGTTATTGTCCATTGTAGCAGATGGCCAGCCCAAGGTATACGGGAAACGGTAAAAGTTTTGGGAGAAGAGTGGTCGAGGAGGTTCAGGGGGAATTTTTTGATGGCAGTTATACAAGGAAATCCGTTCCCACAGGTGATAACGCCCACAACCGGCAATCGGGATCGTGGTCGCCATTATCAGCAACGATGAGCGACCCTACAATCAAAGGAATTACGCCCTCGGACGTCCAATACGACGGCTCGTCGCTGCGAATTGGCATTGTTCACGCTCGATGGAATAAAGTGGTCATCGACGCCCTCCTCCAGGGCACTATCGACAAGCTCAAGGAGCTCGGCGTCAAGGAGAACAACATCGTCGTCCAGTCCGTCCCCGGTAGCTTCGAACTTCCACTGGCATGCTCACGGTTCGATTATCTCTGTTTCTCTGATGAGCTCAAGTTGTGAACGATCTAACGACGTCCAGGATGATTGCCGGGTCCCATGTACAAGAGGCAGCCAGTATCCCTGACCTCCTCGGTGGCCTCACCTTTGGATCGAGCACGCCCAATGCACAGCGTAGCGGCACCCCAGCACCTCCCGGAGCTGCCCCGGCCTCCAAAGCACCCTTCGACGCCGTCATTGCCATTGGTGTCCTCATCAAGGGCGCGACCATGCACTTTGAGTACATCTGCGACAGCGTTTCGCACGCACTCATGAAGCTTCAGATGGACACCGGCACACCCGTAATCTTTGGAGTCTTGACGGCGTTGACGGAAGACCAAGCTCTCGAACGAGCGGGTATTGGACGCGGTGAAAACAAGGGTCACAACCATGGCGAAGACTGGGCTGCAGCCGCTGTTGAAATGTCGTCCCATGTCCGACGTTGGAACCAAGGAAAATTCACGTAGAACAGTAATTGTATTTTTATTCTGGTCAACAAAATCAGCTTTGTAGACGTTGTCCGAAATTCAACGTGTTCGCGGGTTGGTCACGGTGAACAGCGTTCTCCATTTGTCGTGGGTTAGTCAAACGCGCGGAGCCAACCTTTCTTGGGCTTTCTTGGGGAGCGAGGCAATGTGGTACAATTCGTCATAGTCGCTCATTGAATGCCCTTTGCCATCGTCTGAAATCTCTTTCTCCGCTGTTGCTCACGACGTGCACCACTTTCCGCCGTCGACAGCATTTGCTGAGCACTACCCACAACAACACTCGGTCTTACTTGCCGAATCTCCCGCCGCCACTTGCATCTTTCCTCCGTTCACCCCACGATGAAGAAAAAGGTGACTGCGACTACCAATTGTCATCGCGAAATCATGTAACAAGCGATTTAGGTTCTGTTAATGGGCGCCTCGGGCAGTGGGAAGACCTCGATGAGGTCGATAATCTTGTATGTCGCCTTTGGCTTGATCGGCGCTTTAGCATTAAACTCAACGTTCATCTCGACCACCATCACCACCGCGATGACAGCTCAAACAACCCTGCCTCCCTTACCGCACGCCTGGGCGCAACGATAGACGTCGAGCAAAACCACGTTCGTTTCCTCGGCGACCTCATCCTCAACCTCTGGGACTGCGGAGGCCAAGATGCATTCATGGACAGCTACCTCACCGCACAACGCGCTACCATCTTCCAACAAGTTGGCGTCATGATATACGTCTTCGACGTCGAGAGTCGAGAGATGAACAAAGACCTGGAGTATTATCGGGATTGTCTGGAGGGATTGCGACAGTTTAGTCCCGACGCTGCTGTTTTCTTGCTAGTGCACAAGATGGATCTTGTGCGGCAGTCGAGACAAGCAACATTCAACAAGAAGAGGCAGGAGTTGATTGAGAATAGTGGGGATATCAAGATTGAGGTCTTTCCAACGAGTATATATGACGAAAGTTTGTATAAGGTCGGTTCTATTTCTTGAGCGACCCTTATCATCCTGTTCCATATGCTTATGGAATCCCGACCCTCTAGGCCTGGTCCAACATTGTCCACACCCTCATCCCAAATGCCAACATCCTCGCAAAGCACCTATCAACATTCGCACAAGCGTGCAGTGCAACCGAAGTTATCCTCTTCGAACGAACTACCTTCCTTGTCATCGCGACTTCCACATCCTCGACGACAGCAGATCCCTCTGCCCTTTTGGCGGACTCGGACGACAAGGAAGACGGACCGACAGACTCGCTAGATCCAAAGCGATACGAGAGAACTTCCGAGTTGATCAAAGGTTTCAAACATTCATGTTCTCGTGTTCGGGGAGAGTTCCACTCTCTGGAAATGGAACTATGGGACTTCACTGCGGTCCTGGATGAAATGACCAGGAATACGTATGTCCTTGTCGTGGTACATGACCCAACGATAGGTATGCCGATCTTCACTCACTAAGATGCAGTACAATGCTGAACTCTGTCCCTAGAAACGGCTGCATTGAAGCTCAACATCCGCATGGCCCGACAGAAATTCGAAGAGCTGCAAGGGAACAGTCTGGTATCGACATCGTAACTCACACTATCCTTTCCTTACCCACTTATGTGCCATGGACCCACTACTTTATATCTTCATCCACTCGCATAATCCTCTTCTTATTGCCACTCATTCTCGCATTAACATTGGGCGAATTCTTCCGTTCGTATAGGGCTTTCTGGCGACGTGCTTTCTCATTTATCCAATCCCACTAGTACTCCTCTGTTTCACCTCTCTTCTAAAAAAACAAAAACGCTGGCGAAAAAAGATCATCCTGGTATCAGACAGTACAGATATTCAAGAACTATAGTACAGTGTAAACTGTCTCCACCAATCACTCCACATCTGGTGGAGAACTTAACAACATAGACGCCCTCGTGCCAGCGGGAGGTTGATAGGGCGACTGTTTCATCTCCTCCGTCTTTCGTCGCTTGTATGCAGACGCCTTGGTTCCTTCCAATGGAAAGGATTCTTCACTCGAATTGGCCGAGTCTCTTCTGAGAGTCCCCTTCCGAAAGGGTGACCTTGGTGTTTGGAATCCCTCGTTCCGGGAAACTGGCTTCCTAGCTATAGTAGCCAGGGGGAAAATCGACGAAGCTTTCGGGCTGGCAACTTCACCGAGGCCGCCCAGTTTCCCAGGCATGGAATACCGAGGAACAGCAGCGGTGTTGGCGGTGACAGCAGGCCCGAAACCAGCCAGTACATCTCGAATTTTGCTGCGACTCGATTTGATTGGGATTGGTCCAGGCTCTCGAAGCTTCGAGGCAGAGTTGTGAGCGACGCGGGAAACGGCCCGAGATCGAAGGGGTGGCTTTGGTGGAGATGCCTTAATTCCCAACTGACTCGACATCTGCAAGTCGTCGCTTTCCATTGACAGTGATCGGGGTTTAGCTGGGGGCTGGTCATCGATACCCTCGAAATCGTAGAGGTTAGCCGCTGGGGCAGAATAGTCCTCTTGATTGGTGATCATTTGGAAGACGTTCTCTTCGTCGCGCAAGGTTTCCCGGGGCAACCCATCGTCGAAGTTACCTTCGCCTTGCTCTTCAGTTTGGTCTTCCTCGAGGGGTTCGAGCTGTGGCGAGGGTTGACGAGCAGAAGCTTTGCTTTTGCCTTTTCGGACCTTGGTGGTTGCAGGTAAACTTTGGAAATGCTCTGGTTCGACGGACTGAGAACGTGAACGCGTCACACGAGTCGTCGAAGGAGGTTGTGCCCGTGCAGCCTTTCTTGCGGCTTGGCGACGAGGGCGGGATGGGGACGGGTCGGCTGCTGGCGGAGGAGGAGAAATGTGTACAGGTTGCTGTTTAACAGGACTGGAGGTCACTAATTGACTGGCGACAGAGAGTCTTGTAATCCTGGATATATTGAAGGGCGAGTCTGTTGGAAAAAATTCGTCGTCGTCGTCGAGATCAATGATTTCAGCCTGAAGTTGCTCTGGATTCTCGTCTTCTATGCTGAGGGCGTGGTCCTGATCTTCGTCTTCATCACCTACGTCATGACCCTCATCCTTGCGGGAAGTATTTGAGGTCGTGCCAACCAGAGTGCTCTGGTGAGATATAGGCTGAACCGGTGCCGGGGCAGATGATTTGTCCGCATCTAAGTCTAGAAATTCAGGGAAGTCGACTGCAGTCACCTCGGCGTCATGCCCGCCTTCGAATTCTTCGTCGTCTTCAGACACCCTGTACAATGGATTGTCAGACTCGTCCACCGATCGGCAAATGTGATCAATACTAACTGCGAGCCCTCTGAATCTGAACCAGACATGCTAGAGCTACTTGGTTCAGGATCGGTCGGGCGGCCACGGGCGCTTCTTGCGGGGCGTTTACCAGAAGGAATAGAACGCCCCGAGCGATCGGCATCCACGCGTTGACGCTTTGCAGGAGGGCCATCGCCCAAGTCGCTGGGCCTACTTCTAGGTTGACCTGCCTGGCTCGGTCCATCTCGGGCGATGCCTCGAGGACTCTGCGCTGCCTTCTTGCTTGCGTCATTGCTTCGCGCCAGTTCGCGCTGGCCGGAAGAGTCTGTATGTTTGCGCCCACCGCCGGACTGCGCATCGTCACGTCGTGTTTGCGGTGACCGTGAACCATTGCCCTCCTCGTCTTCTGGAGGCGGTTGGTCGTCTCCAAAGCCATTATCCCCATCGTTTTCAGCTTGTCCACCTTCAAATCCGCCAGTGCCATCTTCATCCCCGCCTCGATCTCCTTGCCCACCTTCATCGTCGTTGTCGTTGTCATTGTCATCACCATCATCTTCACTGCCTTCGTAGTCCTCGTCCTTGAAAAAACCTCCTGCCTTGCTGTACGCCCTGCTTCTTTGGTAATGGTGGATTCTCTCCGGGTTGACGAGAGGTATCATCGCTTCAATTAGTTCGTCCATTTTAGCCCTGTTCTTGTTGTATCTGTTCTTCCAGGCTTCAGGGGTGTGATTTGATGCCCATTTAGAATCATCGTCCACTTCGGCCTACAGGGAAATCAGTGCAAAGGAACCAGTCAGAGGTTACAAATAGCTCGGAACACAAAACAACGTACAGCATCACATAAATCTTGGTAAAGTCCAAGTGCCATTCGACCCCCAAGTTCAGCATTGGGTACCATGTAAGCAATGTACCTCGCTAATTGTTCATCCTCCCTCTTCGTGAACGGTGTACGTCTGTGACGATGTCAGTGTCAACAGAATCTTCTCCAAGGCATGAAGTGCATACCCTCCAGGCCTTCCAGACATTCCTTTGACGAGGCTTTGCTGCTCTGTAAGCTGACCACGAGCGATGCTTGACTCAATCATGCTCGCATGTTGGACCTTGAGATTTCGCGTCGCTGCACTGTCCCTGATCCTGAACATTGCCTGCTTTGCGGCACGATCTGTACCGCTCCGTACGAGTCCATAATCGGCTCCTTCAGCAGTTTTGACAACCCTCCCACCATGCCTCTTTAAAACTCGTCAGCCACATGATAAAACAGAATTACATGGTCCCAGTTTCACCCTTATATCGTCGGTTAATTTCCGTTTGACGGCGGGACTGAATTGGTCGACAAAGTAAAAGTGGATGGGATAGTTTGTATCTTTGGCGCGGAATATCTGCGGTGGATCTTTGGTCGGCATTTCAAGTGGGTGAAGAAGGTGGTGTCCCAGGGATGGTTCAAGTCAAGTGTCAAGTCAAGAAACAAGGATGTCCTCAGAGACCAGAGCGCGGGAAAGTCGCGACGCGGTAGGCATATCACGTGGCCGCACCATAGGGGCTGCACCGTTAGAGGAATTAGCGCTCAGGTTACATAGGCTTAAATCTGGTATATTATGATGGACACAGTCCAATGACACTGTACAGATAAGACAGGGGAAATAGATATAAAAGGAAGCGATTGTTCGACAGCAACCAGACAGCAGGAAAGCAAAGATAGCGAGGTGATAACGATGCGAGAGCATAGGAACGAAAACATAAAACAGGCACTCGAGAGCATAGAACAAAACACTAGAGGAAAGCGGATATAGCAATTCAACTGAAGGATCGTTCATAACGGTCGTCATCATCATCAGAAAGCGTAGACGTTTCGCTGGAGTTGGAGGATGGGAGAAATGAGTTGTGATTCGTGGTGGAGATAGCTCTTTGTGACCGCGGAAAGATGACGACACCTTGCGAAGGGAGGGAAGGGGCGTCCTTCCAGCTCGCCACTCGCTTGATGTCTCCAGATGTTCTGCGAGTAGCGAAAGCTCCTTGGTCATGAATTGAGATAGGTTCCGTGAGTCGAGGACGATTGTATTCCAGGCGGGGCTTCTTGGGTGGGCTGGGGCTAGGCGTAGCCAAAACAGCCGCCAGGGTTGCAGGTGGTAAGCTGGATACACGGCGCTTTTCACCCAATTTCGGGGCCATGCGCTGTTTTACGTCAGGCGCAATACCCTGCGACTCCAAGAATTCTAAATGAGTGCATTAGATGCTGCAAATATATTTCAAGCAGACACCGAGTATACCTGCCGACCGATAACGAAAGACAAAAGAGACGTATGTCGAAGGCTTTTCGGATTCGGGATCATCGTAGGGCACGACGGACCATGTCGAATGGTACTGCAGAGTTGTGCTTCGTTCTTGACCAAAGCTGGGTCGGGTAGTCAGGACAAATTGTATTGCGCAGAGCTTATGACGTACCCCACGCAGAGATCGCCGACCTTCTTCTTTCCCGAAGCCGCAACGTCGCCAACAGGTCGTACCGGGTTGGATGGACGAGCCGCAACGCGCTTTACACGCTTGATTTTCACGACTATCGTCCCGGCGTCCTTGTTACTCTCCGCACTGTCTTCTTCCTGAGGAACCTTGGTGAAGACAAATGGTTTTTCCGTCATATGAGAGGAACGAAGCCCTGATCTTGAAGAAACTCCTTCTCCAAACAAAAAGCGTCCCGGTACAGCGAGCCCGTCCAACAGAATGAAAGAACAAGTATCAACCTTGCCGCCATGGTCTTGCCACCACACAGTGAAGGACTGCAGACAGAGCAACGTCAGACTTCATTCCTTCCCGTAATCCAATCATTATCACACACCTGCCCTTCTTCACCAGGGATCCAACATGATACTCGGTGGGAGCTTTCGTCCACGGCGACAAGGTACTCGGGGAGGGGTTCGTCGTCTACCGTTATCCACGCAGAGAAACCGCGATGTGTGAGCATTCAAAAATGATGTCTTGAAGGTTTGGCGCAGTTGCCAAAGGCAATTCTACTAAACCGTTGGGACCAAACTGTCGATGCAAATGAGTCGGACTCAATCCCGGTCCTTCGTCATAAATGGTAGCCTAAAAATGAGTGTCAGAGCTATCTCACAGAAGTCAGCTCTTCATTGCGATATAGGCTACACGTCAACTCACTAGAGAACGTATGGAGAAATTGTGCATTACCGGCTTGAAATGAGAAAAAGCTAAGGCCAAACAGTTGGCACTGAGCACAAGTTCAACTTTTCTGATCGGACTCTGCCGAAATGGAAGGTGTTGCCCCTTTCGTCCGAGTCCCGCGGTTAATCTCACGTGGTATCAAAGTCGCCTTGATGGTCCTTCGTTTCTTGCCTTCGCGTTTCTTTGGCCTAGTTCGCGTTATAACCACGTCAAGAGGTTTTGTACACTTGAATTTGACCGCAATGCCGCCCAAGTCTCTTTCTCGCTCTGCAACCAAGCGGAAAGTTGAAGATCGTGACACAGACACGGACGACGCTGAATCACAACCCACTTCATCCAAACTCACCAAGAAACCCAAGAAAACCGGGACTCTAGACTCTCTCCCCCATAACGGACAGCCCACAAACAAAACTCTGCCTGTAAACATTGAGTTTGAGAAGCCTGACGAAGGCACGTTGAGGATCGCTACGTGGAATGTCTGTGGTCTCGCCGCCAGCATGAGAAAGGTACGTGGTCGAAGCTTCAACATTCAAAGTGACAAACGGAGCGAGCATTAAATCACCTAGGGCTTCAAGTACTACGTTGAGGCTGAAGATGCCGATATCCTGGTTCTGACCGAAACAAAAGTATGTCAAGCTCGAAGTTCGAGTTCAGTTTGTCATCTCATCCTTGGTATCTGTCAGGTCAATGATATTCCTGCGGATCCTGCCTTGAAGTCGCGTTACCCTCATCAGTATTGGTCTATATCCGACAAAAAGACATATGGTCAGGCTTGAACGCTATGGCAATTTAGCTCTGTGCTGACTCTTGTAATAGCTGGAACTGCAATACTGTCCAAGGTCAAACCTCTGCATGTTGACTACAAACTACCCGGACACCCCAATCCCAAGGGGCGCATTCTAACTCTCGAATTTGAAAATGCGTACTTGATTGGGACGTATGTTGTGAACGCCGGCCAAGAGCTCAAGGTGCGTTGCCCCTCAATCGACCGCCCCGTTCCACCGCTGACCTTGGTTCGACAGACCATGGACGCGAAAAAGGAATGGCAAACCCATTTTGAGGCCTATATCCGCGAACTGGACAAAAAAAAGCCAGTTATATGGACTGGGGACTTGAACGTCGCACCAACGGAGAAAGGTATGTCAGGATTGACTGCCCAAATGCGGAGGAATCACGGTCCTCTTCGTCAGATTTGCAAAATTCCAAGAAAGCTTGGAACAAACAACCAGGGTACACTGAAATTGAGACAACCGCGTTCAAGAAGATCCTTGCCTCAGAAGACGATCCTGAAAGGCCTCAATTTGTTGACGTGTGGCGGAAATTGCATCCCGATCTTCAGCACTACACATATTGGAGCTACCGCTTCCAAAGCCGTGAAAAGGGCAATGGCTGGCGGCTTGATATGTGTAGGTCTTATTCTATCATGGGAGATCACATGTACTTACTATTCTATCATCGTCAGTTGTCTTGAGCACCAAACTCGTGGACAGAGTGAAGAAGGTACTCGTTTCCTGGGATATACTTGGCAAAGGCTAACCTTCCTTCCAGTGTGAGATTAGAGACGAGATATACGGGGCATCTGATCATGTCCCTCTTATCATGGATATCGAGAACATTCTGTGAACGCAATCATACCTTGTCGCCCCGAGCGAACTCCGTTTTGTTGACTTTCGGGCCGAGCTACAGCGATTGTCTTTCTGCCCGGTTGGCCTGCATAGCTTGTCTCTCGGACGTGGGACGTTTGGCAACGTTAGGCATTTGGCTATTTCGCATGGGGGCATAGCTCAGTTGGGAGAGCAGTAGACTGAAGCACGAAGCACTTGTGTATTCTAAAGGTCCCGCGTTCAATCCGCGGTGCCCCCATTCTATTCCTTTAATCATGGAATTTTTGCTTTTTTACTTCTTGTGACAGTTCTTCACTTCCTTTCCAAGTCTCGGTACCATTGGCATTATTGCTGATTATTATCAAGGCCCCTGTTTGACCAATTACTTACTTGTTCCGGTTCTTAGAGTCACCTTCCCTTCAAGCGATCGTTGGGATTGCGACAACGACCCGACCATTGGCAGAGGGGCGCAGTCATTCATCGGGGGCATAGCTCAGTTGGGAGAGCAGTAGACTGAAGCAATTCGCAAGAGTTGTATTCTAAAGGTCCCGCGTTCAATCCGCGGTGCCCCCAAGCTTCTGTTTTGCTTTTAGTAGCCTCAGGTCTTGCCAGACGACATCCAGCACTACCGATACATCGGAGAACCGTCGGCTAAGTTTTCTACAGGTTGCATTACATACTTCATTCGCCGATGAATTGTGGTACATTTACATTGCATGACCTTCCTCGATGCTACGATGAATATTCATTTGGTATACTCTCCGAAACGAACATGCCCCGTTTGTTCTGCATGTGCTCTTGCTTCCTTCTCTCCCTTCAAGCCTTGTCCGCACACCTAATAAAGCATCGTCAATTATCAGGACCTCCAAGACGTTGCGGACAGCGGCACCTCGCATTTCAAGTCGAAGGTTGCAGTGTTGGTATATGCCTTCTTCGCTCGTAGAGCATCTGCTAGTTTCTTTGCTGCGACAATGATAGCATCGTCATCGTCTTTCCCGGGTTTCTGTCAGAGTGAACCTTAACGCCCATCTATTGATCGAAAGCTGAATCGCAGACACTCACGACAGGGAATAACTTCTGGTGCCACTCGTCCGGTGCTTCCTCCATAGGCGAGAACGAGATGGCGTCGTAATGAATACCGGAATAAATGACAAAACACCTGCTGAGTTCACCAGGTGCTTCAGGAGGGGAGAATTTGTCGATGCGTCCTGTTTCGACGTCGATACTGGCGATTTCGGTGTTGTAGTGCTTGGCTAGGATGCTTAGCTCGATGGCTCCTCCCCATGAAGTTGGCTTGGAAATGGTGTCGATGTACCGGGAAGGGGGCATGCTGAGGTAGACAACCGTCAATGGGAAGACAGAATGCCGGCGGGGAAAGCATACCCGAGGATAGCTTCGTTCCACGTCTCTGGGTCGGCTTTGATTCCGTCCACAACGGCTGGGCAGGACGACCTCTCAGTTCGGACACTTGCACCCAAGACGAACACACACACCTCTACGTAGCTTCTGAGCATTCGATATCGACCCCTCAAATATCAGAGCCAGTGAAGAGAATAAACATGAATTGTCATCTGGTACGACCTGTAATAGAGATGAAGTTACGAATGGTACCACCACGTCCGAATAGTCACTCACCCGATGAATGAGATATCCGCCATCGACTTGGACAGTTTCTGGTCCACTCTTCTTCGAGGGTCCGTTTATTGATGCAGTCTGTGATTGTCGTGGAGGGCTTGTTGGGACAGCAGCAGCAGCCCTCGGTGGTGGAGAGGCTGCGGCAGAAGTCCCTCTCGCAGACGACTCCACGGCTCCTTGTACGATCAGTTGCTCCCCAGACTTCAAATCCAAGCTTGAGATAGGTAGCTCGGGTACTAGCGTTAGCGAGCGAGGTGGGTATCCTGACTTGACTATTCGCAAAGCAACTTCAGTTCATCGTCCTGATAGCTTGGACAGTGCACGCACGGCTTTGTCTTGACGGCAGGATATCCGAGGCCTTGTAGATCTCTTGCTGGAGGTCTCCAACTGTGTAGCTGTCATTATCCAGAGGGACTTGGATGGTGCAGACGCCCCCTGGGTGCCTTACACGAATGGGTGCCATTGCCGCTATGTGGTCCAAGTGAACCGCGACTCGATCAGAGAGATCGCGATACTCTCCTGCATGCGTCATCTGTATGTCCTTATTTGGGAAACTCCTCCAGGCCCGGAGCCGGCAAGTCCCCTCTCGTGTAGATGTGATATCACTGACATCGAGAGTGGACTCGGAAGCTCAGGCGGATGTGAACTCTGACTGCGGACTCCATTGAGACCCCAGGCTGAACTGATGATCTTGTTGTTTGGGCCCGATCCGCGGTGGGTTTGCGTCGTCATTTTCGAAATGGGAGCGTCACCATACGTCACCAAAATATCGATGAATCTGGGGTATTTAAACCTCTTCGAATTCATCCAATAGTCCTCATCAACCTCTTCCGATTTCTTTTACCAAGGTTGGTACCAACATACCCTGTCGGCCTCTCGGTTGTCGTTTAACTCAACCCTTCATTTATAGCCAACTTAAAGCAACTATCTCTATCGCAATGTCTGATACTGGCCGTCAATCCTTCACCGACAAGATGGGCTCCACTATGAAGGTATGTCCTTCCACACAACGACGAAGCCTCGAGTCTTGACGCCATAGTCGTAGCCCGACTCCCAGAAGTCCACCATGGAACGCACTGGTGACCGCATGAAAGGCACCATGGACTCTGCTGCCTCGAGCATGCAACCCAACAGCCAGAAGTCCACTGGCCAGCAGATGGGCGACACCATGAGCTCCAACTCTAACCAGAACCAGGTGAACATCTTAAGAGAACGTCAATGCTGGGAGGCTCTTCTGATACGATTGATCCTTAGGATTCCATGATGGACAAGGCCAAGAATGCCATGGGCCTTGGTGACTCGAAGTAAACGAAGGAGATGTATAACTTGTATAATCCCCATGTACCACCACCAATCGTTCAATAGTCCCGATGTGTAACAGTATACTCTGTGATACCTGATAATCTATATCGTCATGTGTCTATGGTATTTTTGAAAGAGGCTGTTAAGGACTAAAAAGAACCTCGGTATGAGGAGTAACGACGCTGTCTCGAGACCGCCTGGTATTCAATCCCGAGTCGGAGCGTCAGAGAAGTGTCAATCACGTGATTAGACGCGCCTTGGACAGGGCTGGCTCCGGAGCACGCGGGCGGGTTACGCTGCCACAACGTCCATGGCTTCGACACCGAGCACACCTTCATCCTCATCCCAGGTTCTGTCCTTTCCACCGTTTAATTCGACGTCGACGTCACGACTTCAATCTCTATACTCAGACCTCTCGAGGAAGAAGCATTCGGATCCAGCTTCTTTTCAGGCCGATGTCGTGTGGTGGAAGAAGGCTCTTGAGACCATAGTGAGCACTGGTCTCCAGGATGGCGATGAAAGCACAAGCAACTCGTCGAAAAGACTGATTCTGCAGGCCAATGCATCTCTTATGGACCTGGTTAAAGTTCCAAAGGTCGGGAAGCCGCTGGCATTAGGCTCCGTGCTCGTAAGTTTTCCGTTCCGTCCTCAGTCATGGGGCTATTGCACCAGCAGACGCTAACCTGTCCTTCGGACTAGCGAAGGCTGAATTACATGCATCTAACACTTTCATTCCGATAACCGACTTTATCAACATGAAAGCTTCACTTTACGCGACAAGCTCGTTACCTGTCCGGATTGCTTCCTATGTAATTGGCAGGCCGTTGTGGTGGGCTCTGGAAACAGCAGGCATTGTGGGCGACGAGGGCATCCTTGGGTCAAGCATGAGGGAAAGGAACAGAGGCACTGCGTGGTACGGGGAATACGTCCTGGTGCCCCTGGTAGAGAAGGCCGGGAATGCGATCATCCAGATGCAGGAAGAGGCGGGGGCTGGTCCAGCAGATGCCTTGTACAGTTGGTCAGGCTTCAGCAAGACCTTTGCTAGTGCTATAGAAGGAGGATCCCAAGACCAGCTGCATAAAGACGACGTGAAGGTGTTGTTGAAGTTCCTTGAAAGGGATCGGGGTGTTTTGGTCTATGACAAAAATGTGAGCCATTTGCCGTATTCCCTTCATTTGGTCCTTATGTCTTTTGCATAGGTAATAAAGTTTGTCGACCCCAGTGGGCCTTCAGAGGAACGAACAATCACAGCAGTCGACCGGGGTGTGTTAGAACTCAAGAATGCCGTAGAGTCTGTTCGTACTCAAATAGACGCGCTCCAACGTAAGATGGACAGGTGTGTACAATCACCATTAATCTGGCCCTGTCTCTCATTGTCTTCTGTTGCAGGTGTACGAGGGATGCATCAGCAGCATTGAGGCAAGACCGCAAAGCTATCGCTCTGAACCATATACGGTTACGGAAGCAGCTTCAAGAACTCCTAACTAAACGACTCAGCTCTTTGAGTACGCTCGAGAGTACATTGCTGACTGTCGAAGCCTCCATGGGTGACATCGAGGTAATTGTATTCATTCGCATCCGATCTATCCGGAAGTTTACGCTTCCTTCTACAGATCATGAACTCATACGAGGCCTCCACCGCTACATTGAAATCTATCCTCACACATCCCTCGTTACAGCGCGAGAACATCGACAAGACATTAGAGGCTCTTGCAGAAGCTAATGCCGATGCTCGCGAGGTCAATGAGGCTGTCCAGATTGGAGGCGACGTCGCTGTGGGCGCTGCTACGGACGACGATGTGGAAGAGGAATATGAAGCTTTATTGCGGGAAATGGAGACCATCGAGATCGACGAGAAGTTTCTGGAGTCTCGACGGAGATTGCAGGAATCTGAAGCACCTCAGCATCGTCCTGTGTCTCAACAGCAGGGAAAACAAGAGAGGACGCCTGTTCTGGCTGCTTAAGGGGCTCCGTTTCTTGTCATGGTCCGTGCCATGCTATGACTGTTATGTATATTATGACTTTACGATCCACAGTGACATTCAGTAGACTCGGCGCATATGCTACATAGATCTTCCAATGCTATCATATCCACACTTTCTCAATGTCCCCACCACGGGATTTCTCGACCATTTGCCGAGTCGGATATCTGCGACGATCATCTTTGAGTTTTGCTCCCTAAAACTCGATATTGCGGTATCGACTATTATCGCCCATTGTCGTTCTCGCGTGTGTAACAGCCGTTGAAGCTGAAACACCGGTCAGTTCAGGGAGGAGAGGCGCACTGACGTTCGTTGACATCCCAGAAGAGCTGAAAGATGTGAACGGGGTTGTCGATGCATTTGTTCCAGATGCAGGTATACTGGGGTCAGGCGTCGAGGGGTACATGGAATAGTTGTGCGGCCATGTACTTGGGTCATCGGGGTTCTTGAGCCGCCGTCAAACTATGTCCCGTTACGATCATCAAAAGGCACTCACATATAGCTTCATCGTTTGCGGGGCTGTAGTCGTTGACGTCCGGGGCGGCGGCGAGGTGGTGGTTACGATGGTTGTCCCTGTGAAATGGCTAACAGGAGGAAATCCTGTCCCTCCTGAAGTGTGTGCCATGCTTCTGCCCGTGTCATGAGGATACACCGCGCCCAGAATGTCGATTCTCTCGGCCTCTTGCCGGCGCCTTCGACGACGGCGGAGTAGAAAGAACACGACCAGCCCGGTAATGATTAAGAAGCCAACGCCGCCCGCCACACCACCGACTATTGCACCGATATCCACCGAACCATCTGTCTTTCTGGGTCGAGGAGTCCCAGTCTGTTCACCCTCTGCCGGAGCATTAGAAATGCGATGCAAAAGTATTGGTATTGGTGAATGTGCACCTATCGCTCTCGCTCGTGGCGCAATCCACGCTCCTCCGTCCTATAGGTATATCCAATCAGTTCCTCGTGAGCGGTGAAAGGAAAGGGATTGGCGACCACCTCGTAGACTTGGTCAAACGCCCAGTTTGGTACCACCAAGCCGGCTGGTAAGGGTTCTGGAAATTCTGTGTACGTTGTGCTACAATTGCTTTTGAAAAGGTTCCAACTGTTTCGATAACGATAGACATATCGTTAGCTTGCCCGGAGGAAATGTGCGAGAGCTTACTTTATCCAAGACCGCTGTTGGCAGTGAGCGCAAGCGCTTAGCAAGGAATAGAACACGGTGTTGCATCTGCACGAAGGGGCCTTCCCAGCTTCAGGTCCGAGATAGTTCTGGTCTTGTGGAAGTAGTGGAATGCCGAATACTTAAAGGAGAGTGATGCTCTTAGGCAAACAACGGAAACTGGGAATGCCATGTACTCACCACCGCCCGAACACGTCTTGGCCAGTTCCGCCGCAAGATAACAAGGGCTCTCTCCCTTCGAATTGAACGTCTGGGTCCCCAACTACCGTCAGCGCGAGGTGTCTACTAGATACATTGGAAGCCCGTTCTTACCCATTCCTCTGCGGAGCAGTTCGCCAATGGCACATTGTTACTCATTTTCGCTGTTCAGGGGTGGGGAAGAAGAAGAAGAGGGGGCGAGCGGCCTTAAGGGTCTTCTGGGGAGGTTAACCAAAGGGCACCATTCGGTGAGTTCCATATCAAAGCGTTCATCGATAACGCTGTGCTGAGTGAATCCAGACAAATAAACTCAAGCGCCCGTTCGCTCCAATGTGGTTTCCAGAGGGATGAAAGTTGTAATGAAGAATCTCCTGCGGAGCCGCGATCCATGCGGACAGGTTCCAAAAGCGCTCTAATGAATGAACGGGTGGTCTCCTCAGGGCAACATCCAGCGGAGTGCGGAAATGAGAAACAACATGGCAGGGAGAGGCAGTCGGCAGAGAGCAAACATTGACAGCAAGCTCGACATGCGTGAACTCATGCGATCGACTGCCAAAGGAACTCGGCAATGGGTAGACTCGCAACCAGTACTTTACGCTGGGACCTTTGTTTGCTGTATGTTTGTCGTCAGCCTCATCAGAACAAACATCAAAATCTTACCTTGGAAGGAAGGCGCGCGCAAACAAAAGGTCCCATGCGTAAAGACTGGGACGCTCGAACCAGGTTTCATAGGAACCCCAAAAGCGTGACAACGACTTAGCGAAAATTCGCGTGTCGACGCTCCACCCTCTCTATAGCGGCCAACGACCCGACTCAAAACAACGTATCTCACATGTCACCCTCTATAACGTTATTTCAAATCGATAATGCGATTAAAGACGACTCTAAAAATACATTTTTTTTGAACATTTTAACTTGTGTTCGAGCGGGGTGTATCTGGGTGAGGGGGAGAGGAGGAGGAGGTAGGTTCCATGGATATTATGAGGTGGAGGAGGATAAGGGAATGGATAAGGGTGGTGATACACGATCTGAGGTTGTGGGGGAGGAACGTAATAGAATGGATAAGGGACATATTGCTGTACTGGGATCGGGTGAGGTAGCCGAGGGTAAGTCTGGGCCTGCGGGACTGCCATCAATGTCGAGTAAATACTTGGATGATGAAGATGAAGGTATACCCACGTATGAAGAGCTCGAACGGGTCCTCGAACCAGAATTGGTCAGGATCATGAGGGAGGTGCGAGAAGGGTTGGATGAGGCTGCTTTACCCCGGGTTGCTGATGACGATGTCGCGTATGACATGGACAATATTGGCGGCGATATGGATTCAGAATCCTCAGATTCTGATGATACAGATAGCGTAGATGAAGTTCCCGATGGTATCTTATTTATGGAGGCGACAGGAGAGGAGGGTAGTTCGTAACATGTAATTGAAGTCGTATGTACCGCGTTAATTACAGGCGCGCGCGCGTGGAATTTTCTCAAGTCAAAGTGTGACAGGCGTGACACGCCAAAACCTGGTTGGATCGTCCCAGCCGGTTCACGGAGTGACCCTTGCCATGTGGTCACGTGTGAACCGGCTGGTCGCGAGCCTAGGCAATGGGAAGGCTCCGATAGGGGATGTCATGTGATCTAGTTATAGGCGCGTCTTCAGCTTAGGGGCCGTCGCGGGGAAGCTGAGCGCTGAGATACATGCTCCTCCTTTACAGTTGGACCCACAATGCCTGGCGTTAGTCGGATCTAAGGTGCATCCGAAAGCGAGGCCTGTAATTCCTTCTGCGCTCAATACCTGCGGCGCATCTGGGCTCATATACCAGCGCCCGTGCGAGGTCTCCCACTTGAACGGGGATGCAAAATAATCGAAGAGCGGGGATCACGGCCATCGTGCTCGAGGCGAATTGGTGACCAGGTATCAGCGATAAATAGGCTGAGAGAATCAGACCATACACTGAAATCCCTACATCATATACATGTTTTATACTTCTGCGACTCCAGTATAACCACGAGCCTGGCTAGAGGATACTTGGCTCGGGGGCGCTATCTGGGTGCCAAATTGCGAAGCATTCAAGCTTTCTTGGGATCTTCTCGTCGTAATAGTCGTTTGAATGACAGAAGCAGGCGGAGGTGAAGCCGCTGGGAAATATCCGGTGTCAAAGGAAGTATTCTGTCGCAAAGAACAGGATGAATGGTTAGCACTTCTATCTCTTGGAAGGCGGCCAATAAGACCTACGTAGAAATTAGGGTTCATGGGAGAGACAGCGCCACTTTGGCTGGTCATGGTCATGGGGGGCGGAGAGCTGGGCGGCGGAGAGCTGGCTGCAAGGGGAGCATGGCTGGCGCCGTCGTCTATCACGAAGTCCCGCGGTGGACTGGTTTCGTCCTTCCTCTTTTTGCGGAGCAAGAACCAGAATATGGCCAACCCAAGCGCTACGAGACCCACGAGACCTCCCACAATGCCACCAGCGATAGCGCCTGCGTTCGATTTGCCTGCGCTCTCTGAGCCCTGAGTAGGCTTCGACGTCTGTTCCGAGTTAAAGGTGCTCTGGCTGATTGGAGGTAAGCTTTCAGATGTTGGTGTGTTAGGTGTACTGGATGGTGTTTCTGACTCGGCGGCCTCTAATCATTATGCGATTCGATCAGTACTTGGTACCGGCCCTGCAGAGGAACACGGGCTGACCTTGCCGCGCTCGAGCTGCATTCCATCGCTGCTCCGGCTTCAAGAGATAAATCAGTGCGTAGAATCGTTAAACCAGGTGGGAAGAGAAGACATACCAATTCAGTCACGTTGATATACGCCCATCGAGGAACCACAGTGCCCTCTGGAATCTCATTGGGAAAGCTAGAGACAGGGTGTATGTTAAATCTATAGTCACTGCAGAGAGAACGCAAGGATCATACTCTGCGATTGTGCGGAAGGTTGGTGGGCAGTTGGCTACCCATGTCGTCCAGTTGGCTACTGTCCGTCCTTGACATGCACCACAGGCCGCAGTGAGGGAGTAAACCACGGTGTTACAATTGCAGACATTAGCCCGAGTGGCATTTGGCCCACTATAGTGGGTTCCTTCAGGGATAAGGTCAACCGAGACGACTTGAAGAGAGCAATTAGCCTCGGCGGTGTTCCAGTGAAAGCAAGTTTAGCTACTGACTGGTACCACAGCCCGACTGAAGATACGAAGAAACTAAGCATGGACTTTGGTTTCTGTCGTTAAAAGCCTAAAAGAGGACCCCCCCAATCAGTTGCATGGGGATTTCTATGATTGTGCCACAACGCACCCAGTCGTAGGCATCACTGCAGACGACGTTAGACCTTTGGCCAAGCGCCGACGCGAACAAGGAGAACAAGTAGGCGGCCTTCCAAAGCGAGGACATGGCGGGATCGTCACAGGGCACTGAATAGCGGAGGTAGACTTATCGCGTCCTAGATATTGAAAGGGAAGGCCCACATCTACTAAGTAGATGTTATGGCGATGATGTAGGCGTCGTTTTGAGAGAAGGAACACAGCATCGTCGGCGAAATGAGAAATTGCTGCCGGACCGCATGGATTGGTTTTCGCCCTGGACGGGCGTGCTCGGGGAGCTCAAGGACAAACTTCTAAACCCTCACAGTATCCACCTTTTCTCAAGACACGATAGAACAGTATAGAGATATGCCGGTCAGGAGTCAACAGGCTTCTTTCTCATTGAAAGGTCATAGAGTAGTGTTTTTCGTAGAATCAATAGTGAAGTATAGACAAGTGCAGTAGATAGCCTCTTTAATACTCGTTGCGCGAAATGTTCAGGAGCAAATCCAATTGATAGGTATATTGACGGGGAGCGAAGACCGTAAAGTGAAGTGATCAGAGTTCAGCCACGCCAGTGTACCGCCCTGGAGGTGCCCCCTGGGAGCCTCCTGTCTGGCTAGGCTGTGCATAGCCGCTGTAGACCTGCGAAGGCTGAGGGCCATAGTTGGTCGATCCTGATTGTCCTGTGTGATTCGTTGCGACGAAGCTTCCGTTGTGGGGATACGAATTCGGGAATTGAGGGGGTGGAGGGGAGCCGGCATGCGAACCCGTGTTCTGCGGTGAGAAGTTCTGTTGCGTGGGCCAGGTCGAAGGATCGTTGGGATCCTGAAGTACAGTTAGACAAGAGAAGTCTCAGAGGGAAGAAGCAGACATACGTAGACTTTGGGAACAGGGATCGAGGCTGAGAAGTTGCTTCCGTCAGCGTATTGATTTTGAGCCATGGCCTGCTCAGGCGGAGGAGAGTAGACAGGGGGTGGTGGTGAGTATGGCTGCGGCGTATACATAGACGAAGGCGGGATCTTCGAGTTCCTCTTTCGGCGAATGAGCCAGAAGATCAACAGTCCGAGAAGGGCGAGGAAGACCACGCCTCCGATTACTCCTCCTGCAATAGCGCCTACGTTGGTCTTTCCATCGTCGTCTCCACTGGCATCCGAGGGTCTTGAAGTAGGTTGCCCGACGCCCACGCTCTCAGGACCCCCTTCTATCAGTCAGCATCGCTCGAACGGTTCAAGGCAAATATTCTTACTGGCTGATTGAGCGCGGGTCACATTGAAAATATCTTCTTCCATCTAGAAAAAGTTCAGTTGAGGTGGGAGGTAAAACTATGGCGTTACTTGCTGGAATATCCAGATAAGCCCAGTGGGGCACTGCGATGCCAGAGGGAATAGGCTGGGGGAATCTAGAGGACCTATATGAGAAGACGCCTCTGTTTGAAATATGAAGCAACACACGTCTGGACATAAACCTCTGAGCAATTGGCGTTGTATCGAGACCATCTAAGCAATCGTTTAGTTTTTTTATCGAGCTCTGGTCATCGTCGGGAGAAACATACGAGATGAAGTTTCTGTCCTGACAATCCGCACAAGCGCTCAGCATTGCATAGTACACGGAGCTGCATCGACAAGGTGTAGCCGCTGTGCGAGGTGGTCCCAGATACACATAGGTCTCATCGAGGGGTGGTAGTCGAAAATCTGACGGTGATCATTTAGTTGCCACGTCCAACATGATCGAATTTGAAGACGGAACCCACCACCGCCCACGCAGGCCCCGCCGAGCTGTGAGGCTACGGTGCAAGGGCTCTGGTTGCGGCTGTTGAAAGCCTGCGTGCCACGGTTAGGCTTCTCATGGTGCACATCGCATCCAGCGAAAACTCACCCAGTGACTTTGGCTCACGCAAATTGCAGTACCCGACATGGTGGACTACAGCGTCGGTGACGAACGGGGGTCGACGCTGGGTGCAGGGAGAGACCAGAGTGCGGGGATTGTCCGTTCGACACAAGGCTTGTACCATTCATTTCAAAGGTGATAGCCATCAGGCACCGCCCACACCTGCATTAAGCAATCCTTTGATGCCGCAAACTACACCCGCGTTTAGCGCCCATGAACGTGGCCTCCGTATTCCCCCGGCTGGTCCATGCTGAAATAGACTTAAATACAGGCTATATATTTGTACAGTAGTAAAGCCCGACTGGACGACCAAAAAAAAGAAGGAAGTCACGGTGAGGGGGCAAAGCAAATTCATTGATGACCCTGTGTCAATATATATTATCACCACTTCTTCAACACGCCTTGGAATCAGAGAAGTGCGCCATGACGTACTTAGGAATAATCAGCGCCGGATACTTGGATCGTAGGATGACCACCACCTCCCACTTTCCCAATAGGACCCTTCTCGTCATGAGGCTGAGTCTCTGAGCGCGATCGTGTATCGTTGAAGAATTCCCCGACACGTAATCGGCGTGCACGGCGGCGACGAATAACCAGAAAGGCAACCAAGGCGACGAGGAGGATCCCGAGCAGCGCGCCTGTAACCGCCCCACCGACTTTATTCGCATAAGACATTTGACCAGCCTTTTCTTTTTCGGAAGCATCGCTTGCGGGCTTGGCTTCACCCTCAGGCGTTGTGGTCGGTTCAACAGCCTCAGGCTCCGTTTTAATGGAGGTTTCAGGGCCAAGCTTTCCATTCACAAGCGTTTCTGCTGGGGCAGGCGCTGACACCGCCGAAGATTCTGTTGCGTCTGTCATTGAGGTTCTTCAGTGTAATCACTGGATTAGGTGGATGTTGATGTGCATGACTCACTGGCATTCTCCCTGGCTAAGAACTGGTCGAATGTATCGCTTTCCTAACCACCCTCTATCAGCGACTGTGAAACAATTCTAGGTTGTGACTTACAGTAACGTCTTGATACGCCCAAGCAGGGACAAGAACACCCTCAGGCAGTGACTCAGGGAACCTGTAAAGTCGTTACATGCATGAAGGATACTAAGTCGAATAAAGCAAGGTTACTTACTCTCCTAGCGTGACTTGAGGACAATTGGCGGACCATTCGCTCCACCTAAAATTCCGAGCTTGTCCGAATTAAAGTAGACGTAGGTCGCTGTAAGACTGACCTTCTCACTGTCTTCCCCTGGCACAGGCCGCAGGCGGTCATCAAAGAGAATACCACTGTATTGCATATACATGTGTTTGCATTCGCGACCAATGTTGGGCCTGGATAATGTTGATCTTCGGCCAGTGGGAGGACTTCGAAAACTGGGCAAGCAAAAGATGTCAGATCGTGAACGCCACATGGAATAGGATCGCAGCGAAACTCACTGCCGTCTTCGCTGCAGACTGATTGCAAAGAGGCTGCGACTTCGCATGGAGTCTTTCCCTGCGAATTGTTTATCTACACCTCGCAGTCAGTCAGCGAGGCTGAAGTAGCAGCCGTGAAGCTGAACGAACCCAAGTGTAATATGGCAAACAAACCGCCTTTGAAGTTTGGGCGTACGCGATGGATGGAAGGCAAGAGAGAAGATAAAGGCCCAGCAGTGTCCAGACCATCGCGGTAACCAAGACACGTCCTCGTGCGCAGGGGCAGGGAAGGGGGATCAGAGGATGATCCTCATCTGAATCGGTTATAAGTAGAAAGTCAAGAACCTCCTGCCAGCGAGGGGGGGCTGCGCCGTCTGGACACACGAAGTACACATTGTGATATGAAGCATCACAACTTGCCGTCTACCTGACGGCTTCCGTTGTGGGTGATTATGGAGAGAACATCCATGTTGAACAAGGTGACAGTATGGCCGAGAACAAAAGGATGGTATATGTGGCATGTCGCGTCCCACGATTGGCATAGTCAAGGTTCGACTAATGCCGATTGGTAGGAATGAATGATGGGCGTGCCTATAAGCAAGACCAACAAACAGAAGAAGGACAGAACTTACGGTGCCACTGCGGCCTTTGGACACGCAGGTCTCATTTTGAAGGGTTGACGTTGGCGAGCAGATGTCATCTCTGGAAGAAGTCTGATCTCTAGACTTTATCGGAAGTAAAGTGTCTACGACTGGCAATATACGCCAGGATGAAGGACCAGGAGGCTGTCGACAATAAGTTTGGGAGCGAGGAAGCGAATGGCGGGCTCTGAGCTCTTAATATTTGCATTCCTTTCGGTATAAGGTAATGTACAATGGTCTACACGAAGACGTCAGCGCAAATAGTACATTCATTACACAAGGACGTACTATTGGGGATGGAATTTGATTTCTTCAAGTTACAAATTTACTCAAAGACATCGCGCATGTAGACACGCTTGTACAACTTGGCGCCTTCACGCTGAATAGCATCAATCTCTTCTTGAGTCAAATCAGGAATCTTCTCGGCGTCCTGGAATTCCTTGATACGCTCGGCTTTGCTCGTGGTTCTGGGTCAAAAGAGAGTCAGCAAGGCCGATATTGACAAAGTCCATGAAGGGAGCATACGTGATAACGACCACGCCCTTTTGCAAAAGCCATTTAGTCAAGACCTGGCCAGTAGAAACCGGAGCCCCTCTTGCTTTCTCCAACCTGGCGCGGATGTCGGGCAAAACGGCGTCCAAGGGTCCTCCAACAGCATGAGTCAAAGGAGTCAAGCCGCTGTAACTGGCAGTGACAATTCCCTTCTCCTTGTTCAAGTTGTAGATAGGCTCCGCTTGCTTCCAGACGTAAGGATGGAGTTCAATCTAATGAGGCATCTTAGTGCGGGGAGCTCATCCAAGGCGAGAATTACAAACCTGGTTAACGGCGGGCACAATTTCGGCGGTGCTGAGAATAGTGTTCAAGTCCTCGACACGGAAGTTGGAAACACCAATCGACTTGGCCAGTCCGTCGCGCTTCATGCCTTCCACCTGACGCCAAAGGTCCTGCAGCCTGCCTTCCTTATTGGCGGGAGAAGGGCTGTGAACGAGGAACAGGTCAACATAATCAATGCCGAGTTTCTTCAGGGATTCCTGCAAGGTCTCTTTTACACTCTGACCAGGGGCGAATCCGAGACCAGGTTTGAGCTTGGTGGTGATGAATAGCTCGGAGCGGGGTTTCCCAGTGGCTTTGATAGCGGCTCCAATGGACTCTTCGTTACCGTAGACCTGAGCACCGTCCAAATGGACTACGCCATTGTCCAGAGCGAGGCGAACGTTGTCCGTCGCGTCCTTGTTGTAGAGAGCAGTCCCAGTGCCAAAGCCGAGCCAAGGGATCTGGTTACCGTCGTTGAGCTTTACCGTCGACATTCTTGAGTGGAGTACAGAGCCAGGTTTTGAGCCCCTTTTTATAATTGCTGGAAGGAAAGACGATCGTGATGACCTATATGACGAATCATAACGGACCAGAATCCGATGTGTAAGAATCCATGAAATTCGAAGCTGAAGGAAATCCATAGACTGACGGGACCAATTACCAATGTCGAGGCTCGCGGCTCGCCTGCCCTAAAGATAATTTCAAAGTCCGATTAGAAAAAGCGCTCGGCCCCCACGTCCTTCCCTTATCTTTTAACAACTACTCCAGGCGCGCTCACATGTTCGCCAGCCCCTTCTCTACAGCGCGGGCGGAAATCGAAAGCGTCTCAGAATAGTCGATGCACCCTTTGGCCGGTCAACCTGCATAGTGGTGGTTGCTCTCGGTCACCTGGTGTACCAACACTTTTTTTCGTCAATCCTTTCTTGGTAGCCTCATACAACGTTTAGCCGGCTTAGAATGGCGTCAGAAAATGTATTCCATACTCATAAATATAAAGATAAATCATGTACTAAACAGGATGACGAACAGTCTGGTACAGGTTTACAATGCTGGGTGTACAATTTGTACAATACACACAACAGGATCGAAAGTACACGTGTAAACAAGACAGTATCCATGCCGTTAAGGTGATTGGTTGGTGGGGGAAAGGGCCACTTGGCTGCCAGAAGCATAGCGCAGCGTGACAACCTTTGCCTCCATGGGTGTGGGCGAAGGGCTAGCTCTGTACGGATAACCAAGAGAAGACCCTGCGACGGAAGAGCGCCCGTTGGAGATGCCTGAAAACCCGGACAAGGAAGCGCCAATGCTTTCCCGCGTGAAGCTCTGCCGCGTATAGTAGGCATGGTCGTCGACTGATTCGTAGTCTCCGTATTCCTGAGTCAAGACGTCAGTCTACGTTGAACCTATGGGCTGGAAGGAAGGCTTTACCTTGACATCAACCAAGCGAGCATCAGTTGAAACCCTGGGAGGAAGCGTGGGGGATTCCGGTCGAACGTCCGAACCAGAGGCGACACTTTGTGGGATCGAATTGCGATTGTTCATGAGGGGCGGAATGAAAGGTTGAGGTTGCTGAGCCTGAGCAAAAGGGTAAGGCGAAGTAACTCTACTCTCGCCGTCTCCTTGGCCATACTGAGCCATATAGGCTGTGGATGGAGGAGTTCGATTCCTGCGGCGGCGAAGAATGAAGAAATAAACGAGTCCAGCGATAAGTAAGAGGAGGAAAAGTCCACCAATAATACCTCCGATGATAGCTCCCAAGTTGTTCGACTTGCGAGAATCACCAGAAGCATCGTCCCCAGACCCACCGGGAGGTCCATTGTTACCACCTGGCTTGCTTGTGGGATTAAGGCCAAATGGATCGTCACTAGGGTTGGGAACGACGTAGTGTGGGGAATTGGGGTCCTGTTGTTCTGGTGAAAGCGTTGAGGTGCGTGTGCGCGTGTTAGTGGAAGGATTGGAATTGGAAACGATCGAAGATTCATTTGTCTCAGCTGGGTTGGAAGCATCCCGCGAAGCAGTCGTCTCGACTATCCGTGTGATGATAACGGTAATGCTGCTGTCGGCGATGGTAGAGATGATTGTCTCTGTATCTGGCTGCTGTGGCTGAGCTGGATTATTGGGTTGGGTTGGTTGCTGAGTGGGTCCTGCCGGAGGTGTACTTGGCGGTGCCGGCTGTTGAGGCTCGGTTGGCTGCTGGGGCGGAGAGGGTCGTTCAGTTTGAGGGGGAGGCCGGGGAGGTTGCGGGGGTTGAGTAGGCTGCGGGGGTTGTGCTCCAGATTGAGCCCGTCTCGGGTCGAATCTATCGTCCGGAGGATTATCCTGTTCCAAATGAACACGACGAATTGCGGGTAGGATATTATTGTTGCTTACGTTGTACCTGAGAAACAGCCAGGAAGGAAGCTGGAACGATCCGGCTGCAGACACACTTTTGATTGAGCGCCTATCTTTACAAGCTCGCATGAGTACTGACCACCCTCGATGCTAGAAAGTCAAAGTGAGTGACTTTAGACACTACTCTCAGGAGAATGGTTACTCACCCTCCGTTTACAACATTGTGGCTGTTGCAGTTCTGACGCCATTGACGGAAACTACAACGCGGTTCAGCGAGAAATAAGCCGACAGGGATATGAGATCTCATACGGCCAAGGTTGTCTCCCATTGCAGACTTCGCAAGCCATGACCAAGGAATAGTAGACCGACGAGCAGATACACCTGTTCTGGTACTCAGATGTGGGTCCGTCGTTCAGCGGGCGCTGGAATCCTGTGGGCTGTCGACCTAATGGATAGGGGTGACATGAGACGGCTGTAATCCGTTCCCTAACATCTCGACTCACTCGTACTACAACTCGACGAGCGCCGCAGTTGGTCCGCGATAGAACACGGGTTCATTCCCATCTGTTCGCCAGAGTCTCTCTTAAGCTGTTGTCATCGCTATTTTGGGTAAGGAAGCGAGGACGTACCCAGCTCGGACATGATTGCGCCAGTCCCGAGGCCACCCACTGTGCAACGAAGAGCAGGGTGAGGAGGGTTGTCAGCAAGGACATGGATAAAGGAATGTAAGGGTTAGGGTGGTGGGGAAAAAGACATCGAATGGGAAAACCACCTCAGCGGGTGGGCTCGGTCGGTCAGATGGTTTTGTTTGATTCGAGAATGATGGATCACACCCTATCACCCCCTGTGAGCCCCTGTGAGAAGTCTGATGTTTCGTCGGGGCTAATAGCATGATCCATCCTCCCAGCGGAGGTTCCAAAAAGAAGAAGAAAGGCTTGAAGAGGCGCGACAGTGCCGAACGACGGACACCTCTGAGGCACACTTGGAGCGACAACATGCAAGACGCACAGAGATGCATACTGGGCAGGGCCAGGGGGCTAGCAGTGGCATCATTCAAATTTCGACATGACTTTCCTGTTTTTCAAATAATGTTCCACTGTTCCAGGTCGAAAGGGTTAACGTTGTTGCACAGATTTCTGTGATTCGTCGAGATATATTACCTGAATATCCTGAATATATTTCCTGCAATTCCGCTGAGTTTTGAACGAAGGGCGACTGAACGAATCTCGATGCCATGGCCGTTGTTGAGCAGTCCAGCGACGATCAGAAAGTTTATTCGGTGAGTGCCACGCGAGCGATGACACGCCGGCGGGTCGCGGGAAAACAGTGGGCGAGGCGCTGATCAATGACATCGAGGGCGCATCACCGCCGAAAGGGTCAGCTTGGGGTTAGGGTCCTCTATTAGTCAGAACTATACAGCTCTCAAGCCACTACCGGCGCTTGCCGAGTGGTCCCCGACACACTTTGAGATTGTCGACAGAAAGTCCGCACGTCGTCAAGATCCCAAATGGCCCCCTCAACAACGTACGTCCCGATGCTTGAGCACTGTACATGACGAAACTAACGTCTTGTTTAGCGTCCCGACCGCCGCGGTTAGTAGCGAGCACCAGTTTTGGAGATGGGATTTGGAAGTTGATTTCGTGTTGATATAGGCCATCGAGGTCCCGGAGACCCTCCTCAAGAAACGCAAGCAAAACGAAAAGGCCCGGGAAGAGCGACTCGCTGCTGCCACCGCTGCCCGCAAGGTGAGATTTGCCTCGATTATGCTGGGAACTTGGGGAGGGACTTCTGGGAGTTTTATGATGCATTCGATTCATTCGAAGAATGGCTAGTGTTAACGCACGATGCTGCCTTCAATTAACCATCTTTCGGGACTGAAATTTTGGCTTTTGGCGACTTTATATTCAAACGCAACCTTGGAATTTGAGCTTACGCGCTTTTATTTTCCAGGCTGCCAAGGCTAAGCGAAAGGTCATCTTCAAGCGCGCCGAGGCCTATGTGAAGGAGTACCTCAACAAGGAGAAGGAGGAGATTCGATTGAAGCGTGCTGCCCGTGCATCTGGCGACTACTATGTTCCTGCCGAACCCAAACTCTACTTCGTGATCCGTATCAAGGGGTGAGTCCTCCGTTAGTTATCTCGCTCCAAACTGTAGCTTGACAATGTCACAGTATCAACGAAATTGCTCCCAAACCCCGCAAAATCCTCCAGCTCCTCCGTCTCCTCCAAATTAACAACGGTGTCTTTGTGAAGGCCACCCGTGCCACCCAGCAGATGCTCCGTCTCGTTGAGCCCTACGTCGCCTATGGGTGAGCAAATCTGCCGTAACGTTTTACCGACGACACAAGTGCTTATCCGAATTGCAGCGAACCCAACCTCAAAACTGTCCGGGAACTTATCTACAAGCGCGGCTACGGCAAGGTCGACAAGCAGCGTATTCCCCTCACCAACAACCAGGTCATTGAGCAAGCACTCGGCAAGTACGACATCCTTTGTGTTGAAGACTTGGTCCACGAAATCATCTCTGTTGGCCCCAACTTCAAGCAGGTGGGTCGATTGTTCCTATGCTAGCCTTATCGTGACGCTAACGGCCGGTTGTTTCTAGGCCTCCAACTTCCTCTGGCCCTTCAAGCTCTCCAACCCCACTGGCGGCTGGAGGACGCGCAAGTTCAAGCACTATATCGAGGGTGGTGACTTTGGTGACCGGGAGTCGAACATCAACAAGCTCGTTAGACAGATGAACTAAACAGCTTGTATCCATTTGCGTTTCTTATCCGTTTAAAGGAGATGCTTGATGTGGGCCAGGCGGCTTCTCTCAGATTTTGGATGGGACCATCCGTTACCTATGTTCTTCCTATGCACTATGACGACCATGAGCATTATTTTTGTTATCAATAGCCACGCACGCATAACCCACGCCATCGTTTCAGAGAGTGATCATGAGTTCATTTATTGATTCTCCAACCCCAAAAGTGAAAAATTGTTAAGCGATCGGTGACGGGGCAAGCGGGAGACAGGTCCGAAGTGGCGATAAATAAAAGGCAGTGATGTCGGGCCCTGATTCGTGACCAAACGCCCCCATCCCACCACTCACCACAGCCGCCACCTCAAGAGTTCTGCTCGATGAGTCGCCATGAACACCCGATCCAGCGTATGCTGACGGCCAACGCCCAGTGGGCTGAGGACGTCCAGAGGGCTGAGCCTTCGTTTTTTGAGCAGTCTGCCAAGGGCCAGTCCCCCCATGTGAGTTTCTCGCTTTGTCGACAAACACACACTGCTCACTCATCAATTAGACGCTCTGGATCGGTTGCGCAGATTCTCGAGTACCAGACTCTATCGTCACTGGCTCAAAACCAGGTGAAATCTTTGTCCATCGCAATATCGCGAAGTATGTCTCTATCACTGCCTTAAAAACCTCCCCTCTAACTCCGCTACCCCACAGCCAGCTCAAATTGGACGACTACAATGCCCTGTCCGTCCTTCGCTATGCTGTCGACTATCTCGGTGTAGAACACGGTGCATTATTTCACATTCTTTCTTGACGAGCGTCATTCCAACCATTCTCCTACCTAGTTGTCGTCGTTGGCCACACCGAGTGCGGTGGTGCAGCAGCCTGCCTTGCCGCCGCTCAGGACGTCAACCTCGACCTCGACAAGCCCATCGCCACCGTCGGCTCTCTCCCTCCCGACTCGTCGCTCAACAGGTGGCTCGAGCCTCTCACCCGACTTGCCGTGTCGCTCGAGCTGTCCAGTACCCCCCACGAGGAGGCTCTTCCTCTGGTCGTTGAAGAGAACGTGAAGATGCAGGTTGAAAACCTGGCCAAGACGCATGCTATCACGGAGGCATGGACCAAGGGCACCAGGAAGGGACAGGATGTCTGGATCCATGGATGGGTCTACGATATCTCGACTGGAAAGTTGAGGGACCTCAACGTTTCTCGAGGCCCTCCTCCCAAGAAACCTCTCGCTGAAACCCCGGTCTGCGCTGAACCTGAGGAGTACATCCCTGTTGACGAACCTGTCTACGGGCAACCCAGCGATTACATCCACGTCGACAACGCTCTCCCCTATTACTATGAGGAACCCGAGGAGTACAACCCTATCAAGGCTGGCCCGGCTCACTATGGAGTGAGCGAGGAATACGCCCAAGTCGACAAACCTCCCAAGGCTGGTCCGATTCAGGTCTTTGCTTGAATATAACTACCCGAATTACAACACGGACGGACATATCTATAGCTACTAGTACATACAATTCACAATTCAGAAACAGAAGCAAATTAGTGTAATCCAACAAGAAGTTACTTATTAGAAATGGTCAAACTATTGGTTTATTCGCTGTGACATTGAGTAATGATGACGCTCGCATTTGGTTAGCGGACCTCGGACGACGGTCACGCTTGTCCATCACTCACTTGGTCCAAACCTTGGGGCACACGGTGGCCTCGCGGTCGTACTGACTCTTCTTCTCAATTCTCCGAAACGACCATTCTCATGGCAGCCAACCAGAATTCCGAGGGGCTGCTAGTCCAGATAACCTCCTATAACACCAACCTCCAGGGCGTGCTCGGGCTGCCGCAAGATCTTGTCGACTGGCTCTCACCCACTCTCCAGGTCTCCAACTTTCTGTCGGGCAAAAAGAGAGCTCCAGACATTGTCGCTGTGGGTTTCCAGGAACTGCTGCCTCTGCATCTGGGCCGTGAGTTTCGTCCCTTGGCCATGGGAGTCGTTTATTTAAACTAATGGGTCTACCCGGTACCCTCCTCCGCACCTATCTCCAACTGTACTAGTCGCTGGCCTTTCCAAAGCTGTTCTAGACAATCGCAATGCGCTTATCCTCTCTCAGATAGAGGCACACGCGCCGAACAAGGAGTCGTATTCCCTCGTCGCCAAGATCGCCAATGTGGGGATTGCGCTATTGGTTTATGCGCGCGATGATGGGATTGCGAGGAGGATTGGGGATGTGCAGACCCAATGGACGGGTACTGGACCAGGGTATATGGGGAATAAAGGTGCGGTTGGCGTGAGGTTTACCGTGAGCGGCGTGGATGGTGCGGCAGTTCCGGAAGTCTATACGTGAGTCTGGATAATATTCTGCTCGCTGGAGGAATACTGAACGCGTGATGTCATCAGGTTTGTCAATTGCCATTTGACCCCGCACGACCATAAACTTCAACATCGTCTGAACGACTATAAACATATCGTCTCGACCCTTCTCTTCAAGCCTATTTCACCGTCTAGCCATGTCCCAAGCACGCTCTACGACACGTCCCATCTCTTCGTCTTTGGAGATATGAACTTTCGATTGGATACACCCGTGTCAACATCTATCGTCTCTCCCAAGAAGGACTTTGCAGCCTTTGAGGAATCACTGGATAAGCCCACATTTAGGGAGGAGGTGAAAGAATATGATCAACTCCTCGTGGAGAAGAGGAAGGGGAACGTGTTTGTTGGGTTGAGAGAGGGCGAGTTTTGGAAGTTCAAATGTAGTTACAAGTATAAGATCGGGGAAACGGATAGGTATAGGTGCGTTCTCATTATTGTTTCTTGAAGGGCAATGCTGATTGGACTTGGGTAGCTCGAGGAGGACGCCTGCGTGGACTGACCGGATTTTGTATGCAACGTTTACGGATTCTGCAAGTGAGCCAGACAAGTCGGCAATCCAAAACCTCTTGTATACAAGTATTCCCTCTTATACCACTTCAGATCATGTAGGGCTTTTTCTTTCTCTTCTCCTCGACAGTGCTGACTGCATTTTTAGAAACCCGTTGTATCTCTCCTTTTGTTACCCCCGACACCACCTCCGTCCTCGACAATCCCAACCATTCCTTTACCAGCATCTTACAAGCCCACTCCAGACCCTCGTGCCAACCTGAAGAAGTACACTGGTCGCGTTCTCGATAGAGCTGTTGGTATTATCTGGTGGCTCCTCACCTTCCTCGGAGCTGGTTCAGGGTTCGTCGGGTTCGTCAACTTTTTTGTCGGGCTTGGTGCATTTACTTGGTGGAGGGGTCGGGCGGGTAACGGGAGTAACAACGTATGATGGGCATTATGTCCAGGGTAAAGGCTATGTGCAGGTATCAAGATGCTGTATGTATGTAGAAATTATGGACTCGTTTAATGTATAATGTTGTCGTTGTAAGGCTCTGGATATATATATATGCAAGGAGTCGTCGATGGCGACCTCGCCTGGGCAAAGGACTTTACTGCCGAATGGACAGAGTCGGGTTGGCTTGGTGCGGTTGCCTCTGTTGTCGAAGCGTATGGGCCATATGCCGCACGCAGTTGTTCAAGTCAGTGGCAGTCCACGGTCTTGTAGGGTCAATCCCTAGCTCCGTCAAGAGCTCAGGCCAATGATTGCCAAAACAATACGTGTCAGGTTTGGGCAGGTAAATTCCCAAGTGGGTCAGGGCCATAGACGCCTCGTTGGAAAGGGTTTGGTTATTCGAGTGCAGCCGATCGCATGCAGCGCGTAATGAATCATTTTGGGCTTCGAGGTCCTTGATTTCCTGTGCTGTAGCTGCTCTCTCGGCAGCAGACGCGTCCGAGCTCTGCCTCTGAAGTTGTTCAGACTGTCGTCTGAGTTGTGCATGGGCTAACTCCAATTGACGCGTAAGGTAAGCGACTTTGGCTTCCAGTTGTTGCTTCTCTTGTGCATGCTGGGCAGTGCGGTTCTCCTGTTGAGCGTTAGACGCGTTGTGGATTTCCAGGGTTTTTGCCCGCTCGTATGAGACGGCCTGTGCGACTTCGCGGTTCAACAAGTGCATAAAGATGTCTGCAGACTTTTGGATGGCGGTCCCAAGTGGCGGACAGCTAGGCTTCGCGTTTGTGACTGGGTGGCCAGCTTGTCCGTTTTGAGATTGCAGAAACGGTCTGTGGGGCATGACCGGCTCTGGAGGACACCACGGCTCAAAGTCTGAATCGAGTTGAGTAGGCGGTGCGGGCATAGTGGTAGAAGCCAATGAGCCATCTTTTGATACAAGTCCTGAGGTAAAAAAACGTCCCTGAAACTAGCTCATCAAACGAGAAGCGGCGTCTTATTTGTCATCATCTTCCGGAACAAACAACGTTCCACCGTTACAGCCACCGTCATGACCAATGGTCTCCTTAGCTCTCGACGACGACCATGGCTGCTTTGGCATCGTAAGTGCATCTTTTATGTCATTTACAAGAAATGCTGTTGACGGTATACACAGACTCTTACCGGCTCCATTGAATGCCCCAGCCGTTCCAGACAACGAGAACCATGTTCCAACCGTTACCCCAATTGCACCAACTCAATCGGTAATTATCCGGACAGCTGTTCCACCCTATGGACAGCGAGTAGGTTGGAAACCAACAAGTCAAGAAGACTTTGGTGAGTAATTGATCTTTTGTACCCCGCTACAGTTTGGCTGACCCTGGAACTAAGGTGATGGTGGCTCATACCCTGAATGCCATGTCGCGCAGTATCCTCTCGGTCTGGGAAAGAAGAAGACTGCCGCCGGAAACACCCTCGCACTGCAGGTCGACAGCGAAGGCAACGTCCGCTACGATGCCATCGCCCACCAAGGCCAACGAGAAGGCAAAGTCGTCCAGTCCCAGTTCAAAGACCTCGTCCCCCTCGCACACCGCAAAGACCTTGATGACGCTGCTCGAAGCATGGAACGGCCTTCTGAAGAGGAGGTCATGGAAACTGCTGAACGAACCAAGGCCGCCTTGGAGAAGTTGGTGAATGGGAAGATAAAAGCGGCGCAACCAAAAAATGTACCGGAGAGTCAGGGAAAGACAACGTATATACGGTATACGCCTGGGCAACAGAATGGAGGGCAAGGGTTGAACCAGAGGATTATAAAGATGACGGAGGTGGTGGAGGATCCGTTGGAACCGCCTAGATTCAAGCACAAGAAGATCCCTCGTGGCCCACCCAGTCCTCCCCCACCGGTTTTACGAAGTCCACCGCGCAAAGCAACAGCCGCCGAACAAAAGGAGTGGATGATTCCTCCGTGTATTTCCAATTGGAAGAACAACAAGGGTTTCACCATTCCTCTCGACAAGCGGTTAGCGGCAGATGGTCGTGGCCTGCAGGATGTGAGTGCATATGTTTCCACCTTTTCAATGTATCGCTAAGCGTGGTCTAGGTACACATCAACGATAACTTTGCCAAATTTTCCGAAGCTCTTTTCGTCGCTGATCGACATGCCCGTGAAGAAGTTCGACAGCGAGCACTCATGCAACAGAAACTCGCTCAAAAGGAGAAGGAGGCGAAGGAGGAGAATCTTCGCATGCTCGCCCAACGAGCGCGTGAAGAACGTAGTGGGATTGCACCTAAACCTTCTGCTCAGTCTCAGGCTGCAATGAAGTCTTCGTTCGCAGCGTACGACAGTGGCAGTGACAGCGAGGCCGAATCTGGTTCGGACTCGGAGAGCGATGACGATGAGGACGCAAGGAAGATTCGAGACCAGATGAGGGCGGAGAAGAGACGAGAACGAGAGCGGGAGATGCGAATGAACAACATGGGTACCGAGCAGCGAGCCAAGATGCTCGCTCGACAACAAAACCGAGATATTTCGGAAAAGATTGCGCTCGGTCTGGCCAAACCTACCATGTCGAAAGAGTCAATGTTGGATTCCCGACTTTTCAACCAGGAGAGCCTGTCCGGGAGTTTCGGCGACGACGAATCATACAACCTCTACGACAAACCCTTGTTCCATGGCTCCACTGCCGCTGCTGCTATCTACAAGGCCAGGGGCAACATGGCCGAAGGCAATGAAGATTCGTTCGGTGGGGGTACGGAGGAGGGTATTGGGCGTGCGTTGGACAATGATCGGTTCAGTCTTGGTCGGCCCAAGGTCGGGTTTGAAGGCGCCGCTGACCAGGAGGTTCGGGAAGGCCCCGTGCAGTTTGAGAAGGATACTGGAGACGTTTTCGGTGTCAATCAGTTCTTGGACGAAGCAAAGGCTGGGAAGAAGCGTGGACTGGAAGCAGGAGGGTAAGTGCTACAGTCATCTGCTGCCGCAAGGTTCAATTGCTGACCTGCCATTTCGGCCAACAGATCGAGCTCAAGGAAACGGCAACAACTGGACCGTGCAGGAGACCGGGAGTAGATTCCTCGCCTTTCGACCCTTCTATCGGTTTCTCGGTTCCGCTTTATGTATTTTATTGGTTTGTAACGCACTACTTACTTACTCTGTTGATATACGATCTGTAATATAATGGTCTTTCAAGACTTGTGTGGACACATTACTTCTGCATTGTCTGATACCCATCTCCATGTCCGGAAGCCGGGCTGTAGGACACAGTATCAAGGACACGAGTCGTCGCCACCGCAAGTGCTGTAAACAGAAGGCCTCGTGTTGTCGAAACTAGCACCGCCCGTGCCACACTGGAAACGGCAAGTGGGCACTAGCGCCCTACAATCTGGATATAATATAAAATGATTCTGGGTGCACTTGTCTTTCACTTGCATATATCCTTCGCCTTCGCTTGACCCAGTATGACACCGTACAACTACACCCGTCAGCCCTACGTAGGCTCAAGGAGGAGACTTGTGCTTGCTTTTGATGTTGGAACCACTTACAGCGGTGTTTCGTATAGGTGCGGTAGTGGCTTCATGGATAAAGCTTAAGAACCGACCTACTAATACTATGCGCGGGCACCAGTATCCTCGACCCAGGTCAAGTCCCAGAGATCAAAGGTGTAACGCGGTACGTAGTGATCCAGCGACTCGCTGTAAAGCAATGAGGACAGATTTGAATGTCGATATCACTCGTGGTTGAACAGATTTCCGGCCCATGAGCAAGTCAGCGGAGCCTCCAAGATCCCAACTGTGATATACTATGACCGTGCAGGCAATGCTGTGGCCGTCGGTGCAGAAGCGCTCCGCGAAGGGGTGTACGAAATGGCAGAAGATGAGGGCTGGGAGAAGGCTGAATGGTAAATTATCATGTTCATCTATTTCCTGACATTTCTATATGACACCAAATTATTTCAGGTTCAAGATGCACATCAGGCCCAAGAACGAAACCTCCAGCCACATTACCTCTCGAATTCCCCCTCTCCCGCGAAACAAGACTGTTGTCCAAGTAGTTGCGGACTACCTCGTCTACCTCTTCCGTTGCGCCCGTGATTACATCCAGGTCACCCACGCTAATGGAAGGGACCTATGGGAATCGGTTGAAAGGGATATTCATTTCGTTATCTCGCATCCGAACGGTTGGGAGGGGTACCAGCAGACGCAGATACGCGAGGCAGTAGTGTTGGCTGGGTTTATACCCGATACGAACGAGGGGCATGCGAGGGTTTCCTTCGTTACTGAAGGCGAGGCAAGCCTGCACTTTTCAATTAGAAACGGGCTGCCTAGCGGGGCAATGCAGGTGAGTATTTTCTGCATTTCTCGGGATATCATTTAAACAAGCGTGTAATACAGAAAGGAGAAGGCGTTGTTATCGTCGATGCTGGAGGTGGAACGATTGATATCAGTACCTACAGTCGCCAGCTTCAAGATATAGTCAAGAATGGTGAAAACTTTGAGGAGATTGCTGCGCCTCAGTGTAAGTCCAACTGCCTTTCTTTATTTCCTTTGTCACTCATGATTGTGTAGGCCACTTCTATGGTTCGGTATTCGTCAGTATCAACGCGCGGCTATACCTGGAAAGTAAGGTCCACCCTTCTCTTGGCATGGGTCGCGACGGGCGCTAAACCACCCCGTTGCACCAGAACTCCTCGAAGAATCGGATTTTCTCGACGACATCGACCATATCGTCAGGTGCTTTGACAAAACGACCAAGGTCCGCTTCAGTGACGACAAGCAGGCACAATATGTCAAATTCGGGTCTACCAGGGATAATGATGAGGTTTGTGGGATCCGGTTCGGGCAGTTGAAGATCGCTGGCGACCAGGTTGCCACTTTCTTTGAGCCGTCTATCCAGTGTATTGTCGATGTTGTCAAGGATCAGCTGAAGACTGCTCACAAGGGTATCTCTGTACGTTTTCAAAGCGCTCGCCCATCAAGTTCGTCCCTTCCTGATTCCCTCCCAACTTCCCAGCATGTTGTCCTCGTCGGAGGTTTCGCTGCAAGTGACTGGTTGTTCAATCAAGTCCAGTCTCACCTGTCAAAAGACGGGCTGAACGTCATTCGCCCTGAGATCTACGTGTCGGTCTGTTTCCCCGTGACAATCGTTAGAATGCTGACGTCCCTGGTTCTAGCAACAAGGCCGTTTCCGATGGTGCCATTTCGTACCATCTCGATCATCTTGTCAAGACGCGTGTCTCTAAGATGGCTTATGGCACCTTCCGCTCCGTTGAATACGACCCGCACGACCAGGAGCACGTTGCTCGCCGAAAAACCCAGTCAACGATCATGCCATCTGGTCGTGAGGTGATTCCTGACGCATTCGCAATCATTCTTCCTAGGGTGAGACCAGTGCTACGGGCCATAGATGCTGGCACCGACTAATCATTCGCCCCAGAACACACAAGTGTCAGAGAAGAAAGAGTTTAAGAGGTATTTCTGGAAAGAGGCGGATAGTCGAAGTGAACTACAGCTTTCGAAGGTTACCTCTGACGTATGGTGCTATCGAGGCGCTGATGCAAATCCTCGCTGGAAAGACGTAGACGCCGGTCAGTGCATTATCACTCAGCTCCATGCGCCTCACGTCTAATATGTATGGCTCAGAGAACTATAGGAAGCTCTTTACCATAGAGCTGGATCTCTCCCATCTTCCAATCAAGCCTACCGTCAAGCTGAACGGAAAGTCTGGGGAGTTCTACCACTTGGAATACGGGTATATAATTAACTTCAGCTCGGTGGAGATGACCGCACAGTTGTCCTGGACCGAGGATGTGGGTACCTCTATTTCCATTACTGTTAGTGGTACTGATACAACTCTGCACTGGGAATCAGGGTGTTGAGAAACGGCTAGTCTCCCTCACGAGTACTCTCTGACACCATACTGACCATTCAGTAATTACAGGAGTCCTGCGAAGATTATCTATGACCCGGAGGACTGATGCTACAACAAGGACTTTGCCCCGGCATGCACTTGTATTGTTACCGATGTACCATACAAATCAGCGGAAAGCTACGCCCTCTATGTGACCTTGTGCCATACGTTCCGTGAAGATTTCTTCATGTTCGGCATCCGCGGCTAAATGAGGAAGGTGTGCCCCTAAAATTAGCGCTGAGGACAAACAAAGCCAAGCAGCGGATGAAAAGTTTCGCGTGGCGAAGTCGGGGATTGTTGGCAGCAGCGTCAAGTCTTACCACGTCCCTCCCCATCCATTCCGCGGTATGTCGACGCAAAATGTCGATCCTCCGGTGAAACCAGAACCTCCAGCTGCCGCTGCAGCACCCAAGCCACCTTCAGGAATCCGCACCGTCCTTCGGTATACCGGAATCCCAGTCTCATGGCTTGACAAGAAACCCAAATTGCCCAGTCGTAACTGGATGATATTCCTTTCAATAACGTCGACATGTATTGGGTATTATGCGTACGACAGGAGACAGTGCAGGAGGATAAAGCAGGAATACATTGACAAGGTCAAAGACCTGGCAGAGGAGCGTCTCAATCCTCTCGAGCCTCCTCGAAAAGTCACCGTCTATGGAGCTAAATGGCCGGGTGACGAGGACTACGACCAGGCCTTGAAATATTTCCGCAAGTACGTCAAGGTGCATTCAACGTCTTTACTTAACGGTTGCTGGCGAAGGACTAACTCCCCCGGTGTGTGATAGCCAATTCTGGTGGCCGCAGCCATCGACTTTGACATGATCCACGGAAAGCGGCAAGGTGACATTGCTCGACGCGTTGCTGAAGACACTCGGAAACGTCGACGACTGGATTTGGGTATCGACCAACCCTCAGAGGCGGCCAAACTCCTACCCACGTATAAACCTGTGGAAGAAGTCCGTCGACGCGAATTGGAGGGCGGTATCGTCATCGTTGGCCGACACACTTTCAAAGAGTTCATGGTTGGCTTGAAACGGGGCTGGACGCGAGGGCTCAACAAAGTCGACGAAGACGAAGAGCTGTCCAAGATTCTGGACGAAGACCACCACTTCGACGAAGTCGACGACTCGGAAGACTCGACAGCGTCAAACCCAGCTTCACATTCGCCTGTCTTCTCAATGTCAACGTATAAAGCCCCCAAAGAGCAGGAAACCTCCACCGACAACCAGGACGCCCCTGCCACCATTCCGCAACTCCCTCCCCTTCTTCTCGTGCCATTCCATAACCGCATTGGACTTACTCAGATTCCACTCATGATCTGGGACTGGTTCAACCGACGGAAGTGGGTCCAATCCGGTGCTGAGGCGGGTTATCGACTCGTCATGGCTCAAACGCGGCCCATCGACGTTCCCCTCAGGCTCTCCGAAGAAGAGTCGACTCTCGACTCCACCGCCGAATCCAACAACGGCGACTTGGACTTCGATAAAGACGCCGACTTGTTGTTCAAAAAGTCCCTGCACAAGATTGAAGAAGAGACAGAGAAGGAACGCGCCTCGTACTACAAGAAACTCCCGGCTAAATTGGAGACTGCGCGAGCCCTCGCACGCGGTACTCGTGAACCTACCAAAGATGAATTGTCCACGCCTCCCCCGACCGAAGTCGAGCTTCGCGCTGAGAGGTTGAAGAAGGAGCGAAGATGGCGCAATGATGTGGAGAGTTGGAACCTCATTAAACCTTCCGCGTCAGTCGAATGGGATGAAAGACTTCGGGACGCATTGCGCGTATTCACAGACCCGTCCAAAAGCGCTTGATTTACAAACACACCACTCTTAGACGACATCTACTATACTTATTACTCTAATGGGACGAGTTTGACCTCACCACTGTTGTAAACCCAGTCTTCCCATTCTTCGTAAAAGTTGTCCACGGCGGTATCCTCCTTCGGCCTTTCGCTAATCGGTGTAGGCTGGGTAACGAGGGTGGGAGTGATGGTATGGATGTTACCTGCCTGGACATTATCTTCTATGGCTGTTGCTGGTGGTGGGTTCGTCGCTTCTTCAGTAACTGGTTGGCCGCAATCTTCTGAGTGAACAGTGAAAAAGGCCTCAATGTCGTCTTCTGCAGCATTTGGTTGGGGCTCATCCTCGTTCCTCTCCGAAGAGCTGCTGGGCAAGAAAAGCGCCACTGGACTTGAAGGCCGCGTGAAGGCTTCAATCGAATCCTATTGTCGTCACGTTAATAACCAACCGGTGTAATCATGCGCCAGGAAATACCTCTTTGTCCTGCAGAAGCTTCTTGGTCCGCTTCGCGGGGATGGTTTTAGGTTCATCCTCGCTCTCGCTGCTGATAGACAGGGCTCGCTTCTTGGGAGTTGGTAGACGATCGGACGGTCTCCTAAGGGACAACGCGTTCCCTATTTCGAGTGGAATATCATCGTCGTCCTCTTCGATCATATCGTCGAAATCGATCATTGTCGCAGCAGCAGCTTCCGTCTCACCGATATCAGAAAGCTTCAAGTCGATTGTTGGCTGAGGGAGACGTTTCTTCGGTCTGGAGTTCAAATCATCCTTCATGAGAAATTCCAGCGAGTCCAGCTTCAACCTCTGCCCACTCGATATTCGCAACCGTTCAGAGGTGTTCAGCTTATCATGTAAGTCATGAAGTTCTTGTAAGCTCTTTTGTGCACGAGTGTCGGCAGCAGATTTGGTCGGCTTGGAATGCAGACGTTGTACTTTGGATACCTTGACGGGCTCCTCTTCTTTCCAGTGCTTGGCCGTCGCTGTGTTTTCCTTACCCTTCGACGCCTTGGACGCGTTGGGCGGTTTCGGCAAGCCATGTTTGCAACTGGTGAGTAGAGCACTGTCAGTCGAGGATAACAGTTGGTAAAAGCCACCCCCACCAGAAATGACGGCAAGCGGTTTTGTCTTTGCATGGATGGTTACACCTGTATTGGACGCTTTGTTAAACATTTAATGCGCGAGGACAATGGCCCTTACTCGTAAGCTCCGTTGGCCATCTTGCGTGGTAGAGCGATGGAGGTTTCTTGTAGTAACCGCGAGCGGGGTGGAGGGGATTTGGGTGCTAGGAAAATGAATGTTAACATGTACTAGGATGTGGGTACGGTCCATACCTCGCCTGACGACAGGCTCTACTTTGACAGGCTCAGTTTTTGCATGCTCCACCTTGGCATCCTCGCTCGAGTCGTCGATGTTCATGTTCCAGAAATCAGGGTCCTCTTCCAGCCCGGCCAAGTCCATTTCCTGGAACTGTAGTGAGAAATGAAAGGCAAAACCATGTGCACTTTGACCTACAAGAGATGAGCAGGGCTTAGTGACAAGGGTTCGGAAGGCGGAGGGAGGGACGTCAGGCTTGTATTGGGCCTGGATGGCGGTGCCAGCAACGAGCTCCTAAGGCCGAAGTAAGACAAGGCGGGTTGAAGGCTGTTCGTTAACGCACCGACGCAACGATGACCGTGATGGATTGACTCGGTTTTGTCAGCGTGGTATTGACCGTGAAGCTCTTTCCGGTCTTCAATGCCTTAGTCCTATGATGAACGCTATCAGCAAGACGCTACGATATCCAAGCTAGGTACTTACTGGATGCGGCGAAAGTCGAGAAGCTCCATGTCTGAGGAAATAGTGAGTATTGCAGTCATATTGAACCCCCGGTTCTTAGACTTCTTTGAGCCAGTCGCGAAGGTATCTCCGTTGAGCAGTTGGCATTCCACAGCGAGCTCGACTTCGACGTCGCTTTTCCCGTCCGCCTGGAGTGCAATCTCCTTGAGCTTCACTTCATATCGGGGCAAAGCGTTGACTAGTCCGAGTATCTCGTGCCCAAACCCGGGTTTCCTGTTCAAAAGCTCGAAACGAGGTTAGTTTAGGCGCCAATTACTGGCCATCAATGCTAGCCTACAGCTTCCAGGCGGATGGGGTTCTGCGCGCGCAACTTATCAAGGGTTGTGATACCATTCTCCGCCAGAATCTGGCGGCAACAGCTGAGTCAACAATCAAGGTGTCCCAGTCACCACTTAACTTCAAATCACCTTGATCCTGGGAAAGGTGAGAGATTTACCCAGAAAGAACATGGAAGTCCAATAACTCACGATTTTTCGCCCAAGTGTTCTATTTGGCGGAGAACAACAGGTCGATCCTCCCATGCCTTGCTAGCCAGGCAGCGCACCCTAAGGCAGATTTAGCATTCAAAAGGTACCGTGTGGTATTGCTCACAATTCTGTTCCGTCCTTGACCTGACGCCCGTACTTCCGCACGATGGCAACTTCGACAATAGCTATGGCAGGGTCAATCAATAGCGATTGCTGACAGCAAAGAAGACCCAGACCTCGCGCAATCCTGTCTACATGACGGAAGATACCGAAAGCCTCCAGGGTGAGCTGGCAGTCTGAGGTGTGGTACTCCGGGGAATTGAGGGAGATCCCTCCCAAAACCGCCTTAGGAAACACCGATATGAAATAAGGATCAATACAGGGGAACACCTCGGTGACGCACTTGAATGAGAACGAAGGCTTTATCGGCTGCACTCTCCACTTTCCTAACTTCAAAGCGGATGTCAGGATGCTTGCGCAAATTGTTGCAAACCTAATTGCAAGGGGGTGATCAGGGAGCCGTGAAAGCGCTGACAAGGGAGCGTCCCTCACCGTTTTCTCTGTTGCTCTGGGCTTGCTCTCCGAGAATCTTTAATGCCAACGATATCAGATGGTCCCTCGGAGGACGAGCTTGACTTACTCATCTGCTCGTGATATCAGCTCCAACTGTGTGTAGGTTAGAAAAGTACAGTCCATTGGGCAACCGCGAAACTTACCAGATCGCGTAATGACGCGTTGGGAGGTGTTGCGAGGATATCGACCATCTGGGCGCGTACCGCTTCCCGGTCAAAGAAGGAACGAGAGCGGAAACATTGCCTCCTACTGTGTTCTGTCGGATATAGAACTTGGGTTCATTAATTAGACAGAGGTATCGCATAATAAGGAGGGTGGAGGAGGGGGGTTGACTCACCTTACTCATAATCTCTCCGTACTCTGTCGACGCCAAGGTCTTTAGACTGGAACCCGATTTGAATTGTACCAGCTTATTGGCTTGAAGTTGCTCAATACTCTTCAATACCACATTATCCAGTCGCTCTTGCCATGTCGCGTCGCCGTTTTCGTTGTCAATGGAGTACCAACTCGGATTTTTCTGGAGCCTTTGGAACAGGAAGGATTCCCTCAGCCATGCCTTGGCGGACTCTATGCTCGTTATGGTTCCGAGTCCGATCTCTGAGTTGATATGTTCAGCGAGGTTTCGATGGAGAGAACTCTCCAAGACGGTTGTTCCTTGAGTAAGTGCTTCATACTTGGGCGCCAGTTCGCTCTCGCACATGATCACCGCAGTACCTTCTGTGTCTAAAGCAGCATCAATAGACGATCCCTCGAGGGAACAAGATCGTTCCCCTACCAAATTGGGGGCGTCCCTGGAACACGGAGCCTTAGACATAGCCAGGAACCGTATAGAAATAGTACTCACCGCTCGCCCTAGCATCTGCATTACGTCGAGGTCGGAGTACTCGACCGATACTCCATTCTGGAAGGTCTGAACGCCTCTGATAATTACCAGATGGGCCGCTGTCAATTTCACCTTCAGTGCGAATTGTTGTGCCAATTATTGTCCTAACTGACGCAAGTTGACACCGACAGCCAATGTCTGCACATCGTCAGCAAGGCAAAGGACAACCAGGCGACTGAAACGTACCGAAGTTGTCACCAACACCCGAATTAATTTCTGGATGTACAGTTGTTCTATAGCCCTCCGGTCTTCCATAGTAAGTCCTGCATGGTGAACTCCAATACCGTAGGACACCAATTCTATCAAATGTTAGTGCAAGTGGGGTATGATTCTAGAGCCACTTACCAGTCAGTTTCTTGTCATGGAACGACGTGTCCACCCTGGATGGATGGGTCCATGGAACTGGGAGCCTCTTGGTTTCACATTCTTTGTATTCTTTCATGAGCTGTTCCGCAGTCTGAAATACTCCTAACGAAAGGCGTGAATTGAAATTGTTTGCAACGCAACACATTGTCTTTTACCTTTCCTGGTATTGACAAACACCAGAATCGGTTTTCCAGCGGAATGGTGTTGAATGACACCAAACAGCTTGCTATCGAGGACCCTTGCAAATTGGAAGTCATTTTGTTCTTTCCGTCGACCGAAACCGATGACGTGCTTAGCCAACTTGCATGGTCGATATTCTTCACCAAACTAAACAAAGCTTGTAAATAGACCTGGTCGAGAAAGCTGAATCTTGACCTTCAGCACGCGAGCAGGGCCTGACTTCTTGGAGTTGCCTATCCAAGCGGCAATGTCCTCGATGTTTGGAACTGTTGCAGATACCAAAACAAACCGAGTCGCTGAGCCGCGTAGCTTCATGCGAGAGACAACAACTTCCAGAGTACTACCTCTGGTTTCTCCGAGGACGTGTACCTAGTAGATCCGGTCAACATACTACTTGTACGAAAGCTAAAGCATATTTACCTCGTCGACGAGAAGGAGATGAACGAGGGAGAAGATGCGTTCGTGATCCGACCTGGCGAGAGTTAACCCAGCAGTAAGGGGAGAGGAAAACCGATACCAATTTCGAGTAAGGCTATCCCACTTTTCCCCCTATAACGAATGCTCTCATTAGACCTATAGCCAACCATAGCGAACGGATGGGATATACAGTTGTCACACTGGGGGAAGGACATGTTAGCACAAGAAGTTGAGACAAATGCTGGAGCACACATTATTGACGCGTCTTTGGCCTGAGTCCAGATGTCGCGCCCAAAAACCGAGGTATCGCCAGTGAGTTCACAACCTAAAAACACCGTCAGCGAAGCTACGAAAGAAGATTAAACGACTTGCATTTGAGACCGATGGGAGCAAACTTGGTATTCCAATCGTTGAACTTTTCTGTACACAGAGCCTATGGTTGCACGATGAGTTAGGTCCACCAACAAAGTTTAGAGGGTGTCACCTTGGTCGGAGCGATGTAGACACATTTCGAGGGGCGGGACCCGGATCGATTTTGCATTTGGAGGCGGATCATGGCTAACTCGAAGAGTACTGTCTTACCGCTCCCAGTCGGGGCTGAAGAGTTCTGTGAATCTCCCCTCCGTCCACTAGAATTCGATCATACCGCTGATGACCTACCGCACGGTTAGCTGTATTGTGTGCAACTACAATTGTTAACAGATGGCGTACCAGGTTCTCGTCAGTCTGCATGAGCTTGTGGCAAGAGTAATTCAGTGAAGCTTTTGGCGATCGGAAAAGAAGTGCATACATCGTCGAAACAGGCTGATTGGATAGCATTAAAGGAGCCGTATTTCTTGAAGATGGCTCTGTAGATGTCGGCTGAGGAAGCCGATTAGCACGGTTACCTCACCGTCTCTGTCTCCTTACGAAGTTGCGAGACAGGCTTCAGCTTAATTCGCCCTTCTTCCCGATTCAAGTGATTGTCGTCTGAATGCGCTGATTGCCCAGCTCGCCTCGTGAAGTTATAACAAGGCACGGAGGGCGGGTATCTTTCTTGGAGCTGAGACGAGCGTTGTTGAGGACTATCATGTCGTTGACGTTCTATAGCCGAGGAACGTGAGCAGCGAAGAGCGAGGCGATGCATCGCATTCCTAGGCGCACCATAATGATATGTGTGTTCTTCTGAGTAATCTTGGCGCTGTCCCTCGAGCTCATCCTCATGGAACTGGTCCCCTCGGTAAAGCGAGTTATGAGGCTGATCGTACTGTGCCAAATGATGAACGCTATGGAAGGTTTGAGCAGTGCCAGATTCAAAGTCGCCAAAGCTATTTCCGCGAGAAAAAGGAGATGGCGAGGAGTCGACTGAGGAAAGACGTGTTAGAAACTCTCATTTTCGGGCGCATATACATGCCAATTTCATCCTCAAGGTCACCGTATTGCATGTTCAGGTCGTCGTAGTAATCGTCCAAAATGGGTGAGATGGATCCAGCTTTGATTTCTGGCTGTTGGGTAAAGGTATTCTGCTGCACTCGAGATCTAAAGGCGGAGGTCGTCGCCGACCAGCGATTTGGATTGAACGAGCTCATCGTGACCACGACGATCGGGAACAAGGGACAAACCGAGTCGGCTGGGAAAAAGTTGGACGCGTTCTAGAAAACGCGTCTGGACGCACGTGATCAGGATTAAGGCGGTGGGCGCGTCAATTACGGTCTGACAGAGTCTCGCACTTTCAACTTGTACCACTCACAACTTTTCTCGATACCAGCTCTCTGCAGCCCCCCTTCTCTTGGAATATCAGAAGTCATGTCTAACAACCAAGCTGCCCTTCAAGCTGCCGCTCAGCAAAAGGAAATGTCGCGTAGACTCGAAGAGTACATCGAAAAGTTGGTTGATCACAACAGTCGGGCTGTAGGATCACTAAACTTACCATCCCATGCAGGATTCACTACTCTGATCGATATAGCGACGACGAATTTGAATACCGTCATGTCATTCTACCCAAGCAGCTACTCAAGATGATCCCTAAAGAGTACTTCAACCCAGATGAATCAGGTACTCTTCGCCTACTGGCAGAGCACGAGTGGAGAGGAATTGGGATCACGCAGAGCCTGGGCTGGGAACACTACGAAGTCCATGGTGAGTCTATGGTGTATCTAAGTCTAAAACTTGCCTGAAAGTAGCCCTATTTTAGCACCTGAGCCCCATGTTCTCCTCTTCAGACGGGCCAAAAACTACGTCCCGCCTACCCAGCCAACGGCAGCGATTCGAGGAACCACTCGACGGAAGTAAACGGACCATAGCATCGATAAGTGATCGCCAGTCTCCTTCTCTGGAATCCGCACCGACTATGGATTCCCCCCATATGCTCTTCTTTGCATTGTAACTAGCTAATCATCATCGGGATCCATCCTTTCTCTACCGGGCACACGAGCATCATTTTCGTATTCGATCAAAGTGTATATCATACAAAGCAGCAATACAAGATTAGAATATCCAGGCACCAGTCTCCCTAGAACTTGGGTACAGGAAGATCGTTCCACTCGACCAGCGGACCTGTGGGTGGTGCAGATGTTAATCCAGCCTTGAAGGCGGGGACATCAGTGATATAGGTAGCCGAAGGCTTATTATCTACTTGTTTCTCTCCAGGCACAGGGTACTCTTCGATGAGAGCGGGTATGGTTTCCAACAGCGATTTGCTTTCCTCGGAATCGCCGAGGACGCCGGTCCAATATTGAACAAATTCGGTCTGGGTGGGGTTCTCCTCTAGCGCCTCTCTCCAGCCTTTCGCATCCGCGTTGGGGAATTTGGTCGACACTTCTTGTTCGAATCTCTCAGCAGCTTCTAAGCTGACTTTCTTGGTCCTCGGTTTCTTGGAGATCATATGGACAGCCAACTTTGATCTAGTAGGGGACGATTGGTGCACTTTGCTAAGGAACAGTTCCTCGACATCTTGCTTAGTGACACTCGAGAGGAATCGAGCGTCGTTCTCATCTGCCAAAGGATTTAGAGACCAAAAGCAAGGGATTGAAAGGACTACCCACTTCTCAAGAAGTCCAACTGGCCACTGTTGATTTGCGAGATGAACCTTGACGCCTCGTCATTCATGTTCTTGTCGACCTCCAGCCACTTCCTCTCTAGACTCTTCTTGTGCTCAGCAAACTCCTCGTCGCTCATAGTCGCCAGTCTCTCCTTCATCTCATCCAAGAAAGCTTCGACACGCTCCTCCAGGTATGACGGGAACTTCTCACTTTGGACGACGATCCGCATGCCCTTTTGGCTAGACCCAGCCAACGTCCAGGCGGTGCAGAACACGATGTATCCGAGCTGCTCCCGAGTACGAAGGACGTTGAACGCCGGTTCGCTGAGAATCTTGACCAGCAGGGACGACAACACCCGAAGCCGTTGGTCGGCGACGGACCCAAAATGGACAAAGTATGTAATGGCCGAGTTAGCTTGGTTGGGGTTGACGATAGGCAGTGTCCAGATATTGTCGGACCCTAGACTCTATGGTAAATGTTCGGATCGTAAATGCGACAGGGGAAGTAGCCTACCAGGGGGCAGGACGAGGGCATTCTCTTTGATAGCATCTGGCGAGATGGGCTCGAGACCTTGTTCTGCCATTTCCGCAATCTTGATCGCCTCCTGCAAGGGGTTCAGCTAAAAGTCTTTAAGCCAAATAGATCATCCATACATCCTTGTACACATTCCCTGCGACCAACATCCTGAGATTGGCATTTTTCAGGATTTTATTGATATGACCAGGAAGCTCGTCTTCCTTGATCGCTGTAACAGATGTCAGACAGAATGTCGTTTTGTCAGGAAACGAAAGCTACTCACTCATCAGCTCTCGCAATTTGTCCTCAATGGTCCAATGTTGCTCTGTCAAGAGGTGGCGCGCATAGTAATCCGAGAGGCTATACGACTGCCCAAAGAAGAAGTTTCTCCATTCCCGTTTGACCTAGCGAGGGTTGAGTGCGTGCATCCGAGACGTGGTCAACGAACTCACCTCCTCTTGGATGGCCTGGAAGCGACCAGTCTCAATCTTGATGTTCTTGATGTTCTCCAGGACGTGTTTGAGGAGTACGGAGACTTTGTCGTTGTAACCAGTGACGGCAATGTAGATCCCAGTGCTATGAGAAAACAAGTTGTAGGAGAGGCCTGCAAGATCAGCGTCATAGGTGAACTCGGTCAACGAATCATTGACGAGATCAATATAGAGCCTGGTTAAGTCGTCAATTACAGCCCACTCCCCAGGTTGAGCGAATGAAACGTACCGACTCAAGGCCGAGGATCGCGCAGTCTCGTTGACGAATGGACTGATAGTGGAAATGTTAGCACTGGTTCTCGGCCTGTGGTCAAAACGTAGCTCACCTGCGAATGTCGATAACAATCCTGGCTTTAGGAACCCAGAACCTGTCATCTTTCTTGTGCCATAGGGTTGATAGCGGTGTTTCACGGATAAGGTGAGGTCGCTTCAGTGGCTGATAGTATGAAACTTTTGATCAGAACCATGTCCGCAGGAAGGGATTGAGGAAGGTACCTCAGGCACATCACGCTTCTCAACGTCAAGGTTTGTTGGAATAAATTCGTTTGGCCCGGGAAGATATAGCTCCGGCAAGGTGTTTGGTCCATTAGCCTTTAGTAGGTGTGAGAAACCCATTCGGCACGGACGAGCGGTGAGTGGAACTCACTTGTTCGATGAAATCGGATTCCCACTCCTTGACATTATAGCTGGTCCCATACCATGGCTCTTTCGACCATTCAATTCCAGGGGTAATCTTTTCGTGATCTTCTTGTTTAGCCATGAGAACGACCCGTCCCTCAGAGAGACGGAAAGTTTCAAGATATTCCCGAACTTTACGTTCATCTGCTCCATTGTCATCCCAATCCCACGTCAGCTGTGTTGCTGAGATTAGGCGCTCGGGTGGGACGGGGGAGGCCATATTCTCAGCTACGGCTGAGGCATAGTCATCCGGTCGCTTTTTCTCCGCGAAGCGGAACCTGATCTGGGACAACAGAACTCGTTCGTGTTGAGCAAAGGGCTGAAACTCAGCAGACCGGAGAAGAGAGATGTAGTGGAATGCGGCGAGAACAATATCCCGATAGTTCTCTATGTTACGATGAGTCATGTGGAAGTCGCTACAAACACTTGACACGTACTGAAGCCTTCCTCCGTCAAGTGAACAGTGATTTTGAACATGGCGAATCCTCTTGCAAGGTTTTGCGGGCCCGAGCTCAGTGCCGTAATCCAATGCTTGCCTTTTAGATAAGAGTGCAAGGACCCAGGGCCTTCGTGTCCGATGAAGTGAGATAGGAAGTGAGCGGGCTTGGTGCGCCAGTTGTGCCCTTGCCATTCCAGTGGGAAGGATATTTCCAAGGCATGGAAAGTCATGACTGTCGCAACGGAAACCAGTGTCTGTGACGAGTCTAAGTGAACTGGTATCACAGGAGCAGAATGACACTCACTCCTTTCTCCTTCTCGCCAAAGGGATGTTCACGCCAAGAAGGATAAGCCTGGCAATCCCTGTTGGGAACGGGGCTGAAGTTGGTTGAGACCATATTTGCCAATTCGTCCAGGGATTCTAAGCAACGTCAGAGGGTGTAGCACTAGAGCCCAAGCGAAACGGCCCACCTTGGCCAATAACACAAAGATTCATACGACTTGCGCAATACTCCTTGGTCCACCACTCAACCACACGTCGCCTGGTCTCTCTTCCAACTGCGCCACCATCAGCCTCGGAGTCGCTCGAGCTGGAAGTAGTAGACGGAGCGGGGGATGGAATGCGAGAAGACGCCGGTGATGCCTGAAGGCTGTCTCGCTGTTTCCCATTCTCTCCCAGCTTTCCCAACGCCTTCAAGCTCCTGGCAGCCTTGGTCAAACTCTCCCTACTTCCACTGCCAAACTTGGACCAGACGTGACCTGGTTTGCTCAAATGCTTGTTCAGTTGGAAGATGCGCCACAAGTCGGTCTGGTGATTCTTCTTGTGTTCAGAGTCCACAGCGTTTAGCTCACGCGAGGTGCAACTGGGAGCGAAGAGCGGAGAATGGAAAAAGCCGGAGAACCTTTCCAGTGCTCCAGGGAGGGCCGCCGTCGAGACATTGAAATAGTAATTGGTGTTGGATGTCGATGTATAGGCATTGGATCCACCGTTATTCTTCGCCAGATACTATTGCGAAAGGTGAGTTGCATGGAGATGGCTATATTAACGCTAGCGAACCTCGGCATATTCGTTCTCGCGAGGAAATTGCTCAGTTCCCTGTCGGAAAAGGTTCAGAATCAAGGGCAAGACGTCGAGCCAGCAAACGTACCATGAACAACAAGTGTTCACAGAAGTGGGCCAACCCTGGCATATCATCCTGTAAAATGTATAAGATCTCCTTTCACTGATATACCGCGAAACGCTTACAGGATCTGACAGGTGGCCCACACCAACGTCTAAAGCGGCGGCAGCCTTGTCTGCCTTGCTGTCGTGGACAAGGAGAGCCTTCAATCCGTTGTCGAGCCGGATGAGTCTGTAATCACGCTCATCCTGCTCGGATTTCTGGATTGGCTTTGTGAAGACCTGGAAAGACGGGATGGACGCTTGTTCAGGGATAACACGCCGCCAATCGTTCTCGTCTGTTGTCGTCGAGGGCGCCATCGTCCAGTTCTTTCTAGTCCAAACTGTTCGGGCTATGGATCGATGTGCTATCCGGCAATAGGGGAGAGAATGCAGAGTTCGTGTGCGGTAGAGGAAGAACCCGTGCATTCAGGTCTACAAAGACAGATAGACTCGTCCAAAAAGGAAATCGTAGCAGAAGTGTACCCTCTCAGTGGAGGTCCGCGCCTTGTCCGCGTCACAAGGACAAAGCTTCGCACGATTTCTGATTCATTTGTAGGCGGTCTCTCTGCCTTCTTTCATAGTGTATCTCGATTTTTACAGCACTATCTAGGATCTAAATGTTTACAGTGAAGGAGAACCACCAAAGTCAAGAAGCACTCTAAAGCCATTATACATAGAAGCCTATACAAATATGGGATGATCCGTGTAGAAGTCGTCGAATGAGGCATATTTTGGGCCCTGGAAGAGGCTCAAGGAGGTGGAAGCGGGTAATGGTACGCCACCCTAAGGTACCTCCACAGTGTCCCAAACCCACGTTTCATAACATCGACCACCTTGTCCAGCTCGGCAGAGTCGCGGTTCAACCATGGAAATTGGAAGTAGAGTTGGAAGCCCTGCAAGGAATTCGATGTCGGTATAACAGGTGTGGGTGACGAATGAGGATTCTCCGATTTTAGGGTCAAAGTAGGTTGGGTGTGAGGAGGAATCACAGAGGACGGGCCTTCGTCCGGTGAATCTATCGGAGCCTCCTCTGCCACCCGTGACAACGAAGGTGAGGGTGTAAGAGTTTCTGCAGCAGTGGTCGGCGTCTGTGTGTCTTCTGCGGGTGGAACCTCGACGGGGGAGGGAGAAGGATACAGGGTCGTAGTGATTGTTACAGTTGATGTGTGTACACTGAGATCGAGTGAAGGATCTTTCTTCGATTCCCAAATGTGCGAATTGAGATGGTCCAACTTGGATGTTCTCAGAATCACGACCCCGAGCAAGAGCCAAGTTATGATGAACCATTTCAAGTCGCTCTTCCAAGGTTCTGCTTTACGCTTGAGGCCAAGGCGGGGGCAGAAGAACTCCTTGAGGTAGTAGTGTACGAGTCGCGTCTCGCCGGCACATACGACTTCGCGTTCCAGATTGGTACTCGATATCGTAAATTTACATCCTGTAATCAAAATGTTGTTAAAGACCGAACAGAGAGACAAGCAAGTACATACCTGAAACGACGTCGACCTCAAATTTGCGAATCGGGACGGGGAAGGTCGGCAACAAAACGTCCAAGGTGCCGTTCGACACGACTGATTTCCCCTTGTCCGTCGGCTCAACCAGATATTCAAGGACGAGCTCGCCGCCTTGGTTCAACTCTGCATCGACCTTTACCCAACTAAGCCACTCCCTACCCACCATAAACTCGAAATCTGCACACTCGGTTTCCGCCTTTGTCGAATTATTTGTCTCGAATTTAACCGGGATACCTTCAACCGTTGCAGACACCACGGAGATTTTAATTTTCTGGTCATTTGTGACTGTGGATTTTTTCTCGCGGTCGGAAAGGAACCCAAACTCCAACCACTCCGAGGTTGAGATGGGGATGGGCAACCGTAGGGTAACTCCATAGCAGGAAGGTTGGGAAGATCCTGTCTTGGCCAATGGACAAACGTTAGCCAGGACCAACGGGATTTCCAATGGTTCCGAGGTATCTTGAGTCGAAGCCACACTGGAGGTTCGGGAGTGTCGGTGGATATGCCCAAGGGGTTGACTGGGCACGCTTTCCGACGGGACGACAACAGACCCGTTGTCTTGCTTGAAAGGGTCATGGATCCTGAGCACGATACGTCCACCGTCCTCTCCGCACTTTGTGGAACCTCCATGGCGCAAAACAGTCTTCTTCGCTTGTGCGTCTCGATAAATGTCGCCTGTAGGTCGATACACTTCGATGACTGCATTTGGGGCTTCTACTTGGTGGTGAAGTACAGTCGTAGTGGCTTCCGAGTCAGCAGCCAGGATGGTGAACTTTGGTAACATGGTTGGGTCCGGTTTTTCCGAGTCGCTGCCATTAACCGTGCCATTGAGTCGCGATAGTGGTGTCTTAGGAGTCACCACAATAGTTCCGGAAATCGTGAACGTAAACACGTTTTTCGCAGGAGGGAGTAGGTCGTTGATATTGAGATGAAGTGTTATGGGAAGACCAGGGGGCGGAGGTGACGATGGAAGCATATCAGGAACAGATACAGATAGAGAAGGGATAGATGACAATGCTCCAGGGGATGCCGGATTCGACCCCAGGGACGAGGACGAGCCCTCGAAGGAGTATTCGGCCACATTAGTAGTGGGTAAAGGGGCCCGGAGTAGCGACGAACTTGAGGATGTTGAGCTGGAACGCGAAGGTGGATTAAGGAAGCCGTTGGAACCTGTCAAATCTTCTCCTCCAAGTTGCCCCCTGGAGGAGTTCGACTCGAAAGACGAAGTTCGGGAAGCTGGTTGCACAGGGTCTGTGGTCGAATACCCTGCATCGAAGCCCGTGTAGCCATTTCCTCCGCTAACAGTCCATTGGGTTGGATGACCCTCAGCCCACGAAATTTCGGAGCCTTTGGCCTCTAAGCCAACATCCATACCAAGCAGGGTAGCGACTCCAGGAAACCAAACCCCGGTGCATGTGCCCTTGTACTCAACGTCCATCAGGATTCCTTCAGGCTGGCGAAGCTCCGTAGGCCTTGCTCGCCCTCGGACGACACAAGTCATCTCTCCTTTGACGCTCTTGACCCCAACACGACGGCGCCCGTCCCTCCCTCCCTCGCCGACGTTTAGCGATTTCTGAGGCTTAGCCCATCGGATTCTAATCCTCTCGGCGCTGGGGAAGGTACCTTGGATGCCACAGCCTTCTGAAAACCCGGCGGTGGAGGAGTCACTTGATTCATCATCCGCAAAGTTGTTGTAAGAATGGGATCTTGCAATTCGACCTGACGAGCTCCGCGTTACGTGTGGATCAGCAGTCAAGTCCCAAGATCCGACTTCGTCGTCAATGGAGGATAAGGATACAAAAAAATTTGATGCTGGATTCGGGGGGAAGATGCGCAACTTGATATGATTGTGTAGACAGCGAGGAGTGGGGATCGACAACTGTGCAAATTGAGACGCCATTGAGAACACTATATGGATATGGAAAAGTCGGGATTAAGCATACCAAGTAAGGTGACCGGGGTGGCCTCGATACGTAGGGAACCCACATATCAATTGCGGCCATGAATTGGGCGGTGTTACGTTCGCTAATAGACAAACGACGTGACCTGGGACGGGAATAGACTTCATCCTGATACTCGTGCGATTGGGTAGGGAACACTTTTGGTAGCACGTAAGAAATGCTGTACCCCGACACTAGGATATGACCGCTATGCTGTTCGTCCACCGGGGATATCATCTCTGAATTGCTTTCAGGCTTCGATATGCGGCTAGAGGATGCTGTGGCCTGGGACTGGGGGATACCGAAGGCCGAGGTGAATGTTTCCGAGGTACGCGCCGGCAAGTTCAAAGCTTTCGCAGCCCGATGGAGCAATGGAGAAACAGTACTTAAGAAGTTGTAAGGACGAGAGTTGTTGTCCAACGGGTGTACTTGTGAAGACAAAATCTTCACATTTTCCTCTAATTTGGATTGTCAAGGACATTTATCGGAGCGCCAATGCAAACCAACGCACCCGGGAAAAGTGGAACTGTAGTGCCTGGCGTTACAGAGTCCAGCGGAACTGCTAGCTGCCATTGGGGTCAGGCGCTTCTCCTTTTCGCAAGTGCAGAAATGCACTCACTTTCAAGTACATTTTAATAGACGCCCCATCGTCTCCGTGTTTCGCTTTGCCCTCCAGAGCAACTCTGGTGACGATGTTCAGCCTGGTGGCAGTCCCTGCGGACGTGATTGTCGGGGTATAAGTGCTATAATGCGAGGTGCTGCGCGATGACGGTGTGCGTATTGGTGTCACCGTCGAGGGGCTCACCGCTCGCTTGTGTCGTAGCGGAGTCGTCGATGGGATGGGCATCGCTGGTCGTGGTGGTGGTAAAAGGAAAAGGGTTTCGCGCGGTAACGGCCCAGAGCTCAGCGGTCCAGCGCCCAAAGGTGGCCTAACACGTCGTGGTGTGGCTCAGAGCGCGTCGTCTAACAGACGCGTCCACAATTCTGCTTGCGGCAAACAATAGGGAGAATTCCCACAGTCCCAAATTCAGCCTTCTCTTGGTTGCCAGGTCTACAGTCGCACGAGAGCAAGAAATTCAAAGAACCGATATGAGCAGCTAAGGAGTGCACAATGAAAACTAATGTACATGGGTGAGACTATGATTAGGGAAGACGACCTAGCGAGCCCACGACGAATACAAAAGGTCGCGCAAATAACCAGCTTCTTCCTTGTAATCGACCTTGGCCAGACGAGAGATACCAAATCTGACCCGGCGAACACCCTGGAGGACTGTTAGAACGAAAGAGGGATCAGATTGATGTTAAAACTTACATTGAATTCGTCTTCTTTAGCTCGACAAGAGAAGTTGTACGTGTTGCATGCAGCATGGTATTGAATTGCCTTGTATTGTGCATGGTCGTTATTCTGCGGGGCGAAGTGAATGTTATCTCCCCTGTCAAATAAGACGATGCGAAAGTCCACTCACCTTAATCTGGACGAGGTCGTTCGCGGACATTCCGTAGACAGTTACACCAACTTCGTTGAATCCTTGGAACCAGGCTTTGCCTGTATGGTCTGCGACCATCATGGACATAATGTAGCTATGCCACCGCGTTAAGTTCGAACACAACACGTGCTTGATGATAGACATACCGATACTCGGGCGCCTCGAACACTTTCTCGCATTTCTCACAACGCCACCCATCGGCCTCCTCTATAACCTTTTTGTTACATCCTTGAGTGGGACAAGCAGGGTAGGCAATGTTGTCGTCCTTGATGTGGATAATGGTGGCTCTCGTAGAAAAGTAGTCAGGCTTATCGCTCTGACCAAATCCAGCCTGCTTGACGTCTTCAAGAGTCCGTGCTTCGTCCCGCCTGAAGCCAAGGGAGGTGCCTCCAAGGTTATTCGAAGATTGGGCCTGGAAAGTCTGGGTCTGGCCCTGGCTATCATACCAACCCCTTAGAGTGAAGCACTCCTCGATATCGGGATTAACCTGCATAGTACTAGCACTCGTCATTGATAGGTTGCGGCCTTCGACAGATCAGTGCGTGAAAGTGCATCCGGAGGAAATCGCAGCTTACCATTGAAATCACCAACTCGAACTCCTTTAAAAGCGATAATGGACTCGGGTTCAACTTTGAATTGCTCAGCTTGCTTGCCCCAAAGAGTCATGCGAACTGAATAGGCACTCTTGTCCACCAGCGTCAAGTCCCGTTTGGAGATCTATAAGTATGTGCTCGTCAGCTCAGCGTTTTAAAGGGAACCACTGTGACCATACTTGTCGATTGTTGGACCTCGAAGTGATGGTACCCACTTCTCCGACATCCTTTACGACGCCAATGACATCTGGGATGCATGAGCGGCGCCAGATACAGCGAGGTTTCGACCAACATACCACAAATGGCGTCCTTTGCGAGAGCATCAAGCCCGTTCAGAGGGACAAAATTATACTTGATCGTGGGCAAATTGGTGGTTTCATGACACTAATGATTCTGGTTAGCGTGAATCTTGGAAAGTCAGAAGTCTCCACACCTCTTCGATTTCAGTGTTCCTTTCCAAACTGAGTTCGTAGTCATTTGGAATGTTGGAAAACTTCTTTTTCGCCAACCCCACACGAGCTTTGGAAACGTAATAAACCTTCCCTTCTTCCAACTTGGGGTAAAGATCATCGGCAACAAGGTTGAATGCGGTTGCCCGGATTTCGCCCGAGTCATCCATGAAGGTCACATTGAATAACTTGCCCTCTCCCTGTGCATTGGACCATTGTTTCATTTCTGACTTTTGCGTGACTCGAGCTTTGATAGTCCAGTTGTTCTGGTAAGGGCTGAGACCCTCGATGGGGTAGACACCGCGCTGAGGGCCTGTGGTGGCAGGCTTTGCGGGAGCAGTCTTGGTAGATGTTGACGGGCCAGAAGTTGCCACGGATTGAGGCGCTGGGGTGACCGATGCGCTGTCCAATGCTCTTTTGCTATCTGGTCCAAGCTGCTGAGGATCTCCAATCTTGTCAGGGAGATGGGCAACGACGCGGAGTTCAAGCACAACAATCAATCTGAAGGATGTCAGATTCGCGTTTTCGCGTCAAATATGAAGGGAACAGACCGTTTCTCCTGGACGTAGTTGCAGGTGGCTCTCTCCACCACAGCAACTGTGTGTTTTCCGATGCTGTTGTTCTGGACTAGCTCGTTGAGCTGAGTCGCGAGCATCGCTTGAATGAAATGGACACCGTCTGAGATGATGATTCGATATCGGTCCACGGGGGCGTTACTGTTAGGATTGGCCGTGTTGACCTTCTTAATTGATAGGAATTGGATTGTGTGCGGGGATTCAAAGACAGACGCGTCTTGTGGGTTCGCAAACTGGAGACGCTCGCAGCTTCCAGCGGTGAGTTGCACGTCGGTCGTGGACATTTTGGAGGATAAAGGTCAACAACACTCGACGCGTAGGAATTGAAACGCGCTAAAGGCTTGGAATCCTTAGTCAGCCCATCATTATGGTCACGCGTCCACCACTAGTCACCAAACAACCAGCCCCAGCGTCGACATCGATGGTCGCGACAACATTCGATATGACGCGCGAACGATGCTTGATTAACCCTGACAGCATACTCGGGCCGTAGTCCTTTCACTTGACCTGAAACTACTGCTTCCACCATTTTCCTCTCGCAAATTTCCGAAACTGTCCCTGACCTTGTTGCTCAGCAAGTACGCCTTGGAAAAGTGTCACGGTCAACCGCCACAGAACGGCGTGCGAAGGTCGTGAATCTCCTCAAGACCCTACGGCTCATGTGCCTACCTGGATTACGCCCGATTTTGGTGTTCCAATCATCACAAGCTGTTTATCATCTATATAGTCGCGTTGTCTACAAAAGCCGATGCACTCAAAGGTAAATGTTCCTGTGGAATGCCATGCAGATGTGGGGTTAACTAATCCCGAGAGCATGTGCAGAACTCATGCCTGCCTGTCTATGCCTGTTGCCCCGTACCAGGTATGATTCCGGTATTGCCGAATTTCTCGGTCGCCTCTCTAAAGCAGCTCAGCCAGAATGGCCCAAGGACGATACCACTTCTTCACACCTTACTTGCCTTCTTCGTTGGTCCTGTCCCATCGATTGTTGTCTCACGAGCTTCTCTCTACCATTGCCAACCGGAACTTCCGCCACTTGTCAGCGGCGCCATAAGGTCCAATACAAGGAAATACCACACCTTCCTGACTGGTATTGCGTCGAGATTGCTCAACAGAGTTATCGCATCTCTTGAACCCAATTTGCCTGTGGACGACTTCATTCTCACGTTCATGCAAATCTTTCCCCGCGACCACAACAAGGAATTATCGGAGAATAGGAATCGATCGAGGCCTCGCCTGAAACGCGATTGCTTCGAGATTTATGACGTCGATACTTCACTATGGCCAGGAGGGTCGGTAATGAATGATAGTGATATGTACTGTGTGTAACGGCCGCCCAGGGTTGCCTCCACATATCCAAGGGCCGATAATTCGCTACTATTATTCGATCTCGCGAACAGGTGGTGGATCGTCACGGCCTGCCCTAACAGGAGCCAACGGCCGTTGGAGCATCGCAAAATTGAAGGATCAGGTATGTTACCACTCGCTCGGGTGGACCTTTCTCTAATGGTCTTCCTTTATCGCTTGGTAAGGCTGTAACGCACTTGCAAGTTCCGTGGCCACTGACAGTTGTAACTTGACTTCGACTGTGATGACACTAAGTACGAGATGACCAGAACCAATTTACATTGACAAGGACTTGTAATATTGAAAGGCTACGGTATGTACTTAGATGATTCGAATGTTCAGGATTATCCGTGTATACTTATGCTGTGATAATGTCATTATGAGAATGGTGTAGTCTATAATAGATACTGCTATGCGGGATGACGATGGCGCTTTCTTGTTGTAGTAAATGTGGCTATGATGATGATGGTTTGAGGACCGCACGCCGTGTCGCATCTCTGCCGGCCTTCAGGAGGATGGAGAGTTCGTTTCCACCCGTTCCACGAACAGGACCTTTGCCCGCTAGGCGATTGGCATGCAGCCTTTCGATCATAGCGGCTGCAGGGCATCCTCCTCGTGAACCGGGCGTCGAACGTGACATGGTGACGACATAAAGGCAAGCAATTCGGATATGGGTATCTCGGAGGCGCTTAAGCGCCGTAACTGCGGTGTCGTATGCGTCTCGTAGGGCCGGCGTCGATTGCGCGAGCTGTCGGATAGAGCGAGAGGTGGAGAGGACGTTCAAGAATTCGCGATGCTGGCCAGGCATGTATCGTCGCATGCGTTCCATGAAGCCATGGTCCGCCCGCTTGTTCTCAGGTGATGGCGCAGGATATCGACGTTCCTGAAGCTTGTGATCGATGTTCAGGAAGATATCGAGAGCGTGCATCACGCTGCTCTGACCTGCTGATGGACCGCTCAAGTCCAGATTTTCAGCTTCGTCAACGCCTTCGTATATCCAACCCGGCCCACCTGGCCCCTTCGCATCGCTTCCTTCGAACCAGGGCCGGATGTCCCAGTAGAAAACGTGAGGGTCACATGCAGAGCGGACGGAGGTGATGATTTCGGTGATATCCTCGATGATACCAGCCAAACGATGAAGGTCTCTCGAAACTTTGGTGGTCGATGCGAGGTCGCTGCCGATTGGGAGGTTGTTGAAGTCGTCAATGATACGAAGGATCTCGACCCCGCGCAATTCGGCAAGAGCAGAGGCATAATAGAAATTTTTCTCGTCATCAGTACCTGAAAATGTATTGACGAAACGAATATTGTCTGGGGATAGGGGCCGGCTTGGGTGAATCAATTCCCAATTCCACAGAACTGTGTCCGCAAATGTCAATACAGGCGCCAAGCCCAGATGACGAGACACCTGCATCAACGGAACGGCAAGCGACTTTGGAACTCGTAGAGGCTCCGCTCGGTCTTCGCTGTCGCTGCCAGAGCTGGTGTTGGCCGTGGAGGTTGTGGGGGGTATTGAGTGAACATAGAAGCTGACGAGCCATGCGAGAACGAGGTGGGCCCGCTGTGCCAAACGTGGGTTTTTGTGGAGGGGCGCTGTGTCAAGAACGGGCCACTGTCGGACGCTCAGTTATGCCGTGACGAAAGGACATACAGGTTAACACACCTCTTGTATTCTGGCTCTCCACTCCAAACCGTATGGGCGTCGTTCCAGCGCATCCTCCGACTCGTCTTCGCCCAAACTCAGGTTTCCGTTTGCATCGCGGAGCGCTTGCTCCCATATCTCATACGACGGTGGCAATTTCGGGAGCGGCTCCGGGGGGAAGAAACCCGTATGTTGGTTAATGTCGTATGAGTAGGGCGAGCGGCGTCGGGCAAGTAGTTGCTTGCGAATCTGGGTCTTTGAGTGGAAGAGGGAGACGGCTAGTTGTACGAAATGTGTGAAGAATTGTGGAGGGGAGGGTAGTAGGCTGAACAGGACCATGGTGACAAGAGGATCGACAGGGCGGACAGGGGCCGGGAGGTCTGCAACAAGGCAGCGGATGGGCTGGCAATGGGAAGGGACATTTTCGTCTCCAATGTTCGGTGCTCTTATAGTTTTGAAAATTTCATATTAAACGCATTCAAGCTAACATTTGTGTCGCGCTAACCGCCCGTGACCCTGACCTGATCCCCTCCAAGTAAGTGCGAGATGTCCCAAGGGGCTAAGTGTAAAATTATCCACATCGCTAAGTAGCTCCGCGCGTTGGTAGATACTGTCAATATCAAGGAGATCGAGATCGCTGCTGGGCACTATACCGAGATACTTAGCTCATCGTCCCTTTCAAAACTCAATGTTCAAGATCACGCCGACCACTGCCTGACTTGGCCATGTCTTGGCGTCGATATACACTGCAATGGGAGAACCAATCTCAGATCACCTCTTAAGAAGCCAGGTGGCAAGGGCGCCTATCTACATTCACGCCTCCGAAGGAGAAGGACATTGATGGCTTCTTCCCGTCTGCTGTCCAGTCGATGCGCTCAAACACACGTCCTGAGTGCCCCTTCTGGATTCAGAGGGCACGCGCTTAGATCTAATTTATTGGAATGATAAACTCAATCAAGTTCGGCGCATCCAGGCCAGGATGTTTTTCACCCACCAGGAACATAATGCTTCATAAGTGCCAGCGAAACGCCTCCGCATTTGTTGGGTATCACCACATAGCAACTAAGTGAGATGTTACTAAGCGGGTTCACCGACTTTATCTCCCTGAGGCATCTTGAAGGGTGCTACGTATCCACATTCAAACAGTCGTCCTCAACAGATGACGATGATTCATTCCAATCACCCATCCGTCCACAAGCCACGTTTTGATTCAAGTCGCGAATAAGGCATGGTATTTGAAATTAGTAACATCGATAATGTATGAGCGCGAAATGATCAAGTATACTAGGGCCCAACTACGCGTTCCACTTGAGCCATACAAAGTTACCGTCTACGTTATCAATGATTGTGCATCGTCGTTGCAGGACTTCCTCGACCTTCTCTCGCACTCCGTGTTTCCCTGGGTATTGCTTGCTAAAGAAGGTTTGCACTTCTTCGGCAGTCCAGCCCATGTCACCTGCGCCAGGATGCGAACCTTTTACAACGGCTCCGATTTCGGCTTCAGTCGGTAGCGCGTACTTGAGGTGTCGATTATCCGGGATCGCCTCGAGTCCTTGGGGGATCTCAAGTGCGGGGAGCCCTTGGATAAAGGATGACGTTGAGTCGAAGAATCGTGAAACTGCTTCGGGTGCCACATCTTCTAATTTTGAAGGAGACCATGCGGGTACATCTTTGCTCTTGGTTTTGATAACAGTCTCGACGCCGGTCTTGAAATCAGGGCTGGCACCGTTCTGAAGATTAAGGGACTTAAACAACTGACAATGATGCAGCTGGAGCAAAATAAAACGTACACAGAAAGCACCTGCAATTCGAAGTTCCATGGCCATAGCTTGTGCAAGGTCCAACTTTTTCCCTCGCCTGATGGCAGCCAGGGCGACCTTCAGACTTGTCGGGCTTCGCTGGTTCAGTTTCTGCAAGGTTTCCTGTGCCCATTGTTTGATCGAAGCATCCTCAACTTGGGAAAGTTCTTCCAGACTAGCAAATATCTGCTCGACTTCGTTGTGTCGGAATGCGGCATCTAGAGCAGCTCTTACTCCGCCAGTCAAAAGAGAACGAGGCTCGTTTGGCTCGCGCTCACATGACATCTCTTCGATGGTTTTGTCGATGAGAGCAGCTGATGGATCGTCCAACTCCGACAGACGTTCCAACAACAAAGGAATGCGCCTTGACGGCAGGAAATGCGTGGCTAAGCCGTGTTCACTGGAAAGAACGTTAGAGTTGCAACTCAGAAAAGAGATCAAGATGTGACGAACAATACAGCTCTTCCACTGAGAGACTCTCCAGTCAATCCCAGGTATGTTCCGATCTCTCCATCCAACCTCGACAAAAAGTAACTTCCGCCAACATCCGGAGAATAACCAATTTTGGTTTCCGGCATGGCCCACAGAGTCTTCTCGGTAGCAACTCTGAAGAGTGCGTTTGCGGTGAGTCCAACTCCACCACCCACTGTTGACGGCAAGTTAAACAAAGATCACAGAAAGCAAAAGGCGGGTCGCCTACTCGTGATTCCGTCAAGGATAGCAACATAAGGCTTCTTCAGTGATGCAAGTATGTAGTCGACTTCGAATCTGGAAAACGACGGCTTGGTGAGTCTTGTGCGCTGACTCAATAGCCTACAAACACGCACTCTTTCTTGAAGAAGTCAATTGCCAACGGTCGTGTGGTTGGGTCAGACGCATTCTCTACCACGGCTGTGAACGGGATTAGCGAGCCGGCCCACGGGTAACTCAGGACGACTCACTGGCAACATCGCCTCCTGCGCAGAATGCGCGCCCCGCGCCTGTACCGACAATGGCACCGCAAAGGTCGGAAGAGTTCCATTCCTTCATAAGATTTAGTATAGTTCTGTAAGGGACAGAAAGACAGTGCACATACCAGGATTTTAGGTCTGAGCAGCTCAAGCATGGGTGTGTCAAGGGCGTTCAACTTGTTTGGTCGGTTCAAGATGAACTTTCGAATGGATTTGTTAGACTCAAAGAGCACTGTAGACTGCGAAGCACGTCAACAACGTCTTGAAGGGTTAACCGCGCAGTGGGAACTGACCTCCGGGGTTGTGGACATCATGTGCTGGCCAATAGCTCTGGTACGTTGTGCAGCTAACCTGGCAGCTGTCGGCGACATTCTCCTTCCAAGTAGCCTGAGCATTGATGGAGGCCGTTATAAAAGCAAGATGACGAGGAAGAAAGAATCACGTCGAAAGTGGAGAATATGGACTCAACCCAAACCTTTGCCGGAGGTCGACGCGAACTGCCAACACCGGCCGGAAAATACTGGGGTTAGGGTTTAACCCCTTTCTTCGACTCCATCATGCGACCACAGCCCGGTACCCGAATCTTGTACAATGGCCAGCCTGGCACTGTGAGATACCTGGGCTCGGTAGACGGCACTAAAGGAGAATGGATTGGTGTCGACTGGGACGACCCGGAACGAGGGAAGCATGACGGTGTCAAGAATAACAAACGATACTTTACAACCAGGTTAGAATCTTTGGACATGCCAGTAGCCCAAACCTCATCCATTGGAACCAGATATCCTCGTTCAGGGTCGTTTATACGAATATCGCCTGCGGTGAAATATGGAACATCTTTCCTGGAGGCCGTGCAGTCCAAGTATCTGGAAGACCTTCATGGTTCTGAAACACAAGAAACAGTCATCCTTGGTTCGTCCCTAGGCGCCATCGAGGTTGAGGCTGTTAATCTCGATAAGATTCGAAGCAAGCTGGCTCGGCTGGATCGATTGCGGAATGTGAGTCTCGATGGGACTGCTGTCGCGTATGCAGACCCCCCAGGGAAGATCAAGGAAACGTGCCCAAGTACGATGCATTCATTAACTAACTAGTATGGAATGGGCCTTCTCAATCTCGGGACGCAGACATCAGATACCTCAATCTCTCGCTCTCTTTGGTCTATGACTGGAAAGACATCACATCCATTTCCTCTGAACTGGTGTATCTCGACCAGCTCGCACTCAAGTTTGTACTCGATTTGCACAGATGTGAGCAACCGTATTCACACCTGTTTCTAGTCGCAACAGGCTTCTGCCTCCCCAGGAAGACGCATTCCTAGGATCGCCATTCCCAAACCTTACCGAACTCGAACTTAATGATATCCGTTTAAGCTGGGAAGCTATCCAGTCGATCATTGCCCATATGCCTCGCCTACAATCACTTGAAGTCGGCTTTAACAATTTCACAGCACTTGGATCATCTCCAATACCACACAATACCCTCCAGACCCTTAACTTGGATAATAACGCCCTGTCAGACTGGGTCGATCTAGCAACGACTATAGACACGTCGTTCCCATCGTAAGTCTCCGCCGCAACCTGGGCCACGGATGGTACCAAATACTCATCTACCTCCAGCCTGGAGAAAGTCATCCTCACGTCCAACAAGTTCTCGGCGATCCCACCAAATGGTGGTGGCGCAGCCCTCTTTCAGATCAAATACCTGGCACTCGCGTCAAATGCGCTTTCTTCTTGGTCAGACCTGGAGAATTTATCTCGCTGGCTACCTGGTATACGCACTCTCTCATTGAGAATGAGCCCCATCACAAGTAAGCGCCCTATCACCGTACTTGAACTGGCACTCACCTACCCTATTCACCAGCCGAGGCTCATGCTCGATCCCGAGTCATCGCCTACTTTCCTACTCTCCATGTTTTGGACGGCACAAATGTAAGCGCATCCAACGTCCAACACAGTCCGACTTTAAACGTCACCATAGATTTCGAGCAGAGAACGGTCCGATTCAGAGATTTTGTACCTTGGTGATGTCGCCAAAACGCTCGGGGATGTGCAAGAAGGAACTCTCCCATTCAGATGGCATGAACTTTGCGAAAGTACGTCGACAGCGTCCGCGTTGTGAAACCACTATGTTCATGAAGAACAGTCCACGGCAATCCAAACGCCTCTGCGCCCAAGCAGGATGAAGACAAGTTGGGGTCCAAATTGATCGGTACGTCTTCCCAATGCCCTGGAGGTGCCTTCTCTCACTGTACGGTTGTCTAGCCCTTCATTTCGTGCAGGTATCTGGACGTCCAACCAAGGACACGGATGTAAGCGACCAGGGAGAATCATTGACGCTGACCGTACTTCCAAGTATGGCTCTCCGTAGTCTGCGAGCCAAGGTAAAAAGAGCGGCAGGGAAACGCGCCAACAAGGTGATGTTTTGGATCAAGATGAATGATGGAGAATACGTCGAACTTGAAGAAGCCGATGACTCCCATACGTTGGATTGGATAGGACTGGAGGATGGAACGCAAATTGTTTATTCATTGCTCTGAAACAAACATGATACCTATCGCTGTGGTACGGTCTAAAGACCTACCTGGGCTAATTTACCTTGAATCGCATCGCCTCGTCGAGTACAAGCCAGCCCAAAAGTGACCGGTCCTGACTCGCAACTTGCTGAAACCATTCAAGTACATCGCGGATTGTTGATGACGGATGGCCGTAAACGATGCTTCTTTACCTGTCAATCGCGCGTTCGCAGTCCGCTGCCTTCCCAAGTCGAAACCTGCAGTGACGAACGCCTTAAGATCCAGGTATGTGGCCAGGGCAACGATTCATAGGGAATACACGGGGCGCAGTAGCGATAACACCATAATCGACGGGGAATCCAAGAGGCAAGAGAAAACATGGCAATGAGGTGTTTTGAGAGCACAATCGATCAACGCGACCATCCGGCGTCGCCGTTAGCGTGTCTGGAAGGCCTGTCATCGTAGCGGTCATCCTTCTCGTCCCTGCGGCGGTCATCCCGTTTCCTGTCGGGGTCCTCACGGCGTCGGTCGTAGTAATAGTCATCCGGACGGCGTTCTTCATAACCGCCTCGTCGATAATCATCATAACCTGGAGGTTGTGGTTTGTCACCGTCTTTCTTGGGGGGCGAACGGGGGCGGCGGTCCTCACCACGACGAGGCGACCTGGAGCGGTCTCGTCGGTAACGATCGTCTCTGTAGCGGTCGTCCCTGTATCGGTCTCTATCATCGCGACGATCGTCACGGCGATATTCAGCTCCACGCTGCAAAGAAAGAAAGGTTAGGTCCAACAGATGGCGGAAGCCGTCAATTTGCTTACATGATCGTCCAACACGACTCGAACCAACTTTCCACGAAGTTCACGGCCGTCGAGGTCCTTTACTGCCCTGTCGGCGTCCTCCCTCGACAAATACTCAAGAACGCTGAACGTACTGGTAAATAAGTAGCGAAGAGACGGAGGCAAATTGAGACGCACCCTTGACCAGGTACATCGCGATCAATGTCCGCAAACGAGACACTGGCAACTTCGCGTCCAAAGTCCTTCAAATCCTATGAGGGGGTAGCGACAGAGCGTTAAATGGGTCCATCCTGGGTACGGGAGCGGGGGGGAACAACGGCCAGTGCGGATAACTCGATGAATGGAGTCGTCCGTAACCAAAATCCAGACGGAGGATCCCCGGAGGTAGGTGTCGAGCTCATGAGGCGAGGAGACAGCGGCCACGACGGTAGACAACGATTCTTTGGACCAAAATTTCCCGTACCTGCCAGCTTGTGTCACGAGAGATGCCGGAAACAATCAGACGAACACCGGGAGGTCGGCGGGCTCGAGGGGCACTGGAACAAATGTCAGTAAAGTTATGGTTTTCGGCGGGTCACTGGCTGAATGAACAGGTCATACACTTCTCTTCGCGGGCGGCTTTCTTTTGCGAACTCAACAACGATGCTACAGTGATGGTGAGTAGGGCTCGGACAGGGTCAGACGATTGCGCATACGCTGTGCCCATGAACGGCTTTCCATTGAATTGATGAACGGCATCCTCAGCGTCCTTGGAATTGAATTCAGTTACTTTGTAAATGAGGAAGCAGCAGATAGTTAGCACCTTTGAGCTTTCAAACTCGACGAAACCGAAACCTAGGGGCGATAAGATAATAACCCAAGGAAGAAATTGATTTATCTACCAGTCATGACACGGCAGTCGATGATACGGCCATAGCCCTCAAAGAATTTAGAGACATCGTCAGAGCGAGCGTCGGGGGGCAATCCTAATGGCGATGAGCTCGCCGTCTGGAGAACGCCAGAATGACTTACTGCCGAGGTAGAGTCTGCGCGACATTGTGGTAACAGGAAAGGCTGTGAATGGCTGAGTTTCAATTTGGCTATCAACTACCCTTGCCCTTACCCTAACCCTAAGATTCTCACGGGCACACGGACCATCTGGCGCAATCGGCATCGCCAACTGGAGAAGTAATTAAGATAGTGACTATCGACGAGACTAGAATAGATACAAAGAAGTGATACGCATACGACTGTTTGGGATTAGTGCTGCGACTGTGACCAATCAATGGAGTTGATGTCGATACCCTCTTGCACCATCTCCCATAGTGGACTAGAAAGAGGGACGGTCAGATCCAACCAAACCATTCTCGTTTCAGGACTAACCTCATATCCCGCAATCTCTCCACCGTCGCCACAATCTTTTCGACCACGAAATCGATCTCCGCCTCCGTGGTAAACCTGCCAATTCCGAATCGAAGTGACGAGTGGGCCATGTCCTCCGCCGCACCTGCAAATGAGGTTAGAATGTGGTTGCATTGAGGTAAGCAAGTCAACCGTACCAAGTGCTCTCAGCACATAAGAAGGCTCCAGCGATGCAGAGGTACATGCACTTCCGGACGAGAGCGCGATTTCCTACGAACATAGTTAATACCGTGGTGCGACTGGAATCCGAGCGGGATTACCTTGAGGGCCATCAAAAGACTTTCGCCTTCAACGTATGAGAAGCTGAGATTGACGCAGCCAGGATAGCCATTAACATCGCCGTTTCTCACAACATGTTCAACGCGAGAGTAGATGGAATTCAGAAGGCGATCTGACAGTTCCTTGACCCGGGCATGGTCGCGCTGAAGGGCGAAATTGTGATTAGTAAATAGAGTTTCAATACGGAAGCCACAAAAGATGAGGCTCAGTACCCCTGCACGACTTGTCATCGCTGAACTATCCTCGGAACTGCACGGAATGCAGGAAGATATTCAGCTCGCTTAAGAATGTTCACGTTCGTCGTGCATATTTTCATCGCAAAAAAGGTAGACATAACCGAGGACTCACCTCCATCTCAAGTTTGGCAATTCTGGCAGCTTCTCCAAGACCAATAACCAAGGACGCTGGCAGCGTACCGCTTCTTAGACCTCGCTCCTGACCACCTCCACTGAATATAGGCTCCAGGCGAACTCTGGGTCGCCGTCTGATATAGGCGGCTCCAACACCCTTTGGACCGTACATTTTGTGGCCAGAGATGCTCATCAAATCGATATTCATCTCGTTGACGTCCAACGGAATTTTGCCGACGGCTTGGGCAGCGTCGGTGTGGAAGTACACGCCTCGGTACTTCCTCACAATGGCGCCGATTTCCTTCAGAGGTTGAATGACACCAGTTTCGTTGTTGACGGCCATGATGGAGACGAGCGAGGTGTCCGGCCGAATGGCATTCTCGAGTTCCTCGAGCGAGATAACTCCGTTTCGCTGCACTGGCAAGTAGGTAATATCGAAACCCTCCTCGCCGAGGTTCCGACATGAGTCCAGTACACATTTGTGTTCCTGCACCATGATCAGCGACCGTACCGAGCTTGAGGGTAGTAGGGCCTTACTGTCTGAGTCGTGATGATATGCTTTTTCTTCTCCTTGTGGAAACGAGCGACACCTTTGATGGCCAGGTTGTTGGATTCGGTAGCACCAGAAGTGAAAATAATGTCTTTCATATCTGCACCAATGATATCGGCCATGTGCTGGATAAGAAATGCGTCAACAACTCGGGTATTCTGGCATTGGACAAACCTACCTTGCGAGCTTCGTCAACACCCTGTTCAGCTTCCCAACCATAAGCATGAGTCCTGCTGTGGGGGTTTCCATACTGGTCTGTGAGATAGGGTAGCATGGCATCCAGAACTCTTGGGTCTACGGGAGTAGTCGCCTAGATAAACCGTCAGACACGAAGCTCCGCAAGTCGAAAAAGACATGCCTGCATATCGAGATAGATAGGTCGGACTTTTTCATTCACTGAGCCTTCACGCCTCGGTGCTTCCAATTTGAAGCCGAGCATATCTAGAGGAGTTTAAGAGTCTGGCAACAGTAAAAGACATGGTGGAGCTTTACCTGGTCGAGGAGTTAGGTGGTTGTCCTCCTGATACGAAGACGGTACGTCCATAACGCTAGCCCTGTCGGCTCCAGATGGTTGAACAAATGACCTGCATGTCTTCCAGACTGCCGGTTTTGCAGTTACTCGTCGAGGTAGCGTTCGCGATACTCTTGCCAACATGGTCGTTCAGGAAAAGGCCACAACTCTTCACTCTCCCAGGTCCCATTCCGTAGGTGACGAAGATCACGTGACATAACCATTACCAATCTCAAGTATTGCCTCCGACTCCGGCATGACGCGTGCTAAATTACTTTGGTCGGCGCGCGCACCATTCGAATTCTTTCACTTCCATGTTCGTGAAGGAGCAAAAGTTGAAATTTTTATTATAGCTACATAGTGCGCTAGTTTTGACCAGGCGACCCAGGATAAAGGCTAGACTACAGGATGGTATATAGGTAAACGCCGATGTTACATTATAGCTTAATTTAGAGAGGGGGGTTGGCATTCTTGACAAGGTTGACGAAGTATTCCTGGAACCAGGTACCGGCCTCAGGAGCGGGCTTGTGCGAGTCACTGAAAGAAGGGTAGGTCAGTATGTAGTCCTGACAGCGGACTCGACAAGAACACTTACGACTTGCCGCAGTGGGTGTCATATCGAGGAGCAGAGGTGTCAGAGGTACCGTCGGCCTCTCCACCGGGCTTGATCCAGACGATGGCATCGATGGCGGACGAGGGGGTGTTCAAAGTGGGCCTCATGCCGAAGCCAGCACCGTAGACGTTGCACCAGTTGCCCCACTCCTGTCGGATGTTCTGGACACCAGAACGACCCTGGTCGACGATGAACTTGGCGTCCCAGCCTTCATTTCGGAGGAGAGGAGCAAGAGCGTTGATGAAGCGGAGCTCATCGTAGTTGTCATTGCCCTGGGTGACGGGATCACGGGTGGTTGCACCTGGGGTGAAGACGTGTGAGTACAGAAAAGCACCAGAGAGGTGAAGCTTAACTTACTGAGGGCGTTGTAGTTGGAGACGTTGGTGGCAAGACCACGGATGAAGGCAGACCTGCCGGCATCCTTGTAGATTTGGGCGAAGAGACGAGCGGAAGGAGCAAGGTTGGCATTCCATCCGAGCCATCCAGCGTGGCCGGCATCAACGTAAGAGTAGACACCGAGAGCGCTGAGTTGGCGGAGAGCGTAGATGACACCCTCCTTGTAGGCAGCCTCAGCACCGCGGCACTTGGCAACGTTCATGTTGGTGACCATGTTGGCCAGCGAGTCGGGCTCAATGACAGCAACGATGCGGACATCAGGATACTCTGTAGACGATGTGAGTCCCAGTTTTTGCTAAAATGGTTCCGGTGTAACTCACTCCTGATCTCAGAAGCGAGACGGTCGACGTAGTCCTTGTACTTCTCCATACCGCCGTCAGCGAGAGAGAACTCTCCGTTGGAGGCTGCGGCAGCGCAGTCACGGTCAGGCAAGTCATAAACGACGATCTGAACGAGCTGCTTGCGGCCAGTTCGTTGCTGGATGGCGGTGGCATCGGCGAGGTACCTGCCGAGGTCGGGGGTCTTGCGGACGACGTCGAACCAGATGAAGGTGGGGATTTCCTTGACCTTCAAAGCCTTGGCCTTGAGAACGGGGTCATCAATCATAGCAGCTGCGGCTTCGACTTCCTCAGCATAGTAAGGGCTGAGATAGATCTAGGAGCAGCATTTAGTGGATGCGAGCGATATCAAGCGTCACTCAGACTTACATCGTAACCCTCGAAGGGGTTGCCAGTGCTGGGGACGGGAGTGCCACCGGGAGGGTTGGTGGGAACGACAACAGGGGGTTGCGAGGTGGTGGGGACAACGACGGGGGGTTGGGTCGTGACAGGGGGTTGAGGCTGGTTGGATCCAGGCCTGTCAGAACGAGGAATCAGCGACACCGGCGGATGAACGAAGGGTTATCAACCTACAAGCACTGGTGGTACCACTGGTTGATCACTTCACAGACGGCGCCAGAGACACAGGTGGTTTCGCCAGCTACACCAAAGTCATCAGTACGGTAGCCCGGAATACTTCATAGAATTGAAGTACGCACTCCATCCAGTACCACCACATTGGGCGTAGAGGGGTCGCTGAGCCTGTACGAGGGCAGGCAAGAGAGCGAGCGACAGAGCGAAGAACTTGGATCCCTTCAACATGGTGATAATGTTTAAGCGGATGAGCACAGTGCACCAACGAAGAGCTCCAGTGCTCTTTATACCTGGAGGTCTATAGGTTCCATGTTTTGTGTCCGGTGTTCCACCGAATTCTTGGAGGCGGAAACTCGTCGGCGGACTGGGAACAACATGGTCGACGTTGTGAGGCAATCAACCTTTCGTCCCATGGTTGAACGTCTAAGATCCCTCCCGGAGCAACCACGTTAAACGGTTCAACATCGGCGCATGTGAGAATTCGAATGGTGCAGTGGAAAACAAGAAGTCTGCAGGTGAAGAATTGTCAGAAGCCTGGGATGTAGACCAAGTACAGGGAGTGGTACTGCTGAGACTAACCAGTCTATTAGATGGCGGTGCTTGTTTCGACTTCGACTCCATCTTGGGCCAACGAAAGAGCCAAGCTGCGAAGATCGCTTCCGTGAGCAGCCTGAGAATAACCTTCAATTCCCTCCTCTCCTGCGAGTGGGGTTCGTCTTTTGCTATCCCAGGCGTACCCCATGACCCTCGGGCGCTATTTCGCGTGCAATTATCATGCGTTCCATTCGTACAATGTTGGGGTCTCCCGAACCAGACAAACTTACCTTCCGTGCCGAGTTCTTTATTTTTTGCATGTTTTTCAGAAAAGCTTGGGAACGCTAATACTGTCTTCGGAAGATCGCCAGTGGGAAGCAGCTTCGGCGTCCTGAAATCTAAGTGGAGTCGCTACAGGATTAACATTAAAGGAATTTCTTGGAGAAATTGAGGTGCGGAGAAAGCCCGAAATAAATCCTGAAACCATACCGACTGACTTGAACGTCGCTTTGCATCTTATCGAGACGGGACCAGCCCTGGCCCCTCGCGAAGTTCAGAAGAAATGAAGCATTTTGATAATGGTGACCTCGGGGTACTTCTATGTACCTACATTCAACATTCATCGTCTCTTGTTCGCACTCGGAGGGGGAGGTAGAAGGGGGAAAGCGCCACCAGAACTGTTGGTCGAGATACCGCCGGTCGAGTTTGATTCGAAGAGACTCGAAGAATCGGCTGGTTTGCTACGACCGGGAATGCTGATAGAGAAGGTCTGGCCTTCCTTGAGGGTATAATCTTTCTTCGGGGCAGCTGGTGCTTGAGGATCAGGATTTTCTGGCTCCAACGCCGCATTTCGTGCAGCTTTGTATCTCCTATTCCAAAGGTTAATGAACATGATCGACAGCATCGCCGTCAGTCTTTTCGGACACACTTGCTATAGTCCTGCAGTGCCACATCTACCCGAGGAGTCAATTAGGGTCGTTGGAGACGCGGATGGGGTCTTACTGAAATCGAAACTGTCTGTTCTCTCCACAAAGCCCATGCCGATGTACGCCTTCCGTCCAGCATCCTCGACACGTACCACGAAGTATCGAGAAGAGTCGAGTACTGCTTCAACCGATGGCCTGTCAGGGTCATAGGGTGTTTTGGCAAATACTACTGTGTTATCAGCCTCCGCTGATGATTGCAACGACCAAAGGCTTGGACGTACATTCCCCTTCACGCAGACACCGTTAGCAAGAGTGCAACGAATTCACAATAGATTACCTGTCTGAGAGTCCTCAAATACGAGGTTCACGCCCTTCGATGTTTCGATAATGCGAAGTCGGCCCTTCCACAAGGGTTGAGCAAGATCTCCCCATTCCCCTGCTCTATGGCCTGCATTGGTCGACAGAGGTGGGATCTTGTATACTAAATCGTCGTCAGGAAAGCCTTCAAACACGACTTTGTAAGTCAGACCTGATACTTCTCGGGCAATGTGGAGGATAGATTCAATTTCGTCGTCCATGGTGGTTTCGTAGATGCTGTAGTTACTTGGATGTTTGGCCAGTGATGGCCACGCCTATTGGCTTTGTTTGCGTCCAAAGCCAACTAGCCTTGTCTTTATCTCCATCGTCGATCGCAATCCCTTACTGCGTACTATCCATGGTTAACGGTCCACCGACGCCTCCACCGACGACCTCTGTAGAGCTCCAGGAGGCCGCTCAGGCATCTGCTAGCGCCCAGGAGCAAGGATCCACATCACAACCTGCTCCATTAAGTTCGACGAACCCCGACGACTACCAGCGGGCATTACCTGTTATTAGAGAGGCTGCTAGTCGTTGCGACTGGGATGCCCTCATTAGCAGGGCTGAAACAGTGGATGTGACAGTAAGCCTAAAACCACTATTGGTTTGCTTGTTCCAATACATAGCTCCTTCCTTGCACAGGCCACAAGTGGAGACAGTCAACCGACGCGTGTGTTGGTCGTCTCCCCTCTCGTTTTGGCATACCTGATTCAAGATAAAATGTGCGTACTCGACCTTCCGCTTGGATGTAGAAACTCATCTAGACAGTCCGCCCGCTCGATACGCATTGGGGCGGCTCCCAGACGACCTGTCCAACCTGGCTTTGGTTAAGCTACTGGCCTCATTAACCAACCTGACCTCTCATCGACATCATTCGCGGGTATATTCCACGGTGACAAGTCTACTCGAGTTGGTCGGAAACCCTGAATTCTTTGACCAAGAGTTCGGAGTCCTCCTCACGAACTTGGTGACACAGTTCGCAGGTCAATTGCTGCATTCCACGCCTTCTGGGTCACAAAGGCGCTCACAAGCTATTTGCATAATCTAGATGCCTTTCGAAGAAGAACATTCCAGTTGTTGTCCCAGGCCTATAGCTCACTACCACTATCCCTTGCTCAAGATTATCTAGGTGTATCCGCAGAGGTTATCGTCAATGGTATATTTGACTACTGATAACTGTGACTGAATTAACATTCTCTGACATCTTGTGCAGAGGCAAACCAATACGGCTGGACTCATGACCCGTCGACCCAACTTCTGTTCCCCAAGACCCATCAAACACAAGAGGCCCGTAGGACATGTAAGCCCCTCCCACTTCTCATACACCTTGTCACTGATCGTTTCCTTTCACTGTACAGCTATGTCATCGTTGTCGACCCTGCATCTTGTGGCCGATAGCGTGGCTAGACTAGAAGTGTGATCGGAGAGTGACAATAGTCACCGATTGCTCGAGGTCTATAACGCATGTAGAATTCGCGACAAGCACACTGTGCTCATACGCAAACTGGGGGAATAATAAGGTTCAGGGAGTGGTTGTCGTCCTCGATGTCTCGTTTCAAGTGGTTTTGGTTGAGTGTAAGTCATGCTGTATCGAAGCCGCTCTGGGAGGGAGTCGATTATCCAACGTCCGTTGACTCTGACTGGAGTGGGGGGAAAGTATCGTTCTCGGGGAAGAATCCGCATTACGCGAGGAAGGTCGCGTACACCACTTGGTTGGTATAGCTGGGCTGTCGCGGAGGAAGCTTTAAGATCGGGGCTCGCCACGTCCTTCTTGAGCTTCTGGGACTGGGAGGTCATCTTCTTCCTATGCTCTTCCGTTTTCCAGTCCCAGTATGCTTTTCGGAGCTGTGCTTGAACAACATGAAAACGCTGATAAATGTCAATGAATAAAGACGGTATATACAGGTGACAGCAAAACTTACCTCCATTTGCAGATCAGATACGTTATTAAGGCGGTCGAGTTCACGCGAAGCTAGCCTCAAATAACCTCGACTAGTCCAGGGATTAACGCAATCTGTTATAACGGGGATTCCAAAGACATAGGGTGTGATGTCTGAGTCCCAAGTTGGCTTTCCGAGTATCTCGAGAGGCATGGAGGACGAGGGATGCTTCGAGCCACCGAGGGGAACCCCAAAGAATTGCGCGACTGGGCTCAGATGATCGAGGTTGACCCCAGAGCTGCCGAACGTTGTTAAGAGATAGACTTCATACCGTCCATCCTCTCGACACCGTTTGACGATGCAGGGTCGAGCCTGTGCCTGGTAGATGCCCGCTCGCAGCCGTTCCAGTGTTGTGAGCTTGTAGCCTTGCTTTTCAACGAATTGATAGAAAACGAATTGAAGGCTTCCGAATGTATATGCAAGGTCACCGGGTTTCAGGGATGTATCCAATTGTGCATAGAGCTCGCTCAATTGAATCCAATCCCACCATGGTTCCTGACCCATTCGAACGGTTTGGGATATGGCTAGGAACAAAGTTAAGAACAAAGCCTGAGCTGAGCGAGTTTTTAATACTGACTGTTGATTGCATCCAAAAGACCTTTTATGTCAAGGACATTTAGTGTAGAAGGTGAACACTGCGCTCACCGAATGTGACAGCGAAGAACAAAATTCGACGCGAAGCGGTCAAACAGTGTTCCCACGGAAATGATGCCCCTAAATGGTGTGTGTGTGCTGTTGGTGAGGCAGTTGAACGCTGCAAGTCTGGGTCTCTCGTCCTCGTCCATCCGATTTTTGAAAGCCTGACTCATTGACAATATCTGCCAGGAACTTGTAGCATTTACTGATTAACATCGCACTGTACTCTACCTCTTTGTTTCTGAACAGTCCATTCTCGAACGAACATCATGTCGGGAGAAGACAGAAACACAGTCCAGAACGATGACTTGTCAGATTCAACTCTTGGGCCCGCAACCATGTCACTAGAGGTGAGATTGACTCAAAGAAGTTATGAGTCGTTTTGACACAGTGTGCCAGGAACCAGCGGATCGTTGGATTGACCTTCAGTTCTCGTGGGCGGGCAAACCCTTCAACCTGCGAATAGCCGAAACAGACAGGCACGTCGACGCGTCAACTTACTCTTAAATCGACACATATCTCATTTCCTACATCAGGGTATACGATCTGAAGACAACCCTGAAAGAACTGACCACAGTTCCTATCGAGCGCCAGAAGATTCTGGGATTGGTGAAGGGCAAATTGCCCCCTGACCAGTGCCTCATGTCAGTCCTCAGCAACTTAGCAAGGCTTTCGCTTACTGGACTTATCATTAGAGGAGATCTGAACCTTCCTAGCGGGAAGAAATTCACGCTCGTCGGTACCCCGCAGGGTGATGAGATTAAAGATCCCTCTCGTGCGCGCAGCCATCCTGTTGCACCGCTCGCCTCTGACGGCCCACCCCGCTTGCACAGAGCTAGGGAACCTTCCCGATGTTGTCAACGACCTAGATGTGGACTTCACGGAAAATCTAGCGGCTGTCAATCGCTATCGACACGATGGTCGGAATATCCGCAAAGTCAAGGAGATGACCGAGAAACTCCAAGTCAACTTGATCACTCCCCTTCGACCAGGGAAGAAACTTTTGGTGCTCGATATTGACTATAGTGCGTTGATTAGATTAATTTTCTCCGTCTGCTAATGCTAATGTGCCCTTCCACAGCCATATTGGATACAAAGCCTTTGACTTCAGGAAGCTTGCCTCCGGACGAGTGTGCCAGACCTTATTTACATGAGTTTCTGGAGGCAGTTTACCCTTACTATGACAGTTGAGTCCATGTCTCTTCTGAGCGCTGCAGAATTCTGACGGACCCAGTCTGCATCTGGTAAGCGGTTAGGGATACAACCTCTATCGACCTCTGAACAGATACCCCAGGTCCCAGACAAGTTGGATCTGGCTCGAAACCAAATTAGTCGAGCTCGGGATGGTCGGAGCCGGCAAGAACTACCAGGTAAAAGTCGATCACCTCATTGCGTACCTTCAATTCACAACAGCCTACGAGTCGATAGATATCCTTCGGTAACGTTGATTCCAGTGTTGATTGAATGCCGCATATTAACGCCTCATGTATCTGATGCTTGGTCTCGGCCAGTGCTCGATAAGACCTGCATGTTCACAGTCTTCACTGAACGAGAAGGGAAGCCTTGGTCCCACCACGTCAAAGCCCTTCAAATTATCTGGAACCACTTTCCTCAATTGTTCGTCTCATCCGCCCTCTTATTGCATAGATTGTACCCGTCCTCATTGCCATTTCTCAGCAACGCGTCCAATACTGTCCACATTGACGATCTAGTGAGATACCGTTTACCTCGGTTAACAACGCCCTCCCACCTCATCCAACCACCAGAGTCGTAACTTTGCCTTGAATCCCAAAGAGGGAATCAAGATTTCAGCCTTCAAGAATGCTCACACCCAAGAATCAAGGGCAGACCGTGAATTAGTCAAGCTCACTCGGTATCTATTACATGTCGCCCATGTCGATGACTTTCGAACATTGTCACACAAGGTAAGCTCTGCCGAGAAAATAATCCGTGGGCACAGTCTTTGTATTCATGAGAGCTGACGATATGTCACAGGAGTGGAAGAGTGTCGTTAAGAAACTGCCGGCGCCGACGTCAAATCCGAATTCTTGAATAGATGGATGGGAAGTAGTAGTGGCGGACTAATAGCGCTTCGCGGGTGAATTGGCATCGCCCTTTCCGACCTGATCGATACGAAGGAGGGTGCAATACAGTTGTGACTTTCGGACACGCCTAGGGAACTTCATTTGTATTCAGCATAATACGAGTGCTCTTCGTCTGGGGACATCCTGGGAAGGAGCCGTGCACTTTTGAAGCATGTAGCTCTTTTTGAATATACTTGCTCGCGATCTTCATTTGCTAAGGTCGGTTTATTGGCAAAGGAGTGACTATTAGTGAGTATGTAAGGGTCTACGCGAACTGCTGTTGTTCGAAGCAGTAGAGTAAATCGAAACAAGGTTAAGGCTACAGTGGGGTTTACGAGATAAACAACGAGAGCAGAGATCGACAGAGAAGGAAACGATATGCTACAGTGGTGGGGGTTTATGTCCCAATTAGTTACTACCAGTCGACTATAAACGGTAAGTTAGGAAAAAATAAGGAATAAATACGGGAAGCAGCAGCGATGCGAAGGGCGACCAAGTCCAGCTTATCATCGAGAACCTTTTACTGGTTGTAGTACTGATAGTCATACTGAACCGCCGAACCCCAGAAGCTAGGGTCACAAGCACCAACTGGAACAGCACCTGATCCACCCAGCTTGATGGCACGAGCATCGGTGGAGGTGGCAGGTTCCCAATTAGCCAGACCTGCAACATTAGGGTTGCCGTTGTTGAGGAAGGCCCGATACCTCTGTTGGATTTCCGAGGTTAGGGCAGCCTGGGCCGGGGTTGGGCTGGGAACGGTTCCGAACTACAAGACAACATCTCAGGAACAAAGGCGGAGGTGAAAGTGGATGAAGAAAGACGTACCACAATCTGAATATCATCCTGGTGGCAAACAACTCCGGGTTGAGTGCAAATGGGAATGTTGGCATTGGCCGGGTAGGAAGCCCCGTTGACGTATTCACCAACATAGACCTGCCCACCGCTCTGAGCCCATGCTTTGCCAAAAGTCCACCCGGGGCACTTGTACAAGTAGTCGGTCGCAAGCAGTTGGAGCTGACCACGCCCATCGAGAGCACCGTCGACGATGAAAGCGGGCGAGGGAACATAGTAGGGCGAGGAGAGGATAATGTCGGTGCGTTCGGCACCAAAGGTTCGGTCAGTTGCCCCCCAGAAATACATCTCTGGGACGGGGTCTGGGAAGATGCTGTAGATAGCGTTTGCGCCTTCGTGGAGAACGGTGGTGATCATCAGAGGTTTATTAACGCTGGAAGGGAAGGATGCTCCGGGTTCGACCGGGCTCGTGATGAAAGATCCATCGAACAGCGGTCGGATTGGCTGGCCTTCTCCAACAGTGGCGTCGATCGACAGAGGATTCCACTGGATAGCATCCTGGGCACTGAGGATCGAGCTGAGCGAAACAGTGTTCATACACGATGCTGAATTGCAGCCGATTGCACCAGTGAAATTGTTCAGAAGGTTTTGCTGATTCGTAGGCCTGAGCAAACCGAAGTTCTTTCATCCATGTCAGCAGAAGTCAAAACACAGAGGCGCGGAGAAGTACATACCATGGGGTCGGATTGCAGAATCGCAGACCTGAACAAGTTACTGGCAGATGGGACACCGAGTAGAGCACGGATCATGTTGGCGCCAGAGCTCTGACCAGCAAGCGTAACCTTGTTCGGGCTACCACCAAAGGCCGCGACGTTGTTCTTCAAGAATTGTAGAGCATTAACGACGTCCTTGACACCCAGATTGGTCTGGCCGTTGGGGGCTAAAAACCCAAGCTGCACAGGCTATAAGTACAGCCCAACAGGGAGTAATGAGGTCGAACTCACTGCACCAAGACGATATTGAATAACGGCAACAATCGAGTTTGTCTCCAACGCAAGCTTAGAGCCAGCCAAACCAGCTTCGCTGGCTGATCCTATAACGAACGAACCACCGTGAATCCTATCAAACATCGCGTCGATTAGATGAAGAAGCGCACCACGGCTGCGAAATGACGTACCAGACCAAAACAGGGGCGTTGCTGATTACCGGGGTCAGGTTTGGTGGGACGTAGAGCACCATCGAGAGGCAGTCTTCAGTGTATACCGAAGGATTAACCCCATCCTGAGGACAGGCCAGGGGGAGTTCCGTTACATTGTTACTGCCATTTCTATCGAGATAATTAGGACGTGACTAGTCGGGTGTTGCGATGAGTACTTACGGAAGTGTCCAGGTATTGACCAGAGTCGAGGGCTGCCATCGAGCTGCGTTGGCGTACTTGAGAGAATACCGAATAGCACCATCTGGATCCATCACGCCGCTTGCAGTACCAATGGGTGTTACTCGAGAGTATTGGTTAAGACCACCCTCTGGACAGAGCCACCGGTCAACGAATGAAATTTGGCATAAGATCGTTTTGGGATCGACTCGGGCGAGTCCGATTCGCCTGAAGGGAGCTGCCTCGACAGGGAGAAGCGACAGGGAAAGGAAAAGAGGGACGAGGAGTGAGAGGAACATTGTCGAGACGGGGGACAGCGGATGCTGGTGGAGCAAAAGAAAGTTATAAGCAGGCGAATTTATAGCCTGAGATATTAGTATGACATTTCGCGGGACAACGCAAACCGAAGCGGGAACCTCACCTAATGCGGATGCGACTCTTCTAAATTAGGACTAACGTTTGAGGTGTTAAAGCGCCCGCTTGCCTTTCTGATCATCAGTTCCCTGCCACCATTGTTCCTTTTCCAGTACACGCAAACAAATCCACTCTTGTTCTTGCGCCAGTTTCTCCGTGTAGTAACACAGCGAAATGTCATGTCGTCGGTCCCTTATGTTTGTCCTGCCGTATGTTCTTCTGCGAAAGAGGTAATCAGCGCATCCATTCTCGTAATCTTCACCACAGGCACAGGCGCATGTCGAGACAGTCGAGTTGATATTCCCGACGACTAACAAGGCAGTCTGATCATCAGAAACAGAAATATGTCACAAATGCCATCTTTCAGCATGAAGGTGGGCATACGGCACTCTAGGTCTTCATGGGATTGTTCACCAGGTATGCTTCGATCCATATGCCACCTCACGCCGGCTGACCGCTGCCAGGCTTCCAAACGACAGAAGAATCTCAGCACTTACAGATGCATGTGCATTCAAGTTGACATGGCCGCCGCAGCTTCAATCGAAGAAATCTGCTGTGGGCTGTCATCCGTAATTGCACCTCCAGGTACATGCATCGCCCACAGATAGGTGAAACCTGCCCAATGAAATATCTGTAAGCTTCGGGGGAACAAGTGCATCACGGTTTACCTTGATACGGGGCCCAAACGGGGCCACGGGTGACGGCGGTGGCTTCTGCGTAGAAAGAATCGTCGGTGCCAGATACTCTGCCTGCCATGAGTGCCTGGGCCTGAAGGTCAGGTTCAATTATGTATACCGCATGGTTGGGTCCTTGTATTTGGCACTCGTCTTCCGGAAGCACGATTCTCCTCACAGTGTATCCCCATGATTTCTGAGCATGACCTTTCTCAACCTATTTGGTAGAGAATTCCCTGGAGTGCCCTGATGTATATTGTGCTCGTACCTGGGCTTCCGCGATGTCTTCCACCAGGCTCCCTCTAATGACTGAGGTTCTGAAGGAGAACTCGTAATGTTCCATCAGAGTGGGGGAGGTCATTACATGTACAGAAATCGATAGACAGCGTCGACCAAAGATAACAGTAAATGTCATAGCGGTCTCATGGCCGGAGATAGCGGGTTCAAACTGCCGGTGGCGGTGTCCTGAGTTGTTTGGTCCTGGCGCCATTGGCAAGCCTCTGGCCGACGGCGGCAAGCTGGATCGAACGCGACACGAGTGGGCGTCATTTGCGACTTACACCTCCAGAGCGACCATGGAGGCCAAGGGCCCCATTAAAGTGTCGGTACTGTCTTTATCTCTACCATTCGCCCCCCATTAGGCTAAAGTATCTTTAGCTTAACAGTTGGCTCTGCTGTGGGATCGATTTCCCAACTCTTTGCCAAAGTCAGAGGAATCAACGCGAAACATGGCCCATTCGATCTTTTGCTCTGTACTGGCGACTTTTTTGGACCAGTGACGTCTGATGAAGATGAAGACAAGGTGGAAGACGAGGTATCTCAGTTACTGGATGGCATACTGGAAGGTATGTCTGTGTCGGCAACGTCATGAACAACGTTTAACCCAAGAACACAGCACCCGTAGATTGCTATATCATGCAAGGAGACCAGCCTCTTCCCAAGCGCGTTGTTGATAAGTTTGCCAAAACAAACGGTGAACTCTGCAAGAATGTCTTCTTAATGAGTACGTTTTAACGTTCGCGAACATTTTAGCGCCCTAATGATTTGATTGAACCCACCGTAGGCAAGTCTGGAACCATCACAACCGCGCATGGAATCCGAATTGCATGCCTCGGAGGCGTTTATGACCAAAACATCTACTACGCTTCGGAAGCTGCTCCAGTATGGTCCAGTTAGATATACTACCCTGACCAAGCTGACCACAAATTGCGGATAGGGATTCCTCTCGCCCTTCTTCGCATCACAAACCATTGACCGTCTACTCGCTAACACCCTCGCAAAGACATCAACGAAACAAAACTATTCCTCTCTCTCTGCCATCCAATCCTCGACCGCCAGCTCCCAACACATCGATATCTTCTTGTCGAACGCTTGGCCAAGTGCAATAACGCGGCTATCCTCGGTGCCCTTGCCCGACCCAAATTTGGCTTCAATCGGGGCACCACCATTGGATGAACTCATCTCTAAACTTCAGCCCAGGTATCACTTCGCTGCTGCCGGGGGAAGTCCACCAAAGTTTTGGGAGAGAGAGCCTTTCGTATGGGATGGCGAGGAAGGACGTGTAACCCGCTTCGTTAGTCTTGGAGCATTTGGCAATGATGGGGGTGCAGGTAAAAAGCAGCGGGTAAGTGTCAAGCTCGTTCTCTTTCTCTCTTGTTAACACGGAGAACTTTAGTGGTTCTACGCATTCACTATCGCTCCAACGTCTGTTGCCTCTGCACCTGTTCCCCGACCTGCCAACGCAAGCCAGAATCCTTTCACCACTGGCGTCGTCAGGTCTGCAACGAAGCGGCCATTGGACGAGTCGGGCGAAAACTTTATCTTTGGAAGTGGTGTAAAGCAACCCACAAAGCGGTCGCGAACTGGTAAGATAGCATCTTGGCCGTGGGGTCATTGACTAATCCCTGTTGCAGTTCAAGGCGAGCCAGGGAAGCCACCACCTGGATATAAATGCAGACGATGCGATTCGACAGAGGTTAGCAGCTGCCGACGTTCATGACCAGCTTGCTAAAGTCATCCACAGCACTTCATTAACGACTGTCCTGAGAGGAGTAAGCCTCCTGATAACTATATTTGCAAGATCTGCAATACTGTTCGTGGTTCTCCAATTATGGACTTGCTTCACACTGAATAGGACCTTTCATAGCCCGGACACTTCGTTCGAGATTGTCCGACCAGGGATGCTGTTGGCGATACGGGCGGCAAGAAACCCAAACCGGGGTATGTGTGTCGTGCGTGTGGAAGTGAAGAGCATTACCTTGAAGACTGCTTGACTGCCAACCAACAACGAGGTGCTCAGTCCGACCGTCGGGGCGGACGGCGAGGCCCCCCTAAGGAAATATCCAGTCTGTCGTCTACATCTCGACCATCAACGCAATTCACTTACAGGAATTTCTTTGTACAGCGGATGAATGTTGGTTCTGCCTGTCAAACCCTAATCTTGCGTAAGTGGCTCTTGATTTCGCATTGCACAACATGTCGCTTCACATCTATTCCCTTTGCAGGAAGCATCTCATCGTGGCCATTGGAAATGAATGTTATGTGACGCTTCCAAAGGGGCAGATTATCCCTACACATTCCGACAATTACACTCCTCAAGTTCCGGGTGGAGGACACGTCCTCATCGTGCCGATTACGCATTGTCCGACTTATTCGACTATACCCCGAGACCTTGCCAAACCGATCCTGGACGAGACGGAAAGGTAAGTCGGGATTCCTTTTTCGGCGTGGATCCGATCTGAGGAGAAATGGTTTCTAATCATTTTTCTTTCCTGGGGGGGGGGCGGTTAACTCCATGTCAGTTTCAAAACAGCTCTATCTTCCTTGTACAACAAGTTCGATGCGGTCCCTGTGTTTTTCGAAGTTGCCCGATTAAGCGCGAAAGGCGGTCACGCTCACGTCCAGGCTGTACCGGTGCCTCTTCGGCTGAAAGATAAGATTGAAGAACATTTCGTCCAGGAAGGGAGACGGCAGGGTATAGATTTCGAGTCGGACCCTGAATCAGCTCTGGAATCTTGCCAAGGTGGAAGGGGAAGTTACTTCAGGGTAGACCTCCCAAACGGAAAAAAGATGGTTCATCTTCTGAAGGATAACGTTCCTTTCAGCATTCAATTTGGGAGGTACGTCATTTTCTTTGTTTCTCCTTCGCCTTGTGGGTTTCTGGAAGTGATGCTAATTAATACTTTCGTTATCGCTGTTGTTGGCTGGATTAGACAAGTTCTTGTCTCGTTATTGGAAATGCCTGATCGATTCGACTGGAAGGCGTGTATGTTGTCAGAAGAGGACGACCGTGCCGATGTGCAGGCGTTTAAGGCCGCATTTGCGCCATTTGACCCCGCTGCTTGAAGGACAACACACCGTTTTCATGTCGTAGACAGCACGTCTTGTATGATTTCATTCAGAATTGCCAATTCAAGTAGGTGTTATTCCAGGAAATGACGAGGTATTTATGTATCATATGTCATATCGACCCAATGCTACTGGATCGCCGATTGCCTCAAGAAATTCAACCTATCTGCATGGGAGTCCTGGTTCCGTCAGGGCCTTCAGTCTTGTATCTGTCAGAGATTGTAACTTCATCAGCGCCGTTTCAAATGAGCCGCAAAGGGGGAAAGAGAGCCTACCCTTGCCCGAAAACCTGCATGCCTGATTGGCGAGCCTTCTTCAAGACTCTATCGATCGCATCGAGGCCTGGTGGAGATGTTTAGCTTTGGCAAAGCTTAGATAGGCAGGCAAGGGATAACTCAACATACCTCTATCAAGATCCTCCATGGGCGGGCCGAACGACAAACGGACAAAGTGGTGGCATGGTGAATTGAAGAGATTACGACGATGAGCAGGGTTGATATCAAAGAAGATCCCTGGGATCACGATTGTCTTCTCCTTCAATAATTCTTCGAAGAATGTCTAGATAACGAGTTAAGGTTCATTGCATGTGCATATACTGAAAAGAACATACCAGCCCATTATTGAGAGGTGGGGGAAGCTTTTCCAGATTGAGCCAGATGTAGAATGTGCTGGTAGGTGGAATGGAAACGTCGAGATGGAGCTCGCGCAGACGGCGAAGGACGTGGTCCCGTTTAGCCTTGAAATGCTTTTGCAATGCGACCTATACACGTGTTCAATGAGGTTGTGTTGAAATGAGAGAATTAGAGTTCGGGGGACAAACCTTCTCTTGCTGGACGCGGGCAGGGTCGAGTAGGGGAACAGCAGCAAGCTGCATTCTGCGGCGTGATAAGTTTCAACTGGTCAGCGGATTCCGATTTGGCGAGCAGACTTACGGGTGATTCGCCCCTCCGTCAAGGAAAGAGCCTGACTGTGACAAGGCTGTGATAAGGTTCTTGGGGCCAACCACCCAACAGATTCTCCACCCGGGGAGGCGCCAATTCTGAAGCAATAATCAAAAAGGACGGTAATGGCAAAGAGGGCAAGTATCCACTTACCTTGGTCAAACCATCCACAATGATAACGGGCTCCTAGTTTCCTTTATTAATCAACAGGAAACCAAAAATATCGAAGTTCCTATACCGCGTTGACATCCTCAATGTACTTCGCCGATGAAATCGACTTTCCCAAGTCACTGTCGCTCTCGGGGTAGATGTACCATGAATAGAACTGCCCATGGCGGTATTATGCACTACGAGTAAGGAAAAGCGCAGTAAGTGACTGATTTAACAACTGACCTCGTCTAAAATGAGGGTTGTCCCTTCACGGCTCAATCCAACGAGTTCCTTGAGATCCTTCCCTCTGCAGAAAGCAGTCATCAACGTTGAGAACTATTCTGGGACGCGAGTAAGCTCACTTGATGACCTGAACGACGGTTTAGTGTTGAAAGCGAGTAAGACTAGATTAGGAACACACTTGTCCAGTAGGGTTTCGGGGATTGGAAGCAAGGATGACAGCCACCCCTTGATTTCGGATGTCTTTCTGCAAAGCGCGTCACTTCCGCTGTGCCCATGGATGAAATGCAATGTACGAATACCTTTGCTTGTTCAATATCGAATTTATACTTGTTCTGGGAGTAGTCTGTGGTTAGCGGGTTCAGACGTGGTTGGGGAGAAAGGCTACCTTGACGTCCAGGCTGTAGGAACATTGTTTAAAGTCACCACATCATTTCCCCGAGTAAGGGAGAGAAACGCACGCTGTAGGGACGGGGACCAGGCGCTTGAACGCACTCAGCATTTGGTCGTATGCAGTATAGTCGGGAATTTGATAACTCTGCAGGATGAATGACTTAACGCATACTCATGAGGAGGAATCGCAGCGCCTCTTACCGTATAGACATCCCCGATGACGGCAGCCACGCGGGACAGCCCAGAGCGGCCACCCGGTACGATACAGACGTTCTCAAAGGTGTACTTGCTGGTTTTGTCCTTCCGGTACGTCTCGTTGTAGAGGTTGGCAACGGCTTCGCGTAGGGCTGGAGTAAGGTTAGACTCGCGATACTACGCGACACGTTTCACGAAGCGCCCACCTTTTACACCAGTCGTTGGCGCGTACTCCAAAGAATCAACGGGCATTGGGATGGAGTCTGGGCGAGGTGGAGCACCAGGTATGGGTCCAACTTCAGGAGCACCTTGGCCAAGGTTAGCCCACTCATGGGAGCTAGAGTAGCTGAACCCATTGGCCATGGCACGATCTGAGCAGTAGATTACGCCAGTGCTGCCTGGGTGCTCAATGCCAGGTACCGTTTCTTCATCCTGGAAGCATGGGTTTAGTTGAGCACTGGGTGCGCAGTCTGAATGGAGGCGTTACAGGATTAACGGTCTGCGGTAGAACCCCCTTGGGAGTATGACCAGCCGCCTTCCGGAAGATTTGGTGGGCCTCTGACTCCTTCTCGTGCTTGTAATGCTTCATAGCATCGCGAACCTGGTCGACGATGTGCGAGAAGGAGTGGGGCAAGTGGGGGTGAGGTAAATGAAAGTGCATGGTACGTGTCAGTGAGATTTGGGGAGAAATTGAGCAACTTACGATGTCCTTAAATGAGGGCGTTGACCTGCCTGATTGCGGTGGGGGCGGTGTTCCCAACATGATGTTTCAATTTCCTGGACTACGGTCAACAAAAATTAGCTCGAGCAGAACGTGTATTGCGTTCCGCTGATAACGTTCGAAGCAAAGTGGAATCGATGGTATCCAGTCCTAGGGTGCTGCCTTTATGGAGGACCTATCGGTGACTCTGCGGCTGGCTATTTTTAGACATCGCCTCTTGTGCAAGTGCGTCATAGGACTGGACCGGCGACGGAGGAGACAGGGGCGGGGTGAATAACAGGTTCAAGGTCGCCAAGTAATGACAATGCAGTGATTGTGTAGTAATGAAGCCCCAAGTAGACGGGTGCATGTGCTCTCCGGAACACGACAGCATTATCCCAGCCCCAATATGCTCGGATCATATGGTGTGCACAGATAGCACAGCGACCAACGTATAAAAGCCTCGTCCATTCCTCGGCTGAGGTTATCTGTATCCTCCAACTTGCTCTATTCATAATGGCCACCGCCTTGCGTTTCGTCCCCGAACCCAAGACTATTGCTGTACGTCCTCGTCCTAGTGTCAACGGCGAGCTCTGTGCTGACTCGTCTGTTGGTTCAGATTGTAGGATGTCCATTCAGGTAGGTCGAGCGAGTCAAGGACGGAGCAAATGCTGACTAGTTTGTCGTGGGACACAGCGGCGGACAGGTACGGAGCTGCTCTCCTCTACTGCGAACGCTGACGCCAACTATCATGACTACAGCCGAAACCTGGTGTTGACAAGGGCCCCATTCACCTCGTCGAAGCAGGCCTTATCACCCAACTCGAAGGACTAGGGTGGAAGGTCAAATTCAACGGACACCATCAGTTTGAAGATATTAGCGCGGAGAACGACCCTCCCATCGGTATCCTCAAGAACCCCCGTCTAGTCTCTCGCGTGACGAAGTCTGTCGCCGATGTGGTTGGTAGCCACGTTAAGAACGGCGAGCTGCCAGTCACGCTGGGAGGAGACCATTCACTGGTGGGTCTTTCACAGTCCAAGCATCCACTTATAGCTAAAGGACTGGATGGTCAGGCAATGGGCACGATTTTCGGGACGTTGAGGTAAATGTTCCATCGCACAAACCCCTGGAATGCGAAGCTGAATTCCAAACTAATAGTCACCATCCTAATGCTTGCGTAGTCTGGGTGGATGCGCATGCCGATATCAATACGGTAGAATCAACGGATACCGGTGAGCATAACCTAATTCCTACCATCCGGTTGAAAGGTATTAAGACCTTTTACCAGGGAACATCCACGGAATGCCGTTGTCTTTCCTCCTCGGTCTTGGAAGCAAGGTCCCCGAATTCTCTTGGGTGAAGCCTTTGTTGAAGAATGATTCCCTGGTTTACATTGGCCTTCGGGATGTTGACCCCGGAGAGAAAGCCATCCTGCGTGAAAATAACATCAAGGCTTTCAGCATGCACGAAGTCGATAAATACGGCATTGGGAAAGTTGTGGAGATGGCATTGAATCATGTCAACCCTAACAGAGACCGTCCTATTCACTTGAGCTTCGATGTAGATGCGCTCGACCCTTCTGTTGCCCCGTCAACCGGAACACCAGTATGTCGGCATTCCATTGGCTTGTCAGGGTCAAGCTAACTGCATTCCTCAGGTCCGTGGGGGTCTCACCTTCCGAGAAGGTCACTACATCTGTGAAGCAATCTACGAGACCGGCCTATTGGTAGCGATGGATCTCATGGTTCGTCAACGGAACGAGTTCCTGAGCGACAGTTTCTGATTGACCTTTCTGCGTTCTTTAGGAAGTCAACCCCTCGCTGGCGGACGCTGCGAGTGTCGAGCAAACGGTGACTGTCGGGTGTTCTTTGCTTCGCTCTGCCCTAGGTAAGTCAGCTTAGTTCGCAAGATGGAAGCCACAGTATTCATGCCTTTCCAGGTGAAACGCTTCTCTGAACCGTCTCGACGTGCAGAAAGTGCGTACATGTTTGCATCCACTAGAACTGCGGCGACCGCCAATGGTATCACGGACCGCTTCCTACATTCTTATAATCAGCATGTAATAATTCAAATTCCATCAGTTTTCGTCACTTGCTCCTTTAACCGCCAGATGTTTACCGCCAACCGAATGTTGCACCGACCTTTTCGTGGAATCGGGAAACCCACATGTTGGAGCATCATCAGACCCAACTTCTCTTACCGAACTTTTGTGTTAAAGGTGGAAAGCGCCGTCGGCAAGGTCTCTGTGAACTGGACTTCCTCGTGCGCAGAGCAGGTGGTCATTGGCTAGGAACGCAAAGGAAGTGGGAAGCCAGGACTTGGTGACATGTGTCCCGCGCTACTGCTGTGATTGTTACTAGGGTTTCTCCGAGTCCAAGGAAAGCAGCTTTTCTCTAACTAGACACCTCCCTCCACGATTCGTGGCGAGTCTTTTCTGAGTGTCGGTGGGGGTTGGACAGAGTGTCCACCCACGGAACCAGTTGCCCATCAGAGCCCATTGATGCAAAAGAATGCCAGTCGCTTTGAGAAAATTTCGCTCTAGCGACGCTGGCATCCTTCGAGAACTGACACTAGGGAAGAAAGTCTACAGAACTAGATGACAGAGTAAATTTGGCGACGTCTGAAGGGCATTCGGTGGCTCGAGAGTGAGAATGACCTTCGAGAGCAAGTCCTTACCCCAGCCCCTTTAAGTTGATTTGTGGGAAGAAGTACCGGACATTGCCGATGTGTGATGGTTACATTTCTGGGTAACGAGCGCAGACGTTGTGAAGAGCCGCCATGGCACCCTCGAGCTCGTCGTCTGCAGGGGCGACCTCGGTGCAAGTCGGTAAGTGTCCATGATGAAGTTGAAATACTTGAGGGACGAGCTTATAATTTCCTCACAGCCCTTCGAATCCGTCCCCCCACCAACCAGGATTCAACATCCATCCCCGTTCGTTTCCAACGGTCTGTTATTCAGGCAACGTCCTCGACCTCGGTGACTATCGAGCCGCCATCTTCAGCACTCGCCAGCGCAGGTGCACCGTCAGCTTCAGCAAGCGGAGCGGCCAAGAAACAGCAGTTCACCTTCGACCAGGTTCATGGCCCGCCCACGACCCAATATGAGATGTTTGAGACCACCGCCAAACCCCTTATCACCCGATTCACGGAGGGATTCAACTGCACAATCCTCGCCTACGGCCAGACAAGCAGTGGCAAGACGTTTACCATGACCGGAGCTGATTTGGATGCAGACCCCTCTGACCCCCACAACAACATGGGCATCATCCCTCGTGCAGTCTCGCACATCTTCTCGCGTGCCAACCGACTCAAAGAGGAGAAAGCTGGTGCTTGGACCTATAATATCAAGGCCTCGTTCATTGAAATCTACAATGAAGACCTTATCGACCTTTTCAGCATGGACGACCTGGGGGGGAGGCGCGACGTCCAGATTCGCGAAGACAAGCACGGTCATATCATTTGGGATGGGCTACGAGAGGTTAATGTACGAAACGCTAATGAAGTCATGGGGTGAGTTTGTAGCGATTCCCGACCACGTCCCATTACTCATGGTAACCATAATCTTTTAGTCTCCTCCGCAAGGGCACATCCATTCGACGCACTAACGAGACTGATATGAACGCGCAATCCTCCCGCTCGCACGCAATTTTCTCGCTTACTTTGACCCAAAAGAAGTACACGGGCTCAACGCCCCCACGTTCCCATTCCCCACTTCCGCCAGGTGGGCGTTCCCCGTCAAGGCTCGCGCGTCCAGGGTCCATGTATGCCAATGCGGGCGCCAGCAGGGTTGCGTCTCCGACTCACGGCCGCCCCTCCACGCCCAGTTTCGCATCGGCAATGAACAGAGGCGGGCTTCGCCCGGCCAGTGCACTTGGCCATGCAGGTGACAGGTCTGGTGACGATGACGGCGAATGGATCACCGTTACGTCTAAGTTCCACTTCGTCGACCTTGCTGGATCAGAGCGAGTGAGTCCGTCTGAAGTGTTTATTCAATCCAGTCACTAACACCCGGTGTTCATTTTAGCTAAAGAGGACTGCAGCTCAGGGTGAACGGATTAAGGAAGGTATCTCCATCAACAGCGGTCTTCTTGCCCTGGGCAATGTTATTTCTGCTTTGGGCGATCCTGCGCGCGCTAAATCCACGACTTACATCCCCTACCGCGACTCGAAGCTCACGCGACTTCTTCAAGACTCGCTGGGTGGAAACGCTCATACCCTCATGATCGCTTGCGTCAGTCCCGCTGAATGGAACGCTGGAGAGACCATCAATACTCTCAAGTATGCCAACCGAGCACGCAACATTAAGAACAGAGCCGTGGTCAACGAGAAGGAGGAGGGCTGGGATGATGTCGAGTGGCTCCAGAACACGATTTTACGTATGCGAAAGGAACTCAAGGCACTGAAGGAAGGCGGAACCATCCCTGTGTCCGAACGCGATTCCGATGCTCTGGAGGCAGCCAGCAACAGCAGGTTGACCGCTCAAATGACCGAACTGCAGAACAATTACGAAGACCTCCGCGTCAAGTTTGTTGAACGAACGGAAGAGCTCACCAGACTCCGCCGAGAGCTTGGGGAGAAACAGAGGTCTAGTTCTGGAGGCAACATCGGAGGAACCGCCAAGTATGAGGAGATCGTTGGCCCCGTTATTGAAGAATACGAGAAGACGATATCCGCGATGGAGGCGGAATTAAGCCTCAATCGGGCCGCCCTCCGCCATACCAACGATCTTGTAGAGGAGAAGGAGGAAGAACTCGCTGCTCTCTCTGAGCGCCATACGGCCACGGAACTATACGTCGAGGAGCTTCGCAACCGTGTTGCCAAGCTATCTGAACGGGAGGCGTCAACCGAGGTGCGCCATTAGTCCCCTTCGCCTACTTTTACTGACTAATGCCCATAATCACACAGGCCTATATCCGAGATCTTGAAGAGAAGATGAAGGCGTACGACGAAACCTCGTTGACATCGAGCGAGTCGCTGAGCGACCTGAAGAAGGAGCTTGCCCGTTATAAGGATGTGGAAACTCACTCCAGCAAATACATTGCAGATCTCGAAGCGAGGCTGGCGAAATCGGATGAATCGATTCTTAGCCTCCAACAGACCGTTGAAAGGCTCGAACAGGAATGTGATCGCCGCCGCCTGGAAGTGGAGACCCTTCAATCCCGCCTCGACACCTTCACCAAAGATGGTGAGAGTTGGAGGTCGGACCTGGAGGAAAGGGAACGAAGGGTGAAGCTTTTGGAAGAGAAGATGATCGAGTGGGAAAAGAAGAAGAACGAGGCGGGCGAAGCTAGAGCACGTTTGGGAGAGGTTGTCGATGAGGTTGTTTCCGCAAGGAAGAGCCTCGAACTCGATATCGCTAACGTTAGTCCGGCACCCTCGGTTATAACTCCTGTATCAGAGAGCCCTCCGTCAGAAGGCCTAAGCCCCGCATATGCCCCCAACCTTACCCTAGAAGCACAGCTCCTTGCCCTTCAACAGACACATACAGCGACTTTGGCAGACCTATCGTCCATCACTGCTAAATACCGCGACGCCTTGAGGGAGATTTCTGACTTGGCAGCTCAAATCCAGGAGGCGAAGATCAGCAACTCCAACGTCTCCGAGGCTGACTTGTCAGAGTCTCCTGTCAACGACCTCCCTCCCTCCACACCACCCCCATCTGGTTCCCGACGAAGGATGACTGCAAGCAGAGGTCGTGATTCTGCAGAGCCTCAATCCAGCTCTTCCAGTCGACGGCTTTTTTTCCGACACGCGGCCTCGACGGAGTCGCTCCACGCGAGGTAATTCTGTCTTCATTAAGTCTTTGAATGACAGTCTTCTAATGCCCCTCTGTCTATAGGTCGCTGTCACAATCGCAATCGCTGTCGCAGGAGCTATCCTCGGTGCATACACGCAAAACCTCCTTCTCCAGTCACGGGACGAGTAGCTCCCATTCACGCTCCAGCTCCCAGGTTGGGTATAATAGCCTCATCTCCCGCCCCAGCCTTTCCATCTCGATGCCCAGTCTATCTCCGACTACGAATGAGCGCTCTGTCTCCAGTCTGGAGAAAGAAATTATGCGATTGCAAGAGGTTCTCAAGGAAAGAGAAACCGAAATTACCTTGCTGGAGGAGTCCCTGAAGGCTAGCGAGCGACGAGAGAAGGAACTGGGGATTTTGGCGAACGGTGAAGGAAGCCAACTCGAGCGTAATGGAGCGGACTCGGATGCCCTGAGTGGCGTTCTCTCTCCCAAGACCCTGAACCAATTCGATAACATTCGCAAGACAATGACGAATGGAAATGGACATGCTGTCTATTCGGAAGGTTCTTCTGTCCAATCGGAAGACGATTCGCTTGAACGCCTGAACGAGCTTATGCTGTGAGTGGACTAGGCCTGTTTTGCGAAACACCGTGCTCAGCGCAATCTTAGGTCAATGGCAGCGAAAGAGTCTCAGCACCGAGAAACGGTCGACGACCTTACCTCTCAACTCACGGAAACTCGAAGGCAGCTCGAGGAGCTGACTGTCCTCTCCCGTGACCAAGTAAGTTAATTGTTCCTTCACTTTCACCTCAAAAACTCACGTCCCATGTAGACCTTGAACATGTCCACCGAATTGGAAGTGCTACGCAAGAAACACGACGAGGACATCCTTCAATTAGAGGAAGTTCAGAAACGAGAGGCCGGACTGGTCAAAGCGTTGGAGGAAGTCAAGGCGAACCATGTTGCTGAAATGGAGGAGCTGCGAATAGCCCACGAAACCGCTCTCAGAGCCAAGGCTGAAGAAGTGGAAGCATTGGTGGCGCAGATGAAAGAAGAACATACATCTTCCCTTGCCGCCATTCGTGCCGACCACGAAGCTGCCATTGCTTCGGCCTTGAGTGCCAAAGGTGCTGACGTTGAAGAACGCGTCGCCCGCATGGTGGAAGAGCATCAGGCCTCTGTCACCGCTCTCCGTGCAGAACTCGAGGCGTCGACTGCAGCACTTCAGAAAGCTCGCGATGATCATGAAGCTGCTTTCGGTCTACTCAAAGAGGAGCACGAGAAGGCCCTGCAGCGCCAGGTCGAAGAAGCCAAAGCCATGCTGGAGGAAACCAAAGATCAGCATGAGAAGGCCCTCGCGAAACTTCAGGCCGACCACGCTATCGCCCTGCGACAAAAGGAAGAATCGACTGCTGCTGCCCAGCAAACGACGGAAGAAGAGTATTACAACGCTCTCACTAAACTTCGGGTTGATCACGCAGAGGCCATCAAGCAGATTAATCAAGAAACGGCTGCGACCATCGAACGCCTCAAGGAAGAGCACGCCAGCGAACTCAAGATGGCGGAGATTGCTCGTCAAGGATCATTGGACGCTTCCGAATCCTCTCGAGACCTCGCGATTAAAGAGTTGCAAGACGAACACGCTGCTGCCATCGCTCGGAAGGAATCTGCGTTTACCGAAGAATGCGAGACTCTCAAGGCTTCCCTTGCCCGGGAATTAGCCACCAAGGAAGACGACCATCGCCTCCAACTAGACCGCCTCCGCCTAGAACACGAAACCGTCCTTTCCAAGATCAAGCTCGAGCGACGTGATGAAGAAGAGCGCCTCAATGCCGCGCTGGCTTCCGAGCGAGAGCAGCGGGCGGCTGACCAGCTCCGCGCAAGGAAGGAACTGGAACAGTCTTTGCAGGACGCCAAGGAGCAGCAGGCCGTTGTGCTGAGGGAAGTGGAGAAGGTGCACGAGGAAGAGCTGGCGGCTCTCAAAGCGAACCACGAGCTGGCGATTACCGAAGCTGTTTCCAAAGTTGAAGCTCAGCTTGCAGACCTCCGACAAAGCCATGCCACCGAGGTTGAGACCCTGAAAACTCGTCATGACCAACAACTCATTGACCTCAACACCCAACTCGCCACCCTAGAGGAAGAGCACCGCAACTCCCTCCAAGAAACTAGCGAACTGCGATCGCGCCTGACATCGACTGAAGAGCAACATCAACGTTCCCTCGAAGAGGCTAGTATCCTCCAAGAGCACTTGAAATCGACAGAGGAAGAACGTATGAATGCCTCGAGCGAAGCGAACAGGATCCGTGAACAATTGGCGCTAGTTGAGGAAGACCACAAGCAGGCTATCCAACAGGTGAAGGATGAAAATCTTCGACTCCTGGAGGACGAGAGAGCCCGTCATGCAGCAGAGCTTGAGGCATTGGAGGCTCGGAGGTCTCAAGAGCTTGAGGTATTTAAGAAGGAGCAGGATTCCCTCGTCCAAGAACTGGAGGCTCACAAGGCCGCTGCCGACGAGTTTACAGCCCTCCGCCAACAAGCAGCCGAAGCTCACGAGCGCGAATTGGGAACCAAGGACGACATGATCTCGACAATGCAGCAACAGCTTACGAACGTCAGCAACGAGCGCGACGACCTTGAGGCTGAGGTGTCTAAACTTCGCGCCGAGCTGGAGTCGACCCGGAACGAACAATCCCGCCTCGTGCAAGAGGCGTCGAAGCGCGAATCGCTCGTCGTCGAGTTGGAACGCCATCGTTCTGTCCTTGCCGAGTTGCAGGAGAATCTTCAGAAGGTCAAAGACGAAAAGGATGTTCTGCAGACAGAGAAATCGCGTTCGGACCACCAACTCCGAGAGCTGCAAGCTCAACTTGCGAGAAGTGCTTCTCCTCCCAATATTCGTTCACCGACAGACCGGGCTCTGGGTTATCCTCGGGGTGCTCTGCCGTCCATCAAGCTCCCTCCGCCCACTCCTCCTCCCACCGTCCCACCCCCTCCAGCACCCCGTGGCCATGTCAACGGCGATTCCAGCATGAGCACGTCTTCACAAAGCTCTTCAGCATTCTACTCCTCGACCCGGGAATCTCAACCCGAGTCACCTGTCACCTCTGTTGGACACACAACACCGCTCAGCATGAATGGCTTCGCCCCTATTGACCCCAAGATCGCAGCCAAGCTCGAGGAACAGACCAAGCAGATCGAAGAGCAGGAAGCCATGATCAAGACCTTGAACAAGCAGCTCACTCATTGCGAGACTGACCTGCAAACTCACATGGACCTCGTCGCTAAACTCGAGGGCTCTCTGGGAGATGCCGAGAAGAATTGTAAGTTCGGCCACTTTTCCTTGTTGGTGCAATAACTGACCCTTTTGTCCTAGTGCGCAAGGCTCGAATGCAAGCCACAGAACTCGCTCGGGAGCGTGACACGTTGAACACGAAGCTCGAGCAGATGCGAAATGAGTTGGCCGAAGCCCAGCGCGAGGTTGTTACCGTTCGACGGTCCGTTGTCGAAGAGAAGCAGTCACTCGAACAGCGATTGGACGAAGAGAGGAGAGCAAAGGAGCGCGTACGACAACAACTCGACTCACGGATGGAAGAACTGCAGCGACGAAAGTCCAAATTCGCTTGTCTATGATGTGGTATCGTCTTTCGGTCTCTTTTTTCTTTTTGTAGTATTTTATTGGCTTTTACGACCCTGGACGTCACTCCAGATCCACTCCTTTCTGTAACCGTACTCCACCTACTATTCAGGTTACTCTTCAGCCTCTAGTGTAGATACCCTCGTCGATTTCTGGTTTTCGCCGTATTTTTATTCTTTGTGTCGCTGTTCAGATGCATATGTAACTTCACAACAATTACTACTATGAGCCTTCCCTGCATTTGCATTATTAACAGGTCCTATGTATTTTCTTTTTTATTGCGGAGTACAATGTAATGGTTTTTACTAGAGGCAGGCCCTTTGTGACTCTGCGGTTTTCTGGCGAACTTGGAAGGACAAGGCAAATGGCGGACTGGCGGTGTCTACTTGATAACCATCATCTTGCAATGACAGTCAACGCAGAAGAGGCAGCCAGCTCTGCTCGAACTTTGGCATCGTTTTCCTTGAAGAATAAAGTGTGTCCTTTCTCGATCTCGAGTTTCAGTCCACTGCTGAAACGCCGTTGACGCTTTGCCAGGTTTGCGCTGTGACAGGAGCTGCTCGAGGATTAGGCTTTGAGTTCTGCAAAGCATTCTTGAACTCGTTTGTCGCTTTAAGGATCGTTCTTCTTGCGTTTGGGCTTATGAAGATTGTTGTCGACTAGGGGCTCTGTGACCCTCGCCCTTCTGGATCTCAAAGTGGAAGATCTGACTGCTGCGAAGGAGGAATTGGAGCAGCACGCGACGAGCAGTGGTCAGGATAATCGGAACCTTCGAGTGCCGATCTCACAAAGTATTAACACAATTGCGTAGGCATCAAACAAGTTGACATCTTAGCCATTGAGTGCAATGTCTCCAACGAGGACCTTGTGAAGGTGGCTTTCGACAAGATCGTGGAAGCATTCGGTCGTGTCGATGTCGTCGTCGCGTCGGCAGGTAGTATGCACTGAATTCATCCACGACATCGAGCTCACAGTGCTTTTCTTTCCAGGTATCGTGGAGAACTACTCTGCTCTAGAGTAAGTGTATTGGTCTGATTTGGTTCTACAGCTCATTGCCGTTCGTCGCTGACTGGCTGACATCGTCTCTAGGTACCCAGCAGATCGTGCCAAACTTCTGTTCGATATAAACGTTCATGGGGTTTTCTTCACAGCTCGCCAGGCAGCAAGGTGTATGATGCCCAACCAGAGCGGATCGATCATACTCATCGGTAGCATGAGCGCTAATGTACGTGTTGGATTGTTCGAGACGGCCATTGGGTTCACTTGGCTGTTCTAGATTGTAAATACGCCGCAGGTGAGCCAGGGCTTGTGTTTACTTTGGATAGAAGATGATAACCTAGGACTCCTTCCGCCCGCCAGCTTCAAACGCCCTATAACGCCTCGAAGGCAGGTGGGTTGGCTAGTGCTTTCATGCGTCGCCGTCCAGTCTAAGCGTTGCTCGAACCGTTCAGCGGTAAAACATATGGCGGCTAGTCTCGCGGTTGAATGGGCAAAGCATGGAATCAGAGTTAATTGCCTCAGGTGAGCGGCCTTTAAGCTAAATTGTGTTCCTTATTGAACGGGCCGCATATGGTCGTCCAAACGAATAGCCCTGGTTACATGTTGACAAAGCTGACCAGAACTATACTGGAGGGGGATCCGGAATTGAAGGTGCGTATGATTGGAATCACTTCTGGTGCCCTCGTTCGACCGATTCTCTAATTAGAAAACCTGGGAGAGTCAAACGCCAATGGGAAGGGTAAGGTTCCTTGTAGATTAGAACCCAGCCTTTTAATTCCAGTGTTGACGATGTTCGTAGATGGGTGACCCAGAAGACCTTGCGGTACGTTTACTCCTGCGTAACTTGCCGCTTCTTAATGGCCGTCGATCTTACTTTTCAATTTGGAATGTTCTCTAGGGGCCGATCGTCTTCATGGCCAGCGATGCTTCGAAATTCATGACCGGCTCGGAGATTCGTGTCGACGGGGGTTATACGTGTATTTAAGTAGTCTGTCAATATCGAGCTCTGTATCTTCGAACATTCCCCCTACAAAGACACCGCCTTTGCCTCTTGCAAGCCAAGCGTTTTGTTCGCGATTGGCTGGAGGCAGGCGGCTGATCATCAGCGTACACGCGCGGATCCCAAAATAGCGCGCGCACCAATCAAGCGCCAGTATGATAGCACGACATGTTTATACCAATACTTCCATGTCCTCGACACCCTCACCTCCTAACAGTCAAGTCTCCACCGATGGCCCCAGTAGCGTACAACACTCAAAGGGGTTCTACGACTTTACCAAACGTCGACGATGGGCAGATCTGGTCGTCTCCGAGCTGGTGGATAGTCTGACTTTCGTCATAACTCCGGAGACGAAGGTGCTTTATTGTCAATGTGGCGGGGCAACTCAGGACGTCCTTGGCTGGACAGAGAGTGACTTTATTGACTCTGAGCTTGTGGACTATATCCATCGTGTGTTTTTCGCTTCTTCAAAGCGCACAAGATGCTCACTGGCTGTTTAGCAGAGGACCAGGAAAGCTTTCTCCAGGTTGTGCATTACCTCGTCCGGACGAGCGTGAAGGGGTCTTCGTTCGCTCGGATGCGACCTAACCATATCCCTGGGGCAGCATCGAGCATAGAGGAGGCGATCTACGAATTCGTTGTCCAGCCTTGCATCCACCCCGAAAAGCCGGAGACGAAGGTGTCGCTGGTGTCGGCAAAGCAGGTCGCCTATCGCAATAATACTTCTCTGTGCGTCCACGGAAGGTCTGTGATAATTCGGCCACTAATGTCCTGGCACTGGTGTACTAGTGCCAGTCTCTTATCAGACCTGAGGCAGGAGAACGGAATTCTGCAGGCTCGGGTTGACGAACTTCGAGCTCAGCTTCCGATGGAAGTTGCGGCTGAACTGACTTGTGAGTGTCCGCCACCTCTTCTTGCACTCAAGCCCCTTTTCATCGCCTATCAGCTACACTTGGTCACAGGGACGTAACGAATTCGGTCTACAGTTCGTCTACGATGTCAGGACTGGACCACGAAATGGGTGGAATTGGGGAGTACCCAAGGGAACTTGTGTCAGGCTCTCCTGGTACTACTCAGCCGAGCACAGCTCCCGCGGAAGAGGAAGTCTCCGAGGAAGGATCCAAAAAGAAGAAGGTAGAGCGGATTTATTGTGGTGTGGTATAAGCTAAGGCTGATAATCCGTCTATAGTTGAAGAAGACTCATGGAGCGGAGCAGTATGTTTGCATTACCTGTGGAAGGACGGATTCACCTGAATGGCGCAAGGTCAGCCTGTCTTTCTTTCTGCGTTCTTTGTCTCACTGATATCGGAGTGGTTAATAGGGACCTCTTGGACCAAAAACGCTCTGCAATGCTTGTGGCTTGCGCTGGGCTAAGCAGGTACGGAAAACTGATGATAACGATGGAAAAGATGGATCGAGTGAATCTCAAAGTACACCGGAACGATCCAAAAGCCCTCCCTGACGACTATACGACCGTTAATAATTACTCACGTAGACTTTGCTATCATGGACTGATCATACTTACACTGGTCAATGTATACTATATCATCGTACTCAGCTTGCTTTCGTTTGTGAATTCATGATTTGATGAGACATCACTCTGATTACTACCATCAACCTTGACCTCATACCATACCGCAGTTGTAGACTGCTAGTCCTCTGCGTTCAGTAAATCCTCATCACCGACTTCAATGGCCCCAGAAGTATTTACGCTCGCCCAAACCCCCATTACGTCGCACGCGTTCAACGCGGATAGGTCGAGTTCGTAGCGTTTCCCCTGATGACCGCGACAGAATCTTAACCATCTCCCCAGAGCTCGCTGTCAGTTTCAACAACAACGAAACCCAGATCCTCTCCCGTCAAGGAAATGAATGGCTCACCACCGAAACTCTCTCTGAAGTAAACCGATTATAAGTTCTCGCTGTGTACATCCGATCCCTGACGATTCGTGGCGCGCAGCACGACAAAGTGATCACCTCCATCGATTGGGCACCTAATTCCAACAGGATCGTCACCGCGTCTCAAGACCGAAATGCGTATGTCTGGCAAGAGACTGCCGATCCCGAGACTGGCAAATTGGTGTGGAAACCTACACTCGTGTTGTTGCGAATCAATCGCGCTGCGACGTATGTGCGATGGAGTCCCAAGGAGGACAAGTTTGCTGTTGCCAGTGGTGCTAGGTGCGTTTGAAACCATCCCTTTCCTTGGCTGGTCAACTGAATAGACCACCAGAGCTATCGCTATCTGTTCGTTTGACGCCGAGAACAATTGGTGGGTCGCGAAACAGCTTAAGAAGCCCATTAGGGCTACCGTGTTGTCCCTCGACTGGCACCCCAACAATGTCCTCTTAGCTGCTGGAAGCGCTGACCTCAAGGCTCGTGTATTCTCTGCGTATATCAAGGAGGTAGATGAGAGGTAGGATCGGTAGTCAGTCTTTGTTTGCATGAGCATCGCTAACGTCGCATTCATAGACCGGCTCCTACTGTCTGGGGCTCGAAGCTCCCTTTCAACACCATCTGTGGAGAGTATAGCAGTCCTTCTGGAGGCTGGGTCCACGCCGTGGGATTCTCGCCCTCTGGCGACGTGTTGGCTTTTGCTAGTGAGTTTAATGTCGTCGAGCTGTGTAGCTTCGTTTGACCCGGTCATATAGGTCACGATAGTACCATCAGCGTCGTTTACCCAGGTGGTCCAACTGTCTACAATATCCGACTCCCTTCCTTGCCCCTTGTCTCGTTGACCTGGACATCGGAACACTCAATCGTTGCAGCTGGACACGATTGTCGACCTTTGGTATTCGCTGGATCTGAACAAGGGTGGCAAGAGTCTGGCACACTCGACGATGCCACGTCCACCAAGAGTCCTGGCGGTGCCTCGGGCTTTGGATCCGGGCCAGGACGTCTCAAGTCTGCTGCCTTTGAGACCTTCCGTGCTGCCGACACGCGTGGGCAATCGAACATTGGTGGAAGCGGGACCACCGATACCAAGCTCCACACCATCCACCAGAACACGATCACCACTGTTCGCGCGTACGAGTGGGACCAGAATGGCGAAGTCACCAAAGTTAGCACCTCTGGTGTCGATGGAACCTTGGTTATTTGGGATGCCAACGCCATTAGTGCCCTCACTGGCCGCTTGGGTGGTGCTACTGTCCGATAAGGGATAGCGAGCCGATACTGTTACATTGGATATTAATACAAGTTTCTTCTGCAATTAATGCTGTATTGTCGTTTCATTTGAATCGTTATAATAACCTTCTGGCGCTGGCTGTTCGTTGATAACACCCCACACCGAGGCTTTGAACTGCAAAAGTCACGTTTTTCCAGAGTCAATAGCGGTGGACATGAGATGCCGCTGATATACACACCAAAGTTAGAACCAAACCCATCTTCTTCTCCAACACCCTCAATCTCACAAGCATCGTCTGGTCTGGCTCTTCATGTAACGTTTTAGTTTTCTGGGACAGCTGTGGCAGCGAGGTCAGGTCTGAAAGCAAGAGTTCTGCTTGATGAGACGCACTGATTTGACATGCTGGGCCAGCTTGGCGTACTCCCAGAGGACCTCTGCCTCCAGCGGGGTCAGACTTGGGTGACCGTCATATGGATTTATCGTGAAGATATCGGTTGCAGCTGTCTGGGTCGACATTGGCAATGGGCGTCGCGTCCAAGTCGCGCCGGTGCTGTGCTCGCTCGCGTCAGCGTTGTTTGCAAAGGCTGGGCGATTCTACCGACATACCTGCGGACCGAGCTCGGTTCTTCCTTGGGACTTGCTGGGCTCTCCAACGACCTTTTGTTGGCCTTGTAACCCTATCTTTGAGGAGACAGTCCGAAAGAGGGACAAGCGGCTTTCCTGGGATATTGCACCAGTGTTAATCTTTTGGTGGATCGTCTTGGCTGATCATTCCTTGTTCTCTCGGCTTTCCCGTTTCATCAGCTGGCACGCACTGGCAGAAAAGCCGCCGTTGAATTTGTTTTCGCACGTCGTCGTCTTCTTGTTTGTCCCTTTCCACCCTGTTCCCCCTGCGCCGGGCGCACAACAGCGACTATCTTCTACTATCCAGTTCAGCCTACTGTCTTAATCGTCTCTAACCATGGATCCTTTTTCGGATTCAAAGTCCAATCATTCTCATAACGCTCCTTACCCAAAGCTGATTCAGAAGAGGGGTAGTCAGGGGACTATCTCATCCGTTGGTTCTGGCAAACCTTTAATGTCGCAGCACTCGGCACTACCGTTTGCTAATCTCCCCAACCATTCGTCGGATTCCCTATCCGTAAGTCCTTTGGTTGTTCAAGTAGAGGAGGATGCTGACGAAAGTTGTGCACAGAAATCCATCTCTGACAAGGTGAGGACTGGTTGCTACCCGCAGCTAACCAGCGCAATTGCTCACATCCAACTCAGTACTCGCTCTCTCCATGGCCGCAATCATGGGGTGCACCACTACTCATGAGCCACGTTGAGCCGGACGACGACTTGCACAACCCCGACCCACGACGTGACCGGAGAAACGACTATGGTGGAAGTATCTTCACGGCCCGAGGTCTCAAGAACGTTGGATGTCTGGCGATTCTTGTTCTAGGAATGATGTCGCTATTGTGCGTTGTCCTTTGGTCCCCTCCCTATCTGTAAACACTGACAATAATTTCGATAGTGCCGGTTCGTATCTTAACGGTGTGAAGGCTCAACCGATCTTGGCCCGCTCACACGCTCTCCCCATGACATACAGGATACCCCATCATAACACATTTCTTGGAAGAAGACCCTTCGAAACAAGGAGGCTTCAACCTCGGTGGAATCAACGCTACAGGCCAGATACCCGACATTCCTGGCAACTTCGGTCTCATCGACAAGGATACCCCTCGGGAAGCATACACCAAGATGTCGTATCTGGGAACGGAGGAATTCGTACTAGTGTTCTCAGACGAGTTCAACCAAGAAGGCCGAACGTTCTACCCAGGTGACGACCCCTACTGGGAAGCTGTGGACCTTCATTACTGGGGAACGGTGCGTTAACCTTACTTTGCTGTTTTCTGCACGAGGTGAACTAAAGAGCTGTGACAGAACGATCTTGAGTGGTATGATCCCCAACAAGGTAAGCAGCAGATCCTGGTTTAATTCAAAATGATCTTAACAATGTCGTTAGCGACCACCCGGAACGGCCATCTCGAAATCCGAATTGATGAAGTCGCGGATAACAGCACAAATCACAACATGCAGTTCCGCTCCGGCATGGTGCGTTTACGACTCGTTGTCATCTGTGGAGTGGTTGCTGATACTGTTGCCACTAGATTCAAACTTGGTATGTTCTTCCTCATGGAAGAACCTTGGCACAGCGAAACTCATGTTTTCATTAGGAACAAGTTCTGCTTCACAGGTGGTTTGATTGAAGGTGGGTATTCTAAACGCAAGTTTGTGAGATTTGCATTTGTCTGACCCGTTGACCCAGCCATGGTCCGACTACCCGGTTTCAGTGACGTTGCTGGACTCTGGCCTGCTGTGTACGTTGGTTAACGCCTGCTATGTTTCCGCTGATTCTCATTTAACAATCAGTTGGACTATGGGTAACCTTGGTATGTTACCAAATCCCCCGTGATCTCGCGGCAACTCTTTCTAACCCTGCCGCTCAGGTCGTGCTGGGTATGGTGCAACCAACGATGGCATGGTGCGTCCTCCTGAAATGCCTGGCAACCTCGTCTAACACATCCCCCAGTGGCCCTATACCTACGACAGCTGCGACGTCGGTACTCTTCCCAACCAAACGTATCCTGGTACCAACCTTCCCGAGGCTGCCTTGATCAACGGTGACCCAAGCTTTAATAACGTTCTGGTATGTTTATTCCACGAACCCATAACTCGATTCACAATCTGACATCATGACAGTCCTTCCTCCCCGGTCAAAGACTTTGTGAGTTTTAGTTATCCCGTCCTGTTCATCTATCCTGACCTCCTGCAGCCGCTTGCACTTGCCGTGGAGAGTCGCATCCAGGACCTGTCAAACCTGATGGTAGCTACGTCGGTCGCTCCGCTCCTGAAATCGACATGATTGAAGCCACTGTTACCAATGGTGTTGGTCACGTACGTTGATACCGTGGTCGCACTGCGGTCAACCCAAACTAACTGAAATGTTCATAGGTATCGCTTTCTGCCCAATGGGCTCCTTACAACGTGATTCCTTCAGCTTAAATCGTGCGTTGGTCGTTTGTTAACGTCTTACCAGGCCGGGTATCGCCCCTTGAACGTTTCTGGCGGCATTATCATCGACGACCCTTCCATTACTGTGCTGAACGAGTACCGTGGTGGTATGTACTGCTTCGTCTCTGTCAGCAGGCTATCCCATTGAAAGCCATCATCATCCAGGTGTCTACCAACAAACGACTAGTGGTCTTGCGAACACCAATCAGACTTGCTACGAGATGTCCGGCGGATGCTTCACCGTCTATGGGTTCGAATACAAACCTGGGTAGGAATCATTCGCTCCTCTTGGTCGGGAATGTCATTGTTGACTTCACGCTCTATAGTTTCGACGAGGGCTATGCCACCTGGGTGAACAACAACGAACGTGCCTGGACTATCTTCTCTGGCCCCATGGGTCCTGATCCTCTGACGGAGATTGATGCTCGTCCTTTCCCTCAAGAGCCCATGGTGCGTCCACGTCGTGTATCTTTGAACCACTCTAGCTTATATTTAACCATTTGCAGTACATCATCACCAACTTGGGTATCTCGCACAACTTCGCCGCCATCGACTTTGAGAACCTCCGTTTCCCGGCAATCATGAGTATCGACTGGATCCGAGTATACCAACCAAGGGATGCGATCAACATTGGCTGCGACCCTAAAGAGTTCCCTACTCGACAGTACATCGAGACGTATGTCTCTTTTTTCGTTTCCTTGCCCTCACGTGCTCGACAATGTTTCCTGACAATGATCCTTTCATAGGTACATGGAAGCCTACACCAACCCCAATCTGACGACTTGGGAGCAATTCGGACAGCCATGGCCCAAGAACAGATTGATTGACGACTGCACTTAGACGCGAACGAGAGCCATCGACATTAACGTCTTTCGATTTTTTAAACCTCGCTCTGTTTGCTCTGTCTGTCTTGCCTTACCCCGTAATGTTTTCATGTAGCGTTAAGAGATGTTGACGGGAGCAAGGTGGGGTGCGGGAGTGGGTTGGAAACTAATAATGGTTCGCATCCTAAAGTCCGTGTTCTTAAAAAACTGGACGGCGCTGGTCTCATTCTCTGCTCAACCCTGCACCTACGGCCACCACCTCTCTCGTCGTCGTGGCATCTCGATGTCTGTCAGCTTTAGGATTTTGTTTTTGGATTTTGGTTTTCTTGACGATAAACGGTCCACACGCATACATCCTCGTATATACCTCTTTAGTTGTAGTCGCAAGTCTTCGTTTTAGATCGCATTATTCCTTTCCGTCTCTTTATTTTTGTCCTAGTTGCATATTTACCAAGCGGAATGAATACCACACATTTTCCTATCCCCGCCTTTTCTGAATTCACGAGTTTACTGTAACCACCACCAGGTGTTTCCACCACGCCGCGTATGAGAAAATGCTGGAAGCAATGTTCATGAATTCCCGGTTTCTCACTCTCACCTTCGAGTTCCACCAAGTATTAAATACCACCGCGGAACTGACAACAAGAAAAAAAAAGGGAGATCAGGTGTGGGGTAACACAAGGGTACGGGAATTCCAAGAACAGAAGGTGCAAAGGCTTCGAATTTCGAATGAGGAGAGATAACGTACACTTCGCTCCCGAATACCGACACGCCTTCCTTTTTCTCTCGAGCATTCCGCCCACATTTTCTGACTTTCCCAAGGAACCAGAGCCTGTTTTCTCTATCCCTCGAATAGGGAATAGATGAGCGCTGAACTAAATACATAGTTTTCTGCTTCGAGAAATTCAGAACGTCCTTCTACAACTCGTTGTATTGTCAAGAGCCAGTGATACCATCACGAGTACGACTAGTACGAGGGATTTCCTGGACCAATTCCAACGAACTAGACGTCCTTCCTGTGGCGCCCGACACCAATTCAAGGTCCAAGTTCACCGCTGTCGCCGTAGCGTTCAACCCGAGGCTATTGTTCGTTTCGTCTTCGTGGTGCCTTGTAACTACCCCGCCAGGAGTAATAGTACCTGCATCTAAACTGCGGCGTAGTTCCGGAAGCGTAGTCGGTGTGTGTGGAGGTAGTCTTCGGCTATACCGAACGCTAGAATCCCTAAAGTCCTCGTCTTCGTCGTCGTCTAGTTCGTATAGAGGCGTTTTACTAGGAATGTAAGACCGATTCGGTTTACTCTGGAGCCTTTCCAACGACTCGAAATCATCAATGAGCGACGAAGCGTTCAAGTTGGATTGACGTGGTTTCGTACAACTCTAGAAAAAGGACATTCGTCAGTTTATTAGGATTGTCACAAGATAAGCGTATACATACCATACTCCGACTACACCCTCCAAAGTTGAAATCCAACTCAACGTCGCGCATGACAAACGCTTCGTCTTGAGCTGCCCTCTTGCTCATCTTCCTCACCCTCCCTCCACACATCCAGAGCACAGCACCCATCGGCAACCCTAACAAACTCACACCGAAAAGAACCAAGCCACCCTTCTGAGCCCCCAACTCTTCATAGATATGCAGGCCAAAAGAAGGGCAAAACGCCGCAAAGAACGCGCGGATGAAGAGATTGGTTATCAAGACAGAGTTGGCGAGAGAGGGGTAGAGTTCGGTTTGGTATGCAAAGAGAGAAAGAATGTAGAGCGGCATGCCTATTCCCATGAACAATCCGGAGGAGATTGGAACCATGAAATGGAGTTGAGGTCGGTCAGATGTCAAAGCAAACCATAGAAGACCAGAGGAGAGGAAAGCCACTCCCCCGAGAAGTCCTGGTAATCGAGCTTCGGGCTTAAGCGCCACTTGGACGTAGGCAAGTGGGTCCTGGGAGAGGCTCTTGGTGTTTCGAGATTGAAGACGTCGGGTCTGATGGGCATGGTAAGGTTGGAGAAGGCCAAAGTAGAGGATTGCCCCTATCAAATTGCCTATCCATGGAGCGAGGAAGACGAGGCCAATGTTTCCGGGTGTAAATTGATAGTTGCGCTGGTAGATGAACGGGATCGCCTAGTGATGTATCAGTTGCTGTAGGGAAGTTGACAAAGGAGGAAGCGTACCTGTAGCAGAATAAAGAACAAACCGTAAATGAAGGCGTGGTATAAGGCTGTCCAGAGGATAATTGGCTCCAGGATGAGTAATGCTATTCGGGGTACCTGTCAGCAGTGCATTCGGATAAATGAGATGGAGTTAATGCTCACTCAGAGGTGTCAGTAACTTTTGCCAGGTGTTCTTGGTGACCAGTTGCGGTCTTAGTACCTCCCAGGTCGACTTGCCCTCCTTTAATTTGCGGTGATAACGTCGGATGACATTCAAGTCAGTCTCTGGGATGAAGAGAAGGATGACAGCAAGTATTCCAGCCCAGAAAGCCGACAAGGCAAAGGTCCAGGGCCAAGGCGCAAGGGATCCCAGGTAGCTGCCGGGTATAGGCCCAAATGTTGGTGTACTGCAGGTCACAGTCAAAGCAATCGCCAAGATAGGGGTCTTGTCCTCAGGGGTGAACAGGTCGGCCAATGTGAGGACATAGTTGGGAAAGGCGGTCGCGCCAAAGAAGGCGGCAATGAAACGGAAGACTAAAAGTGTCGTAATGGAGGAAGAGAAGCTTGATCCCGCGGTGAACGCTGTGATGGATGGTTTCGAGTTTGGACAGGTGCGCTCGGGTGCCGAAACGGATACGGACCTGTGAAACACACCGCTGAGAGGATGTAGGTCAACCGTCGTCCTATGAGGCTACTGAGGGGTGCGCCTATGAGTGAGCCAATGGCGATTCCCTGTGCGTTGGTCAGTATTGGTGCGTGTGTGACAGAAATTCGCGCACCAGATTGACTAGGCCCATCCCAAGAGTTGCCAGGAAACGCGACGATGCGAGTTCATTTTGGATCTGCCGCTGCACGCCAGCCTAGAAGAGCAACGATTAGACCAGGGACGCGTCTTACGCGGGCGTTGACTTGCATATAGTGAACCATACATCTCACTAGTCGATTTCATTAGTTTCCTGTCTAGGGCTGAGAAGATGTCTACGCACACTGCAACGAGAAGATTACACGTCAAAAAAGCTATAAACAGCTTTCTCGGCCTGGACCAGTTGCGAGGATGTTTGTCATGAGGCAGTGGGTCGGGTTGAGCGACGACGACGATCTGGTCGACGACGTCGAGGTCGCCCTTCCAGAAGGACGATTTTGCTGCTGTCTTGAGATGTTTCCTGGACATGGTGCTGGGTGAGATGAGTATGCATGTTGCTGTGCTGTTTTACTGGTTTGCAGCGCTGAGAACGGGGAGATGATCAAGGACTCGAGATTGATCATTGCTCGTGGTGGGACGCGTGGGAGAATGATGGTCGCGTGACAGGGGCCTTCCTAATGCGGATGGATAACTCCATTGGGACAGTCTTATTGTTTCTGGTCGCATAACAATTAGAAAGGAGCGGGATTTGAAGTAGCTCTTTCTTTCCTCTTCTTCTCTGGCCATGGAACATAAACCAACAACGATTCAAGTCGACCTTGACTCTAATTCCCCCTCTGGCTCTGGCAAAACGATGCCCACCTTCCACACAAAACCCTTTCCTCCTCCTGCTCTCGCAGATGTCCCCGTCGAATACATCATCAAGCAGCTTCACACAATGGCGCCCCAGTACTGGGACAAGCCAGAGACAGCAGACTGCACAATAAGTATGTCCTTCCTTTATCGTCCCCGACGCCCACATTGACCGTCGCAACCCAGTCGTGCCCATCCCATATGCCCAAAACTTAAATCCCATGCAACCGTTCCCGCAAGAGCCCAGCGGGTCAACGACAATCAGCTTTGAGCACTCTGGCGGTGGCAATCGTCGAGCCACCCAACCACCAGCCAACTCAGTTCCACGACTATCCCTGGAGGTGCGTTTTGGTGTGCTATTGGCCCCGCCTCTTTGGCTAACGGCATCGACAGCTGCACATGGACTATCTTTCAGCTCACTCGACCTACCTGCGTAGCCTCTTCAGCGGCGCCCTTCCTCTCGATCTTATGTACGCACAATCACCCCCGACTTCAAGCTCATCTTCATCAATACCGCCCGACCGCCTTCCACGCCTGATGCCCAGCTCTCCCGACCACCCGATCCTCTTCCTCCCCGTCCCCGATCCATCCTCGTTCCACCTCCTCGTCCACTGGATGTACTTTGGCGACGTCTCTTACATCGCAGACTGCCTCCACAAGGGCGTCATCCAATGGGAAGGCATCGCTCGAAACGTCGAGTACCTCGGTCTCTCCTCTGACATCAAGGTCTTCCTCGGCCGCTGGTATAACACCTGGCTCAACCCCGCCGCCGCCCGCGAGTCCACAGAGGAAGAAATGGCATACGACTCAGACGGCACAGCATACACCGACTCTGATGACGATTCTGATCGCATGTCCTCATCCACTGAATCAGACCTCGACGATGAACTCGAGAAGCTCAAAGAGCCATCATCGGCCAGAGGGCACGACATGGCTGCCAAATCAATTTCGTTCCAGTCGTTCGTCGCTCCCGTCGTTCCTTCATCATGAAGAAATGAACGGAGGATTCGCGCTTGATTTATATTATATCTATATTCGTCGTGTACATCTGCCAGAGCCTCTTCCCGCCGTTTATCCGACCCGCGCCACATCGTCGCCATTGCCATTGCCACCAGCCAGCCAACCCATTCGCCCACCGCTTCTGACCGTCCGTTCCTTTCCTCATCTCTACGTTGATTGGTTCATATATTCCTTATCTTGAACTGTTTTTGTCCACGAGCAGGTTATCTCGCGCTCCTTACTTCGATTTGATAGCCTTCTCTTCTACTTATTCTACTCCTCCCCCCTCTTCTGATGGAGGGCGCTGTAAAAGGCGACCACTCCGGTTTCATTCGTCTTTTTCAATGTCGACCACTTTTGCTTTTCTCTTCCTGTTGCTCCCCTGTTGTACTGGTAAGAGACAATTCGTAGTCTCACGTTCTTTTATAGTTACCTTTTATTCCTTTCTCTTCCCTTTTCCTTCGGTTCCAAGGACGATACGTTATCGGTCCTCTTTTCTACTTCGACGGCGTGAACGTCCTTTCTTTGTGTACTGAGTACCCCATTGCGCGGGATACTCGATATTTGTAAACCTTGTACTAACACCCTTTTGTCGAGTGATATAGTATGACTTATTTGATGGTGAAAAAATATAGGATACAGTGCTCCTTAGATGATCTCCCCAACATTCAATCCTCAGCGCTTAGCGACTGGTGTATGACTCCTCCCAACTCGACCAGACTCACCATCCATCCTCTTACCCCAACAACTGATAGTGGCAAGGCACTACTCTCAGAAAATACCAAATCCAGCGAAAACAATAAGAAATCAATCCATCATCACACATTCGTAGAAACGCACACAGCGCACGAGTAGTATGTAACCCAAAAAACAATAAGAAAGTGAATCAAACTCTCCCGCGCCTCTCACTTCTTATTGTTTCCTTGTCAGACTTGTACACCTCAAGAGTTGCGATGCAACCGCTTGCTTGGCGGTACCGTTCCGGTTAAAGCGCTCGAGGGTTTATAGCATGCATGCAGTGCTTGCACCGTACAGCGCTACTACTCGAGTGCTACATTTTTCTACCCGAGGCTACTATTTATCTCGAGGTGTTTGGAAAGCGCCGAGAATACCTACAACCCAAGGAGATGGGAACGAATTCGAGCGCATGGAGGCTGGCAGATCGGGTTAATCCGAGCGCTTGACATCATTCATCAGTGGTTTCATGCTTCTTTAGGCAACCCACGGTACAAAAGAACAATTAGAGTGGAGCGGCGTGGGGGCAAGGCTGTTAAACCTCGAAGAACCGAGGTGGTTTTGACTGTAGATGCTAGTCTGTTGGATGTGGATTGAGGTTCTGTGAGGATATCTGACTGGTACTCGGTTGTATTGGTTATAGGAGGTGTATATGTATATAGAGGATGTTTGGGAAGCGACAAAGTATTAGTACAAGTTGCATTGTATAGAAGGGAATTCGACGTTGAGAAAAAAGAAAGCAAAGATGGAAAATCCAGGTGATAAGGTATTACAGACTGCCTGGGATTACCAGGGGCTGGATAGAGTGGGTATTTCAGAAACCCAGGGGATCGACCATAGCCGTAAGTAGGAAGAACGTCTAATCGGCCCAGAAAGCAGTTGAGAAGCGTAGATAAGAAAGACCATGCCCCATGTCGTTCGCTTAGCACCCGATACGCGTCCTCCTGTTCTACGACATAGGCATAAGTACTCAGACTCTCCGGACAGTAAAGCATCGGATGCTCATTCCTCCGTCAAGGAGGAAGTGGGAACCAACCAGGGTTCGACATCTCGAGAGCCGGGGGGAGTTTCTCCATCTGTAAGACTCGGATGGGAGAGTTCGGCACGTCAAATGGAGACTAAGCACTAAGGTCTCAGATGTCTTCGCAGTGCGGGCCTGAAGTCATATGAGGACTGTCCGTACTAGCGCAGCAACAGTCCGGAATTCGCGTTTTTCTAGGCTCACGATGAGTATATATATCTCCAGCAAAGCGCGGGGAAAAGGGTCTCACCATCCACTCGCCGTCCACTGGCGACTTCTACATCTCTGGAAAACTCAAATTCTCACCTCTAGAGATCTAGTTTCGGCGGGAAGCGATTGTCATGCAGGATGTGTGAAGGCGGGTAGACGACTTTGAGTCCAGGAACGTCTTGAGGATTCGGCAGGGGCTGTCGATGCCACATACCCTTTGAGGCGGACGGGTTCTTTGGAAGATGGGGCGGCTGCATAGTCCCGCGATTTACGTCAGTCCATCGTCCGCATGATGAATTCAATATGGATGGCAATATTCCATCGGGAAGAAGGAGAGAGGAGAGGAGAAAGGGGGACGTACCAGATATTGCTTCTCGTGCAACTTATCCCAGTCGATTCGGCTTAGCCATTTGTTTTCTTGGATTTCCGCCGGGCGTGGCCGGTTGGAGGGTTCGGGGTCGAGCAAAGACTTGATGAGGTCCTTGAAGTGGCTTCCAATCCTGATGTCCTTGGGGAAGGAATATTTTTTCTCCACCTTTAAAGCATTAGTCTGGAGTTTGGTGCGGCCATAGAACGGCTGTTGGTGGGCCCGGTCAGCTTGGAACCCAATGGGCGGATGGGAAAGGGCGACTTACCACTGTCCTCGTAACCATCTCATAAAGTACGACGGCGGAGGAATACCAATCAACCGAACGTCTATCGTCGAGGTCTACTTCTTCCTCGTCACCTTCCTTCTCTTGAGCAGGAGAAGCACGAACATCCATCTCCGGTGGACGATACAACGGGGTTCCGATGTCCACCCAATCGACCTGGAAATCATCAACCGGCACGGTCAACCCAAAGTCCGTCAACGACAAGTACCCGTCCTCTCCAAGGAGGAAGTTGTCTGGTTTAATGTCCCTGTGGACAAGTCCCAATGCATGGACGTACTCGATCGCAGAGAACATATTGGCAAAGTAGAACGCGGCGATGGTGGGTGGCATTGGGGCGTGTGATTTGATGAGGGAAAGGAGAGTACCAGAAGGTATGAGTTCGAGAATCGTGTATATATTTTTGACATCATGGAGGATGTCGATAACACCTGCGATAAATGGGTTCCAGTCCATTAGAGCTAGCGCTGTACGTTCATTGTCTTTCTCGAGCATATGGGCTTCGGGCTGTTCGGTGAGAGGTCAGACATCATGCCTAAAGCGCAGAAATTAAAATACGAACGGGAAGAGCTTGTCGTTTGTATTTCTTCTTCTGCGTCTTGACAGCGTAAAGGGTGCCAGGCCGATCCAAAGGGTGGCTTGAACGCGTTGTCCGAACGAGATATACCCGACCTTCTGCTCCGTCCCCTAGATTTCATGTCAGGAACCTGTGGCACATTCCGAAATTCAGGAGTTTGCGTTACCCAAAGCCTTTATGATCTCAAGGTCCTGTAGCCCGAGTGGCGGTGGCCGTTTAGATACAGGTTGGACGAGTTCAGGGTCTGGGACAGGCTGTCCTGCAATCAAACACGTTCACTTGGTGCAACCGAAAGGACACACACCTTCTCAAATCGCTCCTCGTCATAAGCACTCTTATACACTCTTCCCAGCTTTCCTGCCGCGACCAGAACATAACCATCCTCTTTCTTCTCTTCGTACGGAGCCTGAGGAGGCGATCTCTGCGTTGGGCCAGCCTCAACGTGATTCCTCGCCTCGCGAGTCGACTTGTTGGCTCGTACGGGTCCCATGAGATGGTGGTCGAAGATAAAGAAACGATGTCCAGCCAATTGTGGATCAAGATGGATTATTGTTGATTTGCCACGGTTAACCTACCTTATATAACGCGTCGGTCGCTGTGAGTGCTGTGACCGCGACCATTGTCTGCCCGCCAAGAACTTGAGTTCGGGAAACGCGGGTGCTTGGACCGCGGTGTTGGCGCTGTCAGTGGACAGCGCCTGATTGAACCTATGTTCCTGACGTACGGTAGGTGAACCTAACGAGTCTTGAACGATTTTCAAGGAATTTTCGTGCCCAGATGAGGGCGATGAGAGGATGGTGGAGGCGTGCCAAGACCGGGGCCAATCACCCTCACAGTCAGCAACGGCGCGGCAGGCCAGAGCCAATTCCGAGTCCTGGTCAAGGTTCTGAACGGCCCCTGCAATCTCGTTTCAGCTTCATGAACATCGCCCGAATGAAATAGACAGGGAGCAAGGCCTGCGCCACAGCGTCCCTAGGGTTCTTGAGACTCCATTCCCTAGTTGGTTGTGACAGCGAACATACCGGGAAGAAGCAAGCTCCGCCACTTCAGTCGACATCATATCCTCTGCTCCACCTTTCCCCTCATCCCTCCAACCTGTAACGAACGCCTACGATGCTCGACATTCGTGAAACGAAGCCCACCGACTGGAAATACGTGTCGGAAGGGGGAGCGACGATTGTCTTCTCGTACACCGGACCTCCAAATCCGAATTTCGACGAAACAGTGTTGCGATTGCGTAAAGCATTGGTTCCAGCGCTGAGGAAGCAGAAAAAGAACAAAAAAGCACGCAAATCACCTTGGTCGTCGCCACCCTCCACTCCTACGACGCCAACAAGTGATCCAGACGACGAGCCGGACGATCCAACCATCGAATACCAGACGAAATGCATGTCCAGGCTGATTCCTCCCGAACTCCTTCCCCGCCTCGAGTCGGTGCGACTGGACCGCCAATGGCTGGAAGACCTCGTGGAACTGCAGAACCTCAATCGACCTGAAGTACGGAGAGACAAGGACGGGATCGATATAGATCGCAGAAAGGGTGTTCTTGCGACCGATCTTGTGGGTGGGAACTGGTTGGCTGTAGAAATAAAGGTTAGTCCAATGAGCGCCTTTTAATTCATCTTCCTTGGCATGACCCACACCTATTTGGGATGCCTAGCCCAAGTGGGCGTTCCTTCCAGCGCCTATGCATCTCTCGGAGGAGACCAAGCCTATCAAGACGCAGACATGTCGGTTTTGCATGCACAACCATATGCGTAAAATGAAGGGCGATATCATCGAGATGTGCTATTGCCCGCTCGATCTCTTCTCTGAGGACGAGGATCGCATGAGGATCGCGATACACGCGCTCTGGGACGCATGGACTAGAAGTGAAGGAACGGTGAATAATCTCAAGGTGTTTGCACACGGCAATTTGGTGTTTCCACATGAGGTGAGATTATCGTATTTGGAAATCAACCAACCAGGTTATTAACTTGCAAAATCTAGACAAAGTTAATGGCCGCGCCCGATGCACAAGACGCAAATGAAGAGCAGATCAGAGAAGCATTTACCGACGCGTTGGTTCGGACGTTAAGGAAGACCCCAGTACTCGGAATCTTATCCAAGCTCCAACGGACTTTGGACACGCTCGATATTGAAGGGCTATCGAGATTGTGGAGACACACAGAGGTCTCCGCGCCATTATACCAAACAACCTTTGCATCCTTCTTCGCACATGAACCAAACGCGAAAGTTCCACCTTCTACTCCCCTCGGCGTCAGCTCCCTCTTCCTCTCCTCCCCCGAACCTGGCATCCCCGACTGGATTGAATTCCTCGATTCATACCTCTCGTCATTCAGCAGCCAACTCGACCATTCCAATCCATCCCCCAAAGACCTCCGGTACTACCTCCTCGCGTACCTGCTTTCCGCAACTTTCAAGGACTGTTCGATCATTGTCCGCCTTGACTTTCTACGGCCTGGGAGTGAACCCCACATTGAACTCAAACCCCATACCGTCACTGTCATTGATTTGGACCCGAAGAGTATGGATAAAATGAGAGGCTGGGAGAAGTTGGACAAGGAGATTGCAACGGTCTACTCCAGAAAGGAGGATAGGAAAACATGCATAGACGCTGCAAGGATTTGACTAGGTTACCCTATGCTACTACTAGTACAACATATTTTATGTTCTTCCTATTGTAAAGCGGTCGTAATCAACCCCTATTCATTGGAAGCCCTAATCTAGGGTTACGTGAAGCTCCTTCCCGTCGCTTGTCGCGCATGCCACCATCAATGGGAGCGTCATGCAGTCCAACGGCATACGGCAATGGTCCGAGCGAAGTTCCCGGACAACTTATCATCCTCTTCCCTGTCGACTTCAACTTTCTGAATCCTTTTGCCATCCCATCCAATGGCGTCTATTCGATCCATCCGACGAAACCTCACCGCCTTCAGACCGTTAACCAGACCCAGCGTGTTGCACGCTTCTAGGAGGTCGGTCTCGACTTACAATGCCGACATTGCGGGGTTGACTGAGGAAGAGGCAGAGGTAAGAGGAATACCGCAACTACAGGAATGACACGTTAACGCTCCAAAGTTCAGAAACGCGGTCAACGACTTTGCGCAGAAAGAGATCGCTCCTCGCGCTGAAGAGATTGACAAGACCAATACCTTCCCTTCAGTGAGTCTTCCCAACCCATACACATCCCAACGCGCACTGACCTCGTCCAAGGATGTATGGACCAAACTCGGAGACATGGGCCTCCTCGGAATCACCGTCTCGCCCCAGTACGGTGGGCTAGGCCTGGGGTACTTCCAACACACTCTCGCCATGGAGGCCCTTTCCACTGCCTCAGGGTCCGTAGCCTTGTCCTATGGCGCCCACTCCAACCTCTGCGTCAACCAAATCCACCGACACGGAACGGAGAAGCAGAAGGAAAAGTACCTCCCAGATTTGATTAGCGGTGTCAAGGTGGGCAGTTTGGCGATGAGCGAGACGGGGAGCGGGAGTGATGTTGTGAGCATGAAGTTGAGAGCGGACAAGGTTAAAGGTGGATACAAGTTGAATGGCAACAAGTTTTGGTGAGTAGGGTAGAGGTGTGTGGTTTGCAGGAGAGGGCTAATGTGATTTCGATTGTAGGATTACGAACGGACCTGTCGCGTCGACGTTGGTTGTGTACGCGAAGACGTCTCCGGACAAGGGGTCCAAGGGTATTACCGCGTTTATCGTGGAGAAGGGTATGCCTGGATTCTCAACGAGTCAGAAACTGGACAAGTTTGGTATGAGGGGAAGTGACACCTGCGAGTTAGTGTTTGAGGATTGCGTGGTGCCAGAAGGTAAGTCTAGCCGTGCTCCATGTTGTCCGGTTACTCAAGTCGTCGCAGAGAACGTGTTGGGACAGGTGGACAGAGGAGCTGCAGTCCTCATGTCTGGTCTCGATTTGGAGAGAATAGTCCTTAGCGGAGGTCCTCTTGGGTATGCGCGTCGTGTTCTTGAGTGGGCGTTTACTGAAGTTGTCATAGGTTGATGCAAGCCGCATTCGACTATGCCGTGGAATATGTTCACGACCGCAAGCAGTTTGGCCAGCCGGTTGGAACGTTCCAGCTCATGCAAGGTACGGCCTTTGTTTCTTGTCGGGGTCGAGAGCTCAAGCGCTAGAACGTTCTTTGCAGCTAAAATCGCAGACATGTATACCAAGTTAAGTGCGAGCAGAGCCTATGTTTATGCCGTCGCCCGAGCTTGTGATCAAGGTAGAATTAGTCGAAAGGTGCGTGTCATGGAAACTAGATCGTTCGATCTTCTCGCGTGGTTTTAATACCGACGCACGTCTAGGACTGTGCCGGAGCCATTCTTTACTCGACAGAAAAGGCCGTTGAGGTTACTCTAGAAGGCATGCAATGTCTTGGTGGAAATGGATATATCAACGGTGAGCGGAACTTGCGATTTCAGATGCATTTCTTGAGATCTCATCGCTGCTATTAGATTACCCGACTGGCCGACTTGTGCGGGACGCTCGGTTGTATACCGTTGGTGCTGGAACGCAGGAGATTCGTCGTATGCTTATCGGGCGAGAGTTTAATGAACAGTTCAAAGCCTGAGAGAAGGGACAGGGAGATTCTAGTGCTGTAAATTAAACTAACGATTTGATTCCATAACAGAGGCAATCTAGAGTTATTCCATGCAAGGGTCGAGTCAGCGCGCCGTAAAGAAGAGGCAATATCGAGGTGCGGGGGATACCAAACCGGGAAGCCCGAGGCGGTGCAACGTTCTATTTTTGGAAGTGAGCTCCACCTCGAGCAATGTCGATCGTTGTTGCATCGGGTCTGGGGCATTTTCCAAATAACTAAATAAATTCGAAGAAATATTTACTAATGACTGACAGAGTGTTGCGCAGAGCAGCCCCACCTTCTTTACTCAAACCCTCATCATCGCTCAAATGAAACTGGAAACAGCTGCCGCTGTTGTTCCCCAAGATCCTCTGTCGCCGCCGGACGACGACGTCAAGGGTATCTTTTTCGACTTTCCCGACAGCGGCGCAACAGGTGCTGGCACCGTCCCCACATCCGACTCGCTTGATTCTGTTTCGACATCTTCAACGACCAACACAGAACAGCGTTCCATTTCCCCGCCTAGTATCAAACCTCGCACTGCCCAAGCCTGTGACAAATGCAGAGAGAGGAAGACCAAAGTGCATCTTTTGGAGCTCGGACCTGGTTACATGCGCTAACACTCACTTAAATACAGTGCTCGGGCGAGAGGCCCACATGTATGCGGTGCTTCAGTCGAGGACTCATCTGTCACTACACTGCTCGCATCCCCCGTGCTCGCGGGACAGTTGGACGAACAGCGTCCCACTCCCAGGGCCACGCCAAAGTATCGCTGCCCCAGATCTCGCCGCCTAGGGTCAGTGCCCTGTCTGCGTCCCGCCCTGTGCCAGACTTGGGCCCTGCAGGCACCGTCTCCCGACGACCCTACCCTCGCCCTTTCGCGACTTCCCCTCGTACATATAAACCATATCCTTCCCTCGAAACGCGATATCAATACACTCCTTCTAGTTCCGAAGGTTCCATCGATGGCTATTCGACTTCCCCACCTTTCGCCTCTTTCGACCAGACGTACAGCTCCTATTCCCAGACAAACTCGTCGATGCAGAGCCAAGTGAACAGCACCTATGGGAGCTATGATCGAGCGGGCCCCTCCGATGGGAGCGGGGCGTCATACGCCTGTCCCCCCGCATACGCTCCCTCCATACGTGGCAATGGCCAGAACCAATGGTATGCATTTCCGCTATTCAATTCCCCACAACTTGTTTGACCCTTGGCATAGGTCATCGAGCTACGAAAATGGGGGCTTCGACAATGGCGGGGTAGATACGTTGGCTCAGCCAAGGGCGAGTGTGCCTGTCTACCCTTCCGTATTCTCGAGTGACGGAACTCTCAACGTGGGGCAAGGTGATAACTTCAACAATAACGCCCGCCCCACCGATTCTTACTATCAACAAAATACCGTCTTGCCCCAGGCGACTCGTTATCCTGACGTTACCCCCGGTACTCATGATGGAAACTTTTCGCATGGCCTTTCTGGCAGCAGTGCAGCCTCTTTCTCCAGCTCATTTTTTGACTTTACAAATTCTTTCAACAGTTCGAGGTGCGCCCCGCCCTACATACCGACAACGTCCCTGTCGAAGAACCTGAACTACGACTTGTCTCCCATCAGTGGATGACTCGGGCGTTGTCCTCGTTTCATTGGATTACTTTGTGAGCTGTCGTGTGTTACGCTATTCGACCTTTGTTATTGTATGCCTTGTGTAAACCGTTAATTCGTATAATTGTACTATATCGTTGTGGACTTGTGAAGAACGGCAGAGTCGGGACGAGGCTATAAATAGGCGCTTGAATTTTTGGCCTTGGCATCAGGAAGAAGAAAGGCCAATGAGTGTGAGTCGATTTCGGGCAAAGGTTAACGTCAATCCATCCAAAACCATGCCCCTTCGCCATTGGTTGCGTGCTGCAACCCCGCGAACAACCCTCGTCTGTCTCCCGCCCTCAACCTCACACAGCGCACGGCCTCTTCGTCATAAACGATATGTCTCCTCGACGCCTCCGACAGCGAGCTCGATGTCCATACCGATATCTCCAGCCATACCCTCACTGAAGAAAACGTGGTCCTGGCTCTTTCCCGAACCTACCAGTGCTTGCGAATGCCCAACGCACACTATTCCCCGGCAAAAGCAGACGTCGAAAGAGCAAAAAACTTACGCTCGTCATCGAGAGAGACTTCACCGAGCTCTGGTCGACCACTTTCATGAAATCGAGCAGCTCTATCGAGGAAACGTAGAGTACGTCCGGAGTATGGGCGAACAAAATCCAGGGTTGCTGGAAGACCTCGCGTTTGAAGGCCAACGTTAGTCTGTTCGACTCTGAAAGTCACCCAAATGACTCATAGAAATCCCAGGACCGCCGTTTATGCTCATCGATTGTTCGGACAGTCGGTAGGCGCCTAAATCCCCCCCTCGAGTGTTCAATTCTGATTGTAAATGAAGAGTGAACGAGCAAGGTATCTTCAATGCTCAACCCGGTACCATGTTCACTGCTGGAAACATCGCCAACATGTTTGACGAGACCGACATGAACTCGTGAGTGATCCAGCCGAGCAATTGTGTGGGGAGACGGATCTTGTGTGCTAACCGCGTTCTTTCCTTCCCTTTCCTATTCTATAGGAACGCGGTCCTTGCATACGCGGTTGGCACTCTCGGCGTGAAGCATGTGGTGGTGTTGGGACACTATGGGTGTGGAGGCGTGGCTGCCTCGATGACACCACTTCCCGATGGTTGGGAAACCCATGTGAACGGCGAAACAGCTTCGAATGTTGCATCTATAACCGAAGGATCCGAAGTCGCTTGCCCGCCTCCTGCAGCAAGCGATCTGGCCGTTCAGAAATGGATTCAACCCATTCGACATATCTACAACACGAGCGAGAGGTGGGAGATTCGTGCACACCGAGAACGGGCGGAACGATGGCGAAAGAACGGGATCAACAACGGGCAGAGCAAAAAACCTCTCCATATGCATGATCGTTAGTCTTTCTGTTTGAATTGAGTGAAGGTTGGTTTGACTGCGATTTGTTTGACGCCTTTCTCTAGCTGCTTTCCGTGCGCTCGTCGAGGAGAACGTTAAAGCTAACGTGAAACGGGTCGCGGTAAGTCGAGTTATCAAGGATGTAAGTGCCTTCTAGCCTTGCGCGGGATTGAACTGAAGATTGTGGTTCTTTTAGCACTATGATGCACTCTCAAAAACGACGCCTCCGCCACCACCTCCCGCCGCTCTAGGAGCAACCATTCCTCGACCTCCACCAACCTCAACCTCAATCCCCACCGACACTCCCGAAGCCGCCACCACCGGCCCCACTTCAAAACCCTCACTCAACCCAGTTTACATTCATGGCTGGGTGTACGACCTCGAAACCGGCGTGGTGTCCGACCTTGGCGTCAGCGTTGGACCTCCAGGCTGGTCGACACCGAGGACGTATTCGGGTGGGTTCCCTTACACCAGATAGACCGTTTTTCTGGGGGTTAACCCTGGCTGGCGCCCACCCTTCCGTTTTCTTATCTTTATTAGAATAACTTAGCAGTTCAGTTCAATTTTCGGTCGGGTTTTTTTCGACATGCGGCTGCAAGTACTGTCACATACGGAAGGGCAATTCACGAGTGGGGGGATATGGGGAAGAGGGGAAACGTGGTAGGACGGTCGATGCTACATTTAGCGCTCGTGTGTATCTATACCATTTATTTTGGGTTCAAAATCGGAATCGAATGAACGGCCAATAATGTTCCTGCGCAATTGAAGATCCAGAAAGCGAATTATAGGTCGTATTATTAGGGTGAAGCCGGCCGTGACAGATACGAATACATATGCAAGGACTACCAGGGTATACATTGCAAAGAACGAAAGAAGAAGAGCGGACAGTATAATGAAATACGAAAAGGATACTAGGCAGGAAAGACGGGACTATCGGCATTGGAGAAAAGGTTCAAAGGAAACATGGCGATGGGCTGAGCTGGCGGGTACAGGGAAAAGGAGAAATTTAAATTATCAATGCTTGACTACACGTTTCCCCGGCTCTAGTTGTCTTTATTCGGATTCGAGTGCGAAGCCACGACGAAAGGAACTCAATTGAAACATCATCGTCGCTTCCAAACCAGGGTCCCCCCTCGCGCGGATGAGAACATGCGTAACATCAACACATTTCCAAGCGGTCGCGTCGAGGCATCGTGTTGTTCCTTAGGAAACTCGCTGAATGCGAATCAAGCGCACGCAGCCCCAAGCCCTGCACCCAAGCCATCCTGACCCTCGTATCTCCCTGCTTCCAACCTCCCGCCTAATCCCTGACAAGATCCACCCGCCAAACCCACCTCAGGGCAGCCAGATCTTAATCGTCTCGTCCACACTGCCCGTTGCCACCACATTCACCACCTTCTCCGGCTCTGCATCCACCGAGTCCACCCCGTTCACCTTCTTTTCGCTGCCCGATTTACCCGCTGCTTGTCTTCCCCAAGCGAGGGCGGCGACGAAATGCGAGTGGGCTTCTACTATTCTGAGGCACCGTCCCGTGGAGAGTTCCCATACGCGTACAGTTTTGTCGTCAGAGGAGGAGAGGAGGTATTTGCCGGAGGGGTGGAAAGCGAGGGCGCGGACCCAATTGTCGTGGCCCGCCTAGTAGAATGAACGAGGTTGATGACAGGGAAGATGTGTGTTAGCCGATGGGTGGAAGAGATTCAGGGAGCAAATACAAGTACGCACAAGGTTGCGAATCATTTGGCCAGTTTGCGTGTCCCAAAGCTTGACAGTCTTGTCTCGAGCTCCTGACGCAAGGAAGAGCCCGTGGCGTTTCGTTCGATCGTTCTGAAGTCATTGATCTCATTAATCAAGGTGAAGGCAAGGGGACGGAGGAAGCGAACGTACAGGGATACCCGCCAACTCTCGAATAGCGGCATAAGCGGATATAGGGGCGAAGGCGACAGCTTCCACGTCGTTCTCGTGCCCTCGCAGCTCCGACTTGGGCTCTCCAGTCAAGGGATCCCATAGCCGAACAGTCTTGGAAAAGGCAAGCAATGAGAGGTTTGCCACCCGAGATCAATACACGTCCACCAACCTGATCCTTCGAACCGCTCGCCAACATGGTACCATCTGCGGAGGGTATCACACACCGAACCCATTCTGAGTGTCCCGACAGCGTTCTAACTTGGTGTCTGATTTGCACGTCAGGTGCATGGAAGGGTACGAATGCGTGATAACGACGTACGTTGAAGCCACATCGAATACTCTTATTGTCCGATCTCTACTCGCGCTCACGATAAGCTGATCTCCAGGCATGAAGCGTACGGCTGATACGGCGTGGTCGTGTCCTACAAACGTCTTCGTGTTCTTCCATTCATTCTGTGAATCCCAGATCTTGATGAATAGGTCTGACGAACACGTCACTGGGGCCCTCTACATTCAGCCTGTAGTCCTTAGTAACTGCGGGAGTGTACGCACCCAAGAGATGGCCTTTATGATCAAAGTCGAGGTCGTTGACAGGCTTGGTATGGCCTTTGAGAGTGCGTTCGAATTCGCCCGTTTCCCAGTCCCAGATCTTGACTGTGGTGTCTTCGCTGGCTGATGCAAGGATGGAGTATTGCGGGTGGAAGGCTATGCTGGTGAGAGGGGCGCGATGGCCGGTGAGGACGTGCGCCGCTGGCGCTCGCGGTAACCAGTCTGCCTGCGAGGCGGCGCGTCTGGCTGGGGACATGGATAATTCTTCTTGTAGTGCGGCGTTTCTGTTCTCTAGTTCCATAATCTGCACAATAAGTACTGGCAACGAGTCCTCTAGGAGAATTAGTCTACCTTCTTCTGCAATCGAATTACACTTGTCCATTTCTTCTCGAGAAGGCCGGTGTATCGAGCGGTTGGATCTGGAGTGTAGGTAATTCCTGCTGACTCTTTCAGAGCGTTGAACGCCGCGGTGTGGTTATTTGCGTATAGATAGTCGAGCATGGCTTTATGCCTCGAAACGAGTAAAATGTCAGCATACGCGAAACGAGATCTCGCAAAACCATATCAAGGTTGGAGAGGTAAATGCTCAATAATACGCACAGGTCATCTTTCTGCCTGTCTGATAACAGAGACATCACGGTCTGTACGTGGCTGTTTGTTGTGTTGTCTTCAAGTTCGTTGGGGTCGTTAGCAAGGGTTAAAGTATCGGGTTATCGTGAAGCGGATTGGAGGGTGAACGTTTTGTGGTGAGATGCGTCTAGGTCGCAACCCCCAGGCTCTGATTGAACACCGCCGGATTTAGAAATAGCGATCAATGTCCATCGCTCCCCCTCTCCTCCTTGTAAACTGGTTACGGCCTGCGATAGACTTTGGAATGTTTCGAGATTTGTATTTACCGCATTATATATATATACAACTCTTCGCGGGAAAGCGAGACGTAATGAAAAAGTACAAGTTAGATTTTCAGTTATGAGAAGGGACATCAGTGTACGAATTCATGGTGACATTGAGGGAGGCGTCTTTGAGGGGACCGTTGATTCTGACGGACGGGCGAATGAGGTCGAGGCCCATGAGAAGGATGGTACGTGATTGAAGTGTAAAATCTTGAAGACGAGAATCAATGGTTAGCTCGCGAAGGTACTCGCTACGTGGAACGAGAGTGGAGGCCTGGCCATCCACCGGTGCCATACGCTCCCTAGTAAAGCTAAAGAGTGCGTCAAGATCCCTCTCGCGCAGCCCAAAGACTTTGACATGGGCGAGGTTGGGACACGGCCACCCGACATGATCCTGATTCTTCGATGGTGATAGAGCCTCCAAAAGTACTCCCAGACCATAACACCCATGAATTGTCAGCTCCTGCAGTTGAGGAGCATGGTGGCAGAAGGTGCTCAGGAGGCCGCACATGCTGGTGAGGTTGCAGCCAGAGATGGTGATTGTTATCAGTTCGTACGAGGACTGCATGAGATAGCGCAAAGTGTTCATCGTCTCTCTGGAAAAAGTTGCGAGGAAATTACTGTGTGAGACGGTGAGGTGCTGGAGTTGAGGGGCGATTATGGACCGAAACAACGGGACTGGACTCGAGGCGTAGTACCATTCCAACTTGAGACGAGACACTGAGGGCAGGACGACGGTGTCCTGGGTGCAACTGATCAGGTTCCGGGGGAAGATGATGGAGAGGTCCCTCAAGTCGACGCAGTCGGTGAGTAGTTTTGCAACCCTGCGAGGAAATTCCCAAAACTCGCTCTTGTCGATGTGCAGCGTGCGCGGGCTCAAGCCATCGCCAAACAACGAGGTTAGTGGGCTGGGATCGCAAAGTCGGAGGGTGCGCAGGTTGGGCGAGTGGAGACGTCCAATCTGAAACTCGTCGAGGATGTAGCCACGGTGTTCGAGCGAGAGTTGGGCAAGGCGGACCATACTGGTCGCGGCGTTGGATGGGAACAGCGCTGAATAGGCGCTCTGGTGGACGTAGAGTTTCAGAGACTTGATGCGGTCGAGGAAGGGACGGAGCTCTCGCATCGTGAGGATGTTAACCTTGCGAAAGGCTTCCGAGTCCCATCTGGAGCCAAGTGGTAGTCCTGGACAGACTGTGACCGAGACGGGGACATTCAGGGCGTGCTTGAACCAGTGATTGATCTGGGACGAGATGTTCATCTTAGAATTGTTCAGACGGATGTGGAGGTTTGCCCAAATGCATGGGCTGTTGAGGACCATGTATCTCCACCGTCGACAGACCTGAGCCAAGATGAGAGGGTCGCACTCTGCAACCGGACAGAGCTCGAAGCCGGCGGCGCAACCGTAGTCGCAGCAACATTCGAGGTAGTACGAGAAAACAAGGTCACACAGCTCTGGGATCAGGGTACGCATGGGGGCATTCTCGACCCGTCTAGCTTCGATATTGGAACGCAATTTCTGGTTTTCACGACAGAGGTCATGGCGTTGGCGCTAAAAGAAGGGGGATGAGTTTGATGGGTTTAATATTTGGCACTGAACGCACGGAGAGTTCGTCCAACTCCCTGTCGATCTGGTAAATGCGGCTATCGACGGCTGCGAGCCTCGCTGTATCCTCCTGGATTGAGGCCATTAAGGACAGACGGTTGTGAAACCATTTTTTGATATTCAGGGTCTGGTTGTCTCAGAGTCAGGGTCTGTGTATGAGGATGGGAAAGCCGTGATGGAGGTCACGCCGAGCGCGGGGGAAGCCGGGAGTGTGCGAATTTAATTTCTACGTGTCGGAATTTGCAGAAAGTCGGTTGTTCGTCTCTCTCTCACTTCATCCATCCCACAACTCCTTTCACAATGCTCACCTCCCGTGGTGCTGTCGCCCGTCTGTCCAGGAGAGCCCTCAACAGCGCGAAGAGGACAAATGCCTTCTTCTCCACCGCTGCCCTCGCTCAGCGCGTCGCTGTCCCTGCCAGCACCCAACAACGAGTAAGCAACACTCGTCCCAGGGCTGCAGCACCCGCTCCTGGTAAATACCCCAACTTTTCAACAGTCTGCCCGCACAGCGTCTGACTTTTTTCTCAACAACAGCGCGCTCCTACGCCACCGAGGCGAAGCCTGGTTCAATTGGTACAGTCAAGACCGTCATCGGTGCCGTCGTCGACGTTCAATTCGAGTCCGACAACCTCCCTCCCATTCTCAACGCCCTCGAGGTCCAGGACTTCCATGGTGGTCGTCTCGTCCTCGAGGTCGCCTCCCACTTGGGTGAAAACTCGGTCCGAACCATTGCCATGGACGGTACTGAGGGTCTCGTCCGTGGTGCCAAGGTCGTCGACACCGGTGCTCCCATCATGGTCCCTGTCGGCAAGGGCACTCTCGGTCGTATCATCAACGTCATTGGCGAGCCCATTGACGAGCGTGGCCCCATCAAGGGCGAGAAGATGTTGCCCATCCACGCCGACCCCCCTGCTTTCGTCGACCAGTCCACGACCGCTGAAGTTTTGGAGACCGGTATCAAGGTCGTCGATCTCCTCGCTCCTTACGCTCGTGGTGGAAAGATTGGTCTCTTCGGTGGTGCTGGTGTCGGAAAGACTGTGCTCATTCAGGAGCTCATCAACAACGTTGCCAAGGCCCATGGTGGTTTCTCTATCTTCTGCGGTGAGTAAAATCACTCCGTCCCCTCCCGAAGACGCGTCATGCTCATGCCTCCGCCTCAGGTGTCGGTGAGCGTACCCGTGAGGGTAACGACTTGTACCACGAAATGATTGAGACCGGTGTCATCCAGCTCGAGGGTGACTCCAAGGTCGCTCTCGTCTTCGGTCAGATGAACGAACCCCCTGGTGCCCGTGCCCGTGTTGCTCTCACTGGTCTCACCATTGCTGAGTACTTCCGTGACGAGGAAGGCCAGGATGTGTTGCTCTTCATTGACAACATTTTCCGATTCACTCAAGCTGGTTCTGAAGTGTCTGCCTTGCTCGGTCGTATCCCCTCCGCCGTCGGTTATCAACCCACTCTCTCCACTGACATGGGTGCCATGTAAGTCTTCCGCTTCACCTCAGTTTGCTCGGTACTGACGGCTTGGCAGGCAAGAGCGTATTACCACCACCAAGAAGGGCTCTATCACTTCCGTGCAGGCCGTCTACGTGCCCGCTGACGATTTGACCGATCCCGCCCCCGCCACCACCTTCGCTCACTTGGACGCCACCACTGTCTTGTCCCGGTCCATTGCCGAGCTTGGTATCTACCCCGCCGTCGACCCTCTCGACTCCAAGTCTCGTATGCTTGACCCCCGTATCGTCGGTCAGGAGCACTACGAGGTTGCCACCGCCGTGCAAAAGATCCTCCAGGACTACAAGTCGCTCCAGGATATCATTGCCATTCTCGGTATGGACGAGTTGTCGGAAGAGGACAAGCTTACTGTGCGTTTTTGGTGCGACTACTATGTTGGAACTCTATCCTGACATTCCCAATAGGTCGAGCGTGCTCGTAAGATCCAGCGTTTCATGTCCCAGCCTTTCCAGGTCGCCCAGGTCTTCACTGGTTATGAGGGCAAGCTCGTCACCCTGAAGGACACCATCCGTTCCTTCAAGGAGATCCTCTCTGGCCAGCACGACTCTCTCCCCGAGTCTGCCTTCTACATGGTACGTCGTCAACGACCTCATGGACGAATGCGGGATAACTGACGCGGATTGCAACGCAGGTCGGCACCATCGAGGATGTCAAGGCCAAGGCTGAGCAACTCGCCAAGGAAATGGGCAACTAAGTGGACTCATTCGTTTTCGTAGCATACAGTATATCCTCTCCTTGTCATAGATTTCCTGCCAACCAAAATTACCCTTAATCACGGCTTAATAACTCTGGGTGACAACTGTGAGCTTGTGTCTGCGCGTAGACGGTAGAGTTGGACTGCGCCTTGGAGAGCCAAGAGCAAGCACATCCCTGTGTCTGTCATGACGCGACGAGGACCTAGTCACTTTTCGGACAAGTCAGGGAGGAAGTCGGGCGCAAGGCCGCGATGACATCTCTCGATTACTATACCGGCTCAAAAGTCCGATTTTCCGAAGGCGGGCGCTTCCTCTGGCTTGGCGAGCGCCTGTGAACCTCGGGGACATGAACTCAACACCTCAGGCCTCAGTTGCTTACATGAATTCAAAACTATGGACAACGGCATTCAGAAGGGAGGTTGGTTGGAGCTATGTACCTATTGGGAGAGATATATCGCTCAACCAGGTGTGATGACCTGGTTTCAGACGGCTGAATTGAGCGATTCTTCTCCGTGTATGAGTTTCTGAGAAGGCCAAATGTACGCCGGGAACATAGTATTACCTTCATTCAAGATGGGTAGGTCAACCGGGCAATGACATCCATGATTGCGGTGTTCAGCGCAGACGTCCGCCACGAAACTCTTGAGGGGGTTAAAGAACAGACGAAGTATCACACATAGGCGACGAGAAGGTAAAGCCTGGGCCTCTGAATCTATTTCCACCTGGGCTCTATGGATGACTTCTTCTGTGACGCCTCAACTTGAACTCGACCACCTCAAGTTTATGGAGGAAGCTGAGTTTGAAAAACTGTTGCCGAGGGTCTGCGTCAGAAGCCGTGAGAAACAGTGATATAATGAGATGAGACAGCGTCTATGACTTGGTCACCGACGACGACAACGACCACAGTGAAATGAGCTCCTACGACAAGCTCGAGGCGTCGCTGGACAAAATTGACGACTATCTCCAGTCTCTCGAGGAATATTTCTTTTCCTCGGTCTCAGCGGTCAGCCATGGACTCCCAGACGTTCACGAGGTAGTCAACCGCCTCTGGGTTGATATCTCGCGCTATGGTCCTGGACTTCCGTCATTTCCAGATGTCGGACTTCCGACTCCTGGAGATTTCCAGATTCCCCCGCCGCCTCCACCACCACAACCAGCACTACCAGTCTCCATGTTCAACTCCTCAGTACATTGGATAAAGACCCACCCGAAGACTGTATCAGCAGTCGCAGTGGGTATCGTTGGAACGGGTCTCTACACTACGCACCGGAAAATGTCAGCCATGAAAGCTAAGCAGCCTGCGAGCAAGCTTCAAGCCCAGTCTGCGGAAAGGAAGCAAGTAGTTGGTATGTCTGTTCACACTTCGTACAGTCGAGCAGTGCTGATCGATGTGCTTTAAGTTGTCTTGGGTGGAGACACTCCTCATGGACTACCGTTAATTTTGGGTCTCGAGAAGAAGGGCTATATTGTTATTGCTAGCGTTTCAACAGCTGAAGCTGTAGAGAAGTTGGAGAGTAGGACCAAAGGATATGTCAAGGCCCTTGTACTCGATCCTCAAGAGGTGCGTCTTTATTGCAGTCCGCTCGCTCCCTTACTCATGTCCTGACCAGCCAGCGACTGTCCCAATCTTCCTAAGATCCCTTTCTTCCACTCTGTCTCGCCGTTTCCCTCTCAGAGCCGCCGGGGATCCCCACTCTTCACCCTCCTCTCAACCTTATGTCCAATCGGTTATTTCTCTCCTTACCCTGCCATCATCTGCTTCACCTGCCCTTGGGCCTTTGGAACACCTCTCGTTGGCCAAAGACTATCTCCCATACCTCACAGCAACCCAAATCACTCCTTTGCAAGTCATTCAGCAACTTCTCCCCATATTGCGGACGGGCTCTGCTCGAGCTCGTGATAAGGGGCACAAGACCATCGTCGTCTGTCTGCCGGCTGTAGACACTCGAGTATCTCTCCCATTCTCCTCTGTCCAGGCGATGAGTGCAGCTGGGACTCTCAAGGCTGTCGAGACCCTTCGGCGGGAGATCCAAATGGCCGCCGTTACCGGCAAAGCTGAATCCATGAGCAGCATCAAGGTTGTCATCGTTGACGTTGGTGCTGTAGATGTTGGACGCAAGGCACCAGCCACGATTCAAGACAGCCTCTTGAAGGCGACAGAAAGCTGGACGTCGTCGGAGAAGGTTATCTATGGGCCGGCATTCGCCTCGGTTCTTCAGGAACAGCCGCCTGCCTCGCTCTGGGACTCACTCAAGTCCCTATTCGACGAAGACCGTCGGTACACCGTTTCCCGTCGCCCCGTTCGTGCATCGACATTCGTCGAGAAGATTATCGCCGTAGTCAGTGGCGGCCGAACCCAAGGGCCTTTTATCTGTGGTCACGATGTTGGTATCGGCTACGTTCGAACATGGCTTCAGGGAGACCGATTCGCTGTTGGTGCAGGAGGTAAGATATTTTCATTCGCTTTTTGCTCAGGTGTATTGACAACCTTGCCCCTTCCAGCCCTCACCTACAGACTTGCCTCCTATCTTCCCTCGCTCCTCTTGGACACCCTATTGAACTTGCCCTACCTCCTGATTGGCCTGCGCAATCGACTTTTGCCAACCCAGCCTTTCCGTCGTCCTCCTCGTGACATCCCTGCTGCCTCCAGACGCCGGACCTCGCCAACGCAGCAGCGACGCGACCGTGGTGGCGTGCGTGCCATTGAAGCCTCAAAAGAGGAGCTTCCTCTGGCAACACCTCCCGAGGTTGAAGAAGAATCCGATGAGGCAGAAATCGACATTGGAACTCCACCTAGTGAATCGGAGAGCGTTGATAGTAGTTGGATCAGTTTGCAGAGTTTGAAGTCGGATGACCCTTCCGTCGACACTCCCACTGTTTGATTGCCTATCTTTTCTTTAGTCTCCTATCACTTAGCTTGGGACATTGCACAGCCCTCTTACAAGTCGAATCTACTAATTTAGTCGTCCATCCCATCTCATTGTTGTATGTATTTTTAGCAGTAGCAAACTCGACGATAACATTATGGCTTCCCTTGTAGTTTGTGAACAGCGGGTTTACGGAGTCCATGCCATGAAGTTGCAAGCCGACCGGTAAGAGGCGGACTTCACGCTCCAATGTGGCTCATCAGTTTCTTCCACCATCGTAAACATTTTATAGTGAGTATCTATGCCGTCCATGAAGACAACATGCTCACCTAGCCGTCGAAGATGTCTAAAATTAATCTCTGGCTTATGCCCTCCCGAGAAGACGGCGAGAGACTAAAGTCGATCATGGCTCCGCTGCATGACACGACCGGCGTCCAACCCAGTTCATACCCTCCCTTCGACCCACACGTAACTCTCGGAAGCTTCATCGACGAAGAGACAGACCGAGAAGCTCTCAAAGTATTGTTATCCAAGATACCTCCACCAACCGTTCCGTTCAAATCAATCGAAGTAGGAACGCACTACTTTCGGAGCGTCTTCATCGCCGTCGAACCTACTCGTGAACTTGTGGATCTTCAATTCAAGTTCAATAGGGGCGAAACGACTCCTTTGTACCCGCATGTATCGCTGGCGTATATAGCGGACGAGGACTCAGAGAAGGGCGAGAGGAAGAGGTATTTTGAGGGGCTGGTTAATGCGGGGAAAATAAGGGAGAGGGATGGCGGGAAGGGTGTGGAGATTCGGTGTAAGAATGGGATTAACGGGGAAGAGGACTGGATGAGTTCGTACCTCGCAACTGAAGTTTGGTTTGTCAAGTGTGTCGGTGCTGTGCAAGAGTGGAAAGTTGAGGAGAAAGTTGGCTTGGGCGGGGAGAAGTAGATACGACGGTAGAGTACCATCAGTAGTAATACTACCCCTATCCGTATGCGTGGCGTGACAGCGTCGCCGTACAACTTGCCTCTTACTATCACGATCGTTGGACAAGCCAGGGCTGTGTGCCAGATGGTAAGTTGTTCTTCGGCGTTGGGATAGGATTCCTATCGCTGAAGAGTACTGCAGAACTACGAGGTTTCAGGTTCCGCCAAAGAGTCATCGAACTCGGGGGAGGCATCAGAATGTGCACCCAAAGCCAACAGCAGCATTAAGAACCTTAAACCGTCACCTACCTCCCCTCGAGTCCCGACTACTATATTCTCGAGCGAATCTTTCGTCCTCGCCGCTGGCTCAGTCCTCTTCAGAACCCACCCAATCACGCACGCCCTGCAAGTCTGCTTAATCTACCACACAAAACGCAAGACCTACATACTCCCGAAAGGCCGAAAAGACCAGAATGAATCGATGGAGGTGACAGCCATCCGGGAGACATACGAAGAAACGGGGTATCCGTGTCGCCTTTTCTCTTGTACGATGCCAACGAGGGCGCCTCCTCCAGGACAGAATCTACACCCTTCGAAGGTACTGATGGCAGATAACCTAGTGGAACCCTTTGCGGTAGAGGTTAGACAGTTGAAATGTGGGTCTTTGAAGAACGTTTGGTGGTTCTTGAGTTGGGTGACAGAAAATGATGTGGAGAGGGTAGTTGGGACGCATGCATCGAGTGCAGAGGAAGCATACGAATCGGCTTTCTACGATGTCGCAGAGGCTTTGGAGATTATGCGAGGTTCGAATCATTTTGCACCTATATTAGAAAAAGCAGTCGCATTGGTTCAAGCAACGCTGGATTCCAAAGTAGTACAGAGCGAATAAAATTGTAGCACGGGCGAATTCGAATGAAATCTAGTGGGTAGAACGTGCAACAAATAGAGAGGATATCCATCATTTAAGCTGTATAGAGGCTCTTGACCTTGTACATTCCCGTCTCAACAGTGGGGTTTTCGTCAGGGTTGATGGGCTTGACCTTGTACATGGATGTAACCGCTGCAGAGGGGTCAGCGATCTCATTGGCCGGAGCTGCAGGGGTGGCGGCCTTTTGGGCACCAGCAGCAGCAGCGGTAGCAGCCTTGCTGGCGATACCAGCGGCCTTTCCATCGGGAATCTTGAAGAACTCCTTCACACCGTCCTTCTCTCCATCGTAGATATAATATCCCTTCCTCTCGAACTGGATAATCTCGCCCTTGGGGAGGTCAAGTACGTTAGCATCGGCGAGAGCGGTTTCCTTAAACTCGGTAACTGGGGTGACGAAGTCGGCAAACTCGTCGTTCTCCTCCAACTTCTTCTTCGTGATGAGGTAGTCGAAGTCTACGAGAGAGACGGTAGGGAGGGGGTGGTTGTCTTTGGGGGCAGCGAGCCAGGTGATCTTCTTTTTGGTCTTCTTCACGTCACCTTCGAGGTGGAGATCGACGACGATCTCTGTGACGGTGCCGGCTGCGTCGATAGACTTAGTTCGGACGATAGCATTACCCCAGTCCATGAGGGTAATCTACCGTGTTTGGTTAGTGTGAGTGGAGAACGCCATGGATAAAAGAACAAACCTCCTCGTTAAGATCGAAGGATGCAGCGTCCTCCTGCTCGATGAGAATATGAGAAGCGTAGACAGTCTTCTTCTCTCCAACGTCAGGATTCTTCTTGTGTCGAGGAAGGGACTTGATCTCGGGAGAGGAAGGGCCGCCGTTGACAGTGACTGGGACGCTGTGATAGTTCTTTGGTCAATGGTTTTCAAGAAAGATGAAAGTGAACTCACCTCTTATCAGAGATGATTGCCCAATGTCTAGGGGCGACGGGATCGATGATCTTCTTGTTAAGGGCCCAGATAGAGTCCCATTCAAGTGAAACGACCGCGGAGGAAGGCCCTTGCGACAACATGAATTGGGTAAGGGCTTCGACGGTCATTCCACGACGACGAATTCCTGTAGATGGATCGGTACATAAGCGCAATAGATACGGATGACAGACAAACCTCGGACAGTAGGGAAACGAGGATCATCCCAGCCGCTGACGTGACCGTTGTCGACGAACCAGTGGAGTTTACGCTTGGACAGAAGGGTATAAACAAAGTTAAGGCGACTACGGAAATTATCAGAGTTGTGTTGCCCTAAACATCAGATACAACCTACCTGAAATCCCAGATGTTGACCTTCCTCATTCCAAGTGTCTTGTTCATCCAAAGGTATTGGGGGTTTCGATCACGATACTCGTTCGTTCTCAGAGCATGCGTAACGCCCTCGATGGAGTCAACAAGGGGGCAGGCAAAGTCGTACGTGGGGTAGATTTTCCACTTGTCGCCAGTACGGTGATGGGGAGTAAGGTTGCATCGGTAAATGACAGGATCGCGAAGGGCTTTGTTGGGGCTATCGACACTTAGTTTAGCGCGCAAGCACCATCGTTGGCCTTCCTCAGATCCGGACTTCATCTCCTCGAAACGCTTGAGGTTATCCTCGACACTGTTGTCTCGGTGTTTGGAGGCAATGCCGTCGAATCGCTCTTTTTGCATCTAAATAAAAGTCAGTACTTCGCTACAAAGATGCTTGGTGATGTGAACAGACCTGCTCCTTCTCAGTGTCATCAGCGTAAGCCTTGCCATCCTTGATCATCTTCACAGCCAATTCGTAGAGTTGATCGAAATAATCGGAGGTGTGGGTGACTTTATCTCCATGAATATCCAGAAGCTGAAGATCCTCAAGGATAGTCTTCTGGAACTCGGTCTACCAATGTAGGTGAGCATCGCATTGGGTAACATTCAGGAATAGCATACCCGCTCCTTGGAAGGATTGGTATCATCAAAGCGAATGATCAACTTGCCCCTGTACATCCTGGCAAAGTACTGATTGAGGATAGCGGCCTTAGCGTGTCCGATGTGCAGGTAGCCTGATGGCTCGGGTGGGAAACGCGTCACAACTTGCCCTTCGACTGCATCTTGAAGACCGAGGGCAAAACCAGCAGCGGTCTTGTTGGAGCGGGCCTTCTGCGCTTTCGCAGCGGTGAAGTCAGCGATGAGTTTTTGAATGGGCTTCAAGGACTCGAGGTGGGAGAACCAGCGAAGAAGGTGGGTGTGTTGGTTGTTTTTCAGCAAGCCGAGGACCTTGATGTTTCCTACAAGTCGATTAGCATCTTGACGCGTTTTATTCAACCAAAGTCTGACCCTTTAGGGCACCCCAAACTGCCCAGTCGGCAGCAGAGGGCTCGTGTCCCACGAGATACGTGCGATAGGCAAGGTAATCGTCCAAAGAATCGAGGGCAGCAACGATCTCGGGAAAAGCGGCCAAGGTGCGCAGGTTTGTTGTTAGTGCAAAGTACGATGCCGACTAAATCTTCCTTATTAGCGCCGTATATCGATAAACAGACGTGTGTTGCCTGACTTTTGCACTGTCGCTGGCAACATTTCCAGCCTTTGCTAGGATCTGGATGATTTCATCTTCGTTTGAGGCGCTTTGACCGTCCAAAGTGAGAGCCAGGTCCGTGGCGGCATTGTCAAAATGGATTGTGGCGGTATTGGTGTATGCAGCAAGGGCTGTCGCACCGTATGGGAAGGGCGACGCCTTTGTTGGAACTGTGAGATTGGCGGCGGCCATGGTAGAAATGAAGTAAGAAAAGATTGAAGACTCTGGAGTGATCTCGACTAATCTTATCAGTCCCAGTCAAATCGAGTCAGATCACATGTCGCCCTTTTAATTTTCTCGGCGCTTCATATGTAAACCCAATCGCTGCCTCTATTATCCGCTCTTTATTCCTTTCCTCTTCCTTCCTTTCCTTCGTTTTCTCAAAATGCCAATGCTGTATGCCCCTCTCCATCGTCGTTCTCCGTCGCCTCAGCCGTTGACCAACGTTCTACAGAGCCGATCCTTCCGTGAAGTACAAGAGATACACCCCTATTGATCTCCCAGATCGCAAATGGCCGTCTGCAAAGTATGGCGACAAGGTTCCGATCTGGCTGTCCACCGACCTCAGGGACGGCAATCAAGCTTTGGCAAACCCTATGACCATTGAGCAGAAGACTACCTTCTTCCGCCAGCTGGTCAAGTGCAAAGTGAAGGAGATCGAGGTTGCATACCCGGCAGCCAGCGACACAGACTTCAACTTTGTTCGCGGCCTCATCGAGAATGGAGAGATCCCCGACGACACCTGGATCCAGGTGCGCAAACTCTGCCTTGTACTTTCTGGCTCTCCTTCATGCTGACACCATTTCTAGGTCCTCACCCCAGCCCGAGAAGACTTGATTCGACGAACAATCGAAGCAGTCGCCGGCGCCAAGCACGTCATCCTGCATATGTACAACGCTACTTCGCCCACCTTCCGGAATGTCGTCTTTCGACATACGAAAGAACAAACTATCGATTTGGCAGTACGACATACCAAGCTCGTCCGTCAGCTGACCGATGAGTGCACCGCGAAGTACGGTACCATCTTCAAGTACGAGTACAGCCCCGAAACCTTCACTCAGACGGAACCCGAGTTTGCGGTTCAAATTTGTGAAGCAGTCAAGGCAGCTTGGGGAAAGGCAGGGCCTGGGGAGGATCGTATTATCTTCAATCTTCCTGCAACTGTGGAGATTGCACCTCCGTCACATTATGCTGATCAGGTAGGTCGGAATTAGTTTTCCGGGTCTGGGTTCTCACCCCTTCCCAGATTGAATACTTCTGTCGCAATATCAGTGAGCGAGAGAAAATCATCGTCAGTTTGCACCCGCACAATGACAGAGGTACGCCATCGTCATCTAGTAAGTCACATCGGCGAACTTATCCTTTGCACAAGGTACTGGCATTGCCGCTGCTGAATTGGGCATGTTCGCTGGCGGCGACCGTATTGAAGGTTGCTTGTTCGGAAACGGCGAGCGTACAGGAAATGTCGACCTCGTCAACTTGGCTCTGAACCTGTACACACAAGGTATCAACCCCGGCCTCGACTTCAGCGATATCCAGTCCGTTATCGACACCGTCACCCAATGTAACGATCTTCCCGTCCACCCTCGCCATCCGTATGCTGGAGAGCTCGTCTTCACCGCTTTCTCTGGATCCCACCAGGACGCTATCAAGAAGGGCTTCGAGGCGCAGAAGATTCGTCACACCACCGGCGTCGACCAATACTGGGACATGCCGTACCTCCCCATCGACCCTGCCGACCTTGGCCAGAACTACGAGGCCGTCATCCGTGTCAACTCCCAGTCCGGAAAGGGTGGTATCTCCTACCTCATCAAGCAGCATTTGCACCTGGACATGCCCCGCAAGATGCAGATCGCGTTCTACCAGGTTGTGCAGGCCGTGGCCGATCGCGAGGCTCGGGAGATGACCGTCGAAGACATCACCACCGCTTTCCGCTCCCATTACCACTTTGGCTCCAAGTACGCTGGTCGCTTGGTTCTTAGGAACTTCAAGATCTCTGCCGAACCCAGTGACGACCCCGATTCGAACAGCGACCATGGAGCTGACGAGCGCAAGCAATTCGATGGTACCATCTCTGTCGACGGTGTTTACCGTGTTGTCCGAGGTAACGGCAACGGTCCTTTGTCTGCTCTCTTGGACGCCCTGAAGACACACCTGGACATCGACCTCGCCATCCGCGAGTACACCGAACACACTACTGGAGAAGGCCAGGACGCCAAGGCTGCTTCCTACATTGAGGTGGTACCCGCCGACGACAGGAAATCCACCAAGTCTTGGTGGGGTGTGGGCCTCGACGCTGACATCGCCGAGTCTGGTCTCCGTGCCTTGCTCAGCGCTGTCAACAGTGCCATTGGAGACCGACCTCTTCCTGAGCTCAAGCTGTCCGTCGGTTTCAACGCTGCCTCAGGCCACGACGACATCTCTAGCCGAGTCCTCAACGCCCTTGGATTGGAGCTTCCTCGTCGCCTGCAGGCTTCATTCTTCGAGGTCGTTCAACGCGCTGCCAGGGACAACGGCGGTGAAATCTCATACGAAGCCCTTATCAATCTTTTCCAGACGACATACCGATACCTCTCACCCGACACCACCGCACCTTCGTTCGCTCTGGGACAGTTCAAGTTGGAGCAAGTTGGCGAAGGCTCTGGCCGGCAGTTCGTTGGAGAGATTTTGTTCAACGGCGAGAAGCGCAATGTCACTGGACAAGGCAACGGCCCTCTGTCTTCGGTGGTTGATGCCTTGCATCCCTTCATCGAAGGCACACTCTCCATTCGAGAATACTCGGAACACTCGATCGGCGAGGGTACCGAAGTGCGCGCCGCATCATATGTCGAACTTGTGTATGATGTCGGTGGAAACAAGAAGACCAGTGCATGGGGCATTGGAACGGATACTGATATTACAGCATCTGGTATCCGAGCCGTTCTGAATGCGGCGAGCGGCCTGGATGTGGTTTTGAAGAAAAACGCGGCGTCATAATCTGATAGGCGCACGAAAACTCTAACTACAATTGTATTATATCTTGTACATAGCTCCATTTAACCTGGCGGTGTATTCGACTTTGCTTCTCTGTTTATGGGCAATTCGCGAGGCGCCCCTAACTTTCTGAGAGGGGATGATGGACGCTGACACAGCCACATCAAACAGTGGGCAAGTCTGTTGAGGTGTACGAATCAAGGAACTGCTTGTTAACGCAGCACCGTTACATGGTCTGACTCCATTTGCTCGTTGTCAGACGACTACTACAATGTCAACGGCGGGCTCTCGCTCGTCAAGGCCAATGTCTAGCTCTCGCTCAGGCCAGTCCGCTTTCTCGCCAGGGACACCATCAAGCTCGCGTCAGTTTCTGAACATGTTCAACCCCATGAGCAGGAGCAGGACTTATCAAGGTTATATGCGTGCGGACGCGTTGCCGGAGGAAGAAGATGAACATGGGAGCTCAGGGGAGGACATAGACTTGGAGAGTGGCTCGAGTCCGAATGCACCACGACAGAAACGCTCAGCAAAATCCCAAGGGAAGCGGAAGGTCTCATGGGACGGCAACGCTTCAGAAATGAATGTCCTGCGCCCCAACATCCAGAAAGACGACAAAAAACATGAAGGAGAGTCATCGGAGGACGACGAGGTGCCGCAAAGTTTCATGATTGAAGCTACGGCCGGCGCTGCTGCAAGACAACCGACAAGGCATCGAGGGGAGTCGGATTCGGGGTCGAGCAGGTCAGCAATGAAGCGGGGGCAGCCTTTGTACTCAACCTCTGCGCGTTCTGTGCCCCCTATTCTGCCAACGGTTGCACCGCACGTGTCTATACCGCCTAAACCGTCAGAGTTGGATGTCGAGGAGGACAACATGGAGACACCACGATTAGCCCGTGGAGCGTCGGCTAGTGGCAGCTCCAACGGCGATAGCTCTCGACAACCTAAACCTATGCGAGGTCTGGACGAATATGAAAGGGCTTTATGGAATTGGGTGAACGTGTACAACCTCGATGCCTTTCTTCAAGAGGTCTACATGTATTACGAAGGAAAGGGGATCTATAGCATCGCTCTCTCGAGAGGGTTGAATCTCTTGTAAGCCCTATTGCTTCTGTTCGCAGTTGTTTCGTTCCTCTCATATCGCTTCAGGACTGTTGGATTCGTCATCGGGTTTTCAACATTTCTGCTCGGATGTATTGACTATTCGAAATTTCGACATGGCAAAGTCACCCACCTAGATGATGTCGTCATTGAACGCTGTATATCGAAGTTCGTTTCAAAAGTTGTTTATCCTCCGAACTCGCTCTGATCTCGATTTTTTGCTTAGGTTCTCTGGCGTTACCCTCCTCTTCTTCATCCTCTTCACCGCATTCTACCTCTGGCAAATATACTCCTACGTTATGGATGTCCTACGCCTCGTGGACATGTACAACTTCTATACCCATCTTCTCAAGATCCCTGATGTACGTGTCTTAACTCTTCAGAAGGCATGGGACCATTTACTTACACAGCCTGTATAGTCTGATATCCAAACAATATCCTGGGCAGAGGTCGTACGACGCATAGGCGCAATCCGACAAGAGAACCCCATCACGGCAATATCATCTACAGGATCCAAATCCAAAGATAACAATACCTCCACAGCAAAGCTCGATGCTCACGACGTGGCCAACCGGATCATGCGACAAGAGAACTACCTCATTGCACTCTTCAATAAGGACCTCTTGGACCTTCGCGTACCGTTACCTGGGTTCCTGAATCGTTTCGTAACACCAGAGAAAGGAAAGGGCAAGGTGTTGACGCAGGCGTTGGAGTGGAACCTGAGGTTCTGTCTGATGGGATACTTGTTTGACTCGCATGGTAGGGTGAGGAAGGTCTTTTTGAAGTCTAGGAATCGGCAGGCTTTGGTTGAAGGGTAAGTTGACTACATCCAATTTTACCATGACTGACAGTCCTCGGGTGATAGCTTACAGCGGCGGTTTATCTTTATGGGGATTTTGAACGCCTTGTTCTCCCCATTCATTGTGCTTTATCTTCTCATGTATTCGTTCTTCCGCTATTTCGAGGTAAGCCTTAATTCGCAGGCCTTTGGGAATCTCGAGATTAATTCCCCTTGCAGCAATACCAGAAGGATCCTGGCTCGATCAGTGGTCGACGATATACGTCATACGCGCAATGGAAATTCAGAGAGTTTAATGAGCTCCCCCATATCTTCACCAGGCGTCTGGACGAAAGCTACCCGCTCGCCAATGTCTATATGGGCCAGTTCCCGAACGAGAAGATGACCATTCTCATGAGGTTCGCCTGTTGCAACAACGTATGCTGTTCTCTCATACTCACTGTGTTGTAGATTTGTGGCATTCATTGCAGGTTCCTTCGCTGCTGTCCTCCTACTCGCCACCCTCATAGACCCCGACATCTTCCTCAACTTCGAAATCACCCCACATAGAACAGTCCTATTCTATCTCGGAGTGTTTGGTGGTATCCTCACGGTTGCACGAGGCATGATACCAGAGGAGAACCGCGTCTTCGATCCCGAACTTCTCATGAACGAGGTAATCGCCTACACCCACTACATGCCTGATGATTGGAAAGGGGAGCTGCATAGCAAGCGTGTTAACCAAGAATTCGGAGAGCTTTTCAAGATGAAGCTGCTCATTTTCATCCAGGAGATTGTGTCGGTGGTTACCACGCCCTTTGTGCTGTGGTTCTCATTACCAGACTGTGCCCCTGCGATTGTTGACTTCTTCAGAGAGTTCACGGTGCATGTGGACGGCAGAGGGTATGTTTGTAGCTTCGCAGAGTTTAACTTTGAGAGGCATGGAAATGTGAAGGTAAGTGAACAATACTGAACGCAAACTTCTTGGTGCTAAAGGCACTCTCAGTTCGGCGCACCGGCGAAGGCAAAGGACAATCGCATGATCTCCAACGACGGAAAGATGGAGAAGAGTTTCCTGAATTTCAAGGTATGATCTGACTATGCTCTCTCCTTTATCCGGTACTAAATTCTGGTAACCTACAGGCTGCAAATCCAGATTGGCAACCGACCGATCCCAGCGGCTCCCTCTACCTGAACCGGATGGCGAATCTCAATGCGAACTTGCACCAACAACTCAGTCGTCGTCGGCAACAACAAGAGCAGGCGGGTTACGCCGGAGACAGGGATTTATCAGCGACAGTGCACTTCGCCCCGGACAGCTACGATCGTGCCTTGAGACAGAGTCAACACGCCGCCTTGACGCGTCGCAGAGGCTTAGGCAACAGCATCATGACTATGTCCATGTTGAACGCTGCTGGACCAGAAGGAGCGTCGTCTGTGTATGCCGGTGACTTGCTCATGGCCCGTACAGCAGTCCTCGGGGACTCGCAGAACAGCGTCCACCTTGGCCCATCACCTTCTCGAAGTGCTCAAGGGGCGAGCAATGCAACTGGGGAGACCGGTTCCTCTCACGAAGCTGAGAAGGAAGAGGAGAGGAGCACAGTACATAATGAAATTGGCCTGGGAGACTCGTACGTGGACGGTGCCAAGCGGCCTGTCAAACCGTATGTCTCTGAAGGTGCCGATGAGGAAGAGGAGGAGTTGGAGGATGGAGGCGTGCTTGGTTTGTTGACTCAAATCTACGGAAGGCGAGATGGTCCTACAGTTGGAATGCCTTGATGGCCTTCTGAATAGATTCATTGGACTTGTACGTATATTTTGCTAGATTCCATCATGCATACAGACTCTTCTCTTGTGACAATTTGGGCCCTGCACCGTGGCTTTGTTGCAGCCTCGCGCACGGTCCAGCCCAAGCGCCTATTCCCGAAGCGCCACTCAAGTGATCTCGGCAATTACCGAGAGTGAGGTAACCGACCCCTTTCCTTTCACTAGACCAACCTGGTTGTCTTCTGCCACCGTCGACCACCATGGAGAGCCCATTCGCCTCAGTTCTGCGCACAAACCATACCCCGAGCGACGCTGAGGTGAACCAGATAGAGAGTTTTCTGGCAGAGAAGCCCCTTCGAGAGCTTTCTCAGTTAGATTTCGAAGAACGAAAGCTCCTCGACGCCCTGGAGGCCATTCAGAAACGGAAATCGGCATGCAAAGCGTTCGTTGACGACCACAAAGCCCTGACATCGCCTCTACGAAGGCTTCCCTTCGATGTACTCCGAATCATCTTCATCTACTGTCTCCCAAGGGAGAGATATGCCGTCATGGCCGTTGACGAGGCTCCCTTACTCCTTACCCACGTGTGTAGAAGGTGGAGGGACGCTGCTCTGTCGATGCCAGTGCTATGGCAGAACCTCCATATTCCTCTTCCCGCCTGCCCAGTCAGACCCCATCGAATTCCTTCCGCCCAATCAACGTCCGGTTCGCAATCTGCGGCCCCTTCCCTACCACCTGTTCAAACTTTGGTCAACATTTGGGGGGCACCGCCGATTCTAATGGGCCAACCAGTGACAGTTGCACCACCTGCACTCAGGCCCGAGGAGATACACGTCATTCACCATTTGCAACAACTCTACGAAACGGCAATCTCCACATGGAAGCGCAAAATGATCCTGAGAATAGAGGCGGTCGATGCATGGCTTTCCCGCTCAGGAAACCTCAAGCTCGGACTCAACATTGTCGAGTGGTCACCACCTCCTGACCGGCGCACTATCACCAATGGTTGGAAGATCAAACTTGCCCCTTTGAAGATCCAGTTGATCGAGGTCCTTAGGAAACACAAGCACAAGTGGCAAAGGTTGGAGTTGAGTGTCACTTGGAGGTTCTTATCCGAGATATTGGCGACGGAAGCGGAGAATCTCGCGTATCTCAAGATCAACCACGCTCCTATGTCCCCTCCTAACATTGCCGAATCCAACCAACGCTTTATCATCCAACGACCTGGTGCTATAGAGGACTCGTCGGACGATGATGAACTGGACGATCTGGATGCGGAGAACCCAGAAGAACATGTCACGGCAGCTCAAAGCGCTGCTCAACAAATGTTTATGAAGAGCGCGTTGTTGAAGTCGTCGCGGGAGAGTTTGAGGACGCTCTACCTCAAAGCACTCACCACCGACCTGTTCCTTCTCCCTGTTAAATGGGAGAATATCACGGAGCTGTTTTTCGAAGGCTACTCCAGTCGGTTCTCCTCCTGGACTCCTCTCCCACTCATCGGTGTCCATTCTAGGTTCACGAAGCAGGAAGCTGCTCTGCTTCTGGCTAAACTCACGAACCTGAGGAAGTGCCATATGTTGGTCGGTAGAGCGGATAGGAGGAGACCGAGCGTCGCCAACTTGCTACCAGAGACCAAGGAGCCTATCGTTCTTCAATATCTCGAGCATCTCTCCATCCACGAAACCAACGCACGTCAGGAAGAATCTCTCGCTTCCTTCTTTTCGGCTTTCGAATTCCCCGCCTTGCAATCTATCGTATTCACGACCACGGTATTTCCCAGACTTTCGCGTCCATCGTCCCTCCTTGCCATCCTCGCCTCGTGCGGTCCCAACATCCGACGGCTAGCCATCGATTACAGGAGCTTCACCGAACGAGATCTGATGCAGGTTTTGAGCATTGTCAGCGGGACAGTGGAGGAGGTATTCTTGACGGTGGATTATTGGGAGACGAGAGAAGGACATTGGGATTACGACGAAGACCATGGGCCGCACTGGCATGGCGGAAATGATTCGAATTCGCGATTCTTCCCTGTATTCTTGACGAACGGCTTCTTGAAGAAGCTGACACCTAGGATACCCAGGGATGACGACGAGAGCGGGTCGGACTCGGGTGCGGATGCGGATGCGCAGGGAGAAGAAGTCGAGGTACTTTGTCCCAACCTCACATCTTTCACCTGCAGATTGAGGACCGCAGAATTTGATGAAGCCGCGTTGCTGCGGTTTGTGCATGCGAGGAGACACTGGAAAGTGTTGCAGGCGGGGAAGATTAAGAAGATGATTGAGAAGGTCAAAATCCAGTTTGCGATGCCCAAGTCACAGCGTGCTGCTGAATTCCGGGAGGAGGGAGGGCGCAGTGATCACAGTGTCTTTTTCAACCAGCTCGCGACGGTGTCTTCGAGCAGCAAGAAGTATGTCCACCCATTCGTATATCAAAGCCTCAAGCACGATCCCATGGTCTCGCTGGTCGAGGCTTCCGCACCTCCGTTCGCCTATCCGTTCTCTTCATCGAGAAACCCTCGGTTCAGCGCGCCACCATTAGAAGTCGAGCTCTTCTGGCCACCGGAAACCAGGATATCGTTCTTCCCTCGCGGATTCCCCGACATTCCAGGCTATGCAGCAGGCGCAGTACATTCAACAGTCTGGTCCCCTGCTTGTGGCGCACTTGGAACGTGTACTCTTCCTGGAAATGGGGTCAGCGAGAATGGAGGTCTGACGGAGAGTGGTGTCAGAATATTTTGAACCGCGCGAGTGGAATTTTGACTATTGGGCCCCGCAGTTGTATTGTTGTTGTATTGGTACTTTTTTTGGCTTTGAATCTTTGATGTATTTTTAGTGACAGATTGTGTGTACTTTACCAATGCGATGTGCTGTACCTTCCGACTTTCTGGTCGATTAAAGATGGACTACCACTTGACTAAAGCACTGGCCCAGGCGGAATCGAACACTCGATTTTGAAGGGATTCCATGTGAAAGAAGCCACTTTGATTTGCAAGCCCCTATTTAACGCGCCTTGATTGCCTGTTACCATCATGTCCATCGACCTCGAATGGGCCAAACTCGACTCTTCTCTCGCCAATTACCTCGTCGACGTTCTCAACCGCCAACTAAGTAATGCCCAACGCCCCTCATTCATAGGCCCCGTCGAAGTCACTTCCCTCGAATTCGGCTCTGCCTCACCTGACGTAGAGCTCGTCGACCTGCGCGATATCTATCGTGATTTTCTCGAGGACGATGAAGACGACTCGTCTACTTCTCCGGTCAAGGTGACTGAGGGTCAGCTTGATGCGCATGGTGGAGAGGACGATGATGGGTACGAGTGGGTGCCTCGGCGGGCGGCTGCGAGGGAGTATTACACCGAGGGCGGTGGGCACGGCGGGAATGGGAGTCATCTACCGATGCACCTGAGGCATCCGCCGCTGAGGAGCTCGCCGACGGACACGTTCAGCTCGCTGGGGCACAGTATGGGGATGACGATGCCAGTTGGGTTGGACATGTGGACTGGCCACGGGGCGTTGTTCCATCACCAAGGGAGCGGCGGCAGCCCAGCTCTCGCTCACGGAGGTCCGATATTGCGTAGTCCCTCGCCTTCAACGCCCTTTCCTGTGGTTCATACCCCTCCTTTAGGTCGCACTCCCACCGCTGCATACCGCTCGTCCTCAGCCTTGGATCCCGACTCGTCCTTCCTCAACCAACCCGTTTTTCCTTCCCAGCAACCGCAACAACAACAACCCCAGCAGGAAAACAACCACCCCAATCTCCAACTCCATCTCCAGGTAAACTGGCACTCGAATTTACGAATCACGATTACGACTTCGCTGTTGATCAACTACCCTTCACCCATGTTCATGTCGCTGCCTATCAAACTGTCTGTTACGGGTTTGGTTTTCAATGGGGAGCTAGCGGTAGCATACGAAGGACAACGGAGGAGAGTGCATGTATGTATCCTCGACGACCTGGATCCGTACGGTCCAGCAGGCGACAGACCTAAACGCGAGGTCGACCCTGACACACTCAACGATACGGCCATCACCCCGCCAGACCTGGACGAAGACTCTCCACCCAATTCCGGGAGACCACAGAAACCGCTACCCATAGGCCAGAGGCTGCTACCCTCAATCTTCATCGAGAGCGAAATTGGTCAGGCGGACAAACATGTGCTGAAGAATGTGACGAGAGTGGAGAGGTTCATTCAGGATGTGATACGGAAGACGGTGGAGGAAGAGCTGGTGTTTCCCAATTTTCATACTTTGGTCATGGGGGATGGGTAGTGGGCTGCGGTCGTGTAAAATTACAAATGTAAGAATATAATACAGACTACAAGTGCGTCAGGAAGCCGGCGGAACTAGATGAGCATCTTGCTCATGTAGGGTCCGTCGAGCTCATACCCAAGCTTCCTGTAATAATCTCTCGTTCCGACACCAGAGATAACAGCCAGCTTGATGCTTCCGTGTTCCTCCCTCGCTATCCGCTCAGCCTCTTCCATCAACAGCGTTCCAAAGCCCTAAAAATACCTTTAGCCTGTTTGTCTTCCTTCGAATGAAGACCAAACTCACCTGATGCTGGAATTTCGTTGGGTCCCTTCCATGTACAGGAACAGCAGTTCCGTACACATGCAACTCCCGCACAATACTGCAGCTACCCTGCTCGGTCTTCACCAACTCCGGCCTAAACGTACCCTCATCCGAGCACTTTCGCAACCGCAGCAAGCCGATCAAGATATCCTTCTCGGGATCTTCATAGGACAGGAAAGTCTCCCAACCCCCATTGGCCGTGTAGTCTCGTCGGAGGAGTTCCACGGATTCTGGTCGGACTTTGTGGTGGATTTCGTGGATCTGGGGTGAAATCAGTGAGAATCCTGAAGAAGATAAAGAGGGAAAAGGGGCGTACACCGACTTCGCGGAACCGTACGTCTCGACACACGGCTCCAAAGTCTTTCATTCGGTTAAGAGCGAGTTCACGCAAGTTTCCAGAGTTGTCGCATCCACTTGTTACCAATGGCAATGGGATATCTCTGCACGCAATGATTAGCATTTGAACCCTGGCAGCCATGGATCGACCTCACCTCTGCACACGATAAACCCTAGTCCACGGGGGCACCAACGCCAAAATCCTCGCCACCACATCCACCAGAACATTTGGCGTATAGTTCTTATATCTCCCCGTCCTCCACAACTCGTACAACCCCGTTCCTCTAATAACCAACGTCGGATAAAGCTTCAATCCATCGCTTCTAAACGCTGGATTCTCAAAATACTCTTTGAACTGTTCAAGATCGCGCTCGATACCAACGTTGGGGAGGTCAGGCATCATGTGGGCGACGACTTTGAAACCAGCGTCTTTGGCGAGGTGGAAGCATTCGGAGACGGCGCGGACGGTGTGGCCCCGGTTGGTGTCGCGGGCCACGTCTTCGTAGACGGATTGGACGCCTATTTCGAGACGGGTGCAGCCGTAGCGGAGCATCTGGCTGGGGGGAGGTGAGGAGTGAATGGGTGGTAATCTGGGAAGGAAAACGCACCTGAGATGGGGCCGTAGACAGTAATCGGGGCGGGTTTCGATTGTAATACCGATAGCTTTTGATTTACTTTGCTCTGAAAACCTGCAGGGTGGTGTGAGCTGGGCTGGAGACCAGTCAAGAGGATGCTTTTTACCTGACAGCTTCATCGACATTAGTTCCGGTATACCCGGACAATGCATTGTGCAATTGGGCAATGAACTTTTCACGGTAGTCTTCTGGCATACTCATAAAGGTGCCTCCCATGACAATGAACTCGACCTGTGTCGCCACTGCATGAGTTTGCTTTCCCAGATACCACGACGTTGGATCTCACCTTATCGACACTGTGTCCCAGGCTCTTCAACTGCTCCACTCGCCCTCGCGTTTGCTCATAAGGATCGTATCGAGCACGAATAGCTCGCATGCTCGTTGGTTCGTACCCGGTATAACTTTGTGTACTGTAATCGAAGTCTGAATCGGGTCCTCCAGGACAATATCTGTCAAAGGTTACTCGCTAAAGGCTGCTCATGGAAAACGAATAGGTCCAACTTACACACAGATATTCCCCGTCATTGCAATATGCGGACACCGATGGGGTTTGCACATCACAGCTACAACCGCAATCTAGTACCGCACAATTCGTTAGCTACCTATATCCCAGCACCCAAACCAAAAGTAAACGAAAACCACTCACTCCACTGGCAGTCCTGATAGGCCTCGCCTTCAGTTTAGGCAACAGCGCTTTCTTGTAGTCATCTGGGATAGCACTGATGATGTCAACGAGACGGGGTACACCTCCGTATCCGAACTTTTTGCTGATTTTGGCGCGGAGGATGTTGAGGGAGACGGACTCGCCGGCGTCGTGGGCTTTGATGAGTTCTGCGGCGATTCCTGAGGTTACGCGGAGGAGGGTTTCGGCTTGGGAAGGGCCTGTGACCATGCAGCATTCAGAGACAGTTGAAAGAGTGCTAGCTATGCTATAGGACCATACCGTCTACTTTGGATCCCTGAACCATCTTTTTCCTAGAGCTTTACGAGGACCTTAATGGGTTTTGAGAATTGTGGCTTGTCTTGAGTCGTATAAACGTTGCAGTCGTAGTATTCGTAGATATACAGTTCTCCCAGCTTCTTTCAAGTTCTTGTTCGTTACTTGTGGGTCAGACTGGCCGAGAACTTGGAGATTAGCAGCGACGCCTGGTGTGATGGTGAAAGTCCAAGACGAAGAGGGCGATCAAATCAAAACTCCGATTGCAGCATCAATCTGCCTCCGATCATTGGCTTGGCATCTGACCTTATGTGCGCAGGTGCCATTCGCAACTTTGTCTTTCACGACGATGGCGACCACTTCTTAAGACCCTCTGTACCACATTCTCCGGACATCCAGACCACAGGAAACTGACTTTAAAGTCAGAACACTGCAGCCATAAAGCTGTCAGTTGAAGACGGGGTTTTATTTGTGGATATTCAAGGTTCCAGTCTAGCCTATTCTACCCCAAATAAACTCTGACACTTGGCGCTTCGATTGGTCTGCTCTGTATGGCTCGATGACCATGGTTCTCTGGTAGTTGGTGTCGAATTGATATCCGGGCTTCCGCATAAACATGGCTATGGGGGACGTCTACCCTCCATCGACAGACGGGTCTTTCTCTCCGAGTCGATTGATTCCAGATGCAGCTGTCGACTTCCTTCGCAATCCTTGCCGCCACCGTCAGCACGGCTTTAGCTTCACGCTACCCAAGTGGTATCGTCCAGTACTGGGATGATCCTCTATACATTACTTTCTCTCGTGCCTCTCGCCTCGGTGCCTTTCACGAGGGCTACCGTACTGCGACATACGTCCACACTGCAATCTTCGCCACTGCGCGTATGATGTTCCACAGCAGCCCAAAGTTTCTATAAAGTAGCGGTCAGCAATGCTGCCCCACGACGCACAGCCTGAGGCTACGCTTCCTATACATGAAAGCACACCGGAAATGCTGACAAAGTAATGTTATGTAATAATTATGTCAGCAATAAACCTCCCTTTTCGGAATCCTCACGCGCCGCAAAATCCCCACAGGCCCGTGTACGAGCGAAAGCCCGCCGCAGGCGGGCGCCAGCGAGTACACAGCAATTATTTCCCCGCCATTCCTGTCAGTGGAGGGCGAAGCCCGACCCTAACCACCGCCCCTGTGCCGAAGGCACGGGCAAGCGAAGCTTGTAGTACTTAAATGCAGGCGATGAAATTGTCAGACCAACCCCTCGCTCCAGTTGCGCGGTGGGTTAAACGGCTGCTTGCGGGGGAGAAGTTATAATACAGCCTCCCTTAGACTAGATCCGGTACAGAGTTACAGGTTTGGTAACTAAATCGGCTTGCCATACGTTGTCTGCAACGTTACAAACGCGAAGCACAATCAAGTTCGCGGGACCCCATCTCGTGGTTTTAGCTACATCCCACCGTTCGTCGTGTCCTCCTCCCGTGCGAGAAAGCATTTCAACATGCTTATGGACCGCCTCGGCCACCCTTTTTGCCAGACCAGCCCTTCCCATTGCGACTCCGAACTGACCAAAACCCGTCATATGCGAGGTGAGAATAACCAGGCCACCGAATCATGAACCGAATTCCCCTGTCGTCGCGTGTGCCACGAGCGAAAACCATGTCCTCTCCGCGCGCCATGAGCTGGGAGAGTGTCCGGATGTTGGTGTTGACGAGGTCCATTACGGGGATGCCTTTGCCTTGGGACCCGACATAGTCGAAATTGATGTGCGCGCGGATGGGGCGGCGTTGAGCGAGGTCAATCTCGTGGGGCAACTGTGGCCAATAGATGTCTTGCGGGATGCGATACTGGGTATTAGGTAGTCTATTTGAGCATCGGAGAGCACCTGATAAACTTGAATACGTGGAGACTTGGCGAGGTTGGATTCGTGGGTGGATATCGTCGTCCGATTTGGTTTTGACTTGAAGGTGCCAAGCCATAGTCGTCGTTGCGTCGAGATAGTCAGGCTGGGAGAAGTATAAGAAGGTAAATCTTACAAGGCGTCAGGGTAGGCGTTCTCCGACACTGTGAGCGTGGGTCATGGTCGATCGTTGCCCTCCAATACTAATGCCACAAGAGCCGAGGTCTCACGTAGCAGTGGCATTGGTGGCATGGTCCAAGGGAAGCTTAGTTAACGTCAAACAGGGCTGAATGCTATCGTGAAATGCTTGGGCCAATTGGTCCAACCCCTCAAAGCTGGATCTGGGTGTTAGGACGTGCTCCAGCGCCTGGCATAACAAGCGCCCGCAGACGTTCGCTAGACGAGATCTTTGGCCTTCGTTTCTCAGATGCAAGTACATTGACGTTTGCTAAGGCATTCCTGGCTTCTGTGCACTTGGTAGAGTTGATTAAACCTTCTGCAGCCTCATCCAGGATCCAAAGTCGCTCTTCTCGGGGTTCTTGAGGGCCGTTGGGGCCCAGAGCCCGCCTTCCATGTCCGCTGACATAGAACAGAAGCACCAATGGCCCGTCAGAGCACCGTGCACATATAGATTCATTTGTATGGAACATATCATCGACGACCAACTTAGCTATAGTCCTTCACACGCAGTTGCCGATAATGGGGCACTTCTTCAGCCTTCCCTCTATAAATCGCAGATCGTATAGAGCAGTGGCTCTCCCACCCCCTCAAAGCACTTTTTGCACTCACAATGGGCAACTGCCTCTCTGCCGACGATCCTGTCTCTCTCAGAGACCTCGTCACTCGCCCTGATGGACCTCCCGAGGTCCAAATGTCAGCGGACCAAATCCGGGCGGGCCTCAACAACGTAGCTTCCGCTCTGAACGCCAAAAAGCGCAATATCACCATCATCGCCGTCGGGGGAGCTGTCAATACACTTCTTCTCCGCACCCGTGCGTCGACTGGGGACGTGGATTTCTTTTATCGAACCAAGACGAAGCACGAAGATGTGTCCCAGGTGATCGTCGCTGCGAATACGGCGGCCTCTTCCTTGAAGCTTGGAGACCACTGGTTGAACAACCACACGGCGGTGTTCATCGAGGTAGGCGTGCTTTCCGAGACGTGGGATTACAGTGGCTGACTGTAAACTCTTCGTTCGCGCTGATTAGGAAGGTACCATCCAACAGCTGTACGACGAAGCGGTGCAGCAGAACGATGTTGTCTTCCAGGCAGCCGGCTTAACAGTCTATGCTGCGCCATGGCGCTATGCCCTGGGTACGAAGCTGGACCGTCTTTCGAAGACAGGAGCTCGGCCATACGACATGAGCGATGCTGTTGGCTATTTGGTCCAACTTATCCAGAAGCGCAAAGGGGCTGCTGTCAAGAAATCCGAAATCAAAAAGTGGGCTCAAGATTTCAAGTTTACGGTTCCAAACGACAAGTTAGTGGATCAGCTGGCGGCGGAGTACAAGAAGAAGACGGGCAAGGATGGTGTCATCAATGGATGAATCGCGATACATGGGACACTGTGAAAGGAATAGTTAGTGTACAAGTAGTGACCAAAGTATGGACGAAATAGCAAACCTATATGTCGATTGCGAAAGCCCCCTTTCTGTGCTCATTCTTGAGACCCCCAACTGAGGCAGCATTGACCATAACGGTCACTACGTCATCCCCGGAAGACCATCTCCTGAACCACCTAATCGCCTTCCACCAAGCCAATCGAAGCAAACCAATCCATCCCACTCTCCTAGCACAGATTTCTTCGTAAGCGGCGTTCGCCGCATCCCAACGGACACATTCGATGCCTCTCCCGGCATGGATGTGTCCAAAGACGTGCAATTTGGGCCTAACACGCCATAAAGTTGCTAAGAGGGAATAACAACCCATCTTGCCGAGGTCCAGGTGTCCAAACGGAGGGCCATGAGTGACCAAAATGTCGGTGAGGGGAGGGACACGAGACCAGATGTTGGTGGCCTCGGATCGGGGATTCTCAGAAGGAGAATAAAGGTTTGGAGGAACACGAGGGTACTGGAACTGCCAGGACCCGTGTTTGGGCGTGTAGGGACTGCCATATACGCGTAAGCTGCGGCCACGTATCGTGATGAGGGCGGATGCCTCCTGGAGGTAAGCGAGGCTAGGGTACGTCGACGAGATGTGTTGCGAAATGTCTGGATCGGCAAGGCAGGTATCGTGGTTTCCTGCTATGAAGAATTTGTGAGGATGAGGTTGAGATTCGAGCCACGCTAAGACGTCGTCGAGTTCCTGTTTTGTTCCAGAGTTGGTCAGGTCCCCAGCGTGGATAAGGATGTCGCCATCTGGTAGAGATGGCTGCAGGTGGTGAGAGTTGTGGGTGTCTGAGATACAGACAACGCGGATTTTGTCAAGACATTCGGGCTGCGAGGGTGGAAGGCGAGTGTGAAGCAGTCGAGCGAGGAAGAGCAGAGGAGACGACGCAAATTGTTCCCAGGTAGTTGGAGGTCGTCGATTCAGAATAGCATCCATTGACAGCAGGTATTGGCGTCGTTACCCGGTTCAGTGTTGTCGGTGGTCCCTACCCAAGGCCCATTGTGAGTTTCCCGTTCATATACTTCGTGGGCGTTGTGGGACTGTGGCAGTGATGCTCCAGCTTGTGCCGCCTGTCTGATGAGATTCAAAGTTCAAACTCAGCCAAGTCGAATAGGGGCTCTGTTTAAGCGCCTTGGAATCATGGTCATCCACGATACCCACTCGGATCTGAGCTTATCCACGAGGTAGAGCCTGTTGTATATCGACAGCAAAAAAAAAATCTATTATCTCCTATTCATCCAAGTACTGATAAGTACTGCAATTACCGAGAAACCAAGCAGGCTTGCCTTGGAGGTCCGCTATATGAAATGGATATGGGGCATCTGAACAATGATATTCATGTCCTTGAACTCTTTGTTAACATCTTCATCATCCTCTCCCAGTACTTTGCCCTCGCTGTTGGGAATAAAGACTTTCTCATGAAGAGGTTGGACTTGTGTTGCCCATTCTGGAGGCGATTCATGAACCTTCGGACGCGCCTGCAGCTCTTCGAAGTCCTCTATGATCGCAGGCGCATCTCTCGGTAATCCCAGGTCGATGCGACGATTGAAAGCGTCGCACATGAGTCGAGTGAGGACCGCAAGGATGGTGTAGCGCACTTGTTCATCGTTAGAGGGGTCGCTGGACCCAGGGCCATCGTCACTGGCGCTTGGGTCAGGGAGAGAGGAGACCGCCCACTCTGGGTGCGAGCGGCAAAAATATTCGAGTTCGTTGCGAAAAGCAACAGTGTCGTGAAGTACGAAGAATGTGTAGATGCGATAGAGACAGGCTGCTGCCGTGTCTTGGTTTACTGTTGTTCTGCTTCGCGGCAGAAGACGGGCTATGAAGTTGGAGTTGGAAGGAGATTGGATCTGTGAGCGTCGCCATTGGTGCGCTAGATGGCTGGGATATCGAGCACGAATGTTCGTTGAATCTGATAGAATTTCTCTAACTGTGGCTGGAAGCGGTTCGGTGGCCATGATTATAGAAGGGAAAAGGAAGAAATTCAAAGAACGGAAAGTACGAAGGAAGAGCCAGTGTACTCAGGCTAATGAGAGTGGATGGTGGCTATGCTTCTGTTTGATCCAAAGGGCAATGCAAAAGAATGCAAACAACGCACACGTCCGCGTCGCCGGATCACCTCTCTTCGCCGACCTTGAAACAGGTAGGACTCGGACGACCATGGCCAAACGATGCTTGCCAATGTTCTTTGGCAGTCGACATCGATACCCAAGCCAGTCTAGGTTAACAGTGCGGCACAAGGCAGTTCTGCTGGTCTTTCACCCGATTTGAATGCTCTTTAAACTCCACCTTAATCCACATTGACAATTCGGGCTGCTTGGATTTCACCAAGTCATTTTACGGATCGCTGCTGACTCGTATCCGGTGGTTTCCTCGTCGGTATCACCATGAGTCCGTTGGATTAACCTTTTCACTTCTACCTGCCACAAACGGCGGCGGCGTCGGATTCAGACACTTGCTAGGACCGAGGAGACAGGAGCTCACGTATGTTGAACCGTATCAACTCATATGTCACATTGCCCACTGAAATGAACAGTTACTAGGCTTACATCAATCCATGCTGCACACAATGATATATCGGGTTTCCAGACTCTATTCGCATACAAAGTGGGTCACGTAGACATCGCTATCTCCACCCCTGTTCTCATTTCGACCACAGCAGCTCAATTCATGCTGTCTCTTATCACCTGACAAACCAACATGCGATCTCTTCGTATCTCCAGAAGCTTTGGAGCTCATTGACTCTCGTGCCCCACTGTCTCGCAGATTCCCGAGCCCATACATGCACTGGCGTTCTTGTCTTTCCGTCTCGGTTATGTGAAATGGCAAACTGCCGCGCGCTTGTCTGGGTGGAAACGTTCTCGACGTTTAACAGACTATTCGCATCTACCCTGCGTTTACGGCAGCTCATTTAACGACACAAGGATGGCCGACAACGTTGCTTTCGAAGGTCATAACAAGAAGGTGTACACCCTTTAGCCTCCTCTTCGAAATCCTGGATTCTACCAGGCCTTTCCTTAGAAACCCGTATTGGTCATGGTTGCACGACGAGTTCCTTAGCTGTTTTCGTGAGTTGCAGACGTGCCAAGCTGACCAGACTGCCGGACGAGTCTCGTAATTCCCCCTCATTCCGTGACCTACCCACTCGGTAGAGCAGATGGAAAGCCCGAGCATCTGGCGGGAACTAGTAAAAGCTTCAAACGTTGGTGCTAAATTTACCCGCGAAAGGTGCGAGGACCTTCAACTGGTAAGCCTGTCACTGCGCTCCTCCCGGCTCTTGCTCATGATGATATCTTCACGATTTCAAGAGTTATTCCTTCAACTTGCTGTTCAACGTCCATGGCCCTGCTGGTAAACAGCTCAGAAGGCAATCGTAAAAGGTAGGAGTTGGCTATTGTCTCCTGTGCTGTGCTTTTAATTTCGGTCGTTTTAATCCAATCTGACCTTCTTCATCGGCCATAGGGAACCACGAGGTCATTCGCAAGGCCATGAAGGTCGCTTATGGCATGAACCATACATGGTTTGTCCAGAGGATTCCAGCTCCCAAGAGAAACGAGTTTGGAGAAGAGACGTTCAATGAAGGAAATAGGCGGAGCGTGCGAGGATATCGCTTCCTCGACGAGCCAGCGATTTGGCGCACTCGGGAATCATCATGACCGTCCAATTGCAAAATTCTTCCATCTATCAGGCCATAATAGCTGTTACTATCACTAGACGTAAGTAAGTTCAGGGTTTGAACGTCCTCAGACCCATTTAACTGCTAAGGGATTCAGTTTGCAGGCTGTATGGTCGAGCGCTTAGATCTTCGGGGCCGGAGGTGGTTTGTGGGATATGCGGCTTGCGCCGAAAATTGGATGAGCTAAGCCAGCTTTTGGAAGCGACTTGGAAAAGAAACTTGGTGATTTGGTTGGCAGCTTCCTCTTGTGTCCTTCAAAGGCTAATTATCTCCTACGAAGGGAGAACTTTGGATTCACTAATTGATAAAGGAAGGGGTCAACAACCAATCAAGACATGGGTCCAGGGCATTCACTCTCTGCCTAGAATCGGCCCGTGCCATGGACTCTCGGCGAAGGGAGGTTGTGACTTTGGCGTATTCTTGCCTCGAGGCGGGGCACGTTCTGATCCCATCCGGAAAGGTATGCGATTATCTGTGGGATACCCCTGATAAAGCCCGAGTTGGGGATCTGAGATTCTGCCACCTAGACTCGCGTGCTTGGAACGTCAATCCCAACCGAGTGCGACTTCTTCTCCCAGGCAACTGGCTATAAAGCAAGCGCCTCCCGTCTGGTCCCTTTCCCTTTACCCTGGACGCTCTCCCTCAGTCAGCAACTTCATCGCGTTACATTAGGCTTTCGACAACCTTTCTGATGACCGAATACGCGATCCCCCCTCATAGGCTCCCTGAATTCATGTCGGCGAGAGAGCGCACAGCTCACTGGGTCAACAACTATTCTCCCGAAGCAGTGTACTCCCCCTCGTACCCGCCAACACCAATCGAGGGAATGAACGTGCCTCCTTCACCCGCTGTCAGCACGCATTCATTACCGCCTCAGATGGTTTTGCGCTACAACGACGGCCGAGGCGACGTTCCCATTCCTCACCCAGCCTCGGACTATCACTCTCGCTCGGACAGACGGCACAGAGTGCACCATTCGAGTTCTAACTCGAGCTCTCCGCTGTCACCTCGGAGCCGTGATACACCGCCGCCGCCCACCCCAGAAGAGATTCGCGTATTGCCGTCGCGTCCCATCAACAACTCTTCGTCCACCTCAAGCTCCCGCCAAAGTCACACTCACGGCAAATCAATTCCTCGCCCGCAAACTACCCCGCCGCGCGAGGAGATTCCAACTGGAGCTCACTCTCGACCTAGGCTTCCAACTCTCGCAACCGGAACGCAGGCCTATTCACCCTGGGTTCATCCTGGGCCGCAGGCGCACCACTCGAGACACGTTTCGGCTAGTACCTACCCGGCGGGCCAACAACGGTACCCTGACCCAAGTGCCTTCCACCACCCTCCCCGTGTCGGACCAGATGGCATGATTTACAGTCATTCGGCGCCCCCTGTTGTTGGTGTGGGATACGCACCACAGCACCCAGGGATGTACCCGCAGCCATACCATGGAGAGGAGCGAATCGGCCGAGGAAGGGAGCGTCATATGTCGACCGGCTATGGACGGGGCAGGAGGCCAGTCAATCCCGTCCACTCGTCAGGTTCTGCAGAAAGCGACGGGAGCGAGAATACGTACTACATGGACGGCCAGAAAGTACACGTTCTGGTAAGCCGCTATTCATAGAAGCTTCGAATCAAACGTTAACGAAGGATGCAGGCCCACAGTCCCGAGAGGTCGGTCGACACCGCTAGTTCTACCACAAAGGTAGCTTCTCCCTATTCGCAAGGATCTGCGAAGAAGCCTTTCTTCAGCCGGATCTTCGGTCTCGGGGGCCAAAAGCCCTCGTCCCCATCGTCCGCGAAGGGTGCGACCATGCCCAGTGGCCGAAAGCTCCAGCGCCGACACTCCGTCGGTGAATCCCAACGCCCTCTCAATGCGAGGCACCACCATTGAAGAAAGAAAGCAATAAAAACGAAACGAACGCTCGGAAGTAACAAAAGGGCTACTATGGCCTCCCTGTATCATCTCATTCCCTTTTCAGTGTTTTATCTTCTTCGACAACCAATTCATTTCGACGAACTATTCTCGCTACGACCATTTATATGCATCTCATCCACATTTTCTTGCATTATCACAATCACATTTGCCGTCCCTTTCATTCGACCTCGTCCGACGTCGACGACAGCCATTCCAAATACAGTATCGCTCCCGTCTAATACCACTCCAGCTTTCCAGCCTTCAAGGTTTAAGGCTTAATGACGCTTCCGATGACCAGCTTCACTATCGCCACCCCCTACTCTCTTTCTTCAAGTTCCGGATCTTGCTAGTGCGATACGTTACTTCGAGACCTTCCTCTCCCAGTTCGCCATTTCATTACGGGTCTGGACGGACCGTGGGCTCTAGTGCTTTTCAGCACACACATGATCCATGACGTCCAGGCAAAGAAGAGGACCACAGATCGCTACTCTCCTCGTAAGCTCGTGCAGGCTGACGAGGCCACGAGAACGCCGTGGGGCCTGCCGTGATTACGGGCGTCGTTTACCTGTTCCAGTCACTCAAGCTACTAATCCCCGTCGCACAATCCTTCTCAACTTGGCAATTGCGACAATTCCGCCTCTCACAAATCTTACATCTGCCCTCCACCAAACCATGTTTCCGACCTCCATTTTCGGAGGGCTTCCTATAGGGTGGTACTTTGTGGGGATACCGTGGAACGGAGGGTACAATGACGCGATGGCACATCCAAGCCACGAACACTCTACGCACGTTCTCTCCGTCCATCTTGCCACTTTGGCCCTGGTTCTTTGCCCAGGGGGTGATATGCTCACCTACGGGGATTTGTGGCGCGATGGGGTGTGTTGGACGCGTTGGGTGAAGTGACGATTGGTCTGTCGCCTAGGGCTGACTGGTGACATGAACAGGCGACGGTTTTGACATTCTTGACATATGTTCATGAATCTGATAAGGTATCATATGACCTCTACTATCTCTCGTTTTTTTGACTCGGTGCATCTTGTTTTCACTGTTAGCGATCTATGTTTTATCTCCTCGTTTTTTAGGTCTGTTTCCATTTGCTTGGTCCACTCCCTTGATCTATGCCGCACCATATGACGCTTTCTATGTCTCCCTTTGCCTGCTCCTAGAGCCTATGGCTCGTCTTTTTGCTTTCCTCTATGCCCGCACACTCTTCTTCCTCCCCTTGTCTTATTCATAACCTTGTATTGGTCCGAACGATAGTGAAGAAGGTCTAATAGTAGCAGCTGTAGCCCAAGGTCGACAAAAGCAGTAGACAATACAATCCAAAGTGCATTTGTAGTCGACATCTTGAATTCAATTTTAAAGGCTATCCGAACGGGCAAATTGGAGTCTCTTTTTTTCCGAGTACGTCCTCACGTTCATTTCCAGCGAAGGCTCCACGTCAGCAAAATCCACCTAACGTCTATTCTTGCTGCTGGATTTACGTATCGGCAGACCGACTTCAGTCCTCGAAGCCACTCGACGGTAAAATAGATCGCCCTTTGCTCTTCCCTTCACATCTGAATTTAGCGCTCGTCACCGAAGGCCTGATTCAATGGCTCCAACAAGATCTCTGACAGTCGCAGAACCGCTCGGGCGTATAGACTTCAGAAATGAGTGTTTGAATTCACCAACCGAGATGTTCCATTAGTATATGTAAGATACCGAGTAATACCAGATCCAGAGAGAAGAGAGAAGAAAGGACGAAAGAGCCTGCCACACGACATGCACAGAAGAACTTGGAAAGCATACAAGGGACTTGTGTAGTTGGGCGAGTGAGGGAGGGAATTATAATGTACGAGGGGTCGTCAATAAATACCTATAGATAAGAAAAGGATGGACGCGACGCCGTGCGCGCAATGAGCTGTCATTATAGTTACGGGAAAAGCTCAAGCAAAAACGGGAGGAAGGAGAAAGGGGAAACGGGCAAAGCCCAATGGAGAAAAGGAAACGGTATCCTTTGGCCAACAGACAGGTAAGAGCACAAAGATGCAGGGTAACTTGGCAAGCAAAACTGGTAGACGAAGAGAATTGAAGGAGGGACTTGGATAGGAAGATTCCACAACCAGAAGGGTATTAATAGAGAAGGAGCGGGGAAGGCATTCTGGGGATGCAGAGACTGGCAGCAATTTGATCTTGGATATTGAGAGACTGGTTATCAGATTAAGGAGCGTAGATATTGTGGAGAGGTGCGTCGTCGGTTCAGGGGCGTTTGGGCGTTGGAGGGAACTCCTCGCATGCCGGGTTTCATTTCACGCTTTGGGCGTTTGGTGCATTTCCGTCATCATGAGTCCGAACTCTTGCCTTCTGGGACTTGAGTGTCATCAGTAGGCAGAGTTGGCAACGGGGGTAAAGGAGGTGAAGGTGAGGTCGACAGCGTGCCGGTGAGCGTCGAAGGGAGGTTGGGCTGGGATTCGTGGCCAGTGACGCCGTTGGTGACAATTCCATTCAAAAAGTCGACGCGTGGTGGGAGGTCCTTGTCCGTGGGCAATTGTGGCTGCGATTTGGACTGCTTCAGTGCCCCGCTCTTCTTCTTCTTTGGTGCCTGCGTCCGACTCTCGATCATAGCCTCTGTCTGCCCAATACTGAGCAAGAACTCCTGCCCAATCTCCTCTTCCCATACCCGCCCTTCCTCTTCCGGCTCGTCGGTGACGTGCGGTGTCGAGTTGTTGAGGATCGATCGTAGGCGTGGCGGTCGACCTTGGTCACCAAGAGAGTCGCTCTGTTGGAGAGCAATGGGTGTAGGAGGTGCACTCCCATCTCCAGAGCGTTTCACCTCACCGCTATCCTCGCTACTCTTCTCCTTTCCCTCCCCATCCTTTTCATCTCCTTCCCTATCCTTCTCCCCAATATCCTTCTTGCTCTCCTTCTTGGCCACCTTTTTCCAGATCTGCTTGCTCGCACCCTTTACCAGACGGCCAAAGACCATGAACGGATCTTCGTCGTCGTCCTGGGCATTCGCCTTTTGTTCCCTCCTCTGCCTCTCCTTCTCCATCGCGGCAGCTACCTGCCTGGCTCTCGCCTCCGCCAGTTCCTCCTCTGTCCACATGGGATTTTGGTTGGCTCCATAGTGAGGACCAGGGTCTGGATCATAGTAGTTGTGGTTCTGCCTCCGCCGCCGAACCAACTGAGCCCGAGCAGCCATACCCAAAGGCGCCGTGGACCTCCGTTTACGAGGCGCAAGCTCTGGCAGCGGGGCGAACTTTACATTCAAGCCCGTCTGGCTGCGTTGAATCGACAGCGAAGACGTCGATGCGCCTGGTGTCGTATGAGCCCCGGTGGTCGTTGTGGACGTCGTAGAAGATTCTAAGATGCCGGTCGGCGACGACGTTTGTGATGATTGGACCGAAGACGTCGCCGAGTCGCTGCTCGACGGGATCTCCAGCGTGAGTGGTGCGGATTTGGGGAACGCGATATCGCTCTTTGACGATGAAGCAGCGGACTCGTCAGACATTGTTCTCGTATCGTGTGGGATGGTGAGTTTTGGGGGGCTTGTCGGTACCGGTGACTGTACGTTGGCAGTGCTGCGAGTAATTTAGCTGGAAACAGGTGATTGTCGACACAAGCGAGGTAGATCCGGAATTGCTCGTAAAGTCGTCTACTGAGCGTCAGAGGGCTGTCGTCTGTGGTGGTGGTAGCCCCTCGTCGTCGTCGTCAGAAAAGATGGGCCGTACAATATCCCCTTGGGCTGGATGCCGGGTCGCGGTCGTCGTCGTTGTGGGTTCTCTTCGCTTCTACCAGGTTAAAGTAGCAGCGAGACGTCAAGCTCTGCTCGTCCTCGTCTGCAAGCAAGAAACGTAAAAAACAGGGAATGAAATGGAGAGGAAGGGGCGCGGCTGGTATAAGATGAGACAAGGGAAGATCGGGCGGAAAAAGGCCCAAGCAAAGTCTAATCACAGACTTGTCCTTCTTGAATAAAGAAACAAGTTGGACTAGGAAATCAAAGGTGGGTAGGATAGATAGAGGAAGAAACCCTAGAAAATGACAAAAACGCCCCAAGAAAAGACTTAGAAACCAAGGAAAGCAAGAACACAAAAAGGGGGAAAAGAAAATGGACAGGACATCGAATGGATCACCCAATTTTGATGGGATGATGATGCCCACTTGGCGAGCGCTTGGTGACACCGGCACATGGCCGCCGTCGTTCCTATCCTCCCGGAACACTTGATTGCAATCGCTAAAGTCAATGAGGGAAACTGAAATCACCGGCATACCACCGATATCATCTCACTGTCCTTTGCAACGAGCAAGCAAGACGACTGTTAGTCTCATAGACTGCGACATTGCAACATTGACAGCGAACGGGGACCGGAAACAAATTGATATCGTGTGCCACGAAGGGCCTGATGCAGGCAGAACGGTTGGTCCATACGAATTTTGAAACTTCAATAGTTTTGCCGTCCTAGTAGGGTCCGTCGTACAACATCCAGTGCCACAGCTCAAGCAGAAGATGGGACTCGTCTTGATTGACCGTCCCCGGCTTGACCCACTTCGTGGCGGTCGACATCTCAGTAAACACGCAATGTTCATTTACATATAAAGCCCTATACACAACCGCGCAGTCAAGTCGAAACACCCCAGTACTACTACATCCGACCCCATGCAACACGCCGAGCAAAAGCAATCTCCGGTCGCAGTAAGACGTGAGCAGGTATAGGTCAGACACTGTGAATGGTCAAGGGTGAGTCACCAAGGCTGACAACACAACAAGAGATTAGCTACGCTAAACACATTGCTTTCGTAGCCATTGGGTTCAAGCTTTCAATGGGACTGGCAATAGTCGGATCGGATTTTGGTGGGGACGGTGAAGTAGTCGGTCGGTTCAACGGGCGCATGAGTGATTGGTGTAGACGGGGGCAAAGAGATAGGGATAGGCCCAAGCAGCAATCATGATGAAGAACATCACGCTGCTGCACAAGCACCAAAGCGACCTGCTCCCCACCCCCGCCATCACATGTCTTCCTCCGGGCCAAAGACGTGACGGAGGGGTGTATGTCGCAGAGGAAAAGTATGACGGCCCAAGGCATCCCTCCAGTTCCGTAACGGATCGGAAGGAAGTACCTCAAAGCCCCTTCCTCACAAGAAGATCGAGTTCAAGTCGGGGGTTTCCAGTTCAGTCGTCATCATCGTCGTCGCCTGTGTCGCTCGGGACGAAAGCGTCGCCAATCCTGCTAGAAGACTGTAACTCCGCTTTGTGTACCTGTGTACTGGCTCTTCATATCATCCATGTCCCCTCCATCATCCTGACTCTTGTAGTCGTATCCGATCATGCTTCCCAAATCGCTCTGGCCAGTGACGCTCGAGCTGCCAAACGATCCTCTCCTCCTCAACCTATCGCTTTGAGAATAGGCAAGGTTGCTGCTGTGGACACTTCCGCCACCAACAACACTGCTGTTATCCGTAACGCTGGGTCCGGCGTCTTGAGAGACGATGGAAGAGGCGTAGCTGTAAGTGCTTCGTTTACCGCCGTTGACACCGCGGGGAATGCCAGCGCTGAATGGTCCAGGAGCGCCGAACATGGGGAGACCCGAGGAGTAGGTGGCTTGGGAACGAAGCGATTGGACGTCGGATGGAATGTATCCCATGGCATCGTGAGTGCGGTAGAAGCTGGCATCGAAGCGGGAAGGGGTACCAGAGCGACGGCTCATGGCTGTAACAAGACGTCAACGACTCAGGAAAGCTGGAAGAAAGGAAGATATACGCACGATCGACAGGCATGCCAGAGTTGGAAGGCAAGTAGTCCCTGGCAACGGTCTCGTGGCGGCGGAACTGTTCCATCGACTTGACCAGCGAACGGCGGGGCTTGCTAAACTGAATCATGCTGGGCTGCAGGTTATTCAACGGGCCTTCGACAAGGACATTCGATTCCTTATAGTGGGTGAGAAGGTAATGCCACAAGGGATGCTACAGCAACATTGTCAGTCTCACCTCATCGGAACTCCAAATGGAAACGTGGAACATACCTTGCTCAAAACCTTGGGGTTGCCCAAAATAACCACACCATACTTGGCTCGGGTGAGAGCGACATTCAAACGTCTCGGGTCGTTCAAGAACCCGATACCCTGATGCTCGTTACTCCTCACACAGCTCAGAATAATATAGTCCTTCTCTCGGCCCTGGAACGCGTCAACACTAGCGACTTCAATCTCCTTGTACAGGTCTTTCTTGAGTGAGCCATTGAACTGCATGTAGTTGACGATGTAGGAGCGTTGGCCTTCGTAGGGAGTGACGACACCAATTTGATTGGGGACAACGCCACTCTTGAAGAATTTGGTGACGATCTTCTCGACGTTGGAGGCTTCAGTTCTTCATGCAGAGGGTCAGCATTGAACCGTGTCAGAAAATGCGATATAACATACCGATTCAAGAACGAAGTTCCACTGCTCGAAATCTCTTCCTGACCAAGGTTTTGGTAGAAGAACATGGGAGTATCGGGAACGGGCCAAGGGAAATCCACATTCTTCCTCAATCGTTCAGGAGCAGTGACGCCGTTCTGGAGCGAGCCCTCGTAGAACATGTTGGAGGGGAACTCGGACAAGCAGGGATGCATGCGATACTGGACCTGCAAACGAATGGGTCGGTTGCCAAGCAAAACAAGTCGCTCGAAGAGAGATTGGGTAAGGCCAGCACGGGCAGCTTTCTTGTTCATGATGACAGGTCCGAGCTGCTGGTGGTCACCGACCATAACGACTTGCTTGCACCCAAGGACGAGCGGGATCATACATTCTAGAAACGTGTCAACAACAATCGATCGCGAATTGGAATGACTGAAAACTCACCAGGTTCGGCAGCCTGAGTAGCCTCGTCAATAAGCACGGTCCTGAACCTCAATTTGCTCAACCTCGGGTCACCGGCTCCAACACAAGTGCAGCAAATAACATCAGCAGCTCCCAGAATCTCCTTCTCGCACTGGCGGATCAACGTCTTATACTTCCTCTCATCATTGCTGCTCAATTCTCCCTGTTCGTTCTTCAACTGAATCAACTTTTGCAACTCGATGTGGGTGGTGCTGTTGGCGACTTGTTGGTGGAGAGTCAGGAAGTTGACACTCGAGTCGAGAGCTTCACGAGATTTGGCGGTCAGACGGACAACTTTGAGACCAGTAGCGTGGATCTTCTCGGTAAGCTGGTCGACAGCAACGTTGGAGGGGGCGCAAACGAGGACCTGACCCGGGTTCATTTTGGCGAGATGATAGACAATCGAGGCGGAGGTCACAGTTTTACCCGTGCCAGGGGGTCCTTGGATAAGGCTGAGAGGTTTCTGCAAGACGCTCTTGACCGCATACATTTGCGAATGGTTGAGCTCGGGAAGCCCAGGCGCCGAGAACCGCTTGGGCATCTGGGTACGAAGAGACTGGGCTTCGACTTCATGACCGAGGAGCTTGTGGTAGATATAACCGCTGACACTCTTTTCGTCAACAGCAAAGGTTTTCATTGCCAACTGCATCCTGTCGAAACTGGTCGACTTCCAAACAAAGTCGGCTGCAAAGTTGTGGGTGCACTCGGAAGGCACGCCATCGGATCTTCTCAATTCGAGACCGATTTCGTCAGAAACGTCTACAAAAAAAAATGTTAGCTCTGCAATAACCAAGGGGAACCGGGGACCACCTACTGTTAGGGATCTTAATGACGTGGCCGACACCTTCCCAAGCCTTGTGAAGCTCGCCTTGATACCTCAGTCTCAATTCATCCCCAACAGCCAACCTAACCTCTCCACTCTCCAGCTTGGGCAAACAGAACCAAGCGACACGCTTCTGGTTCAAACCCAAATCCCATCTAACCGTGATATCCGTCTGCGTCTGGCTCTCCTTCAATTTCTTGTCATAGTCAGCTTCGATTTTGACGAGGGGGCCAAAGATGTTTTGGTACTGGTACGCATCCTCGTAGCGCAACAAGATGGGCTGGGGTTCATCGTCCACGCCAGGCTTTTCGAGATCTTCAAGGGTAGCGTTTGCGTTCTCCCTCCAGAGATCCTCGAGGCGGTTGATCTGATTGAACGAAATTTGGCGAGAACGGAGCTGCTCTTGTTCACTGGGCGGCTTAACGAGCCAAGAGAGGAATGATCTATCGTCAATCAAAGGCGCCCAAAGCGATGCATTCCACGAAATATCTTTGGAAATGGCGGCACAGGGTTGTCTAATCCATTCCAGATGTCAGCAAATGTCACTTGAGCTGTAAATCAAACCCCGAAACCCTCACCTGCACAAAAGTACAACGACGGTGTCGCTTTTAGCGGGGATGAAACCCAACATGAAGACATTCTTGCTTCCACAGTTGTAGCACTCGGGCGTAGTTTCGCCAAGTGGACTTTCAGCGTGCAAAATGACCTCCTTGTGCTTCGCGCGAACAAGATGGTTGACGATGTGGGAGGCAGATGTGTTTCCACGTGAGTTGCAGAACCACTTGGAGCAAATCAGGCATTTGACGACCGATGCAGGCGAGTGAATGCCGCAATAGCTGTAATCCAAATATCAGCCTCTGAATCCGCGTGGTTGTGGTGGCGTTAAAAGCACAAGAATGAATAACATACCTGCAAGCATGAGGAGGGAGATCAACCTCAGCCTCGTCTTTGAGATCATCTAATACTGCGTCAAAATCTTCATCTAGGCCGGTTCCCTGTTGGTTCTTGGGGGAAACATGGCTATGACCCGCGTGTCCGTTTCCTGACGAGCTTGGGTTGTATTCGGATAGGGAGAGATTGGATAAGTCGACCGAGACATTATCTTGAGTGTTGGCGGTGTATACAGACGACGTGTCATCGACGACGCTCATGCCGCCGTACGACGAGCCATTGTCGTACTGGAAATTGTCAAAAGTATCCATGGTCGAGGTTGAGGAGAAAGAAGCGAATCAGCTTGTACACCCGCTCATAAGCTTACTAAGCGACGCACCCGTCTTCGACTCAGAAATCGTCAGCGACTTCTTTACACCGCTACCGCTGGTGACTGCATTGGAAGGGTATGTGGAAATGCAGGACGAGTACGGAAAGGCTGTGGATACTGTCAATGTTTTATTTTTGGAGAAACATAGGTCTGATCTACGAGGGGCCACACGATCTCCCATTGGCATCTACATAGTATGAGGGAAAATCGATTCTGACATTTGTCAGAATAAAATAACCAGAAACGACGTAGAGTGTGCAGATAGTGTATCGAGCATGGTCTCACAGGGTTAGAATCGATCCCAGCTGATCTGGGCGTCTATTTGTCGGAACCGGGGCATTGCCAAGCTCTTCCCTCTTCTTCCCCACCCTCCACCTCGAGTTCCTCAAATCACCAAAATGTCGCGTATAAACGGCCCACCAGAGGCAGAAGTCATCGTCAACGTACGTTCGTTATCACCCTTTGCAATCACCGAAACAAGAACGCTCATCTCGTGCTCCTTCTCCTACTTTTCCCCCATGGTCGTTATTGAAATCTTGCTCGTCCATCGACGACGATGAACGCGTATTCCCGCGATGATGGGCGTATAGTACGCAGACGGCTTCGCCTACTCCAAAAACAAGCTAGAAGACGCCTTCCGACCCGGTGGGTTCTTGGAAAACCCGCCTGCAAAAACACCCCGAGATCCTGGACTGGCATCACTCTCGAAAGCTGATGTCGAGGTTATCGTATGTATCCCATACTGAATGCTTTCTGTCTCCTGTTTCTGAACATATCGTAGGTTCATGAATTCGATATCCCGAAAGCACAGGCGGAACGTGTATTGCTAGAAAATGGCGGAGACCTCAAGAAAGCTCTCGACTCGCTCATCTACCCTGCTGCATAAAGGAGATCTATTATCCTCTGATCTAGCTGGTTCGAATGATAGTTTGCGTTGCTCAGTCACTCCAGGTTGCTGCGATTAAGATATATGAAATTACGAGGTACCGTCTAAACTGATAATATACTGCGTGAACGGGAACCGCTGGTAAAACTACGAACGCTTGGGTACATTGGCCTTTACCAACTTCTTCAGGCTGGCTACAGAAGCAGCCGTGGGCTGCTTCCTACCCGGCTTCCCATATCCATCAAGAGTCACCGCTCCCTTCTGGACAATCGCGGAATAGCCATAGGTGCCTGGCTTGCTGGTATTGGGCCAAGACCTCTGAGCGAGTGGTCTGTCAGGGACCACCGCCGCCTTGACGTGCACCCCGTCAAGACCTTCCTGGTGCTTTCCAACCACCGAGGGTGCCTTGTCGAGAATGAACGACGAGAGTCGGACATTAACAACGCTCCTATCAAGCGCGTCTTGCCTGGGTCCAGTGCCCCTTGCGAAGAGAGGCCTCTCACCGGGGCCCTGGAGATCAGCGACGACGCCTGCAAAGCTGACCTGTTGGGTTCCTTGGCCAGTGAATTTGCCGCTGTTTTGTACTTGCAGGACGAATGCGGGTTTGGGTGCGGTGCTGTAGAAGGTATCGAGGAGGGAGGGGTGAGAGTAGATGAGTCCGCCAAAGCGGTGAGGCTGGGGTTTGATCTTGTGCTGAACAAAGTCGCGGGGAAGGGCTTCGCCGTTGGCAGGGTCTGCAGCGGCAGGCTCGGTATCGCGTCGGGCATACTCCTCCTCCCAGAAGTTGTTGAGGAAAGCACGGTGGTCGGAAGACATGATGTTGGCTGCGGCTAACTGCAAGTCGCTCATGTCAGGGCGAAGAAGCGTGCCGGTCGTCTCACCCCTCTTCTCCTTTTCGCGAAGCTGCGTACGCAATTCAGCGAGGAAGGCTGGGCGGAGTTCGCGCAGTTTCTCGAGGTATCGCTCGAATTCGGCGTTGGTCATGGCTTCCAGGTTGGGTTGACGGTAGTTCCAGGGCTTGGTCTTCTGCTCGACAAGGGGTGCCCGAGTTGGGTAGGTCGCGTCGGCACCATAACCACCTTTGCCCTTCTTGCCCAAGTCCTCCAACAAAACATCCTTCTCTTCCGCTTCCTCCACCGGCTTCTCCTCAGTGTGATACCGATACTCGCTGTCCGACGCCTGGTCAAACTCCGAGTCTGTAAGCCACAGGCTGTCCTGGATAGGACCCAAGTTCTTCTCCCACGTCGCGCCGACTTCAGGCTTCATGTTCAGCTGCTCGAACCGCTTCACGAACCGTACGCTTCCCTCCGCGTTGTTCCATTCGATGTACTGCGCGTGGTCTTCGTACGACTTGAGCGTGATGTACGCGTCCTTCCGTCGTTGGGAGATGGGTCTTTTCAAACCCCAGTTGCCTCGGTGCGCGTAGGCTGGGGGTGCAGAGTATGTTTGCTTGATTTCGGGGTCATAGCTGGCAAACCGCGACCGTCGTAGGAGTTCGGCGAAGGGTGATGCAGGGGGGAGGACACCCACAGGGGTCTTTGAGAGCTGCCTGGTGGCAACCGCAGCCATTGAGTTTAGGGTTGGCTCGTCGTTGGCTACGACGAAAACCGGGGAGACTTTTTTGACGCTGGCGCTGTAGACGTCAATTGCCGCGTTCTCGGAACAGGGAAATTTCTTTCCAGCGGAGACCAAACTTCGGGCAAATGCCGAAAAGCGGAACTATAAGAGCACCCTGTGCGCGTTTTTTTCCCTTTTTCTCACCCAACGGCATCCAAATTACTGTCCTGTCCTACGTCCCTCTGTGGACACCTTTTTCACTGGATGGACGGTCCAGACAAATGTCGGAGAGGAAATCTTAGATCTCTCAAAAACAATCTTTGCTGATTGTTCCTCCCTCTGGTCGAGGGACTAGGACGCAGGATCACCTGGAGAGGCCTACAGTCCCCTTTTCTTCTGTTTAGTCGAACCTGCAATGACAATTGGTTTTCTTTATACCCTGTTTCTGGTTCTATCTTCGCAAGAAGGCACTCAGATGAACAATGGTGAGTTCCTTCATTATTTTTTCTTCGGTTAGCGCGTATGAGCCAGTGATGAAAATCCTGGTAAAGGCACACAACCCGTCCATAGCCCTCTGGGTTAAGGATCCCGCCCTATGTTTCTGCGGGCAACGTTGTCTCCCGATTGCGTGGAGCGTCGTTGGCTAGGTTGCGGATGGAGAGTTAAAGGCGAGTCTGAGGCTCATGTCAACGTCGCTGCTATTTATTTCGTCTTTCGTTTCATTATGATTTGCATCGGAACGGCACTAACGACTGTTACGCTTGTAGGCTCCATCACTCATAGTTCATCCCTTTACAGTCGGCGAAGGTTAAACTGACGCTGTAGCTCCTGGACTCAGCTGTCCTCCTGCGTTTTCGTTTTGACGGCCAAAGTCACCCTGCCAGTTCCCCCAGTCAACTGATTCAGTCGCCGCTGTGTTTTAGCGCGAAGATCAGGGCGTAGTCCGGAATCCGGACTGTCACGTTTTTTGTCAGGTGACGGACGTGACGCCTATCGAAGATAGGCAGTCCGGTCAACCTCGGAGATTTTTGGCGCGTCGGTCCTTATTTTTCTTCGATCTACCACCACATCCGCTGTAATTCACATTTCTACCCTCAATAACAACTTATTGCTTCCAATCTTTTTGCTACAATCTCGTCTCATGGGCCGTACGAAGGGAAAGAAAAAGGGATGTGGGGTGAAAGGGAAGAATAAATCCAGAAAAATGGCCTCGAAAGCGACAACCCCTCTTGCAGCAGGAGTTCGGGAAGACCTGCCTGCATGTGAAACCCCAGGCGCACCAGACACATCTACCAGCCTTGGGGAGCCTTCAGGACGTATACGAAGGCATGTTTTGCGATCAAAAACCGTCGAATCCGCAGAGGACCGAGCTGGACAGCTGGAGGAAGCTCGGGGGGGCTTGCCTGGGTATGAACGCGAAGCTGGGGGCCAGGACCAACCTGGAAGACACTCTCCAGCTCCAGAAGCGTCCAAAACTTCGAGGTATGTAACTATAGTATCGATTTAAGTCGTTAATTTAACCCTGTCGCCCCAGGACGCTTGCGCAGGTTCCAGACGAGCCCGAGCGCCATGGAATTCGGGGAGGAAAGCGTTCGCTGGAAGATAAGATCGCTCCATTGCTCCAAGAGATCCGGGGGGCTGGTATTAGCCCGTTCGACATTGTATTGTGCCTACTCGACGAAGATTCATCAACCTACCATACAAAATGTTTTGCCGTATCCAGTCCCAACGTCGATGAGGGCGTCGAATCCCGAGCACACCGCCATTGTCGCTCTGAGCTGGAACTCTCGCGGCACAATCCCACCTCCAGACGCAAGGAATATCGCCATGCACGCCTTCAGACCCCATAGCATCCATTTTGCTGAGAATTCGGTCCAAAATTCTGTCGATATGGCGCGTTCTTGCGGTATAAGTAGCTGGTAGGCGGCGAGGGCCTGCTCTATCGTTGTAAATGTCGAAATGGACAACTTATCCGGCATTCGAGGGCCATATTCGATTTCCAACGCAATGACGGCCTCGTCGTCAGCGTCCATGTCGAGTTTCAAGGGCCAGATCGCCGAGATGAGCTCGGAATTAAATGGATTGTGGAGGTATAAGGCAAGATGCGCGATCATAAGGACCGACGCGCCAAAAATCTCCGAGGTTGACCGGTCCCTCTAGCGAGGAAAAGCGGAATGTCCATCACGTGGCAAAAAACGTGACGCCCGAGCTACGAGGGACCGGACTCCGGTCTAATCAGGGCGAGGGAACTGATCTCTGCTTCTCGTCGATGTACCAACCAGGCCTGGTTTGCATCGAAGGATTCCAACCATGGCATCCGTCTCCGCCGGCATCCCTGTCCCGCAGTGGCGATCAATTGTCGTCCAAAGTGTAAGCCAGGGAACCGAGTCAAACAGTTTGGGAAAACGATGGGACGGTGCGTTCACCCTTCACCCTGCTCTCGCTGATTGGATTCCTGTTCCTAGGACTTTCGTTTCATTTCGTTGGCTGATATGGAGTCTAATCGTCGGAGGAACCTTATAGGAATGCTTCCATCGTGGCAGAACGACGGACCAAGGCGACAGATGGGGATTTGGTGCTGCGATGTCTTCCTCGATGCGATTGTTTTGGTGCGAGTCCGCGGCGAGGGGTCTCCTACGCAATCTCTCATGTGCCACCCTTACCTCCGGAACGACCTCAACGGTCCTGGACCCGTCTAAAATATTCACTATACCCTCGTGTATTTAATGTTCTGGCTTTGAATACGATCTGTCAAATGCAAGATATCGGATCCACTGGGAATTGATGGCCGGTTCGGGTTCAGGTTCGGGTTCGAGGTTCACTTGGCGTGCACGTGACCTACTTCCCACAACAGGGTGGTCGGACCTCGAGCTCGTCGTCACCGTCGACGACGCTCTCGTTGTTCCCCCTCGCGTTTATGACCCACTTTCGCAATTGTACGCTGAAACTAGACCATTAGTCGACGATGTGGACCTCTTTTCCGCCACGATAGGGTTGCCAAAGGAACGAGGGAGCCAGGTATAAAACCGGTATGGGGTTCAAGTATTTCTGAGTACATTTCTTCGATTTTCATTGTTGTTTCCATGATTCCAGCTCCTCAACCTGCCGAAAACCCAACTATAACCGACGATCCTGTCGTCGTGCCTTTAACGCACTGTGCAAAGTGCAGTCAACCGTTGTCTGGCCTGCGGGTCTATCAAGGCCAAGGTGATGCCCAGTACCGGCACCTTCGAGGTTCCATCGTACAAACCGTAAGTTAAGTTTGTTGTCCGCAATTTCTTTCTGAAGCTCATGGGAGTATAGTGCAGCGACACGCCTCGTTGTAAATGGACGAAGTTCCATACACCTGCCTATGTCATGGAGGATGCAAATCAGCTCCTCTTTCGCTTGTGCAACCCCGGCCAGCCCCACGAAAACCGAGGTATTCTGCGCCGGACAAATGCCTTACCTGGTCCATCCCCCCCACGCCAGCGCCAACCACCACCTGCCCCGGTCTATCATCAGCCCTATGCGTACTACCCTCCTCCATTCTACGGCCCGCCAGCAACCCAACCGCCACCTCATCTATCAACTCAACCACCAATAGCACCCCCACCTCTTTCCCAGCCCCAACCCCAAAGTGCATCGTCGTTCTGCGCCACGGATAGTTGCAAATTACGCAACGGCTCTCGCACTCCCGGGAACCAGGGATGCATCGAACGCAAGTGTAAAACTTGCTGTTCGCTGGCATACACACATTCTCGGGAGAATAATCTCTCCCGCGAACGTTGTGTTCCCCACAAGTTTCCCGAGCTCTTTGCCGTTCACCAGCCCTCTTCCCAACAGCATCCCATTCAACAGCCGCAAACCCCGGAAGCTCCGACGCCAAACCAAGGTCCACGCCCGCATTCGCCCACACCGCCTGTCCACGAAGATCAATCAGTACCAATCCTCTCTCAACCTCAAGCAGCGATGGAGAGGAGGAGGGAGCTCGCGCAGCCAATGGCAAAGGAGTGGATGGATGCTCGGAACGAGGAAATGAAGAAGGAGTCGTCGAAATCAATGAAGACCCGGCAGCAAGAGCTGGAGAATCTTGAACGACGAACGGTTACATTGGTCATATACCACACAGTACGTCCTATTGAGATATTTGACGCTGATTTCGACTGATTATCTTCAGGCTGGCCAACCGCCTCTCGTTTATAGGTCAGCTGTGAAATCGTGGCCCAAGGCGCAGTTGAAGGACTTCCCTTCGCTGATGCGGGGTCTCAAGCTCGATGACGATTCCGTCATCGATGTCTTCTCTGGCACTGAGTGGTATACTGCCACGCCAGACACCGTTATTCCTGTCGAGTTTGGATGTCGGCTGCTCATCCGCGCTCGTCCTGACTGGATCACCCCGCTCACCGACATGGACTGCCCCGGCATTGCTCAAGAGTATGACCAACAGCCTCAGCGACGACCATCGGGCAACAAGCGCTCTGCCCACGTCATGGCTTCGCCTCTACAGAAAGCACCTCGACTTGCGAACACACCATCTGCAACCACCCTCCGCCCTCAGCCATTACCTCTCTCCAAAGTCTACTCGCCATCACGGTCGCCGTCTCCGCCAACGTCGCCATCTCCTGTTGTCGCCCCTGCTGTTGTCGCCCCTGTCCATCGAGAACCATTACGTCCGGCCCCGTTTCCGCTCACAACACCATCTATCGATGTCCCGATGAGATCTGTAGTACCCAAGTCCGTCGATAGACACGTGTATTACCCTGTCCATAAGAAATCAAATGCAGTATTTCCAATGGACTATTACATGTGCGATGTCATCGATGGGCTCAAGCACCTGAAGTATTTGAAGGATCACAAAGGCCAACCAGTCAAGTCCATGTTTTCGAAGGTGTTCATTGGTGCCAAATACGTGAAATCGCAGCACTTCAACTATCGCAAACATTGGTCGGAGCCGCTCTCGTCTCTCGTGAAGAGATACATCAGCTACGGGAAGGGGAGAAAGGGAGCATTTTCACTATACATGGCAGATTTCAAGAGGGGAGCCTCTGGGACCACGTCATCTGAATCAGAATTCTCAGATGAAAGCGAGGTTGAGGTCGTGGGGTCAACGACAAACAAGGGGAAGGAGACGGAGATCAATCGTGGTGATGGGGATGGGGATGGCCCGGATGGGCAAGGGGATGATGACGCTGTTTCTCAGCCATACCTTCGCGGGGACATCGACAACGACAAAGGGAGCAATCAGTTATGCCCATTTTGCGACAACCCGCTGCCGGCCAATCTCAGTCCCAATCTCAAGTGTGAGCTTGAGCGACTTGTTAAACAGTCCACGCCAGACCCTCTCCCACATAACCCCGGGCATCGCAGTGCTTCTTTCCGACTCTACATTCACTTTTGCGCTAAGCACAAGCACGAGGGCGACAGACCTAAAGCTGTTGCGCATGGCTGGCCATCAACAATAAATTTCACATCACTTCCAGGTCGCATCCGTTCATACAAGGACGAAATCTACGGGATCATCGATGATCCCGAAGCAAGTGAATTCTTTACCCTGGCCTGTGAATCTCGCCGGCCATCATCCTCTCGTGCTGGACCCCAAGGCTATGACACATTCACTCAACTAGGAGCAGGATAGTACGTCAATTTCCCTGATTATTCTCTCTGATCCCAGCACTGACACTGTTTTCAAAAGTTACGGCGAGAAGGGAATGGTCATCATGACTCAAACTCTGCGTGAAATGTTTCCGGATAAAACATTCCCTTTGGATGCTTTTGCCCCGCTATCGTACCATGAGGCGATCGAAGTGCTCGTGTCTGAGACGGCGACATTTCTAATTATGGATGATCTCAAGCTTTCCCCGGAGGAGGCAGTGGAGGTCCTTAGAGAGAGTCGAGCATATGGCATTGGACAGTTCCCATATGATGATGGGAAAGTTTCGGTGAAGGAGGAGCCATGCGACGTGACAGTAGTCAAACTTGGAGATGTGATAGATTTAACTGTCGATTCTGATTGATTTATATACATGTAGCTATACATCTTTCTTTAATAAAACCTTTCGAGGAATATTATAAGGGTTCTGGCCCTTAGCCTTTAGCTCGTGCACCAGAAAACGATTACGACGATTAATCATTTCATCAAGAAAAAAGTCATACCGAATCGCAGTCATACCCCGCACTACAGGCAAGAACCCTCCAAACCATACATTTGCCTGCTCGGCAGCGGAAGAGTTGAAGCGCCATTTCCCATTCTCCTTCAAGAGATCCTCCCATCGCACCGGGTTACAGAGCCTGTTGCACTCTGTATCACCTTCCTTGTGCTTCGCCTTGAAGTGGAACACATCTACCGGCATCGCACAGTCTTCAAAATAGTTCCGAAGGTGGGGGTCGGGGTCGTTCTCGAGCATGGACCGAATCTTGCAATTGTTGTCATGCCAGATGACGCGCGGAAGGGATTCCTTGGTTGGAAATAATTTCATGAGAAAATGCTGTTAAGAAATGACTATCAGTTGTGAAACAAGGGAATTAACACCGTCACTGAGAGGAGACATGAAAGAAACACGTACGCGGACCCCATTGGGTGCTTCCGACCCATAGAAAGTTGCCCTTCCTAAAATAACACCACACGATGCAACACATAGCTCTTCATTATGGGTCAGGCGGCGTCCAAACCGTGCACGTAAAGCCCGATTGCCCCCCTCCCGTTTCCCATCACACACACCATCCTTATCGACTTCGATCACTTCGTCGGTTAGATTGCTGGCCCCAAGTTGGCCTTGCTTCCGTGCTTCTATGCCGTCCAATGAGAGTGAATCGTCGAGCTGGTGACCGCCAGCTCGTGCCAGCCGCCGCTTGAGCTGAAAGATGGCCTTGTTCTCGGAGAGCAGCCATGCTTCTAGCGCCCGGTGCTCGCGGTCAGAGCACGTACGAAACCCCTGCTCAGCCTCCTCTGAGCAGGAAGTAACGCAGCACTCATTTTCCTTTGAGCGATGGACTGCGCAAAAGCGGTGGCGAATGCTCTCCAGAGGCTGCTGGCAGTCGTGAACTCCACAGCACGGGCGCCCAACGCTAACACCGTCGACAACAACGGATCGGATGACGGCTATCATTAATCATCTCGTTAGCTGTGGGCCAACACGGCGAGACCCAAATACATACCTTCCCCTCCATCCTCCGATTTCTTAATCCAAGAGCACAGATCACAGGCGTGGTTCCAGTGCTCCTGCCCAGTCCCAACCATGCGTAAGTTCCTCTCGTAGAGACCCTTATTTAGGCGGTCCGCCTGACTTGGTGCTTGGTGGTCGAGCTTGAGGACTGTGTCATTCTCCACCGAGTCTTCGAGCAACCAGAACAAGAATAAAGCGTCCCAGACACTTTCCGCATCAAGCTTGTGTTCAAGGCGGTATGCTGATGACAGAAAGGCCTGTACAGTCTTGTTGGCAATGCTGTCGTTGAACACTCGAGCACAGTTGCTCGCCGACACCCTGGTGTACTTGTGAGTACGGGTCATGCATCATTGAAGAAATATCTCACCCAGCATTGACCATCATGGATGAGAAGATTTCGCAAGTCTTTCGATCGACAAACGAGTGTTCCTTGCATTGAATATACCGCGGAGGGGAGGTGTAATAGGTTCGGGTTGTTGCCTTGTCGTGAACGTAGTAATTGGGATAGTATCGCGTATGACAGCCCCTGCAGTACAGTGATACAAGAGCACCGGGGACCGGCCCAAAGTCGTGCGTGAAGACGGTAACATCATACTCGGAAGGCTCGGTCAGCTCTCGACGACGATGGAGCGCATTCTTGCTTCGATTGACTGGCTGTGTGCAGTTCGGGTCGAGACACACACGGGTGGGTGGTAGCAGGAAGAAGAACGCTAGAATAAAAAATCAGAAGCAGCAAAAGGGTTATTATTCCAAAGCAACACGCACGTAGATTTCGAGACTGGCCATGCTCAAGGAATAGCGGAACATATCTGTGGCCCAGCTGCCTATGAACCTCCTCATCCCACTCTTCGTCCCAAATAGCATCGCGAAGCACCTCCCAGAGTAGCTTGACAGCATTCCTTTCCAATCTTAGGGCGACTCGAATAAAGTCCAGGATATAAACGGGCGGGGTTGGGAGGGAAGACTGGTCGTATGGGGACTGGAGTAACGACAGTGGGAGCTTCAGAAGGTACACCAGTTCGGAGAACTTCACAACGTCATCGAATTCGAGTTTGCGGGTGAGGTGTGGATATTCTGATAGAACTTCTATAAGGCGAGCGACTGGAAGAGGCATGGTGGTGAGTAGGGTAACGAAAAGGAAGAAAGGCTGACCTCACAGGCTCAGATTCATGGTATTTAAGGCCTGCGCTCAATGTGAGACAGACAAGCGCGAGCAGCAATGCAAGAGACGAGGGGGAGGAAGTGAAAGGAGAACAAGAGAACAAGACGAGTCAGACCTTGGTCAGACCGTTGAGGAGCGCATTTCGGGAATGACACAGCCACGTCACCCGTTGAATTTCCTTTTTCTTCATCTGGCATCAGTTAGCCCTACCGGTCCTGAATTCGCCCACTTGCTGCTAACCACGTCGACTTATAACGATTTCGCTCTGAACCTCGAACCTCGAACCTGAACTTGAACCTGAACCTGAACCGAGGTTCATTCCCAGTCGATCCGATACCCTCGTCAAATGGCATCCCGGGCTAGTCGGGCCCATGTGCCTCTGGACTTGCAGTCCTTCAGGGACCCTGTGGCTTGAGTTTGTGGATAAACGCAGACTTGGCGATATCGGCGGAAGGAGAATTATAATTAGCGCTCCCTCGTGGGAAGAGGAGTTTGGAATCTCGCCCTTTTCCTCCAACAGCGCAGGTAGAGTACTGCCCTCCAACACCGGGACGTCTGACAGGACTCAGCTCTCGTCGCCCCTTCAAGAACACGGTGAGCAAGACCCTTTGATCATCGTCCGACTCAGGCTCAAGTTGCAGCTCCGTAGCGTTGAGGTGCCACAGGTCCTAGTATCCCTTTCCAAGTAACGACCGCGACGTTTCATCGACTCTGATCACGTCCACGACACGACAAGGGCGGGCTTTCGCATTCCTCAAGAACCACCCTGTACGTTCAATCCAACTTTGTGCTGTGGCCAACGCGCTTACACAAGGTTTTGAAACAAGTCTGTAACGACCTATCACGACTCTTTAGAAATCTGGTCTAGTTTCAAAAGGATGTACCAGCGTCCCCAACCGACTGTACGAACGAAAACAGGATCGATGAGCACTTCCTCTCCCCGTGTCTCCCCTTTACTGCCGTCTGCAGCGGTAGCATACTCTGAAAAACACGGTTATGGCCCAACAGCCAACGGCGCAACCCCGCAACTCGACAACCAAGCCATGCCGACAATATTGGGTATGCCGCTCAAATATGTTTCGTACGTTGCATTTTCCAGGCGTGTCCAAGGTGAAATCTAACTCTACCATCCAGTCTCGTCACCCTCGCTGTTCAAAACGCCTCGCTCTCGATTGTCATGCACTATTCACGCGTCTCAACACCCGCCCATCTCGCATATTCACCAGCTTCGGCGGTCCTGTTCAACGAAATCCTAAAAGGAACGATATCATTCTTCATGGCCGTGTCCAACTCGCCTCTCCTGAAAGACAACCCTTCGACACGGCAGACACATCGGTCACTCTCCAGCTACGTCCGGCTATGGTTGTCAGCTGTGCAGGACGTATGGGCAGAGATACTCAGTCCAGATTGCTGGAAACTCTCCATACCCGCCATCCTCTATGTGATCCAGAACTCGCTCCAGTTTGTCGCGATCAGCAACCTCCCAGTGGCGACTTTCCAAGTCACGTATCAGATGAAGATCCTGACCACCGCGGCCTTTTCTGTTGCCTTGCTCCGGAAGAAGCTCTCTGGCGTGAAATGGCTGTCCCTGTTCTTCTTGGCGGTAGGAGTCGGGATTGTCCAAATTCAATCGACAGGGTCTTCGAGAAGTTCGGGTAGCCATGGCGTGGGCAGTGCGCACGAGTTCCATGCTCATGTTATGAACCCTTGGAAAGGGTTTGGAGCCGTTACTGCTGCTTGCTTCACTTCCGGCTTGGCAGGTGTTTATTTCGAGATGGTGTTGAAGAACTCGAAGGCGGATTTGTGGGTGCGGAACGTGCAATTGTCGCTCTTCTCCCTCATCCCAGCTCTTCTGCCAATACTCTATGCCCCGACTCCCGTCGGTTCGAGGGGGTTCATCCTCGACCTCTTCAGGAACTTTGGACCCTGGGCATGGGCGACAGTTGCCATCCAGGTCTTAGGCGGCTTGATCACGGCAATCGTCATCAAGTACTCGGACAACATCATGAAAGGCTTCGCTACCAGTCTCTCCATCGTCCTCTCCTTCCTCGCCTCCGTCATCCTCTTCGACTTCAAAATCACCTTCTCCTTCCTCATCGGCGCCACCACCGTCCTTTGCGCCACATGGATGTATAACCAACCCGCTGGCAAGGAGCCCAAGTTTTCGCTCACGGGCAATTCGACTGCTTCGCCGATCATCCAGAAAGCACCGTTGAGCTCGCCTATTATTGGTGAGACTGGGTTTTCGAGGAAGAGTGGAGGGGGTAAGAGGAGTCATTCGAGGGGGAATTCGATATCCACTGCGACTCCTATGCTGAACCAGGCGGAGGGCTACTTTGGGGATAGTGCGACTGTGGATTCCGGGTTGATTGGCGGGTCGCCGTTGGCTGGCACGAGAGCTGGGAGCCCAAGGTATAGTCTAATCGGAAAGTCATAGGACTTGCCCATTTCTTTTTGACGCTTCCGCTTCCTTTCCCGTTGTTCACGCACGCCTTTTGCCCGTTGGTCACCCTATCAACCCCTCCTAATGCCTTACCATATCTTGTTGTGCTCCTAATCTGCGTTCATTACCGTCCTTGTTATCCTCTCTCTCTATAATTGGGTATATTCGCGCAGCTCGCTTTCGAGATTCCTTTCTTCCGTTAGTACTTCCAACCTGTTGGAATCATTGACGCAGTTTTCCAAAGTACAGTACACCTATTTTTGATTTTTCTCTAATTCGCTGCGGCTGCGGTGTCATGATGTCTGTGCAACTTTCTTTAGTACTTTAGTATTAGTAGTCGCCAATATTCCAATGCCTTCTAGTTTGTCAGTGACCTTAGATATCCTGAACTAATGCGTAATGATCAATTGAATTTCGTTTCTTGGATAGGGCTCAGTACTAGATACACGAGATCGGTCACAAATGGGCATGGGCTTCCCAGAAGCACGCCGTTAGGCGCCCGACAGGTCTTATTTAACGCCCAAAGGCAATGGCCACGCCTGCCGCCTCGTGCGGCGATGCCAACTGGAGCTCGTTTCTGAAGCGGTGGAAACGCGACGGACGATATAAAATAGATAGGCTATGATACATTATATTTACATCAAGTTATGTATTTCAGTTATCAAGTTATGTATTTCAGTTAAATGGTTTAAAGCGACTGAGTCCATTGCATAGCGAGGGAGTCTGGGTCTCCGACAACGATAGATAGATCGGAACAATGCTTCAGCACTTCAAAGCCCTTCCTTCTCCTTCTTCTTCCTCTCATCAACCCATCCTCTGATGAACGTGCTGCTCAACTTGTTCTTCCCAAGCCACACAGCATCATCATGATCCAAACTCTCCTCAGTAGCACTTATCACGTCAATGACGAATGTCTCAAGTGGAGGAAGGTTTTGAGATGCACGATGCGTCGCAACTGGAAAGTGGGTGCAAACATGAGGCATGTGTGGACCTGACACAATAGCTCGGTTACTCACCCATTTCGCCACCCTTCTTCGTCTCTCGGCTGATGACCAATGCCTGCACGTCAGGGTCCCAACCAGTAGGACCATACACGTCGCTAATCTCGACGACATCGTACTCCAACCCCTTCTTGAATAGCTGGAGGAACTGCTTAACATGGGAAATGCGGAGGGAGAGTGGTTGGATGAGATGGGCGTGCGGTTTGTTTTTGAGAAGAGTGTCGGCTGAATGGAGCAGAAATGTACGTTGCGGGTCAGCAAAAGATTATATGGAAGGCAGCAGATACGCGAAATGAAACAAGAAATGAGACCCACATGTTACGCCGACAATGACCTTCCGACTTGCGATCCAGGCGCCCATCGAGAGTAGAATCTTGTGTCCGGCATGCAAATGGTCAAACGTGCCTCCGAGGGCTACAACCGGATAAAACGGTGGCCTGTGGGGCTTCAGCTTTAGTTTGATATGTCTCGGTGAGGTTGGTGATGGAGGTGCGTTTGAAGGAGAGGCGGATGAATCCTTGAAGGAGGACGAGAGCGGTGATGGCGAATGTGCCGAGTGTGCATGAAGCCGGGGTGAGGACTTGGACTCTTCATGGGCGACGTTTACAGCCGAGATTTGTTCGTGCGTCGGGTGTGGAGAAGAAGGGCAGACGTTGATTGTGGTCAGGGAGTCGGAGGCTGTAGAGGGAGCCCCTGTTTCCGCGGAACCATTTGTGCCGGCTACTGGAAGGTTGCTGAGACCCGGTAAGACCTCGCCCGAGGATGTAGAATCGGGTTCGGAAGTGGGGTCCCCGGTAGTGGTCGCTGCTGACTGACCGTTGGTTTTGGGTGCTGGGGACGGCGAAGGTGAGACTGAGGGAACTGCAGAAGCTTCATGTGCGATGTTTTCGTCAAGTGGCGTTTCAACTCTCGTCAGGTGAGCATAGGAGGACGAGGATAGGTGAGGTTCGGGGTGAAGGTCTCCTGAAGCAAGATAAGACGTCCTCAGTGTGGACAGCGACGGCGGTAGTGGTGTGGGTATCGAGTCTGGGATCTTGTTCAACATCTGCATATGGTGAAAGAACCGAGAACAGACCTCCGCTGACTCGAAACACAATCTCGGGTTTGCCAACTCCTTCCACAAAGCTGGTATCATTGAAAAGATCCTCGTTGAAGCCTTTCAAGAGTACGACAATGTCCATTAGGATCTTGCCATGTTCTTGAGCAGTCTTCGTTGCTTGAACGTATACGAAGGTCAGGAGCCGCTGAACAGCATTGAAGTTTGTCTCGTCGGTATGCGAAATGGCTTGTTTTTCTGGGTACGAGAGGCGACGCCTATGGCCTTTCACGGATTCGTCGTTGGCATCTTGATTTGTGGTGGACACGGCTTCAAGAGGGATTACGTTGAAGAACCTGGAGAACAAGACGATGACGAGTCTCTCCTTTGTCAATGCTGTGGCTGTGTGTATGACTGGAGAAAGGAAATGAGGAGGGGAAAGGGTTGGGAGTGTTGCCAGGACCAGAGCCTGGTTAAAGGATTCAGTGCTTATGGACATGCTCGCATCTAATCAACCTCACCCATCCCCGCCCGACGCCACCTTATGACGAGCGCCAAGTCATCGTGGGAATTATCCGGTGATACACGATTTCGATCATAACTGACGACACGCCGATCCCCGCCCTATGTGGAACAGTTCCACTCCCTGGTCACTAGATCAGGTAATGCGATTGTCTGTCGGAGGCGGATATAGTATTGTGCTTACTGTGCTTTGTAGTACATCTGCTCGTTCTCATCGGCCCTTACTTACTATACATGTTTTCGAGGCGAATTAATACCGACCGCGGAGGGACTGTAACCGTTGGGCGCTACTTTCTCGACGCTCAGCCTTGCTAGCCTCATACATGGCACTAGATAAAATCGTTTCATTAGGCTCGTAACATAATCATAAGAAAATACAATAAAAATAAGGCTAGAAATAAAGAAGGATGGGTGCCTCTAAGGTCTATGTGGCGAGATGGTCTACAGATGCGAGTGGGTTGAATGAGTGTCTATGCCGTTGAAGGTGTGCTGGAAAAATGCTAGAAATGCAGGGTGAGAAGTCAATGGAAATGCTGTGGCGTGAGCGGAAGGCGTAATGAGCGTCGTTAGTTGCGTTGTTAGTTGAAGGTCGTTAGTTGAAGTCTGAAGACTGGGTGATGCAACCAGGCATCAAATAAGAAAACAGCAACAGCGCGGCGTGGATGAGGAATTAGAGCCTGTCGATTGCGATATCCAGCTGCCAATTGTCGTCGAAGAGGTGGTACAAACCAACAAGAACAACTTGGTCGAACCGAATACCTGCGATCGTATATTTCGAAGATGTGCATGGCTGGGTCCTCATGGTCTGAACGTATACAAGCATAGTCAGCAACGGGGCTTCATAGACACAGCTGTTGAAGGGATGACTTACGTCAACAAAGCTGGAGAGCGCTTCAGCGACTCGCTGTCCGAGCTGAGCTCGGGTAAATCCAGAGGAAGGAACGTTTACGACACGAACCCACGCATTGGTATTGCTGTATCCAGGCCACTGCAAATTCTGTGAGCATCGTCTCGACAAGCATGAAATCAGGATATCACATACCATAATGCGAAGGTTGATCCTTCGGGTGCCAATTAGAACCACGTCGTCCGGGCCTGACATTTTCGATTTTTGGCTAGAGATACACAAATTCTTCAGTACGACCATGGGAATACCTTGGTTGACATAGCCAGCAAGGTCGAACAGGATAGGCGGGGGGGATTGCTTTTGGCGAATGGCTTTATGCCACCTCGACGCGTAGTCGAAGGCATGCTGGGGAAGGCGTCCACGATGGAGGAAAAGGAAATTGCGATAAACTCCCCCGATGAGAGTGCATCCTTGCGGATCATCATCTGGGATCGTGAAGGGAGTTCCGTGGAGAGGGTTAAGACTCATTTCGTAAACAGGGTAGAAGCTGGAGAGGATTATGACTGAAGGTTTAATGGAGAGGTCTCCTTTTAAACAGGCCAGAGCTTTGGTATGCCATTGTTGGATTGACCTCTCCGACTCACAAAACTGATGTGTTAGAGCGCAACCTGGCCTTGCGCATTGACGCCCGTGTCAAAGCGCAGTTCTTCTAAAAGGACCAAAGCAATTGACAGGTGTACAAGCGGTTTGTTTTCGTTTGCAATTAGTTCGAAACAGCAAAATATCCGAGTGAGAGACGAGATCTACACACTGCTCGTTGGCCCGAGTCGAGAGCCCACGTATCTCTCGTCGTAAGAACACTGGGCCTCGTTAACTTCTGAATATGCAAAGTTTCAATTGGGTGGCTCCTCAAATCTTTCCGGTGGTTCCATAAGAGTCCAGTGCCTCGACTTCGTTCGGCGCTTCCCGAAAAAAGGGCCAACGAAACAACGAAAACTTGGTCTCGGACCTTTTAGTCATGCGCGAAGCCACGGGCGCTTAACGATGAGTCTCGACGTACCGACGCGTACGCCTGTCGTTACTCTTGTTTCCATTTCACTGACAATGGAGGAACAGCTGGTATAAGCACAGACCAAATAGATAGTCTACAGCTACCTCCTTATACTAGCCCATCATGGTGTAACAAGGTGGCAAAGAGCTTGACCAAGAGCACCCCAGCGGCGAGGTGTGCTTTCAAGGACACAAGGACGCCCTCCGAGCTATCATCTCCGCCTGGCAAAGACGGCTCTGGATTGGCAGGGAATGCCCCACTCGCACTTCCACTCTCGCTTTGTCTATCCGCAGGCGTCGTTTCAGGCAGTGCGTCCGAGGTCGGAGAGGGCGTTGGGCTACGAGAGGAATCATCCCCAGGTGTATTCGAACTCTCAGGGAGAGATGCTGTTGGGGAAACGTCGACCGTCGTACTCCCTCCGCCTTGGACCTCAACCCGGGTCACAAACTCCGTCTGAACGGCTGTGCTCCCTTGAGCAACGATAGTGCACAAAGCAAACTGGTCCGAGAAGGTGCATTCTTGGCCTATCGCAAAGTTCGCGGCAGAATTGGAATACGTGAATGACACATCCTGCGAGCCTTCGACAAGTGTTGCTGGAGATACAAACGTTCAGCGTACTACCCTACTGTGATACAGGAGATGGACGCACCAGTACCAACGAACTCCACTCCGGGCGTGAAACCCGCTGAAGGTTGCCCTTGCTGCAGAATCCAAGTTGTCCTCCCCCGCTCATCGACCCCAGCAATGTTCGCGCTAACAGGCTGGGGGTCAAATCCGGGTATATACAGCCAGGTCTGAGCTAGGACATCTAGATAACAGCGAGATTAAAACCATTCAGAATTCCATATTCCGCCTTGTGCGCACGACACGGAACAGCCGCCAGCGTACCAGGAAGGACAAGGAGAGTCGCCAACGTCGGAATCTGGATAGAGAGCATCATAAGGCTCGAGCTGGGCGTTGTCGTCGTTGGCTACTATCGAGGTTGCTCCGTCGTGGTTCCGGTTCAAGGTGCTCAAGCCAGGCACACAGCGCGCTGGAAAATGGTCACCAGGCCAATGACGTAACCTCATTGCTGCACGAGATAGGGGCCTCGACCTAGATGTGATGACTGTCCCCGTGTATGATACAACATAGGCATTTTGCTACTACGTAAAGCAAACAAGGTATACTAGTCTTAAACTAATAATAGAAATGACATAACGTCGTTACAGAAACAGACGAGGATTCCAGAAAACCGAACGAAACGAATAAACAAGGTAAAAATCTTAGCTACTAGCGCTAAAAAGAGAAGCAGTACAACAACACGAGACTTGTTTAAAAGGTGAGTAAGAGTACATTTACATTTTTCACGAAAGCGGTCCGAAACAAGAGGAACAGAAAACCGAACGAAAAAGCCACGGCGGGTGGCTACGAGGCATCAACCTTTACGGCCTCGGACATTTGCTGGTTCTTGCTGAAAGCAGCGTTGATGCTGCTCTGCGTCAGGGGAACGTGCTGGCCAGACGTAGCAGGGGTATTAGCGCCGGATTGCATAGGCGAGATGCCAAAGCGGGGCGTGATGAGCCCGCTTCCGCCAGCACCAAACACGAAGCCACCGCTGAAACCATCCAGGCTGTTATAACCTGTATAAGCGACCCGTTAGTGTACATCCATCGCATAAAGGGATTAGAGACCCTTACCTGGAACGAGCATACTATCCCAGAATCCACTACTGAGAATGTTCTCCATGGTCATAGCCCCCATCTCCTGTTCAGCAGGTGGGGGCGCCATCGTAGGTGGGAATGTCGAGATGTCAGCCACAGGCCCCATCTCGCTATCGAATTGGAACTCATTCAACGAGAACGAGATGTTCTGGTTGGTTTCATGATGAGAGAACTGCGTTTGTGGGTGATGATGATGAAGGAAGCCGTTGGGAGGGGGCATCTCGGAATTTTGGTTTGAAGAGGATGTGGCAGGAGCGTTGGAGTCGTTGTTTCCGTCCACAGCGTTCGAGTTGTTGTTGTTGGCATTGCTGTCGGGGCCAGAGTTGTTCGTCGGCTCCTCTGGTGCGGAAAGAGGCAGCTGCGGCTCTAGCTTGGCAGAGATGAGAGCACGCAGGAAACCGCTGTACAAGGCAGGGGTGTGTAGGGGGTTCGCGGCAATGTTGTCAAGAACGTCAGCAACATCCTTGACCAATTGCAGTGTTGCTTGCTCGTTGTCCAGGAAAGCTTGGAATTCAGGACGGATGAGCTGCAGTATCGGTGAGCATACCGGAAGCCGTAAAGGTTCAGCCTACCCACCTTCAGCAAGCTTAAAACGGCATAAGAGATCTGGACGAAGTGGGAATCAGGGGAGTACTTGATGAACCCACTAGGCCCCAGTTCATCTCGCACGAGCGTCGCACAAGTGATGGCAGAAGTATGACATCTGGCAAAGAAATGTCCAATATTAAGCGGAGCGCGTTCCAGAGCATTCTGCAGCCCAAAGGAGTTCAACACCAGCATGGCATAGTTGAAATAGAACTGGGAGATCAGACGCTTGTACGCCACTGCCTGAGGAGGTTCGCCTTCAGGAAGATATCAGCAAACGTACATGGAGTCATCCGATATGTACATACCCTCCCAGCTGCGCTCGTTGTACCACTGCTGCCTCCACGCATACAGTTGCGTCTCGAAGGTCTTGATGACGAGCAGATAATCGCAATGCGTTTGTAATCCGTTCACGGTATCGGTTCCGCTGTACAAGAAGTCAAGGCTTCTCGACAATATCCGTTGCAATTCCTAAACAAGCAAGTTGAACACCACGAGGTGACCAAAACGAAAGCGAACACGAACCGCATAAGCAACCAGGGAAGCGTCTGATGGACTCGAGACAGGAGAACGGTACCAGGTGCTGGCGTGTCGAATAATATAACTAAATAGAGTCAGTCCAAAGAACAACCTACTGCGCTAGTAAGAACAGAGCAACGTACTCCTCCTTGATTGAGTTGGGTTTACCCATCTGTGCGCTGAAGCTTCGATCAAGCACAAAGCACATAATCCAAGTCCGTTCACGATTGTGGACTTCGATGTCCCGTGCCTTGCCTTCTGCATTATCTGCACTTGTCACCGCAGTTTTCCTGTGCAGATTGAGATCGGTTGCCATACTATCTCCGTGTCAATCGAAGTTGTTCGAAAAGCTCAATTACGCAGGAAAGGACATACCGGATCGCCATGCCGAGCAGCATCCACGTCTTGTCCTGCTCATATCTTTCAACGGCTCCACAGCCCCAGAGCGCGAGAAGTAGATATGCCTGAACAATTTCAACGGATTTGTATCCCTTTGCCGGTACGCTGAACGCGAGCTTCTTCGCTAGCTCTGTCAGGCGGGGATGGAGCTCCGGCTTTGCAGTGTAAAACTTGCTGGCGATGGAGCAAACTATAAGGCCATGTGAGAAGAGGCGCCCATAAACACTACATCTCACATGGGACGTACTTGTTGTTAATAGGAAAGGCGAACGCGAACACACGAGGGATGGCGTGTGGAAGTTTCTGTCCAACAAGTTACAGTGCATCTAAAAGAAAAACTGTTCAGCCGGGACCGTTGAAGGCGCACAACGCGATTAACATACATGGATGTGCTCGAAATAACTGAGAGATGGACGCGTTAGATGTCTTAAAACGGTTGTTATGACGCAAAGGGACGCACATGTTGAACAGAGCAACAACTTCCTCTGTTGTAACAAAGCTGAGCATCTCGGGTTGCACTTGACGTTCGATGTACAGCCGTCTCAAAGGCAAAATCGTCATTGGGCCTGGAAAATCCCGTGTGAGATTGGTACCGCGAAGCCTCAATGTAATGCCTCACCTGGCTTGAAGTAGTTGTCACTCGCAACGCCAACCTGAGGCGTGTCTTTCTCCTTCCTTTCCGTTACTGCATTTGGATTCGAAGCTTGGGACCGCCTATTCGCGAGACTAGCTTCTGCGAGGAGACCCAAGGGGTTAAGTGCATTGTCTGGGAGGGAGTGCAACTTGGGTGATCCAGCACGCGGTGGGGGAGCGAAAGAGGTAGGCGGAGGTGGCGAAGGGGAACGACCAAGGAGGCTTGATCGACCCTGGGCTCCGGGAGAAGGGGACCGAGATACCATGCCTGACACAATGCTCGGATTGCCGATGGAACGGAGAACAGTGTCAAGCGTCTTTTCCATCTTGCGAAGCGACCGTGATAGCAACTCGTGTTTCCTGTAGCAACCAAGGTAAGTAGGGAGTAAAAACAATTGGTGACTTCAATTACTTGGAAGACCGTTTCCCTCGGTTTGATTCTTCAAAGATACACTCGTGGTTGCCGGTTATACAGCGCTTGCAAGGGGGACCATGTTCGGCTCCCACACATTTCATCTTGAGCCGTCGACAAACGGTGCAGGCACTGAGGGGCATGATTAACCAATTAAGCTCGTCATGTAGGTATGGATTTAGCGGACTAACCGAGAACCCCGCGTCGGTTTAGGCTTGGGTTCCTCTGACTTCTCTGCAGCAGGACTCTGAGCGTCGGATTCATCGCGTTTCTGCTTCTTCCGGGTGTCATTGGTAACGGTACTAGTCGCGGGGCGTTTTCCGTTCAAATTTGCAGACGAGGCGGTGGAGTACATGGCGTCCATGGGTGGTGTTCCGACTGAATCTGATAACTGGGAGCCGGGGGACGAGTAGCTCAATGGTCCGGAGAGATGGTGGGGCAGAATGTGTGCTTGGTCCTGCTGTTGAGCTGGGTGATGCTGCTGCTGCTGGTGTTGTTGCTGGTCGTGCTGGGGGTAATACTGTGGGTAGGGCGAATAGATACTCAGAGCCGGATCGATGGGGACCGAAGGCGATGTCGGATTATGTACGGGCTGCGATTGCTGGTGTTCTTGATGGGACATAGTACTGTACGTCTGAAACCGGGAAAACTGGAATGGATGGTCAGAGTACTGCGTCAACTGGTTCTGAGGGTGCCTCAATGGGCCCTGGTGGTAGAAGAAAGGCTCGGAGGGCGTCATTACCGACAGCGCCATCGGTCCTGGGACGTCTGCGGGGTTCAGGTGCGGTAACTTCGCAGCACAGAACACGAAAAAAGGAGAGTTATAAGAGAAACGAGCGACTCACATGGGGGATTTGGTTTACACTGCCCTTCTCGTTATCCCAGCGCGGGTTTCCGGAGATCTGAAGATGACGGGAAGTCGAGATAAACGCGTCCCAAAGGATTCAAAACAAGAAGCGTCCCCAGGCAACTTGGACTTCCGTAGTAGGATGCCGGTAATCCACGCCTGACACAAGTCAGAAGACGGCGGTTCGGTGGCTGATTTCTCCCCTGCTGCAACACACACCGGGCTTTAGAGGGGCAAAACTCGACGACTCGGTTGGGAGAAGACGAGAAAGTCAGAAATAGAGAACACGGACGTATCTGCCAGTCACCTTCGCCCCCGTTGTCCCAGAAATCTGGGGAACATATTTTCCAGTCACGGCTGCCGAGGTCACAGCCAGTCACATCACGCCGACATAAGCGCCAAGACATCAAATGTTGCCAAGCATCTTATCTGGCCTCCGTACCCCGCACGTCCTAAATTGAGCTGCATATCCCACTAGTACCTCTGCAAATTAACGAAACTTGGAAGTGAGACCCGTGACAGTTATTATTCTATCGTAGGGTGACATTCGTGCAAAAGGAACGCTCTCTCCCCGAGTCAAAACATCTCCCAAATCACGAAAACGCACTTCAGATGATATCTATTATCTTACATTCATCTCTTCCTCTGAAGTAAAGAAGTTGGGATATATTTTACCCCATCAATCATGAAGCTGCGAACCTGGAACCTGCGAATCGACATCTTCTTTCGCCCGACTCGGATTCCACGGTGTTTCTTATTCTACTACGTGACCCTTTTGTTAACCCACGAACATAAAGCCAGTGAGAGGATTAACACCCACCAAAGTAAAACTGACCAATCCGCTATCCATTTATAGTCCCCGGCTCTACACCTCCTTCCTGCTTCGAAAACCTTACCTTGAAGTAAATACGACCGAAGCATTCGAAAGCTTGATGCATCGCATGGACAACAAAACATACGTCTACGGTACTGTCACATCAAGTATTCCATCTTCAGTCCTTGTAAAGATCTATCTGTTCTGGGTTATGGGTGATCTCAGTCCGAAGAAGAGTGGGTGCCAGACGTACTCGCTCCAAGCTCATACGACCCGTTGGTACGAACGTTTACGAATTAGACCATACGCGGCTGGAAAATCCGAACTGCCAACTGAACGTGCCCCCAAAAGGCTATTATTTCTCTAACCCAGCGCCTAGCCCTCGAGAGAAACTGTAATACAAGGGAAATCTAAATTACAAACGAGTCATACCATCTACATCTCCTGGAGAGCCCCTATAGTATTAGTATTTGTCACCCAAACCAGTCAAGCCCTTTACATTATTGATCAGCTCCCGCCTGTGTGCCCAGCCCAGGTCTACCCCAAAGTCTGGGGTAAACAGGGGAGGACGGAATGCAGCAGAGATGCTTCCACTCGTCGCCTTCCTCCCCTCCCCCGTCGATGCACCGTTGTATGCCCTTGAGCCAGTAGTCCAACTCAAAAGTTACCGACGGACTCCCTCGCCGCTGCCGACGGAACAAGAACAGATCCCCACCCCTCTTTTGCGTGGCTCGTGGTGCAATTCCAGGTACGATCGATGCTCCACGCCGTCGAATCAGGAGAAAACCAATCTTTATTTTTCCATCTTTCCCTGATCTTTCCATTTCGTTCCAATTGCACTCCCCCTCCTCTGCCTCTCCAGGCTCGGATCCTGGACCCTTCGACGAGCACGCATGGTTCCGTGCCCAAGGCGGTGATCTAAATGCAATACCTGCGATATACAATTGCCACGCACAACGCCACCGCCGCGCCCCCTCCCCCCTCTCATCAGCGCAGGTCAGCGCATCGATCGTATCACGCAATTGGGAATTCGGGATTATCGAACGGAGTTCTCGATCGTGCAGGGTGGAGCAAAGCCATGTTGTCGAAGTCATGTCAGCCAAGTTCCAACTAAGAGGGTGGATGGCAAACCAGGGCGAGAAGGTAGAGGAACGATGAGCCGCTTATTGTCAGCCAGCCTGAGTCTAAGTACACCACCTACCCAAGGTCTTATCCACCTTCAAGTTGAGACAAGGATAGACGTGTAGATCCGCCCCTGAGTGTCGCAATTCATCCGTTGAATGTTCGAACTTGGCGGCGGGGCATTGCCAATGGGATGAACATATTTGCCGATTACCCTAGAATGGAGCGCTGTAATCCATTTTGAGCAGTGAGCCTCGAGAGACGAGGAGGACAGCGGTATAGGGCCTAGGGAAGCGAGAAGGCACCTCGTGTTCATTAAGGTGTTGCGCGGTGGCTTTGGCTTGAAGGGCTGTGGTAGGTTATGGTGTTGGGGTCTGTTGGGGTTCGGTTGTTAGCGAGCTTGCTGAAAATGCGTGGTGGTGGGCATAAAACCCGCGATCCGGCTGTCGCTCTACCAGTCCCGGGGATGGAACTCCGACACTGTGGCCAAGAAACGACACCGGAAAGCAACGAGCTTGCAACGAATCTCAGGTCATTGTCCCTGCTTCTCTCCAACCACGCGAGCTTTGGCCGGCAGGACCTCGTGTAGATGAAGCATGGAACTTCACAGCCCACTAGCTCTCTGCAACGACTAATTAAGCGCCCGACATGAAACTGATCGGAGCATGATTCTGACCTCAAAGCCTCCGGACTAACCTAAATTTCTGATGCCCCAGGTCGGCGTCGGCCATTCTATCACCAAGCCCCTCCTTGGCATCGTAAACCTATAGCGTTATTGTAACGTTGGAAGAACACAGGGAGACGATGTCGTTCTGTCTTGAGCGCATGGATCAGAAGTTTTTACATCCACACCTCCTCGATCATTTCTGATCCCAGGTATATCCAACGCTTTCGTTAAAAGAAGTGAGATTGAAGCAGATACGGATGCTCAATGGCGCGCGAGCGGTCTCGTCGGGGACTTCTCGCCTCTCAAGTCCCGTCTTCAGAATGCGGTGAAGGTTGCTTCCCTTCAGGACTCGAAGTTGAAGGTCAGTGATGTCGAGATCGCAGTTTATAGGGACAAAAGACTTTTCTGGTTTTTCAGTGATTTAGAAGGCGGTGTCCGTATGCTTAAACTGATTCCCGTTCCCTCCCATCCAAGATCCAGAGTCCGAACGTCTCACCTCTCGAGTGGAAATGTGTGTTCAATCAAATAAACGTTATTGGAAGGTGTAGGCCCCGCTGGCCTTAGACCAAAACGATCTCCTTTTCTTCTTTTGCATGTTCCCTGGGAAGTTCACTCGAGCATCCGGCTCTGCGAGGAAGGGGGGACTCAACGACCCTTATGATACAATAACATACATGGGAACGTCCCATCTATTATGCTCGATACTGCACTTACTTCTCAGAAAGGCGATCATTGTGAAATACTGGTAACGATGCCGAGTGCTATCTCCTACATGCGGTGCACCGTAATGGAGCAACGGACTGCATCCCTCCAGTTGCCCCCTGTCATTACAGCAAGTTGGCAAGAGCTTACTGCAAGGTATTGCGGTCAATTGAATCGAATTGAAGGTAATACTGATAAAAGTTTAATCATAAAGAATCCGAGAGAGGTGGTTTTAAACGTCGAGCTCACAGTTCCTCCACCTCGGGCTACTTGACGAGTGATTTACGAATCGGATCCTCGTGGTGGCGGGTGAAGGCGAGGCACACGCGACCATCTTTTCGAGGTAGGTGCTCAGTTTGGGTCCGGTGTGCTCCCCACGCAGGCTTTAAGTGAGATCAACACCATGGTCAGTCATCGCTTCCAAGGGGGTCGGTAGTAGATGACCGAGAAAGAGATTGACTTGGCAGGGATCAGCATGGCCATGGTAAGGGGAGAAGAGGCTTCCAAGATCAGGGTCAGAGTCAGATTGGATGTGATTGAAATGGCGTCGACGAGGCATGCTAATGACGACCACGGCGGTACTGGCCACTACTGACCACTGCCTGTATCCGGAAAGTACCCATGAAAGGCTCCAGAGAGTTCATAGAAAGAATTGCAGTTTTGCGACATGATGCAGTACAAAATGTAGCAAGACACCTTCACCTGATGCATCACAGCCAGGAGTGACAACTTCAGCGGCTCCCAGAACCCAAGGGAGAATGGTGCGCACGATATAACATTCACAGGAAGAATTTTGACCCCCTCAAAATGCATTACAATTTGCTTAAAAGGCGATTATTAGGATCTTGAACTCACCAAAATCCTCCTTTGAAGATGTAGCATCTTGAATAGCATCTTCGAGCTGTTATTGGGCCCTTCAAAATAGGTCAATCCCAGCCGTGATGCGAGTAAGACTGGCGGAATTGCCTGAGGTAGCTTGTCAGGTGAATCCCAAATTGTTACTATTTTTCGCACTTCGACAAGCCCGAAGGCGACGCCGTCTCGTAAATATGATATCAGCGGGATGCCGATTCGGGCAAGTAACCGGAGGTTTTGGGATCGTCAGAGAGTGGCAAGGGAATCCAACCTCGAGTACTCCCGCGGCGCAAGGTCAGGTGGGGTGATTCTGTTCAGGAATACGGAAGCTTTTGAACCTTGATATTGGAGCCCAGAAGACTAACAAGGGGAGACGTAAGTCAATCCCACAGGAACACAGTCCAGTATACGTCAACACTCACGACCGTGCAGAATGTTCTGACTCTTGGTCACATAGTGGTTTCTCTGACACTGAATACGGGTGGGACGTGACGACAACAGCTCGTTGTCTCCATGTGTCTGTGACCGTGGAGGGGATCGCTGATGGGGAGGACCCCAGATTCCATCCGCGAGGATCACTGGCACTGACGAGAAGTCGCGGGAACCAGATTGTACTGAACACGGAGCACACGCTTGATTCATCCAAACAGAGCTAGTATTTTTCATGTGGCAGGAGGTGATTCCTAGCCTCTGTGACCGATTGAAAACAAGGGTGAGCATCTGGACTGGGGACGCAAGTGAGGCACCACAAGACGATGTGACCTCTGATACCCGGACGAGTTGTCGATGGCGGAGAATTAGGCAGCCGATACTTCCTTTGCCTTTACACTCTTCTCGCGAGCCTAGATCGCTAAGGGTAGATCAAGAACCCAATAATTGGTGTCAGTAGAGCGATGATCAGAACACCGTAAATGAAGGAACCATTTATCAAACAAACTGGAGACTTCCTGCAGCAAGAGAGAACAAGATGTCGCTCGTTTGTCACCAGGATTGCGCGTTGGGCCAAGGGTTAATGAAGGACTGCGTATGTCGTCCAACGGCGGTGGCAAAAGAGATCACTGTGCTTGTGTGTGTGCTTCTCTGGATGACTACCAGAGGTCAACAGTGTGAAGAGGGAAAATTGACGTCAAATCCGAGAGAGTTCTAAGAAAAGGGTCTCATCGTTGCAGCCTGCTTTGACAGGGGGGAGAGAACGCATATTGTGAGCCTGGGACAAGGAGACGACGGGCTGGAGTTCGAAACAGAAACTTGGTGAGGGTGACGATGAGAATGAAATGTTCAAACTCCGACTCAATATGTTGCACGCGTGTGGGATTCGTTCTTTGCCCAGAGGACTCTGTGCCAGTTGCTTCCTTCGTTGCCCATCAGCACTATGAGTGCCAACCAACGTCCTTATCTTGTTCTCCAGCCGTCAGTGAGCACGACAAAGTGGGTATTTTCTCTAGAGCCGTAGCCCAGCATTGACTGTGTTCGTAATCAGGGTAATAACGACAACGACGACAACCACAACATACGCGCCCATTCCTCTGCCACCACTTCCCCCGCCAGTAACTCCTCAAGATCCAAAGCAATATCCCCTACTGAATGCCACATTACCCTCGTCATTGCGCAAATTTCCGCTCGTGTTTCCCAATGGCGCACGCGCAACCTTTCGGGAAGGAGAAGGTTCCGAGGACGAGAGCCAGGACGAAGTGGTTGGGGGCGTGGGATGGAGGATGGTGAAAAAGGATGAACAGGACACTTCGTCCGTCGTTGGTCTTGCTGAAGCGGTCGAGCGATTTGGCAAGAAGCGAGCGCACAATTCGGACATGATGGACATCGAACTCACCACTGAATCTGGTGTCACTGTCCCGCCACCAAGGAAGAAGGCACGAGCCACACCGCTGCCCCCGATCTCGACGGTAAACGCAGCAGCACCGCCCTCCCCGCTGCCCTCACCCCATGGGTCTCCCCCGCCTGAGACCATCTGGCCCTCTGCGCCACCCAGCGGAGCAGGCTCTCCTGCACCGCTTCAACCTGACCTCTCATTGACGGCATTACTCGCTCTCCCCAACCTTGTCAATCATTTCGCAAACTTGCCACCACAATTACAATCGCACTTCCTATTAACACTCATGCGCCATTCGCCTCTGTCCGTCCTTCGCACTCTGCAGTCCGTATTAACACCGACTCTGGCACGCGACTTTATCACTTTACTTCCCCCAGAGCTCGTTTCTCACATCCTTAGCTTCCTACCCTTCTCCACCCTCGCTCGAGCATCTCGAGTCTCCAAGGCCTGGCGCGCGATCATTGATTCTGATGCCGTCCTCTGGCGTGATCTTCTCCAGAGTACAAAAATATGGTTTGGCGGTGAATCGGAACAGGCGTTCGCCAATTCCATCTTCGCCAGGCGACGACGGCTACAACAGCAACAACCTAACCTTCCCAAATCCCTTCCCCTTCCCCATCCTTACAAAATTCTCTTCAAGTCTAGGCATCTCACCTGGACGCGCTGGGTCAACAACCAGGATCCGAAACACATCTCAGTCCCAGCACATGGTTCTTCCGTCGTCACCTGCCTTATCTTCTCGCATGGTCGAATTATCTCTGCTTCGGATGATCATTCTATTCACGTCTACTCTCCCGAAACAGGAGAACTGATTCGAGAGCTGAAGGGGCACGATGGGGGTGTTTGGGCTCTGGCAGCAACGAAGGACACTCTGGTGAGCGGATCTACGGACCGAACCGTCCGAATCTGGGACCTCAACACAGGCAAGTGCACGCACATTTTCGGAGGACATACAAGTACAGTGCGGTGTCTTGCCATCGTGAAACCGGAGCTGGTGAACATTGAAGGCAAGGACGGTGTTATCCGACGAGAGAAGTGGCCCAAACGACCTTTGATCGTTACTGGCAGCCGTGACCATTCACTCCGGGTTTGGACACTCCCGAGGCCTGAAGATCCCGAATATCGATCCAGCAGCGCAGAAGATCATGATGGGGATGCCGGGGAGCACCATGTACGTCTACCTTAGCCTTTCATGAGCCTCGTAACTGACTCGCCAAAGCTTGAGGATACCAGGAGGAATCCATACCATCGCGTTCTTCTCGAAGGCCACGACCATGCCGTTCGAGCCTTGGCTGCCAGAGGCAGAACCTTGGTTTCCGGAAGCTATGATTGCACTGTTCGCGTTTGGGACATCATCGATGGCGTCTGCAAATGGACATTGCAAGGTCATACCCAAAAAGGTTCGTTGGTAATTTACTGTTTCTCGCACCATAATGCTAATCCGCCGTCCAATTTAGTTTACAGCGTTGTACTCGATCTGGCACGAAACCAAGCGTGCTCCGGTTCCATGGATGGAATTGTCAGAGTATGGAACCTCCAAACTGGAGCTTGTCAGCATACCCTGACTGGGCACACTTCCTTGGTTGGATTGCTCGGCTTATCTTCTTCGCATTTGGTCTCCGCCGCAGCCGATTCCACACTCCGGGTTTGGAATCCCGAGACTGGAGACCTGCAGCATACGCTTGCTGCACACACTGGAGCGATTACGTGTTTCCAGCATGACGAATTCAAGGTCCTCAGCGGGTCTGACGGGAACCTCAAGATGTGGAACATCAGGGATGGGACTGTCGTCCGGGATCTTCTGACAGGCATCACGGGTGTCTGGCAGGTCGTCTTTGAGGGACGGTGGTGTGTTGCGGCGAGCAACCGGCAGGACACAACAGTGATCGATATTTGGGACTTTGGGAAGGACGAGGATGAAGATTGGATTGGAGAACCACCACATGGCAACTATGACGATGAAGACTTTATCGATGACGGAGACGATGATGACGAGGCAAATGAGCGTATCAGACGCTTTGTGACGATGCAGGATGACGACGAGGAACAAGCTGACATTGATGCAATGGACCAGGACCTCGTTCCGTCGGAAAGTGAATCCTTGGAGATCCTGGAGGATGTGGACGAGGAAATGCGGCTTGATAGCCAAGGGCGGGATGATCTCGACGACGAACAGCCGCCAGCGGATTCGGACACGGAAGCGCCACAGTCTGAAGCGAGCGAAGCAGTGCAACGATGGAATATTGGTGCATCCACCTCGGCTGCTGGGAGTTCGTCTCGGGGTGGGTCGACTTCTCAGGTAAGCTCAAGTCGTTCACGGACATCGAGGAATCCACCACTTCAACTTCGCCGAGGGCCACCGCTCATGGGACCCTCGACATCCACTACTATCGGTACATTACCGCCGCTTGACGAAACCCCGACACGACCCCGGATACGGACTCATGTTCGACGACGATAGACACCCTACCTCTTGCAAAACCAACCGTTCCTCATTGCAAAACCCACCATCCATCATCACCATCATCACGATTCTGAATTTCGCACATGTCAATTGTTTCCACTCGCACCGTCTCCCCCCTAATCCATTGCAGTTTGTATGACTTATCAGTTCCTATGGGCTATATTGACGTGACGTTCCTTGTTATGTTTTCTTCCTTCATATGTGGCTGTATTACTGCTCTGACCTGAACATTGTATCCTGTCTTACAATTTCTTTTCTTTGAGCGCATTATTCCTCTCGCGTAGTGTTTATATAGCACGAGGTTCTTTGGCGATGTTCTTTTGCTTCGGTCCTTCCTTTCGTTTTCTGCGATTCCTTCTTCCCTGGTATCTGGATTGACAGTCATACCTCGCCGTTTCTTTTCTGTAAATAGTGTAGCATATGTAGACGTAATAATATGCCGGAAGAGGCTATTCAAAATCCAGGAAGGATAGCAAGTGGGCGCCAGAAACCGATTGTTCAAGTCGGATTGTTGCTCGTTCTGGAATAGGTGAAAATGTCGTTCGGTGACGGAGGAGCAGTCACATATCCCGTAGACTATCGGGAATGCGAGGCCAGGAACGGAGGTTCCCTGGAGTTGGATGGCGGGCTGGGATCTTCATAGCAAGCGACCTTTGTGAATCTTTACATCTTCTCGTGGACTAACGAGCGCCAGTCGTAAGTAGGGGTCTCCCGGCATCATAGACACAACATACCGATCTTGAGCATCTGTCGCAACTGCTCCCAACCGCTGAACCACCCGCATTCCAGAACTGACGCGCCCAAAGATGGTGTGCTTGCCATCGAGGAAAGGTGTCGGTGCTAGCGTGATGAAGAATTGCGAACCTATTGGGAGACAATAAATACACGAACGTTCTGAAATGACCTTGATATAACCTACTCACCGTTGGTGTTTGGTCCCGAGTTTGCCATCGCGAGAATACCTGCACCAGTGAACCTCAGTTCAGAGCTGATCTCGTCTTCACTGGACACAAGTTAGATACAGTGGAGTGGGTGACACTGTTGAGTTCGACGTACAATTTCTGTCCGTAGATACTCGTTCCTCCTCTGCCCGTTCCAGTAGGATCTCCGCCTTGAATCATAAAGTCCTGACAGTATGAAAACCATGGTAAGGTACCCGTCATTTTGATCACGAGTTAACCAGTACCCACAGCAATGATTCGATGGAAGATGACCCCGTTATAGTACCCTCGTTTTGCCAGTTCAGCAAAGTTCTTGCAGGTCTAGATGTGCTGCATCAGTTATGGCTGGAGTTTTGGTACGCAAACTACCGTGTAGATGCTCACCTTTGGCGCATGGTTCCAGTACAGTTCGAATTGAATATCGCCGACACTCGTTTCAAGGACCACGGACTCCATTTTGTGGTTGGTTATGGGTATCGAGGTGGGGGGAGGAGGACAAGGACCGTGTACCTTACGTAACGAACTTTTCGTCCTCGTGAGGCGCCCATACTGAATGGCTTGGACTTGAGCTTGGCCAGCAACCACCACATACCGTTGTCCGTGGATCCCAGCTTATATCGGTTCTCAATATGCGGGCAGTCGTTCAACGCGTAACGTCGGCGTCTGTGACAGGTAAGCGACCGCATTCGACTTTTTCCGGGTCCAACGATGCTCAACAATTTCAGTGGATGGAGAGATGGTGTCACAGATTGGTAGAGGACTCATGGTGCTTGTGGGGATCGGAGTAGGTTTGTCCAGCTCCCTCATCTCTGGTATGCCGCTAACTTTAGCTTTAGACGATAATGATACGGATATCGCGACGTTGACCAAGAAGATGTACGTTGGCGTACGCGCGAGCTCTCATTGCCTTTCTCTACTCGCTAACGATGGCTGGAAGCTTGTCTTTGAGGGTATTCGAAGACCAGAAAGACACCAGTAAAATGTGGAAGTCAAGCGTGAAGGATATCAATGGAGAGATTCTCTGTGTTTCTCAGTTCACCCTGTTTGCCAATACGCACAAGGGCAATAAGCCTGATTTCCATCGTGCCATGGTATGACCGCATCTGCACTTTCGGGTCTTGCAGCTCATTCGTCCACAGTCCTCAGATGGGTCCAAAGCCATGTATGCCAGATTCCTAGAACAGCTTGGCAAGCAATACGATGCAGGACGAATTAAAGGTGCGAGTGCTTAATCTTTTCTTATTTTCTAGAGTTCAGTGGGTTGAAATCCTCTTCCAGACGGTCGATTCGGTGCCATGATGAACGTTAGCCTAACTAACGAGGTTCGCCTCTGTGCTATTTTCTAGTCTCCGTGGTCATTGACAAACTTTCCCCAAGGGCCCCGTCACATTCACGCTCGATTCTCGTAAATTCGAGTACGTCGACAGCCAATCGTCCAGTTCCCGTGCTACGCCCAATCCACCAACCACTACTACCGCCACTACATCGTGAAATTGCGCTGTAATGTAGCAGGTATGCATCCTTGCTCCAGCTTGTAGCCGAGAAGTGGTGTTTAACGCCCGAGTAGATCTATGGAATAGACCTATCTACTCAATAACCATCTCCAGCACAACATCCCTGAACCAAGCAAATGAATGTGACGATCTCCTACCTCAACTATCCCTTCTGTTGGTTTGATTTGTTGGTTCTTGATTCGTGGCCCGTGGCTACTATTAAGGCAGTGCATCCTGGCAACAAAAGTGGCGGAGAAAACCGTTCCCATCAAGTGCACTTGTTCGCCATCTCATAACTGCTTCTTTCATCGTTTTCACTCCAATTGGTTATCCATGACTCCCACACCTCCCTCAAGCACTTCCGTCGACGTCGAGACGCTCACATATACGCGTTGGGCCAACAACGAACCGAAACACACAACGATCCCCGCACATGGTTCATCGGTCGTCACTGCCCTACTTTTATCCTACGGGCAGATAATAGCAGCTTCGGATGACAACAGCATATCCGTTCACTCCCTCGAGGGCGGTAAATTGGAATACAAACTCGTCGGACACAACGGTGGTGTTTGGGCTCTCGCAGCTACCAAGGATCTGATTATCAGCGGGTCGACAGACCAGACTGTACGGGTCTGGGACCGCAAGACTGGCCAATGCAAACATATCTTCGGAGGGCATGCGTCGACTGTACGGTGCCTGACACTGGTGAAACCGGAGGTGATTGACGTCGAAGGCGACGATGGTGTTACGCGGAAGGAGAGGTGGCCCAAGCGAGACCTCATCGTCACTGGTAGTCGTGACCACTCCCTGCGAATATGGACACTTCCTAGGCCCGAAGACCCCGGATACAAAACCAAATTCAATGAAGATGGCGATATCTCGGATGACAACGTCTCTGTAAGGCGTTTATTTCAATCTCAATACACTTTTCGTCCTATATTGATATGCATCCCATAGAACCCATACCTTCGACACCATCTTGAAGGCCACGAGCATGCTGTCAGAGAAATCAGTGCCAGGGGAAGAATTGCGGTCTCCGGAAGCTATGATTGCACTGTTCGCGTTTGGGACATCATCAATGGCGTCTGCAAATGGACATTGCAAGGTCATACCCAAAAAGGTTCGCTGGTAATTTGCTGTTTCTCGCACCATAATGCTAATCCGCCATCCAATTTAGTTTACAGCGTTGTACTTGACCTGGCACGAAATCAAGCGTATTCCGGTTCCATGGATGGAACTGTCAGAGTATGGAACCTTCAAACTGGAGCTTGTCAGCATACCCTGACTGGGCATACATCCTTGGTTGGATTGGTCGGCTTATCTTCTTCGCATTTGGTATCCGCCGCAGCCGATTCCACCATCCGGGTTTGGAATCCCGAGACTGGAGACCTGCAGCATACGCTTGCTGCACACACTGGAGCGATTACGTGCTTCCAGCATGACGAATTCAAGGTCCTCAGCGGGTCTGACGGGAACTTCAAGATGTGGAACATCAGGGATGGGACTGTCGTCCGAGATCTTCTGACAGGCATCACAGGTGTCTGGCAGGTTGTTTTTGAAGGCAGCTGGTGTGTTGCCGCAGTGAACAGGCAGGGCGCTACTTCCATTGATATCTGGGACTTTGGTGAGGTGGAGAACGAGCATGTCGACTGTGCCGACGAAGATCCAACCGAGGGTGAAGACGACGACGAGGAAACCAATAAATTGATACGGGATTTTGCTAATAAATGGTGTTGACACGATGAAGATGGGATGGCGGTAGTGTGTAGGACAAAGACTCTTATGAACGGTATACAATCAGCACAGGATAAATACCAAATCAAATTATTCCGACTCTAGATCAGGCCTCAAACCTATTTCTAACAAGGTGCGAAGACTTCACCGAGGTTATGCTTGCCGAAGATACCAAAGCTACGTTCGTTATCGTTCCCTGGCTTCCACAAAGAGTCGTCAGCTTCGAAGGCATAGACGGATACGCTGCGGTCATCTCGGCATGCGCAGTTGAGGTTGAGGAGAGCCGTGCGGGCTTCAGCAACAGATGCAACAGCCCTTCCTCGTGAGGGGCCCCGTGATGGCCATCCAGATCTGAGTTTCCCGCAGCTTTAGCAACGAAATCCAAACCTGTCCTCGTCTGATAGAATACTCACTCAGTGATCCAGAGTTGCTTCCCTGGACAAGCGCCCTTCAAGCTTGGAACGACGGTCTTGAATACGAAGTCCCCAGTTTGCTGGCCAACCACATTTCCATCAAAGAAGGCGCTAAGAGGGTGCTCATCAGTGTCCTGGTTGGCTGGAACACATTGGGTTGAGCAACTTACTGGGCATTGGCGCCGACAAAGTCACCATTGCACAAAACGCGGTTATCACGAATATGAACCCAGGTGTGGACCGTTGAGACCGGGGTGTTGACTCCGTTGGAGCGGAGGAAATCTGATTTTGGTACCAGTGATTAGTCAAACAGATCTAAGCGCCGGAAAGCTATGTTAGCGCTCTGGGTACTCACTTCGGACTTCGTTGACCTTGTTGATGATGTTAGCGGGGGAGTCGTTAACCTGGGGAGCGTCAGTAGGTGAAGCAGCGGTTTTGTGTTCAAATCCCCTGACCTCGTTTCCGACAGTCAAGCCCCTAAAACGGCCGGCGCCAAAGCGTCTCACTGCGTCGCGGAAAAGGGCGGCATCACGTCTAGAATGGGCATTTCCAACTCAGCGAGCCCCTCCAACCCGAGAACAGGAATTTTCCATACTGGATGTTAGCAGCAGATTGGGCCATGGTACCCTACAGACCGGATCAATCAGAAGCTTGCGAGTGAGTATACAATGATCATGGTCCAAGGAAGATTCCACCAACTGACATCGACCCAGATACCAGCCAAGACGGTCAACCCAGCTGAAGCCGCGGCTGTTGCAGCCCTGTTCAAAGCATCGCAGCCGGGCTCGACGGACAGAACCCGGATAGAGCTGAAGCCGTTGTTGCGCGCGGTATTGGCCAGATCGTTCCACTTGAGGGTGTCCAACGATGACGCCACACCGAGGCAGGCGCAGGAGAAGTCCACAAGGTCAGCATTCACCGATGCCTAGAATGAGTAGTATGAAGTACTAACTTGCTGCTGGGTTCGACAAGTGTACGACCCAGTACTGGCACTGTTGGAGGCAACGATGCCACCAAAGTTGTTGACCGCGTTGACGGATAGGAACGCGAGCGAAAGAGTAACAAATTGAGCGAAAAGGTTCATGGTGAAAGAAGAACCCAGGGGAGGTGAATCAGTGGACAAGGTTCTGAGAATTAATGAACTGCGAAAACAGGCTGATCTTATAGGAAAACTGACCCTCGACAAGGTCGCTTTCTCCCGCCCGCCGCACATAGTAAACTTCCCCTCCCATATCAGAACAATGAATAAAGTAACGGCACTCTGCTCTGCCCACCATACCCAAGCTTTGCTCACGTTACGCCTAAATTCTCCCGGTGTTTTGATAATCGCGTTACCCATTGCAGCCTGGGCGATCGAAAACGTGTTAGCACATGGTCGCTTGATATCCAACCCAGCGACTGCCGACTCCGTAGGACTGAAGACCTTCCTTGTAGATCCGAACAGCGCGAAAAAAAGATTAAACCGCATGTACCCTATACAAAATGCAGAACACTACCTATATGTTTCCATACCAAACCCACACCAGGAAACCAGAGAAATCCCATCTTTAGACGCCATCCGGTCAATCTCTGTCGCCGATAACACCAGTACCACTGGTGCTATCCGCTGATACCGGTCGCTCAGTATTTTCCGAGCTGGAATATGCAGCGATGATATCCCTCCGTAATTCAGCATCTTTGGGAAGCCGAATAAACGTGAACAGGACGAAAGAAACAATCATTCCAGATACTGCAACAAAGAAGATGGCCCCAGGGAAGAACTCGACGGTCTTCATGTACACAAGGCCGTAGATGGGCGGGCCCAGGACCTGAGAGCTAGAATTAGGGTAGTAAGCAAGCGATCGCACGTCATTGGAAGATCCCGATCCCACATACCCCAGGGCCTGGATAACGCTGAGTGCACCAAACAGCCGTCCTGTCTCAGTTCCACCCCTTCTCGCGTACATTGCCAGGGTACAGGTTTGGACGGCTGGGCTGAACCCAACTCCCATGGCTGCCATTACTCCGGATATCGCAAAGGTCGTTCCGGAGGGCGCTAGGCCCATGAGACTGTAGGCGATGATCTCAATTACCAGAGATACCCGAGCGACGCCCAGCTCGAACGATGGGGAATGGAGCTCTTTCTTCAAAGGCGGTTTGGCGGGTCTTGGTGATGCTCCAGCGGGGTTTTCAAAGTTCGAAAGTAACGGGTCTCTCTCCGTCGGAAACTGTGGTATCTCGATGACCAGAGGCTCAGGCTTGAACAACCTAATGATGACTAAAAGGTCCTTAGCGCCCATGTTCACTTCGGGTTTCAGAAAACACCAACCAGGCAAAATGATGGTAAGGAGTACGGCACGGCCAGCGCCGACTATGCTGAGGAAATAGCCCAGCTAGAACAAGACGTTCAGTGACGATTTGGAAGCCCAGATGAGACAGTCACGCGTACCTGCACAGAAGTCCATGAGAACGTAGCTGCTGCATACTGGAAAGTAAAAGGGTATAGCGCCTAGTACGTCACCACATCAGCATATATTCGTAGGATTTCAGCTCAGCGTGCTTACCATCATAGAGATAGTAAATCCATATCCAACCGCCATCAACGTCAAGTTCCAATCCCGTTTTGGCTTTTTCAACGGGTTTTGACTGGGCTTGAAATCGGGGAAGAAGATCGTAAGGGGCCTCAGGAACCGGAAGAGCAATTTGAACCTGTAAGCCAGAAGTCTGGGGAATGAACGACTCATTTCTGTTTCAGCAGCTAGTTCCTCCGTTTCACGTTCGTACAGTTGCCGTGAACGTTTCATTTTCCTTCTCGACAGCGATTCGGGGAGGATTACCCAGATGAACAGTGCGTATACGCAATGGATAGTGGCGGCCATGAAAAAGATCGCAATTATGTGACCGGTCTGGCGAATGAGGAGCGAGCCAACTGTCGGCCCAAGGGCCATGCCCACAAATAAGAGGCCGAGGTTTAAAGAGAATATTCTCGCCCTGGATGCTGCGCTTTGAGTTATGAAATAAGAATTCCATGATATACCCTACGTACCTTGTGCTCTCGGTAGTTGTGTCAGCGAGGTAGGCGTGTATAGCAGCCACGGCAGTCGCGAAACCTAGTCAAGGAGGTCAGGGGTAGAAGACTCGGGAGGTTTGTCCAAAAGACTTACCTCCGAGTGCCCCTTCAATGACCGGTCCCAACAATAGGAACCAGTATCCTCCAGGGAGATGTTGCGAGAAATAGTACACATTGATATAGTTGAAGTCAGAGAGCAGCAGGCCAATAAGGGAGACACCCATGACAAAAACACGTCCTTTGCGGTCGGATAGCTAGAGGCGGGCTCAATGTGAAGATCAGCCAGAGTGAATGGTAACCTACAGCACCCCACCAAGCCGTGGTTAACAAGGAGAGGACGCCCATAGTCGTCGTCATAGCTGTGAAGTAACGGTTGGCGCTTGCTTCCAATGGCTGAAGTCACAACTCTCACCTGCGGATAGCTTTGCAACCGCTGCCTGAACAGTTGGGTCGGTAGCACATGGATTTGGAGCGGTCAAATGGTCAAACTTTGTCACTTCAGGGAGGACGACTGATGCTATCAGGGATGCTGCAGAGGTTTCCGGTATCTGGGCAGGCGACGCTTGCAAAAGTCCTCCATCGTATATATCCGGTTTATGGACGCGACATGCGAGCATAGTGAACAGCTCGACCTTGGGTGCCAGCATCGACGATTGTGCCAACGCTGAAAACGGGACCATACACAGCAGCCTGCGCCATAAAACAGTCAGGTCCACGAAACGTATATGACATGGTATCAAGATAAGCAACGCACCACAGAGGTGACGGCCTCTTCCACCATGGTACATCCTTCCACTCATCGTGCTCGCCATCGTCCGCCTCGTCACCAATGAGCCCCGCCCCTTCGTGATGATGCGTCCCGACAAACTCTTCCAGCAATTCAGCTGCCTCTTCGTTCACCGGTCCATCCGGTAAAATTAGACTGTTCGCCTGGGTAACGTACGGTTGCTCGCTCGTTGCTCGCTCTGACCTGGAACGCGACATTGAGCGTTGGTGGCGTTTTCCTGTGCTCGCCATCGGAGGTCGCTACCCAGGTCGACGAGGCAGGGGAGATGGTTGTCCTGGAAGAAATGACGCGGTGTATGATGTTCTCCACGGTAATTCAAGCGGTCGTGAATATGGCCACATTGCCGTTCGATTACACACCATGATTCTCATTCTGACGTTCCGTTGCATACCAATTGCTTCCGATCTCCGGTTATCTTATCAGATGGAAACTGTAGATATTGGTCTCCGTTCACCTTGGGAGATGGAAAGCCCACTCAACGTGAAAGTAAACGAATAGAACATGCCTCTTTAAGCTTAAAGTCTACTCTTACTGTACGTGTGTTATGAAAGCGAATAAAAACCCTCGAAAGCAGTGCGAACCCATCCGGCTCATCTTCGGTTAGCTAGCCGGACACACTGTGACTGTGGCGGCCACTTGGCTGCCCCAAACTGAGAACAACAAACGAGAGGACGAACGCCGTGAGCGAGGTGGCGAATATAGCAGGAGGATACGTCCTAACGGCAGTGATATACACAAAGCCGTATAGTGGAGGCGAGATGAGTTGGGCACTAGTGTGGGATCAGTAATCGGTCCCGCGAGAAGCATATGTATGTTACCTCAAGGTCTGCACGACGCCAAGGGCCCCGAGTAGCCTGCCTACTTCCCCCTGTCCTGGATAGTTTCGCTCATACACCGACAGCATGACGCTTTCGATCAGGGGAGGGAAGCCAGCGCCTATCGCGCCCAAGATGCCCACAGCGTAAAACGAGAACGCGGAGGGCCACATCAACATTGTTGCATATGCGACGACTTCCGCAATCAAGAACCGTTTCGCGAGTGCAATATCAGAGAGGAAATATGGTTCGCTATTGGCAGTCGGCTCCGTTGTGCATCGTGGAGCCCTAGGTTTATTCTTGATGAGTGACAACCCCCCTATGGAAAGATAGGTCAGCATATTGCAGCCATAAATCACGGAACGTTCATACAGGGAAGAACAGCCAGCAACCAGAGTGCACGGACTGCTGCTGCGACACTGAGCCAGGAACTATTCTAGATGAACGTAATAAGCAAGGCACCAATCCCATTAGAGATATAACCTGCGCACCTCCTTCGCGGACCAGCCGAAATGCGCTGCCGCATAAATGAATTTGTAGGGAACGTCTGCCTGTAGAGCTTTAGACTGGGCCTATGAAATTATCGTGCATTAGGACCTACTGAAATCAGATACAGAAACCCGAAGCTTGCTGCAAGGAGAAGTAAGCTCCAATCCCTACTGCCAGAGCCATAGACCGTTGGAAGCAGTATACCGAGAGGTTTGAAGGGCGCAGACACCAGATACCACAGGTGCTGCCCTGGAGATGTATGGAATGAGTCGACCCTGGAATGCAGCTTGGAATCTGATCTAACAGCGGGGAGGGATTCCGGAATTATGAGCCAAGTGCAAACTATGAAAGCGGCATGGAGGAGGGCAGCAGCATAGAAAGCGGAAACGAGTCCGCTCCTAGCTTTCATTGCTAGTGACCCTACAACTGGACCCAGTGCCATGGCTCCAAATTGCATACCCAGTGACATTGAAAGTATACGAGGTCTGTTAGACTAGATAAGAATAGGCCCATTGTTGGAACGCTCATGTTTGTACCTGTCTGTTTCCGATGTAGTGTCAGCAACATACGCGTTTAGGCCAACGACCCAGGAGGCGCCTAAGCAGAAACTCAGATATTCAGCATCCTGACGACAGTACATGGGCGCTTACCTCCAAGAGCGCCCTCGAACACTGGACCAAAGACGAACAGCCAATACTTTCCTGGAAGTGACTTCCAGAATGTAGAAACAAGGATGTAGACAAGGTCTGAAAGGAGCATCCCACAGCCGGCTATGGCCAGCACAATCGTCCTTCCTTTCCGGTCAGAGTACTGACTGCATTAATTAATGAAGTTCCGCCGACATTATGGTTTGACTTACCGATGCCCAGAGTGCCGTCGTTAAAACTGATAGGACCCCAATCGCGGTGTATTCAGCTATCAGGGTCGACATAAGATGGTGTCCCGATGTCCAGTGTGCCCCAGGGATTCACCTGTGTTCAGCTGAGCCACCAAGACTTGGATGGCTGGGTTCGAGGCACATCCCTCCATAATGGCTAGGTCGTTGCAAGCAATCGTAGTGTAGAGCTCGATCTTGGGTGCCAGAGTCATAGTTGTGGCTATCTTGGCTAGTGGGATAGTGGATAGCACCCTAGATGAGGATCAGCGAGTTTCCGTCAGAGACTTGAAGGTTCGCTCACCACCACGGGGAGGGCCTGCGCGCAGACAGGGGCTCTTCGCCATCGTGCCGCAGAATTAGAGGCAAACCTTCATCGTCTCGGGTGTGAATCTCAAGGGACATGTTCTTCAGTGAATGAGCAAACGCGCCAGGGGCCGCTGAGCTTATCACCCTAAAATAAGGAGAGCTCTGTTCCGTACTCGTCGGCGGCGCATTATCTGGTTGGTGACAGAGAGCAGAAGTGCGTACGGTTTTATCGCAAACCAGCAAGAAAAGACCATTAGCTCGTCGTCGCTGTCGACTCTACCGCGTCTTGCACCGCGTCGTGGGAATCACCGAGGATAGGGTATGCTGGCAGCACTTTGCGGATTTTGATATCATCTTCCACCTAACCCGTTTAAAATTTCCCCTACGCTCCTTAATTCCTTTCTTTTTCTTATTTTTTCTGTGCCATGTCGCACGCCAAACGCAACTCGATAGGCCAATTGGCCCTACCGACGACCCTCGTCACCGTCACACCAGGAAGCCCCACGACGAGCCATTCACCCCTGGGACTCAACTCGCCTACGACCACAAGTCCCACAAAACCAAGCTTTGGACCAGTCCAACCGCTGCCAATAACGACCTCGAACATCCAGTTGCACAATGCTCAGTACCCAGCATCGGCGTCGACATACACAGGGCACGTTGCGGCGTTCACAAGTGGTGGAAGCATAACCTCGCCTGTGTCTCCAACATCGGTCAGGAGCACGCATGCGGGAGGGATTCAGCCCAATGCCAGTTTCTTCCGCCCTGTTAGACCGGGACAATACAACAACAGCCCTGGTAGACTCGGATTGCCGCCTCGATTCGACGACTCAAGCGACGACGACGACGGCGCTGCCTCCTCCGTCGACCACAATCAGCGGCCTGCTCAAAAGAATGATACCCTGGCACCTCGTCCTCATCCCTTATCAACCTCCTTGTCTCACTCTTCTTCGCTGTCTGCCCACCAGCATCACCATTCGAATCATTCAAGCGAGCTTGTGAAGGCTCACGAAGATGGCAACAGAACCTCCGACGAACAGCCGCCCCAGACGCCCCATGGAGTGAGCGGGAAACCGAGCAAAGAGTTTCTTTTGTCTGGTCAACAGGCTAATGGAAACCCTCAGGCGAAATCAAAACGGGTCAGCATCGATGCTTCAGCCATCCCCCCGCCCTCCTCATTGACCGCTAAACGCAACTCTGCATCGTACAAGCCTAGGCTAACGTTTGAATCTTTGCGGAGGAGCATGGATAGTGCCACTGGATCCAAGCGATTTAGCTTCGGGAGGAGTAATGACAACAGCAATATGGTGTTGGAGAGCGGGAGTGATGGGGAGGGACTACGAGAAGAGACGGGGATACCCCTTACACCAAGATCACCAAAGGCTAAGAGGCGGAGCAAACTGTACAGGTCAACCTCAGCTTCCTCGGTTCGAAGTGGGATCTCCAGCGCTGCCGGCCACTTCGTGGATAGGATGACTGTGGCGAACGATGAGGGAGTGTTGGGTGAAGATGGGACGGAGGATAGAAGCAGTTCGGCCACACCGACACCGACCTCGTTCGACCCTAGACCACCGCCTCTCGAAAAGGGTGAATACCCGTTGATGAAGACCCCGCTGTACCACCCTCTGGATCCGAGCCTCGTCCCCGAAAGGAGGTTACAGAAGATGCAGAAACGAGGAAGGAAGGGTTATGTACCTGATTCCGCTGCCAATGGACGAACGAAGGCAGGAAGCGAAGGCAGCTTGGCCTTGCCTACCACTACCCGTACAAAGAGAAAGAGCAAAGGTTTCTTGACTTTCTTGTACCCTTCACCACCAGCCACCCCGACCGCTGACGGTGAAAAGACAACCAAAATCCCAGTTTCCTTACCCGTTAGCTCGGCTCCTAAGGAAGGCACTCCTGTCAAGCGTTGGTTCCTTCATCCCTCTCGTAACTCTTTCTTCTTTGGTGGAAGATGCATGACCGGCGGGGACAATCCTTGGCCCTTCATCCTCACGCTGACCATCGTTTGTGGTGTTGCTGGTGTGTGGTTTGGGTGTGTCGGGAGATGGTGGTGGGTTGAAGGTGGACTGGGAGTTGCGAATGAAGCTGTCCGTATCATGAATGGAGGGGTGGAGGGGAATGTGATTGGAAGCGAAGGTTCTGTGGTGGTGGGGGACAGGCAGTTGTACGTTGTGAACCCAGCTGCGAGAAGGGCGGGAAAGGCGGTTGTGATCATGTGCGCTTACGCTGCGGCACTGGTACTGAGTAGTATGCTCATCACGGCGAGTTACTTCACTTATGCTGTGTCATTGTAATCCTTCTGGCTAACCGAAGCGACACTAGGCTTTCAGCGATCCAGGCGTTTTGCCGAGGAACCTCGATCCTGATCCCCCTTACCCCGCAACCTCCCCGTTAGATGGAGAGTTGAGAACTCCAATGCCTAGGGACCTCAAAGTGAGAAGTGATGTGTGAGTTGTGCTCATTTCGACTTGGTTTGATCTCGTTGACCTGGCCCGTCCGATTCAGCGTTCGAGTCAAGTACTGTCCAACCTGTAGGACCTACCGACCACCACGATCTAGCCACTGTAAAATGGTCAGTGATTACTTTACAGTGTGGCCCTTTTTCCTCTGATCAGGATGGTTAGTGTGACAACTGCGTCGACACCTGTGACCATCATTGTCAATGGGTGAACAACTGTGTTGGAAGAAGGAACTACACGAGTTTCTTTGTGTTATTGATGACTGCTGTACGTGTTCATTCTCGCTGTGATCACCCTAGGTCTGATTGCGCGTGATAGACTCTCACTCTGTGCTTAATCATTGTCACGGCTGCTCTCCAACTCTACTTTTTGACCCGATGGCAAGACCTCTCTTTCAGGCAGGCTCTGGGCCGGACACCCGGGACAGCAGTCGTCTTCTGTCTCGCTATCATTGTCATTTGGCCAGTTGGAGCTTTGCTCAGTTATCACCTTCGCGTGAGTAGAAGTCTGGTTGCTTTCTCCAGCGTGATAAGCTTACTCACGGGTTCACCTCGCATTCCTTGTTTCTCTCACTGTTCGGTAAAACCTTTCAACGCGGTATACGCTCGAATCTCTCCTGGTCCACGATCTCTGGCAATCTGGTTCAACCTCCCCTCTGTCGCCACTTGGAAACTTGGAAACATTCTGTTTTCCTTTCTGATTGACCCATTGATTGCCCTGCCCACCATGCACACTCCTTCTTGTGTGGGCGAACCGCTTGTTATCCGTGCCTATGCGGGCCTCGCTGTCTATTGCTTTGGCTTTCTGATCGGCGTAACTCTTCGCTGTTGGAATGTGGCCTTCCCCTTTCCGTCCCCTTGATTTCATTTACAATGGCGGTGCTGGATTACTTGCATCATTTTAACCTTTCCCTTGACTTCCATCCTTGTCCTTTTCTGAACCCCTTGTTCCATCTTTTGCGTTCTGGTGTGCTCTATCTATCCTTCGACTGGCTGCTCCCGGCGTTCTTCCCGGTGTTTTGTCCGTTGATCGCATTGGTATTCCTCCCGTTCCGTCGGCTGTTCCCCACGTTTTGTTCCGCTGCTTTGTTGGCTCAACCTGTTCTATTTTTGGCGCTTTTTCTTTCGTCTTCCCTTCTCTTGATTCCTTTTTGTCAATCGCGCTGTTCGTGGGACGTGTTGCGATGCATCCCACGGACGATGACGACCGTATTGGCTTCTCGTCATTCTCAACCTGTCCCTGGGCGCGTTGAACGTGATGGTGATGGGAATTTCGTGGCCTTTGAATGGATTGGCGCACCGCCGCTCTATTTGGGCATTGATGGCAACGCTCGAATTGACAAATCTACACGACAAATCGCGGCCGTTTAACCGGTGGGCCCTCTCACTGGTTTTGGACTCTCGTTATTCAATTCAATGGACTCGGTCTTCTGTGCAACTTGGCACTCGATGGGCGGCATCTTGGATCGTGCTGCTCGTCAACCATCCCATCCTTTTGGGCCCATGTGTCCCGCACACCTGGCATTTCGGTGGACTTTGGCATCCACTGCCATTCATGGTATGATTGTCGTTGTCCACGTCACGCTCTCTGTGGGACGTTACGATCCTTGTTGTCTGCTGACCTGGGTCTACCCCGACCTTCGTGCAACGCTCATTTTGCCACATTCACTTTTCGGGGTTACAGCTTCTCCTGCTAAACGTCACGACTATAGAACAAGTGAGTGTATATGGTTTCATTTGACTACTTAGCTTTCGTTTGTTTCTTCAGTTTGACGTCTGCAGACGTAACGCCAGTTCAACTTCCGGTTAAACTAAATTGCAGGGGCGTCTGCGAATGGTTCATCTGCTGCCCTTGCGTTTGCCCATTCTTGCTGTACCTTGTGCTATCTTTATCAGGAGGCCTGGTCCAGCAAGTTGCTTCTTCGGGCTGAAAGCCTTTCCCGTTGTTTGGGGAGACTTGGTGATATGCCATAACGTGACTATCAGATGCTCGGACTTACGGGCTTAAGGCATCCTTTGCCTGCCATTGGTCTATCCTCTTCCGAATCTTTGTTTCTCATTACCGCTTCTCCATGTGCGTGGCTGACCACTTCCACCAACCAGATTCGAAACCAAGCGCACAAGAGCCTTGTCCCGGGACCTCCTCCACCAAATCCGTTCTCGCATGGCAGCTGGCGCAAGAACTTCTTAGCTGTTTTGTGTCGCCCTGAGCCGCTTTCGTGGTTAGATGGGTCGGCTATCGCGACGGAGGACAGGAGGGAGATAAACCCTGGGATGTTGATGGATAACTCGGAGCTGCGGAGGCAAGCCTCGGCTGCTGCTTTGAGCAGTTCGAGGAGCCATGGACATGGGCATGGGGGAGATGAGTGGGATGATGTGTTGATTTCGAGGAAGAGGGACGAGGACAATGAAGATGAGGACGCATAGTCCACTTGCGGGCGAATGCTAGGGTGGGCCTGCCCGAGCGCCGGAATTAGGTATCTACGGTGGTACCTTCAACTTGATACGCCCCACAGTCGGGCACGCGGCTGTTTGACAACTGCGACAATCAGACCCTGTCGGAGGGTCCTGCGCAACACTTCCCTCAAGCGCATTTCGTTTCGATGACCGCTGGGAGTCGGCTGTTCCGTTTGGCGTCGTTTTCTTTCGCGTTCTCCGTCTTGGTTTTGTCTTTGGTTTTCTTCGATCGTCTGTCTCTCCCTCTTTCTTTTGTTGCAGCCTTTTACAAGCTATAATCCTGACACCTGTAATACCCCAGTAACTATAGCTAGAATTGTCCATGTTAGTAATTTACCGCTTAATTCGTCTAGATCTCTGGCTTCTGTTTCAGCTGCTCTTGTGTGCACAAGAATCTGCTATGGATTGTCCCCAGAGGCCGATATAAACGCACGCATTCCCTTGCCCATGCCTACCATCCTGATTGTGACTATTCAGGCCATAGCTTCTCTCCGTTCGGATATGTAGAATCGTTGTTTCGGTTGTACCACGAGACCAGGACGTTAGCCGATCGGACACGACATTCTTGGGAAAGCTATTCCCAGATTCTGACTCGTCCCACATGTTCACCAACGAATTCTTTCTCGTCTAATTCCCTCTCCCTTTGACTTTGAATTCCAGTGACGCTCGAGATTCACAGGAGTACGTCCCAGAATGGATATGCGGGGTACACAGGGCGGCTCATTGTTGAGGCGACAGTAGCCGCCCGTAAATTAGTGGCGCTCGATTAGACAGGCCATTTCTTGCTTAAAATTCGGGGGTCTGTAAGGCTGTCCGGACGAGCTTTGCAGTGTCATCTTCCATGTTCAATAGGAGGATATTGGACGCTGTGGGTCTCCTATGGACTCTCATTTGTAACGTTAGTAAAAGCCACGAGGTTTTAATTTTCGAAGCAGTGGTATGTCACGAGCGATCAGATTCGGAGCCATCCAGTCGAGTTCTCGCTCCGGGCTGAGCGAGTCCGGCCAAAAGTTGCATAATACCTCCCCATCTCATGGTTCGTACGTTGCTCGAACCACCTCAAACGCCTTGTCGATCAGCTCGACTCTCCGGCTTTGGCTAGTGATTTTTTTTACCTTCTCGACAACCGTGTGGTCCGTGTGCGCGTCTCGACAAATCAATTGAATTGAATTGAACTGTCAGTCTGTAGACCGTGATGAAGCCGGATGGATCGAAGGGCACGGATGCAGACGAGTGCGCGTAGCGTGCGTAGGTATGTAGCGCCACGACGTCGAGACTCTAGTGAATTTTACATCGAGAAAAAATTCAGAAGGGCTTGGACAAAACTTGAATAGAGTAGACAACCTGATTGATACTTGCGATGACAGGGACGGTGATGATAGAGACTTCTAGGTGAAATAACAAGGGCTGCAAGAACGATTTAGGCGTCGTGTTACCTCGGAAAGGATGGGTGTATGTCATGTTTGGAGTGGTCAGATGGGGCAGGCTGGCAGGAACTGTCATCGATGCGAGCTTCGTGGAATGTAGCGATTGAATGCATAGGGTACTTGTTGGGCAACTCAGCCGGTGTATAGCGCCCATTTACTCTGCTAATCTGAGATGTGATATTAAACATTTTACCGTCGCTTGCACCTCTGACTAGAGGTACTGAGTCATGTACCCATTGTTTGCAGAGCGGGCCTGAAGTCCAGAGGCCACCTCGAGCTCTCCCCAAGTCAAAACCCCGTTCGAATCGGTACTTCCAGGAGGCTCAATTTTCCAAGTATTTCACCGTCTGATAGCCTTGGGTCTGCCTCTTTCAGGCTGAGTGCCAGAAGGGGTAAACCGTGAGGGAGGGTACGCATTTGATAGGATATGATAAAAATCACTGTGAGCCTTTCCTCTGTTTAGCAAGCGAGATCTTGCTCGCTGTCGGTGACGATCCCCCTCCGACGCGTGGCAATGGACTCATCAAGCATCGAGGTCGCTTAGGGACGTCAATTATCGGTTGGGTTACCAGTTCTCTTGGCTGCTGCGTCGGTGCTCACGGGATGGAAAGACAACTCGAAGAGACGAGTTTTTACGTGGAGTGTTTGGATCGTTTGTGGGCTATGTTTTCGACCCTTGGCGCCCAAGTCGCCCGAGTATCGAGTGGTTCTAACCCTCCGCTCGCCGTCAGTGCACCCACATACCCACGAAGAAGCCTACCACTAACTAAGTAGTGGCTTACATGAGCCCTTCCCGAGGAAGCGACAGTGGCGCTGAGTTTGTGGCGCAAGGACATATGATGGTGTCGACAGAAAGAGGTATCTAGACCCAGGTTAACACCCCCAGCGCTCTGGTAATACTTATCCTTTTTGTAAGTCGGAAGGATTGGCTAATTTGAACTTTGCAAGGACATGGGCACGGGCGCTTCCTGGCCTTTGTTCATTTCCAGGGTCTGGCTGTATTTTTCTCAGATAACGGACCGAAGAGTCCTAAAGGATGCCGGCAGAAGGAGTCTGTTGTGGTGCAAGTAGACTACTTGTGATACGCAGCTCAGATTTACTTACGGATTCCGTGCGGTGATGCGGGATGTGACGAAATTGAAACCGCGCTATGATAAGTGCTGTACACACAATCAGAGGATTTAATTATAAGCAGCAGAGGCCAGTCTCCGAGCTCTAGGCTGGAGGGCCTGAGACGCGCCTTGGGCCCTTTGACAAGGACGGGATCGTTGGAACCCTCTTTCTTCCTCACCTGAAACGGGGTGAGTGTCACAGGTTTGTGGGTCGGTAAATAGCGTAGCAAGATGACTGTATTCAAGGAAACACGCAATTCAATCTCGTAGCATGTAGAATTCTAGACTCATCAACAGAGATACGTTGGGTGTGATGATGGATGCGCTGCCTTAGGCACAGTTGAGCTCCGTACGCGTCGTTGCCCAGTTAACCCCCATCTTTTCAGGGCTAACAAGTTTAACACATGGTCGTTTGTTCTAGGGATCCCCACATACGCTCCTAACGTGAAGGACGTGATCATGAGCGGCCTCGACTGAATGATTGGGCCTGTTTTAGGCGCTCTTCGGACTTTACTCTCTTGAGAACAAAGTAACTTCGGATTGAACGTTTTGTACTGGATTTGGTTAGTTTTTAGGGCATTAGGGCCGCACCATCTGAAGACTACAACACCTTGATCCATATTACTTATGTCCTGCGAGGCGAAAGATGACCAGCGCAGCTAATCGTGGTTGGTGGAACTCTGATGGCCAATAGAATGTCCGACGCATAGGAGATCAAAGAAGTCATGGCTCGAGATCCGACGTTGGAGAGTAACTCGGAAGACACAGGGATTGAAGCACTAGAAGCGCGATGGCTATGAGAACGAGCGCAATGGTTCGAGGACTGCATCATTGTAGCCAATCTATCGGGACAGCGGGATTGCGAGTATTCTTCTCAGAAGATTGTTGTGCTGGATATCCCCCTAAAAACTTGTCAACCCTCGGGTTCATAACGGGCTATGGATGGGGATGAAGATGCCTGATTTAGGGTGTCAGGCTCCACAGTCATGAGGTGTCATGAGGTTGTGAGAAGAAAGAATCGAGTCCAAATTGAACCCCTTTTGCATGGAAATATGTATAAGTCGCGGTCGACCGTTGTTCGAGCCAGTGTCGTGGTGCCGGTGTATCACTAATTTTGATGTCAATTCATATTCATCTTACCGTACTTATGAATCGAGGATGCCATTAATAATGGGCCGTTCTTCATGGAATGAGCGGGAGGGAAATGAGGCTGGCGCGTTTAGAGAGCGAGGACGAAGTCGCGTGAGACGTGGGTTTACTGGAGAGTAGTGATCACTGAACTGGGGTTGACTAGTAGGAGCAAGATTCAAGAATGAGATCTTCAATCACTTGAAGAACGTGCAGCCTAGCAACGATGTGTGGTATACAAGACGGCGATTTTAGACCGAGGGAAAGAGAGGTAAATCCCAGCGTTGACTGAATGAAACAACGGTTAAAAAAGCATTTATATGTACTATTTCCAGAGGCCAGAGTTCAGTGGGAGCCAGGTAAAATGGTGAAGAGTGGATTGCCTTGAACTGTCCAAAGGTTTGGCAATTCCAGTGAGGCCTGACCAGAGGGTGGGATGGCATGGGTCTTGGCTGGGCCAAAGATGCCAAGTAGCCACGCGTATTTTAGGTTTTGGTGTGCGTGGTTCGTCGACGAATCGTCCCTGAAAGACCTTTGCGAGCGCCTAGTTTCCGGAACAGACTTGAGACGTTGGCGACGTTCCTGTGACGCATTCGTAATACGGATATGTTACAGAGACCGAATCTGACAACAACGTGCCAAGCGCGGATGTATGATGGCCTGGGAAGCGAATTGGGTGATTCGCAACTATGAAGGCCTTCGAAACGAGCCAGGTTCTCGAAAAAAAGGCGAGAAAATGAGAGGAAAACATGGAAAATGGAGGAGCGGAGGGGGTCACTTGGCGGTATTAACTCCACATCGATTAGATTAGAAAGTGAGACAGATCTCCGATCTGGAAAGGGTAAGAATTCGAGCGGCGCTTGAAAGGTGAAAGGCGGCATCAACACGTTGTTGAAGGGATAACTCTTCGGCAACAACGAAGTTGAAGAAGACGACAGCGAGCAACCCAGTAAGAACCACGTCTGGCGGGTCGATTATGGCTATATACTTACGATTCTGTGCAGAAACAGAGGCGAAAGAGACTCTGAGAGGAGTATTTTGGTCGGTTGTTGATTAATTGACTAAGCAGGTTTACCAGTTCGGAAGAGGGGATTGGTTGAATCGGCGGACCAGTTCGCGGGTGAATCGAGCATTCCAACAGAGGACGAGAAAGTGTTATAATACCGGAGAAGTCCACACTAGCGATGTCAGCTCCTCCCGGAGATCCTGTCCCTCCTGCTGCACCTCCCCAGCCGTTGCCGCAACAGCCGCTGCCGACCACTCCGCCCCAGGCAGCGAAGCCGCCGTCCACTGGAACCCAAAGGCGCACCCGGCAGAGACCAAAGGCAGCCGACCCTCCTGCCACACCCCAGGACTCAGACAAAGCCCAGAACTCTGATTCTCAGCAGCAAAAGTCGGCACAGGACCAGCCGCAGCCGTCGTCACCTGCTCCCCCGCCGCCCCCGCCAGCTCCCCCTGCACACTGTGAGTCCCCATCATCAATCCACCACAAATATAAATCCCGCTTTTTGCCCTTCAAAACACACAACTCCATCTTAAAAACAATTACTGATGCAAGTCCTAAACAGCCCACCACTATCCTACTCCTCCTGGGCCTATATTTCAGCCCTACCACCATCCCTATCCCATTATGAATCCAACATACCCCATCAATGGCCCCGGCCCCTACGGTCAACATCCCCACCCACAGTACATGGCACAGCATCCTCAGGTTCCTCAGAACCCGAATCCTCCACAACATCCTCAGTATGCATACTCCATGCACCCAGCTGCTTATCCCCACCACCCGAGCTATGCCACATACCCCCAGTACCACCAGCCCATGATGATGTATCCCCCGACTCCCAGAGCCGGCCCCCAGACTCCAGACCCTGCCCAGCAGCAGGTATCGCCGACCCCGCAGTCGGCACCCGTCCCCCCACAGATTCCGTCCGTCTCAGCCGTGACTGGCAATAAACGGAAGAGAAAGGAATCTGGTCGCGGAGACAAAGGCTCGGACGACGAAACCGCCGCATCTAACAGCGACGCAGGACGCGCTCAACAGTCCTCTCGTGCCCAGCAGCCCATGCCCACCGAAACCAAGAAACGCACAAAGACTGTACGTATCATTTTCTTTCTGTCCTTTGAATCGCGGCTGATAGCATTCCTGTTCAGCAACGTGCCTGCGACTCGTGTCGAAGTCGAAAAATTCGCTGCGACATCTTGCCAGAGACGGTAGGAAAACACGTCACCGGGTCCGAGTTACCTCACTGACAATACAACTCAGGATCCACCCATCTGTCAGCATTGCAAGCAGTATTCATTCGAGTGTACATTCTTCCTTCCCATTACGGAGACTCGATTCAAGAAGAAGAAACTTGAAGAAGAGGCCGCCAACCAGGAAAGGGAAAAAGCGGCCGCTGCTTCAAGTTCAGCGACTGCTGCTCAAGAGCCCCAGGCGAAGCGTGATATAGGGATCATCGGTAGGTTCATAGGGCCAACAACGCCTTCTCTACTCTTCGCTTTTGTTCGGACTCATATAACACCGTAGGGCCGACTTCTCCAATTTACCTATTGCATTCTCAAGCTAGCGTCCATTCGAAGGTCTACGAAAACTATGATCAGCGCCATCACCACAGTTTCACCGTGGGCGAGGGTGGCGACGGTATGATTCGGATCCAAAAACCAACAACAGAAGAGCAACAGGTTTGCCATCCCAGACCCCTTGCTCATGTGGATTCAGAGGTCATCCAGACCTTGGTCAATGCCTATTTCACCGATGTTGCCCCCATCCTTCCAATCATCACCAAAGCAGAGTTCCTGGCAACCCCAAGTCCGCCGCCCATCCTTCTTTACTCAATGTGCCTGGTTGCTGCAGCGCGACGCGAAGTCGACCACGGTATCTTCGATTCTATTAGACATATTGTCAATAGTATCATCAAGGCCGACGATGTTCTCTCGGAGGCGAAGCTTGTCAACGTCCAAGCCTTGCTTATTCTTTCCATGACTGGCGATTGCCACTCACAATTCGTCCCAACGGCTTTGTCAGCCCTGTGGATCAGACTGGGAACTGCTATTCGAATGGTACGTTGATATTCGCGACTTCTTTTTCCTTCTTTCCGTCTTTGTTTTTGGCACCCCTTGTGATTGGTTCAGTTTATCTTGACATGGGTATTTAGGCACAGGACTTGGGACTTCACCGAGCGGAATCTGTAAAACATGACATCGAACAACGACGTCGTCTCTGGGCGGCATGTCTTATATCGGACCGTTGGTAAGATTCGTATTTCCCTTGTTAATGTGTTTGGAAAATGCTGATTCATTTCAGGGTAAGCATCGCCTATGGTCACCCATACCTGATAGACGTATTGGACTGTGATGCCCGTCTGCCATCCTCCGGAGACCCCAACGACCTCTACTTGGACGAGCTGGTGCGACTCAGCATCATATTAGGCCGAGTACAGAAAACCATATACACGTGAGTCGGACGGTTACGGACCTAATTCAAAGCAGCTTACAGAACGTCGTCCTTAGACCATCTGGACTCAATTTCACCACTGATGACATGCTATACGAACTACTCGCTGATATCCAGCGCTGGAAGGAGGGGCTTCCTGACCATCTGAGATTCAATGGGCCAGACACACCTCATCACGCTGGTACGTGACGATCCATGTCTGGGCAATTAACAGCAGAATCTTGATGCCGTTTCTCCACTATAGGTCTTCTTCACCTTCTTTACGCATGCGTGTGCATGATCTTTTGGCGTGTATTCATGCGAATCAGCTACACCGTTCCAGCCCATCTCAAATTCAGTTTGACGGTGGAGCAATGGACCGAATTGGTTACAATTACGGCGGAATGTATCGACTGGCTGGACGCCCACGAACGACTCTATGACGTGTGGTTATTGGTCGCATACGCCAGTACTTCCCTCGCCCTCGTACAGGTATGACAGTTTTTTTTCCTTTCCGAGCTTCAAACATCCTTCTGATAACCAGTCTCGTGATTCAGTACCACACCTTTATCCGAAGGAAGGATGCTGAAGCTCAAGGCAAACTGAAAAAGCTTCGGGATTGCGTTCGAAGATGGGAAAGTGCCATTTCACCTGATCATATGTCTACACGACGCAAGGTAAGCCTCCTTCATTCTCGTGTTCCGATCTATTCCCTCGGAACGGTTCTGCTAACTCCAAACGTTCGTTGCGTAGACTGCGGAAATTATTTCCTTGTTGTACGAGGCCACTCAGGGGCCACCTATGCCCATGGAAGCACCAGCGCTGAACCCGACTGGTGGGGTTACTGGCAAGCCACCGGTCATGCTTGATTATCGCAAGGATCCCACCAGGCCAGGTGGAGGTGTATTCATTGTCCAAGGAAACTCTAGCCGTGACGGGCAGTTCAAAGATGTTCCCGAAGGTACCATAATAAGTGCGTCTTCCGATGACGACGCTGCTGGCTCCAACGATGGTACGGCCTGGCGTCGTTCATCGCTCATGTTTGATAACAGCAGGGAGCTAACATACTCTATTTTACCTCTAGGTGAACAGTCTGCACAGGGTGGTACCGAGATCATCCCCCCAGCAACTTCGACGACTTCTGCCCCCCTTGTCAACTTCACTCCTCTCAATGTTACGGGATCTGCAGGAAGAGGGTCGCAGAGTTATAACGTCAACCCGGCGATGAACGTGGAAGGATCTCAATCCGGATCCGTGCAAGTTATGAACATGCTGGACGCTTCGCAGTCGGGAAGCTCCATGGCTGATCTGGCTCTCGCGGACAACGGGTTCTTGGAAGGCTTGCCTGGTGGGATGTTTGATTGGAGTGGGTATTTGTTCGGCTTCTAGCGTGTTTGATCTCTGACTTTAACCTTTCCGTGCAGATCAATGGGATGCTTTCTTTGCTCGATTTACGGGTCAAGGCAATGCGAACGCCTTTGGTGCAGGGAATCACCAGCAGCAAGAAGTCCAGCAGCAGCAGCAACAGCCACAACAGCAACAAGTCCAACAGCAGCGGCAGTACCAACCATCACCGCAGCAGCAACACCAACAACAACCGCCATTGCAGCCACAGTTACAGCACGCTCAGCATCCTTCATCTCCGCCTCATAATCTACCGCCGCGGTTCGCCACCTAAATCGTGTACATTGTATTACAACCCTGTCTCTTGGACTTCCCCGGACTTTCGACTCCTTTGTTTTTACTCCTGACATACTCCATTTTGCGTAGGGTTTGGACTAGCAGGCAGCTCGGACTGTCTTTCCCCCCAAACCCCCAGCTATTCTGTAAAATTAACCTACATCAGCGCTACTTACTGTATGTAAACCCGGCTCCCCGAATGAGATACCAGTGTGCAGAGCTTTGTACCTATCTCTTTTGTGTCGACTTTTTTTTAGCGAACCATTCCTAAGCGCCCCTCGACGTAGGCGTCGGGTAACCAAAGCTTTGATCATGACGCCATCATCTAATTCAAAAGGCTTGTGTTGGTTCCGCGGCAGACAGACCACACAGGCCGCCTCTTTCTCCACTTGATGCACGGCATTCACGACGTGGAGGCCAACTGTGGACACTATCGTTTGTTCTGATACTTCGTTGAAGGTTTCTGTCGTGGGGTCGTTGTTCACCACCAGTAGGTCTTTTTTGGCTCTAAACCTTGCCCTCGATCGGCTACTGATTTCGGATTGGCTTAGCGTAAATAAGAGCCCCTCAGGTTGGGAGGCATGAAACGGTTTTTCGCAAAGGCTTCCAAGCCGTTCGCGATAAACACCAACGTCAACAACAAGGCTTCAACGGAGGATGAAACGACTGAAGCTGGAGCTTCAAGACAGCAACAACCCCGTGCAAGTACGAGTTCGAATAGGTCGTCTGCGACGGCGACGGCGTCGCACACGACTCCGGGATTGAAGCCTCGCGATGTACTTCCGGCGGTCCCACATCCTCGACCGTACGACCATCTGGCGATCCTACCGACACAGAATGGGTTATTGATTCGGCCGTACATCCCTGGACACTCGAAACGGAGGAATCCTGTGTCTACGCATGTGAAGATTTCGTGGAGGACGGCTGAGATTGTAGAGCTCGAGGATGCGAGTGTGGCTAAATCTCCTGAAGAGGATTGGACGGAGAGTGTGATTGTCTATGGGATTGTGGGTGTGCTTGAACTGTTTTCTTGTGCGTTGCTTTTTGGTTTTTTTGTCAGGTAACCGTTCATCTACTTACTGAGGAGGGAAATTCCAGGTTCATATTTGCTGGTTATCAACTCGAGGGTGGAAGTTGGAAATGGTGTGTTCATTCATCGTTGGGCTCTTCACTTTACACTGAGGCCCTTCCAGTCCTTGATCCAGCCAATACTGTCTATCTATTGAAGGGTGTTACGGCTATTCCACTCGTTGAAGACCGCGCACGAACGGTCATATCCGCCCTTGCTTCAAGGAACAACGCCCTCGCCCGACCTTCCCTTATCCACAGCACCCTTACTTCGGATGATGTCCTCAGTGCAGGTGTCCAGTCCCCTCGAGAGGGAGAATCTATGCCCAGGTCGTCTTCACCAAAAGTCCAATTCGCAGCGGATACGGATGTCAAGATCATGACTCCCGCGTTGACTCCCGTGGCTACACGCGAAGACGATGGGGTAGAGGAAGCACGTCTCGATCTGAAGGATGCGACTCTCCTCGATCCAAAGGATATCGAGAGGCCGCCTTCGTCTCAATCCATCCGCTCGGACATCTCCAGTCCTTCGTCCGAGAACTCTATGATCAAGTCTCCGGTGTTCAAAACCCTGGCTTCGCGTTTGTCGTTCTGGTCTCGTCTATCCAAACGTCCTCCCAGTGTCGCCCCTACGCCGTCGGAATTTGAGTTCCCCATGACGATGAACCCTTCAAGCATCAGTGAGGAGAGGGAAGTGTTGGATAGTTTGATGGCGAAGGAGGAACCGCACAAGGTTGTTGAACAGATCGTTCAGGCAACTGCACCTCCGCCGACATCCAACGAAGAGAAGCACAGAGAGCTAGAGGAGAAGGTTGTGCGGGAGTGTATCAGTCAGTTGACAAAAGGGTGTATGTATTGGGCGTACAACTTTGGTGAGTGGACTTTGACGTTGCCGACGTTTAAGTGATTTTTCTGAACCCGCTCTTTTAGACATAACTCGGTCGCTTCAACACAAGCAAGAACAGATCGCCAAGTCGCAGAAGCAACATGAACTGCTACACGGTCTCGGTGCTCTCCCCAAAACGGATTCCGGAGTCTACTCGCCTTATCCTAAGGATGGGGAGAAGGTTTCACCCCTGGCCGAGCCCTACCCCACCCTACCGCTTTGGAGACGCGTCGATAGACAATTTTGGTGGAACGAATGGATGGCAAAGCCTTTGGTTGATGCCGGACTGCATTCCTACGTCCTTCCCCTAATGCAAGGCTATTTCCAACCGGCGGTGTTGACTGTTCCACCCGGTCCAGGTGAAGAAGAGCAAGAAGATGTGATAGTGAACTATATCATCATCTCTCGCAGATCACGACATCGCGTCGGCCTGCGGTATCAGCGAAGAGGCGTTGATGACGAAGCCCAGGTCGCTAATTTCGTAGAGACGGAGACTATCATGAGAGTGGAGGTGAGATTCTTGCTTCTTCAGTCCTTCCTTGACATCATGGCTAATGAATTCGCCCGTTATTCTCAGCGAGAGAAGCGACAGAATATCTTTAGTTACGTCCAAATCCGAGGATCGAGTGCGTTACTATTTATATCGGACCCAGGGAGAGATGGGCGCTGACCGAACGTACCCCCACAGTTCCTCTGTTCTGGACGCAATCCGGCTATAGCCTGAAACCGCCACCTGTGTTGGAATCTGATAGAACGCATCAGCAGCACTTGGATGCACTTTCGAGACACTTTAAGAGAACAATCCCAGTCTATGGACCGCACGTTCGTGTCCTTGTATTCTATTCTAACCAGTAAAGCTAAATTCGCTCATGGGTGTTCTAGACTATTGTTAACCTCGCAGAACAAGGAGGTCGGGAAGGGCCAATCACACAGGCGTACCGGGAATATGTCGTTGAATTTGATAACAAGGATGTCCAGTAAGGCTACCTTTCTTCTTGTGTCAGTGATTATGCTTATCGAGCTTTTGATAGATATTGTGAATATGATTTCCATCAAGAGACGAAGGGCATGAAGTATGAGAATATCAGCAAACTGGTCGACTCGATGCAGCGTGTCTTCGAATCCCAAGGGTGCGGTTTCGGGCATCTTGATCTCTCCCCCTGACATTCTAAATTAAGCACAGGTACCTTTGGATTTCGGATGACACGGTCCTATCCCATCAGAAGGGCGTATTCCGAGTCAATTGCATCGATTGTCTGGACCGTACCAATGTGGTGCAGGTATGCCTTCCATATCGTACTTCTTTTGTCCACAAGTCGTGACTCCATTCTAGTCGGCATTTGCCAGATACGTTCTGAATCAACAGCTAAGCGCTGTCGCCTTGTTAACGCCTTCTGTGACTGGAGGCATTGAGACTGATTTGATTTTTAATGATGGTATGTTGTCCCGAGCTATTCTATTAGATACATCCTTGATGCTGAGGGCGTTTAGTCTGGGCAAACAATGGAGACGCGATCAGTCGAGCTTATGCTGGCACTTCTGCTCTGAAGGTGCGTGGTTGCTAGAAATTTAGAAGACACTTCCAAAATGCTAACTTGTCCATTTGACAGGGTGACTTCACTCGGTAAGCACAGGATGTTCAGCGTCTTTCTGACAGTGGCTGATAGGCGAATGCAGAACCGGAAAGCGGGATCTGAGCGGGATGCTCAACGATGGTGTTAATTCGCTGGCACGGTAAGCCATTGTCTTTCGACTGACCACTGTGTACCTCATTCAATCTCCTTAATCTAGAATGTACACCTCAACTTTCAGCGACTGGTTCTCCCAAGCCGTCATCGACTTTCTGCTCGGCTGCCGAACAAAGAGCGTCTTTTCGGAGTTCTTGCTTAGGCTCCAGACGACGGACCCGAGAGACCTTATCAGACTTTCTAAGATTCGGGCAGAGGCTATTGCGACTGCGACGTCGCGCGTGCTTCCTGAAGGAGAGAGGCTGATTTCTGGGTGGACGTTGTTTGCTCCCGAGGAGTTGAACGCCAAGGTTGCGGAGAAGTTTGAGGAGAAGGTTTTGTTGTTGGTGAGTTTCCTTATCTCCTGCATTGCGTTATCAGAGCTAATGTGGTTTGAATAGAGCATGAGAGCTTTGTATATTGTCGTAAGTTGATATATACTGACGCCTCACTGGTCGCCATTTACTGATGAAGACATCCGAAGAGCTACGATTATACCCTGGAGAAGGTCAAACTATATACCCGTGTTCCACTAGGAGATATCGTCAGTGTCACGAAAGGTACTGAATCCTTGGAACCTTGTTCAAATGAGCGATATCTGATATGCCGCCAGGCGCCTACATCCTATCACCTCTAGAAGAAGCCAGTCGCGACCCGGAGCAGAACTATGGCTTTGTTGTAACTTGGCTCACGTCCCACCAAGAGTCCCGGGCTACAAGCTATTCCGTCCGAAATAACCTGGATTTGGGATCCCTCTCTGCTCCCACATCGCCCACCACGCCCGGCGGTCAGACGAGCCCACGTTACCCTATCCCTTTGAAATCGCCGGTGGGCGGTACTACCAGCCACTCCCAGCCTTCGAGCCCGATATCCCCGACAGCACCGGGACCTCTTACCTCTCTGATCGCTCGAAATTTGGCGTTGAAGAGGAACAATACACTGCCGAGCTCGAAAGGGACGAGCACAACCGCTGCCACGGGTTTAGCGGCGCTGGGGAACAGCACGTATATTGGTGCTGCTGAAAAGTCGTTTGCGGCCTTCAAGGTGTTGCCGATTGATCCTGCCAGGATTCGAAGGTCGAGCAGTGCGTACTCGGAGATGTCGGATGAGTTGAAGGAGGCGTCGAACTGTAGGGAGGCGGCAGAGATGATTGTGGATACTATCCAGCGAGCTTGTGAAGATGTTGGGAATGGGCATCCTGCGTTTGTTATCGAGGAGGATATCGTTAGGTGAGCTTTTGTCTCATCATCTCGCATGTTGATCTTGTATTAACTGATTGGAACATTTATAGTCTTGCGGAAGCACAGCGTATGACGAGTGTGTATGCGAAGATGGAGTATGGGGTCAAGCGACTGTTGTGGTTGGGAGGCTGAGCGCTGAGGGTGATGAAACGTTCCTGTATCATCTTCGTGATGATAGTGATTCTTCATGATAATAATCGTGTACTGATGACCATGTATGTATTGACGATACGGCTCCTGTGGGCCTACTTATCCGCATGGACTTTTCGAGGCCTATTTCCTTACGATCTGTAATGTATATTAGGGTGTTGTAATCCTTCTTCCGTCTTGTGACTTGTGATCCGTCGAAGAGAATGCGTCATTGCGGTTATCTTCTTCCCTCCTTCCTTCTTGGATACGGCGATAGCGCTCAGAGATTATTCGACGGATGTCTTCCTTGTGTGCATGCTCTGCATACAGGAGTAGATCAGAGGACTAAATTAGGGACGTTATTTGTTATGCGCCGGTGACTTACTTGAATGGCATGAGCGGCAACTAAGTTGATTGGACTGACAGATGCACAAGGAGAGCCGATGAGCAAACGGTGCACATGCAGTCCGAGAGGGCCTTGTTCGTAGAAGGGGGGAACGGGACAAGACAAGCAGTCAACTGGAATGTGATTTGAGGTGACTGACTGTCCAGCTTGCGTCTAGTTCAGGCTAGACGTTATATGGCAGGCAGGTATAAGTCAAAGTCGGATAGGCTCCGAGACGTCGACGAATGCGCGAAGCTTTCCTCCGCCAATAGAAATGAACCCAAGCTCGAAATAGAGTTGGTATTGACCCCAGTGAATCATCCACGACACCAGCCTGCGGCGTGTCGTAATGGCACTTCATTTCAGCATCTTGATCGAAGACTGTCGTTACAGAAGTGCGGTCCCTTGGAGAGAAATGAAAAGAGAGGCTTTTGCAGTCGCGGTCAAGATGATTGTTGAACTCGGTCGCCTCATGGTGGGCAGACTGCGGCTGAAACAAGTGATGTCGTGTTCTTTTGCGTTCTTGGAGAAGTGTCAGAGCCAATGGTGACGTGTGGGTGTTTCTTCTGTTGAGTGTAACCCTTCTCACAGCATGGAGGTTATTGCAAGGTGTCGTGGGTTATCTCCAAAGCAACAGAAGCCTGTCGAGTGTCGAAGGCAGTCGAGCATAGCGAACTCCGGGGATTTGTTTGTTTCTCGGATTTGGTCGGACGCAATAGTGAGAATCGAAGTTGGTGGTGAATGGGGATTTTTTGGGAAAGGGTTGGTTGCTCTTGTCGATGATGTGCCCACATCCTATACCCAACTAATTCTTTTCAGCTTGCCCTTGTCTCGCCGCCACTCGAAGCGTGTATCATACCCGGCATTCCGCACACCCCATTCAACCGCTTTTATGCCAGCGCAGTCCTCAGCATTCACATCTGCCTATCCCTGATCGCACGCTGGACGTTCTAAGCATCCCACACAGTCCTTACATCCAGCTACAGTCCTTTTATACACAAAATGGCTTCAGCAATGCTCGCTCCGGCGCCTGGAGGTCCAGGAAGAATATCCCAGCTGCTCCCGACCGTCAAGTGTTCCAACTGCAATCAGCCCGTACCCCTCAGCGAACTCGGAGACCACGTTTGCGCACCAGCACCCCCAGTTCCAACCCTACCAAAGCCCTCGATTTCACCACAAGGTGCCAACGCACTCTTGCCAGACAGACTGAGGGGTCGAATTCCGTCGCCTGGAGGCCCGCCGAACCCGAACGGCCAGCCATTCGCAGCACCACCGCCAGGCCCTATGCCCCCGCCCCAGCAACCGCGAATGGGATCAGCAGTAGATCGACTTCGAAACCCCAACAATGGTCCTAATGGCCCACCACCACCACCGAGATCAGGACCACCTATGGCTGGGGACAGAGGACCAGGCTCCCCGCCAATGCAGCCACCACCGCTGATAATGGATGGAGGAAGGGCGAGGAACGCGTCGATGTCAGCGGGCTACGGGCCTCCGCCACCGGTGCTGGGAGGAAGGGATAGGGCAGCTTCGTACAATGCGCCTCCACCCATGGACCCACGATTCCTTCCTGGTCGGATCGGCGGTCCTCAACAACAACCCAACTCGCCCCCTGGTGCTGGACCTATCCCTCCCAACCAACGGAGTCCAGCCGTGAGTCCTCGTTTGCCATTCAATGGTCCACCAGGGCCAGTGCCCCGAAGCGGACCTTCCCCTTCCCCTTCGTTCGGCCCAATGACGCGCAACGTGCCTTCACCGGCTCCTTCCATGGGTCGTGGCCCTCCACCGAGCGCTTACCCTCCTCGAAACGGCCCTCCACCGCAAGGTCCTCCACCTCCAGGACCACCTCCTCCGGGAGGTCCGGGTATGCGACCTGGGATGCCGCCTCAAGGCCCGCCAGGAGGCCCACCAGGCATGCGACCAGGAATGCCTCTTCAGGGTCCCCCACCGCCGATGGGCGGTCCTCCTCCACCTCCAGGCGGTCTTCCGAATCGCACGGCAAGTCCATTCATTAACGGTCCACGAATGATGTCCCCGGCGCCTGGTGGTCCTCCAGGTGTACCCTTTGGTGTTCCCCCACGTTCGTACACACCAGGTGCTCCACCTCCAATGATGCCACCGCCGCCTCCGCCTGGACAAATGATATCCGAAACAGACATCGACACCAAATCAGGTGGGGAGGCTGGAATGGCAGGTGTTGGGCGCCGAGGATTCGCAGCAGCCGCCCGTGCCGCTATGTTTGTTGCACCACTCAATAGGTCTCTTGCCCCGCAACCCCAACCGCCCAATCATTTGCAGGCGCCGTCGAGCCTAGGCAAGTTACATCTATTTGATGCTGATCCTGTTCCATCATTAGAACTAATGACACATATAACAGCAGGTGATGCGCAAAGCTCTCTTCCACAGCCAACGTCGCCTCTAGCACAGTCTCACTTCCCCGAGTCCCGAGATCCTTCCAACGATACAATGGCCAAAATACCAAACCCGCCTAGCAGGATCGACACATCTGTTGAGAATCCTTCGATATCCCAAGGCAAGAGCCCTGTCGATCGTGACAAAACACCGCTCGCAGGCTCCAACACTCCAGCCTCGCCTTTCGGCATTCGCCTTCCTTTCTTCGAAAAGCTGAAGAACAAGGGGCCATCTTCCAACTCCCCCGAAGCGACGCCGACTGCAGCCAAACCTCCTAGTGACTTCCCCGACGGTTCCAGCAACGCACACAACCGCACGATTAGCAAGGCGTCTGAACGAACAGAATCAGACTATAGTGGACTTGCCTACGCAGACTCTGACGACGATGATGATGCCAAGAGCGGAACAAGTGGTTGGAGTGGTCGAGGTAGGAAGCAATCGTTGCCTGCAACCCCCATGCCAGCGAACGCAGCCTCCATTGCCAGAGCAGCAGGTGACGACTACCGAGGAGATCCCACTGAGAAACGCAGAAACCATTCGCGCAACGGTTCCGAGTCGTCCGCGTATTCATCGTCCTCGAGCGTCGAGTTGGGAAGGAAGAGGACGAACTCGTCCGCGATTGCGCACGCCCTGGGTTTATCACAGACCCCACCGAGCGAGTATTCTAAACTTGGTGGACCAGGGTTGAAACCTCTGGGGAGAAGTACAAGCAACAGCAGCAGTCGAAGCGCCTATTCACGTACCACAAGTATGGCTCCTGGCAACGGACCAAACGCCTTTGATCTTCTCGAGCGATCTCTGTTGAAGGATGATGACAAGGCAACTGACCTTGTCAAGAGTAAATCAACTAGTGCCGCTCACAATCGTACGAGGACGGCCAACGGTACAAGCATCAGTGCCAGCGTGCGAGGGACAGAATACACAGAGTCTGACGATGGCACTGTGGGCCTCGGATACGCCACGACCCAACGAAGCAAGACAGTACAGGGCGTTACCTCTCCCGAGTCCAAGCCCATCAAGTTGCCAACTCGTTCAAAGACGACCATCGCGGAGGATCGAAGCTCGACTGTCGAGGCACTTAGGGTGAAGAAGCGTGCCAAAGTCTGTGTCAAGTGTAGGAAACATATTGAAGATGGAAGGTGGATTCAGGTGGATACTGGGAGCATCCTGTGTGAGAGGTGTTGGAAGAACATGTATCTCCCCAAGGTAGCTATTCTCAGCATATCAGTGATCCCTGATACCCATGCTGAAATCTTTGACAGTGTCGGCGCTGTAACTTACCGATCGAGAGGCAAGCGGTCTCCTCCTCCGATGGTCAACTCAAGGGCAAATACCATAAGGAGTGCTTCAATTGCCATACATGCAACGTACGTCACCTTTTAATCTTGTGTTTCATCGACGTTCAATCTGATCCCATTTACTTTGCCCTTCATCAGAAACCGTTCCCCGACAAGACGTTCTATGTGTTTGATGGCAAGCCCTTCTGTGCCTATCACTACCACGAGGCGAACGATTCTCTGTGTGCCGCCGCTCGTTGTGGTCAACCGATTGAGGGTCCATGTGCGGTCTCGCACGCGGGTGATAGGTATCATCCAGAGTGCATGACGTGCGAATATCCCGGGTATCCCGAATGCCGTGAAAGGCTCGAGGAATACTGGGAAGTCGATGGAAGGATGTTGTGCGAGCAGCACGCGACCATGTCGAGCGATAACGATTACGATTCGCAGTGGGCATCCAACTCCAAGGCGATGAAGCGTGTTACGAGGTTTATCGATTTAACTGGGGGCGCTGGGAACAATAACGACCCTGCTGCCCAGGATAGTGATAGTGGGTTAAGATAAACCTTATACCCCCTTTTTAATTCCTTTATTGTGATCTTTTCTGGGACGGTTTGATTGGAAGATTATCTCTTCGAGCTTCGTTTAACTCACATTCCCTACGTCTGTTTTTGACATGTCTACCCCCCATCCCCAAAGCTAAACTTCTACCCCTTCTGTTCCTGCTGCTCGTTTAAATCTTTTGCGATACCTTTTTATATCCTCGTTCCTGACATTTTGACCATGTAAAGTTTGACCTCGGTTCTTTCCTTCTGCGTTGACTCTGGTTTCTTTTGGGATTCTTACTGTTTCTTCTTTTCTTTTCTTTGTCTTTTTCTCTTCAGTTTCTGACATTCCTGTAAGCTATTCCCCAATCTGCTCCGTCTCTCTCCAACATGTATCCTATGCAATCTCTTCCTCCGTCTTTTGAGTTCTTCCAGATTCATTCTCGTTTCTTTTATCTATCTTTTCTATTTCCTTCATCTTTGTTTTGGTTGGGACCATAGTAAGTATACCGTAGTACTGTTTGATTCGCCGTTCTCTCCGCTCCTTAACTCGTTCCCTCCGCGTGAACGAACACACCATCTGTGTATCTATCTAATCTACAACTCGACTTTTCGTGATCTACATCGAAATATAATGACGCGTTTCTATGTATGGGGAGGAGGTTGGTGAGATTGTCCGAGTCTCCATCTGAAGGTGAGTACTTTCGAGTCCTTAGGACCTCCGAATCTGAATGCCTTGTAGCCTTGCTCCACGTAGCAATTATGACGGCGACAGCTCTTCGAGTCAGCGGAGAGCTATGCGTCCACGATTCTCTCATCACGAAATGGAGGCACCGAGCGGGTATCACTAGTCGCCACGCAATACCGCCTCTCGAAGGGCTTCCCTCGTGTAGAATCGAGGATTCGAAGGGGGATTAACCTCGCGGGACGTCACTACTGCTGCAAATCCCTTCTGGAATCTGGCTTAGTTTCCATTACTTTTGGAAGGATATGGTGCACGGAGTCTTGGGGTATGCCCTGATGACCCATTTCTATGGCCTTCCTTTTCGTAGGGAGACGTCGTTGGGTGACTCTTATAAATACGAGGGCAAAGTGGGAGTCCGTATGGATCGCGGGTGTCGCGGTATAAAGAGGAGGGGTTCTTGTGTCGTTAGGTACTCCTTTGGTTACTTGGCTTCGCGATCATTAAGAATGGTGAACTCGCTTTTGATTTTGGTGGGGTTCCTCTTGGTACGTCGCGTCTTTATTGTGGAGGGATATCAACTAAGTTAGGGCCTGGTCTAGGCTGTCAGCGATTTGGCGCTAGTACTAGTCTCTGCCGCTAGCACAGTCCTTTCGTATCGTGATTGGAATTCGTTGGGCTGCTTTAGGCGCGTCTGGTTTGGGGTAAACTCCTACTTGTGCTAACCTTTTTGAACCGGCTTTTTTACATAGGGATGCTGATCCCCGGAGACTGCACTACGTCGTAGGAAGTGCACAAAGCAGGACGGTCGAGAAATGCTTGGAGATATGTTCTGTCGGGGGATTCATACTCGCTGGCGTCGAGTATGGCATGGAATGCTGTGAGTGGGTTCTGGGTCGTTCATACGCTTTCAGCCTGGCGAACCTTTTTCTCAGATTGCGGCAACTCGATTTTATATGACTATGGGGCGCTCCCTGAAGAGGAATGCTCGACGCCTTGTTCTGGGAACAACAGCACCTTTTGCGGAGGTGTTGATGCGATGCAGGTCTTTCTCAAGGAGAATACGCCATATACGACTGGCCCTGCGACGATTGTTTCGACCTATGCCAGTGCCCCTGGTAGGACTTGGCACGTCACTGGGTGCTGGGTGTACGTCTGCCTTTGTCTGTGTGCTTGCCTGCTCGCCTCTTGACGTAGTTGTTTGCCTTTACCAGTGACGACATCACTTCTCGGAAATTACCTTTCTATCCCGGAGCTGATATTTTTGCAGAGGAGATGACGGTTGAGAAGTGCATTGATGCTTGCGCTATGGTTGGGTATACGAGTGCTGGACTTGAATATGGACAGTATGTGGTTGATGTTTGGTTGGAATCGAATTACACTTACCGATCCTGGAACCTTGGAATGATTCAGGGAATGTTGTAAGTCGTTTCGTGGGTGTTTAGCCATCATTCGTTGGATGTTCACCTTGTTTTGTAGGGTGCGGAGATGGTGTCCCAGATGGAGAACAAGACTCGAGTGGGTGCGGGATGCCTTGTCTTGGTGATGGATCGCAGGCTTGCGGGGGCCCTTACCGCTTGTTGACGTATACGTTAGCATCTAGGGGTTGAGACGGATTGGTTTTTGGCTCTTGTACTTTCCGGGGCCGTAGCTGTATATGCTTCCGAATCAGGACCCATCGTAGCTTATGCATATAACACCTTTTGCCTCGGACCAGATACAAACACGGGTATATCGATTTCGGGGAGACCTTGGTTATACAGAAACGTTTCCATTGTCGTTGAACTTATGCGAATTTGGCATCGATTATCTCCTTCGTCAAACCTTCTGGCCCATCCCTGACTTCTATCACCTTGCTCACGTCCGCCTGTATAGTGTCAACAGCAATGAATCAGTGGAATCATTCAAGTCTGGCCTACGAACGCACCGTGTTCTGGAAATTCAGCAGGGCACTTGCGTGAAGCGTGAGCAACCCGATTTCGCTGGATACGGGTGCCCAGTTGATCAGCACGAGTGGGAAGGACTTTCTCCCGTCCTTGTGCTCGAGCTCATATGATAGGACGACGTAGCGAGGAGAGTTCTCTGGTAGCTCTAGAGAGCACAATCAAGAGTCAGCTCTGCCTACCGTTCAAACTAAGGAGATCTCCAGATACACACCTTCTGCAAGTTCCTCAATGCTAATATCATCGAGTTGCTCAACCTCCTCCATCGCCAGCTTCGCCTTGTTGATCTTGATGACCAGCGCTGCGCTTCCAGAGTTTCGCCTGGCAAACCTGAACTTCCTCAGTGAGTCCTTGATGGACTGGGGGATATCGACGGTTTGCGACTAGATCTTTATTGTCATTCCTGGTGTTTATGGCCAGTGCATTTAGGGAACTCGCCATTGTGTGGATGAAGGGGATGAAGCTGCTGTGGTTGTTGAGGACAAGGTGCGTTGGCTCATGACGACAGGGGCACTTAACGGGGCTTGTGATAAGATAAGATGGTGATTTTTGATCTTATCTGTGCCGCGTATGTTCCTGCAATCGCGTTGGTTTTCTTCAAATGAACACTCTGCTTGCCAATACCCAACCAACACCGGTAATTTAGTAACTGGCTAAGGCTCACCATTGACTATATAATTGGCGTCGTCGAACAGTTGGGACTCGAAGCCAATTTCCAGCGCCATGGCCTCCCGTCAGGCTGGTGGACATGAGATATCCTCAGGCTCCCCACTTCATCCCACCAACCTCGGTACCGACACATTCCGGTTTGACACTGGCCGCCTGAAGGAACGAGGATCACTGTATGTAGTCCAGTGTCTCCGACGGTCTATTGCCATGCTTCAAGAAGGCCTCACCTCGTCCCGCACATTCTAGTAACACGGCATGACTGTGAATTCAGCGTTCCCAATAATGATACGAGGATTTCTCCCCCCACGGCATATTCGACCATTAGTACTTTGACTGATCAAAAAGCATTTCGATCGTCAGGGAGCGCGTTCTGGAAGATCTGGAGGAAACGCGGAAAATGAGGGAAAGTTCATTTGGCATAGTCAGAAATTCAGGGGCGCCCTATATATTAGATAAGTATTGGCTGATCGCATGCACTGGACACCACAAGGCATTTTCGCCCTCACCACCAACCTATCACCAAGCCACCTAAGACCTTCAACCCTATTTTGAACTTATAGACCTAGTTGGCGCGATGAACCGTGGTTCCCTGGATGAAATTGCAGCGACCTTGCCTTTGCCACTCTCTGAAGACATTGCAGTTGCCCTTGGTACGTGAAGTAGGCTATTCAGGCATTTGTAGACTGGTTGTCTTATCCGAATCACTCTGGTGGATAGGGCTGAAGCGTAGCGCGTTGGGACCCGACAAAGAGCCTAAAAGCCAGGTCGAAATTATGCGCACGATAGACATATTCGTCAGTTTGTATCCCTTGTCAGCGTTCCATCCTTATACCGCATCGTACAGACTTCACGAATAAAACGTGAACACGAAATTCAACAAGACGTGGTCTATTCTCGATTTGCTGCACTCTATCTGCCAGCCACTGTCGACAAGTTTCTAGACCCTCCACCCCTTCCCGCCAATGCTCCTTGCTACATAGCTCCAGGGGTGAAGCTCACGAACGAGATGTACGCACTCAAGGGCCCCTATACAGACATGATAATTCAAATCCATCACCTACCATACTTTGCCAAATACCTTCGTTCTTCGCACCCAAATGCTGCCAACGGCAAACGTTTCACGGAAGTGCTTGCCACCCGCCTGGCCGACCTCGCCCCTCTGTTCGAGTCGCGACTTTCACCATCAGCCCGTAACGTTTCGATCGAAGAACGTACATCCTACAAGAACCTGATCGGGGATGTGTGCCAGTTGCTGAGTAGCATTCTAGTTGATATGAGCAAGGAGAAGGACAGGGCACAAGCGATCGTTGCTCCCGCCACGAAAGCCAGACTTATCCCGTTCCTGAAGAAATGGGCCTCCCGCTATCCCCGAGAATTTGTTGGGGACACGACTGGGAGGACTGTACTACTGTTGGAGGAGAATATTGCGCTTCTGAAGATGGTGCAACCCATGCGCCGAACTTTCAAAGGCTCCGCTGGGTGTGCAATGATCGGGTGTCCTGCGACCAGTAACCTCAAGGCCTGCAGCCGGTGAGTCGCCTCTCTTCCCCAGTAATGTCCGCGTAACTGAGCAACCCCTCACAGTTGTGTCACTACTCGCTATGTCAGTCCTGACATTTGATCCAACCGGTCCTTGCTGGCAGTTCCGCTAATTCTTCCTTTGCAGTGCTCCCCAGAACACCAAAAAGCACACTGGAAATTCCCTCTTCACCCACACAAGGAATATTGTCATCGAACGGAGTACTAACTCAGGCCGGCCTCTACAACCAATACCACGGGTGGATGTGAGTGGCATGGTATACGCTTATGCCACAGAGATTAACAAAGGGAAGTTCTTTGATACAGGATGGAAACAAAGGCCTTGTGTCCTTTGGTCGACATAAAGCCTTTCGACACAGTTTCTCGATATTTAGCTGTACTATACAAGTGGAACATAACATCTGGGTTCATCCAATTCTATTTTTTGTTTACCTTCACCCTGCCCTCAGACGAACCCATGCCGACCCGACTTGGCTTCCCAGAGTACCAACACCCACCAAAAATGGCCCTCATAACCGGCCACTTTACTCTTGTCAACGATAGGCACCATCGCATTCCGCAATATCGCTACATCCGAGAGCCTCACGAAAAATCGACTGCCAAAACAAGCCCCCCTATCATCATCGACACCATTAGCACCACCTACCCCTCCGAAGGCGTCTCCATCGCCGAGCTCGTCTGCACCGATATCTTCGATCTGACAAGATTTATAGCGGGAGGAAATGACTTGGTGATGAGGCGGAGCGGGCCTAATCCGATCAACTTTCGAATCTGCTGGCCAGGCTACCACCCGTCACCCCCATTCGTCGTCGAAGTAGCATCCGGAAATGGGCAGTGGGAGATTACGCGCGCGGAGTTGGCAAAGGACATTGCAATTAATATTGTAAAGTTCTTGGGTATGTTGCGTCAAGACGCGATGATACAAGGGGCCGACCCGCGATACAGTCTCTATGGCCTACCCTCAGATGCCGAGGAGCGTCTTCGCATTGTCTGTCTGCGCAACATTAGTGGTAGAGATTGGCAGGCAGATATCGACTTTTGCCCTTTCTGAAGGAGTGGTATCCACTTGGATTTTTACGCACACTCTGCATCTCGACCAAGTGTAGTTCTGTCCTTGGACAGGCCAGAATGGCTTGTATTTTAGAGTGTAAATTATGAGACACAGACTTTCTTTCCCGCTGTGGGATCTCAGCCATGAGGCGGGCACGACATTGGTTTTAAGCGCCCATTGCCGAGCGGGGTTTGATTTTGCTTCGCAGGCGCTTCCTAGGAAATGGAGTTGCAGTCGGGGCCGTACCCACCTCGCATTTATGCATCTCGATCAGTGTTCTCAGAGAGAATCTGGGGGTACCCGTCACACAGACGAAAGTGAAGGTAAACCTGATAGATCTGTTGGAGCTCAGCCCGTCAACGAGCTAACAAGTATAAGGATACTACACGGTGTCCCATCAAAGGGATTCAGCGAAAGGGAACTGTATCGTGTCCTCCCCACTTCTTTAGAGGTACCCTCTGCCTTTCCTCCTCAAAACCTGCTTCGCGGCTGCCTCGCCCGCCTTGGTTCCCTCATCAGAGGCGAATTGGAAATGAACGCCGACGAAAACGCGGGAGTCACCGTTCTCTTTGGCCGCCTGGGAGAGAGAGGTGAAGGTGCGACTGATTGGGCCAACGTTATTGAACATGACATGGCTGGTGAGGGTGACTGGCGGGTCGAGTTCATCACTGCCGAGGTGGTTCCTGAGAACCTCGACTGCACTACCACCGAAGACGGCGTGTCCTGACAGGTAATCTTGGTGGCCTGGGTTGGGGAAGAGAGGCTCCCACGACGGGTCCCTGAGACTGTTTCCAGATTTGAGGAAGACGCCAGGGTAATGGAGGGCTGTGATAGGGCGCCATGCGTTGTACTGCAGAATACGTCAGTAATTTCTTGGTGAAAAATCTGAGCAGTTCTCCCACTCGCCTTGTTCTTAGTGTGCGTCGAAACGATAGCAGCATTAGCAAGGGCCCAGTTTAGCTTGGCGTAGAACTCGGCGGACTTGAGGACGCTGTCCTTCAGGGAGTCCCCGATGATAGTAGTGGCATATCGATTCCACGCCGTGATGGAAGACTCGAGCCAGAAGTAGCCGATCTGAGAAAGCGTCAAGGTTCGTTCAGCGCAGAACTCAGTCCATGGGCTCTTACCTCTGTTTCATCAGCAGTGCGTGTGCTGTTGGTCTTGCTCCCCTTCTCCTTCACCTGTAGCAAGAATTTCTCGTAGCCATCATCAGTGGGAGATGGAGGAGGTCCCCACTCAGGGACCTTCTCGACGCCACCCCATGGTCGAAGCTGTCCGCCGTGCTGAGCCGCAGGGAATGGGTTGTTGGGTGGCGTGGGTTGGTACACACCAGGTGCTGGTGCCTGCCACTCGTAGCGTTTGTACTGACCTTCCGTTAGCCTCGTCGAGCAAGATTGAAAGTTGCGAAGACGTACCCTCCCGTAACCGTCTCCTGCACGAGCTCTCGTCACCTTTGCGGCGGCAGATTCGCCGATCCTCCTGGCAATGCTGCTCTCGGAAGATGTGGGGGTGATGATATCCTCAATCTCGGTAAGATAAGAATCAATCGTCTGATATTGGAGGTCGTATAGCGAAGCCAGCGCGTCGTGAGCAGCGTAGCTGACAGATAACTGTTGGACAGCCCTGGGATGTCGCGAAGCATCTTGGGCTGCGGCAAGGATCGCAGTCTGAACAAATGCACCGGCGTAGGCTTCATAGTAGCCACCCTGTCGAGGGTTAGTTGCGTTGATAGACCAGGTTGTTCTCAGGTTCCTAAATTGATGCCATAAGAGCTCAGAACAAGTGAAAAAAACTGACGCGTAAAGGACTTACCAGTACTGGACTATGTCACCGGGGTATGGGGCCGCTAAAGCTGTGCCAGCCGAGACGGCGAGTAACGCGAAGACAGCCAAGGTGCGCATCTTCAAGCAACCGAGAGAAAGCCCCTTTGTCGATGAGGAGTAGGAATCATCCCGATCCAGTATTTATAGAAAACGAGAATCAATGACTCCGTCTAGCATGCACTTTGTTAGATCGCCCAGAACTAGCATTTGTCCGAATCAAAGCGCAAAATGTTGTGCTTCCTTTCGGCGTCGCATTGGGAGAAGAGAGGACCGCGACATTGACAGGCGGTTCTTTCGGCAGATGCGATGTCGCCAGGTACTTGGGAATTCAGATTCTGCTAGGATTGCCTCCGTTCTGGAGGTTTTCGACGCGGTAGCTGCTGGTCCTGAAGAAAAAACAGGGGAGACAAGTCGTATCGACTTACCGCCATTTACCCCGAGCCGAGACTCCGCCGGTAAGAATCAGTACGACCTAGCACAAGTTTCTTTTTTCCTCTGCTCATCTGGTGACCGGTCAGCCCGCGTGATGGTTTACCTGGTGTCTTTCCATAGATCAGAAGGTCAGAAGCTCGAGTCGTCGAAGTTCTTTGCCATTTGGCAAATTAAGCAACGTGGCATTTAACATTCGTCAAGCTTGCGAAATTCAAGGCGGAGACAGAGGGAAGTGAACAGCGCACAGAAATCCGCCGCTGTCAGAGAGCAGCACTGAGCTGGAACGAATGGGGAAACCAGGGAAACCATCCAGGCTTTCCTTGAGAATGCAACAGGTAATCGGAAAGTCGTGCATCCGGGATTGGCAGATGGACATGCGTTTTAGCCATATCAGCGGATGTAACAGAGCCGCAAACGTGGAGAGAGAAGAGGATAGAAAAGCCATCCGATATCATCGGTGCACAAGTGTTTGGTTTCGCGAGGTCAGACAAACAGTTGGTTTTCACGGACTCACGGATCAGGATCACTTCGATTTCAAGTCCCGATAGCATTCGAGTCCGTTTGTTTGACTGGTATACTATGTAGAGCGCTAGAATACAAGCTAGGCGTTTGTGTCGTGTTTGTTTCTCTCTTCATCAGAGAAAGCCACACAGCCCAGCTACCCGAGCGATTACATAGGATGGCCTTAAGTTATAGTAACGTCTTGCCTAGGCGTGAATGGGCACCGTTCCTTCTATCGGTCCGCCATCCATCCACAAAAGTCCGACCATCGAAACAAAATCACGGCGGTCCCGGAAATTATGAAGAATTTGAAGGCCTCCTGGATAGAACTACCTCACAGGACTTTGCGCTTTTACTCGGTGAAGCATCGGTTCCAAGGCTCTTGGCCGTGTGCCATGGAACTCCCCGAAAACGTCCAAGGTAATTAAAGAACCATAGAGCTATGCGAAGAGAGCCAAGAGGAATGGTCATACGTGAGCATCTGAACGAGCATCTTAAGACTAGCCTTTTCGAACAAATACGTGTGTTTCGGAGACGTTATGAGATGTCATCCTCAGCTGATCACGACCCTCGCTTGTGTGCGGACATAGAACCTACGGGTATTATGCTCCAGCGAGAAGGCGAAACGTTCCAAGAAATATTTCTCTCACAGTTTTCTTCGATATACACACCGGGGCTCGTCAGTTCTTCACATCGCGTCCCTACTACCGGCGACCTCCACATCGGGTTGAACTTGAAAAGATATGGGGCATCCGGGACCCAATCCTCGACATGATCAGAAGAATACAGGACAACCAATACTTCCTCGAGGATCTTCGGAAAGATCCACGGCAAATGACTGCTGCGCATCCTGGGGGAGAGCGACTGGAGGGATTGACACAACCCCTCGACTCGGAAAGGATGCTTCCGTGTTCTCATGACGATTGAAAGAGAGGGCCACAAAGGCCCTTCCCGGAGCGGAGTCTGTCAGGTATTACTCTTCTCTTATAGGGTCGCATACAGTAGGCAGCGAGATCATTATAATATCATTCGCGAGCTCTGCGAACCCGCCGAAGGTGTGCACCTAATTCGCAAAACAATGTCTTATCCGTTCTTCCGTCCTCTGCTCACCTTCGAAAATGCAGCCTGATGTAGTCAGGCCCATCAGAAGATGTGTTGGAATGGCTTGCCGACATAGCCGCCGCACAAGTTGATGTGTTATGAGACTTCATTCTGATTTAGGAGGGCTACTCTGTACATTGGAGAGCATCAAACACCAAAGAAACACGAAACGGACAACAACTCGAGGTCAGACTGTATCCAGAGCCTCGAGTAGACTTTGCTCGAGTACAACTCGGGGCTTCAGCACCATCTCGATATCCCGCTTCATCACTCCAAGAAGATTATGGGGCTTCATCACCTCCTTCTGCAACCCAATCCCCGTCGTACCCACAACACGCTCGACAAAGCCCTTCGTTCTATTTCCCATAAATTCAAGCTCGTCATCCGAATCATCGGGCTCTACCGATCTCTTCTTGACGACAGACTTGCGTTTATCCTCGAATTCGTCTTCCATTACAGCAGAATTGAACGGCGTGTCGCAGGAGATGATGGCGAGGTCGACGTCGCCCGAGGTGCTGATTTCAGCCATGGCAGTGCGGAGGTCGTAGGCGACTTTGACGAGGCTGACAAGGGAGTTGCGAGCCTCATCAGGGCCACGTCTTCCGAGTGCATCAGCCTGGTAGCCAGCGATTGCCCATCCAAAGACGGACAGAATCTCGTGGAGGTCGTCAATTATATCTTGAGCCCAATCGCTGAACATATTAACCGAATCCCGGGTGTGAATTTGAGTGATGGTGGTTTTGGCCCCGCAGATGTTGTGGCTATCTGATAGGGAAGGATAAGGGGAGGCGCCCATGGCAATGTAGTTGGATAGCTTACCTCCAACTTTAAGCTTCGAACAAACGTCAACGAGAAATTCCGCAAAGGTGGCCTGCTTGGGATACCAGGCTTCGATGATAGAGTTGCACCAAAATACTAGAAAGATCTGGAGGACGATTTGAATGAGCAGAGGGTTCAGCATCGCCGTGGTGGGGATGTTCGTCAATATAGTCTCTACGGCCCGTACTCCCAACACCTTTCTAGCGCGGTCGTTTACACCTGTCGACACCGAGGCGTATCGACTGCCTCTGTTAGTGATGAACTTGGACAGGTGGGCGGAGGTTTGGAAGATGTCGTGGTTGAACTGGTTCATCATGCTAGTGACTTCGGTGACGGATTTGGCGACAAGGCCTTGCGCCCCTTTTCGTTCCCTCAGGATGTCGTCTTTGTGTTCATCTGGAGCATAGGAAAATCCAAAGACGAGAGCGCCGACGTCCTTCTGCTTCTTCCTGTACTTCGCGTCGGCCTTCCAGCGATCCGTATCGTCGACGTATCGGTTGCGGCGCTCGGCCTTGCGAAGTTTGTAGTGCGCCTGGTCGAGTTGGTCGTGTAGCACCATGGGTTCTTCGTATTGTGTCTGCACGACGTGGCGGAGTTGCTTCACTTGTCTCCTAAGATGAACTTTATCCTTCTCATGGTCCTCCACGACGACTGAGAAGTCATTTATCTGCTGTTTGAGGAGCCTGACCTGCTGCTCGAGTTGGGCTTTCTCTGCGACAAGTTGATCCCGCTCTTCTTGGGTCGACTCGAGCGCGTCCAAGGCATGTTCATATTCTTCCTTCAGCGCAGCGTCTGGCTCTGGGGCGCGTTTCCGCTTATCGTCATTGTTGGAAGGAGTGCTCCCGCGACTCCCAGACGCCTTCCGTTGCTGAGCAGCCTGGATCTCTCTTCGACGCTGTGCAGCAAGTTCTGTGAGACGCTTGGTCATGTTATCCGAATATTTTGTCTTCGGTGGATCAGGATCATTGATATGACAATAATCTGAGCCTTCCGAATCAGAGATGAAGGAACCAGGGATGGTGCTTCTGGTCGGGGTGGAGACGCGTGCTCTTAAGGAGCTCCATGATTGCAGGGATGAACCGGGCACCGCGTTGGAAGGATGTCGTGGGTGAGAGCCGTGGGAGGCCTCGCTGGGAGATGGTGGCAACCTTTTGGAAGACGAGATAATTGGAGATGAGCTGTTTGATGAGCCGGATGGTTCTGGTGCCTCTGGGTCCCCAATATCTGGAGCCAAATCACTGACATCACGACGTGAGAAGTAGTTGGGAGGAGGTTCAGGTTTGGGAAGGGAGCTGAAATGCGATCCTTTACCCAAACCAGTGAAGGAGTCGTCGGATGGTGGAGGATCCCAGTTGGATGGCGACGATTGCCCTGATGGCAAGTCCTTCCGGTCGGAAATGACCCTTAAACTGGTTCCCCGCAGTAGGACGGACCTATTCTTCGCATTTCTCGCACTAGAAGTCGAGGATGGCTTTCCAGCCCTGCCAGTGGGCTTGGTATTGAAGCCGCCGACCATGGGCGCATCATCTGAGGAATCGTCATCAAAGTAGTGGGAGGGCGTTTCTTCCTCGACGAGAGTTCGAAGTTGAAAGCCAGCAGAGGAAGTGGCCATCGTTGAACCCAAAGCGCTCGCTTTTGCAGTCGAGGGTGTTGGGAGTAACTTGGAAACCACGAGGCCAGGCTTCTGGCAACCTTGTCCTTCTATCCCGATTTAGGTCTGATTGACGTTCAAAACATAAGGTCATCAGGTCAGCCGTCCCTGTTGCGTATGCTTGTAAATGGTTGCAGAAATGAGAGAATATGGATGCTCACAGTGTCCATTGCCGTGACCAACCCCCAAGATCCTTGGTCAACCGAACAGGTATCGATTCGAATTTGTAGCCGAAGACGTGACAGACTGGCATGTGTTACATTGTTTTTAGCTATACAAGCGTGCAGGGGGCCAAAGACAATGTTCAGACCCGTCGTGGCTGTTACTGTCGATGTCCAGAACGTTGTCGTCGTCGTTCGAGGCAGCGTCCGGATGGCCGGAGGCTTCGGAGGTTGCCTGTTCCGGGTAAGGATGCACGTGATGTGACAGGGTTCGATCATGACGCTGGGACCTCGGCCCCTGCCGTCAGTCGACTGTTCCACGCAATTCCACGTCTGCAACGCTCACCTTTTCTCCTTATCTCTCTAATTTCTAACATCTTTCACAATGGGTTTCTTTGACGACTGGTTCGGCTGGGTTTGGGATATTTTGGCCTCGTTGGGTGAGCTCGCTCCCGTTGGAATGCTCAGAAATGCGGCAGCTAATTCGGTTTGCAAGGTTTGGCGTCGAAGAATGCCAAAATCCTCTTCCTCGGTCTTGACAATGCTGGCAAGACGGTATGTGCGACTCGAAAAATGCGAATAGCTATTCTCTAATGCCTCTGTGGCATACAGACTCTCCTGCACATGTTGAAGAACGACCGACTTGCGACTCTCCAACCAACACTTCATCCAAGTGCGTTTTACACGTAACTACTCGTTTCGAATAAGAACTGAAAATTCTCTCCTTACAAATAGCATCGGAAGAACTTGCCATTGGGAACGTCAAGTTCACAACCTATGATTTGGGTGGACATCAACAGGGTGCGTGGCTCCAACGTTTTCTGTATGGGAAAGCCGGGCCCTAACAGCTTTCCAGCCCGCCGCCTCTGGAGAGACTACTTCCCTGAAGTCGACGGAATTGTCTTCTTGGTTGACAGCGCCGACTTTGAGCGATTCCCTGAATCAAAAGCTGAGCTCGACGCACTTCTTTCTATTGAGGAACTCGCAAAGGTTCCCTTCGTCGTCTTTGGTAACAAGATTGATGCCCCTGGTGCTGTGAGCGAGGATGAGCTCCGACACCACCTTGGTCTCTACCAAACCACCGGCAAGGTTGGTCACTTTTACTTCACGGCTAGATGTTCAGAATGCTGAATCGTATATGTAGGGCAAGAACCCCTTGAGCGACATCCGCCCTATTGAGGTCTTCATGTGCTCCGTCGTCCAGAGGCAAGGTTACGCAGAAGGTTCGTCCCGTTACCCCAGTCTCTCCCGCGCCTTGTGCTTACTCGTCTCTCCGTAGGTTTCCGATGGCTATCACAATATGTAGGTTCTCCACGTTGCGTCTTAATTGAACACGTCCTAACGTTCCCTTCCAGATTTAAGCTGTCGTACCATCGCGGACAAGGCTACGTCGACCTGTCTCTTTACCGTAGACTTGGAGCCACCAGTTTTGTCGTTATGATATCATTACTTCGTTCACCCGTAGTTTACCTTCGCCCTATACACATATTTCCTTGACTCTCAGTCTTAGATTGTGTGCATGAACCGTGCCTTTAACCAACTGTCGAAAATCGCCCTTGGTAAAGTTGAGGTATGTAAAGCGTTTGACGAGTCTGTGGCCACGGTCATTTTACATGTGAATTGTTGGGATGGTGATGTGGCGTCTTGTAAAGTTCAGCCATGTCTGCTTTCTCCACGACCTCGTTCCCTTCATTCCGGAAGGTCCTCTTATTCTCTGCGGCTCTGCGGGTAGCCCTCATTTTGTACAGTGAATGGCATGACGCCCGCTCCCTGGTCAAGTACACCGACGTCGATTATCGCGTTTTCACCGACGCGGCATGGTTTCTCTCCAATCCTGGTCCAGGGGCAGCCAACAGGGCTGAAGGTCCTCTCAAGGAATTGTTTGGCGTCAAATTGGACTTTGGGAAGTAAGTGTGGACTCCATAGATCCTCGAACGCGTTACTGAAACGCGTTGCAGTCCGTATACAAGAGAGACCTACCGATACACGCCCCTCCTCGCCTGGCTGCTCACTCCTAATGGCTGGCTGCACCCTTCATTCGGGAAATACATCTTCGCGGCCTGCGACCTTCTAAATGGATGGCTGATATACAAGATATTGCTTCAATACGTCCTACCCAAAATCGTTGAACAACCCAAAGCGACGTCGAACATCAAGCCAGCTAGCAATGCCAGTTCGGGGACGAAAGCGGGCAAGGTCAACCCATATGTGCTGGAGAAGAGGCAATCGCTGGCGACGATTTACAGCGCCGTCCATCTGCTGAACCCTTTGGTCTTTTCAATTTCAACGAGGGGCTCTTCAGAGTCCATTCTGTCGCTATTCGTTTTGGCGACCCTGTACGCGGCCATGAAGGGCCGGTGGAATTTGGCTGCCATGTTTTTGGGTTTGAGCACACACTGGAAGATTTACCCACTTGTATATGGGGTGGGGACGCTTGGAGCGATTGCTGCAGGATCTTCGGGTCATGCCCGAGGTCTTTGTGCGATAGTATCCAATCTCGTAACCAGGAAAACTATCCAATTCACTGCATTGAGCGCGGTGACGTTCGTGCTATTGGGCGCTGGATGCTATGCTATGTACGTTCATCGCCCGCTTTTCTATCTCGCCGCAGATGCTGACGTTCAATATAGTTGGGGATATCCTTTCCTCTACGAGTCTTACATCTACCACCTGCGCAGGCTGGACCACCGACACAACTTCTCCCCGTACTTCTATCTCACGTACCTCACTTACCCATCATCCGACACCAGTGTCGTGGAGGAGCCTGTCACTCTGTTGAGCCAACTCCTCCACTCACCATTGACCAGCTTCGTTCCTCAGATGGGCCTCTCCCTGGGACTGGGCCTCCTGTTCGGAAGGACGAAAGAGGACCTGCCCTTCGCCTGGTTCTTGCAGACCGTCGCGTTTGTGGTGTTCAACAAAGTCTGCACATCACAGGTACGTTTCCACTCCAGCTATCCGCCAGTCCATGATTGACCTGGGTCCCCATTGCAGTACTTCCTGTGGTACCTCCTCTTGTTGCCCCTCCTCCTTCCTCGACTCTCCATGTCACGCTGGAAGGCCATGGGTTGCATCGTGGTATGGGCGGCAGCACAGGGCCTCTGGCTGAGTGAAGCGTATCGACTTGAATTCCTGGGAGAGAATGTTTACTTCCAGCTCTGGATTCGAGGTTTGATCTATGTCGTCGGCAACTGCTGGGTATTGGTGGAGATCATGAAAGCGTACAACTAGAAGTCATTACCGACTATAATTGCATCTTGTTTCCTTGGCTGCAAAGAACCCCAAAATGATGTACAATGGCATTGTCAAGGAGTTGTAACATACAACATGTCGCAATTAGACGATGAGTTTTTCAATGGCGTTCTTGACGGTCGTGATCTGGCTGTTCAATTCGCGGGATTCGCCAGTGGTGACGCTGGCGGCGATGACAGGACGGGAGACGTTGCAGGCACGTCCAAGGGCGGCCTTGGAGGGCACGAAAACGTAGGGAACGTTCTAGAGACACGAAGAGAAACATTAGTTCTGGGCCGAATTCAGCAGGAAAAAAAAGGTAAAACGCACCTTTTCTTCGCACAGCAAAGGGAGATGGAGCAAAATCTCCAGAGGTTCCGTATCCGCGGTCAACACGATGAACTCGGCGATACCTCGATTGAGGGTTTTGGTAGCTGAGGAAAAAAATTGGTCATTTGAGAGCAAAACAGAGGTGATAAAGGAAATGCGTACCCTCGTTAGCTCCCTTTTTCAGCTGCTTGTATTGGCCGGCTTGTTGGACGAGCTCGAGAATCTACAGCGCAAAAAAAAGGAAAATGAGAAAAACACATCGTTTCGATAAACAACGAACCTGGTTAGTCAGATTAGCGTCGGACAGAGGCCAGGCTTTTCCGTGTTCGGCAGACATAGTGTATTAAAAAGATTCTATAGGAGTGTTGACCTCACTGAAGATCCTTGGTCGGTTAGTGGAAAGGTTGCAAAGGCAAACTGAAGTCGCTGTTCGATTTTGGAATTTGGAAATTGAAAGGATTAGTAAGCAGTGATTTTCCCCTCCGCTTAGGGGCTCAGCGCACCTCCTTTGGTTTACGTCCTCCACGTCGAAACAGGAATGCTCTCCAGATCACCTCTGCGGTCATTAACACCTTTGACAAGATCCAGATATCTACAGACGCGACACAAAAGCTCTCTGGTACTCTCTGATGCGCAAAGGTCAACGATTTATGCTTTGGGAACGCCTCCAGGGAAGGCCGGAGTTGCAGTCGTGCGCGTTTCGGGACCGGATGCGTTGGAGACATGGAGGGGGATGGTGAAAGGGTCTGGCGGTGAGGTTAGGTTGCTCAGGTATCAGCTAAGAAGCTTATGCTGATTCTTTTCCGTAGGACACGAGACCACACCACAGCCATGGAAATTGAAACGATGTCGAATTGTTCATCCTCAGAACGGGGAAACTATAGACGACGGCCTGGCGGTGTTCTTCAAAGGTCTGTCTCTTCTTGCCTCTTAGCAGCTCGTGATGCTGAACGTCTGATACAGGCCCAAAATCATTTACTGCCGAAGATACCGTCGAGTTGCACCTCCATTCCGGCCCTGCTGTCATTGCCGCTGCCCTTGCTGCGCTCTCGACGTTTCCGACATGTAGACCTGCAGCACCAGGCGAGTTCACAAGAAGAGCGTTTCTGAATGGTCGTATGGACTTGACACAGGTGGAAGGACTGAAGGACCTGATTGATGCGGGAACGGAAAGTCAGAGGAAGATTGCACTGCGAGCTGCTGAGGTGTGTATTATTCCTCTCCCCGCGCCTCTGGGGATCCTCTCAGGGATTTGTATTACAGGGAGCCATAAGAGAGAAGTTTGATGAACTCCGGCAACGGATTATTTCTGCACTTGCCAAGGTGGAGGCTCTGATAGATTTCGGGGAAGGGGAAGAGATAGAGGAAGGCGTCTATGAAGATGGTCTGTGGTCGATTTTCCTTGTCGTATTATCCGTTTCGCCGATTGACATCAAACAATAGCTAGGTCCCAGGTTACAGAAGTGGTCGATATCATCAAGGGGTACTTGAATGACCACCGGAGAGGGGAACTGTTACGAAGCGGAATTCGATTGGCCATATTCGGCCCACCAAATGCAGGAAAGAGTAGCCTGCTCAACATCCTTGGTAGTTTCTGTCCTTTGTCCAACCACGCACCATACTGACGCGACGTGGTTAGCTCGACGCGAGGCTGCCATCGTAACACCTATCCCGGGAACAACACGGGACATCCTGGAACTGGCACTTGATATCGGCGGTCTCCCTGTCATTGTCGCTGATACAGCTGGACTTCGGAAAACAGACGACACGGTGGAACAAATAGGGATTGAGAGAGCAAGGAAAGCGTAAGCACACCCTACCCTCTTCTGCAGCTGCATCTCACGCTATCCCATTCCTAGCGTCGCCAATTCCGACGTTTCGATTTGTGTTTTGTCGCTTCCTGACCTACAAAATCTAACCGAAGATGGCAACAACTGGAAAGAACTCATCACGCCCAACACCTACTTCTTGTTGAACAAGGCAGACTTGATGCCCGCACAGTGGAGACCAGATTCTGCAGTCCTGAGGGAACTCGGAGTTGTGCAAGAGAGGATGTGGGTCTCAAGTCTGGCAAAGCGAGATGGCTTTGAGGTATTCTTGTCCGGCTTTGCGAGCGCTTTACAGAAGCAGTGCGTCTTTATTAAGTCTCATCCTTGATGATCACTATTCTGACCCTTCCTTTAGATTTGGGATGTCCGATGACTTGACGGAGGCGACACAAAGCCCCATCATTACTCGGCAGCGACATCGAGAAAATTTAGAAAACGCGACTCGATTCTTGGAGAGTGCGCTAGCCTATGGTCTGTCTCCCTTGCTCACTTCCGCAGAATTTAAAGACTGAACTTGGACATTAGGGCCCGATGACATCGTCTTCGCTGCGGAAGAACTCCGATACGCTGCCAATGCTATCGGAAAGGTAACTGGTGCTATTGGCGTGGAGGACGTGCTCGATGCAGTGTTCCGCGACTTTTGTATTGGGAAGTAGGACGCTCTCCCTTCATCCACCCTATCTACCTCTGGAACCCCGTCGTCCTCTGTCGTCTTCTTGTTTTAGCGCTCGGGAGCGGAAATTGAAACCTATTTCTCACGCCCCTATCTCATTAGCTCGAGCCTATAGGCGCGCATTTTCGGCTTTGTTCAGCTCTATCACTGTCGATCGAGCACCCATCCTCTCAATCGCTTTTGAGACTCTGCTTCCGTTTGGAAGAAAGGCATCACACTGACCCGCAATGGAGTCTTCCAGCGTCGAACGCTCCCGTCCGATGTACTTTGCCTATGGAAGCAACCTTTGGCTCGACCAGATGCGCCGACGTTGTCCTGACAGTGTTTTACGCGGCGTTGGTATTTTGCGTGACTGGTAAGTTATGTGAATTGGGATTTCATCAACAAAACATTTTCTCACCAAATGCTCCTAGGAAATGGATAATCACAGATCGAGGATATGCCAACATCGTCCCATCGCCCGGCGATCTAGTTTATGGCCTGGTTTTTGACCTGAGCAAGTCAGACGAAGATACGCTTGACGTATACGAGAATGTGCCGATCGCGTATGAGAAGGAGTACAAGGCGGTGGAATTTGGTCCTTTGGATACGAAGTCGAGCTCTGCTTTGGAGGAGGTGCTGATATATATCGACCACATACGGGTGACAGAGAACAAGCCAAAGCATGAGTATATTCATCGAATCAATAGGGGGATAGAGGATGGAATCAAGCATGGCGTTCCGGAGAGCTACTTTGAGAAGTATTTTAGGTCATTCATACCTGCAGACTCGGCTAATAATGCGCCGTAGTGTACTTAGACTATGTCATAGACAGGGATACCATCTTGGAGTCTCCATTTACGAATTGAGAGGGTGCTCGGGACATGCATTATGCCTGTCGTGTCGTCTGTATCCTGACCCTCAGGCTTCTCCGTTGTCTGCGAACTTCCTAGCACTTCAGCACCTGGATTGCGTTTGGTATGACTGCGAAGTGTCCTGTTCGGAGGGGCTGGATTGTGGAATTTGCTTGTCGTTCTCTGGTCCTTGGATTTTCCCGAGCGCTTGTTGGACCTGGAGACGTCTTCAGTGGGGTATCTCAAATGAAGGATAATGGGCTTGCTTCGTGTATGGTTTAGAGGAGGCACTGGGCTGTGGAGTAGATACAAGTGCGCGGTTCTACCAGAACTCATACATCAGGACAAATATATAAGCTTTGAGTGTACGTACCGTTTTACTACTCTGAGAGGACAATTGGCTGTTCTTCCTGATATTCACAATGGGGTTCCACTTTTTTCTTCGACCCATCTTAGTTGCAATTGGGACTTGGACTTGGGGGCCTTGGGTGAGCGAAGGAGTTCACGGGAGATCAAGGTTGGTTTCGAAGTATATATTCGCTTGGATGGTTCCTTTCGAATGTTCCGCAATGCATAGATACAGCACTGGAGCCCTTCAACTTAGGCTTCCATGCCGTCGAGCCTCGGGGAGCCTGAGATCATTGCCAAGCCCACATCCGGGCTTCCCGGAGGACTTTGCCAATCACAGCCAAATACAGATGTTGCATTAAACGCTCGACAATTTTCTTTTCTTGTTTCTTCATCGCAGCCTCTTAGACAGTACCAGCCCACAGACTCTTTTTTCACTGCGGGTAAGGTGATTCTGGCTCAGCGTAGAGGAAACCTGGAGGCGACTTAGAGCTTATCCGCCCTGTTCAGTGGTGAAATAAGTGTCAAATCTCCCCCATATCCCTTCTTCGACCTAGTCATTTAGTTTGCGTCTAGATTTCAATCTGACCATGCTAATCATATACCTTTTCCCCCTTAGACCTCTTTATAAGTAAGCTATGCGTCAATGAAGTCGTTTGCCGTCAAAGTATGTGGCTCGAAAGATGGAACGACGTGTGGATCGCTTTGGAGGCCTTGGTAGGCCTTGGTCGTCTGCGAATCAGCATCCGGGTATTTGAATTTCAAGCCGGCACATCTTATTTTCATGCGGTAGCTACGTAGGCCAAGGTGTTTGAGGGTTCCGAACCATATAGGTCCGACAGACCCGCCCAGTACTTATACCTCGGCCTTCCCCCACTTCGCTTGAGCGGTTGCCGCAGTCTTCTTTGCGTTCTCCAGTCAACTCGCCCACGAAGATGTCTGTAGAAGTGGTCAAGGACGACGTTGTTGGCGAGAAACATCTGTTCAAGATCTCTGAGGAAGATGTCACAGACGATTCCGCATCCAGGTCTTCCCAACCGCATGACCAGACACATCGCAAATTGAAGGTGAAGCAGAATCTATCTAGGCCTTGCAATTTACTGACACTCTTTTGATATCAGAACCGCCACATCCAGCTCATTGGAATCGGAGGTAGACACAGCGGGTTCGCGGATACGAACCCTCGATGACCATGTACTCTGCCAGGAACAATCGGAACGGCACTATTCGTCCAGATAGGCTCGGGATTGACCAAAGGCGGTCCTGGTGAGTTTCTCGTCAATGAATCCCAGTCAACCATACCCCTGAAGCTCTTTCATAGCGAGCTTGTTCCTGGCTTTCACGTTTTGGTGTACCTTCATTGTGGCGATCAACAACTGCCTATGTCCGTCATGCCCTTTATCTCAACCTGCTTCATATCCGACTTTTGCTTCCCTCAGCCGAAATGGTCACCTGGATGCCGATATCAGCCCCCTTTGTATGTGCCTATGCAATACTGGAAGTTATATCACTCGCTCACGCTCACCCCCGACCTCAGGTTCGCTTCGCAGATCATTTTGTCGATCCCGCCTTGGGTTTTTGCGCCGGTATCAACTTCTTCGTCTTCCAAGCCATCCTAATCCCGTTTGAAATCGTGGCCTTCAACATCATCCTTCACTTTTGGACGGACAAGATACCCTTACCGGCAGTCATTGTCTTTATGATCGTATCGTATATGTAAGAGCCGTGTCTTCCGCCCTCCTGACCATTCACTCACAGTGATTGGCTAGATTGTTGAATGTTTTCACTGTTCGGTATTACGGAGGTCTGTCAATCTCTGAATCATTCTTATCCAATCTTTCGTTCTGACGCCTCCTAGAATCCGAATTTTGGTTGGCGCTTGGAAAAGCTGTATTGGCTACAGGCCTGATCATTTTCACCTTTGTCACAATGGTCGGGGGTAACCCTCTACGAGACGCGTATGGATTTCGATTTTGGAAACGTAAGTTATCTGTATGCACACCTGACGAAAGCTACTCACCTTTTTCAGCTTCAAATGTCGAAGGTGCTCCGTTTGCTGAATATATTAAGGAGGGCAACCTTGGACGTTTCCTTGGATTCCTGGCATGTCTCATTCAGGCGTCCTTCACGATTGCAGGTGAGCAATATCCAGTTTTCTTAGCGCCTCTTAAACGCAATGTCGACCCATACCTCCAGGTCCCGACTACGTTGCCGTCACAGCAGGCGAAGCTGAAAAGCCACGCAGCATTCTCCCCAAGGCGTTCAAGGGCGTCCTCTACCGACTCACCACCTTCTTCGTCCTTGGCTCCCTCTGTATCGGGATAGTCGTGCCCTACAATGACGCGGACCTCCTTACGGCCCTTTCCGACGCCCGCCCAGGTGCAGGTGCCTCGCCGTATGTTATTGCTATGCAACGCCTCAAGATCCCAGTTCTACCACACATCGTCAACGCGGTGTTGCTGACGGCGGTGTTCTCAGCCGGCAACGGTTATGTATTTTGTGCTAGTCGGACGCTATTTGGGCTGGCGCTGGAAGGGAAGATGCCCAGGTTTTTGCTGTACTGCACTCCTGCGGGTATCCCGATCTACTGCGTTGGGGCCGCAATGTCGATTTCCTTGCTTGGTGAGTGACCTTGGCGGCCATGCAATACGTCTTACTGAGGACACTTGCCCCAGCATTCCTCCAGGTCTCGAACAACTCTGCTGTCGTTCTACAATGGTAAGTCTCATCGCCATTATGCGAAACTGGGGTTGATCGCGCCTTTGTCCGCTCAGGTTTGTGAACTTGGTGACGGCGTCCCAGCTCCTGAATTATGCCATCATTGCCTTCACCTACCTGCGATTTTACAAGGTACAATAACTAATGTCCGTGTCACCAACTTACTAATTCAAACCACCTCGCAGGCATTGCAAATCCAGGGCATAAACCGAAGTACTCTGCCCCACAAGAGCTGGTGGCAGCCCTTCTCCGCGTATGTGGCAGACGACCTCACTGACATGCCTTCGCTCACACCCTACCGCCATTTCAGGTGGTACGCACTGATCGGGACATTCACCATGGCCTTTGTGGGTGGGTACACCGTCTTTCTCCCCGGATGGTGGGACACGCCTTCGTTCTTCTTCTCGTATACCATGATCGTGGTCTGTCCCCTCCTTTTCTTGTACTGGAAACTCCGGCACCGCAGTCAAGTGAGTCCATGCTTCTCCAAGCCATCCTCGTACCCACTAAACCCTCCTTGCAGTGGGTCGATCTGAGTAAAGTCACATTCTTCCGTCACGACCGAGAGCAAGTCGATAAATACGAGCAGTACATCTCCCAGAATCCTTTATGAAACCCTTAGCGAATTAAGAATCAGCCAATAAACAGTGCAAATAAGCGTGTACAATTACAATGAATGTTGAACGACGTAGAGATAGCGATTGTTTATGATGTAGCGGCAGGCGGATTCTTGGAGCTGAGACCCTCAGTCCGGACGTCGTAGCCGTAGCCGTGACCTGGGGAGCCAGCAACGTCTCCAGGGCCGTCGTAGTGAAGTTTGTTGACGTCGTAATTGCCTGAAAAGAAAACATGAGGGCGATGCAAAGCGGGAGATAAAGGTACCAGACGTACCAATGAATTCCCAACCGTGCTCCTTCACATGGTACAGGTTGACTGAGTTACCAGAGAACGCGTCACGATGACCAGCAGCGTAGATGCTCCTCCTTCCAAGTTCTTGAGCCTCGGCATCGGTCAAATCCCATCGGTAGCCTTGGTCCAGGACACCGTATGCAAACGTGCTACCGGATCCTACTGAGAACAGATCACCCTTGAGGCGGGTACCATCTGAGTCGACATAGAAGATGGCAGGTCCAGTCTTGTCCCAGCCGCAAATCATGGTACCCTAAGCGCGCAGTGAGAATATCGTCTCGAGGAAGGCACCGTTTAACGTACCATGCTCAGACCCATGCCCTTGTACGAGTACACCAGATTACTCAGGAACTTGCTCGCTGCTGAGACGGAGATTCGTTCCTTGTTTCTAAGTTCGTGTAAGCGGCAGTGCATTCCGAGGTAAGTTTCCCAGTATTGACAATCGGCTACGGGGGGAATCAGTACTCGATTCGCACTCTCGTCGGTGACGATCCACACCTGCACCACCAGCCATGGTTCCGAGTAGATAAGGGTTGATTTCAATAACCTTCTTCACAGTGCCGGAAGCTAGACTCCATGGTTAGGAATTTGAGGGCTGTAAGCTCTGCTATTGACGCACCGATATAGCTCCCCGCTGTTGCTCGCGAATCGACAGCTACGATAACACCTCCTTGGAACCTGAATGCGAGCGTCGTCGTTCCATGCTGAATCTTGATCCTGCAACTAGGGTCGGCGTGATCGTCTGTATGGAGTCTCAAGAAAGCAGTAGGCTAATTGTAATTCCATTCCATTGTCAGACTTTTATTTTTTCACTCAGAATCACTACATGAGGTAGAGACGTACGTCTGGAAGTGCAGGTACGGTGAATGTAGGAACGCCTTTGGCGACATTGCCAAAGCCAGCCACAGATCCCCAAGCGGCGTCGCCGAAGTCGTCGTCCTCCTCAACGACCTGCTGTCTTGCCTTGGCTAGCTGAGCGATAGGCCCTGTACTCGAGAATCGTTGGGCAAAGTTGTGCATGGCGGTGAAGGGGAAGTGGTAGACGTTATAAGCTGACGCGTCGCGCGTAATGCGATCATCAACTCGCTTTTGTTTGGCATCGATCACTGTTCCTAATGGAAATGCGCCCCTATTTTAGCCTCGCGACTGCTCGAATTTAGTGAACTATAGAGGTACATGCTCCCTAATTGTAAAAGAATTCTAAATCTTAACAGGGAGGGTATCGCCTACGAAACCAGCAACCTTAACATTCCTAGGATATCGATGCTGTTCAAAGACCCCATGGGACATGTCGTGGTTTCTGCTACACTTACTATCCGGTCCTTTCAGGGGCGGAGGATATCGCCCAGGAGGATAGAATATTTGGCCATCTTCAATGTGGCTGAAGCTACATTCGACGCAGTAGTATTGAGGTGGGACGTTTAATCCGTTTTTTTGTGCTGCTATGACTTCCTTGGCCTTGGCAGTGACGGTGTCCTCGTCGGAGAGAAGCAGCCATCCGGTCTTGAATGTATCCTGCTCGGAATGTTTTTTGAACTCGTGCATGAGCTATGGAGGCAGCATGGTTAGCCAGGAAGCGATGGATTAATTCAAGAGAATCCACGAACTGCGTTTCTCCAATTCATTACCAGACGCCCTTCCTTGAAGTTGGGTTTATGACAGCGCAAACACTCGAACCTGACGTCGAGTTGGTCCATCGCCTCGAGTGTGAGTGAGGCCGGGTCCTTTCCGCACAGTGTGACCAGGTGCTTTGCGCATTCTGACGTTTCGTGATCGTACTCGAGTTGGTCGTGACTTCTGTTCCAGATGGTCACATCCCAGTAGTTTAGAAAGAAATCCCCCGAATCAGAAGGAGCGCCCCTGTCGTCGGATTTTGCCGTGCTCCTACGTTTTTGAGATACGCAGGGATGGGTAAGAACTGTAGGGTAGGCAAGAATCTCCGTGCACCAGATGCAGCTGAAGAAGGTTGTTGCCCTGTCCAGAACAGAGCGGTCAGGAGAAAATCGCTTGTCCTTCTCTTTTCCCTTGTTCAGGGTACCGCCAGAGCCGGAGGGCTGAGCCATCAATCCCAATAGCAGGTCCATGGCAGCTTCGCGCCATTCCTGCGAGATCCTGGGAATATGATCCAGCAGAGGAATGAATTCCTTCGAGGTAACCGGCTCGTCATATGGAGTGCCAGTGATGAGGGAGAAGAACGGTTCGGCGATGGCGAGGTCCACTACATTCGGGACAATTTCATGTCGATGGCGCAGCACATAATACTCGCGGACAGCGTTTAAATGGGCGAGACGCATCTGTATCGACTCTTCCTTCTTTCGTTTCGCAAGCGCCATTGCTTCGTCCCTGCTCTTCTTGGCTAGGGTCTCGCGGACTTCGGTCATAATCTCGATTACTTGGGGTGTGATTTTTTCCCAATCTACGAGGAGATAAATAACCCAATCGAACGGATATCATGAAGAGCCAGTACGTTACCTTTCTCTGTGAGGGCGTTCTTACTCCTGAATCGTGGAAGAGTCTGGAGGGCACTGAGTCCCATCATTTCCGCCTCGTCCTTGAAGCCTACCAACGTGGAGCCAATAAGACATTAGCAAGTGCCTGTAGAGTGTTGCCCTTACCAAGTTTCTCCAGATATGACATGTATCTAGTAAACAGTCAGGATGGCACAACGGCATTCTTCCAACAGTAATGCTCACATTAACTCTTGATCTCTTCGTTTTTGGTCCGCGTATGCGACCTTGTCTCCAGGGTAGTTGTCTTCCCATCGCCGCAATGCAGAAATGAACTGCCAATAGAAGGGTCAGAGAGACAATAGCGCTTCGAGGATAGCGTTACGTCGCACCCTTCGATAGCCGCTAAGGATCTCCCGTTGTTCCTCGATATACTTCTTGAGCCCTTTCTCGTTGTCTCTAAGGGGGAGCATGGCGGCCTTATGCTTCTCATACATGCTCCTCAGACATCCCATGTCCCTTGCGCCTATACAGTGAAGAAAGATCAATCTGGGAGCTGGATCTTTCACACTTTGGAATACTCACGACCACTAGGAGGATAATACCTGATTTCTGTGACGTGCGTGATTTTTGCTTCTACCTCGTCCTCGTAATTGGGGCTCACAAAGCTAATCATAGTTCGAGTTCAGTAACGGCTTCCTTCCGTCCATGAAAGAAAACATACTGGTTAGAATAGCATCGGTTGCACAGGCGGATATTCTCTATCCAGTATGTGGTGACATATTTCGAGACGACGCCGCAGTCCTGGAAGAAGAGGCGTCAGTTGGGAAACTGGAACAAGAGAGAAGACCGTATACATCGCAAGTATTGTCAAGGGTTAAGGCAGCAAGCCTGGGCAGGCTCCAATCAGAGTCCTTCGGAACGTGCTCCAAGGGGAATTGTACGCTTTCAAATCCCTTGAATACAAAACGCTCCTGTTAAGTCTATTCTCTTCCGCCATACCAACAGAGGAACACACCTCCTTCCATATAGTTTCACAGAGTTTTTGGTCCAAGACAATAGAGCGAAGGTATTTTGTCGTACGCGACAGGTCGAGAAGGGCCTCGAAGTTGAGATACCTAAGTATCTCTAGCAATACCTCGAGCGGAAGCTCTTCAATGGGCCCATTTCCTGTCAAACGCCTTCTTCTAGCCTTCTTCTGTGTAGGCTCAGCTTTAGACTGTTGCTGGCTGATTTTCTGTCTCTTGCGGGCTGGTTTGGACCTTGACGTGGACGCTAGCTGGATTGGTGAAACAGTGGTCGGATCCATCTGTGGCTTGTCGTCCTTCTTGTTTCGAATTCGCGTCGAGCGACGTGGCCCAGTGGACGATGTGTTCATGCTGGATGACTGTTGCCAGAAGCCGTTTCTCAAAAGCTGTTGATCTCGAAACTTGGTTGGAACTTGTTCAAATTCAACCATGAGAATTGATGCTATCAGCAGCAGCGCTCAGTGGACGCGTGCAGCGGGGCCGCCGACTCGGACTTACTCAGTATGGTAATGGCGGGCGTGCTACTGACTCGGTCCCCGACGACCAACGGATTCAGTAGTACGCAAAGGTGCTAGTTAATTCCTTAGCTTTGCACACGACCTGAAATGACGTTGCAGGAAGTAACCTTAAGGCAACCAGTGGAATGACAGGACTCAGTAAACCATTGTGTAGCCGTCACGTCAGAATTCCCACGAGTCTGAGGCGATGACATTGAATGCGCGCGACACGATTTTCATCTGTACTCATCGCGGCGACACGCTGAGCTTCGAACCTCGGTGTACACCCCCTAAAATCCACTGGAACGAGGATGTCTTTCTTCGAAACCCTTTTGATGGTCGAGAGCCACTTCGACTCAATCCAGCACCCAACACCGAGCGATTTCGCTCTCGTTTTCAGTATGTGGTCATTCTCGACATAGCCTGCTTCAGCCATTCAAAGGATTGGATCTGCACAGACACGGATGAGGTGAAGAAAAGGGCAAAGATCGAATGGGAAGATCGCGAGTCGATTCTTCTTGAGCAGACTCTCGTGAAGGCCCAAGGGAGGATGGTAGGCTTGTCCACTTTGGTGCTAGAACCCCTCATTAGTAACATGGGCCCGCATCTAGTTCAGTCGCCTCGAGAGTCAGGGCGCAGTGAAGCGGGACCAAATCGTGTCTGAGTTCTGCGCAAAATATCTCCCCGTGATTATTGATGGCTTTCTCAAGCTACTTCCACCCAAACCCAACGACAATCCTACTGAAGAAGACAAACACCGCCAAGATTTCGAACTTCAAAACACATTTTTCAAGCAGCTCGTTTTCTGCCAGAGTAACCCCTACTTTGTAAAGTACTTCCGGTCACAAAAAGAGGCCGGGAAGAACAATCGCCGTTTCGTCCAGACTGTCGCAGATCGATTCCTGCGGTTCGCGATTCGGTGGAACTGGAAACTGATCCATTATGAGGACGACCCGACGACGCCCTGTTCGTGCGTAGAAGACCTCATCATGGAAAGTCTCCAGTTCTTCTCGACCCTTCTCATGGTCTACTCGAAGGACAAGGATCGGACAGGGCTCCTATACGAAAGCACCAAAACCCGCTTCCTACAGTTGCTTCGTCCCTGGTCACACCATGTTTCCAAGGCCAATCCTGAATTTGCAGAGTATGCTTCACGTGTTCGGTCCTTCTTGGAGGAGAAGGAGGGATTTTTGGAGGTAGCTCAACGCGTCAGGAAGGGATACAAACGATGGGATGTCTGTGCCCTTCCTTCCTGCGACAAGACATCCGGGCTGAGGGCATGCGGAAAGTTCGTAGACCAATTTCCTAGTGGTTGCATTCTTCTGACGGACATTATGCTTTTTTCCCTCACAGATGTCAAACGACTGTATACGTGAGTGTCCGTTTCTTAGAATTACGAGACTTAGGGCTCACCAGCTGCTCCAGTGTTCGCCGAAGCACCAGAAAGAACACTGGTCCCAACCATCGAATCCGCACAAGGCCCAGTGCCACGCAACGGATTATTAAGGACTACCAATGGACTCGGGAACATTTGTACCCATTAACTTCTGCGGATCCCGCAGGTTGCTCAAACGCCGGCGAAGGAAAGTCATGAAATAGTCTTAAAACAGTCAGTTTAAGAGGGTTGGAAAAGGGACACAGCCCAATGCAATGCAGATTTCATTATTCCTATGCAGATGTGGATGCGTCTATGTAGTCGTAAAATGCAACGTCCCGCAATGTACTCCTAGCAGACTTCGTCGTAGATAATAAAAATAGACATCTCGCAATCGTGGATCGTGTTCGAGGGCCGGAAGCCCTCCAGATAATGACAGGATCTGGGCATCCTCGTCGCGCATAGATAGAGGTACCTAACGCGGATGTTTATGGAGTCAGTATGAAAAAAAGGACTCTAGACCTCATCCTTCGTGATACTTGTGCACCGAATGCGAACTGTTCATCCTGGACATCGCCGCAGGTCTCGGCGCCAAACTGGTCAGACTCATCGTAGACGCGTTCCTCGACCGAGACGATACCAAGGAGGCTGCAGCCTCGTCGTCCAACATGAACGTACTCGGTGCAGGTGAAGGTGAGCGGGAATGCGCGAACTGCGTCGCCGTACTAGCTGACACTGAGATGGATGGTGGGAGGTATTGTGGTGGCGTCGAGAAGGACCGGGTAGGTGTTATGGGTGGTCGTGGCCGTGAGGAGCCGGACGAGGAGGGTCCAGAGGGGATTCGGAGGGGTCTGTTTTGACCAGTAGTCACGGGCTTGAGTGTAAGAGGTCGGTAGGGAGATCGGTTTGAAGGGAAGTAGCGGCGGATGGGTGTGGGTAACTTGTTAGTCCAAGGCGTTGGTGACGAGGGTCGTGAACCATTCACCCGACCTTCCTCCATGAGATCTGCATAGGCATCCCGTTTGGCAACATTGTGCATGGAGCGAAGGAAGAACGATCGGAGTTGTCGCCGTAGGGGGAAGCAGATGATGAAGAGGGCAAAGAGCATGAGAAGGTAGACGAATACGAGGACAGGTGAGAACCCAAGGTTCTCTTTCGTGAGCGAAGCGGGCAGGTGAGGATTTATCCGATCTTCGAGTCCAGCAATGGACAAAAAAGGTGGTCGAATAGGCTGAATAGGCGAATTGGCCAAATCCTCGATGTCATCGATTGGGTCCACCAACGGCCTTGCCATCTTGTTCAGCGGCGGAACCTCCTTGCTAGCTTCCAACACCATCTTCCCAAGCGTCCAGGAAATTGCCAAATCCCCGACGGTATCCATGGACTGAAACGCCGGCCTCCCAAGACCCTTCTTCGCCGCCTCCTCTTCCACTTCCTTCCCTCCCGTCGTCTTGTTTCCCCCTGGGTCCACTATCCTTGGCAAACCCAGTCCCTCATGGAGGACATTCGTTATCCACGCAGCCTTGAAGCACTGCATCTGCAACCTCGGAATCTCCACTTGCGGACCCCACTTGCCAATGCCCACCACTTCGCCACCCTCCCCCACCACTTCCCCATCCCCTCCCAACCTCTGCTTCCTCCGACTCTCCTCATGCATCCTAACCAACTCCTTCCAATCCTTCGAGCAAAACTCTGACGCCGCACGTTCATACTGCACAAAGTTGTAGGCTCCCCCAAGTCCAAAAATATGTTCAGAAGAATACCAATACTCCGATACCCCAATAAACCTGGATACCGAAAAGTCGATAGGTGGGACCGAGACGCCGTTCATGAGACAATGCTGATGGTGACACGGCTTCTGCTTGTTTAACAACGGAGCAGTCGCGCGTAGACATTTTTCAAAAGACCCCGTCCCCCGTAGTTTATGGGACACCCTCGAATGCGGCGAGACCGGTTTAGTGTGCACAGGCGACTCGACGAGTTCCAGATTCTTGGGTAAACACGGGTCCGGCACGACATCATCATCCTCCCCATCCTCATTCGCCTCTTCAAACTGAAGCACATCCTCGTCGTCGGCCATCCGCCCAGCCTCGTAGTCGGTGATCGCCTTCCCGACGTACCGTTCGCGGGCCTGGTTCGTGCCGTAGCCCAGCCAAGTCGTGACGAAGACCTTGTGGTGGATTTCTTCGCCTCCCATTAAGCGCAGGCGGACATCGATGAGGTGGTTCCCCCCGTTCCTGTGTTCGGCGGCAGGCTCGAACGCGATCTGCGTCGACGCGCCTCCCATGTCCAGGAAGCCATACGTCGTCCTCTCTCCCTCCACCCTCCCAATACCTTTGTTATCCGCGACCTTGAAACCGTCCATCAAGTAATTAATCGCAATCCACCCAAACAATCCTTCCTCCTCCCCTGTAATTATCCTCACACTCGACCCACATGGTCCAACCGCATTAGGCGAGCCAACCTTGAAATTCGAGTTTTGCAGAAAGAAGCGACACGTCTCTTGGAGGATCTGAGCCTGCTTTTTAGGTGGGAGGAGACGCATGCCTGCCGTGGCAAGGAGGAAGATGGGCGTTTGAGCGTGCAACGAGGGAGGGATTTGGTCGAGAGCGTGGTGCAGGAGGGGTTGGAGGTACGCCCCTACATCCTGCGGGGAGTCGGCTAGGGACGAAAGGCCTGAACATATCCAAAGTATAAAGAATAGACAATCAGTCTTTACAAAGAATGGAAATACAAGCCGAGCGCACCAGGTTCAACCTTCTTAACCCAATCCTCTTCTCCCTTTGTACCTTTCTCGACTTTAGGCAGCGAACGCGCCAATTCACTGCCTTTGGGTACATGAATCGTCCGCGGGTCTTTCCAGCTGTAGATCTGCAGTCTTGACCCAGACGAACCAGCGTCTATGACGATTCCGAAGTGCCTTCCGCTGAGCCATGGATCGTTCGCCGTCGGTGGTGGCATGTTGATGATTCCCCTGCTACTGCTGAGTACTTCTTGTTAGTCTTCAGTGCAGCAACGCTCGAGAGTGCAGTGAGCGTCGGGTAATGCTATCGAGATAGCGACCAAGGCGACTTGAGGCCGTGAATGGCGGCTTGAAAGGTGGTGGTTGAGAGGCAAATACGGCGTCGACCAAAATGGCAAGTAAAGACCCTCCGAGACACGTGGAGATGCTGTCGATATCCGGTCGGATTTAGAGTCTCGAGCCAATCGCGAGCCGTGGAATTGGCCATCTACCTACAGTCTGGTATACAGGATGTCAGTACTTTACACAGTCTAGTCTAAAAGATGTGTCCTTGAATCCATCCACTCTTTCACGAAATCTCAAGCACCGACAAATTAATCATCATCCTCTCTATAAGTAACCTTGCGAACAACCCTCCCACTTCGACTCTTGCTAACCTCCAGATCATCCGTCAACCCCTTGGTCATCTTCTTCTGCAAGCTCTGTTCCTTTCTCTTCCTCTTATTCAACACAGCCAGCACCCAATCCGTCTTCTCGAGCAACTCCGCACCCTTTTCATAGAGATCCTGTTCTTCCTGCGGGGAGAGAAGCTGGGGTGTGGTGCGGAAGCCTTCCCAGTAAAGGAGGATTTGGCGGATGGCTTCAGGGAGGAGTATGTCGATGCAGAAGGAGAGCTTATCATCGGTCGAGAGCGCTTCATAGTCTGGGCTGCCGGTTTGGCGGGGAGCAGAAGTGGGTGTGGGGGTAGAGTCTTGACTCGGTCCCGTTACTTCAGTCGGAGGAGCGGTTGAAGCCGGAGGGACCGTGGTATCAGTGGTCATAGCGTCTCCTCCTTCGTTCTCTTCCAAAGAGGCAGAAGATGGCTGGCTCAAGAGGCTGAACGACGAACTAGGCGGTTCCATTGGAGGCGAAGACACGAGTTCAGTCGGGACAGGTGAAACCCGAATGGAAGGAACGGGAGAGCCACCGGCGTCACTCTGTGCAATTCCACCTCTAGGCGCCTCTTTCTCTACTTCCACTTCCATGGGCACATCTACGCCTTGTGTCCCATTCTCCTCCACCTTGCTTTCCTTCTCCGTAGCCTCCACCTCCATAGCCGTGCTCTCCTTCTCCCCACCCTCCTCTTTTGCCCTCTCCGTCGCTTCCGTTTCCGCCTCTGCCTCTGCTTTCGCCTCCTCCACCTCCATGTCCGCCTTTTCAACCTCCTCCCTGCCCACAACACCTCTATCTCTCATAACCATCTCCTCCCTCAAACACCAATATGTCACATACACATTCAACTCTTCCACAACCATCGGATCCATCATCCCCCTTGCCGTGGACCCCTTCGTCACATTCATCCTCCCACTCCCGCCCTTCATAAACATCTCTCTCTTACTTCTAACCGGCTCGTACTCGTCGTTTAGGATCGCCTGGAGGACAGGTTTGGTATATGCGAATTGATGTCGGATGGGGAGGCGCATGAATCTTTCCGGGTTCGGAAGCTTGGAGGCGGGCGAGGGCGATTGACTTCGACGGGCTGATTCAAGGACTTCTTTCAGGTGATCCTCATTCTCATCGTCATCGTAGGTGTCTTTTGTGGTACTCTCCACTTTGCCCATCTAGACACAACATGCGTCAGAATCCACATGATGCAGTATGTTAAAACTCACTTTACAAAGCCCAAACCCATCCTCCTCCTCCGTAAAGAAATATGATCTCGGAATGTCCATCTGGATATTATCCAGAAATTTGACTTTATACCTCCGTTCCTCCTTCACGTTGCCCCGAACCTTGGGCGGGATATACGCCAGTACCTGGGCAGGCCAGTACTCCTTCAACGACACCTGGTTCGTCCGCGCCAACACCAATTCTCCTGGGATCTTAATATTGCCGTCGTTCATAGGGGGTGTAACCAAGTCGTCCAACATATCTTTGACGCTATACCACTGGTCTTTGCCATCATCCTCCGCCTCTTCCTCGTTCTCGGATTGATATTTCCTCTTCCGACCTGGTTTACTTTTCGCCTTCCCAATCTCCTTCTCTTTCCCCTTCCCTTTGAGGTTCGACATACTCCTTGACCGGCCCAACACTGTCGTGCTTGGTGCACTAAGAGTCGGCTGCGACAATATCGTGTCGAGGGACGGCAGATCCTCATCCGTGTCCGCTAGATCAACCTCACCAACCACTGCATTATGCTTCCCCTTCTTCACCCCACTTTTTGGTTTCGTCCCAACAGCACCCTGTTTCTCCAAAGCCTCCTTCAAATCGTCCACAGCTGTCTCCCAAAGGCCCGGTGAATCGTCCACTTTCATCGACCCTGAACTCTTTGGTTTCTTGCTGGGTGAGGGTGACTGTGAACTTGGTCCTGCGGATGACGAGGCTTGTTGGAGTGCGTCGGTGTAACGTTCGAAGCGAAGTTTAGAGCGGGAGACGAAGCATGGCAAAATGTTCTCAGCGGAGGGGTGTTGGATTTCGACTGGAGTCTTCTTCCATAGGAAGAGTTCGATCCGCAGGGGAAGGGAGGTAGGATCGTCATTGAGGACCTAAGTAGCCACAGTCACGACTTTGAAATCAACAACTGTGGATCGAGAGAAAGGCAAATACAACGCACAGTAGCAGGCCACCACAACCTCTCCGTACTCGAGTCCGTATCATCGGGTGATGATGGATCGAAAACGCCATCCCTGAAGGCATTCTTCCCGTTTAGGAGAACCCACACATGCTTCCCAAGGGATTCCAAACTCCACGCGGAATCGGATCTCTTCTGCTTGCCTTTTGACCCCGTCGTAGCGCTGCGTTTGCGACGCGCAGCAGAAGCAGAAGCATTCGAAGTCGAAGCAGGGGGCGCGGTTGTGGTCGAGGACATAGATGCAGCAACAGCTGCAATCCGTTTAGACACAGATGACTGTCCTTCTCCATCGGAGAGCAGTCCAGAGCCATTAGCAGTTGTAGCGAACATTGGGTGAGCCCGAATGACCACTGGCTTTGGTTTGGGAGGGGAAGCGTCGACAGGCGAAGACAAGGGCGTTAAATCCGACTCTTCTCCATCCAGGGGGTTGACTGGCGCCATCGTCGTCGACACTTCAATTGCCCGTTTCTTCCTCGGCCTCCCAGACCCAGGCGTCGTCGGCACATGCACAGCTACACTCGATTCCGTCGTAGCCGGTGGTGTCTTTGAGCTTGTAGCTGCTGTACTCGTTGGCGGACGTCCCACCTTGCCCGTTCTCGAAGTCGCAGAAGCCCTGCCTTTCGGTCGACCCTGACCGCGTTTCCTTCCACGTCCACCACTACCGCCAGCATCAGAATCCCCTTCAGACTCACTCGACGAAGTGTCCATGGCGGCTTTCCTAACCGCCTCGCCTGCCTCCCTCGCTGCCCTGCGTTTGGGCAGGACTTGTCCATCGAGAGTCGCGTCTTCTTCCATTCTTCTTGATATGTGGGTCGTAAAAGTGAAAGGGACCGTGGAAGAGAAAAGAAAAAGGATGGGTGGGTATGTGAACAAGTGAAGACTCCGAGTCGTCGAAGATGCCCAGCCCACTGTGCCGGAACGCCTTCCTGATCGGGACGTCGCGTTTCTGGTCACGCGGCCAAGATGAACCATTACGGCAGATTCCGGTGTTTGTCCTGAAAGGTGTTGGCAAAGAACGCGCTCCATCGACTCGGCAGGGTTGGGCATCGTCGTCGTGCCTTGGGCGGTTCGTCAAGACCGTCTTGCTGAGACGGCGATGTGCAATAGGGATATATTGAGTTGAAGTGTACAACGTCCCCTTTTAACGCTTAGCTGCGAATCAAGCTGGAATTCTTGCCCAAGTGCCAATAGATAATATTGAGCACCATGACGGTACGTCTCCCATACTCTTCAACACAGAACCACTGCTCTCAACGCAAACTCATGTCCAGGACCTAACGTTTTGCTACATCCATATGACGAGGAACGAACTCCTCACAATCGACACCTACGACTCTGTCGACTACATCAAAGGCGAACTCGAAGATAATGGTTCGAAAACACCCCCTAACGCCCTCGAATGAACTCTTAGCTCTAACGACCTTTTCAGAACTGGAAATCCCACCATACATGATCCCTCCAAACCCAGACGACTCGGATAGTGCTCAAGTCTGTGCGTAAAGTCCCTCTTCTTCTCCACAAGTATCCTTCCAACTGCATACCCCTACCTACAGACCTCCCCTCGCAAGTCCACCCGTCCTACCCCTATGGCAACCCCACAAGCATAAAACACCCCGTCAACAAACCCCGTGTCGGCTTCGACCCAACCTCCCGCGCCCTCTTCGAAGACATGGGCTTCGCAGGCGGCGGCGTCAACGGCGCCTTCCGCTGGAACGAACTGGCTCTCGACCAACTCCTCCCCGTCGACGAGGAGAAGGAGGAAGCAAAGAGAGCTGCACAGGCAAGGAAGATGGCGAGTGGTGCGAGCTCGGGGCAGCAGCAGCAACAGCAAGGCCAGGCACCACAGCCGCAGAATCCGGATATGACGCAGGACGAGAATGAGGAGGAAGAGGAGGAGGAAGAAGAGACGGATTATGAGGAGGAGGAAGAGGAGGAACCGGTTGATAGCGATGATGATTGACATTGCCTTCAATTCGACCATTGAATCCAAAAATTGTCCTTGTTTGTGAATAAAGCACTATACCGTACTAAACGTCCGTGCTATGCTAAAGTCTGTGTATATATACCGCCTCTTCAAAACATCCTCCACTACGACAGATACCCAACAGCAACCATAGACAAAGATAGGGCAACCAAGGAACAGATCCAGCCATCCCTCAGTGCCAAAGCACTCGACGGCCTATCCCCAGACATAACAGTCCCAGGCGCAACATACGGGGTATTATCCAACACATTCGTCTGCACAAAGTCTTGTCTGTAGGTCCTACCTCCAACGTCCAAGTTGAGATCAATCGACAATTGCAAACCGGAATCGTCCAACTGGCCGGTGTAGAACTTGTATCCAGCAACAGGCTTGAGAGAATCGTCGAGGGTGAGATCGATGGTGGTGTTGACGAGGTATGCGAATCCGAGGACGGAAGAGTCGAAGCCGTCGACGTAGACACGGTCAGGCTCCGTATCCTCCCTAACACCAACGACGAGGTTATACTCCCTATAGAAGAACTCTCCCGTCAAATTATTCCTATTCTGGACAACCTTGCCATCAGTCCCGTTCGAGATAACGTTCACAGAACTCATCATCGGCACAAAGATGATTTCGTCCTGCTCGACGGGGTAGTCGGTGCCTTCGTTGTTGTGGAGCGTAGGTCGGCTGCCGTCCTTCTCGTCGACTTCGAACCAGAATTTGGAGATGGACTGGGCGGGGTTGATGGGGACGACAAAGTCGTAGCTGTAGAACGAGTACCCGAGGTTCTTGGTAACGGGAGAGATATCGGGATCCTCGGTCAACCTCTTGACAAAGACCGATGACCTCGCGCTGTCCTCGCAGTCCTTGTTGTTCCCATATCGATCGCACCAGAACATGGTAACCACGCGCTCCTTGCTAACAGGTTCGTCCAGAGGCTGGGCCAACCGCAAAGTAGACTTGAACACCAGCTGCTCCTTCTCGATAGTGAGTTGGGCGTTTTTGACCTTGACTGGGAGCATGGTGATCTCCTCGGTGAGAGTAACACCTCGGGGAACGACGTTGAGCATTCGTTCGAGGATGTCGCGGCATTCGGATTGGAAGGTGTCTTCGGGGGCAATCTCGCGCATCGTGTTGTTTCCATCCGCAGAGAACACGCGGAGGTCGCTCACGAGCGTTCGGTTGGGAGAGTTGACGAGGACATTAGGAGTGGTTCCGTCCAGGTACTCTGTCACACTAATCAAGTCATCAGCACTACCTCCCCCAGACCAGCTGCGCTAGCACTCACACTTTATTATCGAAATCCGGAGTGGTATCGAAATCCTGGATGACCATGACGCTAGGATCCGGTCCAGGTGGTACGAGCTGGGGGAACTCTTCACTCCGCACACCACCCATCGTATGACCACACGCAACCATCTTGATCATTTCTGGCGTAGAGAAGCCTTGCCTGCGGAAGCTCTCGGTGAGGGTGTCAAGGTCGTGGTGGGGCTCGGGCGTGCCGAAACCGCCTGCCTCAAAGGTGTCGATGCGGCCGCCGCGGAAGGGGATGATGGGCCCGCCACATGTTGCGACGGAGTGGACGGCGCCTGCTGCTATGATGTCCGCGCCTGAAGAAGACCCAGATGAGATGGGATTATGGAGGTGAAAAGGAGGGACTGACGGGAGAGGTATTTGTTGGGAAAGTTCTCAAAGTCGCCGAGGGTTTGGTTGAAGCCGCTTCCAAAGTTCTAGGCCCAAGATGAACATGACATACAGACACATACGGCGGGAGTGCGCACCTCGGCTCGCCCGAGCTCGTAGACAATGGAACCGTCCATTCCGCCCGTTCCGTCGTCGACATTATGTGTAGCCATGTCATGGAAAGCCTGCGAGAGCAATGAGAAAAATCTACCGCCATACATAAAATGGGACTCACAAATCGTAGCCATTCAGCAGGAACAGAAGCCAAAGTTCCAACTCGTTTCTTGCAAGGGTGAACGAGTGCAGTCAAGCTGGAACCGGCAGTCGTCCTGCCCTCGTAGATGAGAGCCTCAAGAGCATCGTATTGCGGTGAAGGCCATGTATACGCCGAACTGAGTGTGGAGAACGTCGAAAGAAGAACTGCAAGAGTTGTCGTCGTCGATAGTTGTAGCCGCATTGCGGGTCGTTTAGTCGGTGTGTGTGTCGGTATAGAATATATCCCAAGGGTAAGGTATATAAGTAAGGAGCGTAAGTTGTTTGATGTTAAGTCTCTATCCAGACGATATTAGAATGTAAAACACATTCAAGAGAAGAGGAAGACAAAAGAGGAGGACGGGCGAAGATGGTGGTTTGAATTAGAAAATGCTGTCCTTGTTGTACGGTGCCAATCCCCCGTCGCCGCCAGGCTCTGATGCCAGTCCCACGCTGAGCCTAAGTCCCAATCAAGCGCCTGGGCGCCGGGGCGATTCTCGGCTTCCAACTTTACTCCTTTCCAACGCATACCGTCGCAAACTCGAGAATAAAAAACGATGGTCGGTCACTCTACACCGCTAAACTATCATGGAACATAACCACAGACACAGGACGCCAACATCGAAGCTCTCGTTCTCTCCGGAGAGCTGTTCAACGGACCTGAACGATCGTCTTCGCCAACCCGCACGCCTTCGCCAGACAATGACCCCGGATGGCACGACGACGAGTACCAGCAAGCTATGCAGGAACAGGGCACCAATACCCGCGACCTAACGCTAGACTACGACTCTGACGATGCACGGCGAGACCTCTACAAAGCCCAGCTCGCTAAAGAGAGGGACCAGCAAGAATCTATTGGTATGGGCCCTGGAAGGACGGGTGTAAAGGGTGTCATTAGGGATAGAAATGAAGCTGAGCAGCTTATGAAGGAAAAGAAAGCAAAGGAGGTGGAAGAGATGAGGTTGAAGATGGAAAAGAGTAGTTTAGGAGGGAAAACGTATCTGGAGGAAGAGAGGGAGAAGGCTGCGAGGGGTGAAAAGGCAGATGAGTTGGTCATGAAGGAGATTGAGAAACAGAACGAGAAGAGGGACGTGTGGGGTAGGAAACGGGAAGGCAGGTTTGGTCATCTCAGGGAGGTGGGATTAAGAGGATTTTTGGACGCCGTCGAGAAGGAAGACAGTATGACTTGGGTAGTTGTCCATCTATACGACCCAGTGCGTTTCTTTTTCTCTTATTCAAGACGGTCGCTAATCCCATGACAGTCATTAGAACGCTGCTACCTCCTGGATGACAGATTAGGTCGCCTCGCCCGACTGTACCCTGACACAAAATTCCTCCGAGCCCGTGCAGCAGCCCTTGGCTTCACAGCAGGCGGCTCGGCCCCCGCTCCCCCAAAACCCGCGCCTAGAGTATCCAACAAACTCTCTAGAATCCGCGAGGACGACGACGACGACCCGTACGGATCAGATACGGAAGACTCAAAGGAGGAAGACTTGGTCGATGACGACGATATTGATCTCGATATGCTTCCGACCCTGCTCGTTTATCGGAACGGGGAACTCGTACATAACTGGGTCCGAGTCGACTGGGAAGTAAAGGACTGGGATATCGAAGGATTCCTCGACAAGTACGTTGCCGCGATCTCGCAGGCTGACCTTATCTTGACCTCGTCTTCTCAAGGTACCACATTCTCCCTCATAGAGGCGCTCATCATAACCTGGGTCTACCGAGCGATGATGAAGACGGGGACGATTTCGACCTCGAATGGAGTGACGAGGATATATAACGCTGTACCTTCACCTTTAAATCCTATCTTCATTCAGCGAAAAAGACATTGGGACGATCAGCGCGATTACTGCTACATACAAACATTGCTAGATATACCCCCTACTCGTACATTCAGATCCAGGTAATAATACAGGTCACATTCCTTCAAACACCCCTCGTCTGCAACGCCCCGACCAACTGCTCCAGCGCAGTCGCAATCCTCTCGAGATTCGCATCCAACGACGCAAGCCGCCGATTCAACTCTTCCGGCACCTGCAACACCGCGGGCCCACCGCCGACCGCACTTCCATTCGGATGCGAACTGCCCAACGGCGAGTCCACCCCAACGCCCACACCCTGACTAACCGACCGCACAAGGTTCGGTTTCGGCGGGACAGGCGGCTTCACATCGTCGACCGTATCATCCTGCTTAAACGCACCCTCCCCTTCCTCCCACTTGGCCAACCCAAGCGTCGCAATCTTCACCATCTCCGTCGCATAACTAACCGGCCTCGTCTTCCCCTGCACACTCTCCCCGTACTCTGGGCACAAAACATACCCCATACACGCAAATTGCTTCTTCCCATCCGGAACGAGTTGACCTTGCTGCAAGAGGATCTTGAACGCGTACACGCGGCGGCACGAGATGTCGACGAGAGCCCAAGCCTTCCACTCCCATTCCCCTCCACTCTTCTCCCGACCGAGCTCCAAGTCGATCTCGGTTTTACCCGTCTTGAGAGCCCTGTAGACTGTTTGGTTGAGCAGTTTGACAGACACGTCCTCCCCGTCGATCCTCAGCACGTTCTCGCCCGAACTCCACGGCTCCTCCACCCTGATCAAGTGCCTCGTGAGCGTCTTCGGGTCGTCAAAGTAAAACGAAGCGATATCGTTCTCCCGGGGTTTGTCAAAGGGGAAAGGTGTGAAGACATACTCGAGGACGAGTGAGCATTCCTCGCCTTCGATTTCCTCAAGGATGAGTTTCAGACGGAGAGGACGATGGCGCGCGCAATAAGCTCGATTCCACCACCGGATATCGTCTTTGATGTCTTCCTCGCTGCGCGGAACTGTCGCTTCAAACTTGAGCGTAACTCCCTGCTTGGGGTCGATCGTCAACGGTAACGCGTCCGCCATGTTACCCTCCAACTTGAACGACTTGACTGGCTTGTACTCTTTCTCCCCGACGAATCTGTACTGCGCTTTCGCACCAGCGATACTGATAGGGAGGTTCGAGCCCGGAGCGTTGTTGTTAAACACTGATACAGAGCCATTGAAAAAGTCGTGTTCGGGGCTCGCATAGTTGGGGTTGGCGACGAGAGGTTCAGAGGTGGGTTTGAGGATGACACGGAAGTTGGGTGTCGAGGTGCGCGTCTTGAAATCTGTACGCGGGGCGCGGATGGGTTTGTCGCTGAGCTCAGGGCCCACTCGGACAGTCTCTGGGAGGACGTAGGGAGTGGCAGGAATATACGACCTCATCCCTCCATCTGAAACTGCTATCACATCTCCAGATTGCTTCCCAGTAGAAACGTCGATGGGCACCACACGGACAAAAGGCGAAGGGGAAGTCGCAGCCTTTGCTGTGATCCGCACACCCGTAATCTTCCCAGAAATAGACAACAACCATTCCGCCATCGCAAACTCCTCTTCACTGGGGGAGGTTCTGAAGATCAGGGTGCGCTTGGAGTGTCGGACGGATTTGGAGATGTTTTCGAGTTGCGAGACGGTGAAGGTGTTCCAGTAGTATTTCTCCCTGAACGTGATCGTCCCGACGGAAATGAGGATGGTCGGCTCCTCGAGTCGAGCGCCTCGGGAGACCCAGCGGAGGAGTTGGCTCACTGAGGCTTTCTGGACTTTATCGTCGTCCTCCATGTCGATGTCCTTGATGGCAGCCCATTCGTCCCTGGTATCGGTGTAGTTGTTGACGTTGCGAGCGCGGGGGAAGAAGGTGCCGTAGGGGTAATCACAGTGGTGCTTCTCGCGGTGGGAGGAGAATTGGCAGGGGTGTTTGGTGTCGCAGCATGGGTAGCTCTTCGACCAGCTGTTGAACTCTGCACGGTGGAAGTTGCACGCCTGGGGGTGGTTGCTCGATCGCGTAAAGTGCTCCTCGCATTGAACGCAGGTGAGGCGCTGCTCGGGTTCTGGGATGATGAGCTGGGAAGCGACGCTCTTGAACCCATTTGCAATGGCATCGGCCACGTTCTCTTTGATAACGGTCTCGAGGCGGGCCTGCACCTCCTGAACCACATCCGAAACGTCCTCCTCCAACTGATCCATCACCTGGTCATCCATCTCCAACTTTTGCTGCTCGGCAAACTCTTTAACGAGCTCGCGGTCATACTTGACAGCCTCGAAATCCCCACCGTGTTCCTCGACAAACGTCGCAGCCGCTTCATCGAAATCATCCATCGGAACCGCCCTCGTTAGGATATCGAGCTGCTTGGACTGATGGATCTGCAAGCTTAGCAACAAGTCACTGGTGCAGGTGTTCACATTGTCCACACAGAGCGTGAACTTCTCCCTGTTGGTCAAACTCAACCTCCGCGCGACTTTACTCTGCTTCCTATAAGCGGAAATCAAAGCAGCAGCCTCCTTCATGGCTTCGTTGATCCTCTCGACGACTTGTTTAGTCGCAGGCATGATCTCCATCTCCTTGAGGATGGGGAGATGGCTGAGCATGAACGTGATGCGCTCGACGAGATCGTTGCATTTAAGATCGACATCTTGCGCGCGGCGCTCGATGTCGATGATGATTTTGAGGAGGATGAACGCGGGGGCTACGAAGGGGAGTGCTTTGCCCACGTCCGAGATGCTGTCGAGGACTTCAACTGCGTTGTTGAGGCTGGAGTTGTTGACAGGTTCCATGACGCTGTTGGCCGTGTTGAGGGTTCCTTGTCGATTTGCCAGCGCTGCTGTAGATTGAGAAGAGGTAGGAGGGAGTGCTGGAGTTGGAGGCCTGGAGAGAGAGAGAGGGAAAGGTTTAACTTTCTGTTCTAGATGCGTTCAGGGCTAAATACGAAATTAAAACACCCACATTTTGCTCGGCTGGTTGACACCTGTGTACGACGGAAAGGAGTCATACTTCGATCGGTATTATTCGATGAGGCACCAGCTTGGCGAAAGATGGCCATCATCAGCCACGTCCGGGGCTTGAGTGATCACAGCGGTGCTGGTCTCCGAGCGCGATGAGAACTCGGGCTGGGGGTAAGGGGACAGAATACCCCCAAGTCAGTCCGGGTGCGACGACGGAGTGCGCGGAGTTGCGGAGATCATTGGTGGCCTCGATAGTATACATCGGCGTAACTTAGTAAACAATGGAACCTCTATGTTCAATATCAGTAACACCCATTACCTAGAGCCCCAGGTCGGTATACCACTCAAGGTTGTAGGAGTCAATCACTTTGTATAACTACATTACTTCCTTGACCCACGCTTGCGACGCGTCGCGCGCAGTATGACTGTATGAGCAAATGCTTGGGCCAAAGAGCCACTCGCCGCCAGCATAACAGCTCTGGGCTGCTGAAGAATGAGTGGCACCCGCATCCTCTCCTCGACTGCACCGTCCCAAGCCTGGGATGTCCTTTCCTTTACATCTGCAAGATGACCGAGTAGATATTCGAGGTGAACTAGCCCAGTTGCGCGAAATTCTTAATTCGAATGCGCAATCCGGGCCTGAATTAGCTCCTCGGTCGGTTCAAAACGCACTGAAGACACTCATTTCGTTCTATTCTCTCGACACTACTATTCCAGCTAATTTATCGAACTCTAATCACCTATTGACACCCGCTCATTTGACTCGTTTAACTAATACGACCTCCGCGCCTCCTACGGGCGCTTACTCCACTCCCCCTCTCATACACCATTATACACGTACCCACCACTCGCCCACAGTTCGTCACAACGTTCGAGTAACACGGAAGACTTTTCTCAAGGCTCTGTACACATACAACGAACCAAATGCAATTGTTGAATACCCGGAAACATCACCAGATGGTGTTGGCCACCTTTTCCGGATGAACCATTCTGACTGGCAAAATCCGGTCAGGAACTTCGCTTACTCTCAGGGGGAGCCCAGCAGTCGCCGAGGCAAGAACTCGATACAGAAGACCCAGCTCCTGAAAGGCACCAATGGTGAAGCAGTTCCATGCTATGTGTCCCACAACACCTGTACGTCAGTCCAACCTTTACCAAAATGAATACCCCATTTACCTCATCCCTAACTCGTATTAGGCCAGGGCGTCAAGGTATGCCCATTTATTAACAAAGACGAGGCCCGTACGCCGCATACACAAGCATCACGAGAGGTGCTACTCATTACCTATTAATGTTTCTGAATGCTAACATATTTACTGTGCGTAATCGGTCTCAACAGGCACTCAGAGAGCGCCTCGAACATGGGAGGGCGCTAGATGCTTCTGTCACCTCGGTTAAGCATCTAGAGCTGAAGTGCGAGCTTATCGAGAGGACACTGGCGTATTTCCAAAGCCTCAAGACGCATGGATGCATCTTACCGCCTTCAGATGAAACAGGAACGGTGGAGCTGCAACTGGAATACGAACAGTCTCTCGGAAGTGAGCCTGAAGTGAACAACTTCCATGCACAAGTCCAGAAGGCGCGCCGCGGGCATCTACCTCGCCCCTCGTGCAGTGGAAATCTCGTCTTTGAGTACGACAAGCACGGGAAGGCTTATATCCGGTTCGTAGATCGTGAACTGCTCCTGGTCTCATTCTAATCTAACGATGACTTGAAAAAACATAGCTGTGAATATTTCTCCCGGACGAGTGATCGTAGCCATCTCCTTGATTACGGTCCATCCAGTGGAAAATACGATCTGCGATATCTCGAAGCCCTCTTCTTCGATGACGTGGATACTATTGAGGATGTAGAAGATGAACTATTCCTCTTCAAACCCGCCTCAGCATTGGATACATGCGACTTCATCATGAACTGCTCAAGCGTTCGCGTAAATTGCCGTATGTTTCTTCAAGTGTTAGACTTTAGCGTATGCTTTTGATACTTACATTTCTTTAGCATCACCACATCGTAACCATCATGGTGAATTGGTCAAGGCCGAGCTCGAACAACTGGAATGCAAGTGCACTTTCCGCGTTTATGAGCCTACGGAAGAATTTCGATCCGAGTGTCCGTGGATTCTTGTTGTGTCCAAGGGCGTACATCACCATCCAATTCCAATTCTTTCCAAGACACCCCCTGCCCTGGTCGATGAGATAATGGGTCTACTTCACTCTCTTGTCGAAGACCTCGCAGACATGACACCACGGCGCTTTCTACGTCATACAACTGTCCAAGCCTATCTCAAGAATGCTTTATCCCACATTCAGAATCCATGCCTATCAGACCTCCATCCCTCCTTCGCGAACCGCGATCATCTTCGGAGCTACATTTTACGTGCTCAGAACACCATCTTCCCTCATAGAACAGGATGGGAAGGTGAGTTGTCCCAGTGCAACAAATGGCGTACACTCAGATTCATTAACTCTGATCAGGTCTCCTTCACATCAAGGAGTCGGAGGAGTCGAGAAATAACTGCGAGCCTTACATTCGCTATATGCTAGACTTTCCGGGGCCTAACAGCCTTCTCCCTCTACTGGGACTCGCGCCAGACGAAGTCAAAAATGGAGATGGCGACATAGATCTTGAGGACGAAGGTCTGCCTCTACGGATCGTCATCTGCATGTCTAGGGCCAGTAGCCGTCGACTCTTGAAGGCCCGTAGCGTTCAAATGGATATTAGCTTCAAGAGAGTTTCTGGTTTTCTAGAGTTTGAAATGGGTGGCTTTGATGATGCCACCAAGACAAGTAAGACTCTTCAGCCAGCACCTCCGCTGCATTTTGGCGCTGACATTTTACTTATAGGTGTGGTCTTCTGTCGCGCGTATATTACCCGTCAAGATACGGTAACTCACGCATTTCTATTCTCCAAGATCGCAGAAACTGTGAAGAACGATACGGGAAGTGACTGGAGCTTCCGGCACTTGAGTGCGCGGAGAGTTGACGAAGCATACGGGACTTCACTTGTCAACATAGACCAACACGGTGGTCAGGCCAAAGGTGAACTTAAATTTCCATCTGTGAGGAATGACTCCCTGACTTCCCTTTGTCAGGATTTGGCCTATTTCTCAAGCTTGTGGCTCGCCGCCTACCAGACCGACTTGACCTGCACGAGCCGCATCGTCGGATACAGGACCTCGACGAGTACGATCATCTACGCCGGTTGGTCCGACTATGCACTGCGCACATCTTTCGAAACATACAGAAGTGCGCTGTTCCCGACGGCATTAAGAAGACGATGAGGTCTTTGGTGTGCATGCACCATGCGGACTGGGAGGGAGCGCTCTCGGAAATACGTGCCAATGGTGGCAAAGCAGGCAATGGTAGAGTTGTACTCACCTGAAAATCGTGACAGCTAAGCGCTCACATAACTTCTGGTACCAGATTGGCTAAACGACAAGATTCGAAGCAAGTTTGCTTTTCCCGCGATGTGTTGGGAGAAGAGCTTTATACCTGAACTCATTTGGCAAATGGGGGAGAGCACGACCAACCTCATCGAAGCATTACATGCTGATGCCAACCGTGAAGGGGTAGCGTGCAGTCTCGTGGGCGGGTTTTACAAGGGGCTGCGCTTCGACGAGCTGAAGGAAAAGACCTTAAAGGTACAGTTGACCGATATCCCCAGTATTCTTGGTGTATTGATCGTGTTCGCGACTGAACAGACTTATGAGGAGTTCGGGATCCATTCGTCTTACTACCCAGCGACCGAAGAAACTAGAATCACTCGTTCGTTGAAGCGCCGGGGTACGTCTCATCTTTTCCCCATATATTTAACACTGCATAAGACACCTTGCAGCAACGACATATCATAGGGTACTCAACGAGCAAGACCAGCGAATTGAGAATGCCAACAAGCGCATCAAGACTGCTCATGACGGGCTAGTTGACCAACTCCACCGCGAGATGGAACATAGAAGTCCAAGCGGGGCGCGTTCGATTCAAAGGGCAAAGGAAAAATTCGAGAAGGCCCTGGCTGGAAGTGTCGAGTGTGCTGGTACTGGGTCTGGACGGGTTCCTTTACTTCTACCACCAGATACTGCCCGACAGCTGCATTCTACAAGCAAGAGGTAGCACCCTTATGTAGTGATTATGACAGAATGCGAGGGCTCTAGCCGTACGGCCTCAGCGTCTTTTCAGAAACGGTAAATTGCGTCCTGTAGGTACGGGCCAAGCCTATTAAATACCCAAACGCGAGAGCAAACAGGGAAAGGGCTGCGTTGAAAACTTGTTATTACACCAAGAACACAGAAAGAACAAAAAATGTGTCTTTCAGGTGAACGGGTTCGCCGTTTCTCAATCGGTAAAGTGCTATCGCTGTAAATAAACGATTCCAGCAATATCTCAAAGTTATAAATCGAGGACTCAAGAACTTACGCTACTAGATTGAAATTTCTTCCCCACTCGGAGTTTAGGAGGTAGAACTTTGAGGATAACAGCACTGTGGTTGGATATTCATATGCTCTGTCAATACTACAATGACCAGTAAGTAGCAAGCGGTTGAAATCTCGATTTTCAAGAGAGGAGTACAAAGCGAGAGCAGTAAAGAGCTAGATCTCTCCCAGCAGGGAGAAGGAAGAAGATACAGGGATAACTCACCAGCATATCGTCCGTTTCTCGTGCGGTCTTTCGCATTCTCTTGATTATACTAGCGCGCCCATAACTCTTGAACCGCAAAGCTCGGCGCTTAGAAATGCAGTCTGTAGACTGCTGATGGTTTCCGGAGAGTATTCTGGGTCTACCAGCAAAGGTTGATCAATATCCCACCTCATTCTGGCTCTAGCTCTATGAAGTAAAAGGATATCTGTAGAGGACATAGAGCTTCATTCGATAATAAAGCCACGTAGCCGAAGTGAAAGAAACCGTCATTCCAGAGAGAGTTTTGCATGTTTCAAACAGCCAAAGGTGTAGAAGCGCTGCCAAGCCCAGTTCGAAGTCGACCTTTACAAATCTAACGCATTGCAAAGGTCAATGTCGTCGCTAGTCATCGCCCAAGTTTCATAAGCTCCAGTAGAAATCCAGACGCGCAACAAAAGATATGGTGCCAGGGACCGAGACAGTGTACGAGTGCATGGGAGCCTGAATCCAACCTCAAAGAGCACAGCCATCGACCAGGCGCCTGTTTTGATAGAGAGCCACAAGTCAATTAATTCGAGGCTATCGTGGAAACAAGTATCGTGTAGAGTAGGCTTTGAACTAGTAAAGACTGTAAAGGATAGGGTGAATCGTAGGGTTATGGGAGGTGTCGTGACATGGAATGAAAATTAAATGGAATAGGGGAAGGAGTAAGTTGTAAGGTAGGGAGCAAGGTGGTTCGGAGAAAAAACGAAGGGGAAATATTATAGACAAAGATCTAATGAGGGTATGGAAGGGCGGGGTAAAATGGGGTGTGTTCAATCGTCGAGGTGAGAAAGGTCAAGTACAACGTTACCATTCTTGTCAATCGTCTCAATGGGAACTGGAGCATCTGGACGGTGACGAGCAGGAACGCCGGGGCAAACGTGGAATCGGAATGTATTCTTGGTCTTAATCAGACCACACCGCTGACATTCCGAGAGAAGATCGATGAGCTCCCACATGTACAGACCATCGAGGGAATCATGGCCATCCATACGGAGAAGCTTTTGGAATGGGGTGGCTTCAATACTATCGGTGTTGGTGGGAGTCTGACGAGTAATTGGCAGGCTTCGGACTGGGCTGCCAACTATAGCACAACATAGTGCATATCAGAGACTGGGGCAAAAGCCAGAGAGACATTACTTTGCGTACCTGCGGCATTAAGGCGACGACGGCGAGCAATCTGCAAAGGCGAATCATCCGCTGAATCTTCTCGTGCACGACGAATCCCGCGAGTAGAGCCGGACGATGATCCTGAGGCTATTACGGAACGCGAACTGGAAGTCGACACCTGTGATGCAGGGGTGGAAGGTCCGGAAGTACCTAAGTACACCAAGGGGAGTCAGCACAGACAAGAGTACGCTGGAGTAGGACTTACTAGAGCTTGAACCCGAAGGAGTCGAAGGAGTATGAAGTGGAAGCAGCCTATCCGCGACAAGGGACCGCCCCACAGTAGTGGTTGGCAAGAACTCAATCGGAGCAGGCCGAGGAGCAGTTTCCGGTCGACGCTCGACAGGTTGACGCGGGTAGTTGTGGGATAGATACAACCTCTCAAAGTTATAAACTGGTGCATGTTAGAGACACGATCGGGCAGAAAATGAAGGTAACGTACTGTAGTAGCCACATTTGAAATGCCTGCAGGCTGCCGACTTTGGTGTTGAGGAAGACTGCAGCCTCGGTGTAAGCGTTAGGATCAGGATCATCAATTGCACAAATGCAACTGGGGAGTCGGAAGTCGTAAATAAGCCGCATCGCCTCGAGGTTGTCAGGTGAAATCTTGAGGCCCTCGATCGTTGGCCTACAGAGAGTGTAAGTAACCGGATGACAGTCAGATGCAAGGGCTGATCTGACCAGAACCAAATAACCCAAGCAATAGGTTTCTCGGGATTGCCGATAGAGAATGTAAGAATTAAGACACGATTGGCCCTGATAGCGCGAAGCCACGGCAGGAAATGTCTGGAAGTAGTGCGAGTAGAACGTTAACACGGAAGGAGGGTGGCGAGCAAGATACAGAAATGCGTCCTCGATGGCCCCATTATATAGCTAGAGCATCGAAAGTACTCGGAGTGGCTACCAACTGTGTCGGCATTCTGCGCGAACACGTTCCCAAATGCCTTTGTCGGTGCAGGGTCTTTGTCTCGCAGTACTGCGGCAGAAGAGTTGAAGACACTCAGTGAAATTGGGACCCGCCGGTGTTCGTTTTCCACTGTGCTGACGAGCGCTTACAACAGGCGGGGCTTCGCTGCGGAGATGCGGCACCACTGATCCATATATTAGACTATAAACACAGACACTAATGAAGAATTCAGGTTATCGGGCGTGAAAGCGGCACAGACCGTAGGCGACCGACGCCATCACTGTCGGTAGCGGTGTCCGCCGTAAAGCCTCCATTTCCCAGGGATCGAATAATACCGATCGAACAGTACCACGACGGAAAGCGATGCGTTCTGGGCGTTTAACCCTGACAGATGTAAGTCGTCGACTGGGCTTTTTTATTCACTGGATACGCCGAACGTTTAGCGTCAGAATGACGCTTGGTCGCTGGGATTAAGGCGGGGGTGAAGAAGAGAAAGGTGGTCGTGATATTTTCAGTCATTATGAGTGGATCTTGGAGATTTTTATCCTGAGAGTTCGGTGCAGGGATCGTTTGCGGTCGGTGATGAGAAGCAGAACATAAGAAAGCTCGGCACCCGCCAGGCACCTCGAGGACGCCAGTCCGTGGCTGTGTCCGTGGTAACACTGATGCCAAGCGTGGGATCGACGTGCGTTAACCGCCTCTCGCTCGCAACTTGGTTGCCACTCAACTCCTATGGCACGGCGAACAAAGTGCTGTCGAATCCGATCACAGGCGACGCTGTCCACCAGGTTGGAGCTGAGGTGGCACTGGGGTGGCACTGGCCTAGACCTAACCTGTCTTGTCTCTGTCACCCGTCTTCCAGCAACTGAAAAGCAACGAGGTTCAAACGAGTTCAGGGTTTGCACATACAGTATTACGTCCGAACCTGGAGTTGTTCGGAGGCTTTGCGTACCAGAGAACACGGTTAGGGTTAAGGTCAACGGCCGTTTGCGATAATCAATTTTTGTTTTCTTCCCGAACCTCTTTCGCAATCGTTGCCCGTATGTCAGGAAATCATGACAGACCGTATGAGCACAAAAGCTTCCCTTTCCTCGGAGTCTCGCATCACTATATGTCGATGTATCTCTAGCCAATGTGGCCAGAAAACCTACTACGACGTGTCTGGAGTGGAACGGATTGGCCAGGTGCAACCGGAGGCAACTCAGCGGCGACACGCCCGCAAGGACCTTCTCCTCTCCACGGGGAGATCGAGTTACTCTTCAAGCAGCAACGTACCTGAAGACGTGGGATCCGGGTCTGGACAGACTGAAAGTATCGATTCCGTTTCACGCATCGGTTCGGAGGCAAGAAGCACTGGTACCCGGAGGACAGCCATGTTTTCTACTTCTGAACCTCGCGCCCAAAGAATTGATCAGCGGGTTTTCTTTGACAATGACCCTGGTACGTACTGAACCAGCTCCCGTGTGACGAAATTGGTTAGGTTGAAAGCAATTCATCTTCATCCAGGAACTGTTCATTTCAAGAACGCGATCCGCTACCTCATCTCAGCGCTTGGTGCCTGGCTTATACTCGTGGCGAGGCTGAGCCAGGCTGCAACAAGGCGAGTGCTGAAAGTGGTCCGAATTCTAGTCGCACTGTCAATCCGACTTGGCATCCTCGTTGGCCACACATCCGCGTTGTTAGAAGGTCATATACGGCCTGAACAACCTCCCCCGCTCGACAACATCGACATATCACTCCCAAGCGACAGTCGCACCGCCATTTCTGCACTATCCATCGACCCTACAATTATCCGCTCAGTGCATTGCCCGAAATGCTTTACCGCATATCTGCTGGATGGTCTCCCCGATATCTGCGACTATCGTGAGACACCCCGAAGCAGACCATGTCAGGAGCCACTGTGGGCAACCCGTGCAACGCGAGGCGGACCAAGGAGGGTCCCTCGACGTCTCTACTGCACCCAGGACTTTGCATCGTGGTTGGAATTTCTTCTTTCGCGTCCTGGAATCGAAGACCTCATCGACCAGTCATACAACCACCAGCGCCGACATCCTACCTTCATGGAGAGCATTTGGGATAGCCCAGCGTGGCGGAGCCTTGGAACATTCACCACTACCGAGGGCAATTTAACATTCAGCTATTTCATCGACTGGTTCAACCCGTTCTCGAACAAGATCGCTGGAAAGCACGTGTCATGTGGTGCAATCATGTTGGTCTGCCTTAACCTCCCATACGATATCCGACATCGCCCAGAAAATACCTTCTTTGCTGGTATTACGCCCCCGCCCAAGGAACCCACCTACGTCACCATCTCATCGCTACAAGACCCGATTGTCCACTCGTTGCGCCATTTCTACAACGGAAGGGTCGTTCGTACCTTCCGACATCCTGCTGGCATCCGACGGAGAGTTGCTGTCCTTCCTGTCCTTGGTGACCTTCAAGGCATCCACAAAGCGATGGGCTTTGTTGCTGTCACTTCGGATAATAACCCCTGTTCGTATTGCACCATCACTACTGATGAATTTGACAACATCGACACTGTCTACCCATCTCGTGTGGGTGCCGACGTGGTTGCGGCTGCGGTGGAATGGCGTCAAGCGACAACAAAAACGCGACGGAAAGAACTGGTGGGAGAGAAGGGTATCCGGTGGTCGTCCTTGCACCTGTTGGAGTACCGCGATCCAGTTGCACACACCATGCTCGGTGTTATGCACAATTGGTACGAAGGTGTCCTCCAGCATCACGTTCGGTATAAGTGGGGCCTTGGCATTCCCTCTGGGTTTCAGGCGAAGCAAAAAACTGTCTCGGTTGATCTTGCCGCTGAAACCGACGAGGATAGCCGATCTGAGCTTTCCGACAACAGTTACGATTCAGCCGATTCGACCAGCACTGTCAATACCGATGGAGAATCTCAACCGGAGGAAGCACCCGGACGGTGCATCTTCAGCAAGTCCCAGCTAGCAGCTATCCGAGAATGTATAGCAGCTACATCCATCCCGTCCTGGGTTGACCGTCCCCCTACCAATTTGGGTGAAACATCCCATGGGAAGCTGAAAGCAGACCAGTGGCTCTCTTTGTTTCTCATTTTTTTCCCCCTTTGCCTTCCTGAGATCTGGTCTTTCCCTCTCACCCAACAAAGTGAACAGCTTCTCCAGAACTTCTACCAGCTCACGACATGCACCATTATTCTTTCGGCTTATTCGACCTCAGATGAATACGCCGATTCCTACACATCATTTTATAAAGATTATCGACACTCTTCAAAGCAGCTCTTTCCCCATATCGCGACTCGTCCAAACCATCACTACGCCATGCATAACGGGATGCTGCTCAAGTTCTGGGGGCCACTCATACAGATCAGTGAGTTTCCATTCGAGCGACACAACGGGGAATTACAGCGGGTCAAAACAAATAATCACTCATGTGCGTCAATGTGTTCCTTGAATTCTGTATTGTCTAATACTGTGCCGTTAACAGGGGACATGGATTATACGATGTTGCGCCATATTTCCCAACGGGGCCGCCTCCTTGCGCACCTTGATTCCTTCCCAGAACAGGAGCCTCAAGACAACAGGGGACATATTCCTAACATGCTCCTTAAGCACGGTGTTGACTTGCTCCGGCTGGATATCTCTTGCTCGGATAGTAGTATCCATGACCCCCAACGCACACACCGTCCAGCTCCAAAGCTGACACCAATTCCTGAAGATGAATATCTACAGGTCTTGGACTTCTTGAACCGTCAGCCCCGCACATCCTCCCTCAGACATTATGCTGCATACCCGCACCCTCTTCCTACCCCTTCCATCCTTCCCAAATCAGCCATCCTTCGATCTACCTTGGCCCATAACACGAGGGATTATTCTGTTTTCCACCACCACCAAGGCCAAAGCTCTGTTGCATTTCGGAACCCTTTAACCGGTCAGCAGTCTTTTGGCTTCATCTGTTCCATTTGGCAACTATGTACAGGTGATCCGACACTCGATGACGGTGAGATAGTCGTTGTTGCAGAACACAGATTCCTGCATGGTGCGGACCACGGAAAGGATATCTATCGGGCTCTTCCCAACTTTATGACACAAATAGCCTACGACCACCCCTTATGTCTTGGTGAGAATGTACCTCCTGAGACCCTTGTCATCATCCGTAAAGTAGACATTCAGAACCAAGTCCCCTTCCATCGTCGTCCTCCTGGTTCATTTGGTATCTCTCGACCAACTATCCTTCTTACCAGTGTACTCTCTCGGTTACGATTAGGTTATTAGCATCCAAACTATAAATAATTCTTTTGCTATTAACGCGAAGAACGAATTAAATACTATCTCATTAGCTATCATTACCAACATCTAGTCCCTATCACGATTCCGGGGAGATAGCTTACGTCGTTTCTGAGCTCGACTACCATCACCACTATTGCCCGCCTCTGCACCTGTCACACCGCCATCCAGATCCATGGAGCTATCCCTGTCCTCTCCCATCTCCTGGTCCTCATTACCACCATCTGCATTGTCATCATCAAAGAAATTTTCCTCCTCCTCGTCATCATCGTCGCCGCCCTCATCATCACTAGACTCATCATCAGCTAGGTCATCCGGATCGACATAATGGTATAGCTCAGAGAACGCCGCTCGATACTTCTCGTAGAGTGTGTCATCAGTTAGCTCTTCTTCGCCGGACTTTGTAAACAAGTCGTCCATGTTCCCATGGGGGAGGACAATGTCGCATGAGGCGACCTTCGCACGGACAGCAGGGGAGAGGTTATTGTAGAAGGTGGGGTTGTAGTAGTCGAGCGGAATACCCGTACCGAGGCGCGTCAGAACAGAAGGCTTCAATTCCATGTCATCAGGTGGAACAAGTCGAAGTCGCTCTTTACCGCGGCTGCTGGGATCGTGCTTTGCGTCATTGAGGCGGCGCTTGTCGAGGGTGCGGATGAATAGTGTCGCATTGTCAGAACGCCCCGCTTTGGCCTTGATCCAGTAAATGTCCTGCCCATCTCGCTTGCGGCCCTCAGGATCACGCTCGTCGTCAGATGTTGTCTCCGTTGTGATGAGGCGGAGGTACCGCAGCGGGAACTTGTTCTTCTTAATATACAGGCGACGCTGTTTGCAGAGCTGTCACCGTAATCAGTACCCTCCTTTTTATAGTAAGAAGAAATAGACGTACACGGTCTCGATTCTTGTACACCATGTTAAGCCCACCCTTGCTACCGACACTTCCAGGCTCCTTGATCTCTTTGGTGTAGAGACCGAATAGGTAGTGGTGGACATGATGGTCGTACATTTTCGTCAAGAGGTCGGTGTTGGTCGCGTAGGTTGTATTGATGCGAGGGAAGGCCACACTGTATGCCCCAGCAACCAGCCCTTGTTTGAATGTGTCGATACAGATGATGCGGTGGGTGGCGTTGTACAGGGAGTAAGGTGTTTGGCGTAAGTCGGGACACCAGCTCTTGAGGCCATATCGGGCAATAAAGGTCTTCATATAATCGAGGATATGCTCCTCGACCTTCCGGTACTGCGCGATTATCCTGCTCTTGGACTTGAGTGCCGATACAGGAGTGATGTTGACGAGGGTGGGTGAGATAATGGGTTCGGTCACTGTCTTCTGTTGATATACTGACGCCTCCGTTGAGAATAAACGCGCAAAAGACTTCAAAGCCTCCTGCGTTGGGTCATGGGGTACTGAATCGCTGCTGAAAAGGCCCCAAAGAATACGGATGTGGAGGAGTAGGGCTGCCTATATTGCTGTTAGAAGCCTCCGCCGGTTACTGTAAATAATAGGGACTCACCATAACGTGTGTCGCTTCCTTGGGAACATCTTCACGGCGTAGCTGATAGGGTGCGGCACTCTTCGCCTCATCGGCTGCTCCGGACACACTCGTGCTGTCCTTTGACCCCGACGGGCGCGGGGTACTTTCCCGAGAGGATTGAGCATCTTCCTCATCTTCCTCTACCTCCTGATGCTTTCGCTTCTTCTTTTTCGTTGCTTGTGCTCTGGATGGACTTCGTTTGGACGGTGAGGGCGTTTGACTGGACACACGTCCCTTCAATTGGCCGCGTTTACGAGCCTTTGCTCGCGTCGAGGCCGCAAAGGCAGATGGGACCGGTCCAGAGGGGGCCTGAGTGGCTGGTGGTGTCATGGGCGCTCGGGAAGCTTGGCCCGTGCTGTGGATTGTTCCACTTTGCAAGCGTGAGTATGCAACAATGAAAGGGACCTATCCGCATCGCACCTTGTTCCAGCTAGTCGCGATTGCAGCTGCCCGATTTCCTCTTGCAGCTTCAACCGTTCGGCTTCGTGGTCCTTCTGCAACTGTACTCTCTGCTCCTCAAACTCTCCTTTCAAATTCGCGACGGCCTGTTGAATGCCTGTTTGAAGGTACGCCTCTAATTGCGCTTTGACAGTGGGATCGAGCTGGGAGAGGTCCATTCCGGTATGCTAGAAAAGTAACACAGATCAGTCGTAATCATATCGTATTTTTGGTCACATATGCGTACCTTTCTCGAGGAGGATGTCGTGGTTCAGTGAAAAGCGAGAAATGAAAGGGAAAGGGCATAATTAACGCTGGCGCGTGCTCGAGGGATGTGCACCAATGCCATATTGCTGAGATGGCGAAAATACCGTTCAGTCAACAAGAAGGGAAAGATGAACGTTGTACTCACGTGCACGGCCAGCGCTATAGTAGGACTGAAAATGTCGGTATTGTCATTGAGGCGAGGGAGGGATCTAGCGGTGGTATGCCCTTGTCGACGAATTCTCCCCACCCGCGTAGATAACGAAAGAAAAGACAGCTGACAGAACTCACACGGACCACTGTTGTGCCATCACCACCAATCGGCAGTCACATGCCGATTTCGGAGTTGCCGGTGCGCCGCATGCGCTAGTGCAGATTGCAACTCGTGCCCTGCGTGTGGTATCAACTCAGGAATTCGCCACCGGGGTGACTCGAACACCCTGTCTCAGCTCCAGGCTAGCTCCAACCTAGTTCCACCTTAGACGACAGCGTCATCTTCGATCGAATTGGACACGACTTTGTTCGCCGTGTGGAGAACTGGGCCGAGTCTTATTTGATCTTAGTGCCCGATCCTAAGGTTGGAGAACACTCCACAGTCCTTACCGAGCCGTCCAGGCGCTTAGTCGAAGCATCGACTCCCGAGCCATGCCTCAGATCCCCACTGGCAATGAGCCATTGGGAAGAAATAGTCATACAATACATAGCCAGACAAGCCACTTTTATTACTTATTGGTTGCCAACCGACTACGAGGCTCGTCTGATTTGCCACCATTTCTTTGATACTCACTGTAACTTTTATCATATCAAAGTAGTGATCATGAATTCGAATTGAATGTGCCGCAGATATGTGGGCGTCTCTTCTCCTGAAAGTTACGAGAGGTAGTATGCTTACAGGTTCTCAGTGGATTTCTGTTCCCCAGCATAGCTTGAAGCATAGTGGCTAACATCACGTCACGGTCACTATGGTACACCTACTCACTTGTTGCAGCTTCCACCTTCAATAAACTTGCGGATCTACTCACGAAATACTCTCTCCAGCGTGGAATTGACATATCTTTGTGACATATCCTCTCATAGCAACTACCTCAAACAGATGCAATCTTCCGCCCACTCTCAGATTGAGGCCACAGGGACAGGCGCTTAGAAATTCCGCCTGGGCGCTTAAGTGATACCGAGCAGTCCGCCCCACTTGGGATTGCATGTTAAACACAGTGGGGAACTCAATGCACTTGCGCAGAATTGGATACAGGGTGCTAGGAATCATAATGAACCTTGAAGTCGCGCACTGTCAATTGTAGGGATCCAATATATCCTTTGATATCTCTTGCATGCCTATACCATAGTCCCGTGAAGTGGCCATTGGTAAATAAGCAGTAATGCGAACGTCCCAGACTCCATGTTCGTAAAAGACCGTCCAAACGTTCGTTCTTCAGTGCTCTCCCTGAAGTGCTGTACTGACGTACTTCGAGTTCGAAATGAATGAATGGCTGGCATCCATGTCGACGAGCCAAAGAAGCCCAATGACGAATCATTGACAAATCATCGATTCCAGCCCTCAATCAGGTCTGCTTTAGTCTGCTTTGTGAGTAAGCTTGCCCTCATCTTGGGTAAGGCTCGAGATCATTGTCAGAATGGCGCCTTATCCCTTTTGATATTCAAAATCAAAATCAAATTCGAACGCGTACTAATAGGTCGCAGTGGGGGCTCCGTCTTGAACCTAGCCTCAGCCTCTCAACCTCCTCCATTTACAAAGCTAGAATGTCCTGCTGCTCTGCTAAACCTGCCACCAAGCCGACTGCTACCACCATCTCAGATGAGGAGATCGTCAAAGTTGTCACCGAGTCGTACGGCGCTCGTGCGCTAACGGCTGGGACCGATCAAGAATGTCGGTAGCTTATCACCTCTTTCCAAACTTCCAACTCACACGAAGGTTATTTCATCTGTTGTAAACACTATAAGATGCCCAGAGTGTCGCCTCTGCCTTTGGCTATACGGCCGAGGAGCTCCAAGCTATCCCTGCTGAAGCCAACATGGGTTTGAGCTGCGGCAACCCCACGGGGATCGCCAACCTCAAGGAGGTGTGTGTGTTTCCTTCATACTTTACTTCTATGATAGGCGCTCAAAGATAGCGCTACTACAGGGAGAACGTGTCCTCGATCTCGGATCCGGAGGAGGCATCGATATCTTCCTCGCTGCAGCCAAGGTCGGGCCTACGGGTCAAGCAATCGGGCTGGATGGATCCACCGTACGTCTATCACACCTCCTCGTAAACTAAATCCCTTCATTGACCCCCGTCTGATACCCAGGAAATGATAGCCCTCGCTCGACGCAACGCAGCATCCAAGAAGCTCACCCCACCCCGCGTCGCCTTCGTCCACGCCAACCTCGAGAAGGAGCTCCCCATCGAGGACAACTCGATCGACTGTGTCATCTCCAACTGCGTAATCAACCTCCTCCCCACAGCTGGGAAGAAGCATATCTTCAAGGAAGTCAGCCGTGTCTTGAAGCCTGGTGGAAGGGTCGTCATCAGCGACGTGAGTGTGTCACGCCAGTGGTATACTAACTCGGAATACTGAGTTCCTCCATACTAGTTGGTAGCCAAGAAACCTCTCCCGGAAAAGGTCAAGTCTGACCTTGTTGCGTATGTCAATTGCATCGCTGGAGCGGTTACCGAAGAAGAGTATCGCCAGCACATGGCTGACGCCGGGTTCAAAGGTGGTTATATTCCCCGGAAGACACATTGATCTCAAAGCTGATAGCGAAACGCCCAACAGATATCCTCTTCGTGGACAAGAAGAGCGACTTGAGCATCTACTTCCAGGATGACAGGTCCGGTGGATGCTGCACAGGCGTCGAGGACAAGATCGACAGCAACCGTCCTCAGAAGCCCGATATTGACATGGACGAGTGGATAGGTGTGTTTACCGACTGGGATATGTCCATACTCACGCAGCCCTAATGCACCATCTGTGCTAGCCTCCTGCGAAATCTACGCGTTGAAGCCGAAGACCGATGCAGAAGTCACCATCCCAGAAACCTCCCTGAAGAGATGGTGGGACGCCTACCCAGCAGTCCAGTCTACCCCTCCCTCATTGACCAATGATGAAGTTGCCGCTCTCGTTCGATCTGGGGACAAAGACTTCGTCGTAGTGGACGTACGAAGGAACGATCACGCTGTACGACGCCTTGTTCCCTCCTTCCACACCCCGAGAGCGTGATCTAACTGTCCAGTGATACAGGGAGGCCATGTCAGAGGTAGCGAACAGTGGCCTGCGCAGACCTTCTACGACGAATTACCTGCCTTGCACGAGAAGCACAAGGACACCAAGAAAGTCATCTTCTATTGCCAGAGCTCGAATGGACGTGGTCCTCGATGTGCTGGATGGTGGGTGACCATGTCCCGGATTAGTGACACAACAATGGCTGACTGCGACACCAGGTACCAGGACTACTTGAACAAGCAAGGCGTGGACGGGTCAACATCGCAGGCTTACGTCCTGCAAGGAGGGATCAAGGGTTGGCTTGCCAAGTTCCAAGATCAAGAAGACCTCGTCGACAGGGATTAGTTTCCGCTCCGCTACCCACTCACGATCTCCAAACCTCTAACCATGTACCATTAGCAGTCCACTAACCAAATGTAAACATACACCTGACACGGATCAGTAGAACTTGTATTTGACCCACAACACGACCAATACAGTGCTCCACATAAGCAGCGAAGTCAAGTCTGAATTCGAGCACGGTTCAAACCACGAGAACCTACAACTTCCCTCCAAATCATGCAAAAGAGGCCTATACAGCCTCGATTGGTTCCCCCAACGCACAATCTCTCCCGTTTCCAACACACCCTCCACTTCAAACGTGAGTTTCTTGCCCTTTCGCCTTATCCATCCGTTCTTGGTCTGCAAACTGGGTGGAAGGTTCTGGTCGTAGACGTGGAATTTGCGGGTTTCACCGTCGAATCCTGTGGTGCCTATCCAGAATTTCTGGTTCTCCTTCGATGGGCTGGTGTTTCCGTCGGCGATTTCAGATGCGTAGATATTGAAGTATAGGAACTTGGGGAACCAATTCCTCTCGGTGGGTTGAACTTCCCAGAAAAGGTTAGGGTCATCTCGATCTGGAGACTCGTCTGGTTCGGGAGGTTCGGGGAGCGCTGCGACGATATCCCAAGATAACATGCCATCCAGTGGACTGCGAGAGGTCGCGTTGCGTTTAAAGCTGAGCGAGTAAAGCGATGCTTCGAAGGAATGGTAGTCGGCTGGGAGGTGTGGATGTACAGCAATCTGGCCGACGAGGAAGGGGAGAAGGAATGAGTTGTTGCTTGGGCTGGACTTCGTGGAGTCGCTGGACACGGATACGATGAAGCCGATGGACGCTGGCACGATGCTTTCCTCGCCTTCAGCAGCAGATGGCTCGAAGACAATCCGAGCCTTCGCCCATCCAGAAGCCAAAGCAGTCGTATCCTCCTCCAAGAGCTTGAATCCTGCGTTTCTCCTAGTACCACCACCTCTCACTCCCAAATCCAGCTTCGCATCCACATCCCCAGTTGCCCCTTCTCCTACTTTGTAGACCACCGAGGCTTCATAGCGGTTCCCCGTCGACAGGCTAAGCGACTGAATGGGTACCCAATACCCTGCATACCCCGTCGAGCCCCTAGTGCGGGTAACATTAATCTGCAACGAGTTCCCGCCATTCCAAGCGTCTTCGAAATAAAGCGCTGAGCTTGCATCCGCGTCGCTCAGCCCTCCTCCCACCAAGTTATACACTGTAGGCTTCGGCCACACCAAATCCCCCGTACTTGTTTGCTTCTCGATATCCGTCCACCCAGACCCTGAATAAAAGACTTCCTTCCCCTCTACAAACCACTGATGCCCAACGCCCGGCGAAAATGACGTATAAAATGCCAAATCCAGGGGATCCGGAGGGGGGAGAGTCGGGAAGAATTTGGACACAGGTTTAAACGGCCCATGCTCACACATCGGTTCGACAACCTTGAACTCGGTTGGCGGGACTTCGATAGCCACTTTACTCGAGGACGGTCCGACCCATAAATTCGTGTCTTGTTCCCAGAAACGCTCCCATGTCCAGCCCGGGTTTTCGTTTTCGGATTCCCATGTCCAGCCTGGAGCTAAGAGTGCGATGCTGAGTCCGAGCTTTTGAGGGTCGGCGTGCTCGAGGGCTTTGTACATTCCGAATCCGCCGCCGCCGTGCGAGCCTCGTCCCCACATGTCGATACCTGCGTAAATGTCTTGGAGGGATTTACCCTTGAGGAGTTTCGGGTCGAGGCTATTGAAGTAGTCAATCTGGCGCTGGGGGAAATGGTTGTACCACTGTACATGTATCAGCTCGGCTATTCTAGTTTCCGAAGACAGAAGAGAACGCACCGCGTAGTTGGTGAACAACCCACTCGAGCTGAGGAAGAAGGGCAGGTTGCGAGAGGATAGTCGCTCTTGCCAGGAAAGATGGCCTCTGAACGTGACACTGTCGTACCAAAGCACTAAGCCATGGCTCCCGACCTTCTTCAAAACCTCTTGCTGAAATAGAGATACCCAAGCGGCTATTCCACGAGCTTGCGAAGACCCTCCCTTCAAATCCATTTCTATGTTAATTAGCCAACCGTCGAATCCGCGTTCTTTGGCAATGTCTGCGAGGATTTCCGCGTAGTGCGGGGAGACTGGGACGGTGTAATTGGCCCTCGACCATGGTGCGTCGTCCACTGTGGCGTTGCGGGGTTGCGTTCCTATTACCATGCGAAAGCAGTCTTCCTGGGCTTCTCCTTCGAACATCCTGCCGTAGTTCCATTTGAGTACATGAAGTCCTCTCGAAAGAGAGGTTGCTCACAGTGTTCCTAGTATTGGGACTCCCTGTCTATGTGCCGAGGCAATCCATTCTGGTGGAGGAATGGTTATCCGGTGGTGTGCGAAGCTATAAACGGGGGTGTTAACGCAATTGGGGGGAACGGGTTCGAAAGGAAGACCGACTAATTGAATAGGGAGGTAGATGACCACCAATTGAAAGTATATGATTTTGTGAATGGGTCTTCAATATAACCTCCCTGGGCCAGTCAGAACGGCGATGCTGGGACATAGACGTCGTTCGTTGGTATTCACCTTGAAGTCATGCGCGATCTAGAAGAAGAACCGAACTCAAAAGATGGCCTGGAGTGATTATGGTTCGTGTACTCACCAGTAGCCTCCCTTGCCCAGTAATATCCTCAGTCCTCAACCTCCTCGGAACATAAGGTCGAACACCCTCCGCAGAATAGAACGGCCCTGTCTTGCTCGTTCTCCAGTCATCTAGCTCCTGGAACGATTGGAAATATTCGGGAAGAGCTCTAGGTTGGGGTACCGTTCCGCGGACTGGCATAGGTTAAAGGGCAGGTAATATGAGAAGGTCAAAGTCGTGGTCGGTGTCGTGTCCCATGGCCCATGATTGTCAAGAACGAAGTCTCCCAGCAATTCGAGTTCTCAACGCATAAAGCTCGGAGGATTGGGTGTATTCCTTGGGTCCTCAGCTGATTTGAGAGGTGGGAATCACCGCATGTTTGTCGACTATACAGGGTCTTCGAAGACGAATATAAACGGCGGATTTGATACTTGTAAAGATCCCTGTCGTCGAGGCTGCAGAGACGGTGGTGCAAAGATACATAAGAGCAAGAAAGTCTTGCGTCGACCACGGATTGATCTGTTGACCTCCTGGGAACATCATCACGGCACTTGGCTTGGCACCACCGGCAACGACGAGCACCGCGACTTGGACGACGTCACCGACGATGACGAACGCTCATTCCCCTTCTTGCCCTGTATCCCTGCAGCCGGCACCCAGAACGAAACCTCTACTCGCCTCTTTCTTATCAGTGCTTTGGATAACATGGATAACAAGCTAGTGTTCGTGGACGATGCCCGCTGACGACATCGGTAGGAGACGTCGATAAGGTTGGACAAAGCAAGTGGATAAGCTGTGTGTCTGCACGTGGAGAGACCCTGCTCGCCCCGGAACATGACTATGGCTGTTGGGGATCAAACATGCAACTCGTATCTTGCACCAGCACCACTATCTTCTGCTCCTGGTACTCGGATCCCTGAACATCCCCAAACATACCAAAGCCAAAGCCTCGAGGCGGCACGACGCATATATACCTGAGCCTTTCCATTCGACGACTACGACAACGACTTGTGAACAATGTCCGGGACCACGACAACCTTCTACGGGGCCGTTATCAACCCCAAATCCCTAACCTCGTACGCGGCTCTTCCGCGCTGTCTCCTAGCAGTGGGACCAACCGGAAACATCGACTGGATAGTCAAGGACGTTGCGCCACACGAACTGCAGGATGCATTGGCCCAGAAAGGGCATGTCGATATCGCGAGTGCGAACTTGGTAGAGTTGAAGGAGGGAGAGTTCTTGATGCCTGGGTTTGTCGATACGCATACGGTGAGCACGCTTACTCCTCTATCTTCAGGAGAGGTCGACTAAGCGAGCGTTCATTGCAGCATGCACCCCAGGTACCTAACATCGGAACGTGAGTTCATTTACTGAGATAAACCGTTACTCAAGCTGACTGGTGTGTTTCCAGTGGCCAGGAGTACGAACTCCTCGATTGGCTCAAGAACGTTACCTTCCCCATGGAAAGCAAGTTCGCGGATATCGAATTCGCAAAACGAATTTATACCAAAGTGGTTCGAGACTTTATTGACAACGGGGTAGGTTTCCTTACTCAAAATGCTGACGGTGGCGAAGCTGATTTGGACCAACTAGACGACTACATGTTGCTACTACGCCACCCTGCATCTCGAATCCACCAAAGTCCTCGCGGATATCGTCCACGCAGCGGGTCAACGCGGCTTTATCGGGGTGCGCACATCCTCTCCTCAGACAAACCATTTCGACTGACCTCCGTACCAGAAATGCAACATGAACCACGACTCCCCGTCCTACTACATCGAACCCTCCCCCGAAGCCTCGATCGAAGCAACCAAATCCTTAATAACCTACGTGCGCTCTCTCCCACCCTCCTCGCACCCACACGCTTCATCCGGCACCGCGCAACCCCTAGTGCAACCCATCCTCACACCGCGCTTCGCCATCTCTTGTACCGCGCCCCTCCTCTCCTCCCTTGGCACCCTCGCCTCCTCCGACCCCTCCCTCCTCATCCAAACCCACATCTCCGAGAACCTTGGCGAGATCGCGTACACGAAGGAACTCTTCCCCCAGGCGAAGAATTACGCGGGTGTGTATGATATGTACGGGTTGTTGAGGGAGGGAACGATTCTGGCTCATGCGGTGCATTTGGAGGAAGAGGAAGTTGAGTTGGTGAAAGTTAGAGGGGCGGGTGTGAGTCATTGTCCGACGAGTAATTTCAATATCAGGAGTGGGGTCGCGCCTATTGGGAAGTATTTGGACCGGGGTATCAAAGTGAGGCTCCACTTCCTGTCGTATTGGGGATGTGTAGCTGACTTTCTGCGATGTAGGTTGGACTAGGAACGGATGTATCAGGCGGATACTCCAACTCGATCCTCACAGAGATCAGACACGCCTCGATGGCATCGAAAGTTCTCCAATTCTCGTCGTCCCCAAAGCCCGAATCATCTGGATCATCCTCGACTACCAACGGCACCACGCCCAAATTCGAAAACAAGCAACTCCCCATCCCGACCTTGCTCTATCTCGCAACCCTCGGCGGCGCCTCCCTCTGCAAACTAGACTCCCACATCGGAAGTTTCGAACCCGGTAAGGCGTTCGATGCGCTCCTCGTCTCGCCCTCCTCAAGGTCTATTGGATTGTGGGGCCTGAACGAGAACGTGGACTCGGGTGCTGTGGAGGCGGAGGAGGACGAGAATGTGAAGGCGAGAAAGAGGCTGGAGGAGCGGTTGGAGAGGTTTTTGTTCTGTGGGGATGATAGGAACATTGAGAGGGTGTATGTGCAGGGTGTTTTGGTTGGTGGTGTGGGTTCGGGGAAGAGGGCACGCTCGTCCGAGTTGCCGAACTAAGCTGGTCTAGAGATTGGACTTTGTTAGATCGTATTTATTGACGATAGAACGTGGATGAATTTATGTGTTGGACGGATAGCATCGATAATTGACTAATAATACAACTTTAGGACAACGTATGGAATCGCAACTGATGAGACTCGTGAAAACTGTTCGTGAAAAGGCTCTTCTACTTCAAGTGCATGTATGGAGACGAGAGGGTTAGCCCCAGTCGTCTTTAAAATCGCCAAACTCCCACTTGTGGCACTCCTACAGCCCAAGTCAGAAAGGATATACATTGCACAAAGATCATGGAACTTACAACACAATCCGCTTCGATAACTGGTTTAGGCACCCGGTTGCTATACTTAGGTCCCTCCTCCTCCTCGCTCCTCTTCTTCTTCTTCCTACCTGGGATTCCAGGACCCCACCGACCTTTAACCAAATCCACAGTCCAGCCCCTCCAATCAGTCAAAGCCCTCACACCCTTCACAACCACCTCCACCAACCCACCCCTACTCGCCAGACCATTATCCACAAACCACGGGTCGCCAGGGGGCTCACCAGGACCCGGATCCTCCGGAAACTCGCCCTCATCGCCCCAATCAATCTCCTTCCCGCCAGTCTCAGGACTATCCAGCAACTTGACCACCTCTTTAATGACATGCTTCCGCACGTCGACGAGCCAGTGCAGGCGGTTCACGGTGTCGAGGATGATGCTCTTCCCGAGGTGGCATCGCGTTTCGAGCGCGTAGCCGGCGGTGGCGCAGGCTGAGTAGAGGCCTGAGCAGGTGCCGAAGGGGATGGGGTCGGCGGTGTGGTATACGTGCGTTATGTACGAGGCCAGGGGGGACTTGGATGGTGGCGGGCGGGGTGGACGCGGGGTGGGGAAGCGGAGGTTAAGATCTTGGGTGCTGTTGGAGGAGGCTGGGGGAGGGATGGGGAGTTGGAGGCGGTAGGCTGCGAGGCGCTCGCCTGGGGACTCAAAGGCGACGGCTGGGAGGCCGTAGGTTACCCCGAGGAGACTTGCGAGGGCGCCCCCGAGGGAGTGGCCGACTAGCCAGACGTTGGCCGTTGGGTAGATCCTGAATAGGTCGTCTACGAGTTTCTGGTAGCCGGAGGAGGGATGTCAGGGATATGCTTGGATTGGGAGAGGGTGGGGGATGGTACGTACCGTCCCGATGGAGTAGAACAAACTCTCTTGTACGAGGGCGTCTGTTAGACATCGGTTATCGCAGCGCAGTCCGCTGGCGTAGCAGTTGCATGGGTGCTTGATAACGACGACTCCAGAGACGTAGCCGCAGCAGCAAGAAAACAATCTATTGTCGCGAATGATAAGACCTCCAGTCCGTTTGATGGTTTTGGAGATGCCACGTACAGATTATCATTGAATTTGTCCAACTTGGATGTTGGTCCTTGGAGAGTTGTACCCTTGATAGAGAGAATGACGGTGTTATTGTCCAAGGAGGTAAAGACGTGTCCTCGGAAACCGTCCTCGTCCTCCCAGCCGAACGGGAAGCTCTGGAAGCCTGTTAACGAAGGGTTCTGCACGGACGAAGATAGAACTCACTATCGACCAAGCATCATCCACTTCATACCAGTTATGGCGACCCGGACCAAGAGAATACGCATTCCCGGCCATCCGAGCTAGCTGCGCCAAAGTGTGTCTGTCCTCGACATTCGGCCCCAAAACCTCTACAGCATCCCACTCCAGTTCGTCAGGATCACCAAACGGCGACGCTGTTCGTCCCTTTCGTCGTTTCTCATGAAACTTGTCAAGAGATCGAGGTTTGTATACGACGGTTGGTCGGGTTTGGATCTTGCCAATCGGGCTGGTGTTCACCGAGACTGGGGAATCATCGTGCCAAGGCTGGTGCTTGGGTGTCGAGGCTGCTTCTGTGAGTGGTAAGGAAAGAAGTAAAGTATGTAAAAGAAGGGGTAGACTAGAGATGCGCATAGTTCCCTAGAGAACCGAGCGGAACATCGAGGTTGCAAGCAAAGCTGGCACAGCAGCAGAGCACTCAAAGGGCGCCAAGACCATAGATGGACAGGGGCAGTTAACCCCAGATTCCCACGCCCCTTCTTTCTCCAAGCCCGCCATCGACCCTCGTCCTGCGCCCTTCGAGGTCGCTGTTCATTCATTTTCTGTTATTTATGATTTTATGACTTTGTAACGACTCTGCGATACCCAATGTACCACCAGCTCGACACTCCACCGCCGCCGTCGCAGCTCTACCAACCCGCACCCACCAGGCACCGACCAAGACCGTGGTCCCCAGAACCCTACGACTCCTATGACTACCTACCCTCGACATTAGGGAGCAGCAACGACAGCCGAGAGACTTTTAATCGTCTTCAGAGGAGCCGAATTCACCAAGGGGCAGGTGACGACGACCACGATCGATCGTCTCGTGGACGCGGACCCCAGCGCCAGGACACCTTTATGGACGACTACCCTCCTTTACCTGAAGAACAGTTTCCTAGACTCACCTTACGACCTTCGAGGCGCAGACAAGAAGCATCTGAAGTTTCAGTGGAAGCTCTGGACCTCGCAGACTATGCACGGACGCTAAGATCGAGGCAAGCCGCAGAAGATCCGTACCCGCCATTTCGACCTGCAGAATCATCGTCTGCGGCGTCTACGTCTAGCCCTCGACAAGGACAACGCTCGCCACCCGTATACCCTCCCTCTTCCTTCCCGAATTTCATCCGTGGAGGAACGAGATCTTCGGCCAATACATCAACTACAGCTACCCACCATACACCCCAGAGTACACACTCCCTACCAGTTGGAAGCAGAAGACGACCATTCTCCCTTCCCAGCTCACCCTATAACCATAGTGCACCCAATCTAGTCCCAGATCCAGAACAAGAAGTAGATGTCACCCAATTCCCTTCCTGGACCCGCGAATGGTACAACGACTCTACCAACCGCAATGGGAACACCCATCTCGACCAACTCGAGGAATACGAGATGAAAGCTGGATTTGCACCTCCCAGAGCGTTCGTCGGTGGAAGTAGCAGCCGCAACTCCCGTGCCAGCCTCCAAGGCAAACCCGAGCTATCGCCTTTCGATCCTGCGTACATCCATCCAGAGTCGTATCCTAAAGGACGGGTGGACCCCTTCGACGATAACCTGAGCTATCCCTCATACTCAGCTCCGTCGTATAGTAACCACGATCCTTTATTGGGGTATAACGACTCGGGGCGGGATGGCGTCGTTCCCTGGAGCCTTGACCCGCCAGAATACAAGAACCTCCCAGTCGACCCGCAAGTCAAGGAAGAGCGTATCCGTATGCTTGAGCGGGAGTTTGGTTCCGACAAAAAGGGCAAGAAGAAGGCACACGGACATGCAGGTAGCAAACATCTCGAGAAAGACGACGAGCTGATGAGAGACGACAATGGAAAACTCGTAATCGGAACGCCGGATGGAAAAGGCGGATTGGTCACGCAGGGTCCAAAGACGCGTGCGGCTGTACGTTTTGTACAGTTCGCATTAACGGTTGCGGTGGGTGGGCCGGTGATTTGGGCTGCTATCGTGAGTCTTGGTCTTGTCCGCGCGAGTGTATCCTAACGTATTTTCTCCCTAAGGCGCTCAAACCTGAACCGGCACCTCCACCCGCTGGTAAACCACCTTTCTACATCCTCGCCGTCCTCGCACCAATCACCCTCCTCCTTCTCGCCTACCTCTTCCTCATCCGCCCGTGTACAACTCGGCGGAAATACCCTTCACATCCCCATCCTGGTGCGCAAGGCATGATGGTCCTGCCCGTCCAAGGAGGTGGAGGCGGGAAAGGCAAGAAGTGGAAAGGAGGTCCCAAACCTCCCTTCCCTGGTGGCAAGAAAGGCAAGAAAGGCCCATTCGGCGGTCCACCAGGTGACGTCCAAGTTAACCTCATAGTCGACCCAAACGCCTTCTCCAACCCCTCCGACGACATTTCCTCTTCATCCTCCTCTGACGAGTACGACGAAGGCGGGTTCCCCGCTGGGTTCTTCGACCGACATAATCCCAAATCCTCTTTTGAGTACCAGCAGCAGAAGAGGAAAGAAAAGGACAAAGCGAGGAGGAAGAGGAATCGGAGGAGGACGCTGATGGCGTCGTTGAAGCTGGAGGAGGAGTGGAAGAGCGCGAGGAGGTGGGTGAGGATTGTGAGTTTTGTGGATACCTTTGCGTGTGTGGTGTGGGCTGTGGCATTTGGGTTTGTCCTTGCTGGGAAGAGGTGCCCGACGGGTGGGGAGGAGAAGGGGTATGGTGGGTGGTGAGTGCCATTCGTTTACTTTCCGTAGAACTTCGTCGTTGATCTCAGTCGCTTCCGGCTTAGGTGTACGGCGTACAATGCTTCAACAGCTGCTGCGTGCTTGTTGAGTGTTTCATTCTCAGTCAGTCTATTCTTTGGCGTGAAAGACCTATACGCTAGTAAAGCTTCTCCACGGACGAGGGTGTAATCCATTTCTCCTTTCTTACATTTCCTTCCATCTCGTTATACTGGTTCGGTGCGGAGAGCATAATGGCTCTTCACCCAATTGTTGTACATCTTGTACACTCTTCAGACATTTTTGGTGGATTCAAAACATTGTTGTAATCGCAACCTTTTGACACTTTTATCGGTTTACCCCTCTGGATATGTATTTTATTGTAACTTAGCCTTTTGTCACGACCCCTGTAACGACCCTACTTACGACCAGTTTTCCGCTTTGTGTTACATATACTTACCAATATGGTTTTTGTTGCCTCCTCAGACTCTTCTGCGTTACTCTGGTTGCTGTGTTTCGGTGATCATGAATAGCCACGCGGTTCGTGTTTGGATTAGGCGTCCATGGGCAAAGACTAGTAAGCGCTCACAGCGTTCGCCCTTCCAGCGGTCTTTTGGAGCTACCGTGTGCGGAGGGTCCAGTCTGGGAAGAATTCTCTGAGGTACTAAGAGCTTTCGATGTGTATTTGGACACTGGATCTACTCTGGAAGTCCGGTGCGGGTTCAAAATCATTAGAGGCTTTCCACTGTGCATGTGGATTACTGACCTTGAAGTTGTGTGTGCAAGTAATTTTCCGTCAACCCGCTTCGTCTTCCGTGTCAAGGTACATCATCCGCCGTCCAAGACTCCAAGTTCTTCTCCCCCTGACATTATCGCCGATGAAGTTATACGTTACGCTTCCATTTGGATAAATGGTCTGCTCTGTTTGGTAGATGGTGGATGTCTAATTAATATCCGGGGGCTTAGATGTAGCCGTTAACTGACATCTGGCGATCCTTGCCACAACACCACTGTCTTTTCAAACGCGCACCTTTGGGCTTCTAACAGTGTTGAAAACTCCGTTTGATCTCCGTTTGAACTTTGATAACCATCGCAACAGCCACCGTGTGCACGTTGACCTCTACTATGACGGCGGCACATTCTGAACGCTACCAAGCCTTGGACTCCCAAATCACAGAGCTGGAATTCCAAATCTGTGCGCTACTCTTGCAAGTAGTCCAATTGAAAAGCGAACGGAATGACTTGGCACCGATCTCGCGACTTCCCAACGAGGTACTTTGCAAGATCGCTATGGAGTACAAGGCGAGCACACCGCTGGTGCTGGACGTCCCTCAAAAGCAGTACAAGCGACTGGGCTGGCCTGTGATGACCCATGTCTGCCGTCGATGGCGACACGCTTGCCTGCATCACCAAGAATTATGGGCAGAGATCGACTCTTCCGAACCCATGTCATGGATTCAAGAAAAGCTGGAACGGTCGAAAGCTGCCCCGTTATCGGTCAGATGGGCAAGTACCACCAGGATCTTCCCTAGAGCAGGCCTTCGGATGTACCGTACGGTCAGCGACGCTAAAGTGAAGGAAGACCTTCTCCGTCGCGTCGTCGATCGCGTGAAGCAAGTGGAACTTCAAGGTCCGGAGAGATTCCTGGACTGGATGCTCGAGGACATCCTCTCGCAAACTCCCCCGCTCCTCCTCCACCACCTTTCATTTCACAACGACGCGCCACCTGCGTCAACCCCTGACTGGGAAGCCGACCCTGCCCACATGTACGAGGCGGTAATTCCTTCCGCGGCTGAGGTGAAATTGTCAGAGACCCCTCAGTTGCGGCAGCTCGTATTCAAGGACTGCACCCCGAGGTTGGAATCTTTCAAAACCACCCATTTGACAAGCCTCTCGCTTCAGTTGCGCGGTGGCGTCCAACCGCTGCCCGCCGGGGAGTTTATGGACATGTTGCGGAACGCACGCTCTTTAGTCACCTTACAACTGTCCCGCGCCCTCCCGGATTACGACGCCACCTCATTCTCTTCCAGCATGATTCATCTGCCTTACCTCAAACACATCCGTATGGGCGACAGATACAGGAGGTGCATTACGCTTCTTCAGCACCTCCGACTCCCGCCATCCGCCTCGGTCGAGCTTAATTTCGATAAAACAGCTCCGAATGGCATTGGCGCGGACCTCGGAGGTATTCTCTCGTCCATGTGGTCATTGCAGGGCGTCGATGGCTCACGGAGTGCACCGCTCTCTATAGCATCGATGACGCTGCAGCAACATCTTCGCGGAGGTTACGGTGACGATACTACGTCCCATTTCATAGGGCTTTCAGTGCAAAGATTGGGGATGCAACAGTTATCGGGACTGGATGGCAAAACATACGTATTGCATTCTGAATCTTCTCCACTATTGCCTGGGCCCAATTTGTTCGCGCTTTCCATCGCCTTCCAAACGCCCAAAGCAGACAACGCCGACGCTGTCACGAAGCTTTTGCGCCAGGACCTCTTCGACTTCAGCGTTATGCGATCCCTACACTTGGATATTGCGTACAGGCACGAAGACCTTGCGTCAAGTCTAGTCTCAAGTCAGTCATTGGAAGAACTATACGTCTCCCACACAACTTCCAAATGGTTCATCGACTGGCTGAGATCCGATCCAATGCTCTCCAGCAGCCACTCAAACTCGGCTGGACTATTTTTGCCCAAGTTGAAGGCCCTCCACTTTGAATCCGCCCTCCACCTCTACCCTCGCAAGGCTTATGAACAATTCATGTCAATGCGCGACCCTAAAATCACCTGTCTGGACGATTTGGCATGGGTCATGAACAAACGAATGGAAATGATGTGCTGTCTCGATGAAGTCGTGTTCTGCAGGTCCCGCTGGGCCACTTCAAGTTTTACCGACGAAGAGCTTGAGGTTTTGAATGGTCTAGCACCGTCGGTTTATGTCAGAGAAGACCCAAACCTACAACGAAATGTGGTGATATGTAGATTAATGATTTGAATGTTCTTATCTCACATGGAACACACCAATCCAAATACCTCTTTTTCCGTTGCAGAAAATGTAGCGCTTTCTCGACTCGCTTAATGTGACTCATACAAGGATAATAAGTCATTGGGCGCTTAACCTCGAGGTCCACCGAAGAGTGATCAGATTTCAGCTCCGACTTTGCTCCGACTCAATCGACATGCGTGCTATGTGCACAGCGCCTTGCCGTTAACTCGTGTCCCACTTGGTCCTTAAACCATGGCTACGAGTTCCTCTAACCCGCCTTTCTCCGCCCTGGACTCTCAGATTGCCCAGCTGGAGCTTCAAGTTAGTACTTTGAAGTCACAAGCCCTCCAGCTGAAAGGTCGCCGAAACGATTTGGCGCCAATTTCCCGGCTCCCCAACGAAGTCCTTTGCAGGATCGCCATCGAATACAAACGGAGCACACCTTTGGTACTCAGAATTGCTCGAAAGCCCTATAGAGAGCTGGGTTGGCCCATCGTTACTCACATCTACCGTAGATGGAGGCACGTATGCCTAAATCATCCCCAGCTATGGGCGGACATCAAGTCTTCTGATCCCCTCCCCTGGACTGCAACAAAGTTGGGGTTGTCAAGGAATGTACCTCTATCGCTCAAGTGGGTCCGCCCGATGGAACAGCCCGTCACGGTAGTAGTGCAAGAGCGGGGAAACTCCTCCGAGTCGCAGAGTTCGGATCAATGGGAAAACCTCCTCCATCGCGCCACCTCAGACGCCCGTCGACTGAGAGAGGTCGCATTTTACGGCCCACTCACCTTCCTAAACTCGATGGTTAATCGCATGGCAGCCACGACCCATGGCGTTCCCAATCTCCGCTGCCTTTCACTGCGTCACAATGACGTTTTCGATTCACTCAGGCACTTCCTGTCAGTTCCCGACGACGATCTTGCTTTGATTCCCAAGGCAGCATCGGTAAAGTTGGATGCCCCAGAATTAAGGCAGCTCATTCTCTGGAATTGCAACCCCAGAATAAACTCAATTCCCTTCCATAACTTGACCGACCTCTCCCTTCACTTGGCCAGATGCCGCAAACCATTGTCTTCGGTGGAGTTCATGGAGATGCTGAAGGAGGCACAGTCTCTTGTGACTGTAGATTTGCAGCAATCTCTCCCCGACCATTACGACCATACCACCACGGAATTCCCTCCTATGACCGTCACTCTGCCTTGTGTCGAATTCATTCGTGTCGGCGACGAGTACCGACGGTGTATCACCTTCCTCCAACATATCCGACTCCCGTCCTCCGCGTCAGTCGAGCTTAATTGCACGATCGGCGGACGCGGGGATGGACATGAGGCCATTGACTCTGACCTCTGCCCAACTCTCTCGTCCCTGTGGATGTCCCAACCCGACTCTTCGCTGCAAAGCTTCAAGTTACCCGTAGCATCAATGGCGATCAGGCACTGGCAAAGTGGTCGCTTTCTGGAGAACCATTTCTGGTGCATCGGATTCTCTACAGAAAAACAAGATTTACCGCACCTATCAAAAGTCAGAAGAAGTGTCAGTACGCCCCCTGGCAGGAGCCCTCCAAAGGCTGACTTCAAGCTTTGCATCGCCTTTGGGACACGTGGACGCGGCGACCAAGCGGTAGAAGATTTCTTGCACCACGGTCTATTCGACCTCACCAGTCTCCAATCCCTCCATTTGGATTTGCAAGCAGAACCAGACGCTGTCACATACCTGGGTTCAAGCGCCCTCTTGGAGGAGGTAGCCCTCAGATCTGGATATGCTTCGGCTTGGTTTATCAAATGGCTGACAAGCGACCCATTGCTTTGGCCTGACGACGAGTCTTCGACGACGAGCGTCCATACTGCGATCCGACTGCCAAGGCTAAGGACTCTCCACCTCGATTGCGATTTCAATCCAGCACCTCAGAACCACCGATTTCAATACACCGAGGAAGAGGAGAAAGGGGAGGAGGAGGTCATCCCAGTTACCATTGGAAACTTGCTCTGGGTCTTGGAAAATCGAGCCAAGCACGGACACCAACCAGAGGAAATCGTGCTATACAACGGACGAAAGGTGGTTCTGGACGAGGACTTAGAGTTCATGACCAGTTTGGGATCGTCTGTTCGTCTCCATGAAGGAGTCCATGAAGGATGATGTCGCGATGGATTACTCCTCTTACATACTCCCCGTCCGTTCGTATGATATTTATCGTTGCATCTCGTTCAAGAGTCACTGATCGTTTAGTTGCGTTCGAGTATGTTTAGGTTATGCGGCACTGCTTTATCATAGGACTAGCACTTACGTGATGGAAGGTCTCTGATAGAGCTTCTGTATTATGGTATGAACATTTCGCCCTCCCCATGGACGTCGGACATTGAGCGCTTAAAGACATTGGCTGGGCGCCAAACACCCTGGATCATATAAGGCCAAGCTTCTTTTCGGCGGCGAAGCCCTGACATATATGGAACAATAAGGGAACGCACCCCACACCAGAGCATGCGATAATCAGGTTCTCGCTTCCTGCCCTTCGCGATGCATTGAAAGAGATCCTTTAGGTAGTTGGCACCCAACGTCTCGAGCCAATTATAAGGTCTATCCGCCACCGAATGACCTGGAACTTCAGGCTCTTCGCCAACGTGCCATTCAATCCTGATAACGTTGAACGAGGTGTCCAAGGATCGTGGACACATTGGAGGGGCGTCTGTTGAAGCCGACCTCTGAATGCTGTGTGCAGACAACTCTGCGTGCTGCTGCCAAATGCACGTACGAGGTACAGATTTGGTTCTTGAGTTGTGGGAGCGAGGGCAGGAGACCACTGGGGCTAGGGGGGTTGTCTCTGGTGACACCGACAAGCACCAAGTCAAGCAGGCATCTTTAACTAGGGACAAAAATCATGGTTAGCTTCTGTCGATGCGGGGGTGGCCTCACCAGATGTCTGATAAATCGGATCCAGAACCAATCTTTTCGAAACTGGAATCCCACCGGTAAACCGAGCTTGAACGCGAGCAAAGGTCGCAGTAAATGCCTCTGGCGTCGGGTCCTGGTCACCTTCTCGAGCCTGGGACAGGCAGACCACTTGTGATCTGTTTTGCGAATGGGACGCATCGTGGTCGGTCGACGTCACCGTGTTTCCATGAGGGCACCATGCGCCCCTCAGTGTCAATGCCAGCCGCAGCCCCATGTCGTGGTAGGACCGTCAAGTTGTTTCTCGAGTGCTATTCACGGTAAACCGCGCGGTCGAAGGTGGTCAGCTGTCAGCGCCAGCCGTTACAGAGGGCCGCAGATTTTGAAAATCCGAAGAAAATCAGATTAAAATTGCAAGGACATTCCGAGTTGCCTAGAAGATCTAAAGGGTGTTTTGAGTCCTTCACGTTAGAAGAGTCGCTTTGAAGTGGCTGGATGAGTTGGTCGCTGGTTGTGCGAGAGGTTCGGGTCCTCGGTCGGTCAACACCGAAATCGTCTGCTCGCCATTTTCACATTTCAATCCCAGCCGCCATGATCTTTCTCCCTCCCCCTGCAAACTTTGTTCAAACAACTGCATCTTCAGCGTCGAAATATGGCTTTAAAATCGATTTCATTGTGGAGCCGGTAGTTGCGGCTGGAAAATGAAGAACCAACGAGCTCGGAGTCAGCTGTGAGAGGGGAAGGAATTGGGAAGCTGCCAGTGGCCACGAGGCAAAGCCCACTCGAGCCTCGATTCGCGAGTCACTTTGCTTCAGGAGGCCGTTCATTTGGAGCGTCAGCTGGAGGTAAAGTGAAAAGGCGTTATAATGCCTTACAGTCGCTGACAGCCCTGGCAGACCTTCGCAGGATCCCACCGAACAAAGGTCGGTTCGATCCGCAGCGACAAAGACGTTACATCCACCGCAACCTGCTTGAACTCTTCTGTGAAGGTCGACCTCGCTGTCATGGAGGACCTTTGGCCCTTGAAGTTGAAAAATCCCTAGCGTGCGCACAGCGGACAGATGATGAGTGGTTTCCCTCGACATCCGGTCAGCGGTGGAATAGTCGGCAAGTGGGAGATAAAGGAAGGCCCGTCGGAGGCATGCCAGGAAAGGTTGCTGCCACAACCTTCGCCTGTCGAGGAAGCGCTGAGGCCCTGGCGACGAGGATCAGTCGAAACCCAGGAGGGGTTTTGGTTGCATTCCAGGTGAGCTTTAACTGGTCATGATCAAGGGTTCATAATCACTGAGAAGAGCAATGACTTCTTAGCAGCCTAGCCTCGAATTCACGGGACGAGGTCAGCGTGCTTGCGATTACTCGCCAGCCCCATAGTCCCGGACAAATGGTTCCAACCAGCAATGGTCACACAGATGCTCTTGAGGGCATTTCTTCCGAGCAACGTCACTTGCGACGTCTGGTGCGGCGCGAGCATATTTTCAGAGGCATTCGTCTGCTCCTCCTGGTGACCTGGTCGTTCCCCGGTCTATCTTCCATATTTCCCGTCTTGACGCCGACTTGAAGACTTCTTGTTGCTTTGCTGCACGCTGGGTTCGGGGCCCAATGGGCCAGGTCACGCGGATGTATGCATACCTCTGTCGATTCGCATCGCTGCTCAGTTGTAGTGGTCTGGTTGAAGAAGGGAGAGAGCCTACCAAGTGCGCGTCGGCATCACGTGATACCGCCCATCCCGCCGCGTCGAGCCCGACTCCCGACTCCCGCCCCTGACGCCGGCCGACTCCCACTGACTCGGTCCCTGATTCCGAGGCGGCGCTGGCGTAGCAATACGTGTCCAGACTGTCTCCGTGTCGATTGACTCGACTGAGAATGGACAGCTGCCTCTGGGGTCCAAGGTTTTCCGAGCCCGCCCAAGACACGAAGCCCGCGTGCAGAAACCCGCATGTCGCCCTGTCCTGTTCAACTCCAGGCCAAGGTCCAGTCAAAGAAGTGGCGATGAGACTCAGGATCCATGCTCAACGTCCCCAGTACCAGAAGGCCCCAGAGATTCCATTTCCGAAGAAGTTGCCCAAGCTGAACCGATCAGCGCCTGCAGTCGTCTGAGGCCGTTGTGTCCAAGGCCTACGCACTGGTCTCCTAGACTGGAGGCCTTGGTGAAAGCCTGAAAACTCGTCAGCGACGTCACAAGGACCAGCCTTTCCCGTCGAATACGTACCAAGGCCCCCCGCCAACGCAAGCTACCACCCGACCGAGTCCCCACCCCCTTCCCATTCCAACACACGGCGCTCGTCCAGACACGGCCTTCATGGATGTACCGACCGTTTCTCCTAGAAGAACGATCAATGTCGTTGCAGACCACCCCAAAGAACGCATTACCATTCGGTCTCCCCCACAGGCCCTGCTCGACCTCTATCCCTATCGTCCTCTCTCCACCAAAAATTCCGACAGTTGATTCGCAATGCCCTCACGCGGAACACGAGCTCATACAATATTTCCAGCGTCGACGAGGAGGGTTTCTGCCGGTAGAGAAGCTGTGTGTGACCGGGAGGAAAGGGTGGACGCGCCTGTTACCTCATCGGTCGAACAATCCTTACACCCAACTAATACAGTTCATTCGACTCCAACCATCCCATGCGACATTCATAGACACTACTTCCGTTCATTCGGCTTTGTCTTCGAATCTCTACCGACTTGCAAGCCTTCCAACGGTTCTCCTTCGAAGCATCGTCAAGCCCACCGCCGACCCTGCATCATACGTTTCCCGACATCTTCCCTATCGCTGTCGTACGGGAATGCAACCAATGAAGCCTTACACCATCCAACGAAAGGAAAGCATTCAACAGCGTGGTCAAAATGTACCACGGCATTTCGCCCAGCCGACCACCGTTCCTCGACGGCCAACCTTTTATGGTTACTCCCTTTTCAAATGAAGCTTGATTGTCCACCACAACCCTTGCCACGTTCTGCTTGAATTACAATTCTGAGGGGGCATCTCATCGACTGCGGAGTCGTTTGGCAGTTTCCTCGTTTCATTCTTTCTGTCTTGCTCTCCTCCTTCCACCCCTCTTCCCTCTTTTTCCTTCTCACTCTGGTCTTTGAGGTTCGAAGAGAAAGACAGCCCAGACCACTCGCAAGCGACGGAAATATTCCAGGGATGACTTCGCAACGTGAAAAAGACATGGATTCGTTTACGACTGCGCTACTCTCTGTCGATGCGAAACGACGGGGTATCATGATTCGTCTGCCCAAACCTCCACCGCCGAAACGGCTGTTACTGCCTGTGAGTGTCTTTCCTCTCCTTATGATCTGCATTTCGATATGTGGAGCTTTGCTGAATTGTTGATATTGTCCATAGACCCTGGAAGAATTCATATGCTCAGAACCTGGAGTACCGACTCGCCGCAAGGCGCCTCCACAAGTAAGTATTTGCAGACGGTGGTTCTGCTGCGATGTAGGTGTACTAACAGTGTGGACAGAGCACTGCTGCCGGCAATTGCGACTCGCCGATTTCGAACGAGCGTCAGCCCCACACGAAGAAACACCGCGGTGCAAGCGAGGCGGGGAGCCCTGGGGTTTCGCCCGCCAAGGCAGGCAATGGCAAGAGTGTGAAGCGTCGAGCTGTGAATGCGTTGAAGGTGATTTGAATAAACTTTCTTTTTTTTTTTCTATTGGGGTTTGAGTGTGTTGCTTACCTGGAGGGTTTATAGAATGCTCTTCGGTGGTTCAAGTTGAAGATGACGTTCGATTAGTGGGCTTCATTCTTCCACATGCTCAAGATGGCTCTTCCTTTATGCTTGATTTTACCGCTGTACATGCATCCGTTGACGGCCCCTTCCAAACCGTTCCTCCTAGTTTCATAATTTTCTCTCCTTGATTCTCATCCTCCTTGATCTTACAAAATCCAACTCGCTTTCCCTGTACATACTTGCACATTATTCCTATGCTCTGGATTCCATCGCGTCCTAATTTTACTTGTACTGTCCGATGCGCATATGCTGTCTCTGTATTTTCTACTCACTTCTGTTGTGCATTCTATGCCTTCTCTTCCTTGCTGGATTAGACATCTCATCTGCATATATACGAAGCCTTGTACCCTTCCGGTTTGACTCGAGTCGTGAGGTCGAGGTTAATTCTATATGCGCAGTCCGTTAAGGATGGTCTCTTCCAGATTGAACTCCAGCGCTATGTCCTCAAGCCTGCTGGGTCCCAGGAAACAACCATTATGAGATCACAGAACCCAGAAGACCAATGGTCCAGAGCGACAGGGTTGACTGGGAACCATTGTGTCCAAAGGCCCATTCAGACGGGTACGATTTGGCTGCAAGCATGCTCTATTAGATGATTACGGATTACTATAGCTTACGCGACGGTACGAGGAGGGGTTATGAGGAAACTGGCTGGCCTTTTTGCGGGAAGTGGTTGAGGTTGACGAATGGGCAATATCTGCTGGTACCTCGCTCGGCTTCATTCCTCGGAAGCTTGTCTCCCTTCTCCAACACCACGCCAACGTATCTCCGTTCTCCGCGCATGTACTTCTCCTTCCAGAAGCGCACATAACCAGGTGCAGTTGCGAAAATCGTGTGGTCGCGTCCCATTCCGACCTGCATTGTAATTGTCCTGTGAGGAAGGGCCCACAAAGGAACGAAGGCCGTGTCAAAGACGTACGTGTTGACCTGGGTGGAACAAGGTGCCGCGTTGTCTAACGATAATGTTACCAGGGATCACATATTCGTCTATTATGACTTGTCAGGTTTGTGCAACGGTGTATACAATGTGCACCGCACCTGAGAACTTCTTTACACCCAGCCGTTGACCTGGTGAACCACCATGATTGTTAACAGTTCCTCCAGCTCTCTTTGTTGCTGTACGAATAGACCCGAGGCCTGAACAAAAGAGGCGATGGTCAATGCGTTTGTTTGGCTGGTCGTGGAAAGGCGCGTACCGAAGGGCGAGAAGGGGTTCCTGCCCGCTTGGGCGCAACACCGAGTCAGAAAGGACATGAGTTCGACGGCAGGAGAGATGACGGCCAGAAGGCTTTTTTGGAGTCAAGCAACGTCAAAAGCGCCTACGAACGGTGCCAATTCTGGGGGGAGGTTCGGGAATTGCCGAGGGTCTTGTGACATAACACGAGCAATCTATAAAGTAACAGGCACTGCATTCCGTGGACCACAGTTGCCCCTTCTTAATTACCTCGCATCTGAATCTTTTCTCATCCCCTCGACTTCCTCGAAATAATGGTTCTCCTCACCACTTCTGACAACGAGCAATTCAATGCTGACCGTGAGGTCGTCGAGCGCTCGGTGCTCATCAAGAACATGCTTGAGGGTGCGTCCGTTAGCGCGCTCATTTGAGCCCTGCGTTGCAAAGACATGAGGACTAAATCCCATATTCTGTGCTATTTAGATGTTGGCGAGTCTGATCAAGCCATTCCGCTACCCAACGTGTCTTCAGCTGTGCTGAAGAAGGTGAGTTTTTTCAACGCCTCGTTGCATAGTAAGTTGTGGGTTGCGCTGGGATCTCACATTGTTTGTGTCCGTTCATCTAGGTTCTGGAATACTGCGAACACCACCGTGGCGAGCCTCTGCCCTCCGCAGATGCCGAGCAGAATCAGGACGAGACCCGCAAGAGGACGACTGACATTAGCGAGTGGGACCAGAAGTTCATCAGCGTTGATCAGGAAATGCTGTTCGAGATTATCCTCGCAGCGAACTACCTCGATATCAAGTCTCTACTGTGAGTTGTCTGTTGCCTATCCTCTAGGGCTTGAAATTGATCTGGGGCCCTTCAGTGATGTCGGATGCAAGACGGTGGCAAACATGATCAAGGGCAAGACTCCTGAGGAGATCCGCAAGCTCTTCAACATCGTGAACGACTTTACCCCGGAGGAAGAGGTAAAGTCTCAATCTTTTTCTTGGCAAACAGTCTCCTAACTAATTGTCTCTTATCAGGCTCAAATCAAGAAGGAGAATGCAAGTGTCGTTTTGAATACGATCGCGACTAATCGAAAACTAACCGAGGTTTCTTATAGGAATGGGCTGAGGACCGATGAGCGCTCTGTAATACCATTGTATATCTTGTCACGTTTGCACTGTCTTTTGCTCTTGTACAACATAATTCCATTCCCCTTGACTCTAACCCACTTTTTCTGCATGACTGTCGGTGACCCCATTTAAGTATTGTCGTCGCGAACGACGCGCGTGTTTTGAGGGAACAGCCCTAATTACGTAAGGAAATGAGGTAAAAATAGCCCGAATAACTCTTGTGCTGTCGACTTGTTCTTGAACTCTTTCGTTATCCTCAATGTCAGTTCCTGAGCTCCCTGGACACCTCATACCGCGACACTCGCCCCACGAAAGATGGCTCAAGGGCCATGTAGCCAGAATGTGTGGCCTCGACCATGAACGGTATGTCGGACCTTTCGAACAGCCACTTTGCAATCCTCTGACCTTTGGATTTCTTTCAGATTTCCAGGTAGTCAACCTGTTAGTTTCTCTAGTAAAGACTTGCAGAAGCTAGAATCACACGAGTACGTTCATTTTGAACAATGTTACCTTGAGCGGTCCAACTGACTTGGCGTCCATTCAAGTTTCTGGGTCTGCGAAAAGTCTGATGGGATCCGAGTCCTGTTTCTGGTCGTGTTAACGCCAGACCAACCGGATGAGCAAGTTGTGTTTTTGGTACGTTTTAGTGTTCTGTATCTGAAGATCTTTTCACTAAAGATGGCGCAGATTGACAGACACAACACCTATCGCCAAATACTCGGTTTCGTCTTCCCTCACCATGAGAACCCGAGAAACTTGTTGAGGAACACCCTCATTGACGGAGAGCTCGTGTTGGATGTGGACCCAGTGACGAAGAAGGTGTGTTGTTCAAAGCTGCACTCGTCGGGCATTTCGCTGATCCACGGAACAGGAAACTATGTGCTTCCTCGCCTTTGATTGTCTGGTTATCGACGACCAGAACGTGATGACCAAGACCCTCGACAAGCGCTATGGGGTGCGTCGTATTCACCGTCTTTCGCAATCCGCCACTCATATACCCCCCGATAGAGACTGCAAGAATGGTGGTACAAACCCTACATGCGCATGCTTCGCGACCATCCCCACACAGCCGAGACCCAACCCTTTGCGTACGTCTACACCACCTCGTGTGCCACTCGACCGTACTCACCACACGTACAGGGTGAAAATAAAAGACATCAGCCTCTCTTACCACGTCGAAAAGGTCTTCAACGTCGACATTCCTAACCTCCACCACGGCAACGACGGATTGATCTACACATGTGTGAACACGCCTTACACACCGGGGACGGATAACAATATGTGCGTTGGTGGTTTCTTGTGCTAAGCGAGCCTCGTGTTGACCGGTCCCTTGCTTCTCTGTTTGCAGTCTCAAGTGGAAACCTCCGTCGGAGAATTCAATCGACTTCAAGCTTGTACTCCGGTTCCCGCCTCTGGCCAGCAATCCACGAGAACCAGACTTCCACGCCAAACCACTCTTCCTGCTTCATATCTGGTGCGGTGATGACCGGGGTGTGCCACGATACGAGCAGTATGATGACATGTATGTCGATGACGAGGAATGGGAGAGGTACGACCCTTTCATCTGGTGCACAGACCGGCATTTATAACCAATCACTTGACATGTAGGATGAAGCTCTCTGGCGAGCAAATCGACGACAGGATTGTTGAGGTGCATTGGGATTTCAACATCAATCGATGGAGGATGATGAGGTTCAGAGACGACAAACCTCACGGCAACCACAAGAGTGTCGTTGACAAGATCATCAATAGTATCGCGGATGGTGTGGAAAAGGATGCTGTATGTTCGCTCGCTTTCGTCCGCCTTCGACTCCTCGCTGATAAGTGACATCTAGCTCCTCGCTCGCTCGACAGCTATCCGGAATGCCTGGAAGATGCGACAAGGGCAGCCACCGGGACCACCTCCACAACAGGGACCACCTCTGCGGGGACCTCCACTGCAACAGCAGCAGCACCATCAACCACCCCCACAACACCAGCAACAGCCGAAACGGCCACCTCTCGTTCCTCCTAACGTGGAGATCCGCTATGGTCCGTTGGCCAAGTCACCATGGAGCAAGGTTGCTGGCCCGACCATGATTGCTGGGATGATGCGTTAGGGATGGTGACCGTTGTGGACAATTGGAGGCACGCACGTCTGGCACATGCTCTATGATCCCAGATACCTCAGTCTCCTCCAGGTCCCGCTGGCTCTTGTGCCCCTAGTCTCGCATCGCCCCGCCTTTCGCTGGCCGCTTTCAAGAGTTCTTTGCTCATGCCTTGTCTCCGTTCATGGTACCCTCGTGCTCTTTCGTACCAGTGCCGTATCGCCCTCTCAAGCTATCAGGCCAACATGCCAGGATATGGGGAACCCGCGCATGGTTGCATTTTTGCGTTCCTGCCATGTTCCCGTCTATATGGGTGCCTCCTTCTCTCTCCATCTCCTACCCTCGCTTCCGATTCGCCGCCAATGATCTCCGACCAGGGCGTTTTCGGGGGCCTGGGACACAGTGTATTAAGTTTGGCACGCTTTTACCAGTTCAAGGAAAGCCTTGTGGCGCAGGTACCACCCTCCTAACACCCACCTCCCCTCTAATTGAATACAAGGACGTTCGCAAGCCGTCCTAGTCCGATGTCACCTTCGCCACGACCGACCCTCGTATCGACTTCACATCTCATGACTTTTGTCTCATCGGATCTCACCCCTTTCGCTCCACGAATCGTCCAGCGCTTAATCCTTGTGTTATTTCGACCACTCTGATATCACCGGCTGTCTGCTGTCAAACCGTTGGCGGTGGCGAGATCCCTAATCATGCTTTTGGGGATTAGGATTTGATTAGATACTGTACGTTGTGTCCGAAAGTGTTTCGTCGAATCAGTTTATGGCAGACGAGTACGTTCTTGGACAGATTGGCGCCCGTAGAGACGTTGTTCGGTTTTGTTCTTTGTCTAGACCTTGTCGATGCCTCTGTACCATTTAATCTTCGCCTTCGTCTTCATACACTCTTCCTGTTCCTTTGCTGATATTTTCTCCCTGTTCCGCTCAGTTGTGCTAAGGAGCCGAGCAGAACGTTCTTTTCTTTCACACCCACCTTCCGATGTGCGGCCGCCCGTGAGCCTTGGCCAGCCTTGGGCGAACCTTTGAATTTCCCATTTCAATGCACCCTCCCCCCGACGCATCGTGCGACGCGAGTCATTGTGCAACAGTCGGAGGACTTCACATCTCCACTGACTGCGTGATTCGGATCTCCGAGGCTTTTTGTGGGCCATCATCATAAGCGCCCGTCACAAACCACCGCCGCCCTTTCGTCGGATGCGCACTGACCTTGTTCAAGTTGACCGGGTGCACCTTGCTCCTGCAGGAATGGGCAACTGGCAAATTACCTTCCAAAGTCTTGGGCCCATAACGTGCAGGATTGTTTCGAGGGGCATGATGGGCGGTGTATTAGGCGGGGGACGATCACATACCGTACGCGACTTGGATGATATCACTCCCTTTGCGTTGCGCAATCCCAGGCAATCTCACGTTCTTGGACAACTCTTTGAAAAATCGCTGTCGCTCCCGCATGCGGATCCCCTCAGCCAATTTTCTCGCGATTCGCCGACGGCCAGACGCTCGGACGACGTCAACGCCGTTCAAGTTGCGGTAGTTGTGCGATTGAGATTGCCGCCCTCACTGCTTAATATACCTCGGTCTTGTCATTCACCCTGCTACTACTCAACTGACACTAATGGCAGGCTGTCAGCCAGGATTGAAATTAATGCGAACACGCGTTGTTACTCTCAATTTTGCACTACGCGCCGCGTGCCGCGTCTGGCGGCTAATTAGCGTGCAGGTGTCACATTGTATCCGTCACCATCATCATCCTTTCCCGATTCCAACCTTCAGGTGCAGCCGTGATTGTAGGCGAGAGTCCATCACCAGTGGAGCGGCGAACATATGGATTACCATCGGGAGCGTTCTGACAGGTTCTGAGTGGATTGAGATCACATGTTTCTAGAAAGACAGACACTTGAAAAGGAAGAACAGAACAAAGATTAGAATGCCGGGTGGAGAATTGAGAGGAAGAACTCTGGGATCGATGATATGCGCGTCCGAAAACTGCACTTAAGCTTGGAACACCGAATGTAGGCTCTGTCAGTGTTCTTTTTTTCCCTGTATGTAGGTATCGAGGTTGCAGAGTATATCAGAGTATTGCTATTGAGTCTGTGAGAGACTCCCATGACATGACAACGGGTCCGAGTGGGTTCTCGTCCTTCGATCTTGCGAGAGAATGGAAGGTACTCGAATGTCGAGGGTGATTTGAGTGCGGATGATGGATAACGAGAGAGATGTTTCGATGGAACACTGACAATGATCGGGATTGGATTCATGGGAGCCTCCAAAGTCCCAAACGCTCGTCGGACAAAGCAAAACGGAATCGGGAATTCTGTGGGTGCGTGTAGGCTTCTAGTCCTGTGGTTTATCCGGCACTAATGATGATCTACAGGTTTGTATGAGAAGAAAGACATCAGTGTAAAGGTTAAAAGGAGTAGCAAGAACAATAAGACAAGGTACAGCCAGATGGTAGTGTGGGTGCTAAGAGATCGAGTATGCAGCGACGCGTGGACACGACGCGTCGGAGTTCTGCAAAGGGAAAAGCGGCACAACAAGAAGGACAAGGTATCGAAGGCGAAGGCAAGGAAGCATACGTACTTTGACAATTGGCAGCTAGAGGCGCACACCACCCGGCGGTTTGGGTTAATTGCGAGGAAGAGAACATGGCGCCGACGGGGGATAGATCGCAATTCCAGAAGAGACCCCCAAAAGAAAGCCTTTTTGAAACCATGTTTAGCTACAGCATTTTTGAATCGAGAAGCCAAACCAAGAGTAAAATTACAGAGATCGAGAGCGATCCAGAGCAGAGGAGCATAGCAGTAAAAGCAAGAAACAAACCAGTCAGGACGAGATCGAGAAGCTGTTTATGAGAGAGGGGCGGGGTTTGGTTAGGATTGTGGTTGTGATTGGTGAGGCTTTCGTTAAGGTCGTTACAGGGTTAGTACAATCGAGAGCAAGTACGAAACGATAACAAGGGAGACATATACGAGGCGTGAGGGAATGCATAGTCTAATCGTTACAATGGAGTGATGAAGCCAGGAAAAAGGAACAAAGACGAGCGAAAACCCAGGGGAACCCAGACAGTCGTGACTCGTACGGAGAAGCGTAAGTCACTTCCGACGAGCGCGATGAAGCTAGAAAGTGACCAATATAAACGGGAATAAAATGTAAAGTACGGGACTTGGAAAAAGGTTGAGAATAGAAATGCGTGAACAGATAGGTGAATACCATGCTAAATGAGGTTAGGATGAAGACTTGTAACGGAAGAAAAGGGGCGTCGTGCACGGGCGCCAATCGTCCCGGGAATGCAAAAAGATGAACGGATGGGAACAAATTGAATGCGTGAAGTGAAATGAGAAAATGTGTCGATGCCATAGGGAACAAAAATGGGCGAATGTCGCACGGGACCACTCCATTCGTCGGGATGATAGTCATGATGTGTCCGAGACTGTTGCAGGTTGTCGAGAGCTGAAAAGGTAGGCCTCCTTCCGAAAGCCTCCTAGTAGGCAACTCCGAGCGTTTTAGTTTAGGGTCGTGAAAAGTCGTGTCGTGCAACGTGAGGCGTAAGCAAGAACGCGGGACAGAGATGAAGACGCAGCTTGATAGGCGTGTGGGCGCATGTGTGGGCGTGTACTGGATCATGTCGATGATTGCGAGATGTCAGATATATTCTGCGGAGAACGGCCGATATGGACGCGCCGAGGGGCCTATTCGATGCCCGTTCAAAAATGCCTTAGATCAGAACGGAGTCATGGATCATGTTGATGCTGTGGTGGGCATGGGTTGCGCGAAAAAGGGAAACGAAGGGCATTAAGGAGAAAAGACGCCTGCATATATGAGGTTGAGTTGCTTGCTGCTGGTAGGGGTAGCATGAGATTGGGTGTGCTCCTCGGATTAGTTGATCAGGGCGGGCAACGAGAGAAGTGGGGGGATGGGGGAGTCGGTAAAGCAGTTCGCAAAGTCGTCTTGAAGGGACAAACAGTCAGCAAAAGTGTGGGCGCGGGTTAATGGTCTTGGGGATCCTGTGGCGATCCCGCTGTCTAATTGCAAGACCGACGCTAGAGGGGCATCATCTTCAAAGAAGCTGCCATGCATATCCATGTCTGACAGGCCAAGGCAAAGACCTTCGAACGTAAGAAGGGCTGGTTCAGGAGTGGATTCCAGGGATGAGGCCGAGGATTCCAGGCCATCGTGACGCGCCCGGCGGACGGGCGTTTGGGGGGCTATCGAGAGCGCTGCAAATTCTGCAACAGGCACAGAAAATGATGTCTGTAAGGGAAACGCTCGTGTCAGCATCGTCGAACAGCCTTATCAGACTTAAATTGCAATGAAACACAGGACGTTTGATACGGCTCAGGCACTATCTGACTGCCGGGCCCGCGACATAATATGAGGAAATCACGCACATCTGTTGTGGGCCACAACGCGGACGGTGCCCATAGGTGTTCTACACCAATACTGGGTTCAAAAAAGGCGGCGCCTGCAAGGCCGCCAGCAGTGACATTGTTCTGGACAACGTCACTGGTTCGTTCCTCCGACTCTAGGTCACCAGCACCGGGCTCGCATTGGCCGGCCGTCACTCTCCACCACTCGATATCGGCAAGCACACGCCTGTTGGTTATTTCGGACCCCGAGGAACGTCTGTGACCGTGTCCTCTCGCGGCTTGGGCACCACTTAAGGAGCTTGAGTAGCCGTACGGTGACGAGCGTACTGAGGGCGAGGAGGCGGTGCGACGAAGGGATGGCATTTTGACGTTGTAGATGTCGATGAGAGTGGTGCCGACGGTGCGGACGACGACGACGACGAGCAGCTGCCTCGCGCAGTGCGTTTGGATGGCAGAGGGAAGGAGGACACGCCAAAATTCCAAAAGCTCGCGGACTTATATAATTTCCCAGGTGTGAAGGAATCCCAGATCCACCGCCAGATCTCTTTCCAAATTCTCCATTTATCCATTTACTCCTGAATTAACTGCAAATCCGACCCTGCCAATTCCCTTCTAATTCACCATATTTAATTATCTCAGATAGCCTGGAGTCACTCTAGTCGTCTCACTGTCCTGCGCCATACTCAAGTACTGGACATTTAGAATTCACAGTTACCCATCACGAGTACATATGGCCAACCGGGCCTCTCGATTGCATTTCTGATATCTGCATTCCCCACTCAACAGCACCGGCCGACTCGGTCAAACATAACTCTGAATCGCGTCAGAGGGTCATAAGGACGCGCTCGTGCCGCTCAGATGTCACGTCGTTAGCGCAGTCCACAGCGGCTGCCTTGGGTGGAATTCTTGCGTCCAATCATCCTCAGAATCCAGCTAAGTACTAGCTTGGCAGCTTGAATCTTCGAGTTTCACGTCATTCTCCTCGTCATCTGCGGCCTATCGAATAATTGAATCGTCCCTCAAGTCTGCGGGTCTTCCCCGGGTTTGCAACGTATACACAAACAGGAGGAATGTTCTCACTCGCATGCTCTCACTGTCTTCTTTACGCCCGACGTTCTATGACCGACGGAAAACTCTGAGAACAAGAGGCCCAAACTGAAGTAACCGCTGAGATACGGCTCTTGTATTTCTTAACAGCTGATGTTACTATCACCGACCTCATGGCAGATATACGGATCACTCCCGCCAGCCACACGGGGACAGCCCACCCCCACGGCCGCGAGAGGCAACACTTTACGTCCATCTTATTCCTTCTCCCGAACTTTTTGACGCGTTTTCCTTCATAAAGAGCTCTTTCAAGGACATTTCCAACGTAATGACGCGTAAAGACGCGTTCAAGGCATCGCAGACGTCGCGATTTCTACTACTATCAAACTGCCAGTTTAATCACGCTGGCGGTTTCACCGGGCTGTGTGCACACCCCAGTTGCTGGTGCCTAGGTCATGCCAAATCTCCGAGCAAGCAACAAGTAACTACGCAGATTGTCCAAAGTACGTACAGGTCTGCGTAAGAATGCAAGAGATATCAGCCCTTAAAGCAATTAATCAGTGTGATGGGTTCCAGTTCCTTCAAGTAGTTGTTAAATCGGCTTTAAATATTCGTACCTACCCTCGTTAACTTAGAAAGCAGTTAAAATAAGGCATGACTACTGATCCCTTGTTAGCCCACAAGAGAACATCGATGCAATATAAACGAGGACCAAGATTCCGACTCCCGAGTCCCGAGACAGCGGTCCGCAAAAAATAATGGTTCTAGGTGGCTTTTAGATTCCAATAGCCAAAGGTCTACTATTCGCCTCTCAAATCTATTGATTAGGCATTGAGGTAAGTAAGTACCGAGGACCAGAGGTCACTAGACCCCTCGTCCGACCTCCGCTCGCCATTTCCCGGCGTCAAAAGGATGCTCTAACACCCCCTCGTTCCCATCGAGATGGGATCATTATCTATTTGGGATCCCATCCACTCCTTAGCTCATTGAATACAGTAGTACCCAGCTCCACCTTCTCAGAAGCAACCCTTGGAATGAAGGAGGATTGTTCCCGTTGCACGGAAACGCAAAGAAGCCAGATCACGAAGACGAAAACAGGAATGGCCTTCGCCTTGGTGCGCGTAAACCTTCGAAATCTGAGATATCATCGGCCCCGAGCCCTCCCGCTCTTCCCCCTCCGACGCCACAGAACTGTAAACCTTACATCCCTGAAACCAGATGAACGCCTCCCAAGCCCTTAAATCGCAAATGCTGGGCTTTGGTCATTTGGAATGATGAAGAAAGCAAAGGAACTTCATGTTGTACTTCCAGATTCTGTTGATGTCATTACACCCCTAGCTTTTTCAAATTGTAACAACAACAACAACAACAACACTCGACTGATGCTCTTTAGCTCTAGCCAGAGGTCTTATAAGTACAACTGTCACTCGAGGCTCGAGCCGGACGTTCTTCTGCATCGCGTATCATTCAAATCCGACACCCTGGAGGTTGATACGCGAGTACAGACACCTTTCTGTTGATTTCGCCCTCGTGAATGGATAGCAACAATGTGAATGCGAAGTTGGATTTGAAAGTCGGCGGTTTGCGCCTGACGAGCGCTCAGCATCGACCGCTGACCCCGCATTTCGTCATCGACCGCATGCACAAGCGGTCACGACGCCTTTCGACCATCGTCATCTGCGCGACAAACGGGTTATCTCATCATTCGAGACCGGCGAGGAGACCCCTCTACTGCGGATGCAGAGTGACGAAAGCGTTACTTACCTTCAACTTCAATGACGACGCAGATCATGCGTTGCGGCAAAGATTGAAGGAATCGAAGCAGAGTCGCGTCCTGGGGTGTTGCATCGCGGAATTTGGAAGAGTGAAAGGCGATTACTGCCTGGGTAGATTGTAGGTGACACGGTGTAATGGGCGTAAATGGCAGATGTCAAGCCTTACGGAGCCTTTGTATCGAGTACACGGGAGGCAGTGAGCCACACAACGCATGATCAGAATTCATGTTAGAAGCATGTCCCATTGGTCTTCCAAATCTTATCAAAAGGGCGCCTATACCGTAAATATGAGCTCAATACCCCGCGAAGGGTGGGTTCCATCATCAATAGCAGGCTTGTATGGAGTAGAGTCGAAGTCGAAGAGACGTCCCAGTGGAAAGGTGATATCACCACGAGGATGCAAGACTTCGCGACGAGAGTACTCCGATCATGATCAACTCTTACACTGGAAGATTTGATTAAATGAACGAACGAACACATACCCCTTGATATTCGCCAACGAGATAGCCCTGCTACCTGATGATTTCTTCGCGTCCTTCCGCTCGACGTGGCTAGGTAAGGAGACCGATGGGTGGCGGTCTGACTAGCCAACTTTGCAAGGAAGAAGAGCAATTGCGACCCTGCGTTTAGAAGTCTGATTCACATCTCGGCCCCCGCGAAGTGTGAAGAACGCGCCCAAAATATCCTGAATACTTCTCCCAGTGTGTGTGAGCGGGCATTCTGTAAGAAGACACGCGTAGGTTCGTGGAACAATCAAGGAACTGGACTGGGCGACCATGGAGCCTGAGGAAGAATGCGCCGACTTGGATGCCCGGCAGGGATGTTTAGACACGTTATGGACGCAGAAGGTCAGAGAATCCACCTATTCTTTAACCGAATGATAGCACAGGATGAACCCCTTTCGCGACAGGATTTTGCATGACAATACCTCCAACTTGAATCCTTCAAGTCGGGCCCCATCCATAGGCTACTACAACACTGGACACCCGAAGAAGCGAACAGAATGAGCAGACATTTGCCGAATGTCACAAGAACTACTGGCCGAATAATCCGCTAGCGATTTCAAAGCTGGAATTCCCTCTCAGCTTTCTGCAGGATGGATTGAGGGTTAAAACGTTAAATTGTTGGAGAGCCTACAGGAGGCTTGGCGTCGCGAGACGGTGTCGGCTTCAATCTCAAGCAGTGCCAAGCAACCAACCCCTGACGCATTGATTAAAGTGAACTTGGTTTCGTCCTTGCTGCCAGGGTTGCTGATTTGGGCCATTCCTTCCAACGACTTGATGCTACTGACCGACACTGAATCTCAAGCAAGGTGGAACCTCGGGACTGTCAATTTAAACCATATGGGTGGGCGCAGTATGTTGCCGTAACACTCTGAACTCTCCTCCAACGCCTACTATGTCTGGGCTCCTGAGCTTCTGGGCCAATCCTCACCGTCTGAGACGGTGAGGACATTGCTGATGATCTAGTCTGCGTAGCGCTATTCACAGTGTCATCAGGTATGTAATTGGCCTATGATCGATAGAGCGCTCACGTATATCGAACTAGCCCTGCAAATCTACCTTGCATGTCACATACTCCGCAATCTATGGTCCCGTGCAGGCGCCTGCAGCAAACCGTTTGCTTTCGCATGCTTGAGCCTTTCCGTTGCATACCTCGGCGCTGCAGCTGCATACATCTATGCCTTCACGTTTAAGCTGTCAACAGCAGCGAGACTGCGGGTTGTCGGCCCCGCAGACCCGGCAGAAACTGGCGCTAACACAGAAACCATCGTTAGGTGCATATCCGGTTCTCCGGCGGAAACTTCCCGCTGCCTGCAGCTTTCAGTTCATGTTCCGCATAAAGCCCTTCTATTAGATTCAGTAGTATCTTGTCTACTACAGGCTATCCTGACTTTGGCGGATGGTTTGATGGTGAGTATGCCTTCTGCGATATGTTCATCATCCCCAGCCTCTATGGACACAAAAATAACCAGGTCTACCGTTGCACGGTAGTCTTCTGTGGAGTCCCAGTCGTTTATGTCACAGTCATTGGAATGCTCTGCGGTTCAATAAGTCAGTCACTTTTCTCAAGGCAACACGTTCATTTCACTAACCACGGCATTCTCGTAGTCAGCTGGGCTGTCTCCGCCGCACAAGTGTTCTCCCAGGACAATTGGGCGAACCTGGGCTACGATGTGGTGACAGAATTCGAAGGCATTGGGATCAGCGTCTTCTGCTCTGTGATGATCAACCTCACTGTCACCCTCGCCATTTCCACCAAAGTCATCAGAGCCAGAAGGGCGTTGGAAAATCTCCGTATCGACACCCCTTCGCCGCACGATACTGTGATTGCGATTTTAATGGAAGCCGCAGTGCCCTCGGCCCTTCTCGGATTGGCTGTCTTCCTTTCTTTGCGTTCGCTTTTCCGGGGGAAGCGAGACAAGTTCTCTACGCACTGGTTAAGGGTATTATGGCTATCCGTGACGGTAAGCCTTTACTCCTTCGTCCCGGTGATACAGGCGCTTATGCGGAGGCTTCGTCGTGACAGGCTTTTGCACCACATATCATGCTTCTTCGTGTGGTAGAAGGCAGGTCCTGGAGCGGGCACGATTCGAGAGTTTCAAGGCCACTGGCCTTCATTGAAAGCAATAGTACGGGTGTTGACACTGCCCAGGAAGACGGCACTCGTGTTTAAATTCATGATCACCAGCCAACTTGAATGTGGCATTGGCGCGTACTGCCCACTTCCAGCAAGTAATGAACAAATGTAAGCAATCAGCAAGAGTTATGTACAGAGAAGGTGACATAGAGTACAGCAACAGCATAAATGCAGACCTATATACGAGATCGGAAGTAGCGATACAATTTGAGGAAGGGTCAACTTGATATACGAAAATGAAAAAAAAAGTGAAAGTATGCATAGCAAAAGATATGACAGCGAGATCAAGAAAGGCGCGAGAAGCTTCGTGGCACCCAGGGCAGCAACGTGTTTCGAAGAAAAGTCCGGTGGAAGGCATATGGTTGAATGTACAGTATTGTTGGCGAAGACGCTTTCGAGGCAAAGCCAGGGTAGAGCATGGAGTAAAACATTGGTACGAGGTTGCTACTTCAGCTCGGGAGTCGGCCCCGCGAGCCATCGCAAAACATTCTGCACTCGAGATAAGCAATGTAACACATAGCCAGAGAAGCTCGGCCCACCTTTATGACAGTCCCAACTCGACTTGCCAGCTGCTTCTTGCCCTTGCTTGGTTTGATAGACGAGACTGCTTCCTCAACCCGGTCCTCATTGTTATGCTTTGCTCTCTTCTTTTGGGATATGCAGGAACGTATTTTCGATATCAGAGACCGCTCATTTCTCGATGGCTGAGTAACTGAAACGTCCTAGCGAAACCCGCTACATCAGCGATGGTTGACGTGTATAGAGGTGACGACGAACTCACCGGTGGACGAAAATTGCGACAAGCCAAGGTGCCTGGTTGTGAGCAGATGAATTCTTCAAGGGCCTATATGATGGCAGGCGGTTAGAAAACCTCGAAAAGATTCGGAAAGGTGACTATGAAAGGACGTACGGGGAGCACTAGTGGTTTTCGAGGAGGTGGGTTAGGTAGTTGGAACATGATTCCTCGTCGTTTCGCGTCTGGGGAAAGTAGAGCTGTCGTGAACGATGTCCAGCCATTTTCAAGCTGCGGGGCCATGGTATACTACGGGTGGACAGTGGGTTTATGCTCAGACGAATGGAGAGATTCAGAACAGTGAAAAGCGAACGGCTTAAAAGAAGAGAGGAATGAGGTGATAAAGTCCTAGAGGACAAGCGACTCCGCAGTCGACGAGGAACCCTCAACACCGTGGTTCAGGCTGAACTAAGGCCTAACACGAGTACGGGTACGGATATACCCGCACCCGCCAGGCAGGTACCCGCCGCCCAAAAGAGTCATACCCGCATCCGTACGGGTTTTCCAAAACGGGTACCCGGATCCGCAGGTATATACCCGCGGGTTTCCAGAAACCCGTCACCGACGGATCCACGCAGGTACCCGCGGGTAAACCCACGGGTATACCTGTCAAATCCTAAGTCTGACAGAGAAAATCGGGATAGAAAGCAAAAAGAAATTGATTGATAAACTATTCTACTGTAATGACATTACTCCCTGCAATAGACTCATCCAATTTGGCCTTCTTCTTAGGCCGTCGCTTCTTAGTTTTGAAGTGCTCGTAAAGCTTTGCACGAGGAATCACCCAGTCATGCTCAGCCCACGAACCTAAGACAGTCGTTGCCCGAACAGATTTTGCTGAAAGGGCATGTCGCAGCTTTGAAACTGTGAGCCCCCCTCGCGAGAATGCTCGTTCGGCATCGGTAGACGTAGCTAGAGCAACGAACATGAGTAGAAGAGCATGCAATATGAATAACGAGACATACCGGGGGCAGAGAGAAAATCTAGCGCCATTTGCGCAAGGGGGTGGCCGTCCTGTTTCTGCTTAAACCAATACTTGATAGGGTCAAGTTTGGTCTTCACAGGAGGGGTCGACAACCACTCCTCCAACGCATCCACCTCGTCGTCGTCAGGTGCCATGTCACGGTACTCATTCACTCGCTGACGAGCCTTCGAAAACCTCTGAAGTAATCCATTAGTGACAGTGAAGATATAGCGAACTCAAAGACCAACTCACATCTGACTGAGCATCAACCGGGGCAGCCGCCGGCGTATTTCGAGCTGACGTAGCACTCGAGGCAGTCTTGTAATTATCTAACCACTCCCTGCGAGTGATCTCCTTCGCCTCGGTGATCCAAGCTGCCGGCCATTTGTGGCGAGTGAAGTAATTGGCCTTCATTCGAGGGTGGAGCACTGGTAGTGGGTCAGACAAACGACAAGGTCTAGATAATAAGAAATGGGACTTGCACATGGCAATACGGAAGATGACGGCCTCATCGGTGCGAGCATAGTACTTGTTCATCATCAGCATGCCACGAAGGGCAGCATGTCGAACAGTGGGGTGGAGATCAATGTCACGGATGTAATCCTCGAACCACGACGTCAAAGAATCGATGAAAGGAATGACGTCGTGGATCAGGGGTACCGAGGTTTTCGAGACCTCGGTTGTAACATACAGAAGCATCTGAAGTATTGAAGAGTAAGCCATAGTCATCCCAATATTTGAACAAGGCGAGACACTTACATCAAGCATGGGACCCAACTGTTTCAAGATCTCCCACTCGGTGTTGTCGAGACTGAATCGCTGTAGTCGGACACCTCCCGCCTTATTAAACTGGGTCTGCACCACAAGCTGGTTCAGTGGTTCTTTGAGGTCGAGGGCGGATTTGATGACCTCGGTGGTGCTATTCCACCGAGTCGCCACGTCGCGGACAATGCGACGATACTTGACGTTGTGCTGCTTACATGCCTTCCGAAGCTCTTCGTTGATGGTAGGGCTATGAAAGATTTTGATAGCAAGTTTGCGAAGCTATAGAAATGAGTTAGTATGAATGTACCGTGATCATCAATCAAACAATAGGACTCACCTTCGTTAACACGATCTGTCCCGCCTTTGCATCGGCCAACGACAGAGCAGGGAGGGAGACGTCAACGTCTGCAGCCTTCTCGACCTCCATCAGCATGTCGTCATCAAAGGAGGCAACTTCAGGCGCCACCTCATCGTCGTCGGGCACCTCCACAATCCTGGCTTCATCATCCGAGCCTGCGTCCTCCAACTCTGACTCACTCTCGTCGTCTTCATCACCAAACAAACCCTCTCCTTCCGCATCCTCAAGGCCAGCGAGCATGGTGTCGAGTGCACTGGTGTCTTCGAGCGGAATGGTCGTTGTTGCCTTGCCTGAAAATGGAGCAAGCATCGCCTAGAGTAACAGTACAAATCAGTGAATAGATAGACCCAAATATACGAAGGACGATGTCATACCTTAGCGACCAAGTTGATGACATGTGCAAAGCATCGAATACGATACTTTGAGCCACAGAAAGTTGGGACTAAACGTTTGAGTTCGGTGACGAGGGTGTCGTTGTTGCTAGCATTATCACAGACAAACCCGAGGACCTAGTGTTCATTTTATCAGACAAACGGAGGGAAACGAGATGAAACAAATCAATATCGAACCTTTCTATCGATGCCATAGGCCTTTAGACATTCGGCAATGCGACCAGCCAGGTAAACACCGGTATGGGCCTTCGTGCACTTGATGAAATCGAGCACGAAGGACTCCATCTTCCCCTTGACCGCAAAATGAACCGTAGCACCTATGAAGGAGATGACGTTGGGAGAGGTCCAACCATCTGCGCCAACGTGCAATCTTCCTTTGAATTTCTACAAGAGCCGACATCAGATACATGTATCAAGCCTAACAACGGAGGGCTTACCTGGAACCACTCAATCAAGGACTCACGGGTGATCTTGTGTATCTCCTGAGCATCTCGAGAAACAGTCCAGGGCTTGGGTGTGACACAGTCAGCACGCAGATCCGTGAACACTTGTAAAAGTTCGGGGTCGGCGACGATGGCGAACGGTCGACGACGACGGACAGCCCAGAGCGTGATGTTGACACGATGCTTCGCCTCACTATAGGTGGAGCCGTGGGCGAAAGTCTCGAGCGTCTGCGTTTGTGATGTCGGTGTTGGTACGCAACGCTCAATGTGCTTGTTGAGGTTGCTGGTCGAGTTGTCATCGCGGCTGCGTCGGACAACGATAGAGGGATTGCTTGAAGACAACGTGAGCAACAAACCAGACAGGAAGCCGGGAGAAGAGACGTACGTTTTACACTGGAAGGCGTATTTCACTTTCTTTTCGGCGGTGATAATTATCTTCGGAGGTAGGTGGAAGTGCTGGTACACCTCCGAGGTCCATTGACCCATCTGCTTCTCTATTCGGAAGGGTTAGAAGACTCCGGAAACCAAATAATCGGGGAACTCACCTAGAACTTCTTGGTTTGTCGAGTTTCCAACATCGTATCGCTCGTTAAAGGTGCGCTTGTCCTTCTGCGCCCGACTTTCCTTTTGGCGGCGTGGTTGAGCGTCGGCGGTGTCTTCTTGCGAGCTGGGGTCTTCCTCGTCGTCCTCGTCGACATCGATGACCGCAGCGGGAGTGGACCGGCTCTTTCCCGTGGGGTTAGAGCTGTCATCGGGGTCGTTGTCCACGTAGTCGTCATCGCCACTCTCCGATTCGTCGTCGTCGGTGGCACGTCGTTTACGCTTGAGGGCGGCGGTGACGTTGGCGTACTCGACAGCTTTCTGGGTAGGTCGTTTGTCCCTGGCGCTAGAACGGGCCATGACGAAGTGGAGTCAGAAGAGAACCAACAAGGACGGAGAACAACTCACCATATTAAGTCCAGAACGAAGGCTGAAGACGGGAGGCCGACGGACAGGCACCCGACGACAACTTCAGTCGAAGGCAGGCTAGTCGAGGCTGCAGAATAGTTAGTCCATCATCGACAACCAATACGTGAGGTGGTCTGACTGACCAACATGCTCCAGTCTGTTCCTCTGGCCAATGACATGGCCGGCATTCGACAACGATCGGAGTTGCACGGGTTTGGCGGGTGTTTGAGGTGGCGAAAGTTGGCGATAGGTATACCCGCCAGCGCCAAGCTGGCTGGCGTCGAGGGAGAGAATGGAGAGTGGAGGGGCGTTGGTGATGATGGGGGAAAGCTAGAGAGCGGAAACATCTCTTTATACTGGCCTGGAGGTGGGAAAGTGGGTGCCTTCACCGACACGGGCGCTGCGGTCAAACTGGTGGAAGCGAAGGATGTGCGTCCACTTGGCGAACGTAAAGAGCGGAGCGCTTGACTAATTCGGACAGGCCAAGCCGGTGCAAATTAGTGAAGAGCTTGGCTCCTTCAATTCATCGAGCCGCTTTTCTAAACCTTTCCCCTGTATATCACAAGCTTTCTAACTATATAATTGACATAAATACAGTAGTGACGACGGAACAACCCAGACAACAACCCAAAATGCGATCCTTCACCCAAGACAACTGCCCGAAAACCCGGAATGCTCATCAAGCTTCCCTGACTGACTTTGAATCCTTTGTGGCAAAGTGAGTGAATTTATATACATTATGTGCCCTAATGATACCGTTTGACTAACATAATTGTTCTACTTAGATTTCGCCCGTTCTCAAATGGCATTCCCTGCCACGCCCATCTCGTGAACTTGTTCGCGAAAGCAGAGCTACGAGAGCCATCAAAGGTCAGTGATCGGACTTCCCTTTTTGGTCAGGTCCAGCCTGACTGACTGAACCGCTCGACAGACCCCCTCGCAACCTTGTCCAAAGCCCCGGCTCTAGTGTAGAGTAGTTAACAACAATAATGAATGAATTCTGCTTGTATTCAAGCCAGACATAGACTCAATTTCGTTTGAAAACCCGCGGGTACCCGCGAGTTTACTCGCAGGTACCCGTACCCGCGCCTAAATCCCGAGGTCTCATACCTGTACTCGCGGATACGGGTACCGACGGGTTTTCCCACGGATATACCCGCGGGTAACCCGTTCGGTACCCGTACTCGTGTTAGGCCTTAGGCTGAACGTGGCAAGGGTTGTGCTAAACAATCAAGGTTTATTTGAATTGAAAAGGGAGTAACCGTAAAGGGACGGCGACCCTTCCTGGGTCGCCGGCTGGGGAAGATGGCCGCGGTGTATTCCTGACCACACTGTAGGATACTTTGCCGCGAGTGGATAGCAGAAGGCGGCCGAGAGGATGGGCGAGAAGTCTTGAGGCTTGATTTTTGCGTAGTAAATGATAGTGAGTTGTCGCTGAGGAATGTAATACGCGGGGCTGGGCTTGACGGTGCCTCGAATGGCGGTGACTGAAAGTTCTGAAGTTTGAAGACAGGCCGAACGAAGGGATGTGTCGTTTCTGAGCGTCGCATGGGATGATCTGGAGTCAAGAAGAACTATGCCGTTTGGTTGTCGGGATAGCTGGTCGTATGAGGTAACAAGCGTGTCCACTCTTTCTGTCACACACTGCTACACTGCTACACCACCAACCCAACCCTCCTGCTCTTCGCAGATGAATTCTCGCGGGCTTCCAGACTGAACAGCGTAGAAGATATTGGAAAAGGGTCGGAATTATTGGTGGACAGTACGATGGGTCTGGATGTCGAAGAGAGTCGATGAGGGAGGGAGAAATGGTGGGTCGTTCTTCTCCTTGTTTACACCTTGATTTGATGTCCGTGCTTCGTTCAGGAGGGAGTAAAGATGGGTACGGACAGTGGTTGTCGCCCAAAGGTGGGCGCTGGAGCTATGAAGTGGGATGGCGATGACGATGGGGAGTTGGGTCGCCGTTGGTGTTGAGTGGGTTGTGGTACGTGCTTGACGGAAAGTCGGTCATTGCGCTCATATTGACGAGGCTTCGGGCATTCATAACGGCTTCAGGTTGTCAAGGGACTGACCTAGCCATCGGAGAGGACGGTCTTGGAATACTGCAGAAATTGGTGCACTCGACTTTATGCTTCGTTCGAACGTCTCTTCCATGCAGGGGTGCCGAGGTCGCTCGGTTTTCCACTGGGATTTGGAGCGCTGCTACCTGTGTATTCACGCAGCTTGGATGAATCTCCTTCCCATGGAGGACGCAGGGAGGGCGCCTTCGAGCTTCGTGTCTTTACAGCCTGGGCGGGCGGGATTCGAGAAAAACGGTCATTCTCGATTCTACATGCGGTTTTCCGACCTTGTCACTCGGAGGGTGACATGAAGAAGCAATTCCAACATACACCCCTCCCCATTGTGAGCCCTGAACTGGCACTCGAGTCACTGAGAGTCGGCGTTGGGATAGGGCGGGAGTCGGGCCCGACGCGGCGGATTCGGCGGACATCACGTGATACCGACGCTGGCGTCGGTCCCTGGTGAGTCCCCGCTCGGCCTTCTTTTTCCAAACCCCATGACTGACATGAATGTACAGCGGTACGAGCAACCTGTGTGACTGAGCCCATTTCTGGCCCCGACGGCCTAGTGTGCAGCAACTCGACGAAGGCAGCAAGACCAAGCAGCGAAGACGAGAAGAACGAACAGGGTAACGAACATTTCTGCTACTCGCGAAATGGCTGCGGAAGCCGTTCCAAGGTAGTCCCCTCACTGAACGTCTAGTGATGGACACGGGTTTTCGATACCCGGCGGGTTACGGGTACGGGTAGGCGGGGGTACGGGTACGGGTAACGGTGTCCGTACCCGCGCCCCTTTCAAACGAGCCCAAAAACGTCCAAAACGGCCATAAAATGGGCGGGTTACGCTTGATTTAAGTAAATTGAGCATATCTCGCTCATTTCTGGTCCGTTTTGGACGTTCTTGGGCTCGTTTTGTGAAGAATACCCGTCGGGTTGCGGGTACGGGTAAAGGCGGGTACGGGTACGGGTAGGGGTAAATTTACCCGCGGGTTACCCGTGTCCTTCACTATGAATGTCGCTATGATGCTCTCAATGGCGTGACCGAGACTGTAAACCGGAGGAACTGTGTCACTGCCCGCCTGCCTGCCGACAAGAAAAGGGTGCTCTAGCGCTGAGACTTGAGGCCCTCCGAACGATGCATGTGCTGGAAAAGGAACTCCTGCGTTGTTCAGTGACGATGTCTTGGCCCAAACTGATTCAGACCCACCTTGGAACCCATGGTGCCTGATATGAACACGCGACCAAATCCTCCTGGGTTCTCCCTCCAGCTGTCGTGAACAGCAAGTACGAGCCCCTATTTTCCCTTATCTTATCTTATCTTATCGTTTTCATCGCCCTTATCACCTTTTCTTTATTCTTATTTTTGCTCTTATTCTCGACACGGACACTTTCTCCCATGGAACACTGCCTCGTTATGCCCTTCGCCCTACGTCTTATCGTTCTCTCCATTCTTGCACTGCCTCGTTACTCTGTTATTGTCTTCTTTATTCTTCGCGCAGCCTTCGCGCAGCCTTGTGACTCTCCTTATTGTTCTTTTGTATTTCACCATCTGTTCGTCATCTTGACTCATCGCGGTTATGTAGATTGTAGAATAGGTATATAAGCTAGGTAGATCCCTCTGTATTTCCTCAGCTTGACCTCTTCGTCAATACACCACTTCAGCCTTCATCTGCATCTGTCGCTCATCGCTCTTATCTCACTCGCCGCTCTTATCTGCTCCGCATCACTGGTCTTTGGTTTGGTTTAGTGTTCGCTCTTCGCGACATTAGGTCAAGCTACCCTTGTGACACCGGCAACGCCGATCGTTGCTCCTGCATCATCCGCATCCCTGGCTTCTGGTTGACCTGCCGATCAGGTCCCTCTCTGGCAACTCTGGTCCCCGCACTCCGATCAAGATTTCCGCCACACCGGAAGACACCTCCTGTCTGTTTAAGCCGCACTTTGTCGTTCGGGCCAGCGACGGTCACCCCATCGTCCTAGACGTCCATCTACCAAGCCTCAACCGTTGGACCGCTTGCTCTGAACAGCCCTGCCCCAACCGTTACCACGAACCTTCCGTACACGACTGGGTCTATATCAACTCCCTCAAGTTAAACGCCGAATCACCGTCCCCCGTTAATCAGCAAGCAGTTGAAGAATTCGCCCGCAACAACCCCAGGACTCCGCCCTCTGAAACGCAACCCACCGCCGCCGAATCTCCAGAAACCCCGTACCAAGCCTACCGTTCCGCAAACACCTCCCCCGCTGCCAAAGCCGGTTCATTCAAGCTTCCAGATCCCGACACCGACCCCGAAGAAGACGAAGAAGACGACGACGAGGAAGAAGAAGAAGAAGTCGTCCAGTCCCTTAGCGTCCGATCAGCATCCCCCGAACAAGAAAACACCCTCCCACCGTTCAATACCCTCCACTCCGCTCTAACCGCATCCGCACCCCTCATCTCCGCACAACGCCTCAGCTCTTCCGGCCGCTCTACACCGACAAACCCCGCCTCTTTCGTTTCTCGCTCGATCCATCCCCCTCTCCACACCTCTCGGCAGTTGGAGGATACATCTGACGCTCCAAGCTCAGAACAGAAACCTCCCACTTCCACCCAACCAACTACTCTACCCTCTTCCACTTCCCAAACCACCGACGACTTCACGATGTCCGCCGCCGATCTCGCGAAACTCCAGGAACAGCAAAACCAGCTCACCACCGCCATTTCTACCCTGGTCAGCCACCTTACAGCCGCCAAAACCGCCTCTAGCAAGAGCCCGGTCAAGGCGCCTGAGCCCTTCCACGGCAAGGCTGAAGACGCCCGACGCTTCCTCCAGTTCTTTACCAATTGGGCCGGACACCAACCCCAGTTGGAAGAAGGATGGGAATCATGGAGCGCTACGCTGCAACTACTGCCAGCGTATGGGACATGCCGCCACCGTCTGCCAGGACAAGTACATGGGATTCCCACCCGGACGAGGGCTCTCTCGACCCCCACGTCGTCGTGTCGCCGCCACCCAAGAAGCACCCTTCTCCCTCTTTGACGAACCCGCCCCTGCTGCCACTGCCACCGTTGCCGCCACCACCCCCGCTGTGTCCCCTGCCCCTGCCCCCACCCTCGCCTCGCTCTCGGCCACTCAACAACAACAACTCGAACTCCTGGCTCAACTCCAGAGGCTCCATCAGGGTTTTTGAAGCGGGTGCCCGTCCCTGCCGCAACGCAGGCACCCTTTGCTCCTCCGTACGCTGTCTCCGAATATGACTCTATCCGCTCATGTACTATTAGCTCCATTCGCGAAATACACCCCGGTTCTTCACACTTTCGCGTGAACGTGAGGCTCAGAGGCAGAAACCGTAGTACGAACTCCGCGGCAATGGTCGACAGTGGCGCAACAGGCAAGTTCCTGGACAAGCCCTTTGTTGATCGACACAACATCACCACCTTCCCTCTCCGACATCCCATCCGACTTCTCAACATCGACGGTACCCCTAACCAGGCTGGCAGTATCACTCATTTCGCACGACTGGAGCTCACGGTGGATGGTCACTCTGAATGGACCGACTTCCTTATCGCTGATCTGGGAGGCGAGGACATCATCCTTGGGCTCCCTTGGCTTCGAAAGATCAACCCCACCATCGATTGGCGCAACGGCACCCTCCAGGTCCCCTCCAAAGTCTCTAGTGTCACGATCGAGGAGATTCCAGACGAGGACGCGCACCCTCCCAGTCGAGGAACTCCCTCTGGCGACGCCATCCTGGAACAGATTGATACCACGGTTGATCCTTCTCCGGTACTCCCCACTCCCAGCCCCAGCCCTGCTCCTGAACCAGAACCAGAACCGGTCGGACCACCCCTCTGTCGCATCAGTGCCAACCGAACCACTCGCAGGAAATGGCTACGAGCAGGGTTGATCGAGGAAACGGGTGACGAACTTTGGTGCGCTGCAGGATTCACCTACTCCCAACAAATTGCCGAGAAATCTCAGAAAGCCAAACCCCAGAAAACTTTCGAGGAGATGGTTCCCCCGCAGTACCGCCAACACGCTTCCGTCTTCTCCGAGTCCGAGTCGCATCGCCTACCCGAACACAAACCCTGGGACCACGCCATCGATCTGATCCCCGGAGCCCCGGCTACCATGCGCACCAAGGTTTACCCCATGTCTCAGAACGAGCAGGAAGAGCTTAATCGGTTCCTCGACGAGAACCTCAAGAAGGGGTACATTCGACCCTCCAAGTCTCCCCTCTCCTCCCCGGTCTTCTTCGTCAAGAAGAAGGATGGCAAGCTCCGCTTTGTTCAGGATTACCGCAAGCTTAACGAGATCACCGTCAAGAACCGTTACCCCCTCCCTCTTGTCTCCGACATCATCAACAGACTCCGCGGTGCCAAGTACTTCACGAAATTCGATGTTCGCTGGGGTTACAACAACATCCGGATCAAGGAAGGAGATGAGTGGAAGGCTGCATTTGCCACCAACCAGGGACTCTACGAACCACTTGTCATGTTCTTCGGCCTAACCAACTCCCCGGCGACATTCCAAGCTCTCATGAACTCGATCTTCTCGGATCTCATCGCTGGAGGAAAGGTTGCGGTATATCTCGGACGACATCCTTATCTTCACGGCCACACTCGACGAGCACCGACAAGTCGTACACGAAGTCCTGCATTGCCTTCAGAAGCACGATCTGTACCTCCGACCCGAAAAGTGCGAGTTTGAACGTCAGGAGATCGAATATCTCGGGCTGATCATCCGTGAGGGCGAAGTCAGCATGGACCCCGCCAAGGTCGAAGCCGTCCGCAACTGGCCATGTTCCCCGCAACCTCCGCGCTGTTCGAGGTTTCCTTGGATTCGCCAATTTCTACCGCCGTTTCATCAAGGATTTCGCCACCATTGCCCGACCGCTCAATGACCTCACCAAGAAGAACGTCCCCTGGCAATGGAACGAACCCCAACAGCAGGCTTTCGACACCCTCCGCAACGCCTTCACGTCTGCCCCCATCCTGGCACTCTGGGATCCTGACCGCCCCACTCGCATTGAAGTCGACGCCTCCGGCTTTGCCACTGGAGGAGCCCTTCTCCAGAAGCAGGACGACGGTCTCTGGCACCCCGTTGCATTCCGATCCGCCTCCATGCAGCCCGCCGAACGGAACTACGAGATCTATGACCGGGAGATGCTGGCCATTATCGAAGCTCTCAAAGACTGGCGTCACTTTCCTGGAAGGACTCCCTGAACCATTCGAGATCGTCACCGACCATTCCAACCTCGAATACTGGCGCACCGCACAAGACCTCAGCCGTCGACAAGCTCGTTGGGCCCTCTACCTTTCCCGCTTCCGGTTCTCGCTCACCCATCGCCCTGGAAAATCCAACACCCAAGCCGACGCCCTCTCTCGCCTCGATATCCACCAGGTCTCCGACGCTGAGGATAACAAGCAGCAAGTGGTGCTCAAACCTGAGCTTTTCGCCAAACTCGCTGCCTCAAGCATGGCCGTCAACCCCTTGGAGGATCGTATCCGGCAGGCCAGCGCCCGAGAATCCCAGGTTCTGGATGGACTCGCTCAGCTCCGCAAGACAGGTCCCCGCCGTCTCACCTCTGGTCTCGCCGAATGGGAGGAGGATAATGGCCTTGTTTACTACAAGGGTCGCGTTTACGTTCCCCCTGACGATGAACTTCGGCGCGACGTTCTCAAGCAGTGCCATGACGATCCCACCTCTGGCCATCCGGGCATACACGGAACTCTCGAGCGGGTCGAACGACAATACTGGTGGCCGACTATGCGAGCCTTTGTCAAGAAATATGTGGAAGGTTGCGACATCTGCGCCCGGAAGAAACACACCCAGCACCCCCGTGCCTCGACTCAGCCCTTAGAGATACCCGATGGTCCCTGGGAGACTGTTGGAGTCGACCTTATCACCCAGCTTCCCGAGGCCAGTGGACATGATGCCATTATCGTCTTTGTCGACCACTACAGTAAGCTTCTCCACGCCCTCCCCTGCACCTCGGACATCACCACCGAAGGAGTTGCCGACATCTACTACCGAGAAGTCTTTCGCCTCCACGGCCTCCCACTCCGGTTCATCAGTGATCGCGGTCCTCAGTTTGCCTCCAAGGTTAGTGAAAGGCAAGGGTTGCCCAACCCGATAGGGTTTTAGGGTTAACCCGAGCGCGGGTCGGGCCAGGGTTGCCCTTTTGGGACCCGCGCCAAAACCCGATTCGGACTCGGGTTCTCAGGGGTTTCCACCCCATTTTGGGACCAATGTCCGGCTTGATGGCACACTCGGTTTTTGCCTCAGCGCCGTTCGAGCCGAAATGAAAAACTATCCAGTTCAAAATTAAGGTTTTAGTCCGCTCACATGTAGCCGGCATGTACACAGAACCCCGAGGTACTCGGGAGCGAATTAAGTCCGCCGCTAGCAAAATGGGCGATCAGCGCCCAAGTCCTACCCCTTCTATCTCCACCGAGACCACTAAAAAGTCACGGTCGGGTCGTATTCTGGTCGCCTCCAAGCGGAAACTTGACGCCATCGAGACAACCGTCAAGAACGCAAGTCAATCTGTATCAAAAACCGTCAAGAAGGCCGCCAAGGTTACGAAAAAACTCACCAGCTCCCTCAAACCAAACCCACGAGGTCACGGAAAGAACAAGGCTACATCCATTTCTGGGGCAACCTCCGACACCGGTTCTTTGGCTCCATCACCGCCCAAAAAGCGACGTCGGACTTCCATAACTGACCTGAATGAATTTCACGGCTCATCGGTTGGTGACAGTCTTGCTGCTGGCACATCCCACCTCTTGGAGGAGTCCGGGTCCGACGCATCGTCAATTATCGAGCTTTCGAGCGATTCAGAGAGCGAGCCGGATGAGGAGGGAGATGATGCGAACCAGGGAGAGGGTCAGACTCCACCCTCGGAGGCTAAAGGTGAGTGACAGGTCCGTTGCGGAGAGCGCCCATGTAACTGACAGCTTGACTGTTGTCAGTTCCCAAGTTCAACGCGCCCATCTATGGGTATTTTAAGACCCCGATCGTTGGAAAACGAAACGATCGCCCTTGCCACACCTTCGAATGCGCAGCAGACCATTGTCGAGGACCCTCACGTTTCGTCTACCGCTTCCAGGACACCCGCGATGCCAGTTCCACCAAAAATCTTCGCCAGCACGTCGCCAAATGCCTCGGGCAGGTTGCTCTTGATGCCCTCGACAAGTACACCACCGCCGACGCTGTCCGCAAGATAAAACTCAAGAATGGTGGCGTCCTTAACACGGAGGCCATCACCGTCGCTTTCCAGCGGAAAGGGAAGGGAAAGGTCACTTACTCGGTGAAACCTCACACCAAGGTAGAAACCCGGTATGTTTTCAATTTATAACGCTTGTCGTGCACCGTCTAACTCTCAATCAGCGCCGAATTCGTTCGCTGGGTATCGGAAAGCATGCGCCCATTCAATATTGTCAACGATCGAGGATTTCGCAGCCTCATGAAGACCGGTCGCCCGCACTATTGGATCCCATCGGCAAGTACTGTTATCCGAGACACTAAGCGTGTCTTTGCACGTACTCGGTCTCGCATTGCAAAGCTTCTTCAGGTGCGTCGTATTCTACATTATGTTCCCTTGGTTGACGTAGTCTGACCCTCTGTGCATCCAGGAACATCCCGGATCTCTCCATTTCGCCACCGACTGCTGGACATCACCAAACCATCACGCCTACGCGGCCTTTACGGTTCATTTCGAACGTGACGGTCACCCGTTCTCTCTGTTACTGGACCTTGTTGAGCTCCCTCGCTCCCACACTGGTCTTGCTTTGGCAACGGAATTCGCCCGCATTTTAGAGGAATTTGGTATTGAACACAAGGTATGCTTGCTAAGTCCCTATCGCCTCTTCGATGACGCTAACCACTGCTTAGATCCTCGGTGTTACATGCGACAGTGCCTCAAACAATGGTGTTATGATCACGAAGCTCGCTGAGCTCGTTGAAGCATTCCCGGGTGATGCAAACCTCACGCGTTGCTTCCTCCACGTCACCAACCTCACCGCCAAATCGATTATTTCCGTCTTCGATCCCACTGCCAAGAGCACCACTACCGACACTCTTACCAGTGCCGAACAAGAACTCAATGCTATTGTTGCCAACATCGAGGTTGAGGAGGCTGACACCCGTGCACGTTTGGCACTTGAGGAGGCTGTGGACGACTTCGATATGACGGAGGAACAGATCCAGAACGTACTCGAAAGCAGTGTTGAAGGGTGGGTGGACCAGGTATCCGAGATGAGTGTCGCCGAACGCGAGCAACTCGCGCGTGACGTGCTTCCAGTACGCCTGACCATTGCCAAGGTGTGTCCCGTGTATTCGTTCGCATTTTACAAACCATGTACTGACAATAGATCCCTTATAGCTTCGAAAACTCGCCTATTCAATCGTCAACTCCTCGACTATCCTCCTGCCGCAATGGTACCGAACCCTCGACCAACTCAAGCTCAATCATCGGGTTATGCCTCGAGACGTCAAGACACGCTGGAACTCCACCTTCGATATGCTCGCCTTCGCCTTGGAGTATCGCAGAGCCATTGCAGCCATTACAGCTGATCAAGATCTTGGCTTGCGCAAATACGAACTCAAGACTGCGGAGTGGGAGATTGTGGATCAGTTGACAAAGATCCTCGAGGTGGGTTATCGGTCCTGTCTGTATTAGGATACCTTTGTTGACGACATGTATCTGCAGGTTTTCAAGCACGCCACCCTCTACTTCTCGCGTTCGACACCCAGTCTGCCTACGGTTATCCCGGCCATGGATCACATCGACGACGTGCTCACTGACCACGTCATCGACTCAACAACCTTCTCTCCCTCTATCCGTGCTGCGTGCTCGTTAGCCAAGAAGACCCTGAACAGGTACTACAAGAAGACAGATTTCTCGGAGACCTACCGCATTGCCATGGGTAAGTTGATTAACTCACCAATGTATTACCTCTGATTATTTTCTTGTTCATAGTCCTCCACCCGCGTTACAAACTCGAGTACTTCAAGGACCGACATTGGCCTTCCGACTGGATCAAGACTGCCGAAACGATCACACGCGAAGAGTTTCAGCGCTCGTACAGCGACATGGACATCGATATTCCGGAAGAGACTGAGCGGCTTGTTACCGGTAAAGACCCCCATGTAAGCTTCATTCAAAGTTGTCTCTCCCCCCTTACTTCTGCATGCTAACTTGCGATAAATCCCCAGGCCCGCCCAAAGACCAAAAATATGTTTGACACTCTGCCGGCTCTTGCAGCTCCCACCGCCAACATTCCTTTCAAAGACGAGCTGTCGCGCTACTTGGCTGAGGAGGCTGACCCTCTGGTGGATGATGCATTGGGTTGGTGGACGAAGAAGAGCACGGTCTATCCACGCTTGTCTCGGATGGCGCTGGATTACCTATCCATCCCCGGTACGTCTACCCCAGCTTTATCACGGCCAAAGATCTGAGATCTTTCCACGTCAATAGCCACCTCGGTCGACGTTGAACGGGTGTTCAGCCGAGGGCGTATCATTCTTTCACATCTCCGGAACCGCCTCTCTGCCGAAACCACCCGGGCGCTTTTGTGCCTCCATTATTGGAGTATGGCCGGTCTCATCAAGGACCGTGACGTTATCCGCGTTGTCCGTGATGAGGCAGAACTTGAGGGTGACGAGGATATTACTTTGGAGGAGGGGTGGGACTCTATTGATGTTTCTGATATTGACGACTAGACTATAGCACTGTTTTCTAACGTATCTATTTCTAGATTAAACCTCTTTACTGTACTTAGATATAGTTTCTACAATGTTTGTGCTCCTCCAGACCCGACTTGACCCTTGAAACCCGACCGAACCCGAGGGGTTGACCCGAAAACCCGATACCCTACCTAACCCGTTAAATTACCCGACCCGGACCCGAACCCTAGACGAGGGGTCGGGTTTTGGATGGGGTCGGGCTGGGGTTGGTCTCCGAAAACCCCGGGTTGACCCGTGGTGATCCCTATCCAAGGTCATGCGCACCCTCCTCAAGCGTCTAGGCATCGAGTCAAACCTCACCACTGCCTACCATCCTCAGGCCAACGGACAAACTGAACGAGCCAACCAAGAAGTCGAGAAGTATCTCCGCCTCTACGTCAGCCGCCGACAAGATGATTGGGACAAACACCTTCCTATGGCCGAATTCGTTATCAACTCCCGAATCCACTCTGCCCACGACCGATCCCCCTTTGAAGTCCTTTACGGCTACACCCCTCACTTCAACATCCCTGTCGGTAAACGAACCGATCTCCGCCCTGTCGATGAACGCATCCAACAGCTTCAAGAGGTCCGCAAGGATGCCGAAGCCGCCTTACGTCTTGAGAAAGCGCAACAGAAGGACTCGTACGAATCCGGCAAGCGATCGGCTCACCAGTTCAAGGTCGGAGACTATGTCTGGCTCAACGCTAAGGACATCCAGATCAAAGTTCCTACTCGGAAACTTGGCGATCTCCAACTCGGCCCTTACAAGATCATCGAACGAATTGGCGACCTCGACTATCGACTTGAACTTCCCCCATCCCTTTCCCGCATTCACCCTGTGTTCCACGTTGACAAGCTCTCCCCCTGGAAAGGCAATGATGTCAATGGCATTTTGCCACCTCCGCCTGAGCCTGTTGAACTGGAGGGGGAGCTTGAATACGAGGTTCACGACATCCTCGACAGTCGTTGGAGAGGACGAGGGAAGAACCGCAGGCTGGAGTACCTGGTCAGTTGGAAGGGCTACGGATCAACAGAGGATACTTGGGAACCGGAAGAGAACTTGGAGCATGCCCCCGACGCTGTCAAGGAGTTCCATCAGCGCCACCCCTCTGCACCCCGCCGCATCTCAGCCACCACCTTCGCTTCTCTCCCTTGGCGCTCGCTTGAGAACTTCACGGACACACCGCCTACCGACTTCGACTGGGAGCTTGGACGACGCCTACCAGTGATCATCGAGGACGATGAAGCTTAGAAGGGGGGTAATGTCGTGAACAGCAAGTACGAGCCCCTATTTTCCCTTATCTTATCTTATCTTATCGTTTTCATCGCCCTTATCACCTTTTCTTTATTCTTATTTTTGCTCTTATTCTCGACACGGACACTTTCTCCCATGGAACACTGCCTCGTTATGCCCTTCGCCCTACGTCTTATCGTTCTCTCCATTCTTGCACTGCCTCGTTACTCTGTTATTGTCTTCTTTATTCTTCGCGCAGCCTTCGCGCAGCCTTGTGACTCTCCTTATTAGTTCTTTTGTATTTCACCATCTGTTCGTCATCTTGACTCATCGCGGCTATGTAGATTGTAGAATAGGTATATAAGCTAGGTAGATCCCTCTGTATTTCCTCAGCTTGACCTCTTCGTCAATACACCACTTCAGCCTTCATCTGCATCTGTCGCTCATCGCTCTTATCTCACTCGCCGCTCTTATCTGCTCCGCATCACTGGTCTTTGGTTTGGTTTAGTGTTCGCTCTTCGCGACACCAGCCTCCTCCCTCGAAGCTCCAAATCCTCAAGAGTCGGATTAAAAAAAAGGCTTCCCCGCTGTTGTATTTGACAGAGGTTTCTTCTTTCTTTCTTGCTGTTCCTTTAGAGGTTCCCCTTGATGCGGTGTAGGAGTGTCTGGCGTTGCGCAGTCACCAGGAAGACAGGGACCCGCCTTCAGACGACGGGAACCTGACGAGGTCCACATTTACAGAGGGATTTTTCTCCAGATTATCCGCCATGCTGATTCTTCTGCAGGAGCTCGCCAAAGCAACTGTGCCACTCTGCTGGTGTGATCCTGCGGGTGGTTGCCAGGTCTATCAGTTATTCTATGGCATTGAGATGGAATACCGGACTTTACCTTTGACTGACTCTCTGACCAGCAGGTTCCAGCTTGAAACTCTACGGTTTAGCCGTCGGTTTCCACTGGTTGCCATCTACTCCATGTCGTAGTCGATTCTTTCAATCAGTACAGTTGCGTCCTTTCGATTTTTTTCATTCCTTTTCCATCCGCTAACGTGGAGACCATTCGACTGTCGAGGTCGTAGTCGAATTCGTTCTACGGGGGAGATTGGACCCTGAAGACATCGTTGGAAGCGCGGGACGCTGTGGTGGCTGGGGTTGAAAGTTGAAACGCGAGGAGCAAGGCGATTTCAATCCGCGTCACAAAACCACTGCAACCGGTCAGCCACTTCAAGCTTGCCAACCCGTCAAGACCACGGTCAATCTCAACTGCCACTCGTTTAAATGTCCTCCAAGGTTTCGAGATTCTCAGCTGGGACTATTTGCCTCCTTACGCCGTCTTTTCTCTAGATTTCAGGTTCTTCTGGAATTCTCTCTCCATTTGTACGACCAAGGAAACGATTCTCGGCCCACTTGAAACCGACTCCTTAACTGTTAACGCACCAACCACCGCCAACACTACTGCGAAATTGAAGGATCCGCGTGTATCTTGTTCAAAAAGACGCACGAGGACATCGATTCAATGCATTGAAACAACACGGTAAGTTAAATTGGGCTTTCCAAGAGGCGGCCTTGGCTCAAAGGCCAACGTCCGTGTCCGTCCCTCTCCTTGTCAACAAGGCTCGGCCCTCTGGTATCCTATGTCGACGTTGCTCCGCTTCTCACTGGAGAGACCCGCTCAACAACATTCCATACTACGCCGGACAGCCTCGTCCTTCTCAAAGTCCGTGCGCTTCAGCCTCGCGGAGCCGCAGTTCCCTGTAGCTCTAACAATTCTGGCCCAGTGTGCGTGAATTCGGACCGTCTGGCATCAGCGAAACGCCTCGAACTCGGGGTGTGTTGGCTCGAGTTGGCATACCAGCTCGACACGTTGGGTTTGGGCGTGCTCTAAATCCAGGGATCTCAACAACAGCTCCCCTCAAACCACATGTGGAGGCTTTGAGACGGGGACTGTTAATCGCTCTCTGAGCGCCTCCTTTTCGATGATCGGCATCGGTGCAATTTCAGATGTTCCGCCCACTTCATTCATGACTCCATCATCGGCAGACTCTTCTCCCTATTCTTCTGCTCCGAGAAGAAATTCAGCGCGGCCTTTCTCCTGATAAAGGGCGATGACCTGGTTTGAACCGGTGGAAGCGCAGCTTCGATGACGGTGTCCCAAAAAGCTAGACTTCGGACGCTGGACCAGTTGGCGGAGATCATCGTCGCAGTTTAGAAGGGTTTGGGAAGCTAAAATACAATATCTAGAACGAGGCGGTCCAGCTACGACGGAATAAATACGTAGGTTTGCCTTGATGAGATCGACGGAACTGAAATATGACGGGCGCCTAAACCTTGGGCTGGGCTTTGGCCGTTATGCCTTGTACGATGCTCTTACTCTAATCAGGACCATACTTTTCATCCATTTCGAAGCCGGATAGAGGACACAGGTCCACGCGAGCACGTCCCCCTTCTTACAAACCATTGCATTTCATCGACATCCTGACATTGCTTCAGCGGAGTCGCAGATTCAATGCCCCTGGCAACTGACTAAGCGCCCGCCATCCGCCATCCCGCCTTGGACAGGCGCGTCGGGATGACTCGTTCCACATCTTCAAGAGTAGGCAGCGTCCGCTTATGCTCTTCGTGAACCAGAGCCATTGGGACATGATTCGAGAGCAAGGGCTTCGTCAAGCTTTCTTCAAGCTTTGGTTGAACATGCAGTCGCTGGTCGGTGTGTGGATAATGAAGCGCGAACGCTCTGGTGCCAAGCAATGATCATGAGGATCTCAACAGCGGCATCGACGCCCCCCTTTGTGGCTGTAGCGGGGACATATGCCCTCGGCGTATCTATAAACGACTCAGATTGCGCGTATGTCACGGTTGCGCACAGCCGACCTAGGCCTCGTGGCCTGTTTGGGCGAGTTCAGCGACCACAATCTCCATTGAGTCGTAAATTGCTGTGGTCTCCAACCGCGTATGTTTTAAGGACTGTCGATGGGCGTATCCCACCTCTGTGAACAATTTCAAACTCTTTCATTCGCTCAATGGGCCAAAGGGAGTGAGTGGCTCCTGCCCTCGTCTTCAAGCCCTAGTACTGGAATTTGGCCTGGCGGTCTGGGTAAGCTGTCCTAGCACTGCAACAAAGTATCTTCAGATAGCCCAAGAGTAGCGCCCATATTCCAGAGTCAATCAGGCAACGTTTGAGTCATTTGACCTGTCAGGGTCCCCCTTATTTAAGCGGCAGTGCAGAACCCCAGCCATCAACTCGCTCTGCTTTAGGCAAACTGCAACAGTCTCTGGCTCGTGTCTTCCCTCCAACCATTAACAACATTTAAACTTCGACTACCACCAGCGCTCAACAACTTTCAACTGTTTTGGCCATCCCACCGCTCTCATAACGATGGCAGATGTCCAAACGGTGCCTCTGCCAGTACCGATCCACATCGTCAACTCCGCGACCCAACAGGTTAGAAGTGGCCGGCGACAAGGAAGCGTTGCGGATGTTGTCGACAATTCAGAAGTCCCAGATGAGTCAATTGGAAGCGGCCCAGAGGACGAAGAGTCGCCGCCATCATCGGTCGACGACGACGACGACGACGTGGTGACTGCCGCCGAGCCTAGCACTGCGTCACTCGTATTCGCGTTCATTCCCGAGCTGTTCCCGTTCTCCGATGCGGACCTGTCCGAGCTAGGTATGTTCAATACATATTACATGTAATTGGGTACTCTTGTCTGAACGTTTCTGTGAACAGAGAATGCGGTTCCTTTCCCTTTCCACGACGTTAACTTCCCCTTGCAAGGTTGGTTCCGCGTCGTGCCAAGAGATCATACAGCGAGCTGAGCGTTTACCCCACACAGAGCTTGTGGACCTCGAAATCGATATAGCCGAGTTTCCATTCAGCGAGGAGAGCGAAATCGACCACGGTCCTGTCTTCACGGGCATCTACCATGTCTGGGCTCCGGAATCTATCGAATCGCAGTTCCCTTTCTACACCATGGATGCCGAGAACCTGGCTATGACGGATGTAATTCACAGCGGAAACAAAGCATCTTTCTACGAGTCTGCGTCCAATTACGACTTCTATCGTGAGTCACTTCAACTATCCATGCCCTTTCAGAAGCTAATCGAGATACTAGGGCCATTCCCTCGAGGCGAGACCCTCAGGAAACTCCGGACCCCTAAGAAGGATTTCATCAAGGTCGTTCCAGGAAGCTTGCGGAAACTCCTCGACCTCCCTCTTGAGCTCTTCTTCGACATCCTGGAGCTGTTTCATCCCCTCGACTTGCTTCACCTCTCCCGTGCAGCGCGATGTTTCAACCAACTTCTGCAGACATCCCGAGGGAAGAAAGTTTGGACAGCCTCGTATCAGAACCACCCTGAGCTTCCCCACATCCACGAATCGCTATCCAGCTCCCACTGGACAGCAATGCTGTTCGACTCCAATACTACTTGTGATGTGAGTATTGATCTTCTCATTGCTAATGTCCTTAGCCTCATTATTCTATAGTTTTGTGGCGCGCGAGGCGCCCTTCTCGATTTCGCCTTCAACGAGCATTATTGCGACAGCTGCCAAACCAAGCTCCTCATGGAACCCTACGAGGTTCGGGGCATGCTCGAAGATCACCCTCGCCAATGTGACATCATCCTCGAGTTACTGGTTCCTACTTACCGATCGGGTACACTCCTACTCTCATCTTTCAGCGCACAGACTACTCAATGGTTCTATACAGGCGGCCGTAGATATCAGACGCTATATGACTCTGAGGAGAATGCGCGGTATAGAAAGAAGGATGTCGAAGAGATGTTGAAGACCCTTACGACATGGTTCATCACGATCGACGAAGGGATGGTTCCTGAGGCTGGAGAGGTGTTTGAGAAATGGCAGCAAGAAAGGATCAAGGAGGTCCAGATCATTCACTCTGTATGTCCTCTTGTGCTATGGTTGGTGGAGTGTCACTTCTGAACGGCCCTTCAGAACGCGCAGCGATTCAATATGTGGGCACACCAAGTCACATACGACATCGTTGGCAGGGTATCAGAGACCCAGCGGCGCCTTTCGGAACGGTCAGTCTTCCCAATCTTCGCGACCCTCGTTACATTTACTTACCTTGCTTCCAGGATCGCGAACCGACTCATGAAAATGGGACACGATGAGAGGGACACCTCCGCCTCGGCGTCCGATATCTACTTCTACCTCCGTGTGGAGGAGATCATGAAGTTGAGTTCCAGAAGTGAGTAGGCCCTGCTGTTCCAGTCTATAATTCAATCTAACACGTCGCAGTATTCGAGCAACACAAGGCGATCTTCGAATCTAAGGTCCTCGCCAACAAGAGGTGCCGACTAAAGAAGGAGCGGAAAGATTTCTTCAAGAAGGTGTACCAGGACTACAAGAAGACGCTCAAACCCGAAAAGTGGGCGTACCTGCCCCCAGAAGACGTAGTCTCGTATGAAGATATCTTCAACGACTACATTCACCAAGATGGAATTGAGGACCTCAAGGAATTGGCGATAGAGGAAGCCAACGCCCAGCTCCCGCAAATCATCGCCGAATGGATCTACCAACGCCGTCTAGAGCTGTACGAGCTTATCCCTGGTGTCGAGATGCCTCAGGATCCGCCAGAGGAGAACGAAGAAGGGCTCTCGCCGGAAGAGATCGAGAAGCGGGAGAAAGAGAGGGAGGAGACGAAGAAGCAGACTCTCACTGTCCTAATGGACCAGCGGATGAGCCTCGCCACCTCCGTCTTCAGCTGCCACTCGTGTAAATCCGGGCGCCATGCTGCTCTTGCCATCATCGGGTGGGATGCAGCGTGTGCACACATTTGTGGTAGCCACCCGTCCTATTTCCACACGACATGGGAGTTCTGTTCGGTTGGCTATGCAGCTGCGGCGAATATCATTCGGTCGTTGGGCCTCAATCCTGAGACTGCTACTCCGGAGGACTTGGACAAGATTGATGCGAGGTTCTTCTGTGGCAACTGTCCCGTTACCCTGCATAGGAAGTTGCGTGGACGGAAGGCCTATACCTGGAGAGAATGTGTACGTTCTTCGCCCTGCTTTTGTGTCATTTATGGTGTTAACAAGTTGTTTAACCCCCTCCAGGTCTCGCACGCGGTGGAGAAGGAAGAAGATCACTCCCATGCCATTCCCGCTTGGCTTCGCCTGTCCGATGAAGCCACGCAGTTTGTCAAGCGGCAGGAAACGCAGCCACCGTTGTACAGGAAGGCGAATTGGGGTTGCAATCACTGCCCCGAGCACCTCGAAAAGCCTGTGATGCGCAAGGAAGCGATCGAGCATGTGAAGAAAGCGTAAGTTCTGTTATTTGCACTGCTTCCGTCGCGATTATTGACGTCGGTATTTGCTTCGCCAGTCACTCCATCGAGACACCCGTCCAAGGCACCGACTTCATCGACTTTATCAACCGTTTCGAAGCGGGAGGTTTCTATCGACGGCGTCATATCTTCCATTACAGCATCGAGCCTACATGTAACCTCATCTGCAAGGTCTGTCCGGAAGGCAAGGTACCCAGGATGTGGACTATCCAGGCTCTCGTACCGCATCTCTTCCACAGGTGCGTTTATTCCCGTCCTTGACTTCGTGCCTCCTCTGATGTCTGTTTCATTGTGTATGTAGGCATGGAATTTCGATGCCCTCACATCAAAGGGACTATCGCAAGATCGAAGTTCTTGCTTCTGACTAGAGCGATAGACGGTGTCCCGCTCCTTGCCTTGCGCCGTCATAATCGTGATTTTTGAATGATCCTCGTCTCAGACTCAAAATGGACCTATACCCGCACCTACTACGGCTACGTTTCATCTCATACCTCATTATTCCTCACTCGCATATTTCGGTATACCCCCATATCCTGCACATCACTTGCTTTGGATTTGTATCAACTGTCGGTTAGCCAACAACGTCTACCCTAAAAACTCATGGTGTTACGTTCTACTCATTGTTATGCCTAGTCTCGTCTCATGGTCAATCCAAGTTGTAGCCACCCGTGGTATTTACTGAACTATTGCTTCCATCTACAAACATGTCAACCTCTGAATCTTTACCAATGTCATGTCATTCCAGCCTCGCGCGTTGACCTCATCGTTCCCGTCCGCGCCAAGGGCCATCACTGGCTGGATCAGTTCGGTCCGTTTAAGGGTGCAATGATGGAATTATCGATTCCTCGAGTTGCTTTTCTTCGCTTCTCGCCATCCACATCTCAGCACTGAATAGTGCTCTTTATATCACCAAAAAACAACCATCTATAGAGAAGGACACAGCCGTTTGGAAAATCTATAGCGTCGAAGAGGAAGCGGGCCACACGAAAACAGAACACAACGAAGATGTTAGCAGATCCCAAGGATTTCGCGTTCCAATTTGCGGTGTCGAAGACGTATACTACTCCAGCTGCGATTTCCTCGTTGGCGTTTGGGCATGCTTTCCATTTATATGCTGGATCTGGTTCGTTCTCTTTTATTTCGCCAGATTTTACACCTTTACTGAAGATGTGATGTATTCCATCAATAGTGGACGGCTCGTTAAGAGTCTACGATCTCTCAAGTTGTAAAGTGATTAAAGCAATAAGGGGACTGGAGGGCGAAGTGTCGTCTATCATTTGTATGAAGAGGCCTGGATCTGAGCTGCGGGATGCGTGGGTTGCGCATGGACATCGTGTGCGTCTCTTCCTCTTTCCTTACTCTACCGAAACCCATTCTCATTGTAATGCTCCCCACTCAATCTAACAACAGATATCTAAATTCAAACTCGACCAACCCAAAATGATCCAGACCCTCGAAGACGCGGTTAAAACGATCACGATTGGTGAAAACGAAGATGACGCCGTTAATGAGGTTAGTGCTCTTTCCTTGCGCCTCTTGTCGGCATTTTGGAGGGAGGGAACAGGACACTTACCAATATCAGCAAGCTTGCTTTGCATTACAATAAAACCCATCTTGGTTTGGGTACCGATACGGGTACTGTGGCTGTTGTGGACTTGGAGACGTTTGAGGTGAAGAAGTTGAAGACGAAGCATACGAGTGTGAGTTTAATTTCTTGGTGGTTGAATTTGGGAAGCTGACATCGTTGCCGCTCGTGTGATAGATCTGTGGCGCAGTCCAGTTTATCGCGGATCGAGGGAGGGATATCGTGTCTGCGGGCTATGATCATATGTTCATACACCATGACTTCGTAACCGGCGAAGTTGTATCGCAAGCCTCTATCCGTAAGTTACGCGTCACTTTGCATCTGCTCTCTCACTTATCATTCGTAACCTGTAGCACCCCGGGCGACAACTGACAACAACGCAACCTTGTCACCACCATTCATCATCTCGTTTGGAATCTCATCCAGTGGTGTAATCGCCGGTGGGACGGCCTGTGGTCGACTATGGATCGGTATCGGTGGGGAGAAGCGTCCCGACCGCAAGAAGACGAAAAAGTGGGAGGGCCTGAGTCCCTCTGAGAGCGCTGCCGTCGCCGCGGCCGAAGGACCTATCGCGTCTGTGTAAGTCCATCCACTCCCAATCTCCTCTAAATTATCCACTTATCCTTTGTGATAGCTGTTTCTCGGAGCCCCGAGTGTTCACGACATCGACGATGCTGGGTATCCTCACGCAATGGGAGATTGTCTTCCAGGAGGAAGACCGTCAAATCCTACTCAAAATGCTCTGGCAAGGGCAAACCCAAAACATGGAAAAGGTCAACAAGCTCGTTGCCGATGATAAGCGTATCATCGTTGGGGGGTTGACGAAGGACGGGAAGGGTGTTATTGAGGTTTGGCACAAGCAACCGAGCCCAGCGAGGAGTGGTGGGAATGGTGATATTACGACGGGTGGTGCAGCCCAGTGATTGCAATAGAGTATAGTAGTGTAGTATTGTGTCGTGTCTGTGGAGGAGGCATCATTCACGAAGAATGCGATTCCACGGATTTTGTCGCTTCCTCCTCCGCTATCTCCTTCTCCAGCTCCTTTATCCGCAACTCGTACTTGTTCCTCGCGGTCCGTAACCTTCTCAAAAACTCTTCGTCGCTGATAGGTTCTACACCGAAAGCCCGCACTATCCGGTTTCCAAGACGGACGTGCCAGCTGAGTTTCTCTTCCGCTAGTTGTTCGGGCGTGGGTGGTGCAGGTGGGGGTGCAGTTCTCTCTTCTGCGAGGTTTTTGATACGGGAAGCTGCTGCGTAGTTGAAGCCGTATTGGATGCCTAGGGCGATCGTAGAGGCGAGGAGTGCGCCGGGGATAATTGCTTTTCGGCCAGCTGATAGCGGGTCAATAACCCGTGAAGGAAGAGCAGACAAAAGACGCACATTTCCATCCTCGCATCAGTCCACCAGTGACTGCCCCACTTATTCCGGTGTCGAGTAGTTTGTTGGACCGTATGTCCGCTACTGAGCTTTCTTCCAGCGTCACTGAATCGCCTGGTTTGGGTATACCGCGTTCTTTCCTCCGGACGGCGTACTGGCGCCAGGGGGCGTTGTGTACCAGGAGAGGACTGACGATGAATTCTCGGAGTCCTATTGGGATTCTCGATAAATACCTTTTCGTGGGACAAGCGAGGCCAACTCACCGAAGAAAGTAGCGGCGGTCATTCCAGCGTTGACGCCAGCGAATCCAGCTGCGACCACTGGTAGAGGTTTACCAGCCATAGATGTTACAGCGCCTGCTATGGCTGCACTGACTCCTGCTATCCACAGAACGGAATGCAGTCAGTTGTCTGTTTTTGGCGGAAGAGAGTTTAAGGACGGACTTGCATGTTACTAGGGTTCCATAGACGACCGTCCATGGTGCGTCTTTCTCCATTGTTAAGACCAATTGTGGTTCGGGGAACCTGGCGGTAGATTCTGAGTCTGCAAACTGTGGTGGTGCGAGGAAAACCGCGACCCGTCGCGTCAAAGTTCTCGGTGTTGGCAAACACGGCCAACGCGGCGCTTGTTCTTGTACCACCACCACCCCCAGGGCGAACGAAACCTGATTAGCAGAATCGGCCTATAATGCCACCAATGTGTTGGACTATTCCTCTTGTTTTAGGTGCTGGACGCTGATCTCGATGTCCTTTCTATTTCAGTCGCGACAAGTTCACTATCCATTCAAAGGCGGTTGTGTGCCAGGATGTCGAAATGAGAGGCGATATCACGATTGGCGCAGGTGTGTGTGTGCTCCCCAGGACTGAATTTCAGACGCTAAAGGGGCCTATCTTGCGAGTAGGGACGATCGTGCATCCTAAGGTCACTATATTCGCGATTGCTGGACCAATTGTTATTGGGTCTGGGTGTATCATTGAGGAGGCCACTATCATTGTCAACAGGTTCGCTGGTTCTACAAGGGGCCATGGAATTTAACTGACGGGTCGACAGGAGAAAAGAAGTCATGCGAATAGGGGACGACAACCTCTTCGAAATCGGGTGTCGTACGTGCTGCTTACCCAAGTTCCATTCACTCACCCCTCACCACCCCTTGTAGGCGTCGAATGCCCCAGCGTAGGCGACTTCAACACCATCTCAACTCGCTCCCGGGTGCACCACACAGTCCGGATATCCTCGTTCTGCGTCATCGGTGCCGGATGCCTCGTCGTACCCATCGAAGATGAAGTCCTGGAGGATTACACAGTCGTCTACGGACCCTCTGCTGAAAGACGCAAATGGAGTGGCAGAGGCAAGATTCAGGAAGCGGATTTGAGGCATAAACACGCCGAGTATTTGAGGGAGATGTTGCCCAAATTCAATAGGTTACGAAGGGGTGATGGGGTATAATGTTCAGCTATGATACAGGTTATGTGCGGGAGTGGTATGTGCGTTATTTGTCCGTGCGCGTTAGTTATGTGCGATGATGTCTAACTATAATCAGTTCTCTTTTTAAGGTCTTCTTTAATTTACGTTTCTATCCGTGCTGCCCAATACACTTCGTCTTCAACCCATAGGATAGGGTTTCGGCGTTTCGGCGCTGGGGCATGGTTTTAGCACAGGCATGTTACGAATGAAGCCCCCCACGTACCATTGCAGCACCTCGGATGCAGCCCTCGCCGAAACCTTAGACCACCCGCTCGCCGTCCACCAATCATCCGAAATTGCAAACTCGATATCCATCTTCAACTTCTCAAGGCGCTCATTCCAGATATACCATTCGTCATTGTCCAGTAGCGGAAACCTCATGGGGACTTCGTGACCGTCCTCCAAGGAGACGTAAGGCAAGCAAAGCCTCAGCCGCTTCAGCGCCGGAAAACACGTTCGAGAAGCCAATTTGTACAAGTTCTCTTCCAACCTTCCCGGAGTTCGAACACTGGGGAAGAGTGAATTGTCACGAGGCAGAGAACCCTCCTTGAAGGAAACCATAACCGACTTGATTCGAGTAGGGACATGGGTGTACTTCCATCCTTTTTTGGCAAATGCCTCGTACGAGATTCCGAGCGATTGGAGCCTGTGCCACCCAGCGCTTCCCAGTCCTACAGGCACAGTGCGACAGTAGAGGTGTTGGAGTGTTCTGCGAACAATCCGCGGGAGGTTGGGAAATACCCTGTCGGTGGAGAGTCGGGGGTCTATGAAGACTGCGGATGTCTGGAGTGTGGGGAGGCGGAGGAAGTTGAGGTGTTCGGTGTTGGCGTGGTGTGGAAAGCTGGAGCCCTGTCCGGTGTATTGGAGAACAAGTGTGTGCACTCGGGGAAGGGTTACGGGGTGGTCCATGTGCAGAGCTGGCATCGTCAACCACAGCACCTCCAACGAGTCTAAATGTCGCCCCGTTTGTAGCGTGAACGCCAAGGTTGGACCGACATTGAACGGAAGACCCAATTCAAGCCGTTTCAAATATCCTGGAGGTATCGTCGAAAATACGGACAACAAGGCACCCAACATGGTGCTGTCAACTTCCTGTGGAACGATGAGTGCGAGTGTGGCGAGATTTGGGCAGGTGGAGAGGATGTTGCTGAGGTAGTCGGCTATTTCTCGATCTGTACATTGGATTACCAAATCGAGATCGAGGCACCGGAAGTTGGCGTCCCAAATGATGTCAAGGCGTTTAGTCGCGTGTGTTGGGATGCAGGCGTCGTTCATCCCGTCTTCCTCTCCTGCTCGACTCCCATCAGGGTCGAGCCGCATAAAGTCTATTAATGCTGAAAGTCTTTGTGCGCGCTGCGCACTGGTGATTGTTACGTGCTCGTACAACAGCGGTTTGCTGAGGTGGTGCCATGTCCTGCATACAGAATTGGTGGATAGGATGTCCTGGAACATCCCAGGTGGTGATTTGTTGATTAAACTGCTTTCATTGGTGATGATGTATTCGAGGAGCGTATCGGAATTTTGATTTGGGTTCTGTATCGAGTTGGTAGGATGGTGCTGGGAAGCGGGGGACCGTCTGCTTGAAGATGGGGCGGAGACGGTCCTCGGGGTGGTGCTGGCCGAATGCCAATGGGCTCCAGGATTCGAGGCCAGAAGCTCAAATATGTGGAGCCATATCTCGTTGGGAACGTACGAGGATTGGGGTACGTAAAAGTTGTCGATGTCTTCCCAGAACGAGATTGTGCTTTGCGGGGTATCGATAGGCTCTGTCAATGGCATCAGGAAAAGAGAAATGCTGTGGGAGCCGTGGCCCCACGTCCCCCACACCCATCCACGCCCTCACAACACGGTGTGGGACTAGACGGGGGTACGAAATTTCACAATCGGTTGTGGCGCCACGACAGCACTTGTGTGACCATAATGCATGGCCGTCCACAACATACCACACCTTGACACGACAATCCACATTTCATTTACATGCACGGTGTAGGCGAAAACAAACATAATATATTCAGAAATTGGTGTATGATACATGCGAGAGTATACATCAAGGTTTCTACAGGTTGAAATAATAAATCCGAGGCCCTAAAAACGTACCGGCAGACAGTCGACAGATCGACGGGCAATCCAAACATCCTACGAGCCATTGGGAATAAGTAGAAATAAATATCGGGACACATCCGACATACCTGCTGTTAAAAAGCCCTTCCTCCAACCCCCGTCCAACCAACGTCTATACTGGCGAAATCCGGAAATCTGAAGAGCCTCTACGCAAGGGTAAGGATGCATTATCCGCAAGAAGCCGCGGAGCACACACCTTTCGCTGAATCTTAACGCATCGGAGCCTCACGCTGCTACTTGTCTGTAAAGTTAATGGCAAGTCAATTTGGGCACCAGATCAAGACGAGGAATCAAGTACTTGCCACCGTATTCCAATCCCATACGTCCCATATGTCTGCTGCGTACTAGAGTTCAAGCCTGCACATAAGTTTATAGCTTAAGTTTGAGAGATCTGAGATTGGAAGAGGATGAAGGATGGTGGTGGTGGTCAAGCCGAACGACGAAGGAACGCGACAAACTTCGAACAGGAAAAATCAACATATGGTCATGTGACCGCGTCAAACATGCGCAAATCGAGATCCGCGCCTGGAATCCACTAAGTCGCGAGTACTATCCCTTTGTGAAGTCCTGCATCCAAAATACTTCATTCTCAAGAATAAACAACGTTCCTGGGTCAAATTTGGCCAGCATATATGCTACAGCCCTTAAAAAAAAAAAAGTACGTTGTGGCAATATGTGGATTGTGGAGGGCGTGAACGGGTGTGGAGGGCGTAGACTAATGTGATGGCTTATCAGCCACGGGCGCCACGACCTCCACACCCTCCACAGCGAATCTCTTTTCCTGATGGGTGGGCCTGGAACGACTCTTTCGCGTCTGTCTATGCGTGTTTGTATGGGTCTAATGATTCTCGAAATTGCCATGGGAAGCAGATGAGAAGTTATGAGTTGCCTGCAGCTCGTATGACTCTGGTAGCGTTGAAGGAAGCCCCTGCGGCGTGGTTAACGCGAGGCGCAGTACAGCTTTGTTTTGGGCTGTTGAAAAGTCGAGGAGGTGCCTCAGCTATATATAATGACGTAGGTGCATAGCACAAAGACCTGTATCACAAGCAGGCGCTCGTACTACACAGCGCAGCGGGCACAAGTGTGTATCGTCCAAGTCACTTCCAACCAGGCAGGGGTGATAGTGTAGGGCCCTTGTTTCAAACTGAAAGTCTTGACCAGGCATAGCGGCTGTCCGCTTTCCAATGGGGTACCATCAAAGTTAAAACTTGATTTGCAGGGCCTGTTCTCGAGTGTTACATCCGAGTGGCTGGTCGGTTTTGGTTTAGAAGTGACGTTAGCGTTTTGGGTTCAATTGTGCTCCTTAGCATGCTGTGCGTAGGATTGTACTCAGTCTCTGCCTAGGCTCTGTAGGCATTCGAGGCTAAATGATCATGATGTGTGACGTTCGAGGTTCCCCTGGTCAAACGATCGAAAGCCTATGAAACTCTTAATACAGCTATCAACAAAGTTTAGTGATACATACCCCGTAAACGTACTCGAGGCATGAAATGAATACGGGATCATGTTCCATAGTGGGATGATAATCCAGGTACACTGCCCTCTCCGAGCACCGAAACACTTTGGGAAGCTGTGTCCCCTGGTTACCTGGCTATGCATTCGTCGACGTCGTCCCATTTTTGCCTACGCCTTCAAGTTCCAGTCGACAGGCTGCAGAACCTTGAAACTGACCGGGACCGACTCTTCGAGAACCCCGAGTACATCTTCTCCTCCCATCACCCCGGCGCTAAATAACTTCCCCATATCCTACCAGCTGAGGCACCATCGTATTTTCTCTTCGTCGGTCCCCCGGCCTTCTTACAGCACATGCATAGGTCCTGGAATCTGGTAGGCACACCTGTGGCTGTGGACTGGCACATAGGGCTGGGCGTGGGAATCGATCAGACACGGTCACAATAGCGGCGGGCGCGTTTGTCGTCTCTTGACCGTCAACCACCACTGTCCTCAAAGGAATCTATTTCAACTTTCCACACGTCCTGCTCTCCAGACCTGAAAACATGAATACGAAACCCTCTGTCTGTCGGTTGTCAGATTTCTTCGAAGCTTACATGCCCAACGAAGGTCTCCAATCCCTCGACTCCGTCATTTCAGAATTGGAGAAACAGAAGATTCTTGCAACTCGCGCCCGGTCAGGGAATCAGCGACCATCGTCATTGACAGGGTCTCCGGGCTATACACACCTTCTCACTCCCTTCAAAGGCCTGTTCCGTGGTTTCACCAAGCCTCATCGTCTCATCAAGTCACTTCAACTAGTAGGAGACGCCGTTCGCAGAGCTTTGGCCATAGTCAAAGGAACAGACGTGAGCACGTGCTCTATTCGAGGATCAGACGCAGGCGACGCGCCCTTCTTGGATGCATATCTCACTGCCAACGCGCATTTACCCCTCCGATGTGCTGATGTCGTTGTCCCAATAAGGGCTATTGGCGCTAAGGCTTGCGGCGACCAGGTACGTGTCGTCAGACATCTCACAAATTCTTACTGAGTTCGATAATAGATGGAATCTGAAATTATTGCCCTTCTTTCTCGCATTATGAAAGAAGACGCTCGCCGAAGATTCATATATGCTGTGAGTTCATCTGACTAACGTCTTGTGGATACCGGTTCATATTTTACTATTCTCGCGTTAGATCACTATTGAGAGAAATCAAGTGTGGCTTTGGTATCATTCGCGGTCTCAGTGCGTTATAGCAGAACCATTTAGCCTGACTGAGGTACGTACCATCCTTCCAAATGACCGGCTCGTTGGTAACGAATGACAATGTACCCAGCATCCAGACCTGCTTATCAAAGTGTTGACTTGCCTTCTCTCGGCGTCCAGCGAACGGCTCGGGTATGATCCCCTAGTCACTTTACTCCCAGATTCTAGTTATGTCTACGAATTGCCACCGGACGGGAACCGGACGGAACCTCTATTCTACCAGACGGTGGAACTCCTTTCGCAGTTGCCCGCCGCAGACGTCGGTGGTCGCAGCTCCCGTATATGGAGAGTAAGGCAGGTGGTCTCACACGTCCACCCAGTGCATATGCCTGGAACGCCCGAACGAGTACTCAAAGACGTCACTTTGGACAACCACGTGCGAACGGAGGCTGACGCTCAACAGCAACTGTTCCGTGACATTATCGCAGTCTCAAGAGATGAAGCCTGGCGCAGCCGTGAAATCCTCAAAGACTTCCCAAAGCATCACCTGGACTCCCTCGCGGAGGCCTTGCGGGACGACAACTACAAGAAATTCTTTTCTTGTATCATCGCCAAATGTATTAGACCATGCACCATCTCGCCATCACTACCTCATTCCAATTGCACACACAAGCCAAAGCGTCGGTGTTTTTTCGTCTACGAGCTGGTCTGCAAACCTCTGAGCGACATTGCTACCCTCGGAGAGGCGGTGGATCTTCTCAAGCAAAGTCTGACCGGTAGGCACTTCGTCCGCACAGCTTGGTAAAGTCGCTTACGCATTTCATAGCCCTTCAAATCATGTTCTGCGCCGGTTGGGTCCACTGCGATGTCAGTTCAGGGAATATACTTGGTTTTCGAACGGGACAGGATGCCCGTTGGCAGGTCAAATTGTCCGACCTGGAGTTCGCGAAAAGGTTCCCTCCAGAGGGTGACGGTGTCGTCGAGGAATCAAGAATGGTATGTTAGCGATTCAATTTGCTTTTGAAACTGTGCTGAAATAACATAGGGGACACCTCAGTTCATGGCATGGGAACTGCAAAGTTCCCGACACTTTCTCCCTCCTACCACGGAGATTGGAATGGCCCGTCGCACCGCCCATCCCAAGAAGCCAGTAGTTCATAACTATCAGCATGACTTGGAGCCTTTATTTTGGATACTTCTGTGGCTGTTGACCATGCGATCCAAGCTCAGCCCGTCGCGCGCTTTCGGAGATCTTTTCTTTCAACAGACAGCTTCCCGCGTGCACATCGCAGCTCGAGGAAGGCTCGTTTCAAGTGAAGAAGGGTTAGTCGACGATCCTGACCTACCTCGTTCGCTTCCACCCCCTCTCCATCGCGAATCTCCCTTCGTCATGGCGCTGGATATCCTCAGAAGCGACTTATACGTAGAATATGTCACGCGAAACGGCACCGGCAGCCAGGATGATGTTGCCAGTTACTCGTGGATCATGAGCGAGGGCGTGTCCAACTTCTTCAGCGCTATAGAGGACTCGCAAAGGGAATGGAGTGATATTGAGCTGCTCGTTGATTCAGATACTCAACCTGCACATAGAGACGAAGACGACCACTTACTCCCCGCCGTGCCTCCGTCCACAAAGCGGAAGCCTGTCGAATCGGAAACTGGACATGACCAACAGGGCCCCCGGAAGCGACTCCGGCTGGTTTCGACGAACACCCCACCGCTTCCACAGCGATCTGGGCCAGTAACGAGGTCAATGACGAGAAATCAGGCCAACATTCGCCCCAACACAAGATCGGTCACTCGTCGCCTCCAGAAATCGAATGCGCAGAGCGGGCCAGCTAGTCCGACCCTGGCAAGAAAAACCCGTCGCTAGCCCGCGACTAACATCCGTGGGCGTATACATAGATTATATGTCGGCTTCCTTCTAACCTGGATTTTGATACCCGATCGCCTGTTCGAATGACATCCTGTTTCTTTATACCGATTCATTAGAGCCGCGTAGTTAGAGTAATATTGTTGGACCTTCGATGCAATGATAGATTTATGTTTTATGAATGCGCAATGAAGTGGATAGTAACTTGAATCGGATCTGCCCGCCTCCCCATCACCCCGCCTCTTTAGACAGCAATTACTGTCAACCTCCCTCCTCAGAACCTCAGCTACAGCCAGTCTCGCCAGTAATGGCCCATTGGTAGGGACCGACAAAGCCATTTCTGAAATTTGAATATGGCCCCATTGTCTTCCATCGCGTCAAGGGCATCGCTGGAGCAGTGGGAAGACAGTGACTGTAGGGTGTGGCCTGGTGTGACATCACCTCGGTGTCGAGTGACACTGGGTAACTTGGGGGGGGGGGGGGGGGGGTAGGGTGCTGGGTACTTATAATACTCATCCGGTGCTTTTCTTGGTCCAGGGGCAATAACGTACACGTACCAAATTTGAAGTCGTCAAGATGGCAGTGGATGTGGTAGCCGAGGCTGACTGTGTCTTTAGACTCCCAATATAGATGTTCATGTAAGGAGAGCAGGCCTTTGGGAAAACAGAGAGACAGAGAGGAGACCGCCATAAAAGGAGATCCCCTCAAGCCGACGGACAATGTGCACGGCAATAATGACCGTGGGAACCGTGTTCCGTGAGCAAACAAATAACCGATCACGATTTGTTGAATGCGACCCCCATCACTCGACGCGTCTTGACTCTCAACCACATTCTCGTGTAAGAAACTCTACATAAGTGTCGTTCATTTCAGTTGCTCGAGCTTCGGGGCTACCATGAAAGCCTCCACGTGTCCGATGTAAGTCATTTCTGTGTTCATACCAGCTCGAAGTCTCCCGCTTGCCACTTCTCGATGCTCACAGTATTCTCCTAGTACGCCTCCTCGCAATCCGGCGGGAGAGCCTGTCCGCGGACAGTTCACCGCTCCTGCACTTGGTACTTCACCACGCTCAGCCCCAAACCGACCCGACGTAGACAGTACCACCACAAACATGCGTATGGACATCGGTCGCATCATGAACTTCGAAATGTACATCTGCACGTACAATCAGTTCAAAGGAAGCTATCTACCGAAGTGTGATGAGGAGACGTTGGAATTTGTTTTGGAGTGTCTGAAGGCACTGGGAGAGTCACCTTTCAGCCAAATTCTCGTCCCTCGCGAAGAAGATGAAAGAGTTGATGCCAGATCTGCCGGGGAGAATGATAAAACGGTATCACTTGATGATAAGGAGACAGAAGAGGTTAGTGAGCGCAACGAAGCGGAGCCTGCTGTTCTGCTGGCAGAAGGCAATGAAGGCGACATAGGAGATTGTGAGAGCGAGGATGTTGAGCAGGGGTATATTTCCGACGAAGAAGGCGAGGGTGACCAAGGTGATGAGAGGAAAGGTAACTCGAAGCCGGAGATCTACTCTCACGTCTTCCGGGACTTCAAGAACAAGCCGTCCTTGTTGAAGAAGGGAGCAAACGCCAATCAGAACTCGAAGACCAGTTCGTCTGACAAGACAAAGAATCCCAACATTCACGAGGATAAGGTCTTCAACCCATTCGGCGAGATTGGACTCAGGATCCTAGCAGCCTTGGACAAGAAAGGTGTCAAGAGAAATGGGTATCACCTTCGCATGTGTCCACATACAACAATCTATTCCAACGTCCCCGGATGCAATCAAGAAATTGACGCTTGCTTGACGAAGAACAAATCGAAATCCCTTGATATTGCCGACATTCTTGTTCCTTGGGAACTCAAGTTGTCCTACACCATTGCTCAGGTCTTTCAGGTGAGTGTAGTCCCTTTGGCCTTTCAGCTGTATCGGCAAGCTCAAAATATTTTCTAGAATCGGCGACAGCTTGCGTCTCAAGTTAATCACACGATGAACGATGATCCTCGACGGAAATTCATGTTCGGAGTAAGTGTGTACCTCATCATGGTCTGACTTGTCCCTGATCTTACGGTGCCCCGTCCCAGATTACCATTGAAGATGACCGCGTATCCCTCTGGTTTTTCTCTCGGTCACATTCCGTGAAAGCGAAATCGTTTAGTATGGTTGAAGTGCGTTTCCGTAATTCATTTGGTCTCAGCCTTGGCTAATGGTATTTCAGCGACCTGATCTTCTAGTAGAGGTTCTTGTCTCGCTCTTGTGCGCAACAGACGAACAGCTTGGATTGGACCCTCTTGTTCATTTGACCGAGGACCGACGATACGTCTACGAATTTCCTCCGACCAGTACGCGGCCCAGTCCCATTTACTATCGCATTACGGAAACAGTCTCTGAATTCCGATGGCTGAGACTCATCTGCCGTGCCACACGCATCTGGAAGGTGATCCAGGTGGAGACGCCGGCCCATACCGAGGGCATTGAAGGGGCAAAGGAAAGAATCCTCAAGGACGTTTGCTCTGTGGCTGAATTCCTCACGGAATCCGAGATTCAGCACCAACTGTTTGGAGACATCGAAGCGTTTGCAAAGGACAAGGAGTGGCGTCAGAGGGAAATACTTCAGGAGTTCGTCGAGGAAGATATGGCCACCCTTGGTCAGGCATTGGAAGGCGATTTTAGGAGGTTCTTCTCCTGTATCATCGATGAACACATCGGAGAGGTTACCCCGCCACTTTGTGCTGGCGCATGGGTTGCCACAACCCCAGTGTTTATCGAGCCCCAGACCAAATCCCAAGAGCACAGCAAGAATCGGGCGGCCCCAGGTCATCGGGCAGACCCTAGACCCGAGGTCCTGCAGGACGAGCATGTTATTGTTGAGGAAATAGACCCTTCCCGGGCATTTGTGCCCAGACGCCAGTGTCGCTACATTTATGAGGAGGTTTGTACACCGTTAAACGATATCCCAACCCTGGGGGAAGCCGTCGACATCATCCAACAATGCCTTATCGGTATGTGGTCCAGTTCTGCATTAACCCCAGTCTGTCTTAGCTCACTTTTGGCTTTAGCTCTTCGCCTCATGTTCTGTGCAGGATGGGTCCATCGAGACATAAGCTACGGAAATATTTTGGCGTATCGCCCCTCGCCGGAGACACAGTGGCACGTCAAGCTATCCGACCTTGAGTACGCGAAGCGATTTCCTTCCGATGCTGTCGCTAGCACCATCCCCAAGACGGTTTGTCTCACATTCAATCTACTGGTGACCAACCCCGGGCCGTCTTCTGACAACCTTGCACAGGGCACACCGTACTTCATGGCATGCGAAATCTTGACTGGGAAGTTGATCACCAGCGCCGCCGCAAGGGAGCCAACTTTAAAGCGGGGCGGTATCAGACGCAACAAAGTTGTGAATATCAGCATTGTCTTCCACACCTACCAGCACGATCTGGAATCCATCTGGTGGATTTTATTTTGGAAGATAACGATGCGAATCAAGCAAGTTCTTCCAAGGGCTGTCCCAGAGCAGTACTTCAAGAACGTTATCAGTCGCGCCCATGCATCATACCGTAACGACCTTTTCGTTTCTCGCCAGGAACTTGCAGAGGACAATGACCTTTGCAAATCGCTTCCACCGACATTAAAGGACTCTGACTTTCTCTATTCCCTGGACGCCCTTAGAAACGAGTTCGAAGTGGAGTATTCCAATCGCAACATAGCCGGCAAACAGCGCGAGGTCGGCACATATTCCGTCATTATCAGCAAGGCGTTTTGGAAGTTCTTTGAAGGCATCAAGGATACCAGGGGTGAATGGGGGAGCCTCCCATTGATAGTTGACGCGGACCTACGTCGAGCTAAAATGCTTCTACAGAAGGCACCCACAGCGACGAAACGTCAATTCAGCGAGCTTCACCCAGGTCTTAAGGGTAATATGCCTGCTAAATCCAGCGCAGAACCTGTAAAAGGCGTGATGACAGCGACACACGGTTCGGGTTCAAAGCGGAAGTGTCTCTGACGACGGATAAAGGAGCGGCCTCGAGAGCCAATACGAAGAGCACTGCCAAAATCAGTGACGAGGGCGACGAGACAAGGCCATCGAAGAAGGCTCGACGGTGAATATCTTCTTCAAGCACGGTTGAGGGATGCATGATGTCAGTGAGGGTTCGCCAGTCGTTGCCAGTTCATGCATTGGTTGGTTATTCAGCGCATGGAATAGCTTAGGTCTGGGACTGGGACAAGCTCGGACTCTTCTCGTATATATCCTTTATCCTACTTGAGTAGTGTTGTACTCGGGCACTGTGGTCATTTTACATAAGAAGTCCATTGCGAATGCTACATGTATGAGCGTGACGTGACGTTCAACGAGGTTCCCCTGGTCCAACGATCGAACGCCTATGAAACTCTTATTACAGCTACTTATCAGCAATTGATACCCTGTAAGCGTACTCGAGGCATGAAATAAATACGGGATCATATTCCATAGTGGGATGTAAACCGGGTACACACCCTCTCCAGCGAGTCCACCGAAGCCCTTTGGGAAGCTGTGTTTGTTATATACCCGGTCCATCCATTAGTCGTCCTCGTCCCAATTCTGTTACGTGTTCCAATCGACAGGCTGCAGAATTTTGAGACTGCCCGGTGACCCTTCGAGAACCCCGAGTACATCTTCTCCTCCCTTCACCCCGGCGCTTAAAATAGCTTCCCCACATCCTATCAGCTGGTGCACCATTGTATCGTCTTCTTCGTCGGACCCCGGCCTTCCCACAGCAAATGGGTGCTGGAGTCTGGTAGGTCCAGTAGATATGGTCTCTCCTTTAGAGTTGCTGCCGCGGTCTGGCGCCAAACGACCACTTTGCTGTCCTCCAAGAACGAGATGAACGGGATGTTCAAGTGGTGAAGTTTCATGTCGACGATGTATGGCTTGAATAGGGTCAGAAGCTCCTGGTTGCCGTCACTCTTTATCCATTCCCAGTGCGAGCTGGCGTCCTTCCATCCTGAAATTAGGTAGACTGTGTCTTCGATCTGGGGTTCGGAGTAGTAGAATAATGGGAAGCCCGACCAGGCAGACTGTCGGCTTATGACAAGGTTGAATAACCTGGGAAAGGGGTTGGTGAGGATGGGTTGGTTGAGTTTAAGGACGGCGAGTTCTGTGATGGACATGACGTATGTACTCTAAAGTGCACAAAGTCGTAATTAAGGGCCCAGCAGGATTACGCGTCTGGAACGCGTGGAGCATGAAGCCCCTATTGCTGGCCCGAGTCCGCGGCCAAAACAGCGTCGTGACCGTGCGACTTCAGTATGCCGCGTGATCAAATGATCGGGGAACCTGGTGCGATGCCAAGCCAAATACGGAATCCTCTCATCTGCTTAAACTCCACGGTCGTTTCGGCAAGCTCACGAGTACTTATAGCAACGACTAGACGTTATCTATTCTTTGTTCTTTTCTCTCTCAGCACCATCGACTATGACCAGAAACCCAACAACCAACGCACCAAGTTCACTACAAGACCTTGTCGACTTGTTGAAGGATGATGTCAAGGTCAAGGTAGCAGGTTGAACCGGTTCTTCTATTGTCAAAGTCATCGAGCGGCTGTACTGATCGACATTGATTATAGGAGTCGACGGTGAGGACATACGAATGCCTCTACCATTGCCATTGAACCAATACAATCGCAATATTCCCGTTGCGAATGGATGAAAAGTGGATGGGATACTTAGAGGGAAATTCATGGTACGTTTGCTCTGCTCTAGATCCCGGTTCAAAGCGCTAAGCACTATGTACAGTCAAAAGAGAAGTTTCTCGGCGCAGCCTCGTCAGACGGCTTCGGGTTTTGCAGTGTCGTCTTGTACGTCTGCCAACCTTCCTCAAAACGCTGGCTTATCTCCGTTCACGTAACCGTCTTCATCTTAGTGGCTGGGACATGCACGACACAGTCTACTCGCGCGAACTCTTGATTTCCACCAAAGCTAACGGATATAGAGACATCATTGCATCTATAGATATCTCGACCTTCAGAAGAATCCCATGGGAAAACAATGTCCCCTTCTTTCTGCTTTCGTTCAACGACCCAGATACAAAGAAGCCTCTTCCCGTCGATCCGCGCGGAACGTTGCAGAAGACGATGGATCAGGCGGAGAATATGGGTTTTGTACCGTATGCGGGCGTTGAGTACGAAGTGAGTGCAGTTTCTGTTTGGTTGTCTTAGCGCTTATTGGGAGACAGTACTTCAATTTCAAAGGTATGCTTATCCCAGGAGTAGCACGAAGACCGAGTGCTCACGCGAATCATTGAAGAAACTCCGGAAAGTGCGTTCGACAAGAAGTTCCATGGACTGCAGCCACTTACACCGGGCAGTAAGTGCACCAGTGACTGTTATCCTCATATTCTGCTCAACCAATATCCTCAAGTGCACGGCTATTCCCTTCTCCGAACTCAACTCAACAACAAATACTTCCATGAGCTCTTCGACCAATCTCTCGCATTTGACGTCGATATTGAGGGCCACCGTACGTGTCCGCATGCAATTTCCCTTCCCCAGGCTCATACCTCCCATTTTACAGACACCGAGACTGGACCTGGGGTTCTCGAGACCGCGTTAGCCTATACGTCCGCCCTCCGGATGGCAGACAACGCCGTCCTGTTCAAGTACCTTGCGAAGAGTGTCGGGATGATGAATGGCATCATACCAAGCTTCATGGCAAAACCTTGGGCCAACGTACGTGTCTTTAAGGCTGATCAGATGGAACAGGTAGACTAACACTGTTGATTGGTAGCTCCCAGGATGTAGCGGGTAGGCTACGGTGGATGTTAGGCTACTCGCAAGGATGCTTAAGTTCGTTCTTTAGGCATATTCATGTGTCCATGAGGGATGCAGAGGGCAAGAGAAACCTGTTTGCTGTCTCGGATGAGGAGCTCAAGACAGGTCGGACCGGTGCTGCGAACGAGGATACCAGATTCATCAGTCAAGAAGCAGAATGGTTCCTCGCTGGGATCCTCGATGGTTTAGCTGACAGTAAGAGCCTTTTATTCTCCTCTTCGGGAAACTCGCTGAACCTCCACTTTTCAGTTATGCCAACTGTAAGCCTTTCCTTTCCCTCCAAATGTCTGCCCTGACAACACTCCAGCTGGTCCCCAATATCAACGGCTACAAGCGCCTTGTTGTCGGTGACGCTTATTGGGCGCCTAACGCTGTTACATACGGCTACGACTCCCGAGCAGCCTCTGTCCGCATCATCTCCCCGCCTTCCTGCCCGCCGGCCGCAACCCGCTTCGAGATTCGCGTTCCAGGAGCGGATATGAACGCTTACTTTGCGCTGAGCGCAATCTTTAGGCTTGGTTTGAGGGGAATCGAGAAGAAGCTGCCCTTGACCATCTTGCCCATCTCCAAACATGAACCTGAGGACCGGGTGAATGGAAAGGTGCGTACCCGTTTCGTTTGTGGGCTGTATGACCTTGGTTGGCTCATGGTGACCCGCTTGATACAGATTCAGATGCTACCGCTCTCACTGGAAGCTGCGACGGCGAGGATGATGCGCCCTGAGAGTATAGCTCGCGAAATCTTTGGAGATGAATTTGTCAATCACTATGGCGGGACGAGGGAGCATGAAGTTAGGTTATGGAATGAGGCTGTGACGAACTGGGAAGGTGGGTCCATGTACTTTTTATCTACACGGTTCTGAATTGATTCGTCTGTTATAGTGGAACGATACCTGGAGCTAGCGTAAACGAGGAGCGGTGTCAAAACCTGCAAGATGCTGTACTTTGTAAGATGATTATGGCTGGTGTACTCATAGTTTACTGCGGGGTTCCTTGCGCTCTAGTACTTAGTGCTTATTTGAACTGAAATTGTCACGAAGATTAGCGTAACATATGGCAACCAGTCAGGTATGTCATTAGGTTCCTAGAACGTATAATACACGGAGACCTGCAGCCGAGCCCCTATGGCAAGTTTCGAAGTTCTACGAGGATATCTGCTTGCCAATGCTTGTTGCTGGCCACGTTCATAATCCTCCCTAGCCTCAGGTCCGTAAATTTGATACCATCATCACCGATCCTCCACTTCGGCTCGGTACAGATTTCACCTTCTTTTTGAACTGTGGAGAAAAATCTCTTGAACGCCATTGTAACTCGATTTATAAACTCAAGCCTGGTCACAGACTTTCCATCGGCCTGCTTGCACGTCAAGCTGGAAGTCCTGCCTTCGTATCCGGGCCAAAGGATGTGGAGATGCACGACGCCGTTTCCAGCGCGGTCAATGTCCTCGATTGCGGGGTCGTCTGGATTCTCGATCATCTCGGGGGGAAACTCGCCGTACATATTGAGGCATTTGAAAGGCAACCCTCTAGAGACCGTTGCGACATGTGGGAGGGGGTCCGAGGCCTGACTTTTAGCTTGGTGAGCGCCTTTTAAAGTAAAAATGGCTTGGGGAACACGAATGCATAGTGGAGTTCCTGGAGTCACGAAACCGAGGGCTCCAGAGAGAGAGCTATCGGAGGAGATCTGGGAAGGGTCGATAAGCTGGGACATATTGCTGGAGTTGGAAAGCGATGCTAGTAGGAGTGTCCAGCAATGGGCAAGAAAATCTGGGGGGAGAGGCCATTCCGTTCCTCGCCTTTATATAGTTTTTCTCGGCTATGTAGTTTTCCTGGGAAACGGGCCTCTGGCTCACAATGGTCGTCCAACAATGGACGCTTCTCTGCCACAGCGGAGTAATGCCTGGTGCGCTCTGAGGGACAATGTACATGGGCGGCTCCGTTTGAGGCGTCTCCGGAGAGCCCCTTTCAGTGACTTCCTGGAATGCTGATAATTAGTTGTTCTGTTTGTGTTCCATGCGAAAGCTAGGTTTTGCGGGCAAGTAATGCTTTTTGCAAAAGCATAACGTTCCTCGGCGACCAGATGATGTGGGATCATGAATTGGAACTCCGAGCTGACCTGGCGCTTAATAGTAAATACTAAGTACTACTTTTGGATGGTGAAGGCAGCCATTGCCATCGCAGTCCTTCAAACACGTCACAGACTCAGGAATAGTCGTTACCGACATTCACTACTGTCAAGACCTTGCCACGGTGTCACATAATTTTTACTTGGCGTGTCCGGCCAGTGAGTGGAGTATATACGAAAAGAATATGATGGGATTAGGAGATTGGAATAAACGTCGTGAAAAAGAGTGGGATCACCTTCGAAAGAGTGGGATGGTGGTGGAGGGGTGGCCTCTCTCCATTTTCAGCATCTTCAACGTCATATTATTTGGAAGAAGGCGCGCAACATACTATTCCCTTCCCCAACCCTTTTAACTACCCAACCCCAACCCCTAAACGCCCAACCCCTAAACCCAACTCTAACCACCAACCCTCACCCTAACAGCTGCGCTACGCGCAGATAACTAATCCTGACTCTAACGGCCGCCCTTCAACGGGCGGCACGGAGACTGGGCGGGATTGGCGTCACAACACGACGAAAAGAGTGGGATGACGGCTGGGATCCCACTCTTATTCCCCCATCCCACTCTTTTTGGGGCAATCACACTCTTTTCGACGCAATATCATTTTGAATCTCCAATCCCATCCTATTCTTTTCGTCATCTCCCCAGTGATTGAGTGCTAATTTATGTCGCGCTTCGATCAGACAGAAACACGGCACTGCACCACACATGCAGCGACCTACTCAGGGAATCATGTCAGATGAAAGTAGTATTGAATGAGAGGTGTCCTATTGAAGGTTGCAAGACACACTGTGGCTCAGCGTCAAGCTCATAGTTCTTACTGGGCGATTCCTTGCTCACTAACAATGGCGCTTCAACTTGGACGAAGAACATCACGAATTACGTAGCATAAAACATAATGGCATACGATCAGTAGGTATTCATAAATGCATAACACATATTGCATAATATGGCTGCGTTGCAGCCGAGGGCCTATGGTTAGTTTCTAAGTTCTACAAGGATTTCCGCTTGCCAATGCTTATTGGTGGCCACGTTCATAATCTTCCTTAGCCTCAGGTCTGTAAATTTGATACCACCCTCGCCGATCCTCCACTTTGGATCAGTACATATTTCACCTTCTTCTTGAACAGTGGCGAAAAACTTGTCTAGAATCACTATGACTCGTTTTATAAAGTCACGCCTGGTCACAGACTTTCCATTGGCCTGCTTGCATCTAAACTCGTAGGTCTTGCCTTCGTATCCGGGCCAGAGGATGTGAAAGTAGGCGAGGCCATTTCCGACACGGTCAATGTTCTCGATTGCGGGGCCGTCTGGGTTCTCGATCATCGCGCCGGGAAGCTCGAGGGGTCTAGGGAGGCACTTGAAGGGTATCCCATCTCCCCGGACCGTCGTGACAGCTGGGATGGGGTCTTTGGCTTGAGATTCAGTTCGTCGCTGCTCCTGTTGAAAGATGAAGAGACCTTGGGGAACACGGACGGATTGCTGAGTTCCTGCGGTCGCGAAGCCAAGTGCTCCGGAGAGAGTGCTGTCTGAGGAGAGCTGGGCGGGATTAATGACTCGGTACATGGTGTCGTATGGTTTCTGGAAAGGGAGAGCAGCGTTGGAGAGTCCAGTAAAAGCTACAGGAAAGCGATATTGGAGCAGATAGGTGTTTTTCACCCCCTTATATATGCGTTCAAGTTCTCGGTGTGCGCTTGGACACAGCGATTGTTTCTGCCGCAAATTGCCACAATGAACCTTTCTTTAGTCTCTGCGTCAAAGTTCAATCGTACCGGCGTACTCTCAGCTGCCATCCCCAGTAATTGGCCAACTACCGTTTGGGGTGCCATATGCAACCGGCGCCGCGGCAGTGCTTGGACCGTAGAAACAATCCTGAAGTGTGCATCTCCCATCCCAATGAAAGCGAAAATCGACAGTTGGAGGACAATGGAGCTTGAAAGTACCTGCCTTCCCATACAGTGGTGACGCTTTTTCATCAGGAATTCAGCATACTTTTGCACCTTTTGCACCTTTTGCACTCTGCGCACGGCGCTTTTGAAGTTAACACCACTCTCCTCACTTTACTAGCGAGGGTTTCTCCAAGACGAAAATAGCGGTCTGGAGGGCATGGGCGTCCAAGGATAGCACTTGCCAGTGACGTTTTGGAACACAATAGTAATTCGTAAATCCATTCGAACGTTTTGACCTTTGGTGAGATCGCTGGACATTGTCCGCCCTGGACCGGCGCTTAATTAGTCAAGGCCCGCGTACCACATTGCAACTTGTTCAATGCCCAACTTAGCTCTCTGTCACGGTGTACCGAGTAGAGAAAGCTGACATAATGTCGCTAATTCAGAGTTCATTAGCGCTTTTCTCATCGAAACCTGTTTCAATAGCCAGGGCGAGGGACTAATATATTGAGCGCAAAAGAATGTCGTCAAGAACTCTCGTGCAGGCCGGACGGAAACACGATGATTGTTATACACATATGGAAGCACTACTGACTAGGAGAGGAAAGGTGAAGGAATGTCCGATGATACTAATGTACAAGAAATGAATGGCTTCTGCATTTGACTCTCCATACGCTCGACCCACGCTTTACTTCTGCTCTCGCTTACGGATAATGGTATAATTGTCCGCCTCAGGTCCAGCAGGAACAGCCTCAATGTCTCCCGGAATCAATCCGTGTTTCAAGGGCATGTTCTCCCTCCTCATTTCACGGAGCTGGTCAATCTCATGCGAGAGGAACCCATGTCCGGCAACGGGACCGAAGTAGGACGTTCCGGCCAGAGATCCAATGATGCTATCCGAGACAATTCCAGTCAGCCCGTATTCGGTTAACAGTAATTTAAAAGACTAACCAGGTTCCGACCAGGATCGAAAGATAGAATCGGTACTGGGAGTACCATTTGGGTGCTACGAAGAGCCGGCAATCAATACTTATTTACAGCGGAAAGGTAGTGGCGAAACACTTACCCCATCCAGCCACAGTCGCTTTCGAGTCTACATACCAGAGGCCGGTGTATCCAAGCCACTGTACACAGAGAGCCTCCATGGGTTGCATTCCAAGGGTGCTCCACGCGACCACCATAGGGACCGTTCCAATCGCCAGTCTCGTGTACCCCTTATGCCCACCGTAGCCCGCCATCTCAAACCCCCAATGGAGGGCACCTACATGTCAGAAAAGATCAGCAGTCTGATTCCACACAAACTGTCTTTAGACTCAATGCGGACAGACCTAGGAACGACAACATAACGGCTCCGTAAGTGACTTGGAAGTTGAGCGCTTGGTCGAGAACAGTTGCCGCTACTCCGGGGTCGATGCCTACATCGACTCCCGAGGCGGCCAACTGGGCTTCCCTCGCCAGATAAACTGTAGTCCCCGCTGCCCCGATGTATGGTAATCCGCCTACAAATTCATCGCGGTTGCAATTAGCATATCAGGACTACGACGTCGTCGGTTGAGACGAGTCCCGACCAGCTCGGCGAACACACACCTGCTAATCCCAATACGAGGATGGGCTCAGGAACCTGAGATGCGACTTTAGTCGTAATCCCAATCTAGTAGACGCCCGTGATAGCATCCACGACGACGGTCCAACAGAAAGGTCAGCCACAACTTCGATCTCTACGGGGTGTCAACAAGCTTAACGTACGAACGAATCGCCAGAATGGTCGATAACAGAATCTCTGGTGAAATTAGCGCCCGCGATGGCCTTGGCCATATCAGAAGCTGAATTGCCTAATTCTTCTTTGATGTTGGTTGCTGCATGATCCAAGGTCTGGCTTCCGGGTCGCCATGATACTGAGCTGGCGACAGAACGGAATTGAATCAACGGAGGTTTCAGAATGGCATCGGGGGTGCTGCGTAGAGGGCGGAGAGCCGACGTCGGAGGGCGGTAGTTGGCGATCCTGAAAGGGGTGTGGCGGACGAGGCCTGTGCGGAGGATGGGTCGGAACAGCGAGCTCATGGCTGAATATCGAAGATGAAGGATGGATGAGAATGAAAAGGGGTCGCAAGAGGGCTATATACCTCGAAAACCGTGGAGAGTTTCATAGTACGTGACGTCACCCCGAAGGTCCAATAATAGTCTCCACAAATTCCATCGACTGTCGACTAATGTACAACTAGATTTACTATAGGCTAATGGGAGCGCAAGAAAAAAGCGAATTACTTCTGAAGGTATAGCATGTGTGCATATACTAGATGGGCCCAAAGGCAGCATATGGTGCTGGGTAGAAGGTCGAAAGCGATGATCGACGTTATGTCGTCATATACATGGCGAAAGGACTGATCGACGAAAACAAAGGTTAATGCGAATAGGCAAAGAAATAGCCAAAGAAGATGCGTGACAGAGATGTCGTTAGGAATCCGAATAGTGACTCGAGGATAGATCCTTTGGACTGCTCGGCCCTAACAAGCGCCCAAACCTCTTCATCCGAAACGGGACCCTTCCCGTCCTGTGCCTTGACCTTTTGCTTCTTGGTGTCCGCGTCGGAGGATTGCGGGGGCGGTGTCGGAGGTGGTGGCGGCGGTGGAGGGGCAACAGTCAACAGTTTAACCAAACGGTGCTGCTTGATTTCTTGGCCTTCATCTCCAAAATATCGACGCGTCTGGAAACTCCAGTGAAGTGACCTGGACCAAACGGGTTAATGCGTATTCAATGCGGACCCGATACGCGACACTCCGCAGGGTGCTAGGACGGGCCAGAACCTGAACAATACTCACCCAACAATCCAATCCTCTAGACCCTGAACGTATTTTGCGACCATGTCGTCGATTTCAGGTCCCCATGATGGGAGCTGTTGTTTGTTCTCGCAAAAGGTGTTGATGGTCTGTTGACAGAGGGATCCGACGTAGTCGACGGCGCTCTGGAGGGTATGGCCATGGTGTTCCATCAGAATTATGATCATGTTGTGAGTGTCGCCTTTAGATTGTTCAACGTTGTAGGAGAAGATATCCTAACGCCGTTTTCGTTAGATACCAGGTGGACGCGGCGCAGGTTAGCCAGCGGAAGGGAGGAACTACAACTCACGTTCGACCAAGTTACGAGATCATTGGTGCCTTGGTTCAACGCGGCGATAACAGGATGCTCAACCACAAAGTCAGGGAGGTCGATGCCCAGCGCATACCTAAAGTGATAACGGTAAAACGTATTAGCCACCATAGACGCTCAGGAACGGAACGCAGATGAAAAGGTTAAACCCACTCAATGAGCACCCAACAAGGCTTACAACCTGTAAACGGACAATGAAATCAATACATGTTCAGTTAATTGATTGACAGGTCAACACAGGTCAGGGCAGGGACACAAGGGTATAGTGTCAGATGGGGGTAGTATGGGTATATGATATGGATGGTAAAGCAAACGCTGAACTCACCTGAAGTATCCCGCCTGACATCGATATAGGACTCTAGATCGGGGATAACACCCTCATCACGAGCGCGTGCTTGAATATTGACAGCTTCAAAGAAAGACCCAAAAGTCTCCTTGAAACGAGCTTGCGTTCCAGGTCCGCAATCTGGAATACACCGTGACCAAAAACTGTGAATGGTAATGGAGAGTTCAGGGGCGATTCGTTCTTTGGGTTGGACAGTACGCACTCTCTGGCAAGCTTTCCAGGGTTGAGCTCTTCCGCAGCCTGGCCCTTGGTTGGTCTGTAGTCTTCCGGGAACCAAAGAGCGTTCATGACAACGTCGGCCAACACGGCCGTCTCGCGTGTCATCATGCCATCGCTAATGTTATCACTGCGTTTGAAAGTCAAAGTTAGTGAGACGCAAATCGACAAGAGAGGTGGGAGAACGTACAGATGGAAGAGATAGTTCAAAAAGTCGGCGACGACGCGTAGTCGCTCGGGGGTGGTGTAGGGGTAGCAATACCCTGTGAGCTCGCCTGCTTGGAGTCCATACATCGCCTTTCGTTCCTTCGCAGTCAAGTCGGGACAGTTGCTGTCCAACCAATGGACGGTTTGCTTGGCCACTTCATCTCCCTTGGGATGGTATCGGAGGGGGAAAGGACAGTGTGAGACGAGATCAGGGAGGATGAAGGATGCGGGGCTCTCATCAGTGGTGAGAGAAGACGAGGGCGTCGACATGGTGGGGAGGGGTAAAACTTTGACGGTACCGAAGGTTAAGAAGGGGGAGGGAACGTGTTCGAAGGGGCAATACCCTGGGACACGATGCAGAGAAGAAGCAGAGAAGAACGAGGAACGTCTCGGTCTTGGGAACGGGTCCTTTTTATTCACGAAGTGAGTGCCGGGGATATGTCCAAGAGGGTTGGTGGCTCTGGTATTGCCGGAAGAGATTGGTGGAAGTAAAATCGTGGAGATGGAAAGCGCCGCCCCATGCAGATAGATCTCGTTCTAAAACTCTTGGGATCTAGACGGGGCAAGTATGTCAGAGATATTTTCTATTCTGTTTATTTTCCCCCCTTGACTGGGAAGCTCATTTGCGGTAAAGGGGCATCATGCGAGTTCTTGGAAGGCCGACAGGGCTGTAGAGTAAACTCTGGCCAATGGAGAAAGCTGGATGACGGCATGCCAAAGGGGGCATGGCAGAGATTAGATCGATATGAGTCGCGAGAGGACAAAAGGATGTGGATATTCCCAAGGTTCCATGTTGGGACCGTGCCTCCCTCCAACGCGATGGTGGAATAGACGCCGAAGCGGTAACTAAATTGGGCCCTTCTGAAGCGTCCCGGGCCGTGAAAAAGGAAAACAGGTGGAAGGCTCATGGCCAACTCATGTTCATTGGTCTCCAAAAGTTTCTTTGAAGATTTAAGAAGAGGCACGTTTTACCCAACCGATCGCGAGAACTCTCCGAGAAGAAAAAACAGAGATATTATCCCGCACTCACACTCAACACCCAGCCCAACCAAAAGATGGTCATGAGACTTGTCGTTTGCGTATGCCCTCTATGGTGACTTGTTGCCTCCCTGATTGGGATCAAACGGAATGATGATAAGATTTGAAACACAGACTATATAATGTCGTTAAACTTACCCTTTTGAATCCGTAGGCAGATCTTGGGGAATGGAGGCGAGATCGTCCAGGGCCAGAAAAAGGTGGACAGAGATGGATATGGGTGGTTGGTGATGCAATGCATGGGCACGCGAGGCCCACATGCCCCGGATGGCCGGAATGAGTTGTGAGCTTTCCCTTGAGCGTGTCGCTACGACCCTGGCTATTGTTGTCCTGTGCATTCGTGGTCGATATCCGGTAATGCTAAGCGATGAATGAGGCGGCTAGTCATCCACTTGATATCCCGTGAACTCCATTGGAGAGGAGCCATAGGGAGCCATCACAGTGACGGAGAAATGGCAAGAAATGGGCATATTGCGTCGGGCCGTTTGCGAGTAGTATCTCCAGGGGGCGGGCGGCGCATCTAGCATTTCGCCGCCACTAATTCGTCGGGCTGGACAGAGGTCAGGGTTTATCAGCGCTCATCGCACAAGGCGTTGAGAACAAATGGTCGGACCTGTACTCATGTCCGAGGAGCACATGTGAGAACGAGGGACATGTTGTCAAAAAGTGCCACAGAGCTACGGCACCCGCCAAGATGAGATATGGTAGTAGATCTATGACGACGTAGAGGCAATAAGTCCTGGAACATGAACCTAGATCGACCTGTGCACTGCACATACCTGGCCAGCTTGTTCCGAAAGTCAATTGGACGTGTAAAATTGCCTGTTCTTATTCTGGGACGCGTCGACATGGTACTGGTGCTGGAACTTGTGATCTTCCTGCACCCAGGCGTGTTCAGGAACGAGAAGTTCTGTGGGACAGGTCTCCGTCTGTCCCCGTCCGCGTCATGAGAAACTATCGCAACAACAGTCGATTGTCCCTGGAGACATGTCGCATTGGACTCTCAGGCGTCAGGGTTATTGGGGCAACTGGGTTCCGAAAAGCGAGGGTGGGTGAAGCGGTTGTCCATGGTTCGGAATGTCGGGCAGGGTCCAGCGCCGCTTTCTTCGCCGAGTCAATGTCCAACTGTCGCCGCTGGCCCGTTGCAGCAGAACATCAAGTTTCCACTGGATCTCTTTCTTCCTATTGAAATGAATTTTCTTCGCTTTCCCCCGACCGGAATTGCATCAAGAGTGTACCGAATGACCTGAGCGTCGTGACCTGGTCGTGACATGGATTTCATGGACAAGGTGGAAGACAGAGAAATCGCTAGAATGTCGTGGAAGTGGGAAACGCCGGCAAACAAATACGGGCGGGTCGCCATCAATTTGAGCCACGATATTCTCTTTCCCCAGTCTCTGGTCACCGCCGCACCCCCCGTCTTTCAGCTCAAAAACCCACAAAGTCAGCAGCGACAATGGCTCTCCCACCATCGACCGCCAACTGGCACTGGAAGAACAAGAACGTCACTCCCTGGGCCAAGGACTGGCTGTCGACAGAACTCACCACCGTCACCGTCACTGGCGACAATGGCGAGTCGGCTTCCATTTCTGAAGTCACTTCTGTTGAAGGAGATGTCGAGTTGGGTCAGAGGAAGTCAAAGTAGGGGGAGCTTGATTCGTTGTCCTGTTCAGATTTTTCTGATGTTTTGCTGTAGACTTTTGACGATCTTTGATGTCGATGTGCGGTTGAAGTGGAAAGGCAAGACCAGCAGCGGAACGGATGTCGAGGGAACTCTGCAGGTGGGTAGATGGTGATTGTAAGATTCTGCGCAGAATCTCAATATCGTGGTTAGATTCCAGAAGTGTCGCACGAAATCCTTTGTGACAACCTCTCCGAATTCGAGGTAAGCAATTCCGTCCGTCTTCGAAGCATTCGTTCAATTCTCATTTATTTTCAGTTCAAATGGTCTCTTAGAACTGCATCGAGTCCAGAGGTCGATGCCGTTTTCAAACTCGCCAAAACCCGTCTGGCCAGCGCTCTCGAGACCAAACTGGCTGTCCTCCCCAGCACTATGATCGAGGTTCACGGCAAGGACATCTACATCTCTGGCAGCGGGGCCGCTACTCCTGCAAATGGAACCGCTACTCCCCCTGCTCCCTCGACCTCTGCTGCGGCTGCTGCCCCAGCCCGCGCCCCCGTTGCACCTGTCAAAAAGGCCGCGTCGAAACCTGCCAACACCTCCACCGTCACCGTCGAGGCTACCTTCCAAGCTGCCGCTGACGACCTCTTTAGCCTCCTCACGGATGAGAAGAGGATCCCTGCCTGGACCAGGAATGCCGCTGTGGTGCGTCAACCCATCTCCACCTTGATTTAATATATCGACTGATGTACGTTCGTATGATATAGTCGCAAGCTAAAGCAGACACGGAGTATTCCTTGTTCGGTGGTGGCGTGAAGGGCAAGTATGTGTCGTTGGCGCCGGGCAAGGAGATTGTCCAGACGTGGGCTCTGCAGTCGCCTACTTGGCCTCAGGGTCATGAGGCTACGCTGACCACCACCTTCGACCAGTCCACTGATTCCACCAAGGTTACGTTCAGCCTTGCGGGAGTTCCGACTGGTATGGAGGACGAGCTTAGGAGGAACATTGAGGGTTACTAGTAAGTTTCATTTCGCTTTTCTTTGTCCTCTTCTGAATGCTGACCACTACTCTTTCTTCCTCTTCTTCACTCCCCCCGTCTTGCAGTGTCCACGGCTTCAAATCCATCGGGTATGTAGCTTTCGTTTCTGCTGAACCTGTTTATTCTTCAGATTATGTTCGTGAGCGGCAGAAGCAGAAGCAGTCGCGGTCTGTGAAGGCCAAAGCGGAGGAGGCAGAGGAACCACCGCCGAACTTTATGATGCAAACCGCTATCATCGGCGTTCTCGTTCTCGCCGCTGCGTTTGCCATTCCCTATCTTTCTTCTTCATCTCTGCCAAGATCTTCTTAGTGGGGCCCCCTTTCGCCAACCCTTCTCGTCTCATCATATACCCATGGCCATCCACATATCTTTCCTCCAGCCACCCTCCTATCTGCTATCCCACAGTGCTTCCGGCCGCTCCGCTCCTTTCCTCTCTCTTTCTCTTTTCTGCTAAGTACATCTATGTTTATGGAATAATACTGAGATTCTTCTTTTTTGGGTTCTTTTTTTGGCGTACAGGTTGGGCTCTGAACTCTGATCTCGCCGTGGTCCGTGGACGAAGGAAACGAAGTCGCGTAAAGGTCAAGCAAGCTCTTTTTCAAACCCCCTCCTTGGTCCCCTTCCCTCCTTTGGTCTCCTGTGGTTGGTCGAGGCGAAGCGAAGTGAAGGTGCTTCTAGGTCTTTTGTTGGCGGATGTAGGAGTCGAGTTCGAGTGCTTCAAGACTTGTTGGAAGAAGAATTTAATGAGTGGTGTAGGCTAGCTCAACTGGTAGAAATACATAGCATAGAAATACAAATTGTACAACTGACTTCGCATCTTACGATATACACATACACCTTTTCAGGCTTTGTTTTTGGTTTTTGCTTTTGCCTTCGGAGCTTGTCCTGGTGTCAACTCAGAGTCAAAGTAACATGGCTGGGTCCAGGTTCGAACTCGGGTTGTAGTTAGGTTGTATGCGCCTGTTTGGAATCCATCAAATTTGTAGGAAAGTCGTTCGAATTTGCTAGCGGTTGCCTTGTCGCTGACCGGGCCCCCTTACCACCTGCAACCGTTCGTTCATTCCTTTCGTATCGACCAAGGTCGTTGTGTAAGTCCTCTATTGCTCTCTGGAGGTATTGTGGTAGATGAGCTGACTGGTTTTCTGCTGTTTTGGACTTGTCTCTTTATCCCCCTCCTCCTGTTCGCGTCGTGACGTTGCTCATTTGGACATGATTCGATTCGAATGGTGGGGACTTTTATTGCTTGGACGTTGTACAATCTCGATGGACGACCTCGATGTGAACGACGCGATGCCTTGTTGTCCACGCTGCCAAACCGCCAACTCATCGACCGACTCACCGATACTGACACCAATTGCGAACGCACCTAACGAACCGAACGATGACCGACGCGCAATACAATACAGTTTATCCTCCCGCACACAAATCCATCGTCTGCCAACCCAACAATGACTGAAGAAATCCGCGCCCAATCTTATGTCGGTTTCGACTCTATTACCCAGCAGATTGAGCATAAGCTCTTGAAGCGGGGTTTCCAGTTTAATGTCATTCTTGTTGGTGGGTGACTGCGTTTTTTTCCTTCTTTCTGCTTTTGGGGTTTTGTTGTGGAGTTTGATTTTTCGGTTTCTGGTGTGGTTTGGATTTCGAATGGGAGTTGGGGTCTGCTTTTGGGTAGGAAACGAGGCGGCGGGGAAATGATGCGACACACGCGAGGGGAGGGTGGGTGACACGTCGGAATGGTGACACTGGAGAAGCGGCGTGCTAGCGTCTCGTTGCTGGCTTCTAACTTCTTTTTCCCGTTCTCTTCGAATTCTCGTGAACGAATCGTGTGCTAACGTTCACACAATCTGCTCATTTGTACAGGTCAAACGGGTTTGGGCAAATCCACGCTCATCAACACCATCTTCGCGTCGCACTTGATTGATTCGAAGGGTCGCTTCACTGCGGATGAGCCTGTGAGACAGACGACGGAGATTCAGGCTGTTTCTCATGGTGCGTTTTCTTTGGTTTTCGCCAAGTGGGGTGGATAGGTGCTTATGGCTTTGTGGATGTGCAGTCATCGTGGAGAATGGTGTCAAGCTTCGCCTGAACATTGTTGACACCCCTGGCTTTGCTGACCAGGTTAACAACGAGGGATGGTGCGTTCTTCCTTGCGTGGATTCTTTGATTGGCGGGGCTGACGTACGACTTTTTCTAGCTGGGATCCTATCATCAAGTACATCAAGGATCAACACAGCGCTTACTTGCGCAAGGAGTTGACTGCTATGCGAGACCGCTACATCCAGGACACCCGCATCCACTGCTGCTTGTACTTCATCAGCCCCACTGGTCACAGTCTCCGACCCATCGATGTTATTGTGATGAAGAAGCTCAGCGAGGTCGTCAATGTTGTTCCTGTCATTGCCAAGGCTGATAGCTTGACGTTGGAGGAGAGGGAGCGATTCAAGAGCAAGGTGCGTTGTTTGGGTATTTGGGGACGAGCGTGGAACTGATGGGAAGTGTAGATCCGTGAAGAGCTCATTTACAACAACATTCGTCTGTATCCCTTCGATACCGATGAGGATGAAGAGGAGGAGATTCAATTGAACGAGTCTATTCGGGTACGTCGCGCGGTTCTAATTTTAGGGCCGGGTGTGCTAACAACCCCTTTAGGAGGTGGTTCCATTCGCCATCGTCGGCTCGGAGAACAACGTCATTATCGATGGCAAGGCTGTTCGTGGCCGCAAGACTCGATGGGGTGTTGTCAACGTTGAGGACCCCAACCACTGCGAATTCGTTCACCTGCGCAACTTCCTCACCCGCACCCACTTGCAAGATCTCATTGAGACGACCGCTCAGATCCACTATGAGGCGTTCCGCTCGAAACAGCTTTTGGCTCTCAAGGAGGGTGTTAACCAGCAACGACCTGCTGCTCCTCAGTAAATGTGATATCCTACCGCCACGTACCTATCATCATCTTGTAATCCTCCCGATGACGTCTCCTTGATACCCTACCCACTAGTGCATTTTTACTCGACTCCCTCGACCTATTTCTTTACCACCTTTTTTCGGATTCTTTCGCTCCTTAGTATTTGTCTTGAGTACTCCATCTCGCTCGTTTAGTATTCCCTCGGAACTCTTGTTTTTTCTTTCTTGGTATATGAGCTAATAGTACAGATTCCTGCTAGACGTGCCACTTTTTCAGATGGGAGTCAGTGTTGTGTGAATGGTCGGTTCTGGTGTTGGGAAATTCGGGACCGGGAAAAGGACGGGCGCTTCTTGGCAATAAACATGCTGACGTGAAAGGCAAGACAGTGTTTCTCGAGTTTGGGGCTATTGAAGGGGATTAGTTCCTCGGAGGTGTATTCCGTACTTCTGAATGAGTATAGCAACAGATTAGTTAGAAGAGGGGAGGAGTGAGGTTGTGACAAGTGTTTTGATATTTGGTGATGTCAGAGGAGATTTGTCATGAGTGTGCTAGACTCGGTCAGCGCTCTTGAGCTTGTCCCACTACCACCGCGTTCTCCCTCCGCCCGCCGGCTAGTCCGTTTCCCCCTCCTCCTCCTCCTTCCCCCCCATTTCTTGGTTTCTCTACTAAACCACACCAACGACGAGAAATCAACACGACCCCACCACGAAGCGGACGAAACTAAAAAGTCGACGGAACGGGGTTCGACTTGAAGCCGGGGAGACGCAACACCAACGGCCTGCACATTCGCAAACCTTTTTTTCCTACCTCCCGTTTCTGGGGGACGAGGCCGCGCGCTTCCTCTTCTTTTAAAAAGTTTCTTTTTTGGAAGAACGAAGCGATATAATGAAGCGTGCTAGGAAGGTCGCGGAGTGGTACGACAAATGGGCAGCGTGGAAGGTGGAAGATTTGTTCTCCAAGAAGCGCGAACCTGGGCCTCGGAGGACTGTCTTCATCAACGAAAACCTACCCGACTCGTATCGAGATTCGAAGGGAAGAGTCAAGAAAGACCACATTTATGCGACGAACCAGGTTATTACTTCAAAATACACAATCCTCACCTTCATTCCCAGAAACTTGCTGGAGCAGTTTAGAAGGATTGCAAATATGTACGGTCCCCCCACCTTCGTTTCGCGTGTGGAGTAAAAGTCTAACCTTTTCAATCTTTTTTAGATTCTTCCTGTTCATCGCTGTTCTGCAGTTCTTCTCGAGGTTTCGGACGATCTCGCCTGGGCTTGTTATTCTGCCGCTTCTCATTGTGTTGTCAATAACGGCGGCCAAGGATGGATACGAGGACATCAAGCGACACCAGTCTGATAGACAGGTTAATCATACCCTCGTGCGGGTCTTGTGTGGTGGAGGATGGATCAATCCGAACGTCATGGAGAAGAAGGCCAAGACGTTTGTTCGCGGGCTCGTCCCTAGCAGGATGCGGAAACGAGGTAGCAAGGTCAAGAACGTCAATCCCAAGGGCGAGGAACTGGCCGGCGTCACCTCCAACGACCCAGCCCCGGAAACCCCGGGTGTAGAATTCGATGACCCAGAAGAAACCACAACCCACTCGTCTCATCATCTTCCCCACGTCTTCCATCACGGCACAAACAAAGAAGACACCGACCGCCCTCATTGGAGGAAGAACGCATGGGAGGACCTCGCGGTGGGTGACTTTGTCAAGATTATGGACAATGAGAGTCTCCCCGCCGATATTCTCATTTGCTCCACCTCTGAAGACGAGAACGTCGCCTTTGTCGAGACCAAGAATTTGGACGGCGAGACGAACCTCAAGTCGCGCAATGCGGTCCCTGCTCTTACGCATATCCGATCCGCAGCCGACTGTGCGTCACCTCATAACAGCTTTAGGGTGGACTGCGACCGCCCGGACGTCAACATGTACAGGCTCAATGCGGCTGTGAGGGTCGGTCAGGATATGTTCCCCGTGGACATGCAAAACGTTTTACTGCGGGGCACCGTTCTTCGTAACACCAAGTGGGTTATTGGTGTCGTTATTTATACTGGGGAGGACACGAGGATTGTGATGAACGCCGGCGGGACACCGAGTAAACGGAGTAAAGTGGAGAGGCAGATGAACCCACAAGTGTTTATCAACCTTTTGGTTTTGGCGGTTATGGCTATCGTCTGTGGTGTGGTCGATTCGATCCTCCAGCATCGATACCTTGGTTCCGAAGCGCCCTGGCTGTACGATGCAGATCGACCTGGCGACAATCCTTCAGTCAACGGTGTCATCACGTTCTTCTTCGCGCTCATCACGTACGTCCTTCTCTCTGTGGACTCGCCTTTGGAATACAGCGCTCACGCTCTTGTTCCATCATCAGCTTCCAGAACATCGTCCCTATCTCGCTGTACATCTCGATCGAGTTTGTGAGGACGTGTCAAGCCGCGTTTATCTACTTTGATAAGCAGATCTTTTATGAGAAGACGGAACAACCGACGATTGCGAGGAGTTGGAATTTGTCGGATGATTTGGGTCAAGTGGAGTATATCTTCTCGGATAAGACTGGTACCTTGACGCAGGTTTGTCCGCGTCGCTCTGTCGAAGAGATTTTCCCGCTCAATCTATGCTCCCTCCCTTTAGAATGCGATGGTGTTCCAAAAATGTTCGATTGGCGGGAAAGTTTACAATGGAGATCCCTCTCCCGAAGACGAGCTTCCAGCTGACGATCTCAAAGCCGCCTCGGCTATCAAGGAGTTGCCAGACATCGCCATCCCAAAGAAACTTGCCGGGCTCAGCACCGAGAAGGAACTCAAGATACTCAGCTCGACCCATGTTCAACTCACCGACTCGGGATCAGCAGGGACTTCATCTGTCAAGCGCGACAGCAAACTAGCCGGAGCGGAGAACGTTCCTCATCCGTTGGAGGCTACGGCTCTCAAAGCTCGTGTTCACTTTCACGACGCTGAGCTTGCGCAGGATCTTCGTGATGCTGTTTCGGCGGAACCTGGGACGCCTGGTGCCAGTCATGCTCGAACGCTTAACGGGTTCTTCTCCGTTTTGTCGCTGTGCCATACGGTCCTTGCCAATGTTGATCCGACGACGGGGACTATCGAGTACAAATCCCAGAGTCCGGATGAGGCTGCCCTCGTTCAGGCTGCTGCGGATATGGGATTCGTGTTCCGAGGGAGGGAGCGGGAGGTTTTATTGTTGCAGACGCCGTTTTCGACATTGACGGCTGAGACGCAGTCGCCTAGGAGTTCTTCGAGTTCGAAGGAGAAGCAGAGTATCTCGAGTGAACCGCGTATGGAGGGTCTGGAGCGCTACGAGCTTCTTAATATCCTCGAGTTCACTAGTGCTCGCAAGCGTATGAGCGTCATCGTGCGGAAGCTGGATAGCGACGATTCGAGGCTGTTTCTGCTGTGTAAAGGGGCGGATAACGTTATTTTCGAGCGGTTGAAGCCTGGGTATGCGGAGGATTTGAAGGAGGAGACGGAGAAGCATCTGGACGAGTTTGCTGCGCAGGGTCTGAGAACGTTGACGTTGGCTTATAAGGTCATTCCTGGTACGTCTTTTATCCCTTCTTCCCTCTTCCCATCCCCCTTTTTCTTTTACCTCGTTCCGGGTTGAGCTGTTGAGCTGATGTAAAACGATGGTGATGTAGAGGACGTGTATCAATCATGGAGCGAGCGGTATCACGAAGCTACTGTTTCCTTGGACGATCGCGAAGAGAAGGTTGAGCGCGTGTCGGACGAGATTGAGCATGACCTTCGGTTGCTTGGTGCGACGGCCATTGAGGACCGGTTGCAGGACGGTGTTCCTGAGACTATTGCGGACCTTAAGGAAGCTGGTATCAAGATTTGGGTGGCGACTGGAGATAAACTTGAGACTGCTATCGGTGAGTTGTTTTTGTTACCTTTTGGGAATTGCATTGCTGATTGGGTTGGGTTGTGTTTAGCGATTGGTCATAGTACGAACCTCATTGGTCGAGACTCGAACATTATCGTCATTCGAGGTGGGAATGAGGGACGACCGGTGTATGACCAGATCATGTATGCGATTGAAGAGTTCTTCCCCGGGAGTGGGATCGTCGATGAGCAGGGCAAGGTTCGGGATATCGATGATGCGCCGGCCAAGTCGCCCAAATCGGCCAGGAGGAACTCGCTCTTCAGTAACCCGCCGCAGAGTCCTGGTGCGGGTGGTGGTCCGCTGAGAAGGTTCGACACTGGTATCTCGTCTATTGTGGGTGCTGGGAATGGTGAAAGGCCGGGAGGATTCGTGCTCGTCATTGACGGCGGTGCATTGTCTGTTGTGCGTATCATTTATACCCTTCCTTCATCATCGATGATGGACAAGTTACTCATGGAATATACTTTTGGGATAGGCCCTCTCGGATGCTGAACACAAGAACATTCTACTCCAACTAGCTATGCTTTGTGAAGGTGTTATTTGTTGTCGAGTATCGCCGTTGCAGAAAGCTTTGATTGTGAGGCTTGTGAAGGATGGGATTGGGGCTATGACTTTGGCTATTGGGGATGGTGCGAATGATGTTAGTATGATTCAGGCTGCGGATGTGGGAGTTGGGATTTCGGGAGAAGAGGGGTTGCAAGCTGTGAATTCGTCGGATTATGCGATTGCGCAGGTGAGTTGTTGGGTTTTTGTTCTCGTGGGGGAGCGGCTGACCATGGTTTTTTAACAGTTCCGGTTCTTGAAACGCTTGCTCCTTGTTCATGGCCATTGGTCTTACTATCGTAATGGCAACATGTGTGTTGTGTTTCTCATTTGACTCGGACAGATCACTGATAGGTTATCTAGGATTCTCAATTTCTTCTACAAAAACATTGTGTGTATTGGTGTCCTGTGGTGGTTCCAGATCTACTCTGGGTGGAGTTCCAACTAGTGAGCTTTCCGTGTCCGATTGAGCCTATTCAAATGCTGATGGTAATCGACAGCGTTTTGGAGTATACATACCTACTCTTCTGGAACTCGTTCTGGACGATTGCGCCTGTCATCGCCATTGGCTTGTTCGATCGCCTAGCTGGTTCGTATTGCCCTGTCCCCTGCCTCGTGGATATACAGCTCACACTTCCTTAGACGACGACCTCCTCATGCAGTTCCCCGAACTCTACCGATTTGGACGTGAAGGCCGATGGTTTGGATTCGGCTTGTTCACAGTCTTCATGTTGGACGGTGTCATGCAATCTGCTATCATCTTCTTCCTAATCCTCTACGCCTATGTTCTGGTGTCAAGTCGGAAGGACGGGTGGGACGTTACGCAGTACGAGTTCTCGACGACGATGGCGTTCTCTGCTGTCTTCACTGCCAACTTTTTCAATGGTCTCAATACCAATACCTGGACTGCTTGGGTGTTCTTTGCTGTGTTCTTTGGAGACGCCTTTATCTGGATCTACACTGTAAGCTCGTCTCGTGTTGATTGTGGTGCTGGTCCAAAGACTGACGTGGTGTGTATAGGCTATCTATAACTCGATTTCCCCTGGCTGGTTCGTCACCCCGGTGTGGGGCAACAACAACCTGCTTTTCGAGTCTGCCTACTATTGGCTGTGTCTCCCACTTACCATCCTCCTCTGCCTCCTCCCTCGATACATCTACAAGGCGTATAGGGCAGGATACCACCCCGACGACATCGACCACCTTCGGTACGCTCGCAAATTCCATCCCGACATCGACTTGCGACACGAACTCTCCGATGAAAAGGGTGAAGGCGTGGCGCTTGGTGCACTCCGCCGATCAACCTCTATGCACTCCCGAACAACAGCGCGAACTGAGAGTATCGCGTCCATGCCTCGACCTTCGATGGACTACCGCTCGTCAAGTCGGACGGATATGTCTACAGGTGTTACCTCGCATCACCGCGGTTTCGATTTCTCGATGGAGGAGGGCGGTGTAGCCATCCAAAGAATGCAAACGAACCTTTCAGAACGGCGGCAGAGTAGGCCTTCGCTTGCGCCTGTGCCGGAGTCTCCGCAGAAACGAAAGATGCTCACGTTACCGCGAAGTTTGCTTCGTCGGAAGGGATCCAACGCCCAGGATGCATCGCAATCATGATTTTACACCTTTTTTCTCTCTATTCCTTTCTTATTCATAATTTTTCCATCGGAATCGGTGCAGCTTTTTTCGGTTGTCGTTCTCGGTTCTGTTTGCTGTTCTGACTTGCAAAGTGATATCGTGCTCTATGCTGTTGCTGTTCCGGCTATTGATCTTCTTCATTCATCATGCCCACGTTATGATCTGCATTTCTTTCTGCCCTTTCTCTTTTCTCCTTCGGAAGCAACCACCCTTTTTTTGGTTTACTTTGGCCTAGGTTTTCTTAGAACATTACTACGCACTGCATTTGCATGGAAGCTTCTAGTATCCCAGCAGAGATCTGCTTTCGTTCTGCGCTCTCGTCGCCCACCTCAACTCACCTCACCTCTTTCCCTCGTCCTTTTCGTCCAATATATGTATTATTTAGTAGCAGTAGATAGTTTGTATCCAACACCGCGACATACACATAGGTACACCAACCACTTCGACAACACAACTTCCCCCCCCCCCCCTCGACAACCACACCGTAGTATTCCCGTCGTTCCTTTTTGGTTTTGGTGCTCTTCTTCTTTTTTTGCAGCTACTGTGATCATCTAGGAATTCGCCCGCTCCTTGTTGGCTGTTCATTATTGTGTTATTTATTACATCCCATAACGACTCGGTTACGTTCTACTGTACGGTTTTGTGATTAATCAATGGATTTGGTCTCTTCAGGGTATGGCGTGGTTTGGGTATCGACGAGGACTACCTAGTTGAGATGCCTCCGATGCGCTCCAAATTCCTCCTCCATGTTTCTTTCTTCAATCCGCTTCATTGCGTCAAACACTGCGCCCAGTGTAACCCACCCAAAGCTCTGGGCTCCAAACTGAGTACCACGCTCGAGAGACAGCTGCCAAGCGTTCCAAGCTCGCTGTAAATATACCTCCAAACTCGAGGTATCCGGACCTTCCAGAACTTCTCGTGTCCCTCGCACCAACAGGTCAGTTTTTTCTCGCAGCTTGGACATCAACTCTTTTCGCCTCTTGGGTTGCGACGTTTTCTGACTGATGGTGCCAATGAGGGCTTCCGCCTCTGTTAGTGAAGCGTCGCGGCCGGTGGAGAGGGTGTGGCTGAAGCAAATGGCCTCGAGCTCCGTGGTGAACCGGGAAAGAATGCCTTTGATCTCTTCCATGCTGTGATACTCCTCCACCAACATTTCCTCGTCCAAGTAGTTTTCCACTTCCTCTGCGATGATGTTGAAGTAGCGATCTTGGTTTAGCATCGGCTCGTCTTCTTGGGCCCCTGTCCTTCCTCGTCTACGTCTCCTGCGCCTATGTTGCTCGTATGCCCCGTCGACTGTGCCCTTTTCGACCGGGAGTTCGATGCGCCGGAAGAGTTTTCCAAGAGCGGTGGAGCTAACATAGTATTTCTCAGACAACGCTTGGGCATCCAGCGTTTCCGGGGCATTCCAATCCGGCTTCAGCTTGTGCTTCAACCTTGGGATTTTCTTGAAGTCTACAGGGGTTCCGGATTTTGGATAGTCCACTGCAGCGCTGTGGAGGTCGGCGAGGAGCATGCAGTCAGAATCGAAAATCCCGGTCGAATCTGGGTCACCGTTTGCTGTGGGATAGGTGGCGAGGTACGCGTGGCGGCTCTGGTCTGCAATGATGCGCCAGTTAATAGAGACCATACCAAGAACCTATGGATCCGCGAGGTTAGTGGACGGGCTGGCAGAATGCACGAACGGAACGTACGTCAGAGAGAATGTATTCCAAGACGAATTCTGCAACATCACGCATCGTACTCTTCTCTTCAAGATATCTCTTTTCCGCGGGAGCGTATTGCGACGGTTCGGGGATTCGGGTTGGCCTGAATCCCTGAAGGGCGGGATCGGACAAAGGAAGAAGGTTATAGGTGTCGCCATCCAAATCCCCGCCACCAAGACAAGATGCTAAAGGCCGATCGTCTAGTTCATTCAATATTCAGTATCGAGTATGGTTGTGATTTTGGGTATTCAAGATCTCACCTAAGACATTGAACACGACAGTGTTGGCCAGAGGTTCGCGCTCAAACGGCGAGCCTGGAGGAGGGGGACCAATAGCGCGGGTAATCCGCACGTCGCCGGGGTGGATGCACGGGGAACGAGAGATGAGGATGTCGCCCTCGAGATAGAAACCCTTCTCGTTTGTGGGCTTGACGTATGCAAAGATCTCTCCCGGTTGGAGGAATCTGTGGACGTCTGCTACACCCACCAACGTCCAGGCTCCAGGGATGGGAATACGAGCATGGTTCTTGAGATCTCGAAGGACGTGGTTAATCGCGAACTCCATGGCCTTTGAGTAGAACTTGTCTGGATTCAGGTGTCGAATACCCAGCCTGTCGAGGCTGTTCATGACCGATGACAATCTGAACGATGACCCTAAGCCGTAAGAATCCAGCATGGAGGCGGCCCGCCTGAGTGACGAAGCTGCCTGCCTAGTTTCGCGAACAGCACGGTCTTGGAAGTGTTCGAAGGTACTGTAAGGAACGCCGAGGCCCTCTAGGATCATGATGAGCGGGCGGTTGAGGTAGTAAGGAGTGGGGCGGTCAAAGGCCCGCGCGATCTCGATGTATTTGCGAGTGGGTGCTTCGAACTTGACCATGGAAGGCCGGAGACAAATCTTGTGCCCGGTTAGGGTGTAATCCACCGACAGCATTCCTTTGGCACCGCCAATCCGTACTTGGTCTGCAGCAGGGGCAGGTCCTTTCCTCTTGGGGAGAGCCTTCCAGATGGCCCTGGATGCCATCGGGGACATGGTTCCTACACCATCGGTGTGTGTCCACTTGTGGCCTCCCGAGGTAACCTCGATATCGTCAATGACCGTTATTTCCAGGTCTTGGACCTCGATGGTACAGAGATCTGTTGCCGTAAACGCTTGCGAGATTCTGGCTGCGTATCTTGCTGGACAGTGCATCAACCTGGGCTCGAAGTCCAGCCCATCGAAGGTGCCTAAACTTTGAATTATCGAATCGGCCGTCACCGTCACCCTATGCCCATTCTCGATGACATCGAAAGGTTTGACAAACCTGAGGACATGTTTAGGCTGGCGCGAGGTGTTAACGAGTAAGCACTTACCAGACAGAATGTTCCTTCAAAGCCGACATGGAATAGGCCAGGAATTCGAATCTTCTACCGGCGATTTCAAGGCCGTTGAGGAGGATGTCTCCAAAGCGAGCCCTTACAAAGGCTTTATGGTCGACCTGGCGGTCAGACGACCTGTATTGAAGTCTCCCCTCGTCGGCAAAAGTGACTCGAAGGAAGGAGGAGTGATGCTGTGGATCGTATGCGCGGATGACCCTGTTGGACTGCTCTGGGTATGGGCCCTCGAGGAAAATCGCCGTTGGGGTGACTGTAACATGAAGGGATTGGTAATTGCTCCCATCTGTGGCTTCTAGCGACGGCGAGCCATACGTTTTTGCAAAGCCGTCTTCGGTTTCATTGAAGCAACGCCTGACGGCGTTGTCGGGATCATCGTCGTACTGATCTCCGCCGTGAATGTACAATGCTTTGAGATTGTTGCCAAAGGCTTTCAGGAAAGTCGCCGTGTACTCGCTGCCCTTCGACCTCGTAAGTCGGTGAATATCGGGAATAATCTCCAGCATCTCCTTGATATCGATGGACCGATCGCCGACGATTGCCTCCACCTGGTAGGCGACGTCCCATTCCAGGCTGCGAATGTGTTCCTGGAGGAGGTCCATGCGCATCTGGGAGAATAAACCACGACGGTCGATGGGGTATTCATAATCATCCGCACGCCGGGCGTTGGCAAGCTTGCGGAGGTGCTCGAATTGATCGAGGCCACCTCGGTCGCGAAACACGAGACGGAGGACCAATGAAGCAAAAGGCGCAACACGTTTGTGACCCTCTATCGGTAAAAACGAGAGCTGCTGTCGGGGGATAGGGGGTGAATTTGAATTGGTGATCTCCAGAGCCTTGAGAAATGCGGCGAGCCAATCTAGCGACTCGGACGACCCCGCGAGTTGCGAGGACCCATCCCTTGGAATCCTTTGGTATGTCGGCGGGTCGTTGAGGAAAATGACCAAGGCATACTCTTGCTCGAGGTAGGAATGGGCGGACATATAGTCAATGGACGGTGCTCGGAATGCGATGACATACGTGTCTCCATCACCTCCAATGAAGGCGACGCAATATCGACGATTCTCTTCATCAAAACTGAGGGTGCACTTGCGGGGTCTGTCCTCAGCTTCGATGGAAAGAATGCCATCACGGCAATCCCAACCAAACTGGATGGCATTGATTGGAACCTGTGAGGATTCCAGTTCCGCTGCCCTCTTTTCCTCTTTCTCCACCTGCCGCGGATCCCTATACGGCATCAGTCGAATGGTCGCCAAGGCATCTGGGCGGGGTGTATCCTTCCGACTTTTGTTGAACATAACTCTTCTCCCGTCCAGTTCAACTGCTTTGGCGCCTCCAGGGCCATATAATTGAAGAAACCGTGCCCCGATTTCCATTGTCGGGAGCGTCAGGAAGCCTGTACCCGAGTGAAGCCTCATAAAGCGCTTGTCTGGGAGGAGGTGGACATGGAAGTTGTATATCGGCGCAGAAGGGGCCAGGAAGTCGGGGCCATGCAGAACATAAGCCAAGCTGAGAATGATTCGAGTGCGATCGAAGTTGAAGTTGAGGCCCTTCATATGGATCTCCATGTTGTCTCCCAGTGTGGTGCTGGAGGGCAAGCAAGAAGTCGTAGGGCCACAGTCTGCAATCGATCGCCTTTAAATGGCCACGGAACGATCAGATTGGCGCCCAGAATGGGCGATAAGAACGTGGTCATGGGGTCAGGCTTCCAGAAGCAGAGAAAGCTGTAAGCAGAGTCCGACGACTCAAGCTTTGAACTCGGCCACGTGGTCAGTACGTTAATTACAGACATGATACCCATTCCGGAGGTATTCATATTCAAGAGCGGCGATTGCTGTACGGAAGTTTGGACATTGACCGATTCGGCGGTGATGGACAGGTCCTGGCCTGGTGTGGTGGGGCAAGAAACGGGAGGGGGCTGACGGCAGACGCCGCAACAACGGATTGTCAATCCGCGACTGTTTGGTTTGATCCTTCAGGCCAAACAGTGGTGATCACACTGGCTCGTCAGATCCTCCACCACCACCCATCGTGGCGAGGGTTGGAAAACGATGTACAAGACGACGCTTCAGAGAGACTGCGCATAGAAATTTCTCTTTCGACTGTGCAAAGCGCTCGGCAACGTGCGCTTTAGCCAGCTAAACGCTCATCAGGGCCGGATCAGGGCGGAGTTGTTTGGTGATCACACGTCCGTGTCACCGAATTCGAGATGCTGACCCCTCGGGCCCTATGAAGGGCAGCACCGGACAAAAATCAAATTGATCTTAAGTTGCCAAAATATCCTTAAGTGTCCGAAATCTTCAGGCCTGACAATGGAATTGATCTTCTGTGTCCCAAATATCTTAATACTTCGGATTAATCTGAACTTCTCAAATTGATCTTAACTCACCAGAATCTTTAAGTCGCCAGAATCCTCAGGCCTGTGTGATGATCCTCAAAGAGCTTCGAATTGATCTAAACTTGTTAAATTGATCTTAACTCACCAGAATCTTTTAAGTTGCCAGAATCCTCAGGCCTGAGTGAAGATCTCATAGACGTTTGCACATACAATCCGAACAAACTGTTCCGAGCCAGAAAACTTAAAAAAAAGTCTCGCAGTGGGAGTCTAGAGTCTAGAGTCTCGTAAATGTGTATAAGCCACGTGAACTGCATTCTCAATGACATCTTCACCCCGGGCCGCTGCCAAGAGCCGCCAACCGGGGTTTTCAGTCCCGTGATGCGGCAGGTCGCGGGTTCGATTCAGACGATGTCTGTTATTTTTTAAATTATTGTTAAGGGGGATTTGTACTCCCCTTTCTGTATTAGGTGTTTATCTCCCTATGAAAATGTAAACATTTATCCCTTCGACAAATCTGAAACACAAACGCCAGACATAGATGGAATGACCGCCGGCCACGGCAGTGCCAGTTCCCTTCCCATTCAAAATCTGACCCGTCATCTCAGGTTCACACGGACCGGCCACAGATTTTGCACCGTGGGACATAGGGAGCTCCGCCGCGCGTGCGACTGTCAGGCGTGCGTGAAGACTGAGATGGAGGGGAGACTTAGAGGTCGGAGGTTAGCCTTGGTCTCACGTTATAAGAACGTGTACCCTTCGTCAAGGTTCCTATGGCTGGCTAGGCCGACGGACCGGACGGACGCCTTGCGGCGAGAGCACAACGTGAAGAGACGACTGGAGCTAAAGGCTTGACGGTCAAAGACGTTGAGAGGGTTAAGTTAGACTTAGGAATTCGGATGGAGGGTTCGATGAGGGAAAAGGGGATTGGGTCCTAGTCGATGCAGGAGAGGGAATTGAGTCCTAGTCGAGATTCCGGATGAGGTATCTACTACAAAACCATACAGTACTTATAGAGGACACGTCTAGAGAATCTACGACAAGAGAAAGAGCGGAGAAACAATGGAGGAAACATGAAGGCGAGACTAAGATGTAAGAATGAGAAATACAAACAACATGAAGGCGAATCGATCCAAGAACAACACAAGAGAGTCGAAGAAGCTATCTACGAACCAATCACAACATGATAAGAAAGTCTAGAGCGAGGACATGAAGTAGAAAGGTCGAAGACAAGTCTTGAGCAAAGGACATGTGATGAGGAAAGATAAGCCGAAGAAATGAAAGATAATAACATCGATAAATCAGGAAAGTCGAGATATGACGTACGAGGGAACTTCGGACAACAACAAAGAACGAAGACGTCTAGAAAGGGAGCATACTTCCAAAGAACAATACAGAAGTCGAAGGCTTTGAAATACCAAGCGCGCGCCTAAAGTCCACAAGGCTTCCGGAGGATCCGAGATCACGGAAGGAGCCAAGTCGCGCGTCTTGCCTGATCCAGTGAAGTCTAGATCAGTAGACATTGACGCGACCGGAGTCTAGGTGGCGGTGCGGCTGAAGACGTTGGGGAAGTCAAGGGTTCGAGTATGGCTGGAAGCGAAAGTTGAAATGTCGAGATATGAAGTCGGAATGTCGAAGTCTAAGGTTGAGTCTAGGGAAGGTGTGAGTGCATATCAGGGTTCGGCTAGTGTGGCATGTGCACGAGCTCTGACACGGACACAACTCTGGTTCCAGGTGGTGCCCCAATTACCAACCGACTTCCCGCAACACTTCACCTGACCAATACAACACACTCTTGGATGATGGAGACTATGACGACTACCTTTGGGGAGATGAGGGAGAACACAACATGACCACCTGATGCGGAGCATCAGGCATACCAAGGTGGTACTGTTACAAACTTTCCTACTTTCTTCATTTCTTTCCTGAATCCTGTCGCGAAGAACGAACTAAGGCTGTCCACGAGTCAGCCCTACTTGCAAGTACTTGCAAGTAGACCCGTGGGAATACTTGTGAGTATCCTGACTCGCGGATCCGAGTCACCCGTGCCAAATTACTCATGCGAGTCCGAGTTTGGGATTTTGGCCCATGAGTACTTGTAAAAAGGCCTTAAACAAGGCTTTACAGCCCTCTAGTGCTGTATATCTGCTTTAAGTAGGGTCTATCCATGAAAGGAACACTAAACAAAGGTACATTGATAGAGATATCACAGATTAAAAGCATACAAACCCTTGTGAGTATTTGACTTGTGGATCCGAGTCACTCGTGCCAAGAAACTTATGTGAGTCCAAGTTTGGCTTTTGGTACTGTGAGTACTTAGTGATCACTAGGGAAGGACAGGGGTAACCCCCGGGTAGCCGGACACCTACCCTTACCCCCACCCCCCAAAACCCTTACCCCCCAGTCAGGGGTAGGGGTAGTACCCTTACCCCCCAACCCTGGGGGTTTTGACCAAGGGTTTTGATCATTTTGGCACTAACCATCAGTTACAGTTGTTTATATGGATATTTTTATGTGTTTTATTGCGCATACAGCAGTTATTTAGTAGAAATTATACATAGATGTTGAAATAAATGGGTTTCGCTGGATTTTTATCAAAACCCTTACCCCCAACCGGGGGTAGGGGTTTGGCCAAGGGTAGCCAGAGACCTACCCTTACCCCTACCCCCGCTCTACCCCTGGCCTCTACCCCGGGGGTTTTAAAACCCCTTGACCATCCCTAGTGATCACCAGGGGTTAACCCCGGGTTTTGGAAGGCCGACCCGGACCCGACCCCTGGCTTAACCCTACCCGTAACCCGACGGGTTTTCCGCACGGGTTGAGCTTTAGATCATCCAAATCGGATAAGAAATGGGTGAGATACGGTTAAAACACCTATTTGACCGTATCTCTACCATTTCTCATCCGTTTTGGATGATCTATGGCTCGTTTTGAAGATCTCGGGTCAGAGAATGGCGACCCGTACCCGACCCGTGGCAGGGTTGACCCGAAAACCCGCAGGGGTCAGCCGACCCTTGCTTTTCACTATGAGTACTTGCCTTGCGGCTCCGAGTCAACTCGCGAGTTGACTCGTGGACAGCCTTACACCATAGACCCCTAGACGGATGAAAAGTATCAGAGTTTACGCATACATTGAATTTTAATACGGACTCGTCCGCATACTTTGGACATTTTGCTCACAAAAAGTATGCGGGTAACAGATATTGCAAAAGTAACGGATAGTTTCTATACGCAAAAGGGATACATTTAGAAAGGTACCTGTGTATTTTAGTATCCGTTCTGGGTTTCATAGTGTTAGAACGAACACTAAACCAAAACTAAGACCAGAGACGGGAAGCGACGAGAGCGACGAGAGAGCTTAGAGCGATGAGCGACTAGTCTGTCCAAAGTCCAGTTCGGAACTTTGAGAACTTTGTCCGAACCTTTTTGAAAAAATCAGCCAAAAATTGCCCATAAAAGGCAATTTTTAAGCAAAAGTTCAGTTCTGAACTCCGAACTTTAGGTTCGGACCTGAACTTGACCCGAACTTACAAGTTCAAGTTCGGGTCAGGCCCGAACCGAACCTCAAAGTTCAGGTTCAGGTTCGGCAAAAAATGCCCGAACTTGAACCGAACCGGACTTTGGACAGTCTATGAGCGACTGTTTGGAGTGAAGACTAGAGCGATGAATTGACGAAGAGGTCAAGCTGAGGAAATACAGAGCGATCTACCTAGCTTATATACCTATCCTACCAGGCTCAGCTACGTAGTCATAACGAGTCAGAATGACGAGTGAATGGTGGAACATAGAACAATAAGAAGTGTCACAAGGCTGCGCAAAGGCTGCACAAAGAACAAGAATGAAACAAGAATGAGGTGAGAAGGCGCCAGAATGAGTCAGAAGGCAGTGAAAGGCAGTGCGTAACAATAAGAAGAACAATAAGGGTAGGGCAAAGAGCAATACGAGGCAGTGTTCCATAGTGAAAGAGCCTATAAAAGGATGAAAGCGAAAAGATAGGGGTAAAGAAAAAGATAAGATGCAGGATAAGATAAGATAAGACGAAAATAGGGGCTATACCGGCTGTTCACGACATTTCCCACTTTATTCTCATCACACTTCTAGTGAAGGACACGGGTAACCGACGGGTAAATTTACCTCTACCCGTACCCGTACCCGTGCTTACCCGTACCCGTAAGGCCTCTTGAACTCGACTCCAGAACCAGAACTCCAATCCAGAACTCCCATAACTCTTGAACTCAGAACTCCAGAACGACTGTTGGCAACTGTCATGAATCAGACCTTTCTTTTCCTTTCTCGCCGAGACTTGTAGTTAGTAACATAGGATGTCACGTGACTCAGACACGTGATGAGTCATGGGACCGTACCCCGCCAGCTGAACAAAACACTGCGCACGCACAGACCATGGACCAAACAAGTACATACAACTCAAGTAGTATATATAGAGTAGACTTGTAAAGCGTAGTTTCCTCAGTCTTTAGCTGGTCTATTCCTAGCTACAACACTCTAGTCTTCACTGAATCCTATCGTTTTTCGTCGAGTCTTTTCTAGTGCAGCTATTGATTGCTTGAACGACAGATCAAGTAGTTAGTTGCTGACATTAGCTAAAGACTACCCCTTCTCGACTGTGTCTATCCCCGGCACCCTCGAGTCTCTCATCGCCCTCCGCCCTAACAAGGCAACCCCCACTCGCGCTACTTACTCCCTTACATAGTTCCTTTTCTCTTTCCCCTTTCAGTAGGTTATCCTTGGCGACGCCCCTTCTGTAGGAAGGCAGCAACCAAGAGAGCTGCGGAACTTAGGTCCAAAGCACATAGTGTAGCTCCCCTCTGTGTGGCTAACACAGTGACAACCGGGAGATAGTCTAGCTTTTCTTACCTTACCTTTTTCTTTCTCTTGCCCACGAGCCCATTGTTCTTTTTACGATACCATGTCCACCCACCCCTCCCCCCTACAAATACCCCCTGCCAACGACGGCCAACCCGCCCCTCAACTCCTCCAGCCTGACCAGACCCAGGTCCAAGGTCAGCAGGTCTCCGCTTGGGACTACATGTACCAAGCCCTGGGAAGCCTTGCCGATAGTGTGGCAAACCTAGTGGCTGCCGTTTCCGGCTACCAGCCAGCCCTTGCCCAAGCTTCAGAGGCGTTGGCCCAGTCAGCCGCTGCCAGCACCCAGGTCTCCGAGGCCCTAGCCCAACGAGCCGACAAGCCCAAAACCAAACCGGACCCACCCGAAACCTACGACGGGAAACCGGAAGATGCCCAAGCCTTCCTCGATGCCTGTGTCCTCTACTTCAAGCATATCGGAGAAGCAGACGAACTACGACAAATCTCCTATGCTCTCTCCAAAATCAAAGGAGGCACCAACGGCATGGCATCTGCATGGGCAAATTCTCAACGGGCTGAGATCATCGCTGACACCCTCGCTTACGATGACTGGAAGGGCTTCGCCAAGGCCTTCCTCGCCCACTTCCAGGTCCAGAACTCCCGAGCAGAAGCGATCTTAGCCATCCAAACCATCGAGATGGGAGATCGCTCCTGTGAGGCTTACAACACCGAGTTCCGATCATATATGACTCGTTCTGGATACAACAAAGTAGCACTCATCGAGGAATACAAGCGAGGGCTAAACGGCAGGCTGTTGGACAAGTGCCACGACCAGGAGAACCTCCCCACGACCCTTGCCAGATGGATGGAGCGAGCCGCTAACCTTGATCGCCAGTACCGAATTCGTAAACGGGAGAAGGCTAGATTCAAAACGGAAAAACCCGCTCCCCAAGGCAACTAGCGCTCCTCCACCAAGGCCCTTCTTCCCTTCCTTCCGACCCGCTGCCCAATCCACTCCTACTCCGCCTCCCCCTCGCCCCGCCGACCCAAACGCTATGGACATTGATGCGCACCGACGACAGGGTCTCTGCTTCACCTGCCACCAGAAGGGACATATTAGCCGAGACTGTCCCAACAAGACCCAGAAGTTTAACACCAGAACCATCGACATCAGAGCCCTCACGGAGGACGAACGTGCCGCGCTGAAGAAACAACTCGAGGATTTTTACACGGACCGGGAGTGAGCGCAGACTTGCCGGTCGATAGGAGTACCTTTGTTCGATCCCCATATGTATATATGCCAGAACTCGAATCACATGATGTTTACGCACGATCGAAAAGGGACAATGCGCGATTTTACGGAAAGAAAGTGGAACCGGGCTCCGCAGAATGGGTAGCCCAACGACTTGACGACTCAGAACCCTCGATGGCAAGAGGAATCCTGATGTCTTGAGTACATCCCAAAAAAAGGGCAGAGGTCACGGACGAAAAGATATCCCAGCTCAGACAGCTATTGGACGGACCAGTGGCAGAGACCCTAAAGGAGATGGCTCGACCCAAACGATTTATTCGTGGCCATAAGGGCAACCAGCTGGATCTGGACATGGTGATGAGCACCCTAGACGACAAGCGGAGCTTCCGAACTTCTGGACTCTTAGATAGTGGTTGCACCGGAAGCTGTATAGACAGGGACTTTGTCCGACGAAACAATATCCGAACAAGAAAGCTCCCCATCCCCATCCCTGTCTATAATGCTGATGGTACGGAAAACGCAGGAGGAGCTATCTCCGAATGTGTCGAACTCCACGTCAAGATCCGAGACCACATTGAGAGATTGGAATTCGGAGTAACCGAACTAGGGAAAACGGACGTCTTCATCGGGTTCGAATGGCTAAAACGGCATAACCCCTCTATTGATTGGAGGACTGGTACGATAGAGTTCAACCGGTGTCCCATAGAATGTACCCCACTTGTCGGATCAGACCCTGAATCAGAGGAAATCGAATACGAGGACCTCGAGGATGGGGAACACATTCTCGTGGTAGACATTCAACACGAGATCCGACTACGGGCATTCCAGACGACATCCGGAAGAATTGCTGAAAGGAAAGCCAAGGAGGAAAAAGCCAAGACATTTGAAGAACTGGTACCGTCACATTACCACGACTTCAAATTTGTGTTCTCGAAGCAGTCCTTCGATGAACTACCTCCAAGGCGACCCTGGGACCATGCAATTGAACTCATCCCTGGAGCAGAGACCATGGACTGCAAGATCTACCCGCTGAACCCTGAAGAGCAACAAGCACTTGATGCCTTCTTGGAAGAAAACCTGCAGTCAGGGAGGATCCGTCCGTCTAAATCCCCCATGGCCTCTCCGTTCTTCTTTGTGAAAAAGAAGGACGGCTCCCTCCGACCAGTCCAGGACTACAGAAGGCTTAACGACATCACTGTGAAGAATCGATACCCCCTGCCATTGATCCAAGAGTTAGTAGACAAACTCAGAAAGGCACGGTACTTCACCAAACTAGACGTCCGTTGGGGCTTCAACAATGTCCGTATCAAAGAGGGAGACGAGTGGAAAGCGGCGTTCCGAACCAACAGGGGACTGTATGAACCTCTGGTGATGTTCTTTGGGCTCACAAACTCTCCCGCAACGTTCCAAACCATGATGAACGCCATATTCCGAGAGGAAATCAACACCGGAAAAGTCATCATATACATGGATGACGTCCTTATCTTCACGGAAACATTGGAGGAACATCGGGAAATGGTCCGAAGGGTCCTGAGGAAGTTTGCCGAGCACAAACTTTACCTCAAACCGGAGAAGTGCGTTTTCGAAGCCAAAGAAGTGGAATATCTCGGCGTCATTGTCTCCCACAACCAAGTACGCATGGACCCAGCTAAAGTCGATGCTGTCAGAGACTGGCCCACTCCACGATCGAAACGCGAAGTTCAACAGTTCCTTGGGTTTGCCAACTTCTATCGACGGTTCATCAAAGGATATGGAGAGATTGCTAGGCCACTCACGGAACTAACCGGGAACAAGGAATGGAATTGGGGACAAGCGCAAGAAGCAGCCTTCCAAGCAGTTAAGGATCGAATCTGCTCTGCACCCGTCCTCGCTATTCCCAATGACACTGGGAAGTTCCGTGTTGAGGCCGATGCATCCGAATTCGCAACTGGGGCGGTCCTCTCCCAACAACAGCCTGATGGGAAGTGGAAACCGGTAGCTTTCATCTCCCATGCCCTGAACCCGACTGAGCGGAATTACGAGATTTACGACAAGGAGATGCTCGCCATCATGCGTGCACTCTCAGATTGGAGACAGTACCTCCTTGGAGCTAAACACGTCTTCGAGATCCACTCCGATCACAAGAATCTCGGGTATTTCCGAAAACCCCAGAAGTTGAATCGCCGCCAAGCTCGCTGGCTCACCGAGATGCAACAGTACCACTTCACCCTTCACCACAAGCCTGGAAAACAGATGACCAAGGCTGACCTCCTCTCACGACGAGCCGATCACGATCGAGGAGCCAACGATAACGAAGACGTGATCCTCTTGAAGGAAGAACTCTTCAGAAGGGTCGAAGTGGGCATCTCAGGACCAGATGCCAACTTTTTGGAACGGGTCAAGCGCTCTTGGAGAAGAAGGGACAAACCGGTGGCCAAGGCTCTACTGCAGAAGGACCCAGACTGGATCGAATCCGACGAACATCTCGTGACGTTCAAGGGAAGAGTGTACGTGCCAAAAGATAAGGGACTCCGAGAGGACATCATTAGATTCCATCATGACTCCCCAGTATCGGGACACCCTGGTCGATATCGTACCCAGGAACTGATCACTCGGAACTACTGGTGGCCCCGAATCCAAGCAGACATCCGAACCTATATCGATGGATGTGGCATGTGTCAACGGACTAAACCCCGTCGAACCGTCCCGGCTGCGCCACTACAGCCAAACGAGGTCCCCTCTCTCCCATGGGAGATAGTGTCGGTAGATCTAATTGGGCCCCTCCCAGAGTCAAAAGGATTCGATGCCATCATGGTAGTGGTCGACAGATTCTCAAAGAAGATAGAGGCAATTCCCACCAACGTGGAGCTCTCGTCGCTAGGTGCAGCGAAACACTTCCGGGACTACGTGTTCAAACACCACGGACTCCCCCGAAAAGTAATCAGCGACCGAGGCCCACAATTTGTCTCGAACTTCATGAAGGATCTGATGAAACTCCTCGGCATTGAAGGAAACCCCTCCACGGCATTCCACCCCCAGACTGATGGTCAGACAGAACGGATCAATCAGGAGATAGAGCAGTACTTACGGATCTTCATCAATCAAAGACAAGACGACTGGGCTGATTGGCTCCCTCTGGCCCAATTCTCCTACAACGACAAGATCCACCAGTCAACCGGGTACAGTCCGTTCTACCTGAATTACGGTCAACACCCATACAAGGGAGGCGAACCAAGAGGCCCAATACGGAATCAGGCTGCAGAGGACTTTGTTACCGAGATTAAAGACATCCGCAAGGAGGCCGAAGCAGCCTTAAAACAAGCTGCCGAGACTATGAAACATTACTATGATCGGAAACGAAAACCCTCCAGGCCCTACCGAGTGGGCGACATGGTGTACCTTGAGGCAACCAACATCAATACGCAGCGGCCAGCCAAGAAGCTCGACGATCGGAGATATGGACCCTTTAAGATCACCAAGAAGGTCGGAGCTTCTGCCTACGAACTCGCCATCCCTAAGACTTGGAAGGCCATACACCCGGTGTTTAACGAGTCACTCCTCACTCCATACCACGAACCCCATTTTCCCTCTCAGAAGAAACCCCCGCCTCCTCCTCCCGAGCTGGTGGACGGAGAAGTAGAATATGAAGTTGAATCCATCGACGACTCTAGACTCTACAGGGGAAAACTGCAGTACCTGGTGAACTGGAAGGGATACCCCAAGGAAGAGAGGACGTGGGAAGATGCCTCCAACCTGAAGAATTCTCCCGAACTCGTAGAAAAGTTTCATCGAGAGAATCCCTCCGCACCTCGGCGAATCACCAAGAAACTCCAATTCATACCCTACGAAAACTTCACCGAACCTTCCGGAAGAATCTTCGACTGGACTGCTGGGAAGTTTAAGGCCTCCTATTCCCCAAACCGTCGACCCAAAGGGACTGCCGAACCAATGCCGGAAAACCTCCCAAAGTGCCGAAAAGGGTGGTGCCCCAGATGCAATGACGTTCACGAGGACGTGAACCTTAAGGGGGGGGGGGGGGTAATGTCATGAATCAGACCTTTCTTTTCCTTTCTCGCCGAGACTTGTAGTTAGTAACATAGGATGTCACGTGACTCAGACACGTGATGAGTCATGGGACCGTACCCCGCCAGCTGAACAAAACACTGCGCACGCACAGACCATGGACCAAACAAGTACATACAACTCAAGTAGTATATATAGAGTAGACTTGTAAGCGTAGTTTCCTCAGTCTTTAGCTGGTCTATTCCTAGCTACAACACTCTAGTCTTCACTGAATCCTATCGTTTTTCGTCGAGTCTTTTCTAGTGCAGCTATTGATTGCTTGAACGACAGATCAAGTAGTTAGTTGCTGACAGCAACGACAAGTCCTTGTTGCCCGAAGTCGTAACAATTCGGATGTCCGGATCACTCATGTATTATGTATCCCCTACTAACATGTCCGGCTCAAGTGCTCACAGGTCTTTACCAATGGGTCTTCCTATGTATGCCTCGGTTGTCAAATTAGAGACACATCTGCTGCACGATATGACTCAAGTCTGGGCACTGGCGACGTTTTTTGTATGTAATATATAATATTTTAGTGATTTAATAAACTGCTTTTAAACTCAGTATTCTTCTAGCAATCTTGGGCGCTTTTTTGGGCATAGGTAATAGTAAGTCCTCCTCCATCTTTTCTGAAACAAAAATGAATCCCCAGACGCGCCTAGCGCTCTCGGACGTCGCGTCGGCGAACCAAACTATTTGAGGCCTACGGTCCACTATGAGTCACGTGACCTTCACCGTCATTTACCACACTGATCATGAGAGAGTCTAGGCTCGTGAGACATGACGAATCAGGAGACTTGGAACATATCATGGCGACTTAAGGATTCTGGTGAGTTAAGATCAGTTTGGCGACTTAAGGATTTTGGTGAGTTAAGATCAATTTGAGAAGATCGTAAAGAGAAGAGTACTTAAGAATTCATGTACCCATCTGGTATGTAAGGAGGAATCTGGGCACTTAGTAAGATTTTGGGCACTTAAGGGATATTTTGGCAACTTAAGATCAATTTGATTAATGTCCGACCGTGACCGTTATAGGGCCCTAGGGCCTATTGCCGCGCAAATTTCATGTACTTTTCGACAGACACTGTCGAGAGTATCTTTACTTCCTCAACCATTTGAACAGGTCCTTCTTTCTAAATCCCTTAAATCCCCGCGAACGACCTGCATACGGTACTAGGCGCTGGCCAGATGGACTCGATGCTCGTCGACGCCGTGCCTGTAAGGTCCCAGTAAAAAGGTTCCGCTGCCGTATGGACCGGGAGGTGTCTCTCTTTCCCTGTAGACGTCGGCTTTCTTTGTTGATGGACAGGGCGATGGAGGCTCGTGAATTATTTTCATGGTCAAAGCATCCTAACACTCATCTTCTTGTCAAAGCGCCAGAATACCCGAGACATAAATGGGACGCGATTGAGCTGAACGTTCCCTCCAACATCTTTGTTCTAGATATCTCTCCCAATACCAGACTCTCCGCTACCCCCATGACTTTCCAACAACAGTACTACAACACCTATCCAGTTACCAATGGCCCCAAGTTCTCCTCGGACAGCTCTCTCTTGGGAGCGCTCGGCTTCGTAACCCCAAACACGCAACATAACATCCGTCTGCCACAAGATATCTTCTGTCTTCAATGTCCCCCTCGACAAGCTCTTAGCCGACCCGACGACCGCATCCCACATGTTACGACGCTCTTCGGCGACGGGGTGCCCTTCAGGTTTCTCGACGGCAGACATGACTACGTTGTTCACCAGATTATCAAGGATCCAAATGGCCCCGCTTTCGATGAAGCTGAGAACGTACCAGACATCCTCCAATTTCACATCCGCTGGCCCGGATACGAGCCCCAAACCTACGAGCTATTTGCCAGAGACAGCCCCAATGGACCATCAGTGACCAGGCTTGAGTTCATGAAGCGAGTTGTCAAGTTGTTCAAGAAGTTTTTCTCTACCGCTCAAGAAGAAGACAAAATCTGTACAGAGCCAGAATGGAGGATCGGAGATGATGGTATCAAGTTTGAGGATCTAAAGCTAGGGAAGATCATGAACGTGTTCGCGAGGGAGCATTGGCAAGCAGACATCATCGTCGATAAGAGTCAACGGTGACCTTATTACAGGTCACTAAGTTAATGTATTCTTAGGTACTTTGTGTAGTACACGAGGTATATGAAATGCCAATACAAAGCGCTTCATGATGAAAATGAGTTATTGCACTCCGTGTGCAGCAAAGACTATATCCGACGACTCAAGCAGGTTGGAGGACTCAACACCACCCCTTGGCTATGCTACCTCACAAGCATCGTTCCACTGAGAAACTCAACTTCAGTGCCACGTAACTTCAGTGCCACGTAAATCAGAAGGATGTACACTCGCCTTCCCAGTTCCTTGTAGTCTGTGCAAGCTATTACATACACGCACAATCGTAGAATCCTCCCTGTGCTTGACTCTCAACTGTAATTGTTATATTCAATTAGCCGAGGCCTTTCTGACATTCTGCGCTTACAACAGATGAGAAAATGGTGCTTCAAGGTGCCTCGGTGAACGAAAGGTCTGCAAGCGCCCATAGACCGCCGACCGTGGGATAGTTGAAATGCCGACGGTCTGCCGGGCGGTCGCCAATAGAAGGGCTTCTTATTGTTCGTCGGGGTCAGCACAATCTTCTTTCTCAAAAGTTCCATGAGCCCATAACGTACGGTTTCCCTTACCCACTTCCACCACTCTTAGCTGGTCACACCTCTCCTTACGAGATTTTCGAGTCGAACTCGACATCCGAATTACATTCCTTCAGAATCCTACCTGTCCTTTCTGCAAATCATTGGGTTGCTTCAAAACCGACGACCACGACGACGACGATGGCGCACGAGAAGCTTCAACAACGACGTCTCCACCAACAGCACCGTAGGCAGGTCATGGCCTATGGTGGCGACGAGGTCGATTCTCCTGGCGCTGGCAGCGGTGATGACCCTCGGTTCCTTACAGGCCCTGTTACGATCGTGGTCACTAGAACGATCTCGAGGCCTTTGGAGGCTATCACCAGTGTCCCCGTTCAAGCCCCGACGCTGCTCCCAACCACCTCCATCAATCGATATCCCTATATTAGTTCAAGCTCTAGCGAGACGCAGCTGTCCAGCCCAACAGTCGGACCTGCGCCGGCAGAGCCCACCGACGCACCAGCGTCAGCCCCCAGCATTGCCAACGATGGCGCTGGTGGTTCTGACAACCAATCTACCCAAGTCCCTGAACCTGTTTCTGGCAGCACCAGACCACCCAGCTCCCTCCCTTCCGGGGCAGTGATTGGCATCGTCATTGCTGGAATCACTCTCCTCATCGCCCTCATCGTTTACTTCGTCCGCCGTCGATACGTCCAGCGACGAATTAGGTTACGCAAGGACTGGGCCCAGTCCAAATCTCTCAGGCCCGGCCCAGTGACCACACCTGCCTTTGCGACTCCCATCGCGGACACGTATGCTTCTCAGCGACGACAAGTTGCTCCCTTCGACGATAGAGAACCTGAACAGATGCAAGCGCGAAACCCCCTTGCGGCATCGCTGCCTCCCTTGGTTATACCCCCACCGCCCACCTCTTACGGGATGGAGTACACTGCGCTCTCCCCCAGCGCTCGTCCAATTCCTTACGCCACCTCGGCCCCACCCAAGTCAACGAGTCCCACCAAGAAGTTGCTAACTCCAGTCTACGGCCCTCCTTCGGCAGTCCTGGAAACTCCGGTCGTTGCCACCGTCGTCTCGACGTTCATCACCACGCTTCCTGACGAACTGCAAATCACTGTCGGAGAATCGATCCACATTCTCTCCGAGTTTGATGACGGATGGGCGATGTGCACAAACGCGAAGGGGGAGCAGGGCATGGTGCCTTTGGAGTGCTTGGATAATGGAGGCTTGGTTAACCCCGAAAATGTCACTCGGACTTTGGGAGGGAATTTGAAGAGGATCAGCAGCCTTCAGCCTCAGCTTATGGTCGGGAGAAGGTTTTAGGACGGTACGGCGAATTTGCTTGGATCAGCTGGGAACATATACCCTCGCTCTCGGACCGTCACGATGTTTCGATTTCCTGTGATGCTCTGCACGAACTTCTATGATTATCTTGATGCTTTTGTACGTCTTTGAGCTGTATCACTTTTCGACTGCACTTGTTTCTGTATTCTCTATTGGGCTTTTGGCTACTGTACATGTACTGGATTTTTATTGTTGGGATTCGAAGTGCGAGAAGGTGAGAAAAATGAAGAGATTCGCATTCAATGAGCGATATCTAGTTTGAGACCCTTGATCCTGTCCACGAGAGCGAATTCCTGCGGACAATTCCTCCAACCATCATTGGCGTACTTCACATCCACCACCTTCAACTTTGGCTCCAGCTTCTCTCCAGGCTTGAGGACATCCCGCAACTTACTCGTTCGGGATTTGATCATGTTCGCCAGAACACCATTCGTGGCGCGGCAGTCCGTAATGACCAACCGTTCCAGCTCTGGTAAAAGCTTCCTTTCCTTGGTGAAGGTGAGGTGCTCCAACGTCGAAAGGCCTACTGGAGCACGAATCTCCAGGTCTCTGAGCTGAGAAAACATGGGGAGGGACCACGACGCCCCGGTGACTTGGTGCTCGAACCCACCGGGAAAGCGGAAAGATTTCAATTTGCAGTTAGAATGCTTCCCGAATATTTGGAGGATCGTCCAGAATTGGCCTAGGTGTTGCTCGTTACGCTCCACCACGTCGAGATATAGATTCTCCAAGTTGGGGGCAACGATGTCAGGGAGATATTGGGGGAGTCCTGCGGTTACCCGGATGGAGAGGGTTTTCAGAGTATTAATCCTGATCTGGAAAGGCATACGAGGGTGCGCTGTGTATGGGAACACGCAGCAGTAGATGTCGTCCACCGCGAGCTCTTCCAGGGCAGCGTGGCTCGAGCCAAGGTAACTGTAAATCTCGTAGCACTTGAATCCGTGGAGCCGAAGGACCTTCAGGTTGACATCGGGGATTCGAACTGGCTGTGGGACAGGAAAGTACCCGTTGAACTCTACACCCCGAATCTTGCTGTTAGAGCCAAGGGCATCGAGGAACTCGCCAACAGATTTGGAAGTCCAGCCGGGAAGACGAAGGGTGATGAATTCGAGCTCTGGGGTTTTGGCATTTTGCCAAGGGATGGACTCGAGCTGGGTGGGCCCGCCCCCGAGCTGCAAGTTGACTCGCTGCCATCGTTCGGATTCTTTGAACGCCTGCTCGACAATAGATTTCTGGAAGTCCTTCCACTCCCCGTCCATCAAGTTGAGGATCAACGTAATTGGCATCTTCCCCGACCGCTTTAGCCAAAGCTCAAAGAGCTCGAGCATACCAGGGCGTTTTGCACTGGGGATGCAGATGGCGGTCCAGAGCTGGGGTGTATCTTCGGTTAGCGCTCTCCATCGAGAGCATACCCTCCCGAGTCGAAAGGGTGTGTTGGAGTTAATGATATCGTATTGCGCCACCTTTGGGGCGATTTCGTATCCCGGGAATGGGAATGAGCCCCGTCCGTACTTGCTCTGGACGTACTCGTTGAATATCACCCTCAGGACGTCGTCCGGAATGACATCCATGATCCTGTCCGTTTTGGTCATCGATCTATCGGCTACAGTTCCAGATTCTGGGATCGCAGGGGATGTCAGTCAGGATATAATCTTCTGTGGCGAATATGTAAACTCACCGCCCATGATGGTGGGTGTATCAATGGAAGATGGACAATGGCAGTATGGAGGTTATTTATACAGCTTTCACTTCAATAGGGGTGTACTTGCCTTTTCGGATGCGTATTTGTTCCTCGCGTGACGCGTGACGGTGCACCCAAAGTGATGGGCCGGCGCTGATTGGGAGAACCTCGCTGCTTGTCTTCGAACTACGACGACGCTATTCTTCGAACTCGAAATCAGGCAGCGTAGCATCTCTTACAGCCTCAATACTGGAGAATTACGCAGGAGTATGCCTCGTAAAGGCAAATCCAAGGCCGAAAAGCCTGTCGAGGAACCTGTCTTGTTCGAAGTCGGTGAGTACCGATCAGGGGCGGGGAAATCCCAATTACCCCACAGCTGAACGAGGGGTACGTTTTGTCAGAGGTAATACTAGCGGCGAGAGTGGCGTACGTACCCAGAAGCAAAAAGAAAAGAACTCGGGGTACCGAAAACTGCTGGGTATGCTGATCACTTTGCCTGGTCCCTGAGGAAATGACGTTTGAAGCGGCACTACTAGGAATATAAAGTCAAGGTTGGTCCTCACTATGCATACCTGATAGGACAGGGATGACTACCTATTTATTATAGTGGTGGAACTATCCCGACGAAGAGTGCACGTACGCGATTGCACTCGCGTTTTTATTCTTGCACTGACAGTTCTTGCATTCTTCCCGCTAGTTGGGAACCTCCCGAAAGCTTTGTCCAATGCAAAGAAGTCTTGCAAAAGTTCTGGCTCGCGGTCTCACAATTCGACAACAGCGACACCGATTACTATGAAGGACAAGAAATTCATGCCCCGCCCTCATGGATCGGTGTGTATTAACTTCATATCCCTTTGTCCCTTTCATTAGATGCCACTGAACTGCCTTGGATAGAACAAGAAAAAGAGCTGTACGCCAGATCTAAGGTGGACGAGAACCTTTGTGATTCAGATCCAGATGACGATGTCCCACTTTCGACAAGTACGGACTCTGACGATGACGACGATTTGCCACTCGCAGTAAGTGGTTTAAAAGAGTCGTATGGCCACCCGACGCCTTTCTGACTATCTCAACCCAAAGCCACCACCTAGTTCGAGCCAAAGCCGCAGGAGAAGACCTCAAAATCAAGAAGAACACGAAGAAATGTCAGAATCGGACTCTGCAGACGGCCCAGTCAAGAAGCGGCCGAAATTGCAGAACGGAAGGGGCTTCATACTGAAGATAAAGGACACTAACACCACGCGCTCTCGTCGCCCCGAAGCTTCTCCTCGTAGAGGCAAGGTAACGATCCAATTTGGGAGTGTTCCAGTGTGCCTTCACTTACATCGAATGCCACACTTTAGACAAGGGCCCTTTCCAGCTCTGAACACGAATCCGAGCCATACACATCGTCCTCCGACTTGTATCCCCCACCTATCTCTACCAAGAAACAACTGGTTCAGCACGCGCTCGCTGTCGTGGCTCCTAGCGCGCAGGTTCCTACTAATGCGCAGCCAGTTGAGAAGACTGATAAAAAGACATTACCCCGCATCCCCAAGCTCCTTCGACCAAGCGACGCAGATGCGAGGAGCCTCCGTACACCAATAGGGCCTACACCGAGGCCTCCAGAGGAACAGCGAGACAGATTCTTTGGACGAGAGATGGTTCAGTCGGTGCGAGGTGGCTCACCACTCGGAAGTTCACGAAACGCGTCAAAGAAAGCGGCTTCACCACCGCCACCTAACCGGCTTTTGGAGGCGGCTGATGAATTTTTAAGGGATGTGGCACCTCCCCAGTAAGTCGTGCTTGCGCTTAATCCCTGGTCTTTAACTGTACTTTCTTTCTGGGAATAGATTCTTTGCGCCGCTGGATGTGAACGTACAGCAACCGTCCTTGGATTTGTCTCTGCGACTGACCAAGAACTTGAAGGCACTGGCTCCTCCGCCAGTTTCATCATCTAGCGGATTGAAATGGACAGGGCCTCTGACAGTTCAAATTGCGAATTCGGCAGACAAAATAGACTTCAAGGTCATTATTGGTCAAGAAGTTGAAATCCGCCCTACTAGGTTCAACTTTTCGATGGTGCTGCCCAAGCAGCTGGAGGTTGGATCCTTGCTCGATGCCGAAGACTTGAAGACTATTTTCAAAGCGTGTCAACGACCGGCGTACTGGGCTCAAGTCACGCGTGATCCTGTTGACGAGAATGAAACCGCTTGGAAGAACTTGGGAGCGTTGATGACTCGGCGGAGACAGGTACTATAATTTCATTCTGGTACAGGTGGCCAACCTAATTAACGTTGTGGCCCAGGTTGCGATGATTCCTCTCTATATGGATGGTAACCATGTCGCCCATCTGCTTCTCTACCCCTCACGCGTGCAACTATTGCTCGACATTCCTCTGACCAAAGGCGATGGCAGTCTCATGGCCGTGATCCTTCCATGGTCGCTCAATCCACAGCAGATATCTGGTACCGACACCTGGACCTCTGATACCCCGACCCGATCGATTCGAAATTGGGGCCCCTTTGCCAATGCCCAGTTGCAGTTCGACAAAATCAGGGACCTCTTATCGAGTCCGGTGGTCAAGCACGATGACGCTCCCGTACGCACTGTGGAATATGGGCCGGCCCATTGGAAAACGCTCGTGAAGCTACGCCCTACCTATCAGCTGGCTCTCCGTGTTCTGGGGTTCCCCGAGGGTATATACCGACACCTTCAGCGCGTTCAGCGATATTGGGGCATCTACAAGGGCGGCGCTGCAGGCCTCAGCGGCCATCCCGGTTCTCTGGCAACATTGACATCGACAAAAGGGACCTCACCCAGAGCTGAACTGGAGTCCCAGTTGCTAGCGTCAATCTTGAATCGCGTCAGACTCGAGTGCGATGTGTCCGAGATGCCTGAATACCAGCATCTCATCAAGAGCGAGATGGTGAAGAAGGCGGAGGTGGAACGCCCTGGAATAAGACCTGTCTCTGGTGGCAACAAACCGGGGATTGTTTTCATCCACCTTGAAGCGCTTGGGGATCTGGATCAGCTCTCGGATTTCGTCGAGCTTGTCAAGGCGACGAAGGACAGCGTGGAGTTTTATTCATTTGGGACGCACCAATCGTACTCGTCCAGCTTTTGGGGTGTCCGGCAGATCTTTCCTATAGGTGAGTAGCTCGTCTCGAGGCTTCTCTACCGAACGGTACTAACATTGTGCTCGTGCTAGGCGGGGTTATGACTCTTGCGCCTTCATCACTGATTACGGCCGGAACTCTTGGGAAGCTGCGGGCTGTCATCGAGCATCCCTTCTGGACGGCATACATTGTGCCGTCGGTTGTAGGAATGTTGGCGACTTTGGCTGGTGTTCGTGACGTCGAAAAGGCCAAGTAAGTTTCGGTACCTCACAAAGCTTGTAACTTGTGGATCTGACCTCGTTAATACAGATCCAAATCCTCACTTCTGGCCTTCCTCCTCGCCGAAATCTCTGAAGGTGGAATCGCTCTTCTCAACGCGCCCCCAGAGCGCGGCAAGAACTGGCCTGGAGTGAGCAAGAAGACCGGCCAGTGGATGAAGGAGTATATGTGGGCTGGTGCCCCCTCTCCCCAGCAGGCTCTTCGATGGGGTATCGATGCCTTCGAGTCAAAGTACGCTGGCGCACCTAGGGCCGAGTGGCATGCTTTACTAGAGCAGGAGGTCGTCGCGGATCTGAAGGCGATGCAAAGGAATCCTGCGATGATCGAGGATTATAGGCGGTTCGTGGTTTTGACGGGGGAGCAGAGGCGTCAAGAGGGATCGGTGAGTGTTTCTTTTTGGTGTTTCGTTTTCTGGATGGATGAATCTGATAAAGGACTTGTGTGTAGGTTGAGTGGTTGACCCCAGATGCGCTCGAGCTTGAGCTTTGAGGTTGCAGTGGGGGAGGGGCGCTGTGATTTGGACTTTTTGGTATCGTCTTGGACCGTGTATATTATGACTGCTTTCCTTGCTCTTCTCCGGTTTTGTTGTTCGCTTTTTCTTGTGCATTGCTATTGGACTGTCCGGTTTTGCACATTTGTTAATCTGTATCGATATAACTCGTTCACGTTAGCTAGTTGCTCGTCTTGTTGCTCGCTCTATACCAGTTGTACATTTATCGGCGGTCTTGGGACCGTCTCATAGCATGTAACATTAGTTTGTATTTCAGGAATGAGCGCACTGTACATTTTATGTTAATCCAATAGTCGTGCGCCGTACTTTCCTTTCGTCTCGTAAAGCAGCCTCGATGCGTTATCGACTTGCGGGAGGGCTTCAGCATGAGAAGGATTCTGGGTTCAATATCGTCAATGTATGAGGGCACCGCGCGACCAAAGGCTTGAATTGTCGTGCTTCGAACTCGAGATTAGTTACCCAGAGTTGTCAAGCAGCGTTCTGAGCACCATTGAGCTGCAGAAAGTTGCGCGACCACGGAGAACAGTCGGGGGTTGTCAGAAAATGCCGAGAAAAAGGAGTGAAATTCCAGGAAAAAATTGTATACACTTTTTCACGTCTCTGGCAAAGTCGGTCGAGTCCTAGAGAGTTTTGAAATGGCAGAGGCAAGAGGCAGGTCGCTTGAGGAGCACTTGTGCGGGGCGCCTTGGGAAATTTGGATTCGGGGGCAGCCGAGGGGTTTGCACTGTCAGCCACCAGCTTCAGCCAAGTCAAGTCTCCCAATTCACTCCCAGCCACATATCTTAGGCTACACCGCTTTGCTATACACTTCCACGGCTTCAAGAGATGTTCAGCGACTTCGAGAACGACGAGCACAAGGCTGGTGCTGGGCGAAAGGGAGGGTATGGGTTAATGGGTGGTCTTACCTAAGGCTCTGACTGAAGGTTTCACTTGAAGATTTCACTTGAAGGTTTCACTTGAAGGTTTCAACTGAAGGCTTCACCTATGCCAAACTAGGATCTTCGGGGCTTGGTCCATTGCTCGTGGAACATCGAGGGTCGGGCTGATATTCCAACTCAATGGTTTACAATGACTGATAGAAGCTCTCTGATTCTGCAGGTTCGCAGAATAGTAGTCGGTGTCAACGTTCGCGACGTCGCACCGTGAGGCGCTAAGCCAGACGGCCTCCCTGCTTCGGAGGTCAGCCTCACCTACTGAGAGGTCTCGCAAGAATGAAGATAGCGCTTGCGTCTGGCGGTGGGAAGAGGAGCGAGCCGTGCTCATGCACAGGCTTTCCATGGTTCTTGAGTCCTAGCGAGGCTGGTCGACTGCGTTGGAAAGCTCGACGTGCAGGTGAGTTTGCCATCGTTGCATCCTTTCCAGTCATGCATTGATATCCTTTTCGTCGTCGCAGCAAAGGGTTAGTTGTCCCTTTGCGCCCGCCGCGGGGCGGCATTCCCGAGTCATTCGCGGAGCAAGCGCAGTCACCAGACGAAGATCACACAGCATCGTTGTCGACGTTTTTCATATTGTCGCAGACCGCACTTGAAGACGTCGAAAGCAAGGAATTTTCGAAATCCCGCCAAATCGCCAGTACCCTTGCTTCCGTTCTTGAGGTCTGCTCGCATTCCCGCCTCGTGACGGCGTCTTCCTGCATTTCATCGGGGCTCTTGGGGACAACGCTGCATTCAGTCACACAGTCCATGCGTACCGCTATCCATTCAGTTCAGTCATGGTGGTATGAGAGAAAGGATGGGGAAAGGTGGAAACTCACTTTCATGTTGGGCGGTGTCACGTGATGCCCGCCCGTCGCTCCCGCCCTTGCCCCGCCCAATCCCGACTCTGAGTGACTCGGTCGTCCCCACGGGTCTGGCTTTGGTGGAGGAGGGGAAGATTCAAGATTCAAAACAATACACTTTGTTTCGGTGCCTCGAGTCAGGAAGACCCTACCAGAAGAGCGCAGAAGATCGAAGGTCGAGCTGATTCCAGCCTCGAAAACCAAGGTCCCCCAATCAAGCGTCATTAGCCCACAGCCCACTCGCAACTCTTGCCAACACCAGGGTCCTCCAATGAATCGGGAATGAACGATGCAGCCAGCACGAGCTCCAACATCGACTTCGAACCCTGCGTCCGGTACAAGCAGACCCTGAAGGCCATGCTCACCCGCCACCCTCAAAGCGAATGCCTTGTATAACCCCGGATGGTTTCTACGTTTCCCGCAGTGTCGTACAACTGGAAAAGAGATGACAGGCCGGCGGCACAACTGCAGCATGTCGTGAAGCAGCATGGAAGTCACCGAATTCCCAGCCCAAGCTTCGCAATGTTCCATGGCCTTGTCGGGGAAGAGCGCCCTCGCCCAGAGTTACAGGCCCGCGACACCAGCTGTCTCGCTGCTCTGTTCCATCCTGAAGTGCCTCAAGGTCGTCAAATCGCACATGAGGACGAACGCCGCTCACCTTCCCAGCTCCGCCCAACATGTTTTCAGCCAGTGTCAACATGCCCCCGCCCCTCCTTCCTTCGCCTACACGGTAACAGCAATGCGTACATGGCCACCTTCGACTGTGAAGACGCGACAATCGGATATTTTCCAGGTAGTCTGGTGCAAGATTGAATGATTGAGGTGGATGGGACTACCGAGAGAGGTATCGTATCGCGCGTGTCATTTCATTAACAAAATACTTCCCATCCCTCAATACCAGCGAGCTCTGAGCGCCAGTATCTGGAAGCGAGTATCGTATCGGAAAACGACCTCAAATAAACCGGTTTATTCATAATTCACCTGACCGCCCACCTCTTCCCTGCAGTCTGTGCTCTCACTCTGACCGCGCCGTCGACGCGGTTGATAGTATGGACCAAGAAGTCAGCAGCCATCGTCTGTTTGCCCCTCGACGAACAAATCTAGATGTTTTGCAGTTACTGTGAAGCCCTGGTATCGGTTCGCAATCCCTGTTGCCTGACAGCTGACCGGGTCCTCCTTGGGACGTCCCTCCATAGGCAACGCCCTTTTTGGTTATGGTGAATATTTGTGACTGGTTTAAGCTTCGTTGGATAGTGTGTCGTATTCGCCCACGGTTCGGCTTGCACCGAGACCGAATTGAGTCGCCTTAAATTTCGGCCCCCCACCCCCCCACCCCCTCCGCCTCTTCCCCTCTCTCTTCACTTCCGTTCCTTTTTTCTTCTGTCCTCATACTGCCTTTATTTCCTTCACCATTTACCCATCATCTTAACCACATCTTATTTCGTCTTCATTCATGCCGCTTCCTCCCCTTGAGGCCCAATGGCCATCGTTCACCACCACTTTGACCTCAATAGACGCGAAGTTGCGAGGTATCTTCATCGAGCTCCCGAACCCACCACCGCGAAAGAGACTACTTCTGCCTGTAAGTTCATCTCTACTTAGTACTTCCTTAGCGCTCGCAGTAACTGACCATGTTGACATTTCCACAGAGTATCGAAGATGACCCTGGTCACCTCGGCTTTGGCGAGCACGAACAAGGGATGGAGTGCCCAGAATGTGTCAAGAACTATCTCAAGGGGAGGTTGAAGGCCTTGCCCAAGGAGGCTTTAAAGGTGAGGCCTCCTCATCGTCGGTGTAGTCTCTGTGTGCTGTGTTCTTACTGGCTTTTTAGGCCGTGATTAGGTTCTTCAGATTTTCGCCGATGAAGAAAAGCGATGCTTGAAGCCTGATTTTTTTAAAAAAACATCCTCGACTACGACGTTGACGCTCGCCGTCCTCGACTTTTCCGCTGGTCATCGCCAATGACATATGGCTGCACATGCTACACTCTCCGACGACACCTCGAAAATATGCCACGCCTTGAAAAAAACTGCTATTCCATATCGTTCAGATGGTTCTCTCGTTCATCCTTCACTGTACATATTTGTTATCTGTCTATCCTCTCGCCCTCCTAATTGTACGCGTATCCTTGATTGATTTTGTTTTCACTGTATATACCTTTTGCTTCTTTGTACATACTTTTGGTTCGTCTACGTTTTTGACGCGTTCGACATCCTTTATTTACCACACCTACTAGAGCGGCTGTGTCGCCTACATCCTATAGCTTCTTGATTTACCAGCCGCTGTGATGGTTTTTGACGAAATCCTTGTACACTAGCTTCTATCGGCAACTTCGTGTATATAAATTTGACTTGTTTGCATTTCAGAATTTCAAGACTAGAACAGTGGTCGCTTTCAGTTGCAAGCTAGCTACCTAAAGTCCGTTAGGTGATGATAAAGTAAAAGTGCACTAGGAAGGCCAGTGCGATTCTAACTAATAACTAATAGGGATAGAGTGGCAGGTAATGTGTTTCGCCAATGCACACAAGGGAGCTTGGTTGAAAGAAAGACAGTGGATAGTGGTTGCAAGTGCGCTAGTGTCCCGGACATCTGCTTTCAAGAAGAGAGTATGAAAGAATAGCTAGAAAATGCTGTTGAACGAGCGGGGATTCAAGAAGCTCTGAACTCGTCGAAATCGGGGCATACCGGTGGTGAAAGAGAAGGTCGAAGTCGTAACGAGGCATGGTGGAAGGTCGTCAAGAATGCGAGAGAGGGGAGAGGGAGTCCAGACTCCCGGGGTACTCACCGCCTAGGTTGATGTTTCACACTCGCTAGTGAGGCATTCGACCTTTTATGCGACGGAGAACCAACAACCGACACGGGTACAGGGACGATCCTCCTCCGCTCTTGCAAACAGACTGCGGGAACTACGCCCCTCGGCGAGTCGATCCTGCCGACTTGCTGCACCAAACACCACCCGTCCCTATACTCCTCAATCACACGCACAGTATCCCCAACCTGTAATAGCAATTCATCATCCAAAGTGGGAACAAACCGCGTGATGGCGGTCATCAACCGGGGAAGGCTGGGGTGGTGCTGGCTCCCTGCGCTCCCGGGACGCTGCAGCTCGCTTTCGTAGCGATGTCCGTAATTGAGCGTTGTGGATGAGGGAGGCAGAGGTGGCGTCGAGGGTTTACGGCTGTGCTGACGTCGTTGCGTTTGGGTTTGGCTGTTCAAGTTGCTGCTGCTGCCAATGCCAGGGGGCGGCGCAGCTGTGCCCCCTGCTACGGGTGACGCCTGTTGTTGGTGATCCGCAGTGCTAGACAAGCTGTTTCGGGAATATAGAGAGCCGTCTGACGAAATTGCTGACAAGGATAAACGCAGTTGGTCGACCTTGAGATATCTATCTCCGCCACTGTTTGATGCCTGTGGTTGGCTAGACAGAGTTGATTGAGTCTGTTGCCTTAGAGTTTGAGGGAATGCGACTGGTGGAGGGCGTTGAGGTGGCGTAACTTCGGATTGTCGAGATGAGGGAGTGGCTGTCATTGGGGAGGGCGTTGCAGGCGTCCATGGTTCGGCCGGTCCATTGACAATGTGGAGAGGAGCAGAGATACACTTTGTCCGAACGGAGTCGGGTAGATGCTGAACCTTATACGACCTCTTCCCCTCAGCCCTCGGCGGAGAATGAGAGGGTTTCTTCTTCAGATAATGCAGCCCAGATTTCGGTCTTTCGTTGAACCACGTACTGACAGGACTCTTAGGGCCTTTGGGGGTGGTCGGCGACTGGGGCATCTTTCCGGTGACCTTGAAGGTTAGGGTGGATCTCTTTCGGGACGGCGGATCGTCTGACTCGAAGAAGCTACCGTGGATTTCCATCTTTTGCATGCTGTCGTTGGAGTTTGAGCTCGAAATACCGCGGCCGACACCGTACTTTTGAACGGAATTGTGTAGGCTGGCGCTGAACCGCCGTAACTGCCTCAATCGCACTCTCCATCTCCACAGCAGAATTGCTATTAAATGACAGCGTTAGAATCACTTCACTCGTGTGACAGTCGTCACGTACTGAGGCCAATCAGGATGAGTCCAACAACAACGATGCCTGCTATGGCCGGCACAGGGAGTACGAGACGAGAGGCTGATTTGGTGGGAACAGGGGAATCACTCGCCGGCGGAGTCGAACTCTCAGCGACAGGGGACGGAACACCCTCGTCCTGCCTCCTGATCCGTACGAGCCGCCCATGAAAGTCCATAGCTCCTCCAATGTGCACGAAAGTCGGAACCGCAGAATAACGAAAAAAGGAGGGAAGAGAAAACAAGTGCAGGGAAACAGGCACCCAAAGGTGAAGAAGAACCTGGGGGAAAAGGAAGCTCCTCGAAATAACGAACCTCGCGGGAGCGCTGTGATATATTGCCCAGGGCAACTTGAGGGAAAAGAGCATCATCAGATTGATCATCCTTCATACAGCTGTCACTGTGCTCGAGACGGCATTGCGGGTCGTCACCTCGCCGCCACAAGAACAACATCCAAGTATCGCAATTATACCGCAAGGACCCCTCAATCAACGGTCGAGTTAAGCCTGCCAGTTCAAGCAGAGAGACTGAAATACACGTATGGAAAAAGTGCCGGGTGAGAAAGATTTGAACGTGAGATCCTAAAAGAAGTATGATTCAGATCATATCTATGAGGTGGTTGGATACAGCTCTGTGCAAAGACCTGGCGCCCTCTTCTGGGATGTACTGGCTCAGAGAAATCGAAATGAGGCTCTCAATTTCGTCAGGCGTAAGTGCCAGTGCATCCTCGCCACCCAGTTGAAAGATTGCCTCTGCCGACATCGCCCGTTTCTCCTCCAATGTGAATGGTACGAAGGGAAGCACCGAAGTGATTCTTGACAACACCGAAGCCTGTCAGAAGCGACTGTCAGTGATCACGTTGAATGCAAACATTACAGATAGATACTTACCCCAAGCCGCTCAGACACCTGCGGCCGTAAAAGGGCTACTAGGTCGAGGAACTCTTGGCGTGTTAACACTTCCTCCGCGTACTCGCGAGCATTCCAGTGGTCAAAGATGAGGTCTTGACCGATGTTGGACGTGCAGAGCCAGATGACATTTCGCACATCAATATGGCGACTCCTGGCCTCGAGCGAGCACCGGCCGTGTTCCCAAGGCATAAGCAATGACCAGAGTACCTTGTCATTGGCGACCTTTTCAATTTCCTGTCAATTTCGGTCAAGTCAGCTTTAACGGCGGCGAGCTATACCGAGTGGAGAAATACTCACGTCCAGTACGACGACGCACCGCTTTCCCTCGTTGTTGACCAGGAACTCGGCAAGCGTGCAATTGGTTGGCTCCTAATAATCAATTTAGTAGCCGAATAGTGTGATTAACGCGGTGCCTACCTCGACAGGGCTGATTGAGTAGGACTCCCATAGGTCGTCCTGCGTCCTTAGGGTGACCATATTGACCGTATGCGTCGGTACATCAAGCAAGGAACCAACTGTAAACTTGATGTCAGCGGGTTCGGAAAAACCTGAATCTAAATCGAAGACATACATTTACGTGCGAGCAAGCTTTTGCCATGCCCACTGGGACCTGGGTGCAAGGGAACGCGTTAAGATTTAAATTGGGCGGGTGAAGTGCGTGCTAACTCACCAGAAAACATAACGACCAGAGGTGAGACCGTGATCTGTCTCGAATGGATGCTCAAGAGCTTGAACAGTTCTTCCAGGGCACGGTCTTGGCCAATGAGATCATATTGAACTCGTGTTAAGGGGCGGAAGAAGGAACGGTGAATGAGCCTTGATGTGCGTTTGGTTTGAGGGGCCTTGGCTCGTTCGACGTAGTACCTACGCAGATGCAAATCGATTTGGTCAGCTCTGAACTGAATGTAGCTACCTGAAAAGTACACACCTGGTCGCAGGATCCATTCCTTCCATCAAGGTCTTCGCAGCCTGATGAGATGGTGCCTCGTTTGACTGGTCTTCTCCCGCCTTTGCCCCTGATGGAGCTTTCTCCACAACATCTTCTTTCAGTGTCGAAGGATCAGCACCGAAGGCGAGAAGAGTCTTCACGATATTAAGCTTGTTCGCAAGCTGGTCATTTGACAAGGCAAACTCGAGTGCGGACTGAGGGCCGACCAGGTCGTTGGGGTTCGCATCGCCGTTCTCGAGCACTTGACGAACTTGGTCCACATCGTCGCTGGCGATGGCAAACATCAGCGTGGGTTTTGGTGTAGCAACCGCATGCAGCGAAGGGTGAAGAATGGATTCTGGGCGGCTGACAGAGGCTGATCGGGGAGTTGGAGTAGGGAGGATGGGCCTACGGATAGGTTCATTTCGGACATCCTGCCTTTCGGTATCGTCGAGGTCTTCTTCCTGCTCCAGTTCATAAATAGGTTCTGAGAGCCTGCTCGATGATCTATAGTCGTAATGCTGGGATGCGGGGTGATGTGACGGCCAGTTTGAGGGAGCGTTGACGGGAGCAGAAACAGGTGAACCAAAGGTAGCGAGGTGGTTTAGGTCTTCGGTTAGTAGAGATGGTGAGCGTGCAGTGTCGATTATAGAGTTGGTAGTAGTGTGGTATGGTGCAGAGCGAGGTGTCGAAAGCTAGGGTTGGAGGTACATATGAGTCAATCGCGACGGCAACAATCAAATGGCAAGGGGCATACCGAAGTGTTGTTTAATAAAGAATTGCGTGATGATACAGGTACAGCTAAAGCAGAATCTTGAACGTCTAGGTTGCCAGGCGATGTCAATTCTAAACTCCCGACGTCGTACAATTGTCGATACGTACTGGAATGTGAAGAACTATTAACCGAGAATGAAGTGATGCTTGATGGTGCTGTTGAAGAATATGAACGTGAATGTGAAGCTGAATGAGACTGCAAGAGAACAGACTGAAAACATGTCAGCGAGACCTAAACGGGGTCGGAGGCGCAATCAACTCACAAGCCTGAGAGGACGAAGGGCCGGCCCAGTGGAACTAGAAGCTGATGGAGGAGGTGTACTGGAAGCCTGCTGCTCTTGCTCGCCGGGACCATTGAGGCTGGCAGTGGACAGCTGGGATAACTGGGATACACTGCGATTTTTGTTGGATAACATAGATGAACGAGACGAAGGGCGGCTCTGGAGGTTGAAAGCCTTTAATCAATGATCTAAGGATAACCATAGATGGTACTCACTGCGCGGAAACCAAATGGAATCTTCTTCGAGACGACGGAGGAATGCGAGTTGCTTTGCTGGCTTGGCGGGCGGTCATGGATGCTCTGATAGTGCTCGGACGAGGGGGATTGCCCTCCTCTAGAGAAAGATCCAAGACCAAGAGACGTGGGAGGTGACGAGGGAACAGCAGGTGATTGAACTGGAGGTGTTCCATACCGAGGCAGTCTTTCTGGTGGTGGAGTGAAGACGCGTTCCCGCAGACAACTTGATGGTGTGGATGGGTCAGAAAGCGGAGGAAGGGGTTGGGGTGAAGGCGCTGCCTCGGCGGTGTACACATCGTAGAGTGAGTTAATAGTATCCCCATCCTGGCTCTCTGGTTCTGGAGGCTCTGGAGAAGGCTGCAGATACCCGAGAAGCGCTGTCGAATCATCCTCGTCATTCGACTGGAACCTGGGATCTGGCTGGAGGTAAACATCTGAGTAGTCACCGGTCTCCAGTTCCTTGTCGTTGGGTGATGAAGGCGACAAGTCTTCTTGCAGATAATCGACAGATGCTGCTGTGGCATTTGCATTGGAAACCACTGTATCTTGCGCAGCAAAGTCCCAAGGGGGTAGTCGTGTCGTAGTCGCTGGTGTCATAGGAAGGCGACCGAGGATCTGACTGGAGGTAAATGTCGGAGTAGTCTCCCGTGTCGATCTCCTCTTCGTCGGTGTACGCCAGAGAGAGGTCCTCTGAGAAGTAATCATCAGAAGCGCCTGCGGCATTGCCGTCAGAACGAGAACTGTCTCCGACAGAATCCACGGGTACGACTTCGTCATTCCATTGGACGCCAGGGTCAGCTCGACGGTATAACTCTGAGTAATCTTCCGTGTCCAATTCCTCGTCGTTGTCTGACTTCGGAGAACGATCCTCCTCGAGATGATCGACGACGGCAGTCGAAACAGGGGGATCAGAGGGCGCTGTATCCCGCGCCACGGGATGCAAAGTGGCACTCTCGTCGTTCGACTGTAGCTGAGTTTCGTCCTCGTCCTGGTAATAGACGTCGGTGTAATCTTCTGTTACCTCCTTGTCGTTGTTGGACGTGGGCGAAAGGTTGTCCTCGAGGTAGTCGACGGAAGCTGCTGTCGCATTGGCGTTCGAGATGACTGTATCGTGGGCAAGACGGCCCAGCACCCCTGTATCGTCCCCGTCCCCTGATGATGACACCCAAGAGGCCTCTGCAATACTGCTAAGGTCGGGTTGGAAAGCGGGACTGGGAGTCGGTGACCTTGCCTCGTCGTAGGCAGCTGAGGCCCTCGCATCGATGTCATCTGGGTCTGCCGCGAATGGGTCATCTGGAATCGAGTATTCGGAGTTGTAAGGCACCCAGGGCGCTTCGAACCTGACTACACAACGCTGTGACTGCGAGGACTGCGGTCGGGAGGGGGTAACATCGTCTTCCGGCGAATACGCAGCGAACGGGTCGGCGGATACTGAGTACTCGGCGTTGCCAACGAGCCAAGACTCGTCCTCGACTGCACTGGGACCTTGTTGTACCTCCCGCTTGGGCGTTGCGAAGTGCACATGTTTCCGGGCTTGAATTTCAGGGACAGGTTGGGCGTGGTCGTTATCTTCGAGGATGGCGACAGCCTCGATTGTTGCATCAGTGTGGGACGGAGCGACACCCTCGTCGGGCGTAACATCGTCTTCCGGCGAATACGCAGCGAATGGATCAGCGGATAGCGAGTACCCGCTGTTGCCGACAAGCCAAGAGTCATCCTCGAGTGCACTGGGATCTTGTTGCACCTCATCCTTGGGGGTTGCGAACTGCACATGTTTCCGGTCAGGCTGGGCGTGGTTATCTTCGGAGATGGAGATGGCCGCGCTTGTCGCTTCGGCGTGGGACTGGCCGACGTTCTCGTCAGGCGGGTATGCAGCGAATGGATCGGCGGATGAGTACCCGCTGTTGCCAGCGACCCAGGACTCGTCCTCGAGTGCACTAGGACCTTGCTGTACGTCGCTCTTGGGTGTTGCAAACTGCACCTGTTTCCGATCTTGGGCTTCAGCGAGAGGTTGGGCGTGGTCGTCTTCAGGGATATCGATCGCTTCGATGGTTGCATCGGCGTTTAGGGACGAGAAGTCCTGTGTGTACTCCAGTGACCACCGGCCCGTCTGGTCGTCAAAGTTGTCCTCATCGTGCAAATCCCTATCGTCGACAAGTTGAGACGATTGTCCGGCGATTTTGTAGTCGTTGAAGGATGGTACTGGGAAGGGGTGGCTGGTGGATGAGGATGCCGGAGAGGAGGGCTCGGCTTCGCGTTCTTCCCAACTAGGTGCGGGTTCCCGGACGGGTGAGAGCAAGAGTGACTGCGCACTTTGCTGGCTCAAGGTTTGCTGGACGTCGGGAGCATATGGACTTTGTACTTGCTGGCCGATATAGATCGAGGTGGACCCCGCATCCAGATCCCAGATGTCGGTATGGCCGTAGGAGCCAGTGACATCGTCTTCCGAAGAGCTTGCCTGGTCGCTGAGATCGTCGTAAATGGACTGAGTGGTCACCAATTCATCGCCATGTGAGGAAGCCGACGATGCAGGTCGCGAAGGACCGAGTCGAGCACCCTGAGGTGTAGGGCTATCCGCAACCAGCTGCCTTGCAGAAGCGAGCCCAGCGTTGTGATGTGTCGGCGAATCAAGAGACTCGAGATCATCTTCCAGCGGAACCAATTCCTTCTCCGTGGTCGGAAGTTCTTGGGCACTGGCCGAAGGCGAGCGACCAATAAACGCTCCGAGCCTGGGAGACAACACCCGGGCCGAAGGTGAGCCAAAAGGGGAGTGCAAGAGACCAAAAGTTGAAGTGACAGGACTTTTGGGAGGGGACATGACGTTGGTGAGGGAGGGCTTGGTCGTGTCCACGAAGCCAGAGTCGGTCGAATTGGAGTCCCTCCATGACTCTGCCGTGTCGTCCAACGAGCTGAAGTTGTGGAGTTGCAGATTTGACAAATCGACCGGGGATAGCAGGTCGTTATGATTGTCGGGTATTGCTGGTATTTCCATGATTTGTACAGGATCCGGTGAGCTTGCAGTGGTGTGAATAGAAGGGGTATCATGTGTGTCGTGAAGTGAACTTGGTAACCGCAACGTATCGTTAAAAGGGGAAGAGGTTGGAGAATAAGAAGAAAATGGTGGCAATCTTGAAGGACTCCCAGAGTCTGAAGGCGTGCTATGTGCAGTCGAATTCGACCTGGAGCTGGAAAAGAACGAATCTGCAAAGTCATAGGGGTCGTCGGTGTGCGGAACGGTTGTGTAGTCCTCGTTGTCGTCGTCGTCATCGTCGGATCCTTCCGTCTCGCGCAGCATTTCCGCCATGGTCTCGGTGACTCTGGCGAAAAATTTGGAGTCGGCACCGTGAACAAGGGTTGGGAGACCTGACGACCAGGTGGCTGATTCGGGAGGGTCGACAAGTGTTACAGAGTCTGTGTACTGTTCATTCGAATCCTCTGTTTCGTCCTCTCCAATCACCGGTGTCAAGGCAGACAGCAGTCTGGCCATCTGGGGTTCTCTGGGTGTCGAACATACTGATGGTGGCGAATCTACAATGACTACTGGTTTCTTGAGTGGTGTTGGTGGGTGGCCCATGGGCTCCGGGCTTCTCAGAGAGCGCAAGCTGGAGTCGGAATCATAGCCGCTGTCCTTTCTTGAGGGCCTCGTATGCAGAAAGTTACAATTTTTCGAGAATATACAGCCGCCCGCCAGGTAGAAGGGACATGGTCGGGCTACACGTTTTGTTAGTTACGCGACGCCAGCTATTGAACCCTTTAGTTTACTCACTTCTGATTCTCCATTCTGGATCTGGTAATGTACATTACAGACCATTGAGTTTGACCAGGAGCCGCTCGTGGTGGATAAGAGGAAACCGAAGACCCTGAACAGACTTGAAGAAACCGAGGGGAGACTGAAATTCAATGGTTCAAACTACAACAGTTCGATGCCGTCAACAGGGGCCTTGCCACGTGACCGTACAATATTGATGTCCAATCTTGGCATCGACTCTGCCACCGGCGACCATCATGAGAATCCCTCGAATCCCTCGTCTGACTCTCTTCTCTGGCCCAAATTGTTCTCTTTGTGATGTCAGTAGTTCTTCTCGTATCCATTCATATTTGCATTGACCAAAATTTTCTATAGATTGCCAAAGCAGAACTTGCCAAAGTCCGGCAGTCGGTGGGTTTTCCCTCTTCCGAATTTCACCTCAAAGACTAACGTGTGGCGTCTTCCTGTCCAGCGCCCTTTCGAACTGGATACCGTGAATATCCAGGACAAGGGTCAAGAGAGGTGGAAGAAGAAGTATGTGTATTGGATCCCTGCTCTTCACCTTGAAGGGAAGGAGATCGCCAAAGGCCGATGGGACGCCCAGACGGTGATGAAAGCCCTGTCACAGTGGGACGAGACAGTGGCAGCGTCGTCGAGCACGTCTACAGCAACAACGACAACGTCTCAATCAGCGTCGAGCGCGCAGCAACCGACGACAGATCGACAGGAGACACCCCAGAAGTAATATTGCCTTTCTTCGCGCATACCATTCCTCAGGACTTGCCAAGCGAATACGAGCCGTTCGGCGTCTACGACCGCGCATACCAACGTGTTCTAGGGGCTGACGAAGCTGGCAAATCTGAGGAACCTTTCACCCTCCGTCCCCGGTGCTTCAACTGTGGTCACGAGGAGCATACCGTCAAGGAATGTCCCTTTCGACTGGATTACTGCCTTATAGATCTTTCACGCCAATACTATAAATTTTCTCAAGAAGCCCTGGGTGTGGTACCCTCGAACTGGCAACGCGTCCATATTGCGGAAGGCTGGAGACAAACACGGCTTGACTGGCTTGACCACTTTGAACCGGGCACCGTTAAAGGGGAATTGTTGAAAGAGGCTCTGGGAAACGACGACGCCCCGTGGCTCCGAAACATGGCGATATGGGGGTATCCTAAGGGGTGGGTTAACGTTCAGGATCCACGAGACCTTGTCCGCGAGCGTATCTGGAAAGAACACGGTGGGGACGTTGAATTGGACCTCGAGGACTCTGAACCTTTTGTCATAGTCGGCGACGACGGGCATACCGAGGAAGTTACTTTCGCGGACACCTTCAGGCCCAAATCTACGGTCTCAGAGCAGCAAGAAGAGGTGTCTGAAATTAACAAACCCACTCCCCCTCCCCCTCCCAAGCGATGGGCTCAATATCCGACAACGTATTTCTCATCCGAGCTTCTACCTATTCATAGCGGTTTCAACCTGCCACCTGTCTACGATGAGCAGGGTGCTGGACCCCCTCCCCCATCCACGGAACCTCCTCCTTTGCCTCCTCCACCTCCTGATGAACCACCGCCCTTACCGCCGCCTCCGCCAACAGAACCACCACCTCCGCCCCCACCCTTACCTCCACCACCACTTCCCCCCACTGTTCTGCCACCACCGCCTTCGCCCCATTTCCCTGAATCGGAGGTCGTCGACGAAAACAGCGACATGGACATGTCTGATTCTGACTGAACGTCGTATCGTGGTCCAGCGGCTCGGCCATTTTTCGTTTCCCTAGTTTTACAATCGTTGTGAAAGGCACCATGACATTGTGACTATACCTGTACATACTATACCCTATAATGCACTATCCTCTGAGAGTCGTAACCGATGTTTTGAATGCGATTCACTCATGGAGGGAGGACGAAAAGGGGCTCTTGCGCCAAATCTGGCAGGTGTAATAGGTCCGAGAGTGCAGCGTGGGAGCCTCTCGCCCTATGCAAAAAAAGTTCCATAGCGTTCGCCGTTCATTGACCCCAAACCACGACCCCAATTCCCACCAAAATGCCTCGAAAGAAGAAGTCAGGATCTGTCGGCGACAAGGCCGCCAAACCCAAACCCTCCAACGAACCCTCAACATCCAAAACTGCACCAGAACGGACCGAAAGTTCTGCAGAACCATCTACTTCCTCTCAAAAACCTGAAAAGTCGACCGAAAAGGCGTCTTCATCTCCTTCAAAAGATTCCAAGGAATCGTCAAAAGAACCGTCGACATCGCCTTCTAACGATGGGAAAGAACCGTCCACTTCCAATGGAGCCTCCGCATCTGCCTCGACGTCTACCACCTCTGCATCTACTTCAAAACAACCCGAACGCGTGCCCTTCAATACACTAGATCTCTCTGAACCGACACTCCGAGCTTTGAAGGATATGGGTTTCGAAACGATGACCTCGATTCAAGCTAAATCTATACCCGTTTTGTTGGCGGGAAAAGATGTTTTGGGAGCTGCGCGAACGGGATCTGGAAAGACACTCGCTTTCTTGATTCCTGCCGTCGAACTGCTGCATCGGTTGAAGTTCAAGCCTGTTAACGGTGCGCCTTTTATCGCTCCCGGAAGTAGTGGAAGTGGAGTACTGATAAGGGTTTGTTTTGGTTGGGAATAGGAACGGGTATTATTATCCTCACCCCCACCCGTGAACTCGCCCTGCAGATCTTTGGTGTTGCGAAGGACCTCATGGCGTACCACTCGCAGACGTTTGGTGTTGTGATTGGTGGTGCGAACCCCAAGGCAGAGGTTGATAAACTCTCGAAGGGTGTAAACTTGTTGGTGGCTACGCCTGGTCGTCTTTTGGATCATCTTCAGGTGGGTACAGTCGTTGGATGCCATATTATGCTCGCAAGGGTCTCTGATGCTGACGCTTTATCTTTTCCCAGAATGCCAAAGGATTCGTGTATCGCAACCTCAGGGCACTGGTTATCGACGAGGCCGACCGGATATTGGAGATTGGTTTCGAGGAGGAAATGAAGAGAATTATCTCTATCCTTCCTAATGGTACGTCTCTCCACCCTCTACACTCACCAATCCCATTTAACCTCTTTATTCCATCTCCTCTCCAGAAAACCGCCAATCCATGCTCTTCTCCGCCACCCAAACCACAAAAGTCACCGACCTCGCCCGAATATCCCTTCGCCCCGGCCCCGTACATGTCGACGTCGACAAGGAAGAAGCCACCAGCACAGTCTCTACCCTCTCCCAAGGCTACGTGGTCTGCTCCTCCGACATGCGCTTCCGCCTTCTCTACACCTTCCTCAAGAAAAACCTCAAAAAGAAAGTTATTGTCTTCTTCTCGAGCTGTAATTCGGTCAAGTACCATGCGGAGTTGTTAAATTATATCGATGTGCCTGTGTTGGATCTCCATGTGCGTTTTGCCTTGTGTCTGCTTTGATCTGTGATTGTGTTGGGTGCTAACGGACGGGCTTTACAGGGAAAGCAAAAGCAAATGAAGCGAACGAATACCTTCTTCGAGTTCATCAATGCCGAGTCTGGGATTTTGCTTTGCACGGACGTTGCGGCTCGTGGTTTGGATATTCCACGGGTGGACTGGATTGTGCAGTTTGACCCTCCGGATGACCCTAGGGATTACATCCATCGTGTGGGTCGTACGGCTCGTGCAGGCAAGGTTGGAAAGAGTTTGTTGTTCTTGTTGGAGAGCGAGCTTGGGTTTTTGCGATACCTCAAGGATGCGAAGGTGCCTCTCAACGAGTACTCGTTCCCTGCTGAACGGATAGCCAACATCCAGACTCAGGTGCGTCGCTTTTCAATTTACATTTCTGCCTCGAGCTAATGAGAGAGTGTGTAGCTCGAAAAACTCCTCCAAAAGAACTACTTCCTTCATAAATCGGCCAAGGACGGTTTCAGGTCGTACCTCCAATCCTACGCCTCGTACTCGCTCAAGAAGATTTACGACGTCAACAAGCTCGATCTGGCAAAGGTTGGCAAGTCATTTGGGTTCGCTACGCCTCCGCGGGTGAACCTCGTCGTTGGGCCTGGAGGCGGTAAAGGCAACCAGGCGAAGAAGAGGAAGAGGAATGAGGATGGGTCGGAGAGTGAGGATGTGCTGGAGCCCTTGGAACCGGAGGGTACAATCTCTGGAGAGGAAGGTGACGAGAATGTCGTGTCGAGAGGAGGGAATAGGCGGGAGAAGCAGAGAAGGATTGAGACGCTGGGTAAGAAGAGGGTTGAGAAGGAGATCTTTAGGAAGGGTAGGGAGCAGAAGCAGCAGCGGCAAGGCGGTGTGCAGTGGAGTCGTTGAGTATATTTTCGCATTTGTTGTTTCCTTTATTACCGTCGTACTGTAATGAACAAGTGGGTTGTTCTGGATTGTTGGTCGACGACGTCATACCTCAGCAGCCTTAGTTGGAGAAAGCTCGGTGGCCTTGAGTCGGTACCGAGGCACAAAGAGCCTCTGGAAAGTCGTAGAATCGTCATGTGTGCCTGTTTCCGTTCACATTCCGTGGATTAGGATACGCTAACCAAGTCTAACCGAGTCTAACCGTCTTGTGTAGCCTCCTGTATCCGCCTAAAGCCTGCCTGACCAGCTCTGATGGGGTTTTCGGTTTTATCGGTTTTGCCGTAGAGGGTAGCGTGGTATCCGGGCTGGGCGGAGGAGAGGCGGAGGACGGATATTGGACCCGTTTTTGCCGTCTTCGATGCGAGCGATGGTGACGGAGTGGTGACACAACTTGTACTCATACTACAACCACCGCCCTCTCACTCTCTCACTATAAGCAGTAAGTTGTGTTATACCATCGTTCCGCCGCTCTTCCGATTGTCTAGAGCTGAAATTTCGCCTCAAGTGACAAATTGTTCAGTACCAAATACGAATAATTCGATGGCGTGTCTGGGAGACGGATGACGACACGTTGGCGAGCGTGGACACCCCCTCTGGGTCTCAGCAACGTTGTGGTTCAGAAATCAGAATCAACTATTCCGCCGCCTAGGCCTGTATGAACTTGTGGACGCCGGGAATGGATGAGGCGTGGACAATGTGTACCACGACGGTGGCCATGCCTCTCGATGCGCCAGCTCCACCTCCCGGCGGAACATGAGCTCTACAACGCGACAGAAAATTTACTTCCTCGAGGCTCTTGGTGAACGTTCGAAGCGCCTGGAAAAATTGCCGAGCGCCCCTCTCAGTGCCATCAAAACGATTTTCCATCAAAAGCTAGATCTGGGCGGAAGGAAATATGACGGAACATAGATTCACTTTTTGGGCCCTCGACCCCTCGAACCTTTGGGCGAGTCATTTTCCTGTATATGGGTTGCGTTCTCATCGTGAGTTTTAGTTGATTCTTATAGTAGGAATTAAAGATCGCGGTTGCTTAACATCCTAAATACAGAAGAAGGTGGCCGGGAGGCGTGTCCGACCCCTGTTTGCTCTGTCAGCTTGCCAGGGTTCAAGGTCTCCCTTGCGCGCTTGAACCTAGCCTCATGATCCGAGTCAACTCCTGTACCCTCTTATGGATATTGGAAAATTTAGAACTGGACACCATCGTCACTGACAAGGTTCCCTGATAGGCGGACCGTGGAGCATATATAAAGATGCCTGGCTTTTTGCCAGTACTTATTGAGCCCATCCCAGATTTTCATCGTGGCGTGCCTCTTCGTGTTTGCATCTCTACCCTCTGTCACGCGTACATCATGTCGACCGTGACCTCTACCTCTCGCCTCGGCGACACGCCCCTCTCCGTCTCTCCCTCCAAGTCGCTTCCGCCGTACACTCCCTCGCAGCCTGCTCCCCTCTACTCTGACTTGCCCAACACGGGCGAGCAGTCTCTGCAGTACACCCCTCGCGTCGGTCAGTCCTGGTTCCTCCCCGACGGTGTTTACACCAAACGTCAAGGCAAAACCACCATCCTTCTATACAACCAGGAGGACAACGCCCAGACGCCGGAATATAGACAGAGCGGCATCGTCAGTGGTTGCATCACCCTCCATGACGCAGACCGCATTCTCGAAGTCTCGGTATTGGTAAGTCCACTTCCTGGTCACGCCCCACCTCCTCCTAAGCGCGTTCTTCGCATGACAGATCGAAGGCCGGCTTGACCTCAGCGTAGCCGAGAGCACGAACAACACGACAATTAAGACAGTGCATTCCACCACAACTCTATGGAAGAAGCAGCCTCCCCGCGCGAATCGAGATCACAACGGGCCCGAATCGGATATGGTTATGCCCTCCAAGTGCCCAAACCAACTCGCCTTTGCGATGCCCTTGCCCAAGAATTACCAGGATTCCACAGGAACCCACCCGCTCCCGCCTACATTCCAAACTCTCGACTTTGGCCAATCTGGCATCTTTGCGCGGAGTTCTTATCGGCTTCGAATTACTGTGAAGAGAACCCCGAAGCTTGGTTCTGGGTTCTCGTTGTTGGAGAAGACGAAACAGTATGTTGTGTTTTTTTTGGTTCTCCCGTGACAGTGCTGACAAGTATTGGTTGGTTATTTTAGTATCTTCATTCCTTTCGATTACTGGCCTCGGACACGCAGTCAGCAACCCATTTCGTCATGTAATGGGTCGTTGGCACTCATCAAAATGTTACCAGACCAATGGTACCAATCGACATCCACGATTGATGTTCCTTCTCCACGAGGGAAAAACGCTGAATTCCAGCCTGTGACTGCTAATGTGAGTATCTGGTGTTGTGGCTTTGGGAGACGAGTTGCTGAGTCTGGTGTTGCAGATCTTCGTACCTGATCCCCGTGTCTATGCGTTGTCGGATTCCATTCCATTCCACCTCCAGCTCTCGGGAAGAGTCGACTCTCTTCGGGCTTTGGTTGCGCCTGATACCCTCAAGGATACCCTCACATCCCCCAACGATACCCACACCTCTTCATCTCGCCCCACCTCATTCAAACCCTCCACATGCATCAAAAAACTCCAGGGCGAGATGTCCACCTCCCTCCGCGTCTTCCTCCTCCGCCAAATCCGACTCGAAGTCAAAGGCAAAATCCGCGTTCAAAACGTTATCATCGGGGAAGCCCAGCTCGAGGCTGTTCCGCCGGTGATGACGGATAGCTATCGTCTTCCCGTCGATTGCCGGGAGGAGTATATTAGTTGGACGGGGACGCTCAAAGTTGGGGAGGGGTTGGAGAAGTTGATGAGGGAGTATCCGCTCTTGACACATCCGGATACGAAGACGGGTGGGTTTCATGCTGGGAGTTATCTCAAGGTTAATGATTTTGTTGCGTTGAGTGTTGGGTCGTCGAATCCACCGTGGAAGGATATTCGGTCGAGTATTGGGATTAAGCTTGTTACCGAGTCTTGGGACGATGGGGAGGAGGTTGAAGTGCCTTTCTTCTGATGTCTTTCTCGCTTTCTTTTTGGTCGCCCCATTAGATTTTTGCTATCGCTTTCCTTTCTTCATCATGCTTTCGTTCTTCGTCTTTTGTTGTTGGCATATTTTGGCTCAAGGTTTCTAGAGGTGCTTATGGACACTGCTATTTATATGGACTCGCTTCGCATTCGCATTTGCTATGTTATTTTTATGCAGTTCTTACGACGGTACCATCGGGTTCGGGGGTCTAGGAATAGTTCATGTTGTTATGATTAGAGCTTCAACGCAATTCATTCCGTTTCCACAGGTGTCTGAGAGCTTTCTAATCCCATTGGCAATCATGCGAACTGAGGCATGGGCACCTTTGACAAGTCCATTTCAAGGGAGTGGAGGGTAGGTAGTATACCATCCAAAGATAACGAACGGAGAGGTGGTGGAAAATCTAGTCTGCATTGATGTAAGTCGCGAAGAGGAGAGGTGATAAATACGTTTCTAATCCTGTGTTTCGGGGAGTAACACCTTCCTCCTGTACTTGTTCTGGTCTCGTAGCCACTGTAACGAAGAAGAAGTAAAAGGTAAGCACCACAACTCGTAAACTTCCATTCCAACAGAGAGAGAGAGAGATGGTAAAAACGTACCTGTCGGTATTGGTGCAGAGATCCAACTCTTTCGCCGTAGTAGTCTGGTACGGGAGCTGTGGGGCTCTGCAAGGATGCGTCTACGCGGTTCTTTGCGATGCGGCGGAGGAATTCTCGTTCTTTTGCGTCGATTAGGTGGACTTGGTGACGGTGGCTGAAGCGCCAGAGTGCACCGCCGATTGAAGGGCCTACTAGGACGCCGGCACCTATTATGAGAATATAGAGGTAAGCAAGGGGGAAAGGTTGGAAACAGATTGGGATTGCGGTTGGGATTGGGATTGGGGAGTTGGAGGGAGGGGACAGAAGGAGGTGACAGAGAGACATGACATACCGAGGCACGCGACGGTGAGGATTCCGTATGCCATGAAGGGGTCGATTCCCTGTTGTTTTCGTTAGGATTTTGGGTGGGAGGTGGGTAAGGATATTGGAACACACGAAGATAGGTTTCAGAGGGTCAGTCTCTAAAGAACCAAAATATGCGAGTCCAGAACCGAATCCGAGCAGACCTGCTGGGATGGTCGCAGCCTACACCTTTACCGTCAGCCAACACACATATCACCAACAATCTCAAAAAGACAGCGTACCGTTTCCCAACGTCTCCTTCCCCTCCTAATAGCGAGATATTCCGGCCAGGTGAGGTCGTGCTTCGCGGGCGCCTTGGGAGGAGGCGCGTTAGGCTTCGCTGTGGTCGATTCTGCGGTTGCATAGCCCCTCGAGAGTCTTGACGCCTTGAGCGAGGTATTTCGTGATGTAGTTTGGAGCCTTGCGGCTGCTTGTCGGGATATCGACAGCGACATGGTTTGTGCGTTGTGGGTCGTGTTCGCCTTGGCCAAACGACAGACGGGACGGGACGATGACGAGCCGTGTTTTGGTTGACGGGAACAAATTTCCCGATCGGGTAAGGAGTGAAAATGACCACGCTCGGCACCGTGATGGGCGACGGTGAGCGCCCAATCAATTTAGCATCTGGACACTGCTGTGCAAACCAACTATCGACTCATGCTTATGACCCTTTCCCTATCTTTTCTACCATGGCGTGCCAGGCGTGCTGCGTAAACTGTCGCTCTGGTCCAGGGCCGTCCGAGTCACCGAGCCAGGTTCAAGACCCGTTCCAACTCGACAACCTACTCAAGGCGGGGACGATATCCGTACAACTGGGCGACGACGTCCGCCCAGAAGTCTACTGCGAACACAAGCATGCGGGGGACGGCTGGCACCCCTACAAAGGCACCTCGCCGTTTCTCCCCTTGACCAATCTCGTGGACGTCAAGGTGTGCCAGGACCTCGAGTTTCTGGTGAAGCACCAGTTTGTGGACGCGACGTACAATGTTGTTGGGGATCAGAAGCTGGTCATTAGGGTGTATCTTATCCCTTACGACTTGGCGGGCACGAGGGGTGTGCTGAGGAATAGGAAGGAGGGCGTTATGGTGCCTGGGCGCCGGTTTATGCGCAACTTGATACCGAAGCTGGTAGCTGACTGGGATGGCGAGGGAAAGGTTGTCGAGGGGAACGTCTTCCCCAATTCCAAAGTTCGTCGACGCCCTCTTGCATCTTGACTGCTACTTACTGTCTTCCAGGACTCTCGAACGCTGGCTGAGATCTATAGCGGTCTTTCCTCGCCAGACCCAACGCCAGTACCAGGATACGGCGAGATCTCGTCTCGCCTGCTGGACCATGATGATAACTTGGAGGGCCTCGGACTTCGAAGCAAGCTTTATCGTTACCAAAGACAATCAGTCGCTGCTCTTTTGCAGCGCGAACTGGACCAACGGAGCGTCAAGAGCCCTGTCTACGTCCCTCTCACTGACCTCGGAGGTCGGTCTTTCTACTTCCAACCGGGAACGATGGAGATCCTGCTGGAGAAACAGATGGTTCTGCCTTGTCGAGGCGGGATCCTCTGCGAGGAGCTTGGTACTGGGAAGACGGTCATGATTATTGGCCTTATTCTTGCGACATTGAGGCAACTCCCCCAGCCAGAGGAATCATTGCTAGACGACCGGCCTATTTTAACCCCTCTTTCCTTCAGAACTTTTCCTTCGACGGAATGCGTGCGAGCTCGCGGGAGGTTCGGGTCTAAAGACCCGCCGATAGGGGACAGGGTTCCGTCCTTGGTTGAGTTACTGCTTCATCGCAGTCGCACCGCCCCGGTTGACGCTATTTGCAACTACAACACACTCGCAGAACGACGTCAGGCAGAGAAGGCGGAAGAATTGGAAGAAAGGCTCGAAAACCTCCCTTTGGACCAATTGCGCAAGGCGACAGTTCCGTTCTATTTCCACTATGACGGGGACCCACTCGACCTCGCGCGAAGCAGAAGACGGAAGAACGATGCTGCCCCGAAGCGTATGTACTTGTCGGCTGCAACCCTGGTGGTTGTTCCAGCAAATCTCCTCAGTCAGTGGGATAGAGAGATCAGCAAGCATGTCGAGGCTCCCATACGTGTTTTGATACTGCGAACAACCACACCTGTTCCGTCTGTCAGGGAATTGGCCTCAGATTACGACGTGTGTCTCCTCTCTTTCGTGCTCTTGCAATAGCTGACCTGGACTCTTTAGATTATCTTGATGACCTACCCCCGTAAGCAAAGGCCTGTTGACCTATCTGCTAAATTGATTCTTTCCTGCAGGGTTCACTGCCGAATCGGCGAAGAAAGCCATCTCCAAGTTGCATTCATGGAAACTCTGCGAATGCCCTGAAATCCCAGGCTCAAGGGTTCCGGACTGCAAGTGTCAGGTTCAGGATGTGTCTCCCTTTCTCCAGATTAGATGGAAACGACTCGTTATCGACGAGGGGCACGTCTCTGCTTCCTTGACCACAAACCTCACGCCCTTTGCCAAACTGCTCAGCGTGGAGAGGAGGTGGGTCGTCACAGGCACACCCACGACCAATTTATTGGGCCTTGGTCTCGGCAAGCGCACGATAGAGGAACTGCCGAGCATGGATCCTTCGGAAGATGAATCCATACCCATGGATGTCGACACCCATGATACCTTCGTCAGCGGGAACTTCAGCACCTTCGACATCAACGCCAACCTCGCCGCCGGCCGCAAAATCGATTATCTACCATCTACCGAACCCGAATCACCAGCTTCTTCTCGCTCGAATGATAGTTCCCCCGGACCGTGCGACACCGCAGTTGGTCGTGTTTGGAAGACCTACGACCGGGAAGACCTGCGGAAGCTGGGGAATATGATCACCCATTTCATCGCTGTCCCTCAATTCGCTAGCGATCATAAACTCATGAGTACGCATGTTACCGATGCGCTCATGGATCCTTTGGGTCCTCGACCAGGCGCTATCACCGTCCTTTCGCAAATCATGAATATGACCATGATACGACATCGGTGAGTTGGTCGCCTTGTTTGATCCTAATCAAACCTTGACGTTGTTGTTCCCATGTTAGAGTCGAAGATGTAGAAGACGACGTGATTCTCCCGCCCCTAACGCACGAGTCTGTTCTGTTGGAGCTCGACCCGTTGGCGGTGATCTCGTATAACAATCTTCAGGCTGCTATCGCCATCAACGCAGTTGACTCGGAACGAAAAGACCAGGTCGGTTCTTTGATTTTCTCTTGAAGTTCACGCTCTCATTCGTCGTTTCTTTGACAGGATTATCTCTTCCATCCGTCTGTTGGTACCCTTGTATTTGTAATTTTCGCAGGACTGCTTATCTTACTCCATGGTAGAACACCGATCACTTACAAACGACGGTGAAGAACATGTCACAGTGAGTTCCTTTTCGCGACCGTTGGGGATATTTCTAACGCAGAGAATCAGGTTGATGTTCTGGCATGTCGACGATGAACTGTTCAACGTAGAACAGCTTTACGTTGACGGCCCAAAGCACATCAGAAACGCGTTGGACCGTGGTGCATCCACAGAGGACCTGCGGCTTCTCAACGATGCCTTGAAACATGTGTCAGCCCTCCTTTCTTTAATTACCTCATGATATGAGTGTCTGACTCTTGCCTAGGGCTATTGCTGCGAATAATCCGTTGTGGAAGGCCGTACAGAGGCATGAAGATGTGGTGTATCGTGTTCATTCCATGCCGCTAGCCGTATATGACGCATGGAGAAGGACACCCGGAAGTCAGGATCCTGCAGACCCTACTTTTGTGGGGTTCCTACACGCCGACAGGCTTATTGGTCTGTATGACTGGCTAGTGCGAAGACCCCTATCAAGTGAGCAAGACCTCGTAACCAGGGGCCAGCACGTCTCCGTTCGCGATGCAGCGCTGCGCAAAGCGTTCATGGAGTCACAGCAGAAAAAGTCTGGCAAGGGAAAGAAGAGGGATTCCTCAACCTTACTCGAGCAACCGCCGGTGCACAGTCAGACAGCGGATAATGCTCTCAGGAAAGCTTCGGCGAAGGAGACGTTGAAGGAGATGCAGACTGAGCTGGATGCGTCGATGGCGTTGATTGAGGGTGCTGCGGAGGAGGATGCTGATCATTCGGATGGTCTTGCTCTGAGTCCTGCTAAAGCTGAAGCTCCTGGTGAAGGCGGGAGTAGACTCTCGAGGTTGGCTGAAAAGTCATGCCTTTATCCCGTCAAGATTGGAGCTTCAACCTCTAGCAAGTTGAACTATATCATAAACGAGGTTGGCCTCCTTTTCTTTTACTCCGGGACTTGACTGATTGATGCCTTGCACTAGGTTCGACAACACGCAGCCAACGAGAAATTCCTCATTTTTTCGGATTCGGAGCTCACCCTGGCTCATGTCGCCGAAGCACTCGAGTTGATCCACGTGCGGTTCCTGCGGTTTACTACGCAGGTCTCCCCGCAGATTCGTGAACAGCTCGTGTTGACGTTTGAGACCTCGGAGAAGTATCGAGTGTTCTTGATGGAGTTGAAGCATGGTGCTCGTGGATTGTAAGTCGTTCCATCGTACTTTAGAGAGGTGACTGACTGGATGATATGTAGGAACCTGGTTTCGGCTTCGCGAGTCATTTTCTGCGAACCTGTTTGGCAAGCCGACGTGGAGAGTCAAGCTATCAAGGTGCGGCATGCCATAGCTCTACTGTGCTAAACCATCCTGACACCTGTGTCACAGCGTGTTCATCGTATTGGACAAACTCGACCGATCACTGTGAAGACCTTGGCCATCAAGGGGACACACGAAGAAAACATGGTTGCGCGGCGCCATGCCCTGCACAATACCCATGACAAACTTCCGAAACTCATTGAGGAGGCTGGGATGAGGGACTTTATCGCTGTAAGCATTATCCTTTGCTGGTGTTTACCCACTCTTTTGATACTGACGTCTCGTCCAGAACCCTAGATTCATCGAAACGTCACCACAGACTGTGCCATTTACCCCATTCCCTCTCATCGATTTGCCTCGGTCAGAGACCTCGACTAAACTCACGTTCAAATTACCTGCACGTCAGTTAACGCCGTCCACGAAGAGAGTTTGGGTCAGCGACCCCATTATTGACACTGGCGATGGCACTCAACCACTCGAGGCTCCTGCCCCCCCAACTACACCTCCAAAGAAGCGAATCAGGTTTGCGGACTGATTTCGGATTATCGTTCGTTGTTCATTCTTTGTTGTCCATATTTCTTGCTTCGCGTGCTATCCCCTACGCTAGTTGTACAGTACTGTTGTTGTAACATCCTCTCCTACACTGTTGTCATGTATTTTAGAGACTGCATTCCATACCCATCTACTATTTCTTGCTGACCCTTTCGGCATGAGCCGTTAGAACCTCGTTCAACCCATCCCGCTTCAAGCAGTTATCGAACGAAAAACTCTTCGCTAGTTCCTCCAGCTGTTGTTCGTCCAATCCCAGGAACAAGTCTGCCCACTCTTGCACCAGGTATTCTGCCACCAACATCGTTCTCGCCAGTCTTGTCGTCCTCTCCGGAACGGTCCACAATGGCGGGTAGAGCTTGAGGTGGGATTTATCCTTGATGTTGTCCTCGATCAAGGAGATGATGGGGCTATAGAATTGCTTGACGTGTTGGTCGTCTTTACCCCAGGCGTCTGCTGCGAGTCTGTGTTTCTTGGCGAGGAAGTCTTTGAAGCGTTGGCGGTAGGGCGTGTCTGGGGAGACGTAGACCATCCCTTGGAAGCCAATGTCTTTATAGAGCCAGATGGACCAGCTGAGGCGATCCTAGAGTCGACACCCGTCAGCCTCGCACAACGAACGCAAAGTACATGTAAATTACCTTTTCATAAATCTCCAATTGGTCCTTCAACACGTTATATCTCCTCTCATTAATATCCTCCATCGCATCGCCATCATACTCCCTCCTCGCATACACAGGCCCCCACTCCCCATTCCACACACACAAACCCCTCTGATCCATCCACTCCCTCTTCCTCTTATACGTCTTTAGCAACCTCTCCTTCTGGGCCTCGGAGCCCTCATACGGCTCCGGCGCACTCGGAAACCCATAAACAGCGTAATCATGTATCGCATACGCCGTATTCGTCCACCTCGTCCCCGCATCCTCGGGAAACTTTGTAAAATCCGTCGCAAACGTGTTCCCATCGAGGAAGATGATATGGTTCCCATCAATCTCGCGAATAGCCTGATGCAGCCTGTCGTACATCTTGATCAAACCCGCGTGCTGGGGGTGCGGGTCCGCGGGCTCGTTGAGGACGTTGTAGCCCGCGATCCAGGGGTTGTCTTTGTAGTGCTTTGCGAGCTCGGTCCAGAGCCAGACCAGCCGGTCTTGGAAGTCTTTGTGTCTCCAGAAGTTGGCGATGTGCACGCCGGCGTCGGCGTGCCAGCCCCCGCTCTGCCCGCCGGGTGCGGTGTGCACGTCGATGACGGTGTAGATGGAGTGTTTGGCGCAGAGGGAGATGGCCCTGTCGAGGTGCTTGAAGGCGTCTGGTTTGAGGACGCGGGGGTTCATGTCGTCTGGGTGTAGCACGGTGAGTGGTCATTTAAATGCGGGGATAGGGGCTAGTGATGCGCACCTTCAAAGTGTCGGTACCCCACTGCGATTCGAATGCAGTTCAAGCCCAAAGACTTGAAGAAGATGGCATCCTTCTCCGTGAAGAAATGCTCCAGGAACTACGACACTGCCTTGTCAGCTAGACTGACGGTCATTCCTTCGTCAGAGTGTACCTTGTCAAAGAAGAAAGCGGCCTTCTCCTTGCCGATGGTCTCCTCCAACGCATCGCGTACCTGGAACTCACAGGCCGGGAAACCTAGTCAACGAGGCCCAAAGATTAACTTTCCCGCAGCGTCAAGTCTGCCTTGCAATACCTGAAATGAAGTTCTCCATCCTAACCGGCTCATTCAGCCTTCGCACCCGCAGCATATCAAACGGTGACTCACGTCATCCAACCACCAAGCCCAGCCCCATGCAACACAACCTCATTGTTGTCCTGGTCCACAATCCGGGTTCCATCCACTTTCAAGAACGCGCCTGCAGCCATGGTCGTAATTAAGTGTGATCGAGCAGGGTCACCTTTCATTCCAGGAACCGACCGCGCCGCCCTTATATCTATTACAACGGGGATACCTCGGGACTGCGAGGGACCACGAGACGCTCGCCGTCGTATCTCAGTATGCGCTTGCCTTGAGATGCCGTTCCACTGAAGAGAATAGGAAGATCAATATACCCATCTTGAGTGATAGGAGAAGACTTGAACGGCTGTAGTTGTTGGAGCAGCGATGCAAACGGCTAGTATTATCACCAAAGCCAACCCGGTACAAAACAGTGGATGACCTAGGAGAGCTGCAAAAACGTAGTGTCGATACCATGCGAGAAGTCCCAAACGCATATCCTCTGTGACAAAGTGGGTCAGTACCTTGCAGGATACTTTGAAAGGATGACGTACCTGATCCTCTCCACAAGAGACAATCTATGAGAGGGACATTTAGGCGCACGGAAACGGGAACGGAAAAGAATGAAAGCATACCTTCGTGCAATCAAAGTCGATACAAAATATCCTCCCAGTATGTCCCCCGGCCAGATCTGCCACCAGCTTACCCGTGTTCTTGTCCCACACCTATGCCCGAACTGTCAGCCTAAGAAGAAGGCAACGTGAACAGCACATACCTTGATGGTCAAATCATAACTCCCACTCACAACAAAATCATCGCCCAACGAAACGGTCCTAACCAGATTACCGTGTTGATGATGGTGGTTAACGTTGCTTCCCGAGGCAGACCCCGGCCTGCGGGGGTTCTTCTCACTTCCACAAGACTGGCACAGGAACCCGGAAGAGAGGCCTGCTGACCCCGCAGTTCCATCCAAAGGGAACGGAGCAACGTTCGATGAAGCGGCGGTCATGGCGCGGTCGTACTCAGGTGAGGTCGACCATCCTTGAAGAGTGGAAATGTCGAATACACGTAGATGCATGTCTGAAGAGCCGGAGGTAATGATAGGTGGCATGAAGTCAATGGAGGCAATCCCCCTCGAGTGGTGGTTATCGAATGTGCGCAGGAGCTTCCCGGTTTTGGCGTCCCAAAGTCGAATGGAGCGGTCGCCTGACCCCGAAACGATGTATGAATCAGATATAGAAACCGCGTTGACCGCTGCTCGATGTTCGTCCAAGATGAAGCGTAGAGTGAGATCGGGGAAAGAGTATATTCGTATCGAGCGGTCTGGAATCACATAACCCATGGGATCAGCGTTTTGAGTTGAAATGAAGAGCTAGCCACCCCACTCACCCTTTGAACATGAGACCAGCTGATGGTCATCGAATCGCACGCAGAGAACGCTGTCTTCATGGTCTGTGATCGTCTTCACAAGCTTATTAGCTCTCAAGTCCCATAGCGCGACTTGCCGGTCACTGCCAGCACTCGCCAAGTAACCATTGTGAACACAGATGCTCAACACGGAGCTCGTATGCACGTTACTGATAACGCGTTCCACTAACCCGGTCGCGAGACACCACTGCCTCACGGTTTTGTCCCTGGACCCGGTAAACAACAGTTGGCGACCAGTGTCAGGGTCTGTGTACAGTTGCAGGCAGTAGATTGTATTGGTGTGGCCACTCGCTGGTGCCCCTCGCGTCTGCAACGCTGATAGTCGATAGGAGGAGTTTAGGAACCGGTTTCGAAGCCGAATATGGGTTTGATGCAGAAGTTTGTAGTCCGGTTTGCGAGGGGGTGAGACAGAGTTGAGCATGGACGGCGCAGAATGCCGGACCTGCTTCCCCCGGGAGCGGTTGCTGAGCCGAGATGAATTCGAGAATGAAGGCGCAATGGCGCTGGGCGCCGGTGGGGCGACGAAGGACATCGTCATAGACGTCGAGGCGAACCCCGAGTCGAGTTCGGCGTACATCATAGACAGCTCTGCTTTGGCGTCGTCGAGGGTGTTGATATACATGTTTTCTTCAGAGTCGGAGTCGGAGTCGCCCATTCCCTCGTCGTCCGACTGGTCCCATTCGCGGTTGGACATGTTCAGGGTCTGGTCAAAGGGTTGTGGACGCGGTGTCGGGCGCCAGGCCCATCCGTTTGCGCGGCATAGGCGTTTCCAGAGGCTTTGGTCGTTGGCGAGGATCTGCCACCGCTTGCAGACGAGGCTACACGTCAATAGAGACTGGTATGGCAGGTTCGAGAGGACTTGGAGGGCGAGTTCAATGGGTAAATCCTGAATCAGGGTCCAGTGAGCGCGACGTTTGAGAATGAAACAGCGGTGTCTACGCACCCCTAGGATGTCGAACTGCAATAGTGGGTTGAGACGCCGCTGGACCGCTGCTAGGCGAGCCCTGGGGAGCGTCGAGAGCAACTTCCAAGCGAGCTCTAATAGGCAACAAGCTGAGTCCACCGTGTCCACTGTGGCTTTGGGACGACGAGCACGCACCTTCGACATCGTCTGTTGCGCGTTCCTCGCTGTTCATGGTTGTTCAGAAGAGAGTGTTGTGGAGGTAGGTAAGAAGGAAAGATATAGAGTCGGTTGTAACATAGCGAAAGTTAATGGCAACCTTGACTGATAGGTTCCGCACGTGGATGATCGAATGTGCACAAAGCGGAAATGCCACACTCTTCCATCATCACCTTGCATCGCCGTCGATATAATGGAACCTGGTAACCGAATCCGCAGCCTCCAGCCAATGAGAGGTTTTCTGGCTTTTATGGGAGCAAACTGGGACTTTATTCGAGGACTGGGTGGGTTTAATTCTCGTCCCGGGGCAGTTAAGAGCAGACTTTTCCCTTAGACCGGTCTTCAGAGAGGCTTCGGAGAGCAGGGAACGTTGTTCACCTGCATCGGTTTCTCAATCATTCCGAATACAGTCTGTCGAAACGAACAGCGCTGTCCTCACGATATGTCAGAACCACCTACTGAGACAAAGACTGAAAGAGTTCTATTGGTCAAGGTGCGAAAGATAGAAAGGTAAGGTAGGAAACAATCATCAGGTTGCGATAGAACATACCGTTACCACTATCAATTAAAGAGCTACCATCTAATTGGAATTCGGATATCATCCGGGCATCGAAGTGGGTGCTACAGTATCAGATGGTTGCCCTGTCTTAGTCAAACTTTGGAGGGGTGAGAGTCTAGACCCCAGTGTCCGGTTTAGAAGGGTACGATGGGGCCAACATTCCCGGAGCACTCTGCGCCCACCTCCTTTTACCGGATTAAAGATGAAGGCCAGTGAGATTGGGGAGAATGTTGCAAGAATGGTCAAAATTATGACTGGGATGCAATCCCCTTTACTCGAGGAAGATGTGACAGACGAGACCCAGGCTTGGGACGATTTACGATTGAATGCGGAAGCAGGCCCAAGCCAGCGAGCTGTGTTGTCACAAATCAAAGATGCTTTACAGGCCTCTAAATACAAAGGATATGAGGCTCAGAGACATGGCATCGAGGAGATCTGGGGTTGAGCGAACAAGGTGGCAATTGCAGATTGAGTTGACAGATGCTTCAACGATACACGACCCAGGCCCTGAAGACTCGCCAAACACGGAGGCTTATGTAGTGACAGAGGTGGAGCAGGTTGATCAGCCAGAGAGGATGAAGGCCGACCTCGTTTTCCTGGCGAAAGGGAGTCTGAGCGAGAAACCCAGCATTAGTAACCAGACTTTCAGGAGATCCAGACTTTTGTATATCTGCCGTTTCTCTAGAAGATGCGCCGCTGGCCACGCTGTCGGGTAGAGTAGACCCAGCGTTCTGGTCAGCCGTAATCTGAGCCAGTTATAGATTCGTACAAGCCGATATCGTTTAAACCCGAGATAGCGCTTAGACCAGGTTCCAGGAAGTGCGAGGATGAAGCGACACGCGCAAAACGCGTCCGAAAAAGGAGGCAAACGCGATTATCTGATTGGTCCATTTAGTGATGCGATCAAATGCGATTTTCCACGCAATCTGCGCTCTAGCCTTTCGCCCAATGTCGTTTCTCGCGTTGTCAATCGAAAACCTTCGAAAATGTTCTCCTGGCAGTTCCTTTCCTATTCGATCAAAGTTCTTTTGAATTTGAAGAGGGCTTGGGAATTGGAAACTTCTGACTCAGGGTCGAGGTCGAAGAACCTGGGGTCTACGACTTGGATGCTTGGCCTAGGACTGGGGCAACGGCAGCTCTCACAGCAATTCATTTCTGAGACTTTCACCATTGGCTGATTTATTTTCATGTTAACAGGACCCTGGATCGGGTGCGAATAGCCTGCAGTGACTCAGGACCGACATCCGTAGAGTGTGACAGGATAAACCTCGCCGTTTGTCGCCTGTTCTTACTGAAAATGTAGGGCGGAACGGAACATGGGCGATAGAGAAATATTCAAGGACCGATTGATGGATGACGAACCTTTTGACGATCGCCTAAAGCTTACCCTATATCTTCAATGCCCTGCACCGAACCCTGGTTCCCCTAGGTTCCCCCCTCTCTCCCCACTTATCCCATCTGTAGCTTCCTCGCTACAGCTGTCCCACCCACAGGTAACCATGGCGGGCTCACACTACCCACCGCTTCCTCAAGGCCATCCCTGTCTTCTGCCGACCGAGAGCGTATTTGACGCGTCCAGGGCCCCTATTGGAGGCGGCCGCGATGTCGTCCAGTCTCTTCCTCAAGTCTCCAGCCGCCTGATCGCGGGCGATGACCACAGTGCGATGCGCGGTGTGCCCAACGAAATCATCGCGCTCTTCCTGCGCTTCGCGCTGGAGACTGCCAAGCAGGATCGCAGACGTCAAGGACACCACTTCGCCGAGACAGACCCCTTCCTCCTCAACACTCTTCGCTTGGTATGCACGTCATGGAACGACATCGCCCTCTCCACCCCACAGCTTTGGCGCGGCCTCGAGCTGAACCTCGACCTCTGGAAGCCTAACCACTTCTCCGCCAACCTCGCCCACTTTGCTGATACATGGTTCAACCGCGCGGGGGAGCGAGCACCACTGCGTCTACATATCGTGGGGCAGGGTACGCCAGTGCTGCGCAAGTTCGAAAGCAGTAACTGGGCGAGCTTCTCAGGACAGTTGCTCCACATCCTCATGGGCACCGATCGCAATTGGGTAGAGTGGCATTTTGATTCCGCTCCCCTGCACAGGGCGTGTCTTCGCAAGGGAGGGCTGGAGTATGCGTGGGGCTTTCTAGGTCTCGGGGACGTCGTCCCACCATGGACCAATCTGAAGAGTCTTTCGCTGGACCTCTCGGATGACGACCGTGGACCTCTCCATGTCCGTGGTTACGGCCTGTTTTGGACCCCAGAGTCACTTCCCGCACTTGAAAGCCTTCATGTTCGCTCCAAGCCCACCACTCCTGTTACTCTCGACACCTTCCCACCTCACCTTCGTTCTCTGCATCTCACCGACTGTCTCGATCTCCTACCTTGTGCCCTCAGTAACCTTCCATTGCTTGAGGAACTGGTTGTCGAGTCGACGGACCCCGATGCTGCTGTTCCAGCATTTGGGCTGTTGTCAGAGGATGGGTTAGAGCCACGTGCCCTTGAGCGACTCGTCTTCATTGGGCGCGGGGCGGCTGCAAGTCTTGTCGATGCCGTTCCTTCTCACTTCACCTTCCCTTTCTTGAAGGTACTTCAATTGGCTGGGGTTTCGTCTGGGAACGCCGAGAGGGAGTTAGATGGGTCATTGCTTGGCGCCGCGCTGAGTCGACTCCTTGAGAAGTGCGAGTCTCCAGAGGTGACTGTATCTTTGGAAGATAGCGGACTCTCATCTGGTGCGATGCATGCCCTTTTGGACTCACTCCACTCTGGCTCCGACGATCGATCCTCCTGTGGAGTTCACCTTCGTTTGGATTGTCCCGTGCCATACCCCACCTTCTATCACACCGAGGAACAACGCCAATCACCCTCTTTCCCCATCAAGAGTGTTGCATTGAGGTGCGCAGCACGCCACGCCGATCTGTTGTCCTTCCTTGAGGGGAGGATCTTCCACATACCCACTGGGATGGATTCACACCACACGAAAGTCTTCGTTCCGCGTCTTCCTGAGCTCCAGCGGCAAGGGGTCGCGGGGAGTTATCAGGGACTTGATATTGAGCACCTGAACTCCGTTTCGCTCGACGCTCTCTTCACGTACGACATTTTTGGTCATCAGTATCATTTGGCTTTAGACTCTTTCGCGCTTTCAAAGGACAATGTTTCACCTTCATCTTCGGACACTGCTTCAATCACGGTTTAAGTTATAACCTTTCTTTATTATCGTTGGGGATATCGGTTTCGGTTTTATTTAGGGAATTGGTTTCGCGGATATTACTTATTACATACTGGCCTGTTACTGGCCTGTTACTGACTTTTCTTTATGGTTACTTCTACTTCTACGACGACATAGTACTCAACATGATAGCACTCGTATTGAACGTTATTTATCCAGGATCGCTTTGGGCCTTTATGCACTTTATGTTGTTTGTTACTTATGGAAATCTCTTGTACTTATTCTATTGTAGGGCTCTATACACGTTTTGCCGTCACTTGATCGATTTTGATTGCCGGGTAGTGCTAGTCTGCATTGCGGAGTTGCTTGAAGTGGGGGCACCGGGCTTCGTGACTCGACGTAGCGAGGGGCGAAGGACCAGACTCGTGACTGTGAGGGAACTAGGGGGAAAGGTACCAGTAGGCGGCGCTGAATGTCTAACCCGACCCTTCCGAACGAAGAGTCGAGGACGGCGACTGAGAACCTAAAAGTCCGATGTTTCGTGGGCGTCCATTGGGCGCTTACCGGAATCCGCGATCGAAATCCAGAAATAGAACACATTCGCATGGAACATTTAAAGTTGACTACAGAAGTACATCGAGACCACATAACGCTATCTCGAATCTTAAAATGTTTTTGGACAATGTTTCTTCGAGCTTCTCGCTTAGCCTCCGTCGTTTCGGCACTGTCCAAGAACGGTGTGTTAGGCAGAGAAACTTAAGCTTAAGGTTAAGAGACTTACGCAGACGGAGATGACATCATCTCCGCATCGACCAGAGTTGGGATCGGGGCGGCATTCGTAGCTGTGAGGGTAAGGTAAGAATCGGTCAGCCAATCGAGGGGCCTTTTCGAATAAGAAGTAGGCTGGAACGTACATCAAGCCATCGAACGAGTTGGTGTAGCGGTTGAACTTGATGGGTGGGGGAGTGCATCCGAATGTGCTGGTATCGCATGGGTTGAGGTTGGTCGTTAATCCGTCGACGACTTCGCAGGCGGAGTTGTAGACGTCCCCTATATTATGTTAGAAGTTCGGTTAGCTTCCACTGGGACTTGGTGAGGTTGTAGGGTTGGGTTTGGTTGCGTACATCGGTTAAACCCGTTCCCGAGACTTCGAACGTTACCGACGCCGTAGTTGAAGCCAGGGCAGATGGCGGAGGCGGAGGCGATGAAGGGGACAAGGACGGCGAGTTTGTGAGTGAAGATCATATTGTTGTGCGTTGCAAAGGTGTTTCGAAATGTGTAGGCTGTATAAACGAGTAGTTGATGCGGTTTGTTGGTTTCTCGATGACCTGGATGGTAGGGTCTTATATACCTTTAATCATCCACTACCAACGGATTCTGAATAAGATTAGTCGGAGGGCAAGTCGTCATGTAGGAGACAAGCTTCCACAGCATGTTGATGTGTATCACGAAAGGAGCGCTCGGTGCTCCACGTCGGAGGGAGAGGCAATGTACAGACGAGTTCATTTCGCTGCTCGTACAGAGCGCCGTGGAGTATACCTGGAGGCGACTAGCTCTTTTTGGGCGCGTTCCTTTGACCGTTGGTGCCGGTAGCGAGAAAGTGGGTCTTCGGGCCAGTCGGGAGTGGATTTAGTGATCCTTTGGAATCTAAATTACCTGGGTTTTGGAGGGTGGAGGTTTGGTGTAATAGGTTGCTTGGCTTAGGTCTCTGACGTTATATCCAAACACAGACCATGTCCTTCATAGACTTTTCGAGAGTAGCGCAAGGTGCGAGCGTAGTTTTTGGAATGGTGTGGAGGGCCTGAGCTCAGGAAGGCGAGTATCTGGTTACCATGGTCTACATGAGCCGAGAAAGGTATAGATATCTGCTAGATGCATGACCGCAGGAAGCTCTAGACCTTGCACTTTCATTATCTCGTTGCGTTGATCGAAAACTGAAGGCCAGATCGCGGACTTCCTCAAATGGAAAGTGCGCCACCTATCCGGGCAACTTGAATACCACGTCCGAAATCCACTTTCATGGCATTGTCGATTTCTCTCTGTGGAACGGAGGTAAATGGTGGGGTGAAACTACTTTCCATCGCCTTAGTCGATGAATCACCTATAGACTTAGTCCTAAGTCGTCCACATGGGCAAGTTGGGTCTGAGTTGGGTTGGACGGCTCAAGATCTCGGGCGTGGGATTCCAACTTTGATTGCATCAGCGCCATCACTACGCCCGACCAAGCAAGGTTCCAGAGAACAACCTTTGCCTCCTCCCCAATCGCTGTCGACGCGGAGACGCGAACTATGTCTGCAAGCTGGTGCTATACCCTCCATACCGACTCCAACGATCCAACAGTGTCTGAGCGAAGAGACAAGACCGATTCCTGACAGCAATCATAACTCTTTGGCAACATCCAGAACAATGACCTGGCGGCGACCAACAAAACGAATGCGCACGGCAAGGCGATTCACTCAACGATGTTAAAGGGGTCTGAGCTCGCTGAAACTACCTAGACGAATGGTGCCTTCGTTCTTGAATGCATATCGACTCTCCGACATTGGCTGCTAGGCAGCGTGGGCCAGCGGCAGGACCAAGTTGACCATCGGGCCCCTTCCTGGCAAACCGGCGCTCGAACGGGAGCGCTACTGCAGTTAGGTCACGTCGAGTCTTGCTTGATAAATGCTCTCTTCCTCCCCTCGTTGACTAACCTCGCTTGGACACGAGGGACATGGAGGAGTGGGAGTACTCCTGGGTCCTGCAACGGTTCGTGCAGACAGCCTCGTCTCCTCTGCGGTCTATCTGCAACTCGTTGTAGCTTTGCAGACGCGTGACTTCGGAGGCCGATAGGCATCGGGAGCCGTTCGAACACACAGGCGCCAAAAAACCTGCTAGTGGTGCCGGCCGACATGCACCTCCGCTCGGCCGGAGAGTTCCATCTTGAACCGAGTCATATCTTTCTTCTAGCATCTAAAACCCCCTAGCTGTTGGTGCCCAGGGCGCGTTAAGGCTGACCGCCAATCCCAATTCAACCAGGTATACATCCCCAACGCACCAACCCCCACCTCAGTCGGCCTCACCGCTGTCGACCATATCAAACACCGAGGGACATGTCTTATGCAACTGCGAAGGTCCATCTGCGGACGCCAAGCCACAAGATGACCGCGCCTCTGTCAATGCTCAAGTCCATCGCGGTCTCACCCACTGCATGGAAGACCTCGTCGCCGATGGTTGAAGCCAAGCAAAGGGTGCGCGAACACGCGCGTAACATCAGTAGAACCACTGCTGCCAGCGCGACCGCTGCTCACTCTGTGTAAGTATTCAAGTCGAGTCATAAATGAAGTCCAGTGATACTGATAGGGACTGCATGGGTAGACACCCCAACGTAGCGGCGGCCATCCAGCAACCGCCGCCCCCTCCGTCGAAAGACCAGTGTGAAGCGCCCCTGTCGAACGTCAACCTGGCCCTCGACCATACCTTCGTTGGCCTGACGGGCGGGCAAATCTTCCACGAAATGATGCTTCGACACGGTGTCAAGCATATTTTTGGATACCCCGGAGGAACTATCCTCCCAGTGTTCGACGCCATCTATAACTCTCCTCATTTTGGATTTGTGTTGCCCAGACACGAACAGGGTGCGGGACATATGGCTGAAGGCTATGCCCGTGTGTCGGGATTGCCTGGTGTTGTCCTCGTTACCTCCGGTCCAGGAGCTACGAACGTCATTACGCCAATGCAGGATGCTCTGAGCGACGGTGTTCCCCTCATCGTCTTTTCTGGCCAGGTAGCGACTGCTGCCATCGGCTCGGACGCTTTCCAGGAAGCAGATGTCGTCGGTATCTCAAGAAGCTGCACCAAGTGGAACGTGATGGTCAAGGACATCAACGAGCTCCCAAGACGCATCAACGAGGCGTTCAAGATCGCCACCTCCGGACGCCCCGGCCCTGTCCTCGTCGATCTCCCCAAGGACGTTACCGCCAGCATCCTCAAGACCCCTCTGCCCTACAAAGCTACCACCCCTGGCGTCAACCTCGGCCTGCCCAACAGCTTCCTCCAGAGCAGCGATCCTCCCGTCGACCACGCCCTCGTCGAGCGCGCCGCCGACCTCATCAACCGTGCCCAACGCCCCGTGATCTATGCCGGCAACGGTGTCCTCTCCTCCCCCATGGGCCCTAAGTTCCTCGCAGAGCTGTCCGAGAAGGGCAACATCCCTGTGACGACGACCCTGCAGGGCCTCGGTGCGTTCGACGAGACGAACGCGCGGAGTCTGCACATGTTGGGTATGCACGGTAGTGCGTACGCCAACCTGGCGATGCAACACGCCGACGTTATCATCGCCCTCGGTGCACGCTTCGACGATCGTGTGACCGGCAAGCTCGACACCTTCGCTCCCGCCGCCAAGGCCGCTGCTCGCGAGGGTCGCGGTGGTATCATCCACTTTGAGATCCAGCCCAAGAACGTGAACAAGGTCGTCGAGGCTCAGATCCCCGTCCTCGGTGACGTCGTCGCCAACCTCGCTGCCCTCGTTTCTCACATCAAGAAGGCACCGAGAGAGGAGTGGTTCGCTGATATCCAGAAGTGGAAGAAGAACTATCCATTCACGTATGTTCCCAGTAAGAAGGGCGAGAGGATGAAGCCTCAGGAGGTTGTGGAGGAGTTGGAGAAGCAGACGAAGGATCGCAAGGACGATGTGATTGTGTCGACAGGTGTTGGACAGCATCAGATGTGGGCCGCACAGTTCTTTAGGTGGAGACAGCCTCGGTCGATGGTCACATCTGGTGGATTAGGCGTACGTGTCTATACCCTTGTTCTTAATTGCTTTTGTTCTAAGGCCTCATGTTAGACGATGGGCTTCGGTCTGCCAGCGGCTATCGGTGCCAAGGTTGCTGCTCCCAACAAAATTGTCGTCGATATTGACGGCGATGCGTCGTTTAGCATGACGGCTATGGAGCTCGCCACAGCTGCTCAATACGGCATCGGTGTCAAAGTCCTCATCCTGAACAACGACTTCCAAGGCATGGTTCTGCAATGGCAAGGTCCGTCACGGTTACAGTGGAACTCCCTACCTGGTTCCTGACATTCTCTCAGATCTCTTCTATGAGAAGCGTTACTCCCACTCGCGCATGATCAATCCAGACTTCGTTCTTTTTGGCCAGTCTATGGGTGTCCATGGGATCAGATGCAACTCTCTGGAAGACCTGCCAGCCAAGATGAAGGAGTTCCTCGAATACGACAACTCGAAGCCTGTGGTGATGGAGTGCTTCGTGGAGAAGGACGAACATGTGTTCCCGATGGTACCTGCAGGTCGGGCCCTTCATGAGCAGTTGCTCCATCCCACTTTACACACCAAGGATTAGATGCTTGGCTATCTCGAATTCCCTTTCCCGACATATCTCACATTTCCGGGATAGTGTCCATGTGCGGTACTTAACATGGCTGAATAGATCATGACGCGATGATTCCGGCATCCAACACATCTCAACAATCCATTCCCTCACCCTCAACCCTTCCGGGAGCCTGGATTTGACCTCTGATACAGACTCCAGGGAGGTAATTGGGACAATCGTTGGAGGCACCTTGTGTGCTGTGCGGCCTTCTAATCCTCGTATGCCTCGTCAAAACGTTGAATCTTCAAGATATCTCTCACGGACAGGATCTGGAAGCAGCACGATTCCAAACCCTCCGACAACCCAAGTTGTGCCCTTCTTCGCAGACACTGAATCAACTGCAAACTTCCATCGAAGGTGAACTTCCTACACCGACACCAAGTGGTAGTGGTGCGTTGCTTGGAGCGGTATCGTCATCTAACGTCAGCTCGTCTTTCGAGTTATCACTTCCAGTTACGCTCGATGACCGCAAGGGCGGTCCAGTACCAACGGCGGAGGATGCACAGCCTAGTATCATCGACCAAGGAGATAGTGGCGCTGGGACAGATTCAGAACTAGTTCTCCATGTATCTCCCCAATATGCCCCCTGACAGTTCGTGTTTGATCATCCAGAGTCCAGACCGATCCTTCTGGCAGCTGAAAGCGGCAGGTACGCGACCAAATTGGGCGACGGTACCGATATGGATCCCAGGCTTGGCTGATATTCGGAGAAGAGCCAAATTCTGGGGCCTTGACACCATCGAAGCAGCCTTAGATCTTCTCTGCATGTCACTCGTGTGGTCGGAAACCCGATCATGCGCCCGCGAGTCATCAAGTTAAGCTTCGCGCGGGTTGGAGCAAGCTCAGGAGGCACGGGTGACGGCGCCCGGGATGCCCAAGAGGTCAGTTACCTGTCTGATTTTCCCAGAGAGACTAAAATTAGCAAATGAAAAGATTTCGCCAGGAAAACAAGGTTTCGGGTGACTTCAAGTCCTTGCGTCTGTATAGCAGCGCATGATCTCATTTTCCGCAGGCTACCAGGCTCAGCTGAGCCCTGAGCCCTGTTTACCAAGTCTGAGAAGCCAATCCGTATGGTGCCTCGAGGATGGAGCGCTGTGACAGTTTGAGCTTCTACATCGACATCGAGCGCTCCCTGAGTACGATGGCTTCCAGACAGTCAGAATGATCAGAAGCAGATGCAACCCTGCCACTCCGTGTTGGTAGATCATGAGAGGGTATATAGACCTGTCACCAGCGCACTATCAGAAACAGCGTGCAACTTTGACACTCTTCCCTCGCCTTTCTCGCCTCCTTCAGTGGAATGTCCTCCAGGGTAAGATGGGTGACTCTGGACGACTCTGACCCACAAGTCGAATACCAAGGTCCATGGTCTGTACAGAACTCCTTCCCACTATGGACCCTGCACCCATTTAAAATAAACGGATTTGCAAACGGCTGGCGCGTCGTCAGTAAACGCACCAGCCGTCAACTCCAAACGCCCAGTCACGGATGCTGCGTTAGTTTTCGCGCGTTACTTACCCGTTTAGAATAAACTCGGATTTGATGTACCTAAACGCATTTGAGAAATATACCGATTCACGCACAACCCCAGGAGCATCCGTATCTTTCCGTTTCTTCTACAAATGTTCAACAAACTCGTGCGCTATGTCTCCGTTTGCTTGTACTGCCCTTGGGCCTTTTCTCCTACCCATTCCGTTACTTACCTGCTCAAAACATACGGAGTACGAACGGAAAGCACGCTAGTGGGTCACGCAAGCTGTCAGGGCTCGTGCACTTAGCAGAACTCTGATATACACTCGCGCCTTCCCTAGACTCGGCTTAGACTTCGACACTTCGACTTCACATCCCGACGTCTCGACTTTCGCTTCCAGCCATACTCGAACCCTCGACTTCCCCAACGTCTTCAGCCGCACCGCCACCTAGACTCCGGTCGTGTCAATGTCTACTGATCTAGACTTCACCGGATCAGGCAAGACGCGCGACTCGGCTCCTTCCGTGATCTCGGATCCTCCGGAAGTCTAGTGGACTTTAGGCGCGCGCTTGGTATTTCGAAGCCTTCGACTCTGTATTGTTCTTTGGAAGTATGTTCCCTTTTTAGACGTATTCGTTCTTTGTTGTTGTCCGAAGTTCCCTCGTACGTCATATCTCGACTTTCCTGATTTATCGATGTTATTATCTTTCTTTTCTTCGGCTTATCTTTCCTCATCACATGTTCTTTGCTCAAGACTTGTCTTCGACCTTTCTACTTCATGTCTTTGCTCTAGACTTTCTTATCATGTTGTGATTGGTTCGTAGATAGCTTCTTCGACTCTCTTGTGTTGTTCTTGGATTGATTCGCCTTCATGTCGTTTGTATTTCTCATTCATACATCTTAGTCTCGCCTTCATGTTTCTCCATCGTTTCTCCGCACTTCTCTTGTCGAAGATTCTCTAGACGTGTCCTCTATAAGTACTGTATGGTTTTGTAGTAGATACCTCATCCGGAATCTCGACGAGGACTCTCCATCCTCCCTTCTCCATCGACTAGGATCTCCATCCTCCCTTCTGCATCGACTAGGACTCAATCCCCTCTCCTCCATCGACTAGGACTTTCCCCTCATCGAATCCTCTGTCCGAATTCCTAAGTCTAACTTAACTCTCTCCACGTCTTCGACCGCTGAGCCTTTAGCTCCAGTCGTCTCTCTACGTCGCGCTCTCGCCGCAAGGCGTCCGTCCGGTCCGTCGGCCTAGCCAGCCATAGGAACCTTGACGAAGGGTACACGTTCTTATAACGTGAGACCAAGGCTAACCTCCGACCCCGAAGTCTCCTCTCCATCTCAGACTTCGCCTCACTCCTCTTCACTCACGCCCATCTCCTGACAGTAGATTCCGGATTCGATACTTCGTCTTGTCGTTCCAAGTCTACGTCTATGTCCGATCAAGACCGCTACGACTTTCGTCGCCCTCGCCCTCCTCCTTCAGCGTCCGCACTGGGCCAACCTCGACCCTTATCGCACTCCAGACACGAGTCCCTCACCGATCCCTTCTACATCTCGAATTCGACATCACCTGCCATAGCTGCAACCGCTATTTGGCAACCTCCTACGTCTTTCCTCGGTCAAGCTACCATTCGACGCGGCATGTCTAACGACGCTCGCGAAGAAGAGTTCGTAGCCTCGCATCTAGGCATCCCTGGTGGCCTCGCTACCAGCGCCTTCGGTGGTCTTCGCGCCTCAGACTCTGGGTCTGGCAACCCCAGTGGTGCTGCAGGTCGCGTCTCCAACTCGCGTCGTGGTGATCCGTCTTCCTCTGGCAAAGGAGGCGATGATCCACTCCCTTTCGCCTTTGATCCCTCTGGCTCTCCCCCTCGCACGCCTCCTGGTGATCCGCCTGATCCCAGGGGAGGTGGTGGTGGAGGTCCCCCAGGTGGCGACTCTGGTGGTCCCCCGCCGTCTGGCAGCGGTGGTGGCGACCCTCCTCCTAACCATGGTGGTGGTGGTGGACCTGGTGACCCGTCTGGCGATCCGCCTGGCGGAGACTCCGAGACTCAAGCTCAAGACGACTCCAACGACTTCCAACCCGTCCTTCGTCGCATTCTCGAGCACCTCGTCGAGGGTCAGCAGTCAAATGCTCGTACCCTTGCGAAGGCTCTCGAGAAACTCGAGTCTCAGTCCTCCAGTACCCCTAGACTTCGTGCTCCCGACCCTTTCGACGGCTCAGATCCCGAACTCCTAGACGCCTTCATCGCCCAGCTTACAGTTTATCTCGGTCGCTACATGCACACCTTCAAGCACCCGAGAGACGCTGTGGCTACTGCCCTCTCCTACCTCAAGGGCAAGGCGTACACTTACTTCGCATCTCGAATCAATGTGGCTCGCACTACCGATGCGACGTTGCCTTGGTTTGACAATCTGGACCTCTTCATCGAGGAGCTGACTCTCGTCTTCGGCCCCAAGAACCCCATCGGCGACGCAGAACGCATAATTCGTGCGTTGACGATGACAGGACGTGCCTACCAGTATACCCTCGACTTCAATGAGCTCGCCGCACGCATCAACTGGAACGAAGCGCCTTTACGTTCTCAGTACTACACTGGGCTCTCCGACCGCATCAAGAACGAGTTGGCTAAACGTCCTCGGCCTGCTACGCTTTTGGAGTTGCAGAATGTCGTCTTCGACATGGGACGAACGTGTGGCACGAACGTCAAGAGGAGATTCGTCGTGATCAAGCTCTCCTCAAGGCCCTCCAAGCCAAGCTATCTGGCAAGGCTTCGTCTTCACCCTCTCTCTCGTCTGGCTCTTTGGCCACCCCGGCTTCGACTTCATCTAACTCGACCAAGACTTCGCCTCAGTCGGCCGGTAACACTTCGTCTTCGTCGACCTCTTCCTCTGCCAAAGGAAAGATCGAACAAGACTTCATCTTCTTCTTCGTCTACGACTCCCTCGACTTCATCGTCGACACCCTCGACGTCCTCTGCCCCTCCTCGCCCTTACGCCGACAAGCTTGACGCTAGCGGAAAGCTCAAGCCTGAGGAGCGTGCCCGCCGTATCAAGGAAAGCCTTTGTATGGTGTGTGGCAGCACAGAGCACAAGGCGTCAGAGTGCCCCAAGTCTAGACATCGCGCTCGCTTTGCTTCCGCCGGTCAGCCTGCCACTGACACGTCTGCGGGAAAAGCTTGAGCAGTCTGCTGACCTCGCCTCCTCCAGTTGACTGCAGCCTCTCAGCAGGAGTGCCTGAGGTTCGACTTAATGCTGCTGCTCTCTCCGATCCCCATGCTCTCTCGTTTTCGGTCTCCGTTTATTCTTCGACGTCTTCGCCTATCGACCTCGACTCCCTGGTGGATTCGGGTTGTACGGACTGTTTCCTCGACTCAGACTTTGTCAATTCTCATTCGACTTTGCAATTTTACGAAATTCCGCCAGTGCCCCTTAGACTCCTTGATGGGATCTGTTCGTACTTGGCTCACTTCTGCAGCGGATATCATCCTCCGCTTTCCGTCTGGTGATGAGTTCTTTCTCAAGTGCTTCATCACAAAGCTGGATGCTCCGTATCCCCTGATTCTTGGACACAACTGGCTCCGCCGATACAATCCGTTGATTGACTGGCGTCGTGGTCAGATACTTTCGTTCGAATCGGCCGATAACCCCTCTTCTTTGAGCTCACTCGTCGCAGCAAACGTCGAGACCTCCGGTTTCTTCATCCAGCCTTCCGTCACAGGCGTCTCAGCCTTCCGTGGTCCCTTCTTCGACCAAATCTTCCGTCTCTCTTCCTTCCCCCATCGACTTCGACTCACTCGACTCCGACCATTTATCACCGCAGGAACCGATTGTTCCTTTACCTCAAGATTCGCCTCAAGACTCGTCGATGTCGATTCCTCCTTCCATTTCCCTTTCTTCTTCTACTTCCAAGTCTTCATCTTCTCCTTCTAAGTCTCCTCCTTCTTTCACTTCTAACCCTGTGCCAATCGCTTTTGTGAACGCTTCAGCCTATCGTCGAGCTGTTCGCATGAGTGGTTCGCAGACCTTCTCGCTTTCTATTTCTCCCTTCTTCAGACAACGTCTCGCGGGCTTGTGCTGCTTCGACTAGCACTACCGACACTCCAGATCTTTCCAATGTCCCGGAAGAGTATCACGAATTTGCCGACGTCTTCAGCAACGCCAAGGCTTATTCGCTTGCGCCACATCGCCCTTACGACTTGCGCATTGATCTGGACGAGTCTCAGCCCCTTCCTCCGAGTCGGCTTTATTCTCTCTCCCCAGCCGAAACCCTTGCGCTACGCGAGTTCTTGGACGAGAATTTGCGCGCTGGTTTCATTCGCTCTTCGACTTCTCCGCTAGGGCGCACCCATTCTCTTCGTCAAGAAGAAGGATGGCTCCCTACGTCTTTGTGTGGATTACCGGGCGCTTAACCGCATCTCCAAGAAGGACCGCTATCCGTTACCCCTCATCTCGGACCTTCTTGCAGCCCCAGCTCGTGCCAAAGTCTATTCCAAGATCGACTTGAAGCACGCCTACCACCTTGTGCGCATTGCGGATGGGGACGAGTGGAAGACTGCTTTTCGAACTCGCTATGGCTCTTTCGAGTGGTTGGTGATGCCTTTTGGTCTCACTAACGCGCCGTCCGCTTTTCAGCGTTTTATGAACGACATCTTCGCCGATATGACCGACGTCTCGGTTATCGTATACCTCGACGACATCCTGGTTTTCTCCGACAATCTCTCTCAGCATCGTGAACACGTCAAAGAGGTGCTTAGGCGTCTCCGCAAGCACGGGCTTTATGCTTCGCCTAAGAAGTGTGAGTTCCACGCTGACCGCGTCGAGTACCTTGGGTACATTCTTTCACCCGACGGCCTCACCATGTCGCCTGAGAAAGTCAAAGTCATCCAGGATTGGCCTGAACCTCGTTCAGTGAAAGACGTCCAGTCTTTCCTCGGTTTCGCCAACTTCTATCGTCGTTTCATCCACGGCTACTCCGACATCGTCGTTCCGCTCACGCGCCTTACTCGCAAAGACACGCCTTTTGAGTTTTCTTCCGCCGCTCGCAAGTCTTTCGAGACCCTCAAGTCTGCTTTCATTTCTGCTCCTATTCTTGTTCACTGGCAACCCGATCGACCTCTCATCATCGAGACAGACGCCTCCGACTACGCCTTGGCCGCCATTCTCTCTATTCAGCTCGAGTCTGGAGAGATCCACCCAGTCGCCTTTCACTCCCGCACTTTCCAAGCCGCCGAACTCAACTACGACGTCCATGACAAAGAACTCCTTGCCATCTTTCGAGGCGTTCAAAGTCTGGCGTCACTACTTGGAAGGCGCAGGCGACCCGGTCAACGTCGTCACAGACCATAAGAACCTCGAGTACTTCTCGACTACCAAGGTTCTCACTCGCCGTCAGGCGCGGTGGTCTGAATACCTTTCCCAGTTTAACCTCGTCGTCCGTTTCCGTCCTGGCAAATTGGGCACCAAGCCTGATGCGCTAACACGACGATGGGACGTCTACCTTAAACAGGGGGGTAGTGACTTCGCCAGCGTAAATCCGGTCAACCTTCGTCCAATCTTCGCGTCTGAGCAGCTGGCTTCGTCATTGAGGGCTTCGACTATCTACATCCCTGCCCTCCGAGCCTCGCTGGTTGTCGACTCTGCTAGTCTTCATTCTGATATCAAGGCTTCTTATTCTTCGGACCCCCTCGCCTCTTCACAACTTCCCACTCCTTCTGACCCTCGTTGGGAGCTTCCATCCGACGGTCTTCTTAGACTTGATGGGCGTATCTACGTTCCAGATAGTCCCGGCTTACGTCTTCGAGTCTTGCAGCTCAAGCATGATCACCCTCTCGCTGGTCACTTCGGTCGCAACAAAACGATCGAATTGGTTAGACGTGACTATGTTTGGCCTAAACTGCGTTCGTTTGTCGCAGACTACGTCAATTCTTGCACGACTTGTCGCCGTACGAAGACTCCTCGCCACAAGCCTTATGGTCTCTTGAAGCAGCTACCCATTCCCCTCCGTCCTTGGGAATCCATCTCCATGGATCTCGTCGAGCAACTTCCTTCCTCTGGTGGTTTCACAGACATCCTCGTCGATCGTTGATCGCCTGTCCAAGCAAGCTATCTTCATCCCCACAGACCAATATCTCACGTCTGCGGAGCTTGCACGCCTTTTCGTCATCCACGTCTTCTCCAAGCACGGCGTCCCTTCGAACGTGACGTCTGATCGTGGTTCAGAGTTCGTCTCCCACTTTTTCCGTGCTTTGGGCGAAGCCTTGGACATGAAGCTTCACTTCACCTCAGGTTATCACCCCTGAAGGCGACGGACAGACCGAACGAGTTAACCAGACCTTGGAGCAGTACCTTCGGGCGTATTGTTCTTACCAGCAGGATGATTGGCATCGACTCCTTCCCCTCGCCGAATTCGCTTACAACAACGCGCCTTCAGCTACCACTGGTGTCTCGCCGTTTCTTCGCAAACAAGGGTTACCATCCAAGTCTTAACATCCACCCTGAACGCGACTTAGCCAGTTCCGCCGCGCAAGAATTTGCAGTCGACCTCGCCTCGTTGCACGAGTACCTTCGGGAATCTATCACCGCCGCACAGAAGTCTTACCAGCTATACGCCGATCGCAAACGTCTAGCACCCCCAGACTTCAAAGTCGGTGATCGCGTCTTCGTCAAAGCTGCCTTCTTCCGAACCACCCGACCTACCAAGAAGTTGTCTGAACGATATCTCGGTCCTTACGAGATTATTGCTCAGGTTGGCACCCACTCCTTCACCCTTCGACTTCCAGACTCCATGCGTTCCGTTCACCCCGTCTTCCACGTCTCGATGCTCGAACCCCATCACGAGTCTCAGATTCCTCTTCGTCACGAGCCTCCTCCACCTCCGGTAGAGGTAGACGGCGAATTGGAGTATGAGATTGCCGAAATCCTAGACTCGAAAGTGGATCGTCGTAGACGCGCCTGCAAGCTTCTCTATGAAGTACGCTGGTTAGGCTACGAGAACACAGACGAAGAACGCTCCTGGCTCCTTGCTACCGAGTTGAGCCATGCCAGGGAGTTAGTCGAAGACTTCCATCGTCGATATCCCGACAAGCCTGGACCCGAGTGGTGACCCGTCCGCCTTCGCCTTGTTATCTCGACTTCTCATTTTTTCCTTCGACTTCATTTTCTTTTCTTTCACATTCCTATGCTTCAATTTCTCTTCGACATCGACTTCACCTTTGGCCTCGAGGGCTCGGCCGTAACAGGGGGGTACTGTCAGGGCTCGTGCACTTAGCAGAACTCTGATATACACTCGCGCCTTCCCTAGACTCGGCTTAGACTTCGACACTTCGACTTCACATCCCGACGTCTCGACTTTCGCTTCCAGCCATACTCGAACCCTCGACTTCCCCAACGTCTTCAGCCGCACCGCCACCTAGACTCCGGTCGTGTCAATGTCTACTGATCTAGACTTCACCCGGATCAGGCAAGACGCGCGACTCGGCTCCTTCCGTGATCTCGGATCCTCCGGAAGTCTAGTGGACTTTAGGCGCGCGCTTGGTATTTCGAAGCCTTCGACTCTGTATTGTTCTTTGGAAGTATGTTCCCTTTTTAGACGTATTCGTTCTTTGTTGTTGTCCGAAGTTCCCTCGTACGTCATATCTCGACTTTCCTGATTTATCGATGTTATTATCTTTCTTTTCTTCGGCTTATCTTTCCTCATCACATGTTCTTTGCTCAAGACTTGTCTTCGACCTTTTTACTTTCATGTCTTTGCTCTAGACTTTCTTATCATGTTGTGATTGGTTCGTAGATAGCTTCTTCGACTCTCTTGTGTTGTTCTTGGATCGATTCGCCTTCATGTCGTTTGCATTTCTCATTCATACATCTTAGTCTCGCCTTCATGTTTCTCCATCGTTTCTCCGCACTTCTCTTGTCGAAGATTCTCTAGACGTGTCCTCTATAAGTACTGTATGGTTTTGTAGTAGATACCTCATCCGGAATCTCGACTAGGATCTCCATCCTCCCTTCTGCATCGACTAGGACTCAATCCCCTCTCCTCCATCGACTAGGACTTTCCCCTCATCGAATCCTCTGTCCGAATTCCTAAGTCTAACTTAACTCTCTCCACGTCTTCGACCGTTGAGCCTTTAGCTCCAGTCGTCTCTCTACGTCGCGCTCTCGCCGCAAGGCGTCCGTCCGGTCCGTCGGCCTAGCCAGCCATAGGAACCTTGACGAAGGGTACACGTTCTTATAACGTGAGACCAAGGCTAACCTCCGACCCCGAAGTCTCCTCTCCATCTCAGACTTCGCCTCACTCCTCTTCACTCACGCCCATCTCCTGACACAAGCTACGTCAGATTGTAATTTTGATTATAGCGGCAGTTGGTAATGTACAGGCGTGTGCACAACACTATACTACGGGGCTACGGTTTTCAGATGAGTAAATACATACCTTTGTTTGCAGCGAGTTGGTCCTGGAGGTCGCCAATCTGGGCAGTTGAATCTTGTATGATTTCTTCACAGAGCGTTGGTCTGGGAGGACGACAGCGCTTCTTGCCAGAATTGGAGCCCTCGCTCTGAGAAACCACGCGATATTAAATTTGGAAAAGAGGGAAAACATACAATTATCCGTGTTTTGTCCGCCATTCACCCCCTCAACCTTGTCCTTCTCGGAATCTCGCCCTGCTTCGGCATCCTCTGCGAAAGTCAAAAATATGTCAAAGTGACACAGAATATGTGTACACACCTTGCCACTACCGCCCTCCTCGAAGCCTCAGGCTCACTGCGTTTCAATAGGTACTGTGAGAGTAGCATTCGCGCAGAAGAGGATGAGAGGTTGGTTGGCAGGAAAGAGAAAGGGCTTGCACGCCGCACACTCTGGCGTGGTTGGTCTCTGTTTGGCAAAGGCGTGATCACCTGATGTGGGGAGACGCGCGAACGCCTAAGTCCACCTTCAAGTCGAATCTCTTGTCCCCGTACCTTACTCTCCCTACCTCTCCAATGAAACCTCTCAACTTACCTTTCTCAGACTCTCCTAATGCCTAGGTCATACAAAAAGAATTAGGTATTGGGCATAGTTGTGATGGATAGCAAACGGAGAATCCAGGCAGATTCCGTTACTTCCAAATCCGTGAGTTCTCGCTCACGAGCAACTCACGGAGAATGCTGGGGCTCAAAAGTCACACATTTTCGAGGTAACACATAGGTAACGTGTTGTACGTGAATTCTGGACCTTTTCACGGACGGTACGTACGAATTAAACGGATACAGGGTCCATAGTGTTCCAACCAACAGGCGACCGAGGCCTACCCTACCTTGGTTCCCAACACGCTACGACTGGACCAGCCAGCCTATCTTTCCGCTTCAGAGGTAAGCCCATGACTCCATGCCCTGGCCTCTCCCAGACAGGTAGCATGGCAATGACCATCTCTCTGGGCCCAGGATCACAGCTCCTGGTTCAAGGAACAGCCCCTCCATTGCCACCTGGCCGGGGAGAAGCAGAACCACCGTTCTGGACATGTGCGATTGATGGAAGAACAATTCCCGCATCACCTGGTCCTCTCCCAGGTCTTCACCGGTGGCCTCTCTGCGGCCTCCCACAGGAGCTTCCAGAGGGAGATCATGTGTTCACCATTGACGTCGACCGGTCCGCCCAGGGATCTACATTCTACGTCGATCAAATCACCTATTTCCCATTGGAGGACGTAAGGGACACTTTGTCGAACCCGGTGGTTATTATCGATATAGACGACCCTGCAGTAGAGTACCTGAGAGGGCGGTGGTCGACGGATCAGGGAAATGCCAGGTGGTCGACGGATCCAGATGCAAGAATTAGGGTGAACTTTACAGGTATGCAGGAAATAGCTGTAGGTTCTATCCATCCCTTTACTCACCGATGGCGTTTCAGGAACCAAGGCTAATTGGGTAGGCCGAGTCCTTCGAGCGGACTCGCAGGGAGACTCTTCAGGAACGTATGTTGTCGATGGCCAGGATCCAGTCCCATTCAGAATACGGGGAGCACGACCCGGGGAGGAACGGGTGTTCGGTGGAATATTGTTCGAGACCGAAAGGCTACCAATGGGCGCTCATACACTGGACGTGGCTTGGGAGGGAGGCAACGCACCGTTCACCTTTGACGAGCTTCTGGTGCAAGATGGAAGCATAATGGCTGAAGCTATATCCGTCGCTCCTTCAAACTCTGTGGGTTCAAGTCCCGTAGATCCAGCCCCCGTGGAATCAACCCTAGCTGGTAGCTCTTCCTCCTCCACTTCGCTTCATCCGAATTCAACTTCGCAGACTGGCGAGCATGAATCCTCACAGCCACGTTCCGCTAGTCAGCCACTAATCTCGACAGACCCTTCGGCAATCCCAAAACCGAGCACGATCACCCAAACCGATACGGATAATGAAGGCAACCAACAGATTATTGGGGCCATCGTCGGTGGTACCTTAGGTGGAGTCGCCTTGCTTTGCTTGACGATATTGCTCGTGTATTTCATGATGGCGCGCCACAAGGCGAAGACGGAAGAGCCACACCTTAACCAAACATCCAACTCCGGCACTCGACCTGCACTTCAGAGCCCCGGGTCGCTCTCGCATGCGCAAATCTCACCACTTTCCATTGAAATAGGCTCAACTGTCGCATATCACCGCAAGGGGAGTCGTGTTACAACCACGCCGGAGTCATCAAGTTCGCTGGGAGCACCAACAATGGCGCAGCGCAGTGCACAACGGATTATCGTTCACCACGAAGATAGCGGCGCTCGGATGGAGCAGCCGGTAGCTCTTCATGTACCCCCCGCATATACACCCTGAAGCAGGGACATCCTGCTTCGATGTGCGCTTCCTGAAAAAGGCAAGCGTACCACCAAATTAGGCAATACCGTTGTAGAACCTGGGCCTACCCAACGCCTGCCAATCGACGTAACACACACTATTCATCTCAGGGAATCCAAAGACAATGAAAATCGACACAGTATGTACTCATGATTGCAAGGAATAAACCAGCCTCCTATAACTAGAATACGACGTGAACCAGCACACTGACAACGTCAAAACCAGTCTACAACAGCTTCATTTTCGTCCTGTTCATTTCTTCAAATAATACACAAGGTAACCGTAAGTAACTTTTCGACTTGGTCTCCAAAACACACACAGACACACAAGAGCACAAAAACAGAGAGAAAGAGGAAAACCAGTCGTTTATCGACATCCGTAAGTTTGTTCGGTCAGTCAGCCTTCACCATAATACGCGCGTGATCAACAGTGATCAAAGAGATAGAAAAGACAGTAAGTAACGAGGTAAGTAGTACGCCTTTGAGAAACATCCAAATCCAACAACGTCCATCACAAACGAAGGGGAAAAACAATAAAGGTAACGCAATAGAAGTGTGAAGAGGCCGACTATGTAGAGGTGGTGTGGATGCGGTAGTTGTAATGACAGCGAGCAAATGGTGAGAATGCAAAAAAAATAATGGTAAGATGTGATCAGCAGAGAGAAAGGAGAAGATAAATGCAAGCTACTAGTAGGAGTACGATAGCATCCCTGCTACCGAAGCGTGATCAATGCAGTGGAGAGAGGAATAAGGGCGGGAGAGGACGACAAGAACTAGACGACCGTCTAATCCTTGTTGGTCAACATCGGATGGAGCAATTGCTCATGGAGCGCCTTGCCGGCTGGAACCATGGGGAACACATGCTCATCCTTCTCCACGAAGCACTCCAGCACCACAGGCTTCGAGTTGTCGTACTCCAAGAACTCCTTCATCTTCGCTGGCAGCTCCTCCGCAGAGTTACATTTGATGCCGTGTACACCCATAGCCTTGGCCAACAGCACAAAGTCGGGGTTGATCATGCGTGTGTGGGAGTAGCGCTTCTCATAGAACAGATCTAATTAGGGGTTAAAGTTAGCATGGGGGAGGAGGGGTGAAGGTCGACTAAGATACGAACCTTGCCATTGCAACACCATTCCTTGGAACTCGTTGTTAAGGATGAGGACCTTGACACCGATACCGTACTGGGCGGCAGTGGCGAGCTCCATAGCAGTCATGCTGAAGGAAGCATCACCGTCGATGTCGACGACGACCTTGTTGGGAGCGGCAACCTTGGCACCGATAGCCGCTGGCAGACCGAAGCCCATGGTCTTAAATGGAACGTTAGCCCGGCATCAACAACGTAGAAAAATCAATACGTACGCCCAATCCACCAGAGGTGACCATCGACCGAGGCTGTCTCCACCTGAAGAACTGTGCGGCCCACATCTGATGCTGTCCAACACCTGTCGACACAATCACATCGTCTTTGCGATCCTTCGTCTGCTTCTCCAACTCCTCCACAACCTCCTGAGGCTTCATCCGCTCGCCCTTCTTGCTGGGAACATACGTGAACGGATAGTCCTTCTTCCACTTCTGGATATCAGCGAACCACTCCTCTCTCGGTGCCTTCTTGATGTGAGAAACGAGGGCAGCGAGGTTGGCGACGACGTCACCGAGGACGGGGATCTGAGCCTCGACGACCTTGTTCACGTTCTTGGGCTGGATCTCAAAGTGGATGATACCACCGCGACCCTCGCGAGCAGCGGCCTTGGCGGCGGGAGCGAAGGTGTCGAGCTTGCCGGTCACACGATCGTCGAAGCGTGCACCGAGGGCGATGATAACGTCGGCGTGTTGCATCGCCAGGTTGGCGTACGCACTACCGTGCATACCCAACATGTGCAGACTCCGCGCGTTCGTCTCGTCGAACGCACCGAGGCCCTGCAGGGTCGTCGTCACAGGGATGTTGCCCTTCTCGGACAGCTCTGCGAGGAACTTAGGGCCCATGGGGGAGGAGAGGACACCGTTGCCGGCATAGATCACGGGGCGTTGGGCACGGTTGATGAGGTCGGCGGCGCGCTCGACGAGGGCGTGGTCGACGGGAGGATCGCTGCTCTGGAGGAAGCTGTTGGGCAGGCCGAGGTTGACGCCAGGGGTGGTAGCTTTGTAGGGCAGAGGGGTCTTGAGGATGCTGGCGGTAACGTCCTTGGGGAGATCGACGAGGACAGGGCCGGGGCGTCCGGAGGTGGCGATCTTGAACGCCTCGTTGATGCGTCTTGGGAGCTCGTTGATGTCCTTGACCATCACGTTCCACTTGGTGCAGCTTCTTGAGATACCGACGACATCCGCTTCCTGGAAAGCGTCCGAGCCGATGGCAGCAGTCGCTACCTGGCCGGAGAAGACGATGAGGGGAATACCGTCGCTCAGAGCATCCTGCATCGGCGTAATGACGTTCGTAGCCCCAGGACCTGAGGTAACGAGGACGACACCAGGCAATCCCGACACACGGGCATAGCCCTCCGCCATGTGGCCTGCACCCTGCTCATGTCTCGGCAGCACGAAATCAAAATGGGGGCTCTTGTAGATGGCGTCGAACACCGGCAGGATGGCTCCGCCAGGGTACCCAAAGATGTGCTTCACCCCATGCCGCAACATCATTTCGTGGAAGATTTGGCCACCGGTGAGGCCGACGAAGCTGTGGTCGAGGGCGGGGTTGGGGTTCGCCAGGGGCGCTTCGCGGTGTTGTTTTGGTGGGAGGGTCGCTGGTGGGGCTTGTTGGAAACCGGGTGCTGGGTTTGGGCGTCTATCAAGCTGTTTAGCTCTCGAGTCGCATATATATGATGGGTGTAGGGGTACTCACACAGAAGGAGCGGCAGTCGCGTTAGCAGAGGTGGTCTGACTGATGTACCGTGCGTGTTCGCGCACTCTCTGCTTGGCTTCGACCATCGACGACGTGCACGACGACGAGGTCGCCCATGCGGCGGGTGAGGCCGCTGTAGACTTTGACCGTGCCAAAGATGCGGTCACTTTTTGACTCGAGCCCTGCAGACGGACTTTTGTAGCTGCTGAAGAAGCCATGGCCATCGTTGCTCGCTGTGGTCAACGGTGTCGAGACCGTCTTCTAATTTTTTGGTGGGGAAGGGAGGGGCGTCGAGGATGGGGATCTCGTTGGACCCGGGACGGTAAGTTGACGTCGAGGACGAAGCTGAGAGAGTTGGTGGTGAACGGAGAAAGCCAAACGACAAGACGGTTATTGGCCCAAAGTTTTAAAATACATGACTCGGTCAAGATGGATTTCTCCGGCCGAGCGGAGGTCTTTGTCGGCCGAGAGCGCCTTGGCGATCACGTGCTCATTTTGGCGCCGGGAGACTCGAGGGCCCGGTCGGCCTTTTCCTCGTCTTTTCCTCCTCGTACTCTTCTTTCTATTGAGTTTTGGAGTATAATTTTCACATCTAAAGATAGAAGAAACAATGCCTTTGACTTCTCTCAATGCTTTCCTCTCGAATCCCTTCAGTAGTCGCAAAACGCCACACGGACCGCCCCAGAACAAACTATGGGTTGAATATTCCATGGTCACCCTCGTTATACAGAACGAGTCAGATAAGACGAGCAGGGCTATTATTCTGCCAGTCCAGGCGCCGGGTAGACCAATTTCTGGGGGCAAACATCCCCCTCCCTTTTACTTCCGCTCCGGTCTCCAGCGTCAAAGTTCAGTACGCCTACCCTTGAAGGACCCTGCATCCTTCTACGACCCAAGGTACGATCGCAAACCCACAGCCCAAGTACCACTCCATCCCCAAGACCAAAAAGCCAGCCCTAACCCACGAGGCAGGCAGAAGAACTTCCTCCCCCTTGACACTGACAAGAGAAAAGAATCATGAGAACTTCCGAGGACCCCTAACTTGAACAAGCAGAGGCTAGAGCGGAGGGCCGCGCGCTCTCTCAGGCCTGTCGCCCTTCATTCCCTTCATTCCTTGATTGCTTGAGTATATACATACGAACCTTGGCTCAATGGTCCAAGCTCCCAAGCAATCATCTTCATCTCACCAGTGTGGAAGTTGTAGTCTTGTTACTGATACTCAGCATGCAATCGGCGAAACAGGACCGGACACCGCGAAAGACTTGTAGTAGTATGTAGACTGCTGCATGTCGTGAGTTGGAAAATACGTACGCAGACACAGAAAACGGTGGAATACGTCCGAAATGTCTTACCTACAATCTTCACATTGGAGTATGTAACTGCATTCGACACTTGCCAAATGGAATCGCCTTCCCACCGAGCTCCCAAGTATCCACGATTCTGCTTCTAAATCTCAGCGCAAGGCTGGGATGGTGAAGCCCGCCTGGAGGCACCAGGGGAACCGTCGTGAGAAGCACAACTGCGAGGTTTGCAGGGGAGGAAGCTTCAGTGGCGGATAAACCATTCGAGAGAAGTCCTTCAATACAGCGCTTCGAAGATCGCAATATGCTGCAGAAACCTTGGTTATTCGGCGGGTGAGGGCCCAGGCGGCGAAGATTCGGAATAGGGACGAGGCTTCATTCGACGGGCACGTTCGTCTGCCGTCTTTGACAGTAGGGTGGAGCGGTGGATGAAGGGCGGTGGATTGAATGATGCGATGTGCACTGGGTTGGAGGGTAGTATCCAACTTGACATAGGGGCGTCATCGCCATCGTCTTGTGTCATGCCAATAAGGCGGCCATGGCTGTGAGCGCTCGATTTCAGGAGGGGAGTGGTTGATGCGAATCCAGATTGTTCATAAATGTTACAAGCGGTATAGTACAGTACAAAAAAACGTCCCTGCAACGCCAGTCAGTGCCGCATTCTCAGCCATGAAGCGAAGGGAAAGTCTCACATAAAACCCAATAAAACACAGCGAGTGAGAAAGTCGAAAGCAAGCAAGTCGTGAATGATCATCTATGGTCCCAGTAATACCGTACAGGTTTGGTGGGTACTATAGGCATTGGTTCGTGGTTCTTCGATTTCTTGTGGTGATGAGAGCGTTTGGAACTGTTGGGCTGTTGCAACAGGGTCAGTAACCCGTCAGATACCCAGACCGAGGCAAACGCACCTTTGGTTTCGACGGATTCGAGGTGACATCCTCTTGGGAGGTCTCCGGGCTGGTGGCCTTCTCGTCGAGTTCCTCCTCCACCACGACATCCTTCTCACCGCCGCTACTACTCTTGCTCAGCCTCTTATCTCTCCTGCCCCCACTCGAACTGCCTAACCGCCGGTGTTTTCTCGATGACCGATCATGCCGCCTCGAACGTCGTGAAGAAGTTGGTGTTGCCCTCGATGACCGCCTGCCGCTCTTTCCCTCAATCACAGCCTCTTCATCGTCAGCGCGTGTCCGGGAAGCTTTCCGTTTGCGCACTTGATAGACTGTCACGCCTATCACGCATGCGAATACGACGACTGGAGGGTAGGTGGGTGTTATCAGTACCCTAGACGAGGTAAACCCGAGGATTCGAGTCAGACGTACTGAAGACGACAACTAGCGCTGCCTCCCAGGCTGTTCCTAGGTGTCCTGAACGCGGACTACCGAATGTCGAATCGTTTTCATCCATCCAAGTAGAGAAAAGTTGAGAATGGATTCAATGGCGGTTCATAAGTAAGACGATGATAAGCAAAAGAGGGGAGGAGGAAAAGAATAAGCTAAAACCCACCCAGGCTCTTCAGAAGCAGGACCGCCCTCCATTCACTTCGGAGTTTATATCCACAAAGCCAGAATTTGATGTGTCAAGGCGAGGTGGCCGCGCGACCCGTCGATGGAATTTGCAATGCAGTTGATGTTTTAACGCCAGTGCGGGGTGAGGATGGGGTGCGTTCTCGAGGAAAAGTACGAAGGGACGGGCTGGGAAGGGGACGAGTTGGAGAAAAGACACCATTGGTCGAGCTTTATACACCAGTTGTGACCCAAGGCTCCTGGGCACGACAAGACAGCCGCTTGCCAAGCACCGTGAAAGATGCCCAGAGTTCGCCAAGCGCGGTCTTATATTTGGTGATTTTTGCCTTTCGAGGTTGCTGTAATCTCTGGAATGATTCAGGATTGGTCGTTTCGGGCTCTTGGTGAGTTGTATAGCCTATGACGAGGCCATGAGGAGAGTCAGTATATGCCTTGAATGGAGAGTATTTCTTCGGAGTATCGCGCCCCACCCAGCTTCGTATTTTTAGAAGAGAGGCGTTTTCTTCCGGGTTCATTTGGTCCAACTGTTTAGCAAATGTGACAGACCCTCGCATGTTCCGAGGGTTGAGGTCACGAGCAGAGAGGTATCAATTATCAATTACGCCCGGTCGTACCCTTGGCTCATTTCACGAAAACCAAAGACAGCCAAAGCCATTCTCAGAGGTCTTGACAAGGTCTTAACAGCCACAAGCGCCCGTCTTCGCTCCGTGATCCTCGTCTCGGCATTCGCTCGGCATACACAGCGACCATCTTGTTTCCGTTATAGCCAAGCGAAAGAAGGACCTTGGTTACGCCAATAAGCTCCCAATAGGAGCCAATCAGTAAAGACTAAGAAAGGTAAGACTTCTTGGATATGTTCCTAAGTAATTGCCTCATCTTGTTCCGCTTTTTCTCTTGTCGCTGGGTGCGATGGGATGTCCGGGAACGCCGAGGGAGGGAAGAGGGAGAATGCACTGAGCACCGAGTGGCTAGGCATTTCATCGGAATACCGGATGAGGGGTTGGAAAGAGACTCACCAGTGGACTGACAGGCGACGATCTCCCTCTATTGGAAGCCATAAACAAAGAAATCGTTAATCAGATTTTATCTAGCCATCGTTATCTGCTCTTTCTAGGTCACCAAGTAGGTTTGATTCATCCCAATAAGCGCCCGCACATCTCCCCCAGGTACAGGAGGGTGGGATATACCCCAGGATGATGTGATATCACACCGGCAACGCATCCGCCCCAGTTTGACCCGACGCGGTCGCGTCGGCGAGACTCTTCCCCACACCACCACTATCAACCATGGCCAGCTCCTTCATTCGCACCGGCAAAAAGGTGCGTCCTATCCCTAGCGCTACCCAAATTTCCATCCAACACTCAAAAACTCACGAATGGACGACTCGAACGCTAGATCGTAGCCATAGGCCGCAACTACGTCGCCCACGCCAAAGAACTAGGCAACGCAACACCCAAAGAACCCTTCTTCTTCCTCAAGCCCACGTCAAGCTACGTACCCTCTGGAGGAAAAGTCGAGATCCCACAAGGAATCGTTGCGCACCATGAAGTCGAACTCGGCCTGGTCATCGGGAGACGCGCTCGGGACGTGTCGCAGTCGAATGCGGATTCGTACATTTCTGGATACAGTGGGTCCTCACCTTGCTTTGGAAGTGGGAGGTCTTTTTGCTGATAGGTGTTGGGTAGCGCTGGCTGTGGATATGACTGCGAGGAACCTCCAGGATAGGGTGAAGAAACAAGGATTACCCTGGTCCGCTGCGAAGGGATTCGACACGTTCACCCCCATTGGTTCTTTCATCCCCAAATCCAAGATTCTCGACCCTCATAATCTGCGCCTCAAACTCAAGGTGCGCTCCGAGTCCTCCAGTAATGCGAACCAAGCATGATTAAACGAACCCAACGCGTTGCAGGTCAATGGCCAAGTCAAGCAAGACGGAACCACAGCCGACATGATGTTCAAAATCCCCCGGTTGATCGAGAACGTGTCGTCCATCATGACCCTCGAGGTTCGTCCTCATCTTCCTCCTCCCTCTCCTCTATTTGCTTAAATGCCTTTTTGCTGCATACAGGAAGGAGACGTCCTCCTTACAGGAACCCCATCCGGCGTAGGACCTCTCGTCCCCGGCGACCAAGTCGAGTGCACACTCAGCGACGCTTCAGGCGAGGAGATTGCCAGGTTGGACTTTTCGGCTGTGGCGAGGGAGGGAGGGTATCAATTCCGACCCGATGATGTCGACTAGTCCAGGGATATAGATGCACTCCAGCGGTTTGTACTACATAGAGGCTGTAAGTATACTAATACCCTACACTAACCGGGGTTTATTCAACAATAAAGCGGCGGTGGCGACCTCATCCCGATTCCTGACTTGGCCCATCATGACATCCTGATCTGCAAGAGCGATCCCAGCGCGCCCAAGATTTGCTCAAGCTGACCCGTCACCTCGACTGTGTTGTCTTGGGATCAATGCCCGGAGACATGTATTGATCGAAAGATGCGCTCAAGCTCTAAGCGCTCGTTTCATGAGTATATAACGACAATAGGCGGGATTCGCTCGCCGCGTGTTCAACTTGCGGCGCCCACCTCAATCCTCAATCCTCAACTTCAACCTACTTTTTCGGTGGACTAGTTCTGTGCTTGCGTCGAACAGTCGAGCTGGCCTGTAATCACCTGCCTCTGCTACACATACACGAGACGCTTTTGAGCAGGGTGGAGGGTCCATGACAAGCAGACGATGGGTTGTGTTGGACGACGTCGACACGAACATTGTATATGGAGGGACATGGTTCACCGTTTACGACTCATCCGGTAGCCCAGGTGATAATGGACCAGCGTACATGGGTACGTTGCATGGGGTGAACGAGACAGACCTAGCGGTGGCCACTTTCGAATTCGATGGTGCGTATCACAACAAGTCCTCCGTCGATGTGCGTTTGGGTGTCTAACGATGTTTCGACGGTAGGGTCTGCAGTAAAGGCTATTGGACCAGGCAATCGTAGCAACTCGCCAGGTGCACCCGGATGGGATTGCCGCATCGATATGGAGAGTGTCGGTTCGCGCACCACGCAGAATATCGAAAACAGTCTGGAGTTGTGTGTGTGGGATGCCCCGGATGGGTCTGCGGGGCGGCATAGGTTGGAGGTGCTGGCTTGGGCGCAGGGGCAGGCATTTTGGCTGGACCGAATCGTGTATGTGCCTGCCCCTGGAGCGGACGTGGGGAGTCCTGTGGTTATGCTTGAGATCGGCGACCCTGCGATCGCGTATGGGGAGGGGTGGCTGCTGCTGGATGATGAGGCGGCGACTATGACGCAGGAGAGGGGGGCGACCGTCGAAATCGAGTTTGTAGGTGAGTAATTGCGTTCGCGGTGTCCGTTGCCCGGGGATGGTGCTCATCCCGGAATCGCGCAATGCTAGGGACTCGATTGACCTGGGTGGGCTATGTACCAGCTGAGGTCCCCCACGGTCCAGCAAGCGGTGCCTTCTCCATCGACGGGAGGGCCCCGGCGACTTTCACTCTGCGTGGGCCTCCTGAGGGGGGTGATCCCTCGGAAGCCCCTCCACTGTACCACCAGACTTTCTTTCAGACGCCCCAGCTGCCTTTCGGACCCCACAAAGTCGTTGTCGAATACCATGGGGACGCGAGCCTGACTCCGCTCACCCTTTCGCATATATTTATTCAAGATGGGAATTGTACTGTTCCTGCACCTGGCGAGCCGTCGGTTTTTGATACGTGGACGAAGCCCAGTCCGTCTTCTGGTTCTGAGCCGACCTCGTCGTCTCCGGCTGGTCAAAATGCAAGTACGACCAATGGGGTACCGGTTGGGGCGATCGTTGGGGGAGCGCTTGGAGGGTTATTCCTACTCCTTCTTTCCATCTTGATGGTGGTCTTCCTGCGAAGGAGGGGGTCGAACTCGAGTACTGGAAATAGCTCGAGTCGGAATGTGGAACAAGTGGGTACTTCGAGTTGGGGACGGACAAGTCCTAGTACACAACACCCCCAACCATTCGATGTCGCGCCGTATTTCTCGGGTAACGAACACCTTATCCCGGGTGTTCGTCCGCTGGTTTCGTACCATCCTCCGGTGAAAGGAGGGGTAGTGGGATCTGTGTCGGATGGTCGGGCGACGGAGGGTGCTGGTACGCCGGTACCTTGTGGTGCGTCGGGGAGTCAGGGGTCTACGACTCAGGCTGGGAGTGGTTCGATGGGAGTGGGGTCGACGGCGTGGGGATCTGGAGTTGCTCTGGTAGGCGACAGTGGTGCAGGGGCGCCTTTGCGGGAGGGGCGTTTGGAAGATGACGATGATGTTCCACCTACGTACTCGGCTACATGATAATCGCAGATGCCCCTGCATGTCTTGTATTGCAATATTGGACATGGCAAGCCATGAGAGGTACCATCGGGCGTCACGAATATCCCTGTATTCTAATGGTTCTTACTACGTTCTATGTAAAGCACATGTATAATTAGCCTACCACTAATACACAATGTTAGTACTAATCTTGTGTTTGAAGATGGTACGCCTTCGTCTTCACGTTCAAAGTTTTGTTGGCCTACATCTATGCGGGATACTCGGTGTCAATACGATGGACGTGGCTTCAATGACCTCGTGTAAAGGGGTATTTTGGGCGAGAAGTGAGTCCTTTGGGTAGGGAAATGGTGGATCATTGGTACAGGCAGGAAGACGGCAAAAGGGGTAGGGTGACCGCGGCGCAGTGGGCGCTTCGAGAGAGCGCTGTTTGCACATCTTTGTTTTCCAGTTTCTACCCTCAACGGAACCAAGGCTAATCAAGGCCCATCACTCCCAAATCACTCCCTTCCATGATCCCAACTTCACCAGAGGACCATCTGAGACTCACATCCAGTACAGTGCGCGACGAGCCTTTCAGCGGCAATCTCTTGTCTAATGTGGCACTGATTTTCGGAGGCGGGCGAGCAGTTGCCTTTTGCTAACCGTTTGACACTGAAGTTGCAGCATGCGAGTCCATCAAGTCAGTGCCTCGCTGTTGCTCATCATGATGTTCCGTTCCAGCAGCCCTTACGACATGGGCGATCGCAACTTGCTCCACGTTTTCTGGATCTTCCACCCTGTCGACTATGTTGTATTCGAAGAAAGGCCTTCGAAACCCGCTGATCAGACAAGCCTCAAGCGCTGCTCTGGTATACACCAACGGTGATATCGTCGATGTATAATTGGGCTGCAGAGCCAGCACAGAGTCCACATGCAGCAACCTTTATGTCTCCCGCGAACTACGACGGCGACCGCGATTTCTCCTTCAGCGTGCCCACCTTGCCACCCGCTCCAGTTTTCATCTGTCTCACCGACAAACCACCTCTGCGTTTGTGTTCATCTGTCTGTCGAACAGGAAATCGCCTACTACTTAACTGCACTCTCACTGCACGTAGGACAGAGAACCAATGGGAAGTAAACGATGGGTTGTTCTGGACGATCTAGACGCGGAAATCACATATGAAGGACCATGGTTTACCGTTTACGACTCGTTCAGCACCTCAGGCGAAAACGGACCAACGTACATGAGTAGTAGCCACGGGACGAATGGGACAGCGAGGGCTACGTTCAACTTTGACGGTGCGCATTAGAACTAGTTATTGTCTGTTATTGTCGACGTGTGCTTGATTCTAACATCGTGCTTGCCTATTAACGACAGGTTCTACAATGATACTTTATGGAGGGAGTGACGTTCGCAACTCATCTGGCCTGCTCGATCCAACATGGGACTGTCTCGTCGATGGTGTTAGTATCGGAAGATCCGGACCCTCCCCCTTCGGCCACCAGAATAATTGGGAGTTGTGTTTGTTTGACGGGCCTCAGGGGAAGCATAGGTTGGAGGTGCAAATTGTCTCGCAAGGGCGGACATTCTGGTTGGACCGCATTATATATGTTCCTTCTCCGAGGTCGAAGGTGCAGAGCCCAGTGGTGATGCTCCAGAATGGCGATCCTTCGATCAAATTGGAGGGGAATTGGACGTCGGCTTTGATAACAGCTGCGCTAACGCATGAAGAAGGGTCGATGGCAGAGGTCGAGTTTGTAGGCAAGTCCTCAGGTTCTCCGTGGCCCGGGTCATTGTTCATATGGTACTCATCACGAATTTCACGCAAATCTAGGGACTCGATTAACCTGGGTGGGCTACATACCGGGAGAGTTCCCCGGCAATCCAGCGAGTGGTACCTACGCCATCGATGGAAACGAGCCGACGACTTTCGCCCTGCGTGGACTCCTTCCTCAGGGGGACCCGCCTGAAATCCTGCCGCTGTATCACCAGACTTTCATTCAAACGCCGGAGCTACCTCTCGGGCCTCATAAAGTCACCGTGGTATACCATGGGGACGCCAGCGTGACCCCACTCACGCTTTCGCACATCTACATTCAAGACGGAAACGTCACCGTTCCAGCACCTGGCGAAACATCGATCTTTGATGCCCCAGCGCCATCCGAGTCGTCACCGGGAGCGCCAAGTTCACCTTCGTCCTCATCTCCTGAGCCATCTTCACCACCCACAACTGATCGAGCGTCAAATACACCGAATGGTATGTCGGTGGGAGCAATCGTTGGGGGAGCCGTTGGAGCGCTATTCTTACTCATTCTGTCTGCCTTCATGGTGGTCTACCTACAAAGGAGGTATTCGAACTCGAATAGCCCGAGTCGGGTGGAGAGTGGTGCGCCAAGCTCAAGTGCACGTCCTGAACCATTCGATGTCGCGCCTTGCTTTTCGGAAGACGAACACCGCATCCCTGGAGTGCGCCCACTCGTTTCGTACCACCCTCCAGTAAAAGGACGGGTGGTATCTGTGTCGGGCATTCGAGCAGAGCGCGACGCATCGGCACCCTCTGGCGCGTCGAGGAGTCAGGACTCTGCAGCTCAGGGAGGGAATGGCTTGATAGGGTCGGGGCGGGGATCTGGAGTTTCTCCTCGTGAGGGTAGTGGCGCAACAGTGCCTTCGGAGGCCGTTGATGTCCTACCGATGTATTCGGTTATGTGAGACTGACTCAAAATTTTGGCAATGACGCGAGGCCTTATTTAATATATGGATCCTTCGTTCTAGAGTACAGTTAACCTACAACTAATACGCAATGCTGGCAATCTTGTTCTCAAACTCCTTCCATCTCTCCTCTTTCAAAACTGCATCGACCAAGAAATGCGCGACGTCCTTCCGAGAGACCGTCCACCCGCCTACCTCTCCAGTGGAGACACGATACACGCATTTACACTCCCCATCCGTCAATAGCGCAGGTCGAATGACCAATATCTTCTTCAATTCCCCAGGTTTCGGTAGACCTTCGCGGTTTTTCCAGTCGCTTCCTCCCATGATCTCAACCGCAGGTTCGCCAGAGGTCCATTCCCATCCAGCACAATGCGCGACAAGCCTTTCAGCGCCAATCTTGTCTTGGTGAGGTACCTTGAGGAGGTAACTGTACATTGGCTTGAGGGCGAAGGGGAGGGCGTCGTGGGAGGCCTTTGTTACGCCTGTGGATGAGATGGCGATGATGCGTGGTTGGTCTTCTGCGGATGGGTTGTGTTTGAAGATGACGCAGAGGACGTTGAAGAGGGATTGCGTGACTAGGTTAGCGGGCTCAATCACAAATCCTTTGGTTAACGAGAACTTCGGTGTTCCCCCTATCCAAACCTCGAGTTAGGCTAAACTGCTTCTCTTTCGCTAGACCAATGAAAGAGAGAAATTCGAACGCACCGACAGTGAAGATGACGACATCGACTTTGGACTCTTTGCTCGCCTCATCCCATGCACCCTGCACATCGGATTGAACGAGTGCATCCCCTTTGACGAGACGCGCTTTGCCTTCTTTGATGTATTTCTGGACTTTGTCGTCCGTGTCGAAGACGGAGGTGTTGCGGAGAAGGTACGTTACGGTCGCACCGGCGTCTAATTATTCGAGTTTGATTCAGCGATGCTCCGATGGTAGAAAAGGAGGTAGCTGTACGTACCCAGCAGGAGGATAGACGAGTGATAACCAATGTTGCGCGAACCACCGATAATGAAGACGTTTAGTCCTGCCATTTCTCAGGTCTGAAGTTGAGGTCAAGTTCGAGCTTGTTCGTGAGGTAGAGTTGAAGGGAAGGGTAGAGGTTGGGGTAATACCTCCTTAGAGAGAGTGCTGGCTTTTAAGTATAAATGGAGTCGAAAAGATACCGTTCTGAGGCCTGGCCCTGACGGGGAGAGCCACGAGGATCATGCATATCCTAGGTTGCCCGGAATGACGCTGGGTACTGTGCAGAATTAGAAGTACGAGTACTGCGAGACTGCGCATACGTGTTAGCCGCTAAAACTCGTCATCGGCTTGCGTTTTAGAGCAAAAATACGAGGACCAGCTTTAGAACTGCGTGCTGCGCATCGCAGACCCCTATTCATTGTTCACCGGCCGCGCGGCACGAGTGTGGGAAGGTATGACCAAGCTATTTTGGGCGCCAAAGTCAAGTCGCATCACAGTTGGTGGTCCTTGACGACCTTCCAACACGTAGACGGTTTTGGCCTCCGACCTCGAACACCATCGTGGCTTATCGCGAGGAGTGCTTCCATGACGCGTCTTTCTTCAGACCCGGGTAAGTACTACCGCCTTGTTCAAAGGCCGAGCGGTTGAACACTCTTGGAGACCCGATGATTGGTGGAATCCCTGTGCCCGGGAAACCCGGCGCGCTTCAAACACTGCGTGTGCAGAACCAGACCAGCGTCGGCTGCTATAGCGTCGAGCTGGCACCCGACGGTATGTATTAATAGAAATGCTCATCTCATAGCAATCATCCCGTAGAAGACGGCGTCACGGGCGCTGTTGCTCCTTTTCACCTTTCACGCCCATTGCCCATCTTGCTTTTCCCTTTCTTCCGTCTTTTCCTGCGTTTCCGCTGGACGGTCACCACTCCTTTTGCGCACGACACGCTACTCGACTTTGCTGAAGGGCGGGGGAAGCCACCGATGGCGAACAGCCGATGGATTGTAGTGGATAATCGAGATTCGGGGATCGCGTACGAGGGGCCATGGTTTACAGTCAACGATTCCTTTGACAATGTGGGCAACTTTGGACCCACATACCTGAGTACATTGCATGGCACGAATGAGACCGCCAGGTTGTCTTACGAGTTCGATGGTGCGTACGACCTCCATCTTGTTCACTCTGATCGAAACTCTGATACTTAGTTCTTGGTGATAGGATCTGAAATAAAGCTCCTCGGAACGAACCGCCCACGCAACTCATCTGGTGTGATCGACCCAACGTGGGACTGCCTCATCGATGGTGTAAGTATAGGACCCACCCGGCCCTTCGAGTTCGCGGAGAACAACTGGGTATTCTGTGATTGGAGAAACGGTCTTCCCGGCAGACATACGTTGGAGGTCCAGGTTCGCTCGGAGGGACAAACATTCTGGGTGGACCAGATCCAGTACTTGCCTTCGCCTGGCGCGGAGGTTGAGAAACCTGCGGTGATGGTTGGGATTCAGGACCATGCGATCAAGTACGGGAAGGGTTGGACAACGCTGGGCGGGACGGCGAATATGACGAGAGAAAGAGGGTCAGTTGTGGAGGTTGAGTTCATAGGTATGGTGATCACAATCCCGCTGCTGGCACCAATCATGCTCATGGTGGAACTCTAGGGACTCGATTGAGCTGGTGGGGCTTCATACCGACAGAGCTCCCCCACGATTCAACGAGCGGTGCTTTCGCTATCGATGGGGAGGAGCCCACGAACTTTCCCTTGCGCGGTCTCCCCGAAGAAAGCGCTACGATATATAACCAAATGTTCTTCCAAACAGCTGAGCTGCTGCCGGGACCACACAAGCTATTTGTGATGTACCGCGGCAGCAGCAGCACGACTCCGCTGACACTCACCCATCTGTTGATCCACGATGGCAACTTTACCGCTCCAGGTCCTGATGAACCTTCGATATTCGATACTGCCAACACACCGGAACCATCTTTACCGCCCAGCGCACTCCCGGACACGGGTAACAAGACACCTGTAGGAGCGATTGTTGGAGGGACACTGGGTGGACTGTTCTTACTCGCACTAACTGCCTTCATCGTCGTCTTCTTGCGAAGGCGCAAGAAGCGATCTGAAGCAGGCCCGTTCATGGACACTACGGGCCCCACGCCATACGATGTCACCGGTACTGGCTACGTCTCTGGTGGACCTTCGTCGCCCAGTTTCGACCCCCACCTCATGTACAACCCAGTCCCTGTTGCCGGAGGACCTGGGCATCGCTCGATGCCCAGTCAGTCCACAGACCAGACCTACGACCATCCCACCATCGCGGGCAGCCCTCCGGCAATGCCCCACCATCCTCCCACATTCACAAAAGCACAACTGGCCTATGGTATATCAAACCCTGATCCATCTGTGTCTTCTGGACAATCAAGGACTCATCAAACCTCTGCAAGTGATGGTAATACTAATGGGTCGACGGGGGTGGGATCGAGAGTCATCCGTCATGAAGATAGTGGTGTGCGGTTAAATTCTCCTGAGGACGTCGTGGAAATTCCGCCAATGTACACCCCGAGCTGAAGTTTCCTTTCAACCCCTCCGAGTCAGGCTCATGCATTCGGACATTTGGGCTGTTGGTATTTAGGACTATCATATTTATGATCGCGCCGCATCTTTGTACATTAGACCTTAATTAGACCGCGTACTAATTTCGGCTGTTGTATTGCTATGCAACTGGGATATGGTCCCTTAAGTCCTGCAACGAGCAACAAAACAACTTGGCAAATTAGAGGGACCAGGTCCCAGTCTTAGTCTATTCTGAGCGGGGATATCAGGGAAGTACTTATATTGCCGCCGTTGCTTGGGTTTCTGCGCTGAAGACCCACAGTGGACGTTCAGCATTCATTCATCACTGTACCACTGTGCTCCTCCTTACACTCTTTCTCTCTTCACGTTCGTTTTTCTAACCTTGAGCGGATCGACTGTCGCTCTGGGCCCAGATGTCTGGAACACGATGGGTTCTTTTGGATGACTCTGACAGCAGAATCAACTACGAGGGCGATTGGTACATTCACAGCGACCGTTTTGTCGATAGCGGAAGCTCTGGCCCAACCTATCAAGGCTCTCAACATGCAACGACTGGCTCAGCGAGCCTTACTTTCCGCTTCACAGGTGAGACCATACCCATACCTGGACAAGTACATTCCTCAACTAGTTTGGTGGTGTCAACTAGGAACACGAATACGTCTTCTTGGAACGAGCGCTATCACGAATACGACAGGAACTGTCGATCCTTCATGGGAGTGCTTCGTTGACGGAAGAAGCATAGGCGCTGAAGATCCCTTCCCTACCCATCAGAACAACTGGCCATTATGTCTTGCGCCCACCCTGTCCGACGAAGAGCATGTCTTGACGCTCAACGTCACGTCCTCGGGCACCCCGTTCTACTTTGATCAAATCAAGTACCTTCCGTCCATGAGTGCACCGCCTTCAGACGCTACCGTTGTCATTGAACAGTCCGACCCGACGATCACCTTTTTGCCCGAAGAGAGCTGGGTAAATGTTAACGAGAGTGCGAAGAGTACGTCGGAGGTTGGGGCGGGTTTGAGTGTGAGCTTTACTGGTGAGTGGCTTCGTTGGTGTTCTATGGGTCGTTCTCGTTGGCTGACATTGAATAGGTACCAAGCTAACATGGATAGGCTGGATACTCGAGGGTTCGGGTGGGGACTCGAGTGGGACCTACTCAATAGACGACGGACCAGATACGGCATTCACAATCCGACGTCCAGCCCCAATACCCGGATCTCTGTTCTTTCAACCCCTTTTCGAAACCGAGGAACTTCCACTACGGACACACAACCTCTCCGTGAAGTTCAACGGACCCACACGGACACCTCTCGCCCTCGATCACTTCCTGGTCGAAAACGGGGACATTTTCTTTCCCTTTGAATCAGGGGAGCAGCCCGCAGACGAACCTATCCCAACCGAGATCGAGCCTGAGCCGTCTCCTACGAAAACGCCTTCGTCTGAGCAATCGGAGGCAACTCCGGTCGGCGCCATTGTTGGCGGTGCAGTCGGAGGTGTAGCGCTCATTGCTCTCTTCGCCATCGCCATCTTCCTTCTCCGCCGTCGCATGAAAATCAAGCTGCCACCTGTACCGGTTTCATCCTTGGGTCACGATCATCAGCCTCGAAGGTACCCAGGACCACGCGAGTCATTTGCAGAAGCCATGGTTCGCAAGCCGTCTGACTCTTACACCCGGTCGATGGAAGGGACGGAGAAAGGATCGCTGCACCCGTCCAGCATCACATCCGGATCGATACCCGCCTATATCCCCGTCTACTCCAAATACCCGAACCATTCCTCGATATATATTCCTGAAGATGATCCAGAACCGCCACCACCTATCCCGGAACCTGCCACTCGGTTACAGCCTCTTCGAAGGAATATGGTCGTGCAGAATACCATCCAGGAATAGGTGGCTTCGCGTCGCTGTTGTGTGTACATTGCTATTCTGCGATTTGCTGCTATCATATGTATCTAACCGTTCTGTGTGTATTAGTATTCTTATCCGTATCTAATGTTTGAGTTGGCTCGGCCGCTGACCACTCAAGCGCTCGCCACCTTTGGATTTGAAATGAACTGAGCACATAAGAGCGCATCGAACAGGCTGCCACTGCATGCAACCTTGTGAATACAGCTAAGCCCCAGTTTTTTCGTATTCACGCTTGCGGCATTGTGTCCTTTCACAACCCGCAGCCTCTCCCCTGCAGTTCAATGCTCTTCGTGGCATCACCGAGAACATGACGACCACCGCGACGAAGGCGAGATGGGTCCTCTACGACGACCAGCACCCAGATGGCAGCTCCTTGCGGACGCTTACCCAGACGCAGGGACCTACGGCCCTGCATATCGAAAAGCCCAACACGCAGCTGATGAATCTGCGAGTCTCGCCTTCTCTTACACAGGTACGGCTTCAAGATACCCGTCTTCGAATTTTCATCTGCTGACCAGAGGCATCAAGGATCCAGGATACGCGTCTTGGGCACCAGCGCTGTTCAGAACTTTACGGAGGGACAGGACCCAATCTGGAACTGTACCCTCGACGGGGTGGAGTTGGCACCAGAGGCTATGGGATTCAGTGGTAAACAACTGGCCTCTCTGCGAGTCGCCACCCATGCCGGAAGGGGAGCATAGTACGCTCACGCTCAATGTCACCATCCATCACGGAACCAGACTCCACGTCGATCAAGTACGCTTTCTGCCTTCTACCAGTTCCAATCTCTTGAATCCCGTCGTGTTCATCGAGCAAGTCGACCCAGCGGTTCGATCTACGAGCGGCACTTGGCAGGTGATACAATCCAATGCAATGATGACACTGGAGTCCGGTGCAACGATGAGGATAGACTTCTCAGGTGAGATTGAATTATCCCGATCCGATGTTGGGCTGAGATAACGTGTACTGACCTTGCTCAACAGGAACCAAAGCCACATGGATAGGATGGGCGCCCAACGGTTATCCATCTCAGGGATCATCAACTGGAACTTATGTTCTCGATGGTGCAGATCCTGCTAGGTTCACGGTCCCGGGAGTACCACCTGGAGTCGTGTCGGCTTCAATCATGTACTTTTCGAAACTGGCCTGTCCTCGTCAGGAGTGTACACTTCGACTTCCGCTCTACCTACAGCCTCGCGACTCGCGAGTAGTATCCCATCCTACGGGCACGTAGCGCATCTCCAGTTCGGAACGGGACGTTCCACAGAGCAGCTTGTATGTCGCTGTAATGGCAAAGTCCCAGAACAATACCAAGGTTCCATTGCTGGAAGCAGATGCTCAAGAGGCAACCATGGTCTATCACCAAGACAGTGCAATTCGAATGGGACCGATCGCCCACCCTCATCCACCCCTTGATTTTACGACGCCGTGGTTGCGTCTATGGACCTATCTACCAGCGAGGATATGTGTTGATGGATTCTACCGCATCCTTCTTGTATACTCCTTCAAGTTGACTCCCTTGTATGAAGATAATCCAGTTTCTCTCCCAGGCCCTTCCCCTTCAAGCCCGAGTTTCAAGGAAAATCTGATGGTATTGATCGCGGTGATGGGAATCGTGATGGGAATGCCATTTACAATTACGAGCGCTCGCCAAGGGATTCCCCATGTCAGTCTGAAGCACCAACCGAGATGAGAAGGGGGCTATGGCATTTCCAGTGACACCTCGAGCTATGCCTCCAGAACATGCAATCATCACCATGTTCCATGGTTACCTGGGAACCTTCATGAACTCGCAGCACATCGTCGAGTCCCTCGCCGCCCAAGTTTCTTTCGTCGCCGCCATCCATGTCCTCCACACTTCCTAGATCGAGACAGGTGCTCTACGACAACACAAGCCCTCGCATTAATTACGAGGGCGATTGGTTTTACAGGGATGGCTTTGCATTAGTGGGAGATCGGAATTTACCATACCTCGGGGGCCAACATGGGACAAACGAATCTGGAAGTTTGTCCTTTGCATTCAGAGGTGAGTCTTTGTTTCCTGGGAGGATAATCGCCCTTCTCTCAAACTTCCTTGACAGGAACGCGGATAATGGTGCAGGGAACCAATACTCCGGCTCCTTCAGGCGGCGATGGCCTTAGTTGGACGTGTAGTCTAGATGGGCGGCCTTTCGAGACAACGAGAGGGACGAGGCAACTTCATAGATGGCCGCTCTGCACCTCACCCGTTGTGGCAAACGGGGACCATGTCCTCACTATCAACGTGACCAACACTTCATCTCGTACGACCTTTTGGGTCGACGAATTCACCATTGACCCGTCAGTCGACGCTGTGCGTGATTTGGGCGAAATGGACGTTATATTCGACGAGAACGACCCAGCTGTGGAGTACCTGACAGGGGAGTGGGTGAGGGACCAGTCAAACTCAGTTCTCTCGACCGACGAGGGTGCGTCGGTGAGAATCAGATTCTCAGGTATGTTGTTTCCCTGTGTCGGAGAATCCCCGCGCTAATTGCGAACCATAGGAACTGCCGCTACATGGGTCGGACGCGGCCTCGATGGTTTTCCAAGGGGCAACTCTACTGGTTTTTACGCTGTTGATAACCGAGATGCGATCCCCTTTACAATACTCGAAAACCCTGCAGAAGCCGGAAGAATATTCAACGTAGAGTTGTTTGGAACAGGCCCGTTGCCCAATGGCCAGCATACCTTGGTTGTCACTTACCAAGGACCGGCAGCGCCCATCACCTTCGACAAACTGTTGGTCGAAAACGGAGACCCTCTCATCGCGCCAGCATCCGTCCTACCCTCGAGCACGCAGCAACCTTCAAGCAGTACAAGCGAAGTGGCCACCCCGATCACCACCTTGCCTGCCGATAATTTGGAGACCGACAGCGGCAGTTCGGGTACACCTGTCGGTGCCATCGTTGGAGGCACCCTAGGCGGGCTTGCAATCATCGCAATCACATTTGTCTTAATCTTCTACGTGTCAAAACGCAGGAGGAACCGTGACTCGGCATTCTATGGCGGAGCTATGTTTTCCGGGCGTTCTCAGCCTGCTGGTTTACCCCCAGAAACAGCGCAAATCACACCTTTCACCTACCCAACAAACCAGCCTCCACCATCGAATGGATACTCATCAACAAACCCCTCATATGGTGGGCCGATGTCATCTCAAACTATCTACATGAAATCCCCTAGCGGGCCAATTCCTGTTCATCCTAGCCACCACCACCAGACTAGCACCGATTGGTCATCTTCTGGGATGGGTTCTTCAGGAACAGGACCAGGGGACATCACCTCGCCAACCTCCTTAACCAACACGCAGAACCAGAGCGTCGGATCGTCTCATGAACCACCGCCAGCCGCAGCCCCTCCTGGTGATTCTAAAGCTCCTTTGGCTGAGGCAAGTACGTCGGGCCCTGCAGTTGTTCATCATCAGGACAGCGGGGTCCGTTTAAGGGCCAGTGACGTCGTCCACGTCCCCCCTTCCTATTCCCCGTAAAGGGTATCCATCACCTCCCTCAATGTACAAATTTCGCAGTAATACACGGCGTTCAATCGACATCATAGAGGGTCACGGGCGCCTATTCTCTTATGATGATCTCTGCAATTTTACCGCGTTGTTTCCGTAGCTTCTTCTACTGTCTTCATTGTATGTACATACTATACTATTCTCGCTACACTAGGCCTGAGCACTGTAGACGCTCGTTTGAGATCTTGGGTTCGGTCGACGAGAAGGTTCTGGGCGCTAAGCTCGATCGGTGGGACACGCAGCGCCCATCGGGTCCTACAGAAGTCTAGTGAGAAAACCAATGCTTGCAGAGTTGGGCTCTACAGGCCTAATATGTGTGGATGCTACTGCTACATGAGGTATTAAACGACCCTAATATACACCGTTGTATTTTCGTGAAAAAATGTCCAAGAAATCTTCGTCCAAAGCGAAGGTGTGGGCAAGTGAGTGTCCATTTTCGTCACAGTCATATGCATGTCATCGTCTACAAGGCAGTCTGGCTCGATTTGAAGACTGGCGGAGTTCCAGGTCGAGATCCGGCAGGGTCCCTGAGCTTGGGTTGTGTCTGAGCATAGATAGCCTCACGCAGCTGTTCCTGCCTGCTGTCATGTTCGCTTGCTGAGAAGCTCGAGGTGGATGAGGTGGTGTTGCTTCGGCTCAATTGCGAGTGGTGGGTAGGAATGGGGGTGACATATCGGGGAAGAGACTCTTCAGGCTTCTGGAGCATGAAACCACGGAGGCCAGCAGCCTTCTCAGCTTGACGACCGAAGCCAAGACCAGCCTTGTCCGTGCTCCTCCAGCTGTCGCTGCGTTCGGGGAGGTATCCGCCCTTCTCGACCATGGAGGCACCGGTGAACGAGTTGGAGATGTAGGTGGGGGTGGGGGTGGCGAAGACGGGTCGGCCATCCTTCTCCTTAGGCAAGACACCCTTGGTCTCTGCGCGCCATCCTCGGATCGAACGCTTCTCCTTGGCGCCAGCGCGGAAGATGAGGCCGAGGAGCATGTTGACGCAGCCGAGGGAGAAGAGGAAGAAGGCGGAGACGAGGGTGAAGTCGTCGACGTGGTGGGAGAGGATTTGCGTGGCGATGAGGCCTTGGAAGATACCGAGAGCACCGAGGCCGAATTCAGAGCCGAGGACAGGGAAGAAGCGGTCGAAGAAGGACATGGGCCAGCTGACTTCGGACACTAAGAGAGAGGGGTTAGAACATTGTCTGAAAAGACAAATAATTATTACTTACAGAAGAGGATGATGGTTTGGAAAACGATCAAGAGACTGGCGACGATGGCCCAGAATACACCAGCAGCCTGGTTGGGAACTGTGCTTCCCCTACAAGCAATTGTTAGAAATGTTAACCAATGTTAGATCCGCGTATGACTCACTCAATGTACTCGCAGTCAAGGAGCTCTGCAACCTCAGTAGCGTTGGCCTCAACCTTGGCCTGCTCAAAGGCATTGACAGCCTTGATGTTGTTGACCATGACGAAAATGGTGCTCGAAAATACAAGGATGAGCGAGACGATGCTCAAAGCTCGGACAACGTTCAATCCAATAAAATACACTAGACGACAGTCTCATCAGTAAAGCTCGTTAAAGAGAAAGGGAGAAGAAAAACATACGTTTGCGTGCTGGAATCATGTTGATCGTTTAATGTTAATGCGTTGGAATAGATATCAGATTGCGGGTGGAAATTTGAAACGATAGATAGTGATTATCGCAGTTCGTTGGGTGTCGTGGTCAAAAGGTGCTTTATTGCTCGAAGAAATTCAAAGAATATAGGGCGACCCAGCACCAAAAGAAGCTAAAAGAAAGTCGGGGGGAAGCGAGGGCAGGAGAGCAGAGTCTGCTCGTCGTGAATTGGCGTCTAGAGGATAGTGAGTGGGGTAGTAACGAGTGGCACCACTTCGGAACCATAGTCTTTATAGTTGACCCTGAAGAATAACAATTAGATTGCTAGGCATGTACAACGCGTGCATTGTGTGACGGAGAACAATGGCAACTTGGTCCTCGACGCCGCATTGTTGCCGGCATCGACGCGGTTGATGGATTACGTCAGCAAAGAACAATAGCGCCGGACTTGCCGGAGTCCTCGACCTCGGTCTCAAGGCGCGGCGCGTCAACCTCAGCAGGCCTAAGCCTTGAATTCAATGCTGTTGAACATGGGAGTAGCTGGGCAAATCAGCGGCGACCATCAGGTAAGTATGCTTGAGGACGTTTTAGTCTATTTCATTAAGTAATTGGCGTCAGAATCGTATATTATCGTACTACTAACATTGAGTCCTAAGAATGGATCTACTGCAGTCATTAAAGATTGGGATTTGCAAAATGAAAGGAAAATGCCTACACATCCCTTCAAATCCTAAGGAAGAAAACCGAGTTAAATGGGGGTATCACTGTGAACAAGGGTAGTAAGTATGTATGTAAGAAGCCCAGTGGAAGCCGGATTAAAAGTACAATAACAATAAGGAAGTGGTCGTTGCCGTTGCGGTGATAGCGATGGAAAGCAAGGGTCAGTCATGATGCATGGGCGGGTAACGGTGATTATGCGAGTAAAGTAAAAGAGGGAAGAAGGTATAAGAAAAAAAAAAAAATCACTTCAGAAAAACGTCACTAGTTCATTGTGAGGGAGGTGTCCTTGTCCGTGCTTTCGTCCTTTCCGAGTCATTAACATTGGTACTAGAAGTAGGGTCGTCAGGGCTATGAGATTGCACACTGCTTGGTGCGGTCATTGGATGGAAATGCACAGCTGTTCGGGCCGAGGAGGTTGTCAAGTTCCCCTCCGAAGGTGGTGACAAGGGAGCATGCTCATCCACGCTCGGAAGAGGTGCTCCGACAACATACCCATCCCCGGCATGTGGTGGGGTTTCTTGTTGGGGCGTCGCAACGGGACTGGTAATGGGACTAGGCCCACCTCCCCGGAAATCATAAGGAGAGACCGGCGCCCCTTGAGGATGCGAGTACTGGCCATAGTCTCTGATAGCAGCGGGACTAGCCGCCCGCCGAGACTCATAAGGCGAGACAAACATCGCTCCTCCGTAGGCCTGCACCGGAGACGGAGATCGCATATTCGGTGCAACGGGACTAGCGGCTCTTCCTCCGTTGAACGCCACTGGCGGATGAGGCTGGGCGGCGTAATGCACCATCGAAGGTCGTCTGACCACATGGTGGGTCTGCGATTCGTGCCCATGAGAACTGCTGGCGGGACTAGGCGCGCCACCACGTCGGTCGTGAGACGCTCTGCTCATGCGCGAGGTCTTCGATATCCGGCGGTCGAGATTCTGGGGGTCGAACGGGTTGAAGCTGCCGTAGTGACCATGGTCGCTCGTCGTAGGTGAACGATATAGGGTCGTAGCCGGTGAGAGTGGTCGCTGGTACAGTGGAGGAAAGCCGCCGCCGCTATAGATCGAACGCATCGTGGGTGTTGGGCTGGTGAGTCCCGACCTTCCTCGGGTCCTCCGTCGTCGCTTACTGAGATCAAAGCATTAGCCACAATCAAGCCCTCGGTTCTGACGCTGGGGGACTTACATGAGATAACGAACCAAGAATACGAGAAGGATGGGAGTGAGAAACCCTCCAAGGAGACCCCCTACAACAGCACCGATATTCAGTCTTCTAGGCGAATTAGAGCCATCGGGATTGTTGATGTCGATCCCAGTAGCGAGCGTTCTTGAACTGGTGTCAGTGAGCGTCGACGAATCGAAGGAGCCTGAACCGGGAGGGATAGTGGTGGCTTTGCTGCTACCGGGAAACAGTGTCGTCCTAGTCGCCGGAATTACAGTCGTTGTGGAACATGACGTCCCGTACAGCGTCGCGGTAGGGATTCTACGGGTAGTGGTTCCACTATTGCCTCTGTACACGGTCCTAGTACGCGTCGCCGATGAACCTAAAGTGAAAGGACGCGGGGATGAGCACGGGATAGAGATAAGTAGCGTGATCACGGGACGTACCAGGCATCGGGGTTCGAACAGGGGTCGTGACAGGCCAACATCGTCTATCATTACACTGGCTGGTGACCACCCAATTCGTGACAATCCGGGGTGCGATTGGCACCAACTCGGGCACGAACAGAGTCTGAGTGGCCCGTACAGCCGTCTCGACTCGGTACAACGTCCTCGTCGGTGAAGTCGAGCACGTCCGTGTCACCGCCATCCTTCCGTCAATCGCCTTGCTTCAGCTGTCCTCTCCTTCTCTACGATGTACGACGTCGGACGTGGCGACGGCCGATTGCAGAACCAGTTGCAGAGGCGCCGAGATCAACGACGCCAGGAGCGAGTCTTGCCAGCGAATCGAAAGGAGTGTCGAGGGCGGAATGAACGTTGAACCAACCAAGAAACCCAAACTCCGAAGAGCAGTAGCAACGACAGGAAGGTGGGAGGGCGAAAGGAAAGCCGTCAACGGTGTCGATCAAGCGCTGCAATATAAACTAAGCTCGCGATCCCGCTCTGCTGTAGAAATTTACTTTTTACTTACGCCTTACGGGTCTGATGTATGATGTCGATGAGTGATGATCTGGGCGTTTACGTTGTTTCTAAATTGTTAATTCGCCTCGGAATGGCTGATGTCGTTGATGTTAACCCAATGTAGGTTGTTTGTTCATCGAATCGGGGTGTGGGGGATGCTCGTCCGAGCTTTTGGAGCAGGTCGGGGGACGGGGAAGCGAGTAGTGTGAGAGGAAGAGAACGACGAGGCGGGAGATATGAAAACAAGTCTTGTCAGTCGACTTGCTGAGCGGGCGCAATCGAATACAGACGCAAGACAAGATGTCGCCTTGGGGCGTCCACTAGGCGAACAGCCAGCGCAAACCTGTCAACCACCAGCAGGACGTTCAGCATTTATGTCAAGAGCAGCGATAATCCGGAACTCGAGGGTACTCACAAGCGCTCGTTGAAGGGTCCAAAAGGCAGTTCAAACGCAACTGACGTAGTCAGCTCTGCCTCGCGGGGCGTAAACCAGCCCACAGTGCTGTGCTCGTTGATCGACCTGAAGTCTTGGGTTTTGAAGGCGTTTGCAGTGTCTGCACCGCAATGGGGTGAAATCCAGTCCAAAAGTGTGCAAAACGAGGTCTATAAAGGGTTCGCAAGGCCCACTGACAGAAATAAGCTTTCGAGAGGAGAAATGACAGCTGGAATGTTGAACGAAAAACTCCATCATCTTGAGGCGTTCCAGTGGCTGGCGCTGGGGAATGTCGCGATGCCCCCACATAGTGAAGATAGGCACAGAAACGGGATCTTGGATACATGAATCATGCCGAGAGGCCTTCCTTACTCTTTGATAAATAACGAGCAGTGAAAAACCCCATCGTGCTTGTTCGGAGGCATGGATGTAATTTGGTGGAGGTTTTCTCGACTCGGAAAGGTTTGTTGTTTTCCACCATCTGGGAGGTTGAATTCCATCCATCCTGGTTGCTGTCGACGCCTTTTCGGTAACTAACGCTTTAGAGCCAAGGCAAACAGGTGCAGAGCGGCCTTGTTGTGGGGAATGGATAGCCCAGAATGTGGTTCAAGGCAGAGGAAGGGGTCAGGCACAAATTGTGATGGCGCGTCAATTGACCGGACATACGGGGGAAATGCGGAGGAGATACGCAAAGGCGTTCAAGTTCAAATCACCGCCTTCAGAACTCGCATTATTGGGAGTTTGAGCGCTCGATTGGCCGCTGAATTTGGTCGAGAAAAAAGAAGAGAAGGCTCGACTTAATTGACAGACTTCTTCATATCCGAGGCTTCGACTTCGATACGGACCTAACAAGATTAATGTTTTTCGAGGACCAACGATGACGGCGACGGATCGTCAGTCAATCCAGCCGATGCCATTGCGGTATGTACAACAAGGGCGATCGAATAAAAAAACATGGTTAGCAGCTATTCATTACGACGAGAGAAGGGATGAATAGAGGGAGAAAACGAAACTTGACTAGTTTTACTTATGTGAAGGATGGCTTGGAACCACAACGAAGTCGAATCATCCAATAGAAAGCGTGAGGTAAATGGACGATAGTGAGGGAGAGTAGATAAGTAATGGAAGTAGTGACTGTACGTTGGAATGGAATGGAAGGAAAGGGGAAGTCCAGTGTTGTCCATAGTCCGTTCATCAATGAGGCCCAGGTAGATTCAAGCATATTAAAAAGAAGGTAAGAAGGAATGGATAGATGAAAGGGTACTACGGTACTGAGGCGTCGAAGGTGCGAAAGGACATAGAAAGGGGGTGGGCTATGAGAACGCTAAACAGAAACAGATAGAAATGCAGAGCGTGAAGGTGTCGTGAATATGCTATTTTGACGAATGCCGTGCAGAGTGGAAAGGGGTGGGTAACGCTCATGACGGAGAGTAGGCAGGAGGCGCAGGTCCAGAAGAAGGCTGGGTTGTCCCTTCAGCCGGCGCGATGGGTTCCTCGTACCTTCCACCATCAAGGTGTACAATAGGTGCCTTCTCTCCTCTGGTGTTCACAGGTCTACCTTTGCCATCGTACTGAGTAGCAGTTCCAGACCCAGAACCAGCAGCCCCACTCGATGAACCTTCACCGTAATTCGAAGGCTCCGGGTTCATGACTTGCAGTACCTGAGTGTTCTGGATGCTAACCGGGCTACCCGAACGACCGACCGAAGTGACGGATTCGTCGCGCTGATGGAGTCCACCAGCCATGGTTGTCGCGATACCGGGAGGGGGCACGCCGTGCTGAACGTAGGGACCGTGGCCATACGGCGACACAGACGATGCGCCAGCAGAGGACGAGCCCGCGCTCAGCGAATGCGACAGATTAGAGCTTGGCGGATACGAGAAACCTTGCGGAGGATGTTGGCCGTGATTCGATGGATATCCAGAAGGTGGAGCGTTATCGTAATTAGACACTGGACCGTAAACCTGTTGGTGCTGAAGAAGCGGCTGCATGGAACCACCGGTTGAAGGCCGGCCACTATTCGTTGATGGACGTGATGAGCTTCCTGCGACAGCGTGTCCTGTCGCTGCTGCGGCTGCAGCCCCTAGCCCACCGAGGAGTGGTGCAGCAGACGGCGTCCGAACGTGATGCGATTCACCAGGAGAGTAAGGGTTGTACTCGTTGCCGCCAGGCTGATAACCGGTGCTATTGGTGAACATATCGTGAGGTCCTTGACCTTGAGGAGCGTTCGGGTGGTACGCGGTATCTTGGTATTGACCAAAGCCCCCTTGGTTGTGCAATCCACCAGAGTTGGGACCATGGCCTATCGGTTCTTGACTGACGGGATTGTAGCCATATTGACCTGCCCCAGGTTTTGGCGGGAATGGTTTCTCGGGATGGCCAGTCGGCTGAATATCATCCTCAAGTTCGAGGCCCTTGTTAAACATCCTGTCGAACCGCCCAGAGCCAGTGCTCTTTTTACTGCACGCATGCGCATGCCACAGGTCAGCACATTGATCACGAAAGATAATTATCAAGATTGCGCACATGAAGAACCAAGTTATCATCACGATCGCGACAAGACCGACGAACCCGCCAATCACGCCTCCAACGATGGGTGCTACGTTGGTCCCCTCGCCGCCCCCGTCGTCTTGGCTGAGGTCAGTGGGAGCAGAGCTTGCTGATGTGTCACCCAATGACCCGGTGCTTGACCCACCCGCAGAGCCGCTCGAAGGAGAGGTTGGAGGCGGTGTATAGGAGGACTGGTTATTATCATCGCTGGTTGGAGGGGGAGGGGGCGGTGACGAAGGTGGCGGCGGCGGAGGATCAACGTCGGGAGGACATATGGTGGTAAAGAGCGTCGTCGGCACTTCTCTGGTGGTCGGCGTGGACGTTACTTCGGTGACGAACGTCGTTATCGGGTCCGCTGTTGCAAGGTCAGCAGAAATCACCAACTGCGCATTCGTCGCACCTACCCGGTATTGTGATGATTTCGGTAATGGTGCTGGTGGAACATGAGGTCGAGATTGGGGATGTCGAATTGGTGGAGCAGACAGTTGTCACTTCTAAGCTGGTGGAAAGTTCAGGTTCGGGCGTCGTGACGGTCTCGATTGTGGTGGTGAAGACGACCTGGCCCACGTCCTGGATGGTCGACGTAAGGGTAGGACTGGAGGAGCACTCAGCCATGACGTGCTGCTATAGGTGTGGAATGAGCGGTCAGTAATAGCCGGCAGGGTCCTTGGGCGGTTCCTGCAGGAGGGATTAAAAAGGAGAGACAGAAAGAGCGAATGAAACGGGTTGGTTGGTTATGGTCGAAGCTGGTCCCTGCACGCCGCAAAGGCATGAAAAGAGTAAAGCCTCCATCGGACTGTTTACCGTGAAGGCACAGCAAAACAGTCCAATCCCCGTAAGGCAACGTCTTCTTATGTAACCACTTTTACCTTTTCGAGACCCTCCCCTCTCCTCCTCAACGGCTGAGGAGAGGCGGAGGCAGCGAAGGAAGTGCGGAAAAGAGGGATAACGAGCGTTGGAATGGTATGAGATGTCGCACAAGAGCGAAGGGAAGTCAAAAACACTGTCATCTCTGCCTTCCTCACCAAAAATAAGCATCGGGCGGTGTGTACAGCCGAGCGGTACCACTTGGATATCACGATACAAACACCCTGAAGATCATTGAGAACATACGTAGCTCAGCCACTCTGGTAACGAGGCAAGCTTCAATCATGACGTCTGCTGAGATGCTCATTTGGTTCGTACGCACCTGCCTTCTCATTGAACTTTGCACATGAACCTCAACGCAACGCAATTGGCAGAGAGACGGAATCGCCGACATCATGACGGCATCCTCCGTGCCCTCAGTCATGTCTTCACAGACTGTATCATTTGCGGAAAAGGAAGAACAGATAATGTTGTTTCCCGATGATAATAGCAAGTCTTCTGATGGTGAGGAATCTGACGGGACGTTGACTCTACGCAAGTCTTTGTGAGTCACGAAATACAGGAATGGGACGAGAAACACAATGCTGGGTGAATACTTTCCAGAGCAATTGGCTTGTGGCATACATTGCGATAGAAATGCCGTGAGCCATTACGCCATAGACACACACCGGATTGCCACAAAGGGCGTTGCAGAATGAACCTTCGTTGAGAACCAATTGAGAGTCAAGATCCGCTACGCCTTTCCAAGCGCACTCAAGCGGTAACGCCTCCCATTCAATACGCAGCCTGAGAGCAAAGCAGTGCGCTTGTCAAGCTTACAGGTGTCCAGGTCTGGTGCTGGGTGCTGACCCAGAACAATGGACCCGAATGTCGAAATTTCGAGAGTTGTGCTGCATACGAACGCGCTTTTTGTGCCAGTAAGACCAGAAAAGTCCTAAAGCCGGGGTATCTGCTGAGTTTCGCGTCAATGTGCGCGTGCGTGTCCAGAACTTGAAGGAAGAAAGCTAAACTTCATTAGGGTAGTCCAGACTCCAGAGATCTTGGGTTTTACATTTACGAACAACGCGGTGAAGCCGAGGGTGGATCAAGAGGTTTCAGGTCTGGAACGTTGAGAGAACAGAAATCTGATGGACATGGTTGACCAAGACGAAGATGACGAAAGTTCAAGAGAATTTCGTTGACGACGCGAAATTCACTGGTCGAACGCCGTGGGAAATCCACGTTGATGGCATCAATATAGGTTGTCCTCAGTCTAGACGCGTTTACTGCTGGGGAGAGACTGGAAACGACTCTCTTAGGGCTGTATCCAACGAATCGTGGAAATTCCTTCTACATAACCCAAAGCGTTTAATAAAGAAAGCTCTATTCCTAGTTAGTAGTAAAGTGCCCACTTTAAATCAAATCTGCAGCAGACTCGGACGTTACAAGGGACGCTGTCGATGACATGAACCAACCCAGTCCAGAATTTACATACCATGCCATCTCCAGGCCTCCCGTCTCTCCGCCTTCCTTCTATGAAACTCAAGCGCCCACTCGTGTTGGTGCCCAACAATTCCGTAGTCAAACAGGGAATCCAGCTCCCCTTTGCCGTGGAACTGAATTTCCACACTGCACTTCCTCTGCTTCCACTCCCTATACCACCGTGTCCCAGGGTCGCAAGCGGCGTCTGATAGATGAAGAATGGGAAGAGGGAGTGATGAATCCCGCTCGAAAAACGCATCCCAGTCAAAGTGATGCTCCCCATAATCCAAGTCACTCCTACATGCTATACTCTCCAATGTCGCGATCTTCGAGATTGAAGAATATGCTGGTTCCGCGCCCTCGCCGCACGAGAGATTATCGACTCGAAGGTGTCGGATGTTGCATGAACCGGATTGATTGAGGTCTACCAGGAGATCGCGGATAGCCAACCATGGCATTCCGCTGTCTTCGAACGAGAGTGTTAAGGCGTCGTCCTGGCTTTGTGACAGGAGCCGACCCACCAGCACCGCTGCCGACTCCCCGCTGACATCGTCCTCGGAATCCTCCCGAGGGTCCACGGGAGGCATATAATTAGAAGCCAAACCTGGCTCGGCAGGATGGGTGACCTGAACGAACCGTAAGAGGTGTAGAGAGGGAAGGATGAGAGTGGGCAGGACGCGCTTCAGATAATGCACATCGACCGCCGACCCTACCAAGACAAGGCGCTTGAGACCGTCAAGCACAACAGGCTCTGATTCCAGGAACTCCGAGCAGAACCCGAAACTGGTTGAATCCCTGGGCTCCAGTATCAACTCTTCCAAACTAGGGAAGTTGGCCAGGGAAGCTGGAAGGAAATACGGGGACCCGCAGAGATGGAGTGATCGGAGGCTGGTCGGATAGTGCAAGAAAGCACCGTAGTTGGATTCCGCCGATATCCAGAGGTATGTAAGTCGATAGCTGATACAAAGGGATTCCAACTTCGGCAAAGGAGAGGGGCGGATGAACAGGCCGTATCCATTGATTTCTCGACTCCACGAGGATGTCTCCGATAAATCGATGCTGAGCCGTCTCAGGTTGTCCCATGGCCGAGGACCATCGTCCTCCAGATTCAATCCCATAAACGCCCCGTCCAGCCCCCCCAAATTGAGAATCGCCATCCAGGCTGGACAGCCGTCCACGTACCACTCCGACCAGTTCCTCCGGGCTGTGAGAATGGATCGCATCTGGGAGATAAATATGTCCTTTTGCTCGCAGGAAAGCTCTGAAAAGAGCGGAGAGTAGGCGGAGAGGATTGAAAGTCTGAGTGGCGGGTTACCGGAGCCTGCACGATTGAACCACGTTTCGACAAAGTTGGAAAGGGCGTTTGGGTTTTCGATGTCCATAACCCAACGTTCGAGGTCCAATTCAAGGCTTCTCCAAAGCACTGACGTGGAGATCGCAACCTGATTCCAGGTTCGACATACTCTTCGAAGGAGGTTGAAGGTGAAGGGGTCTGTTTCGGGGTAGTCACGTCCGTATAGATCCAGGTGATCGTGCTTCTTCAATTCCAATACCCAGCAGAAGATGGTAGGGATGAGTTCAGTGGGTAAGGAACGAATGGGGGCCCGGATAACGCTGTACTGGGCCTGCAGCGCCTGTATTTTCTTCACAGCTGGACCTGATTCTGTTGCGACTAGGCCGGTTGTAGAGGTGTCGTGTTGTTGCGCCTTTTCCTTTGCACCTGCAGGCAATAATGCAACGGGGTTTTCGATACTGAGACGTGCTTCGTGCAGTGCATGGAGAAATGAAGATAGAACTGGGATGAGGTCTTCGGGTAACAAGTCGTTGTTGAGCGTGTACGGAGTGAGGCGAGGGTCAGGATTAGGGGTATCCATCGTTGTCGGCGATGATGGATCCGATGAGAGTGACAAAAGATCAGAGCGAGTGCTTCTAGCCTCGTGACCATTCGGAGAATGGGAGGAGAATCGAGCCTTTTTGCTCGTATAGCATTGTCATTGGGAAAGAAATCGCGGATGGATTGGTTTCGATGAAACTAGGGAATATCCGAACAAGGTAAGGAGCGAACGAGCGGGAAGGTGCAGAACTCTGTCTCGGCTCGTGGGAATTCCGCGTCAGGCCCCGCTGATCCGTTCATCCTGCGTCGCCTTAACCTCGACGACCATGACCATGGCCACCACCCTCATACCCGAATGCCAACTGTGCACTGATCTTTCTGCCCGCTTTATCTTGAAAAGTAATACCAGAGGAAGATAGAATCCCAAAACCCAAAACACCGTCCAAAATCACACAGTTTATGGAGTATTGACTGACCCGTTCTATACATGATTGCAGTCTGAATGAGTTGTGAGTGTTTTCGTGTTTTCCTTGCATTCCAGCTTATCTCTGGCACACTCTCCAGCTATGTTCGCCGCTAATTCTGGTACAAAGATGGCTGCCCGTGGGGGCTGGGCCGGTCAGCCGCTAATTGGCCCGTCACCCCATCGACTTGACTCCAAGTATCGACTGGAAGTCCTATTCAACTTCAGAAGTGAGCCTGTCTTTCTAGAATAAACTCACATCATTCTCGCCACGCCTCTGACTTGACCCACCTACAGAATGTCGCAGGTCTACATAGGATCACGCCCGCGAAGCTCGACCCCCTATTGTTCCTCGCGCTTCGCTGTCTCGCCTCAGCCAGGAGTAACACGCACATCTTCGATGTCGTAAACTGTTCAGAACCCGGAATATCTTTCTCCGATGACCCTGATAATACTCACTCGAGGCTTCTTCGACCCTTTTTTTTGTCTCATTTGGCGGCATCACGCCCATCAGGGTTCCGCCCTATTGTCTTCGTGTGGGTTGCCTCGAGGCGTACACTAGACCTCGCCGTCGGGAGTCATCCCAACGACGACATCTTACTACACCCTCCTTGACATGTGCGGTTGCTAGGTCTCGGTATCGTATAATAAAGGGATGGAGGGTCAATTGTAGGGCCTTGACGCGCAGAGGCGACGTCCGATCGCCAACATCGCTTCAGGTTTCCCTAGAAAAGGGTACACTGGAGAATATCCCCCAAGGATCCTTTCTCATCCTCCGTTGCGGCAGCGCCCCAGCACATCCCCTTTCCACAGCCTAAAGCGGGTGCTTTCCATACCGCGAAGCCCTCACCACCCTCCATTCCTTTGTGCCACCCTCTTTCTGATTCTGACAGACCATTGCCCCTTTCGGTATTCTCCGCCCTTCCTAGCCCCGCCGAACGAAGTTCAACACGAAAAGCCCACAAATCCAGTCTTCTCCCTCAGCCCTCTTGGATGCACGATTCCTATTCACTCCCCACCTATTCTGAACGGGACATCGCCACGTCTATCAGCGTCTCACCCAATCTCAGTTTCAATCCTCATTCAACTTGGAACGACGATTCTAAACCCGCCGCCTATCACCAGACCCTACCCTCCCGATTCCGTGGGGTCATTTTAGGCTTTGTCTCCCTCCTTGCCCCCATCCTCGCTTTCTTCTCCGGCCTTTGTGACATCACAAAGCAATCATTATCCAAAATGAACTTGTATCCGTATTCTTCCAAGCGGGAGAGCCGCTCTACAACTTCTACTTCTACTACTTCAACAACCGCGATACCAGAAGCTTCAGCATCGTTCGCCAACTTACAAAGTATCTACCCACTTGGCCCACCCAATACATCCTCCGATTCATTCCCGTCGTTCACATCGACAACATCCCTCCCTCTCCCCGTCCCACCCCACTTTTTCCGAAAGTACGCCACTCGATCGACGAAAGCAAAGACATCGAAGACCTCCTCCGACATGAGTCCACATGGCGGGGGCGCGTTCCTTCGCAAGATGTTGTCGTTGAACTTCCGGAAGGACAGCGCCAACAATCGGAACGCGAACCAGAGTGAAGGAGAGATGCGCAACAGGAAGAAGAGCTTCCTTCGCTCGTCGTCGGATAGTGTTGCCACTCCCTCTCCTCTGTCGCAGATGTCTCGTGGCCATGGCCATGGTCATACTAGCTCCCCGTCCTTGGCCTCATTCACCACCGTCTACACCGGCAGCTTCGGACGCGAGAGCCCAGCCATGTCTCGCGCTTCCTCTGAATTAAGCGTCTTGTCCAGCGGAGAGTCCGGTCTCGAGTCGGATAGCACCCTCTACGTATCCGAGGACGAGGTGACACCCGCTTCTGCTTCATTCAGGAAACTCTCCATTCAGACTGAGTATACGATCAGGGTATGTTCGTCTTTCCCGTTTCACTCTACTTCAATCCGACTAAATAGGTACCTATTTCTCCAGGCATCGCAGCAATACCAGTCCCATACTCCCGAGTTCACCAACCCGTTCCAAAGTGACCTCGAAACCCCTCGCGCTTCAAAGTACCACCATCGCCAACAGCAGTACCACGACCAAGACCGTGACCGTGACCGCGAACACGACAGGGACCGCAACCGCCGAAACCCCCGCCCAGTCCACAACCTCGGCGAATTCCTCGCTACCCGTCGCGCATCCGCCTTGCTCTGCCCGCCCGAACCTCCCAGTCGACTGGGTCGCAGGAGGAGCAAGACGACTCTGGCGACTCCGGCTTCCCCATCGTACGTCTATGGGCAGAGCGGATTTGGGTATAACAACGACCACTACGGTCAAGAAGATGTAGTCCACCCTCGCAAACCCTCGTATGTCGAAGCGACGTTTACCCCCCTCCCTGTCCCCCCTTGGCATCGACGACGCAGAGCGGAGTTGGTGTTTGAGCCTGAGGATGGGGACGATGAAGAGCATCGACGTCGCTGAATGGCACTGCCGCTAACATCCCTTTGGATTCTTGGAATGATTTTGAACGAACCCGAAGCTTCTTCTTACGAGTTTTTATGCCCCTTTGGACGGTTTTGATACGCCTAATACGTTATTGAAATGTCACTTCTTCCTATTTCCAATCCGAGTTGACTTCGGAGTACACATTTTGTCTGGACTCTCTGTGTAACATATATTTCCCTCTATCCTCATCGATATGTATCCCTAGCCACTCCTTACTAGACGAGCCTGTTTGTATCCTGAACCCCACGTTCAACAGAAGAATTGTACATTTAATTAGTCCCTTCGGACGGATGAGTGGGGTGGCGAAGCACAAATGGTGGTACACACAGAATTCTCGATATCGAGGGCGTACCAAAAACACAGAACATGGAATCATCGACTCGGCAACTTACAACAAACGAGCCCGCGTACAAATACGTACTCTGAAGCTAAGAACAAAGCCAAAACCTCGAACGACCACGAAAACTTCAAAAAGGGAAGGTAAGAAGATACTCCCTAACCATCAACCAAGGTCAAAAGCAAAAACGCGGGCTATCACATCAGAACTCCAGCATTCATCCACGAGCAGGGATAGCCTGGTTGTTGTCCCTGGCAGCATGTCCTCCACCACGTCCACCTCGTCCACGACCCCGGCCTCCACCACGCCTTCCGTATCCGCCCCATCCACCAACATAAGCACCAGGACCCATCAAGCCCAACCCACCAGGCTCGCCAAAAGTAGCCACATTCTTCTCCCTCTCCTCCTCTCGCCTGTTACGACCGGCACCTCGACCGCGTCCACCGCGTCCACCGCCCCTTCCACCCTGCTCAGGAGCAGTATTGGATGAAAGAGTGTCAAAGAACGAGGTCTTGGGGTTATACGCAACGGGTCCCTTCTCCTTGGCGGGTTGCTGCTCGCCTTCAGCAGCACCCTCAGCAGGTGCACCATCGGATGATCCAGCAGCGGTACCACCACCGTTAGTTCCAGCAGCAGCGGCGCTCAGAGGTCCATTCGATGCATCCTTGGGGCCAACAGCGGCAGCCAAAGCGGCTTTATCGAATTTAGCGTTCATCGACTCGAAATCAAAGTCGGTCTTGGGGACCTTGATCTCGTGGGTTCCTTCGCCGCGGGCATTGCGAGGGCCGCCGCCACGACGTCCGCCGCGCCCTCCAGTGTGGTTGTGGTGAGTGACGACAGCTGCGGCGGTGGCGACGGTGGTGCCGTTGGAGACGCGAAGGTCGCCGAGGGCGCGTTCGACGGTTTCCAGTGACGCTGCGGCGGTTTGGACGGCGTTGGGGCGGCGGGGTTGTTGTTGCTGCTGTTGGTGTTGTTGCTGCTGCTGCTGCTGGGGAGGACGAGAGGCATCAAGGGCAGGAGCTTGGCCCGTGGTTCCGGCGGCGACTTGGGCAGCGGTTGCAGGAGGAGCGGGGGATTGCTGTTGCTGGGGAGGAGGAGCTTGTTGGAGGGGTTGTTGTTGTGCCTGGGGCGGGAGCTGTTGGACGGGCTGGGGAGGTCGAGGAGCGTAACCGGGGGGAACTTGCTGCTGATGCTGCGGGGGAATCGCGGTGGGCGCCGGCGGTGCGTAAGGAGCATAGGCATTCGCGTTCAAAGGTGCAGAAGACTAGGAAACAAAGGTTAGAGTTGGGTTCACAACAAAGAGTCAGAAAGACGAGAATGGGCCTCAGAAGGAAGGCAACGGAAGTATCCACACGGGGAGTTATGCGCATCTCGGACAGAAATGATTTTACATCCGTAGTGCTTCATCACAGAGCCAAAAGGAATGGGGAACGACAGATGGGCAGGTAGCTTACCATGATTGCGGGGTCATCGAGCGGGCGACGGGGTGGCGGCGGCATCTGCTGTTCGTCGACCGACAAGTCCTTCACTTCTGCAGCTTTGAATACAATGAACGCATATGGATCCGGTGCAGGGGGGATATATTCTGCTGGAGGCCTGGTTATCGCAGTCAGATTTGGCGAGTAATTTTTCAGCACGAGGATGAACATACCGTCGCGATTCCGTTCCCATTGAATAGACTGGTTTAGGGTATATCGTCAGTCACGTCTTTCAAAGTGTCTACCGAACTGTGGCACACACCATTCTGCAGGGAGATCGTCGAGGCTTGGGGGTCGATACCCGCCAGAATGCCTCTATATCGAACATCTGAATGCGAGATGAGAGAAATCGTCTTTCTATACGATATTTGAGCGTTTGCGAGGTCTGTAGTTCAGCACTACATACCCGATGAAGCTTAAAGCCATGGTGTCGATAAAGACGAAAAGAAATAAGGATGAAAGGGTAGTCGTCAGTCGAAAATGCGAACTTGCCTCTCCTTGTCGACGTGTTATTCTTCAAACTCCGATCCCATAAATGGGATATTGCTCTCACAGTCCATTGTCCCAACGCGTTTTATTTCTTCAACCATGCCCGTCCTCCTCTGCACCCAGGTTTTCGTTCAGCTCCTGTTCAGGGATCATTAACTGTCAACATGGCGAGAAAATTAACTTCTGCTCGGTGCTTCGTTTTTGCCACGACTCAGGGAAACGTAACTCTACTATGGCGGCCCAGCTTTGCGACAACTCTAACTGTCTGTCCCTTGGTCAATGAACAGCGTCTATATCTGCCTATTCTTGGCACTTTGTCCCTCTCTTGAAGTCACTTTCATGATGAACCGTATGGCCGCGAGACACCTGACCAGGCTTCACGTCTCCCAGAATAGCTCCAGCTTCCATCTCGTTGCTCAAGGCGGCGTTATGTGGCCATATACTCGGCGGAGTTTCCGAGTTACTGCACTTTGACTGGAGGATCGACGCTCGCGACCTTGTACTTCGCCTCCGGTGGGTCGCCGACCTGATGAAGAATCCCTCCTTGGAACTCTGCGGCACATGATGAAGGACGCCCCAGGGTATAAATCCGGGGAGGTACCCGCCTTCAGTCTTCAGCAACCAAACGGAAGCTACTACAACCCCTCACTGCTCTCACCAAGTAACTTGTACGCTCTCTCCTTTGATATCCCTTCCACTTCTGACACCCCCCACGCAGACAACCACAACCACAATGGCCATCTTTCACACCGGCAGCGAGCTCTTCATCATCACCCGCGGCCCCGGAAAACTCACCCTCCTCACCTGGGGTGGTCTCAACAACCTCCGCAGCGTCATCGGCGCCATCCCCACCGAAAACACAGGCGTCACCAAATGGGCCGTCTCCTTCAGCCACAACTACACCCGCTTCTCCTTCATCTGGGAGGGCCAGGGTGAGGCGTGCTATCAAATCGGCAATGGGCTGACTAGGTCCCCCGTTGGCCGCAGCTGGTCCAGCTCGAGCACTATCCATTGGGGATCGTCGACTGTGATTACGGAGGATGTTACGTCCGTCGTTCCGGGGGCGGTTAATAGGGATAAGGTCACTACCGCTTATGCCCTCCCGGATAACCTTTGATTTTGGATGCGGTTCAGCAATGTTGTACGACCAGTTTTGAAGTGTACTCAACGTTATGTCATCTGTATGTTCCTGGTCCCTCCTGTAACCTTGTACGCAACATTGTACGATAACGCCGGTGCTAACAATCAAGCGGTCCACAGGATTCCTTGTAAAATGTCAGAGATAAGTACATCTCGGAGATCATACGGGTTCGCTGCCACCATCAGACCCTTCAAAGAGACGATAAGGTTCCATTGGAAGTTCAATCCAACCATTCTAGCTCTCATCCTCTAGGCATGCGTACTGACATGCGCGAGAATGACATTGGTTATATAACCTCCATCGACATCAGGCTCCCTCAGGCTCTCTCTCCCTAATCCCACCAACAATGTCCAAATCGAATGACACAGCGATGACGTTGGACTCAGACCCTACCTCAAACCCAATAAATTCATCCCAGACCGCGGCCGGAAAGGATTCAGCAGGAGGCGGCGGGTCTTCGGACGATCCAAACACCATCTCCTACGCAGTCGCTATCTACCCCCACGTAGGCGATTCAGACGATGAAGCTCCATACGTCGCCGTGTATGTATCACCCACTTCCCTCCTTTCGATTTGCTCTAGTTAATGGCTCCTGCAGTGGCGATGCATTCATCATTCTATCCCGAACCGAAGGATGGTGGATCGTCCAAGAGGATCCTACGGGCACAGGCATTGTCGACACAAGTGGTAACGCCAAAACGGGACGTGTACCCGACTTTTGTCTGCTTGAAACGAGGATACCCATAGCTACCGCCATCGCCGATGCTGAGGCTGCGAGCACGGTTGAACCTGGACACGATGATGGCAAGAGCCCCATCTTGCCGTTGAGCTTCATCTCGCCCAGCTCGCCCGGGATAGCATTGGTAGATTACAGGAAGCAGGGTGAGGAGGAAGTCGATATGGCCAAAGGCGAGTTCGCCCGGGTGTTCAAGGAGTATAACGATTGGTACTATACTATGTATGTACCTCGAGTTTCTTTGTTCGACTTGTAGGGAGGGTTCGAGCTGATGCCTCTGGGGCTTTAGATCGTCAAGGAAGCGGGCGGACACCGTGGATGGGTGCCTGTAAGTGCCTGAACTTCTCTATATCCGCTCTAAATTCTAAATTCTAAATTCTGACTCTGTCGTAGACTTCGTCCGTCAAGAAAACTGCTTAGGGTTTGGGCGCTTATTCCCGGGGTCTGAGAGTTACCGTGCCAACACTTCAGAATCGCATGAAAGACTTCGTACCGTCGATCGTGTATCTATATCTGACCCTAAATGCTGCCAGTGTAGATGCGGTCAAATGGACTGTAATCGTCGAGGATTTACACCAATTACGATCAAAAGAATCCCACTTCAATATCCACGGAGAAGGTACAACAGAGTACAATACAAGAGCTCATGATAAATTACAGTGGAATAGCAAAGAGACATGCAAACGAGGGGGAATCAATGAAGGAAAGTATATAGTTCTTGACGAGAAGCAAGAGTAAAACGAGAGGTATAACATGATGTCAAGCACAAAAACCAGAACCATCCAATCCAGAAAGATGATAATCATACGCAAGCAAGTACCTATCCCTCATCCCACCCGCAGGATTATCACTCCCGCGTATAGACCGGCGGCAAGTTCACCACAGGCCTCGGTGGTATCCGCAACCCACTATCCTGATGCACAACCACATCCACATTCGCACCTCCACCAGCAGCCGCCACACCCGCCCCATAAAACGCATGCGCAGGATTATGCTGCCCAAGACCCTGTGGCATCGATTGATACCCGCCAGGATTGTTGTTGGCAGGCTGAGAAGGAACAGAATACGAGCTCGCAGTCGTATCACTAGGCGTGAACGGAACGATATTATCCGCCGCATCCAGGACCTGGCCTCTCCGCAGAGGTGATAACCTCGACGGCTTGACGTCCCTGTCCGCGCTCAGATTGGTGTTGGACAACGACGCTTGAGAGATGATGAATGGTTGGACGATGCTCGCTTGAGCCATGCTATCGTCCGTGAATTGCGCGCTCGGGTTCGTTTGGTGCATGAGCGGCATACTGCTGAGTGATGCGCTTTGTGTGTGGCTGGTGGTCATGATCGGATGAGCTGGCGGTAAAGGTGGAGGGTGGATGGAGTTATGGGCGGGAACTTCGGTGTATGGTGCTGGAGGTAAGGGCGTTCCATTCACAGCATTGTGGCGTCTCGACCGCCTCTTGTAGAAGAGGATACCTAAAATGAGGATGACGATGAGGGCCAAACCGCCTATAACCCCCCCTACTATCGCCCCAACCGGCGGCTTATCCTTGGAATGATGGGCAGGTTCGGACACGCGTGCACTCGACGAAGGCGAAGAATCGTCCATCGAGGGCGTCACTTTTGTAGGATTCGTTGGCATCCGGAAATCACCTTCTTCGACTAGGAGATAGTCGAGCACGAGGGGAGTGGAGGACCCTTTATGTTCTACCACCAATGTATGCTCCACGCCAGGCTCGAGATCTTCCAGTTCAAAGTAGTACTGGTTTCGAAGCGTATAGGTTGATGGAAGGCCTTGTATGTCGAATGTTACAGGCTCTCCGCCGTCCAGTGAGTAGGTCCCCGTCGAGTTGCCCCTCGGATAGTTGTCCGGCGTCCAACCGACCCAAGTGAGTTTAGTGCCTAGGTCGCAAAACAGATACATGTAAGCATAGACCTCTCATCCAGAAAGCGGGCACGCACCTGTAAAAGCAACCCCAAGCGCCGACCCAGGCTGCATAGCCAAAATCGCATCCCCATGACTATCCGTTATTGTCTGCCAATTCCCTGCCGTATACATGATACTAGGATCCGTATGTTCAATCAACACTGTCGGCTTCTCCAACCTCGCGTCATATTCCGGACGATACCGTATCGAATCCACCCAAAACACACCACCGTCCCCCGCTGTGGCGTTCACAAATAGAGTATGAAAGTCGCCCCGCCCAAAGAGACCATCCCAGGAGCACAGAGGGAAGTTGTTCGCCGGTCCTGGATACGAGTTTTCCACTACTACCGGCTCGCCGTCGATCTGGCAATGCCATTCAGGTGTCCAGCCGTCGTCGTTCGAGTTTCTGGCTACCGCGCTGGTTCCATACAGCACGATTTCCTTGCCTATAGGGAATATATGACAGGATCAATCATAGCAAAAAAGAAAACGTCAATTTCGAGGAGAAAAAGAAGCAGAAGAAGGAAGGACGAACGCACCAATGTAAGAAAACGTCAGGTTGCCACTGGTGTTGGTACCATGTTGGGATCCGCGGTAGGTGGTGCCAAAACCGCGATATCCCGCAAAAGGGTCGCGTCTAACCATCCAGTCGCCGGTGAACTGGAAGCTGGGGTCATCATCGTCCACGACGACCCATCGCGTCCTGTTGGACATGGCGTCGACGCGGATTCACGTTGAGCGCAACGATGGATGGGACTGGAAAGAAACAAAGACCGCGGCAGTGCGGTGGTGAGGAGGGGAGAAGGTGTGCATGCGGGACGTGAATTAGTAATGTGATAAATATCTTCGGAATCCCATTGACTCTATGGGTGAGGTCAAAGCGGCGAGGTTGTTGTTTCTCGCGAGACCAATCGGATCCAATGAATCAGATTATTATCAGGTATGGACACCTGAGCGTCGACTGCTGTAAAAAGGGACAGGACATTGCATAACACACGTATTCAAGAAAAGACAGCATGCCGCTAGAAAGCTGGGTATCAGTTGAGCAAACTCGCATTCTAGGAAGGCTTTCATACCTAGGACGTCAATCTCTTCATCGAAGGGTACGCTGAGAAGCCTGGAATAGCAATCTTTGCCTTATAGCCAATCGCAGATAACACGGGGATTGCATCACAGCTGAGACGACATCGCCATTCGACAACTGGGGGACCAAATTGGGCTGGACATCGGAGGGAAATATAAGCGGTGAAAACCCGAGCTCCCCGGTATGGCCGCAGGTACACCATCATCCGTTCTCTAGTCCTTGAGAGACGAACGATGACTTTGATAGCGGTCTGAATGAAATGAAGAAAAGGTTTTGAAGCCATGCTACATTGGTTATTACTATAAAATACATGTGGTCCTCTGTGGGCAAAAGTCAATGACACATTCAGAGTGACGGGAATTTGGACATACTGCCTTGAATTGAAATAATGATAACTTGAGACTACTACTGAAAGCGAAAATGGTGTGAAAGTGGGAGAAATGACCAGAGATGGGAGGTATATCGTATGCCGAGCGTTAGGCCTTAGGCCCTTGAGGCACCCCTCGGGGCAGGAGTCGAATCTCCATTAACAAGAGCGGTTGATTCGGCTCGACCGGATAAAGGCCCTGCACTCGATGAACGCCTGGCCTTCCGTTTCTGACGATTGTTTAATGCTACAACACGTTCCTCTTCGTCGTTCATGGTCTTGCGGGCCTGGGTGAAGAAGAGCTTTGCAGCCCGTTGTGAGATGTTCTCGATGAAATAAGTATTTCCTGTGACTCGGTTAGCTCCGGCATGCAGCAGTCGAGAGCTGGAACACACCTCGAGGAACCATAAACATCGCTCCAGAAGCCAGTACTAGCGAGGTATCGTGGATCTTCAGGTTGACAGCGCCCTCGATAACGTAGAAGATCTACTACCAATTCAGTCACAGCGACAACGGCTTCAGTGGGAATACGCACATAGGTGTTATCCTTCGTGGCTTTGCTTGGCTTCCGGCACTTTGGCGGGATGACTAGCTGGCCAGCCGCAATAAAGTCATCGTCCCACAGAATCTTCTCATATGCCCAATCGCCATTCGGTACTTGCTTCGGATTAACCATCTTCGCCGTCCAAGCGATACCTGGGCGGAAAGGTGAGTTTACCACAAGGAAGGAAATGAAACCACGCACGTTTCATCATCTCTTGACCACGTCGATAATCGAGAACAGTGGCATCAGGCTCAGTTTCGTCGTCCCAGCCTTCCTCCAGATTGGGATTGGGGGGTGGAGGCTGAGGTTGGACCGTCCGACTCCGACTGCGACCTCTCTTACGTTTACTGGTCAAGGGCTCTGGCTGCTCCTTCGGTATTCGAATGATTTCGCGGATATGTGGGACAAGAACAGGTTGGGATTGGGAGAAGTCTGGGCGACCGTAAACGACCTTCTCGCCTCGCCACCACTCTAACGGCTTATAGTGCTCACGAGCACTTCTGCGCACACCGTCTCGTACAGCTAACGTCCTCAAGTCAGACAAAGCACACTCAAGAGTTTCTTTCAACTCACGTCGATTCTCCTTCTTCCCTCTGCTCTTCGTCTTGGGCGGTTCCTGCTCCGTGATCTTCACTTTTTTCTTCTTGGGTTGCGGTGTAGGCTCCTCTTCCTCCTCGCTATGCTGAGCATGGTCCAGCTCATCCAACCCTTGTGCAATCTCCGCCTCTACCTCCTCCTCTTCCTCCGGCTGAACAGACTCATAACGCGCCTTGCCCTTCCCCTTGTTTTTCTTCGGAGTTTCCACTGGGTCTTCATCTTGAGGCTCATCCTGTGGTTCATCCTGAGGTTCGTCGAGAAAGGGGAAGTTTTCGTTGTCGTCGTCGTCGTCATCGTCGTCTTGATCGATTTGGGTGAAGCTAGTCTTCTGAGGGGAAGGATCACTCTCTGCAGGATAGTCGTCATAGCCGCCAGCATCCATTTGCATGCCACCATCGTCTTCGTATTCCTCATGTGGTTCCGAGCTTGGCTCCCGCTCTTCTGGAAGAATAGACCGTCGCAATCGAGACGGACCAGCGCCCCCATGAGCCATACTCCGTCCCCGTGGTGAAGGAATCTTGTCAAAGTCAACGCTCGTGCTCCGTGCCACCGGTCGTGAAGACGAGCGTCCATTAGGCGTCGCTGGTGGTCGCAGTCTCGCAATGTTCTGTACCGGGCCTGACCGAACGTTGTTACACCTCGACTTGAACGTAGAATGGCGGGCGACTCACTATCGACATCCATGGACATTTCTCCATACTCGTCGTCATAGTCCTCCTCTTCCTCTTCGTCGTCATCGTCCTCATCATCATCGTAGGCTATGCTCTTTCTCTTTCCCTTTGGTCTGGGCGGCGTCCGACCATCTGCCTGACCTATCACCTCGTCGAATGGCTCGAATCCGTCCGACTTTCGTTCGACATGCTGAACAGCGATACCGGTCTTCTTGCCGACGTTTGGATTATCGCCTCGGTACGGGATATGAGCTTTCTGAAGGGCGCGCCGTGCGGTACCCAAGCTGCTTTTCCTTGCTGAAGTGGGCATCGAAGTCGGAGAATAGTGGGGCCTGGTCGCTGTCGTCGACGACGCGGAGCGGAGACGCGGTCACAAAACAAAGAAGGCAATCCCCTTGATTTCCCACGGATTTCGTCAACAAACAACGCGTTTGTCTGAGTTTGAAACGACGGCACGCGTTTTTCTGATTTCTTGTCATGCTTCGCTTTCACGCTTCCGCGCCTTTTCGCAGGTGCAGGCAGTTCATAAATGCTTATTATTCGCGAACGAACTCGACGACGACGAGAACGAGAAATGAGCCAAAGGCGGGCGATAAAGGTGGGCCTAGGACGGCTTTCACAGGGCTTTGAGGCTGAACAGAGAAACAGTCGTCGTTGGAATGTCGGGCGGAGTGGATTCTTCCGTGGCAGCATTGTTATTGGCACAACAAGATTATGACTTGTCTGCAGTGTTCATGAGGAACTGGGACACCAGAGACGAATCTGGATCCGACAGGGGCTGTGAATGGGAGAAAGATTGGGAAGATGTCCAACGAGTGTGCAAGAAACTCGATATTCCATGCTCCATGGTGAGCAGCCTGCTTCATTGGCCTACATACAATCTTTCTTAATTTCAGTTAGATTGACTTATCACGAGAATACTGGAATCGAGTATTCGAACCCTCTCTCCAACAATGGGAATTGGGGACAACCCCGAATGCGGATGTCTGGTGTAACCGGTCAGTCTTAATCTTTCGATTAGCTATCCAGGAAGGCTGAAGACAACAGAGAGATCAAGTTCGGCGCTCTTTTGGAACGTTTACCTCCAGACAGCTCTGGCCAAAGGCCTTGGTTCGCGACAGGTATGTCACGTTCTTGGTCGACCACCAGGCCTCTCATTCCTGTACAGGTCACTACGCTCGCAAGACATGGTCTGAAGGGCCAAATGCACGACCCAAACTCGTTCGCCCAGCAGACGGACACAAGGACCAAACTTATTATCTATCCTCCATCTCCGAGTCCGGCCTTCAACGTGCTCTCTTCCCCATCAACCACCTCCAGAAGCCCCAGGTCCGCGAACTCGCTCAAAAGCACGACCTGCACAACGCACAGCGACCGGACAGTGTTGGCATTTGCTTCGTTGGAGAGAAGGCCAAGTTCCACAACTTCCTATGTACGTTTCCAATGTTAGTTCACTGAATGTTTTCACTAACGACAGCTTGCCCAGCCAATTACATCCCTGCACAAAAGGGCCTCATCATCGACGAGACAACGGGAAAGGTTCTTGGCAAACACCAAGGACTGTGGAACTATACCATTGGCGAAGGCTCCCGCCTTCCTGGCATGCCAACCCGAATGGCCGTCTCTCGAAAGGATCCTTCAACCAACACTATCTACGTAGTTCCGGGAATGCGAGTGCCCGTTTCTTCATTTCCCACTTGTATTCTAACGACCATGATAGGAAGCACGAATCCCTCTACACCAATGTGATTAACGTTCCCGAGTTCACTTGGATTTGGAGCGACTCGGTCCCAACAGAACTCGACACTCCCGAGGGCTTCCGGGCATCCGTGATGCATCGTTACCGTATGAAGGCTGTACCATGTACAGTTAGACGGTTGGTTGTCCTACTTCCACCTTTCTCCCTGGTCCATGCTGACCTTGCTTTAGTTCTAGTGGTCAAGGGGTGACGGTCCAATGTGACGACCTGGAGCAAGCTGTGACACCCGGCCAAGTCGCGGTTCTTTACAGTGACGATTGGTGTCTAGGCTGTGGAGTGATAGCTTCAAGCGAATTGGTTCAGTGAGGGAGGCTGACCTACCCCTCATAGCCTTGCATGAACCCGCGACAGCCATTCCCGCGACTTCGAAATGGCCCTGCACCATTCCAGAGCGACAGGCACGTGCAGGTAGAACGGAGGTCTACCGCCGATGGACAAGGCATCGAGAGTGCAGCGTAGAGTAGCGGTCGGACTGCCGTCAACGAAGTGGTATTGTGTTATTTCCGAACCATCCACCCTGTGCAAATCCCGTATTATTCTCGCTCTGTCCAAGCGCTGTCTCACTGGTGACCGGTGAAGGTAGGACCACCTGCCTTTTCCGCCCTTTGTTCACCGTCGTTAAATAGCTGCCCATGACCTCGTATGCCTCCCATACTTCCCTCGACCCAACGCATTCCGTCATTTGCTTCAATCCACCCCAGACTAATATGACAAGCATCATGGACACCTTTCCCCCAGAAATCATCGCAACCATTCTCCGCTTCGCATTGATCGGCAGCGCCGACGACGACGACTCGGGCCAGGCCCAAAGCGCGGCCGTAGATCCTCTGGAGATGGAGAATTACCGTCTGGTCTGCAGGCGGTGGAACCAGACCGCAGTCACCACGCCACATCTCTGGAGGGGACTGAAGCTGGATTACGGAAAGCTCAGCCCAGACATCCTGTCGTTCAGTCTTGCCTCTTTCGCAGAGACTTGGTTTGGTCGTGCTGGCACGAATCCGCCTCCATTGACGCTCGCAATCGTCGAGACGCCCAATAGGGCTTCACGTTTACGATGCTACTTACAACCTTGCATCCATCAACCGGAGGTGCTTCACATCGCAAAAGAAACGCTGGCCATTATCTCCAATCTGCGATACAGTTGGGCAGAATGGCATTTCGATTCAAAGCAGCTCTGGTATTCTTTGGAAGTGCTCAAGAGAGTGAATGGCGACCCCGACGCCACAGCTAGGGGTGACCAGCACCTGAGCACCATCGAGTCGATTAATGACATGATTTCTTTGCATACCCTGTCGCTGACATCCGACGGGGGCTGGATTGGCCTCTCTGGCTTCCTCCCATTGTCACTTCGCCGTCTGCGTCTCGCCGAAGTGTATTACAGATTGCCCTGGAAGGTTATGCAGCTTCCTCAGTTGCAGGAGCTCATTTTCGAGGGCCCCATCGGATCGTCGCTCATTTTCGACTTTGCGGCCCCGCAACAGTTGATACAAAACCACGTCTTAGAGAAGCTTGTCTTCTCCGATATCGAAGCGAGCGACCTCCTCCTCAGTCTCTTCAGCAACACCACCCTCCCCAATTTGAGGTCTATCCAGATTGTGAATCCCCGCTCTCTCTCGACCAGTGTGACCGAGCACAATCCGGACTTTACAGAACTGATGCGCCAATTTTATCGACGGAGCTATAGGACGGAAGTTCCTGGGGACCGACTTCAGGTGTTGCTCGAGGCGACCGATCGCGTACGAAGTGACGGCAGGATCCCCCGCATTCTTGCATCCCTCAGCGGTATTGGAATCACCCACCTTTTCTTCGCCAATCACCATGCACTGATTGGTTCACGGAAGCACGTCCTAATGTCCCTGGGACAAACGGTTCGGAAGATTGTTTGTCGTGAGCAGGGGGCTTATGTGGACACCCAGGGGAGAAATGAGCTCCAGCAGATGTTCCAGAGCTTCTGGACTTCCATGCTCCGTTCCCTGGTTTCGAGGCGTTTGCCCACCGACCCCAGTATTGTGTTTTGTGTCCCCGAGTCGAATGCGGCCAAGGCGTTTTTCGGAAGCTTGGAGTATCCACTTGGGGTCGAAATTCATTGTAGGCCTGCCGCAGAGTTGGAGACGATCGCCAAGAGCGGTTTTTGAGATGTCGTTTGACTGATAAGCGCCCAACTCCTTCGGCGGTTAGCAGTCTACAGCGGACCAGCTTGCCTTGTCCCGATATCTAAATGCAGCGCGCTCTCGCCGCATCACCTGTTACTACCCAACGACATACTATTTAACCTGATACCATGTCCTGATACCCTGTACCTTTGCAAATGGATGTGTTGGATTACAAACTTCAGCGGTTCAATTGCCATACTTGGAGCCACAAGCCTCTTGGACAGCGGGTATTAAGCTGCCGCAGCCTTAATAGAGCCATTCAGGTACCAGGGGTGACCTCGTCATTTCTCTCCCACCTCAAGGGTCACATTTGCCTGGAACGGATATCCCCCTCCATTCCCCGCACGTCAGGGCACTGTCATTTCATTCGGCGTATGGGTAGTACTTAGTGTGAATTAAGGATCATTGACAAGTATCTCAGGAACGCTTTACAGCGGTTTGCATTAGTCTTTGCGCGAGCGATTTCACAGAATCCAATTGATGGCGTGTCAATACAACTTCCCGCTTTATTGTACCTACGATATTGTCATCATGATCAGGCGCTCGTTCTGAGGGCGCTCGTTTTTGTCTAGTTTCCGCCGCTTCTGCCTAGCGAGAGGTCATAAGGACTAGTACTGTACACACAGTCAAGCGGGATCACTACGCACAAATAAAATGCCTCATAAATATCGACTAAGTAGTCTTGCGACCATCAATTGAAACCATCCATTCTCTCCCATGTCATGAGTGTCACCGGGCCCTGTTAAGGCTACTTGAAGAAGAGCTGAGCTCACTATTACTCGTAAAGGCTCGCCCTGAGTTATTTGATTCGAGTTACTCACATGAGTCTCTCGGCGGGATGTCATGCAGGGAATGAAGTCTCACAAGTTGTTCAAACTCATTCCAGCCAGGTGATCCCACGCCCACTATCCTCCCAAACCCACACGCAAACGACACGCTTGTGAACACCGATACCTCATCGTACTGAAGCTGAAAACTCGGAATGCACACCGGAAATGCTCAACTTAGTCCCGGAAACCTCCCCGAGCTTCTGTCGACATTCCGTCTCACCAGGCCTCTTGATTGCACCCTAACCATTTTCAATAGAGAACCAAGGCCATCTGTGATCCGGGTTCTCTCGCGTGGACTCAATTCTCTCGACGACAAACAGCCAGTCCAAGTGCATCCGCTCGTACCTGTTCACAAAAAAAGAACCACGACTTCGGTAACAATTAATATAATTGAACTAGTTCAACTCATTTGCTCAAGGCCTTTCGAAGCTTCCTCGACGACTTCTACACTTCTACCACAAGGTATATGTATCCGATGGAAAACGCCACGAAAGGCGCGAAGATGAGAAATAACAAAGCGTTCGGATTCGAATTTCCTTTGTCCCATGGTATCTTAGAGCTTCACCATGTAGATAAGACGATGATCACACCATATATCAGAACGACTGAGAATCAGCTGGAAGTTTACCTGTATGCCCGAGGTGAACTTTACGACGCAACTTCACCCCGTCTAAGTACCCGATATTTACTCGGTGACCCTACAGGCGAGAGATACGCTGGAAGTAACAACCTTTCGTCAAAGCCCTCAGTCTGCTTGCATCGGATGGAGAGGGCTCATTAATATCAGCCAATATCTTCTACCGGGACGCTTTGTGGAGACGAAAGAGATTGTATTAGGAAGGAAATACCCAACAACACAGATACCGCCGGGAATTGAAATCCGTTCTAAGAAGACGGAGCGAGTACTCACCTTCCTTCGAGTAACCGGGGTTACGCGATGAATACCGCGATAACCAAGTCATTGCTTCGTTGATGTGAGAGAAAGTAAAGGCGATATCATATGTCGCAAAACAAGAGACAAGTTGGTCGAACGTGGCGCTAGAACCACCAGGCTGCCCACGACCGGGCGAGCTTTCTCGCTCAGGATGACACGGAAGCTGAACTAGTTAGTCTTCTCCGGACCGTGTACGAAGGGATCGCATCCCCCTGGAGCCACTAGAACATCCCCGCAAACGTTCACATTACCTTCTACCACCCGAGGAATTCACCATCCAAGCCACTCCTTCCAGTCCACCAGCGCTCCTGTTCGGTGTATTCTCGCGTTGGTCGCTGGCGAGAGGGGCGAGGAGCCGTGTTGGAGTTACCTCGGCGGATTGGGATGGCCCGGACCTCCACTGTGGCCAACTCCTAGAGCATTCCTCGAGACACCACGTCTGTTGGTTAAGCTTTTAGCACGTTCCTTCCCCTCAGAAGCAACTCAGAAGCGGAATGAATTCGGTCCAGCGTCGAGGCAAATTTGAGGAAGGTGGAGCTCCTCGGTGCGAAGCAACATCAGCCTACGCCGACGTTCTTTCCTTTAGGGAGCTCGTTTAGGCGCCATAGCAAAGCTAGTCAACATCAGTCACTGCTTTTGGGTATGAGGGAATGTCTGCTACGCGATCGAGGAGAGGTATCTCTGGCTGTCAACGTGGGTAAATTCGACGCTCGTGAAGACTGCTCGCCTCGGATGAGAACATAAAGAACTTGAGAACGGATCTCCCGACCACCGAGAACGGAGGGTCCTCAGACGTCGGAGGGTCGTCAGAAAGACCACAGGCACCTGTCTCAGTTTCAATGTCAGAGTCAATGTCGAACATGAGAAGTTGGCGCGATACTAGTACCCCTGCTGTGATAAAGAGGCTTGATTCTCAGCCAAACCGAACGACCTTTACCAAACCGTCTGAGCGATTCACTTCGGAAGATATTGACGATCAATACCGTGTCATTCCCTCAGACGTCGAGGAAGTATGTATTCGATGCGTTGCTTCCAGATACCCAGCAGTATCAAACGGTTTGAGCGTTGAAGACAGTGTTGATATCAGAGGGACCGAGACGATACTCAGAAGCATACCTCTGACGGCCAGCGCGCCCTTGAAGTCCTTGGTGGGCATCTTGACGATGATCGTCAAAGGTTGGCGATGTGATGTCTGATCCTTGTTAATCATGATCTGGACGATAGAGAGGTGAAAGCACGGTTATTACCAGGGTTCATTGGCATTGGGCGCTTGCAACACCCAGACGAAGCGAATTTGGATCTGGGACAACGATGATCAGGTGATGAGTGTGTCTAACTTCGCGTCTCAATCATCGACAGTCCTTCTGCGGAATGTGTCTGAACACATGGGTCCATCACGGAGTTGACGACGCGTTGCGCGCTCTCCGCTGTGAATGAAGATGGGATTTGTTTTCTAAGCGTCAGCGCCCATGGTACGCGAAGCAGAGTAACGACACTTACAGATCTCAATTCCAACGAAACAATCATCGTGTGGTTCCACCTGTTGCTTGGCTGGAAATAGGCAACGAGAGGAATCTGTTCATGGCTACCACGTTACGTGTTGACTGTTGGCTTTGGGGTGGAACTGAGTGGGCCTGCCCGCGCCTCGTTGGTGATGTCGATCGGTAAAAGCATCGTCACGGTCCATCAACAACCACGGTTTTTGAAATGTCGGAATTCAATCCGACCCGGCTGTAACAATGCAGTGAGGTCTGCGCGAAGCGAAGAGGAAGTACGGGTTAGGAAAACTTCATATGCACCCTCCGAGAGTCGAATGGGAGGCCCCGTGATCATGTAGGATGTAATAGCAGAGACACACTAGCCTTAGATTTCCTGTGACCATGTCCAATTGACATATCACAGTTGATACCACAAAGCAATAAGTATCGACGATAAATGGCAAATGCAGCTTGCACTTGGGTGTTCCGGCCCGTCGGCAGGATCTTCCCCAATGCTTTGTTCCTGCACAAGTACCGACGCGTCCGAGCAATGTAATTCGGAGTCGCTCTTGCCTGCATGCTCCGTTAGCTCCTTGAGTCGACAAACATAACGATGGGTTCATACCACTTTTTCAAGGGTCGAGGGCTCATAGTAAATGAGATCTGGTCTTCATCCAGTCACCAGGTCTGCTCGCAATTACCGATCCACTTGGATCGCTTCACTGGGTGCCTGATTGCTCCAGCCGCGATGAAAAAGGCCTTTCATCGTCTAAACTGAAGTTCAATTAGTAAAAAAAAGCTCTTTCGTAAATTTTATTGCAAACGCCTGAAACATACCGAGATCCAGGTCAGGGATGGCAGAGTCAATCTGCGCGGGTTTTTGTGGATGGAATTAGATTCGTGGTCATCGGGACAAAAGTCGAAATCGTGTCATTATCCTCGTGTGTGTGTGTACTCATCGAGCAAAGAGCGCCAGAATTTCGCCGACCTCGACCCATAGTTCACCCAAGGCCGTTCCCAGCGCCGTCAGGTAAAATGTGACGCCCAAAACCGCATGCAAACGTCCACCGGATACTGTCGAACGATTTCACAGGAAACAACTGTTTCGTATGGTTTGGTGACGATAAACTCCAAGTACTCCAGGCGGTCGTTGACAAGAGGTGGTGGTCAAACCACGCCACAGTGAGACGCAGGTGATAAAAAATCGGAAAACTTGTGCAATTTACCAGCGGAAGACGTGGCGCAAGGCACCGAGGACGACGAGCCAATAGGATGACGCAAGAGCCCCGGGAACAAACGCCGGGTAGCATCGTTCCGCTGCCAAGCCGAGCTGGCGGGTGGTTCGGGGGCGCGGGAGAATCGGCGCGAACCAAGTGAACCACCAACCAAGCCAGTTGCCGAGCTCGATAACTTGAAGCCAGAGCGGTAGGCCAATCAAAACCGCTCCCGTACCGCACCGCTGTAACCATAGGCAGGACAAGGCCAACCGCGTTGGATCGGGTAACGCGAAAGTAATTGACAAAGCCAACCTGCTGGTGAGAAGTAGAGCTCTAAAGAGCAGTTCCGTCCGCACCCATACTGTACGTTATCATCGAGATTAAGCATGAAACAGCAGCCAGCAGAGAAAACCGTGAATTCGAGCCAGAGTTCCAGAAATCGCGGTTGATAACGATGAAAAAGCCAATCTGGTGCCGCTGATAGTGGGTGATAGTGCATAGAGTCGAGTCAGGCGCCAACTTCCTGGCATGACGACGCCAATTGCAAAAATCTCGTGTGTCTCCATCCCAAGTTTGTTCAGACCCAAGCACTGTTCGGACCTGAGAGAGCCAAAAAACGCGTCGAGGGTGGAGGTGAAAGCCAAGGTTCAAAGGAAAAGCAATGACGCGTAGCCGACGCGGCGCTTGGATAATCCTGCACATGATGAGTTACCAAATTGGGCAAGTCTGATGTCATCCACCAACCTCCCATTCAAAGTCTGAGAGGTGAAGTAAAGCTTGAAGCGCTTGAAGCTTGAAGCGCGACTGTATACAGCGAGTACGCTAGAGGAGGAGTGCCTTTCCGTTTGTATAAGGATGGCATAAGCCAAGCGTTGCCACCTAGTCACCTTCCTTAGTTTAGGGGATCGTCGTATCGGTTCACGACCATGCTGGTACTCCACTGGAGCTCAAAAGTTTTCAATGGCATTCCTATCATCCTTTTAGGCGGTGGAGAGGAGGAAGTACTGATGGAAGAACAGATGGCCTGGTTCGACCAGTTGAGCTGGCTCTCCTCGTGTTCCCCTTGTCGAGTCCGCAATTCTCGCACGGCGGTAGTCGGTGACATCATGACCTATACTATCTCTCTCTCCGGTGGAGACCCTCACCTGCGCAAATCACACAGAAAGACAGGGTGTATGAGCTTCTATCGTTATTACTTGGACTACGCTGCCAGAGGAGATGCGACCACACTGGTGTCCGTTCAAATCACTGCGCTCTGCGTCAACCTACGTCATAATTCGTTCATCGTCCTCATTCTACAACGGAAGAGAGCTCAGAGTTCATTGACGAGCCGAATACACTGACTTTAGGGCCGTAATCTGGCGCTCCTCTCCCGCGAACATCAGGTCTTGACAAGCCTCGGGTAAGGTTTGGAATGGGCTCCCCATATTTTCTGATGGACAAATCTTCAATTGCCGGACATGCATAAGGCTCCGTCATAATTTGACCACAAAAGGTGGTTAAGGAACGAGATCACATATAGTACTACAGCAAGCCCCACAAAGAACAGTCCAGTCATGGGACGTGATCAGAGTCAGAGCAATAGCGGTAGAATGGCGCCGAGCCGAGTTCAATTGAGCGCCCTTTACGATTTTATAATTCAAAGGTACTTTCATTACATTCTCCCTGTCGTACCTTTGCTCAAATGATCTTCTGCAAGTAAACTTGAACGCCCCACTCTATCTTCAACCATTCCAAAGCATAGTAACACGCCCCCAACGCCTCCTGACTCTCAGGCTAATCACAACGTTTTGGCCGCCGAGAAGTCCATTTCTCAATCCCAAAGCCTATCGTCGCTCGCTTCCTGAGATTTCGCGATCCCCAATAGCGTTCAATTCCGCATACTTTTGAATACCCCCCTTCGACGAACTGAACCACTTCCTGACCTTCATAACCGTGTTCCCCAGCCCCGCGTTCCGAAGGTTCCCTTGCTTCTACGCGCACTCATCAATTAAAATGATCATCCCCCGCATCTGATCCCTGTGACCCCAACACTTCTCATTACACAGGTTCGAATCTGGGGAGATCCACTTTGAAGCTTAGAAGCTACTTCAAAGACCTTGGTTATAGATTAGTCTGAAGATTTTTTTACGAGTTTGCGACGCGCTTCCCTTCGTTTGAACTTGCTGTCACATCAAGGTATGTGATTCTGGCTGATAAAGGTCGCATAGGAGACTACTTTGAGCACAACGCCCAGAGCGATTTTACTACAGCATTCGGGTCGGTACATACAGTCGCCTCTGAGCGTGTTCTTCCTATCGCTACATGGACCCCCTGTGTTCCACCACTTCACATTGAAACTTTCCAATATGGGTTCTAGTTCCCAGTATCTTGGAATTCGAAGCCCCTGGCTAGCCACATTCGTGATCCCAACTCGACCCTTCAAGCCTGTCCGCATGAACATCCACAAGATCCAGCGGCGAATCTCTCGAAGTGCATGACTTGTCCTGTGGTCCTCTTGCCACTCGCATGCCGCATCAACAAGTCAGACGGGGCAAGTCGCAGATGCTCGAATCATCAAGCCAAGTACTCCTTTTGAGTTGCAGGCTACCAAGGTAAGAAGCTCTACTTCCACTCTTCTACTCTCTAGCTGGCTCTGAAAGGGAATTCAATCAAGTCGATCCGAAAGAGCCGACACTTCTTTTTACGTGACACCCCTCCATAGGACCGGTCGGACTCGTCCTTCCACCCTTCTCGTCCTTCTTTTCGTGAAGTCGAACGACGGGGGCTACCAATAGGCGATAGGCAACCTGTGATAGCCCGTAAGCATCAACATATGAAAAAGCTTCAGTCGGAACCTTGTGATCATCATCATGAGACGGGTAGACCAAAGCGCCGCACGGGTATTGAATCCATCCTCAGCAACTGAAGAAGGAAGAACGTTATCAACAGCACAAGCCTCGCATTCAAATCAAGCCACTTGGACACATTGGTAAGTTTAGACCGCTATTGATAACTTAGCGCCTACCTGTGCGCTATGCTCTGAATCACCACCAAGCCACAGGGCTGATTGCGATACTCGCATTGATGCCTTCATCGTATGAACCCAATTCCAGACTGCAAAACCCCTATAGCTCCTGTATCATCTCCCTGCACAACGTTATGCTGATATGCCTAAACAAAACATTGCAGCAAACCATTCCTTCTGTCGTCGGTAGCCAATGCTCGTATACGCCGATGCTCAAAGCTCCGTTGATTTGTCGATGTCCCTCCTGGAGGCTCGCGCTCATCCATCAAATTACCTTTTTCGGCAGCAGGCGATATATGTTGGACGAGAGGATGCATGGTGTCGTTGGTACGAAATATGGATATAAAAGGTAACACTCACCAGGAACAAGCTTCCGGGAGGGATCGTTGACAACTTACCCCCGACGGAGGTGACAGTTTCAGTTATTTTTATCTGAAAGTGAACCATCGCGAAGTTCGACTGCCAGACTGTCAACGCACAAGTCGGTTTCCAGATCTTCGAATTAGTGGGTGGGTGATGTTTGTATCCGTTGGGAAGATCTTCCTAACGATATGTTCGAAAAGTTGTGTGCGTGTGGACACCAAAGTATTGACGGCGCTGCTGGGCGCTCGCGTCGGGAAGTCTTGATGGGGTGATGTTGTTCTCCTCCAACGCTTCTCAACTTCTACTGCTGTTGTTCTCGCTTCTCCAGCCCACGAGTCAAGGATATGTTTGCACCGCCGTATCGCTCCCATGTGAACTCTGGATCCTACAACCTCACTTAAGCGCCCACACCAACCGATTGGCCCTAGTGGAACTTCTAAGCGAATAGGCGCAACTTGTTCCCAAGTTCCCACCCGACTAGGGAAAAATACAAGGACGACCTTGTTGGTTCTTTATGTTACGCGGCTCCAGACTGACCCTACAGTTTGCGTGAACGAGGGTTAGGTCGATTTCGGTTCTCGTCATGGTGAGCTCTGACCTCCCTTCTTCCAGTCAGACGGAAACGGAAGGCATCTACTTTCCTATCAATAAGGGAGGAAGCGGGTGGATCCAGGCTTAGTTCATGGAGCTTCCGACCTTTGCTGCCATTCATGTCTTAAGTTCGACACTTTTGCTATTCTTACCACACGGATATCGATCCAGACCTCGAAGACTCCGAGGCACACACCGTGACAGTACAGTGACTCGGAGACAATGACAACTTGCGCATAATTCCAATTTCAAAGTCCATCTAGCCAGCCAAACCCCCTCGTCTTTCAAATTTCTCAAAGGGATCGACTACAAAGTCACAGAGACACGGTACAACGACCCTTGGCAACATACACACCCGACTCACATATTGCACAGCCCCGACATGCCCTTATTCGCCGATACCTCCGAGAAAGCCTCACCAGGCACCGAAGTGAATCCCACTAAAAGCGCCTTGGAAGTGGTTCGAAATCTGTTGGGTGTTGTATTTTTTCCAAGATGTCGACAACTCTACCGTGCCTTGTTACGATGTGAGATTTTTATCATCGCGACGGACGGTGGATCGAGTTTTGTATGTTTTCCAGCGAGGGTCTTTTGGATGGCACGACTATGGGGATTGAGCCGACGCTTGAGGTTGCTTCCCCAAAGGTACTTCGTATGTACCCCAGCTAATAAATCTCCACTTCGACTGGTGTCCTGGGGTATCGGGACGAGCCACCGAGCAAGTCGAGGAGAAGAATCCATGTAACGTGGCAAAACCAAACCCGATGGTTTTCCGCTTCCTGTTCGCAGTGGCACGCGGTAGATGCGGATACAGTTCCAACAATGACCTACGAAGCTTCCAGTAGTATCCACATCGACCAAGTCAAGTTTCTTCGAAACTCCCTCGATGCGTGTTGCTCGGAGGTTCGGTATCGGGAGAGAGACGTTGACTTCTCCCTTGCTCCAGCCTTGACCCATGTATGTACGTACGTCCACACTCCTGATCCATTGATAGATCTTCCACTTATTACTTACTTACCCTTCCTTGCGAGACCGAGTATCATCAACGAGGGTGATGGGACAATCACGGCAATCCGTAACACCACCCCGGCCTGGTCGTACCTCGGGGAAATGACAACAACGAGTCAACGACGCCAGGCGTGGATGTTACTGTGAAGTTATCTGCGGCTCGACTGCCCCTCAGTCCGGTAAAACTTACATTCCTGCGAGTAATTATCAGTGACAATGACAACGGACGACAAATGAAATGTAGGGCGCCTAACCTCCCCTCCCCACACTCCTCGCTTGCGGACTGCCAATGGATGACACCCCTCATCATCAAAACCACTTTTGAAGTGTGGATGATAAAGTGGAATTCACTTTCACCCAGATCCCAAGTAGGAACTTGAAGATGGACGGATGGATGTTTTAATTGCATCCTCCCCAAACCACTTTAACAAACCAATTAATCAGATTGAAGTGCCAGGATCAACGACTCATCCGGGCGCTCTAAGCGCCCGCCCTGGCTTGACACTGGACACTGGCACCCGCGCCCCTCAAGATCCCCTCCACCCCGCGAATCGAACGGAGGATTTACGTACCCCAGGTTTATGTCGATACTTGAGTGGTCTGACATATAGCTGTAGGGTTGATGGCGTCCTCGCGAAATAACCGGCCAAACCCCTCATTTCAAGTCGAGGCTCACATACTAAAGGCTCAAGTTAATGAAATACCGGACGTCTGTCTAGATGTTCGTTCAAGTTTTCTGCTTGTCTTATCTGCCTGTCTGCTTTCCCTCCCTTCTAAGGCCTGCCCATATGGGCTACCTTACACCTATCGCTTGGTTGACACATAATTTCCGAACTTGCCTGTGTCTGTCCGAAATTCACCTCATGCTAGCGCTGCCGAATACGATATCTCATACCCCCCGGAAATCGCGTCAGCGCCAAACGACTCGATCCAGTTCAGCTTAACGGTTAATCTTCACTGGTTTACCCCTCGATTCCCGACGCCCGACGCTGCAAATCGATTTGGCAATAGTACAGCGCGGACTCATCCCCATCTCCTCTCTAATGCACTCTATCAAAAAACCTTACCCCCTTCAAGTTCCAAGTTAAAGTTACATAGTTATAACTTATTTACTCCCCCCTCGTCCCTCCCCACATCAAATCAAATCAAATCGAATCAAATTCAGGTACTTACAATCGATTCCATCCTCGAGCTCGATGCGCAACCGCAGCCGGCGGTCGATCGCTTTTGGCCCCTTCGTTTCACTTGCCATGTTTAGTATCCGCGCGCCCTGTTTCGTCTCGAAATCAGCCGAGAGAAAGCGGTGCAAGGCCTTTCATTTCATTTGATATTTGGATGGATGGGTACCGGTACGGGTCAGTACTAAGTACTAATGGAGGGGAACTATGGTACCGTACGGGTGTGCCGGGGTACTAGTAGTAGTACATACGGGTGCGATTAGAAAAGACACAGGTTTGACTATACATACACTCGATCTCCCGCCGGTACAGCCCTGAAGCCTGATACAGAGCAATTATCAACCTCGAGCTAGCGCTGTTTCATGATCACGAGCCTGGGAGGGATGGAAGTCCATTGGCATTTGCAACCTCGCAATTGGCTTTGCGATTGATACGCGCCGTTCCTCACCGGGCTGGTGCGTCCATTGACATGATATGTACGAGCTGTACTCTGATCCCTGAGGCTGAAGTACGTGAGGGAGTCCGAGATAAGCCTGATACCGAGGGGGGGGGGGCGCTTACCGTATCGCAACCCGCAGCCGCCTGCGCCTTGATTGCAAAACCGTGACTTGAACTATGATAAGAACCTTATGTATTGCACAACAACTATGATTACCATTAGAAGCTCTTCGCCGATATCAAGCGCAGAGGATCCACTGGGTGTGACCCCGCAGTACCCCGAAAGCATATAGTATACTACTCCTGTGTTGCGCAGCTTCCAGGCGTTAGCTTCTTAGCTATAGCCTGAGATGGTCAGCCGCGATCGAGCGCTTCAAGTTACGGCTTCCATCTCTTCCCGCGCCTTATCGACTGAGGCTGCGCAGCTAGGAGGTCTGTCTATTCCCATACCCATAGCTCCTAGCTGCACCCCATTCAGGAGTCCAACATAGTATGTCGATGCAAGTGGCTATGGTTTCAGAGTGGATTCAAATTGGATGATACCTTACGCGCCTACCCGGCCATCTTCGCGTACTAATTACTCGGAGGGTCGGTGGTACATATAGGAGGAGCCTTCGGAGTGACTACTAGTCTACGGCGTGCCATACCATCATACCTCCTCGCGTGGCTAAGACTGCATCACTTTTGTAGACTCTTAACTATACTCCCGTCTCCTCATCATTCTACATGTTTACCACAGCCTGGCGCCCGTTCGTACATATGGTAGAGTAGGGGTCTCGAGTATGAATTCCTCTCTAATTCACAGTGCACACATGGTAATAATAACCGGGTCGACGTCGACATCTCAAAACGAGCATGATTTCCGACTTGCTAATAAGTATTAATCTTCCTCGAGGTCCCTCCCAAGTAAATTCCGCACTGCCGATCAAATCAACCAACCAACCAACCGCCCGCATGTATACTATATCCAAAGTCACGGTATAACCCTCAGTGACCCGCCCTGCACCGTTGTCATCCGAGTCTTAATTCGCATGAAAAAGGGTAGTCAGAGTCACGCTCAAATGCTTTGAGCTCAGTCAGCACATGTACTACCTGGTAACTTAAGGAGCTCGAGAGGAGCGCTCAGTCACAGTGGAGGCTCGGTAAGCGCGGACGTCACAATGGCTTATTTCCAGTACTCTACACATGTAACCTCTGGATCCAATTTAACCGACGATCATTCTCGAGGCAACTTCCTTCCAAGCGCCGGAAGGGGGAGCTCGAGCTCCAAAATTTAAATCACGTACACGTACGCGAAAAAGCCGGTACATACTCACCCCAAAATCCCAAACTTACTACCACTGACCGAAGAACAGAGAAAAACTTACAAGCAATAACGTACAAACTGATATGATCTCTGCCGGGCTCCTACGTGTAACCTCTCTCTCCCTTACGTGCGATAAGTTATGACTTGTATGACACTGTATGACTCGATCCTTCGCCTACGGCCCCTACCCACTTGATTCCACCACTTGATTCCGGCGGTTCACCCCCAAAAACAACGGCTTTGAAAGTTCCACTCGGAGTCGTAAAGCGGCTTGATTCCAAGAACCCGGAAATCCAACTGTCAGTCTAAGGACTAAGGATGGCGGAGGATGGCTGACAATGACAACTTGACTGGAACACTTGGTACTCCGTCCTCCCGGGGAGCGGAGAAAACTCTGACTCCCAACGCCACGAAGGCATGCCTGTCTGAACACGAGGCGGAGAGGAGTGGATTCAAAAAGAATCCAAACTAGAACTAGAACTTGAACGAACATTCGACCGAAAGAGTTTCATTCATTATTCAAACCCTTCCTAGACCTTCCTTCGATCATTCATCGAGGAATACTCGAGTACTACTCAAAAGTCGGGCCTCGGGTATTCAAGCGCTCACTTGGATTCGAAGTCACTCCTCCAAAAGAAATATAATCTTTAAACGCTTTTGTTATATTCAACTAATGTACGTCAAACTGAGAGAGAGCTCAAGCTTGAAAAAGACGACGAGGGGTAAACTACATACAGCTAGGCTTGGGATAACAATTGCATCTACTACAAAAACCCCCTCTTCACTACATTTGCAAAGGGGAAGAACCAAAAAGGATCGACTTTGAAACCAAAAAACGCAGAAAGTTGAACGTTGAAGAGAGAGAGGGAGAATAAAAATAATACGGTGAATTAGAATAATAGATAAAATGGGTTGTGATGTTCTTCGTATTGTAGTAAGAATGAGTGTGAGTGTCCGAAGTTTTGAGTTGGATCGAGAGGCGAAGAATAATGTGCCGGTATGAATTGAACTTGAGGATCGAGAGAGACAGGGAAAAAAGGGTTGCGAATAAAGAGAGAGTGTGTGTGTGCCACCAAATGGCATGCCATGCAAAGAAGAAACATAGTAGTAGTAAGCTACAGCTGAACGGTAGCAGGGGGGTAGCAAGTATAGTATACCAAGCCTTGACTAAACAGAAAGCAAGAAACATGTCGATGGATGATGAGTCGATGTTGAAAAAGCAAGAACGGAACGAGAGGAGATTGGATTGTCCATATGGTAATGTATAATGCAGAGTTGAGGATGAGGAGGGGGTAACAGAGACATGCAATGAGGATAAAGATAACAAACACAGAGAAAAAAACACAGGGTACAACACAGACGAGATAAGAGACAGGACTCTTTCCCTTTATGACGACACAACGCGCAGAGGGAGGCGCTTCACAGACCGATGGGAGCCTTCAGTCGCGTAGCGGCCGTGCTTGATGTGCTGGGGGTAGTCGGGTAGGGTGTAGGCATAGGGATGCGGCTGGGAAAACTCCCGGTCGTGTCGCTTCGCCGTCGGGAGCTGCTGGTGGGAGTGGTGGTGGTGGCCGGGAAAAGGGAAGCTCTTCAAAAGTTCCATGGTCGTTGCCGTGAACCCACGCTTCTTTGGCGGTGTGACCACTGGGACGCCTCGGGGACTCGAGTGGTCGGCCTCGCCGTCTTGGATGACGATGTACTGCGTCTGGAAGTCTTCAGGCGTCGTCGGTGATGGCGAGTCTGATGATGAAGACGAGGATGAGCTCATCGAGGACGATGAGGGCGAGTGGCCGTGTGTCCTGGATGAAGGAAGAGCGAGGGCATCGACGGCGAGATGTGAACGCCTGTGGTTGCGGGGTTTCACTGGCAGAGGAGGCGGCGAGGGCTGCCTTGAAGATCGCTCGCCGAGGAAGAACTTGGAGGCCGATTTTTGTTGCTGGCGCTGCTGCTGCTCGCGTTGGCGTTCGAGGAGTTCGAGCTGCCTCATCTTCTCCCTCTCCAACTTGGCCCGCTTCTCTCGCTCCTCCCGCTCCTTCTCCTCTACTGCCCATTCAAGACCCTCCCAGAGACCGAGCACCTCGCTCTCGGTGACGCCGAGATCCCACTCGAGGACGGCAAGGAACTCGCGTTCGATGCGGCCGACATCTCGCTTGCCAAATACGCCTGTGCAGAGGGCCCAGTGGACGTTCTTGAGGGTGCTGTCGTTGGCGTACTTGCTTGCGACGATCAAGGCACCGAGGAAGACTCGCTCCAATGCCCACTCTTCGAGAGCAATATGGAGATACGGGCGGGCACGGTGGATGTAGATGAGGGCGAGGAGGAGGGTGGGTGTTGTGATTTCTGCGCGGGTGAGGACGGTTGTGGTGAAGGTGGAGAACTTTTGCTGGGTGGGTGTCCTGGGCCTGGAGGCAGAGGTTGATTTTGAAGAGGAGGAAGCGGGGAGAAGGGTTGATGGCCGGTTCATGGCATGGTCGACCGTCTCGATGACCTGGTCCACTACATAGTCTAAATGAAAAATGATGAGGACCCTTTCAATTAGTAGATGCAGGTGTACTCACCAATTAGGCGTTGGGTGATTGGGATGCCGACAAGCCTTAGAGTGTGCGGCGAGTGCTGGGCGGCGTCGACGAGAGAGCTGGGGTGGATAGCCGGCGAGCTCGCCGATGTTCTGGAGGAGGAAGAGGATGACGGCGATGAGAAGAGGGACGATGAGCCGGAGGAAGAAGAGGAGGGAGAGGCCATTGCTACGTCTGAGGGCAAGTAGGCCATGGGAGATTGGAGGAAGGAGAGGGGACGGAAGGCGATGAATATATATCAACTGGCATTCTGTCATGCATAATAAAGAGAAAAGGGAGTAAGATTGAGCGTCTCTCTGCGTAGTCTGTAATGCTCCCTTTGAGGCTGCGTAAGCCGATCCCGATCTCCGATCCACCCATCTCAGATCTACCTCCGACCGACAAGAACGCAAGCAAGCTGATGTAACCTTCGGATGCCAATCATCCCGACTCGATTCACCTCGACTGGTTCAATTTCTAAAATGGGTTGCCGGGCCACGTCGCCCTCTCCGCCTCACTGACGTCCCCGACTAGACGCGGGTTATCTCTGACCAATGCTTTCTCTATCTAATCAGTCAGCCACCCACCTCCTAACCCATTTCTCAATGGAAGAACCGTCTTTCTTCCCAGCTCTCACAACGACAACTTTGGATTCCGACTGCACTCAGGCTCTGCCGTCCCCGTGTCGTCATACACTCATCTACTCCTACGGCAACCACTCCCCATCAATCCACATTAGGCCTTACTAGCCGGCCAGCTTCCTCCGCTCTCGCGCTCAACCCCTGGTGCTACCATAATCCACGTCCTCGCGATATTTATCACAGACTGCGCACCCCACGGTGCTGCATCTCCGACTCCGTCTGCTGCGGCCTCTTCACACCTTTTTTTACTCTGCCTACGAGTCACCACTGCGTAGCCGACCGGATTCGTTGCGTTCGTCTCCCGCTTCCAAGGGCTCCGCTTTTTTCCCCCAGGGGACCCTGGTGACCTGACCTGGTCCCGCTGGGAAGACGAGTATTTCCTTTTTGGGAACCACTCCACTCATTAAGGGCTTAACGCGCTAAATTGCAATGTGGCTGCCTGGCTGAGTCTCCTCGATTAATTTGCACTCTTCGAATTCTTAATTCCGTTGCTAAATATGCTTATTCTTGGTTCCTCTTTCGTAGAGTTCCATTCCATCCTCTGTGACTTGGCTGTGTTGCTTGGTTTCCTTCGAGGGCGACACGTTCAGGCAACCCACCCCAGAACAAAATTGCGGAGTTGGATCCCCTTGGTTGCCACCGCCGGGTGGTTACGCGACCCTTTTACGAAACTTCGTCGGTCTCGAGGGTGTGTGCACCTGCACCCTGGCTCGAGTCGATGCGAGCTCTGGTCGAGGTTCATACTTGTGCTACATCGCGCATTGTTCAACTATCTACGGAGTATGAAGACCTTTCTGTCACCATTTCGACACTCGCCTCACTTCGACACCTATACTATCCCTTTCACGCCTTGGCCTGCGCTTGTCTGTCACCTTCACCTTCAACTTCTTGACTTGAACCATCCACTATCGCCTTTCAATTTCACCAGAACACCTCAGCCAACCTCTAACTCGCTGGCTTCTCGTGGACCCTATAAGCTCGAATCTGGGCTCTACCAGTCTAGATAGATAGATGGATGGATAGATGGGCAACCCCTCACTGTCCATCTGTGGCGCAGCTCGAACCTTGAATCCCTTCATCACCTGTCGAACGCCTCTCTCTCTCTCGCCTTCGCCTGTCTAATGCCTTCTTTACCCTGTCGAGCGCCTTCTTCATCTGTGACTGTCGAACGCCTTCCTCATCTGTGACTGTCGACTCACGCCCCTCTCTCGCCTGTCTCAGCCACATCCCAGCGAAAACTCTATCTGCTTGTTGAACCTTGCCGTGTTACCCTTTCCTTCCTAGCTCTGGAACGTGGCGCAGTGGCAAAGGAAGGGGGTGGCGAGCCGAATGGATTCCCATTTTACTCCAGTGACTGTTTCGTTTCCTATTTGCTCCAGCGTCCAGCGTCGTTCCAGAGCCCAGAACTTTGAACAAACTTCCGGTTAACCAGCGCAGTGCCAGTGATTCTGATTTTGAAACGAAACTCGAGGGCGAATTTTCAATCTCAATACACATTGGAAGCAACCCACGCGGTGCTGCGCCTCGCCCCTTGATTTACGGGCATCCCAGAGCGCTCAATCTCACCCACCCACTCACTGTATGTGGTAATCACCTCATCACGATAATATTCACCGGTCCACCGCGCTGACCAGCGATAACGTCATAAAGATCGCAGTTCCAGGGACGGTACTTGGGATTACTTGAGACGGTAGCGTTGCCTGAGATGGTAGCGTGGTATCTTACCTCCACAGTCGCCTTAGTTATCATCTTTGAATTTTGACTACCAGGGCGCACGTAGGTGAGGAGTGTATTCAGTTCAATTTCTGAAACTTGAGATTCGAGAAGAGCTAGAATGAGGTGACTACTGAGCATCTGTCAGGATTACTCACTTTATAACCTCCTCGGTTGGGCGGAACTAAGGTAGGTGGATACCTTCGCTAGGTTCTCTAATCACATAGGATGGATACTACAGATGTATCCCAATCACTCGACGACGGGAATTGGACGCGGCAAGGCGGATCGCCACTTTCGGAAATTCCAGTTAACGACCCTTTCAAAGCGACAGTGGTAAGGCAACGTTTGAGATGGTAGTACTTGAGCAAAGTAGAGACATGACAAAAGTAGACATGGTGAGCAATGTAGAGACGACGAGTGATGTCAGTGATGTTGCTGATGTTGCTGATGGCGCCTAGGGTTTGGGCGCTCGTTTTCGAATTCGTTGGGGAGAAGCGGTTGCGCCGGGCAGCGAGGGGTCGGTCGGGTTGTGGGGCCTCGGGTTGGGGGCCCTCAAATTGGGAGGGAGGCTTCGGGTCGTGAAGGCGGCGGAGGGAAGTCGAGAGTCAACTCTCGACCAGTCATCTAATCTGACTCACATACATCAACACTTCAATTAACCTCGCACTACTAGTGCTCCTGGAATGCCGGCGGCGGCTTTCGAACAAGAATAAATGTACGATAAGCGTACATACCACCGAGTGCATTGATCATGACCTGACAAACTGGGGTTGAATTTAACTTTTGCGATTGAAATTGAGTTAGGCTTGACCGTTTTCGGGAGGAGGCTCGCGGCTCGGTGTCCTTTCAAGCAGGATGGTCATCGTATTTACTCATTCCATGCTAGAATGGTACATAGTCAGTGGTATAGAGGGCGGAGGCCGCGACATCCCGTTCTTGTCGGCTGGGAATCCAGGCTGAAGGACGCACACATTGCGAGACTGGAGTCGAATTACTTAGAATCAACGTGTATCCCCCAGGCAAGTAAACGTTGTACTTGAGCGGACCCGAATTTATGCGTACTCTTTACTCAGCATATGCCAGTGCATTACACATCACACAGTGCATTCCAATTCACCCACCCAACTCAGGACATTTCCACAATATGATGCGATAGTAAAGCTGAATCAATGCCGACATGACTCTGCCGCCCGCGGAAGGCTCGGAAAAACCGCGTATTTCTCGATTCGTTGGGGGTGTTCAGGTGGAAACCTGTTCTCCTTAAGAAACAGGAGAACAGTAAACACTCACAGCGTGTCAAGTGCGTATGAATCGAGTCTCTATAGCAGTATGTCGAGTACGCGTACAGAGAGAGAGATGATAAGATGTCGACTACTCGGGCGGGCAGCCTAATGAGATGGTATGACTACACGTGATCGTGTAAGGCCCGCCCTTACACTCCTCCCTCCTCTGAAAAAAAAGAAAAGCAAGGTAATGTAAAAAGACTATCGTAAAAGAGGGGCCCATTTTTGACGTGGTGCATTAAAAAACCCCGGTGGGGAAAAAGACAACCGTTAGCCCCAGTAACTCGAAGGAAAAAGTGAATAACAGAGGAAAGAGAATCAAACATCCGTCGTGGCATCCGGTGTTCCGTTGTCGTTCAGGCCTTCCAAGAATTTGTCGAGCGCTTCGCAATCTTCGACCTCCTTTCCGGGCAGCCATACGTCGCACTCCGCACCGTGACCCACCCAGCGTACCAAGTAGCGCCATCCTTTGCCAGCCCGTTTTCTGTCGAGGATCCTATCGATTTCCCATTCTTCTTGACCACTCTCGGTGACGATAGGTTTAGGAATGATGTGTTGACGTTCGGGCCACTTGTCGTTGTCGTTGGGAATGCATTTCTTCAACAATGACGCGTGAAATACGGGGTGAGTGTTGGAGTGTTCGGGAAGGAGCAAGGTGTATGTTGAGTTGTCTTTGTTGGCGTCGAGGATGGTATACGGGCCATCGAAGCGGGGCATGAACTTTGCGACTCGTTTGCTGTCGCGCGACAAGTACTCGCGGCGTCGATGACGAGTTGTCAGCCACACGCGGTCTCCTGGCTCGAAGGACGGTTCGGGGCCTCGTTTCTTGTTGGCGTGGTGGGCTTGTTGGACCTTAGCGGCGAGAAGATTATCCTGTGCTTCTGAGACATCGTTCTGGAGTTTCTCGATGGCTTTGACGACGTCTTCTAGCCTAGGCTGTCCTTCCCTCGGAATGAGTGAGGGGAAAACACGAGGAGAGCGACCCATTTTAAGGTGGAATGGAGTAAAGCCTGTAGACGAATTGACAGTGTTCATCAGTGCGAATCTGACACGAGGTAATGCCTTAACCCAGCCCTTTTGGTTTCTGTCGACCCAGAACCTTAGACTTTGGATGATAGTCTTGTTTGTTCGCTCACTGGAGCCGTCGGTCTCCGGGTGATAAGCTGTGGAAAGCTGTAATTTAACTCCGGTCAGTGTATGAAGGGTTTTCCAAAATTTAGAAGTGAAGAGTTTGTCACGATCGGAAGTGATATGAGTTGGCATCCCGTTTTCGCAATACCACTTGTCAAAGAAAACGTTAGCAAGTTCTTCGGAAGAGATATTTGACTTCACCGGAATTAGTTGGATATCACATCCCATACGGTCGGTGATGGTCAGAAGCATATCGTAGCCGTCGTCGACAGGGAGAGGGCCGATGAAATCCATAGCGATGGATTCTCCTCGACCATCGGGTACCGGTAGTGGATGTAAAGGTCCGGCGCGCTTGGTCGTGGTGTCCTTGTTCCTTTGACAGTCTTCGCATCCAGGAATGTACCCCTTCTCCAGATCGGTGCGCATGCCAGGCCAGTAGTATTCGTTCTTGATAGCAGAGTACGCCTTCTCGAATCCAAAATGGCCCAGTCGGTCGTGTGCTAGCTTGAAGACGATGGATCGACAGTTGGAATATTTGGGAACTATGAGTCTATCGTTGACAAACCACAATCCGTTTCGCTTCTTGAAGGCGGCCATTCCTTTCGCGGCGGACTCGAACTTCTTGCACCAAGGGTCTAGTTGGTACCCACGAATCAAATCCTTTACGAAGGAGTCGTCGAAGGAAAGGGATTTTTGTTTTTCGTCCACCTTTTTGAACCTAGCAGATGCAAGAGCTTCAGTCATGGCGCAAACATCCATACCCGCACCTTTAGGAGTGAAAAGAACGGCGACGGGAGCCTTCGACAATCGTTCCCCGTCATCCCATTGGAAGAATTCTTTTGCGGAGCGTTCGGCCTCGGAGCTGTCGTCGACTGTTGGCATACGGGAAAGTGCGTCGGCGACGACGTTATCTTCTCCTTTGACGTATACGATTTTGCCGTCGAAGTGGAGGAGGTACTCCATCCATCGTGCCTGTCTACGCGAAAGTTCTTTCTGGGTCTGGAAGAATTCGAGAGTTTTGTGGTCGGTGTAGATGTAGAAGTTCTCACCGAGCAAGTCTGCCCTCCATTTCTTCAGTGCATTAACGATAGCCAAAAGTTCTTTCTCGTGGGTCGGGTAATTGAGTTCGGCCTTCTTGAGTGGAGTGGAGTCGAATGCTACAGGACGGGCAGTCTCCCATGTAGGCCCAAAAGAGAGAACAGCACCTGTTCGTTTTTCAGAAGCGTCTGTCGTCACAAAAATCTTGTTCTCACCCGGGTTGTCGTGGTCAATGGTGGTGAGACAGTCGCTGGAAACGACAAGCTTCTTGATTTCTTCGAAAGCTCGGCCATGTTCTGTAGTCCACCCCGGCCAATTGCGATCATATTCCTTCTTCGTCAGGGGATTCAAGACTGATGTCCACCTAGCGAGATCAGGGAGGAAACTTCCTAGGTAACGTACTAACCCAAGGAATCGTCGAACGTCCGAGGTGTTCTTCGGGACTGGCCAGTTGACGACGCGTTCAATCTTTGAGCCATCTGGCCGGATTCCGTCTTTGGATACGATGTGACCTAAGAAGTCAACCGATTCGCAGAAGAACTTAGACTTTTTACCGTTGAGATACAATTTGTTCTTCCGTAGCGCCTCCAGAACTAATCGGACGTGTTTGTCGTGCGTGGCGGCGTCCTTCGACCAGATAATGATGTCGTCCAGGTAGACGTGACAAAACTTGCCAATGTACTTTTTCAATGCTTCAGACACTCGGCGTTGATGAATGGCGGGAGCGTTCTTGAAACCCATGGGCATGACCAACCATTCGTAAAGGCCGAAGGGGGTTGTGACCGCTGTCCATTTGACGTCTTCCGGGCGCATACGTGTCTGGAAGAAGGAATTTGTCATGTCTAATTTGGTGAAGATCTTACCTCTACCGCAATCGGCTAGGATGTCATCGATTCGAGGTAAGGGGTTCTTGTCTGCGACAGAGTTAGCATTCAACTGTCTATAGTCGTTTACCCATCTAGGTGGAGCAGAGGGGTCAGCTTTAGGAATGATGAAAGAAGGTGACGCATGAGGCGAGTTAGACGGGCGAATTCTACCGGCTTTGAGGTGTTCTTCGATGAGTTTTTGCCACGCGTCGCGGAATTTCCTAGGGCAACTGTACGTTCGTGTTTCGATTGATTTCGTCGCGTCCTTAAGCGTAATAGAGGCGGTAACCTGGTCGGGAAGTTGGGAAGCATGGGGAATGGGTTGAAAAAGATCGGCGAACTCATCTCGTAATTTGTCTGCCTTCTCCTTGAGCTCCACGTTGATGACGGCAGCCTTGATAGCGCCAACCATTGACTTGATAAATCGCTGCTTCGGCCGACGTTCCCAACGCTGGTCTACCAGATCTCGGATTGGCTTCAAGACTTGTTTGAGTTCAGTGAGCATGACTTTCCAATCGCCGCGGAGCTTCTGCGTTCGTTCCTTCGGTGATCGAGGGAGAACTTTTGGGCGACGGACCTGTTGTGGCACTACGAAGTTATAACCGTCTTTAACGAAGCACTTACGTTTAGCGCAGTCGATGATGATGTTATGAGCCTCTAGCCAAGGTAGACCCAACAAGATGTCGACGCAAAGGTTGTCGACTAGGATAGCTTTGAAGCGTTTGGAGACGAAAACATTGTCATTGGACCATAATTCAAGCTTTACGAACTGTGTCAAGGAAAAGGGTTGTGCGTCGTCGGAAGTTATGAATGCGGGGTTCACAGGTAAAGGCGTCTTCATGGGGTATCTCTTCAAACGGTGTTTTGTCGCGAGCTTGGAATCCATTAAGACTGTGTGGCAACCGGTGTCAAACATAGTCAGTACGTCCTCCGGGAAGTCGGAGGTACCAGCCATGCAGGCTTTCCACAACAAATGGATTGACGTATATGGGTCACTCACATCATCGTCGTTCTCGTCCGCGTTCTCCTCCAAGATTTCTCCCGAGGTGTCCTGTCCACCCGATTCTTCGGAGGATGAATCTTCGTATTCGAAGTCGTCGGAAGGCAAAACAGCAGCGACAGCTTTACCGTTAGAGGCGGAGGTATTGTTGGTGGCGTTGTCGCGTTTCTTCTTGGCATCAGCGGCCATCTGGGGGGTGATCTTCTTGTAATCCTTCAGGGACGGATACCCGTTGGGGCAGGTGGCCCAACGATGACCTGCATAGAATTGGCGACACTTGAAACAACCACCATGTCTACCCAAGATGTCCTTCTCGTCTTCGGTGAGGTTAGGAACCCAATCGGCGCGACGACCAGTGCGGTTGCCATCCGAAGAACCGCCGGCGTTGTTCGTGCGTGGCTTCTTGGCAGCCCTCTCCGCTTCGAAGAGCTTCTTGGAGAGTGCACGAAGACGGGCGATCTTCTTGTCGACGCCGATAAGTTTGCGGATCCATTCGTTGAATACGGCGATCTCGTCGAAGTTGGCGTCCTCGATGCCACGCTGAATGGCCTTGTTTTCGCACGCGGTTTGGAACCTATCGAGGATCTCGATCGTGCACTTCCCAGCGGTAAGGGTTGGGAAATGTTTCCCGTTGTCCTTGATCGATGCCATTCTGGTGTTGTACGACATTTTCGAATTCTGTTGAGCGTTGGCGTCAGTACCCCAATTGTCAAAGTCAACGTAAGCTTGGACAGTCAAAGGCGGGGTAACATCGAAGGATTCGTCGTCGCTTTCATCATCAGAAGAATCGTCAATAATCGAAGACAGTTCGGGTAAAGGTTCATCGTCATCGAACTCCGTGCAAAGCGAAGTCTCGCCTTCGACGGCGGGAATTAACCCACACGCCTTGAGCAATTCCTCGCCCGCCATGGAATTAATATCGTCAGGAGTCAGAATATCTCGCTGAGGCGAGTTCGTCGTCGTCGTCTTTCTGGTGTTCCGTGCTTTACGCACCGGAACCGTTCGTTCGAAGGTTCGTCCTCGCAGTTCGAGGCGGTCAACCATTCTAATACGTCTATCGTCGTTGTAGCTTGGCTACCGTCCAATCGTCTTAATCGTTCAAACGCACAAGGCGTCACTACCACGCCCAACCGTTTGGCGTGTAGACTCGTAGGAAATACGCAAAAAAAAGTGGAAACCTGTTCTCCTTAAGAAACAGGAGAACAGTAAACACTCACAGCGTGTCATAAGGCATAACACGAGTACGGGTACGGGTATACCCGCACCCGTTTGGCGGGTACCTGTGACGTTCAAGAGCAATACCCGTATCCACGGGTATTTGTTCAAACGGGTACCCGTACCTACTACCCGCGGGTTTTTGCCTGCGGGTCACCAAAAACCCGTTTGAGACAGGTACCCGCAGGTACCCATGGGTATACCCACGGGTTACCCGTTACCAGGATACCCTTTCAATAGATTTTATGATATTCAATACATTATTTTCCATAGTTATCATGCTTCAAATACCCGCGGGTATACCTGTACCTGCGGCAAAAGTCCTAAATTCATACCTGTATCCGCGGGTACGGGTACAGATGGGTTTTCCCACGGATATACCCACGGGTATACCCGTCTGTACCCGGACTCGTGTTATGCCTTAGCGTGTCAAGTGCGTATGAATCGAGTCTCTATAGCAGTATGTCGAGTACGCGTACAGAGAGAGAGATGATAAGATGTCGACTACTCGGGCGGGCAGCCTAATGAGATGGTATGACTACACGTGATCGTGTAAGGCCCGCCCTTACATCAGGGTCGCTCACGATCAGAGCTCCTGCCTCCTGCCGCCGGCGACCGAAGGAAACGAGGAATCCCCCAGACGCGAGGTTATTCGACACGTATCACTGACTCGAGCGCGATATCTGGGCAACGAGTACGGTAATCCCGAATGCACTGAATCACAACTCAGACCTCAGGGTCCATCGAGGCTAAGCACTGCCATGGCCCATGGTTCATCAACCCCGCTCACGCGCGTACGTCGGGGCGATACATGCGCGCTTCGAGCGCCCAACGCGCCCTCCAAGTTCGCCAAAGCAAGCCAGTTCAATTCGGCGTGGAACCCCAAAAAAGGTGTTAAGCGCCCATCTGTGCCGGGGCTGTGCTGTGCCATCAAAACTCACACCGCACGGCACAAACTCATCCCTCCGGCCTTGTTGTTGCTGTGCTGAGTCTGCAGAGTCCGATGAGGTGGTTCCGTCATGACTCTAAGTAAGTACCACTGCTCTCTGCCCTCTTGCATGCGCAATGCGTGGCTCTGAAAACACAGCACATGTTCATGCGGTGGGTGATGAAGATGTTGACATTGTGGTCGAGAAGGTCAAGGAGGGAACAGCAGTAAGGCCACGAGGCGTGGAACCTGTACTTGCTCTGTGTTGCTGGTGTAGCCACTCCATGAGGTACGTTCGAAGGATGCGAAAACGCGTCCTTGTATTAGGGAACATGTGGTGTAACAGGTATCTCGAAATTGAAACATATAGTAGTACCAGGCCAGCGCTTACAACCTCTTCCTCTTGTACCCACTTGCTTCCAGCCCTGAGTGAAACTAAAGCTGGAACAGGGGGATGCAAAGATTCAGGGTGTGCTGCTGTACTAGGATAATGCAGCTAGACTAGGTGAGGTGAGGCGAGGTGGACCGTTTAGCGACCAGACACATCTCGTGCCAGAGTCGAATCAGAAGCCCCGCAAAGCTGTAAAGTGCTCCGAAAACAAGTAGCGCCCGTCAATCTATTATTAGTTGGGCAGAGCTGCGCTTTTGGCGACGTTGTTCGGATGACGCTTAGGAGGAACTTGGATGGTCAGGGGGTCGTTGGGTCATTTATTTCAAAGCTCAGAAGGTACTCTGAGCACTGCTCTAAACGATGTTGGTACGTTTGAGAGGGAGACGCAGATATCCGGATTCTTGGTGATTTACTCATCTTGCTGTAGTCATCGACGCCTCAAATAAGCTATGTTCGGGAACTTGGAGAGAGCATGCGCGTACGACGGATAGCTTGGGATCCGAAGCGCGAGCGAGAAGAACGCATTCTATATGAACATCTCTCATTTTATCTTCGTATATTGGCGTAAGGCGTTGAGCTACTAGCCCTTTCCGAGTCCCGCTTGACCCGCTCGTCCCTGCGGTATCACCATTTAAAAGCCACTCGCCACACCAAGCATCATCTCTGTTTTGATCATGGATCGATGAGCGTTAAAACGCTCGTTAAACTCGTCTTCAGATGCTCAGCTGGAGAGGTGGACGGCGATCTCAATTACCCGCATCATCCTTGATTCTTCTCTAACATCCCTCTAGTCCTGATCATCAGATCTGATGTTCAGTCTTTCCATCTTCTGAATACAGATATTTGTGAATGCTTACCCTTTTGCGGTGGGCTTGTTATGATTCTCCCGACCCCGAGGGATGGAACCAGCTCCAACTTCGCGTTGGAGGCTGTAGTTGTCTCGAGGGCGTCGGGTTGTCTGTGTGCAGACCTCGCTTTGGGCAAAGGTATAATTAAAGGAGTGATAGGGATCTAGAGACGCCCTTTATCTTCGAGGTTCTCGGGACAGATTTGTGTTGCAGTCAGTCACAACGCAGAACTCAATGGCTTCTTAGAATAACAGGATCAAATGACTGGAGAGGCATATATAGGTCCGTACGATTCTCGCAATTTTGGACGTTCCTTATGTCGTCTTCCAGAAACGAGAGTTCACACAAGACTGGGGTGGTTACAATAACGGGCTATAGATAATCGCTGAGCCTGAATGTACCTGACGACAAGACCGCTGTTGCTATCATCTCCATCAAATTCAAGGAAGGGTAGGAGCGCCTTATAAGGTCACGTATTATTGTGAGAGGGGAGGATGTGGCTTCGAATGTCAACTGATTCAAGTGAATTGGTCTACTCCGCCCCACCCGGAGTAGTGCATCTCGGAATTCCCAGACCCATCGTCGGATGATTCTGTGGGTTCACTGGCTCGCAAGTATCTCAGTTCGAATTGCCATTCAAAACACTAGACTCTTGACTCGGCCATGTCATCATCAGCCTTGCTACCCGGTGCGGAGAACACGACACTACTGAGTACTCGCAGAGTCAGAAACGGGATCGCTTACCATATGTTTTTCGCACATTACTGTACGAGTGCGGTAGCAGTTTGCGTTCATTAAATGGATCAACTTTACAGCTTCATGAGTTTGAAATTGACTCGATACGATGTGTACGCATCAGCAGTCGAATCGGTTCCGGCGCTTATGACTATCCATCAATCGAGCGCTTATCAAGCTAATGATCTTGAGAAGCAACCACTTCATGGTAAGGCACGCGGCTGCTGTGCGACAGAAAACGAGCTTCTGGGTGTTCAAACACAGGATGTAACGTACAATGCCACCTGATTGTCAGGAGATCCAGAAGCGTACTGACAGTGGTAGAGGGATGAAGACTGTGCAGCAGCAATACGCCATCAGAAACTCCCACCATCGATCATCGAAGCGTTTCACAGCTTTCACTCAGGTGGGTGCTCCTAAGATTGGATGTCTACATTCGAAGTAAGAAGGCTGAGAGTACACGCTTTGATCTACTCCATCTCAAGAGAAGATGTTGAGGCGATAGGAGGTGCTGTGATTTTATTCTCGCTTGTCGAGCATCGGAACTCCGCCGTAAATACAAACTACAACGTTCGACATGGACGGAGCTGACGATATAGGCTTCTGAATAACAAAATGTTGACCCCACAGGACTCGTGCACTCCCACTGCGAGCGGAATGTTCTTCACCCCATTGTCCTGTGCCACTGCCAATGTAATTTCGGACTTGAGCGAGCGTCGATCCGTGATTTGAGCCACTCAGCCCGAACCCCTCTGAGCTGTACTTGTATTTCCATGAATAGATGACGTCAAGCCTCTACAGCAGCTGCGAGGCATTTCTATGTTGGTGTCTATCCTAGGGTACGGAAGTTGCCTTCAAAGGCAAGGGGTGGACTCCGACGAACAATTGGGGACCTCGCGGTAGCCTTACCATGGTGGAGATGAAAGGGTTAGTGCCTTTCAACATGAACTTGGTTACATCGGCATACGTCAAGCTGGAACCAGCAGCGAGAACAACAATGGGCTTTTCTCAGGGAAGGCCAAACTCAGGGCAGGGTAGAGGGGGGCGGTTCGCCTCGAGGCCAAGCTCGAGCTGGCAGTGTGGCGCATGTCCCTTTCACGTTGACCCTGCACTGGTTCGTTTCTTCGCGTGGCTGGCACTCGATTCGGGGTGACTATGTTTTTGACTCACTTTTAGTTTGGATTAACTTTTTCCAATCACGACATTCGCGTATCTAAGGTAAGGCTTCAGGGTCGGGCCTGAACAACGAGCGAGGCACGAGGTAGTGATCGTGGGGTTTCCTCTGAGCTTTACAAAGGCTACATGGCATTTCTGATTCAGAGTCAGTGGATACCTTGTGTACGGGGTTGCGATCGAGCTGTGAAAGCTGTGCGGGCGCCCACTTCAATCGAGTTCGTTTTTACAGAACGCAAATATGCCGATGCTTCTACAGTGTACAATCCGTATGTGGTCATGGGTGGGGGTGGTGTGAGCAGCAAGGTTTGGGTAAAACCACACCGAATCGGTGGGCGTAATGGGTACCATAGTAATAGACGCCTTGGTGCGAAGTTTTGGTTGGCAGGAGATTAGTGGGAAACCGTGCGCCACACTCCTAGACTTGGCCTTTTCCGGCGAGAGCCCCTCTGAGGCGCAGTTTAATGTATCTCATAAGGTGGGTCTGTGCAGCTGCTAGAGAGTCAGGTGCTCGTGGCGCGAATTCTTTTGACAGGAGTTGGAAACAGCGTCGGCGGCGGCGCATCTCCCAAGAAGGGCCTCTTTCCCGCCTTTCACAGAAGCTTAGCGATGGTAGAACATTCAAGGTTACTAACTGAACCGATTCGTCTGTTGCTTTTCAAGTGGGTTCAATAACCGACTCCCACTATTACACAGCGGGATCCATATGCCCGGAAGCAGAGTACGAGTCAGAAGGACTTTCCCCGAGTTCGAAAAACACGTTGGTCAAAGAGAGAGGCCTGTTATCAATGACTCCATAATTTGGCTATCGATCATAATCGAGGCGTATCTCGCCGATGTATGCCCTCAAAGGCCAACCTAAGGGGCGAGTGCGGGCGTACGCCCGCTCTCGCCCGCAAGGTGCCCATCGATGGGTTCCACTATCGATTCCGTTAGCCCTAGGCCCTGGCTTGCAAAAGGTCTCCGCTGCATGATGTTGCTTTCCGGTTTCGTAGGATTCTGACTGTGTTCTATAGAAAAGACGTATCGGTAGTTGTTAGCTTTGGTAGTAGTAGGGGCGGGGATTGAAATAAACAAAGGCTTTCTCTCTCATGCCGATCGCTTAAAACTCGTTAAATGAAAGGTGCGTTGATTTTGGAGAAGAAGAGAATCCGAGTGACGAAAGCGAAGTCTCTTTCAAAAATCAAAGCGGTTTCATTCATTTCGATAACGACCAGAACGGCAACGGAAGTTTAAGGCTTGCATCGCGACAAAGGTCCGGGGGAGAGAGGTCTGATTCTTTCAGCAACGTGTATCTCATATCTGAAGTTGACTCAGGCCAAGACCACCCACATTTCTGATGAGAGTGTCCCGAGTCGATCGGATTTGGCTCGGGCTGAAGTCTACTCACACATATATCATCGATCCTGAGGAATGGATAAGATGAAAGACATTCACGGGTGGTATCAAAGTCGAGAGAATGGAAGATTTCTCGTTCGAGTAGGTGAGCACACCAGCTGACATCCCGTTGATGGTACCGTGATATGTAAAGGACTGCGCAGACTCTGTAATGGTCAGACATCAGAGGCTTCACTTGCCTAGGCAATTCGAAATTGTACTTTGGCTCGAGAAAGCCATTTTCCTACTTGCTACGAAGGTTCAAGTGGTTTTCCTTTTTCTGTAGGCAATGGGTATCGTCATTCTTCCCGAGAACTTCGAACGTTGGGACTTCAGATCATTGATAATTTCGGGATTTTCAATGCCAATCGTCGATCCAACTCTGGGGATTATCGCAGTAAGGTATTTCTAGCATGTAGACAAACCTTTTATTGGTGGAAGTAGATCAGAGCTGAGAGCAACGGGCTAGCTTCCAACTTCGAGCAGATATATGCAATGGATTGGAGGTAGAAAGACTGGAGTGCGCATCCACATGGGTCGACGTGCTGCTTCCATATATCACCACATTAGAAGATAGGTGATTATACTACCACTAGATTATCTCGACTGATTTGAACGTGGACACCATTCCAAACAAGAAGGTTTGCATACACCTACAGACTTGAGCACCTTTCCTTGACCGACGGTGTTCTGAATAGGAAACCGGCGCTCCGTGCATCACAGATGGCCACCCAATAGGGCCGTTGTTATTCCCGACAACAGGTACGCCAACGCCGACGACGATCAATGGCGGTGATAGGAGCTGTGGTAGGCAGGCCTCGGTCGTCACGATGTCCACTCACAAATGGCGACGGATCGACGACAGACCAAAGTTTCCCTGCCCAAAGCTTGCGACGTGACCACGTTATTCGGTCCAACCCAGCCTCGCAAATCTCAAGAAAGGGTCACCTTCAACTTTAACACCTGGAAAAAGATAAATTGGAAGTCGGGGGATTCTTGTTTTGGAAAATGATTGACGCCCAATCATTCAAAGGAGGTGCTCCGATGGTCTCCGGTGGCCTTGAATCTCTGCGACAAGGTACAGCAATTCGCGTGGCCTCCACCGAGATGCAAGTTGGACTGGTTCATGTTGAGAAATCCCTCTGCCAATAGCCGAGAGAGATCTTTTTGTAAGAGTGTTTCATGGTCAATTGAGGGCGGTGTGTTTCGCCCCTCCAAGCCCCTATCATACAAGTTACGGCTAGGCCTGTCGAGGAGTTCTCAGCAGAACAATGGGAGTTCTATCTCTGAATCCAGCCTGTATTACCTTTCGTCACTTGCGTATACGTACACACAGCGAAAGGACAAAAGACTCGCGGTCGTCTTCCATCAGTGGTAGCTTTCCTGATAATTGACAGGGACCTACAAAATCAGTCCAAGCTCATACACTCGCATGTGCTGAAGTATGTCCATCAATCCTGATACTGATTAGATACGAGAGTGGATTTCATTACAACTCACCCTCGTCATTAATAGAACTGCTTGTGAGATCAACGCCATGGCGAGTCGAATCAGGTCATCCCTACCTGACGCTCTGGACAAATTGAAAGCCTTAAGATCGATCTGGGAGAATAGCGACCCTGAGCAATCTCAACTTTACCAGAAGTAAATGGACGTACCGGTGTAGCGAGCAACAATGGAAATCTTATTGTTTCCCGCCTATCACCAGCTTTGTTCTCCTGATATGGTATAACCGCCGACCGCCTGGGAGCGCAACCCCGACTTTCACAGAATTACGAGCAGAACTCCGTTACGGTGGGATCGTGAATTGTTGTATTTTCATGAGAAGAGCGTATACATGCCGACGGGTTTTGTCGAATGTCATAAACTCGTCCGATACACGGTATAACGGCCAGAGTCGACGATGGGAGCGAACTCCAGAGTGAACTTGACCCAAGCTTGTCTCCATCTCCGATGTCATTCTCGGTTCCACCATCGGAGAGGATGATTTATCACCTCAGCCTGTGGTCAGCTATGTCGATAGTAATGAAATACCTGTCTTCGCCTGCTAGTGGTCTGACTTCTCTGTGATGGATGACGGGAGTTGACTCATCTTTTATGTTCTCACTAGAAAGTTGTTAGAAGCTTCTTCAATTGTGGAATCAGGTGAGGAGGACGAGAGTGAGAAGCGCGCATGCTCAGCATCGACATGCTGAATCGAAGCCAGATCAGAACATGAAATGTCAGCCCAGTGTCGCGTTCCGCGAAAGAGATTGTCAGCGTGAGATTTCATGAGACTGTCGGGAAGTTAGAACAGCGCGCAAGTAGGCCATTTAAAGGAGACGCATTGTCAAATGGATATAAAGAGATAGCCTGAACATTTAGACTATGTCTGTGTCCATATGATAGAGAAATGCAATTGTGCAAAGAGTAACAGAATCAGACGGCATGGCTTGTCGTTGTCCGCTGACAGGGTTGACAGAGCATCCAGACATTGGAGCTCAGCTAGTCTTCCATCCCAGAGAGTAACACTGGCAGCGAATACGAAGGCCACGAGATGGTTAAAGATTGGCTCGAGCAAAGTTCTGGGCTTCCTAGATTGTCAAGGGAAGATCTTTTCCGTGAGCTGGCCGAGAGGGAGTTGCGATAGACAGCGATGGCTTGTTTAGAGTTGATTTATGTTCAAGTCAGTTGGAGGGAATACAAGCCCTAGTCGTCGTCTTGGCCTTGGAACAGACCCTTTTCGAAGACTCAGGCAGGAGAAAGCGGCACGTGGACGTACAAGGCCCTGATCATGTGATCGTGTCGGAATCGTGGACGCGTCCGCGATTCGGATTTTCCTCAGCTTCTTCTGTCCCTTCCTTTAATCTTGGTGTCCGCTTCTGCCACGCTCGTCCTCCATCGGACGGCTAGGGCATAGTGCCAATTCCTCGAATTCAGTCACCGTTTACCCAGGATCTGTCTCCTCAAATGCGCCATCAAAGAAAGATGAACAGACTTATCGACGGGCGACACACTAAAGTCTGACAAGAACTGCGCAGCGTACAGAAGCTTTGGTCGACTTCTTTTCATGTAGTTCCCGTGTAACGCGCACATGGAAACAACATTTAGGTTCTGAACGTTCTTCGGTCCATTGCTTTCGGATTCTCGGAGTCTGAGTGTGTATGGAGTCCCGGGCGTCATTCGCTCTGACGACAAAGCACGCTGATGGGGAGAAAGAGGTATGCCGAAGTCTTGCCAACTATTCATGTACCGTCTTTAACGAAACAATAGTCATCTCCGTGTGTAGTCGTGTTGACACGTCCGGGGTCTTGAAATTCAAATCAATCAATCAGCTACGCGCCAGGAGCGACGTTTTCGCTCTTCTAACCCCCAACTCTACGAGTCGCGATCATGCAAACTGTGGTAATGGAAAGGAGAGCTCGCCTCACTCCGCACATCAGTGCAAAGCAATTTGCAATGCCGTCAGTTTGCTACCAGCGCACTGGATTCATGACACGTTCACTCCAAATTTGAATCAAACCAACACCGGCTCCAAGACATTTCCGAACTAGAATGGGAACTTCGAAATATTCAGGCATGTTCTCTTTGTCTCGGGAGAACTGGCTAATCCGAGTTGACACTTTCCTTATGTCGCAGCAGTATCTGGCCCAATGCCGGCCCCACTGTCAACCTGAACTCGAACGAACCGAGTCAACTTACGATACTGCGAGCGTTTGCAACCAGAACCCAATTATGATGACATGGGATAGCGGTGACCATCCCCCTAGTCCCACCATACCAGTTCACTTCCCTTAAAGTGTCCCATCTTTCAAATGAAAAAGGTTAATACTGCTAACTTCCGAACATTTAGGTAGCATCGGAAATGACTCCCTCGCTCAAACCCATCTCGGCCTCTCGAACCTGAAGGGACCTCGTCAATGCAGCTATGTGTCTCGTAGGGTCCTTGGATCTCGCCAGTGAACCACTCGGCTACGAATCTATGAATATCTACTCTGAGGTCTGGTGCGCCTTCCTGCCGCAGCGTTATCGACCCGTGTGTCCTTGATCCGCGCTTCTTCAGATCATAACCCTGGTCCAAGCCCTTGGTAGGCCTCTTGCGAGTGTGCAGTCGAATATCACCACATAGAATGCCATCTCTTGTTCGCCTCCCAGCATAGAGGTCTTTCGAGGTGAGCTTGTCCATAAGGTGACTCCTATCGTGACCTTCTAGGGGCTTACACCGTTAGAACCTTATCCTTGGATGCCTGCTACCTATCGGTGATCGACTCAACGCCTGCTTCTCTGGAACTTCGCACCCCGTTTCATCTACCAGTGCGATTATGGGCTCTTCGCGGTATTTACTGTCGGATATCAGGTACAAGGCCCTGGGTAATCCCGCCCGTTTGTTTCATATCTCAATTCAAAAGCAGCGCTCGCGACCTTCGATTATCTCTACACCTTTACCAACAAGGGTCCAGGGTCATCTTGACCTAAACCTGGCGTGACACCCTTTGCTGCGAACAGCACGAGGCGTTGCTATATCGGCGTGTGTTTACCCAGCCTGTGTTAAAGATAGGACCGCCATGCTTTTGCTCCAGTCGGTGCTAACGGGCATGGTGGGCAATATGATGTGAGTTTCAATCATTCATCATGATCCACGACAATATACATCTATCATATCCTAGGAAAGCTTCCATCGGGTTGCCATGAAATGGACCATCTTATCGGAACGTGCTTACCCTTTATGATTAGGCGCTCGTTCAGACACGAGTGCGTTGTGGAGTTGCCGCTTGCGAACATGGAAATCGTTTAAAGGTAAGTAGAGGTTGCCTTTCCTTTGGTACTAGGGAACAAGTCATTGCTTCTTTACGGTTCCTTTTACGGTTCGTTACTCGGGAGTCAGATCACTCGCGAGGCTACATGGTCCACCCTCTCGCCCTGCGAGCCGGGAGCGCACACAAGCACCCGTGGCCCGTGAGCTGAGAGGGCACATGGAGGGATCACTATTCGCCATTGGAAAACGTCGCGGAGCGAAAGGTGAGTAGGACGACAAGGCAACGTTACCGTTGAGGATACATCCCCTTTCCAGACTCCTGGCCGGTGTTCAAATCTGCTGGTGCATCTTCTCGAAGATGACGAAATGTGGTCTGCAGGGCTCGTTGCCTCATGACCAGGTCGCTCTGCAGACGTACTATCCTGAGCTATCGGTGATCGAGTTTTGCTTCTTTCACTGAGCTCTGAATGCCTGTCGCAACGCACAGAATTTGGTCCTGTTTCCGACTTGGCCTCGTGTCCGCGTGTGCTTCTCACAGGGTAACCGGACTTCCTTTACAGATAAGGGTGGCGACTTGGATCGTGAATCGCGACGTGCTGACTCTTGCGTGTTGTGCTAGGTGCCATGAAGGAGGAGCATGAAACCTCTTGCAGTCGTCCTTGAATAGGAGGGAAGCCCGAATGACAGGGTTCAGTGGTCGACATTCACCAATGGTGCGCCCTCTATTTATATGTGTGCACCTGTAACATTCTCCCTCGGACTCTCCGGTCTTTCATCTGGCATGAACACGGCGGTCCCTCGTTTCTTTGCTGGTCCCGATTCCCATTCACTCTTCACCCACGATCCATCCCAGCTTCTCATGAACGGTGTCATTTCAAACACAGGCGTGGAACTGTGTCCCAAATCTCTGTCCTCACAGGCATGAAGCCATCGGTTAACCGATGTTGGCCGATACATATTCGCCAAACCTCATAGAACTTCGAAGAGTTGGCCATTTGATCAAAGCTACCCAGTAGATAAGATAAGATCGAAGCGCTATAGCATCCGCGGTCATCGCCTCGTCAGAGATTCTGTGCCCGTTCCTTTACCTCATCACCGTCCCATAGAGCACCCTAGATGAAAGATCATGGATGGGTACCTGCCTCCAGAGATTCTATGCCAAATCTTAGCATATGCCGTTGCCCCAAGGAACAAGGACGGCACGCAGATTACCGCTGCAGACCCCTTCGAACTCGCCCAGTATCGTTGCGTTTCCAAACACTGGGATCAGACTGCACTCAGCACCACGACCCTCTGGACAAGTCTACGATTGGATTTTGGATCGCTCCGCCCCGCCTCTCTCCCTCACGGCCTCGTTTCCTTCACCGACAACTGGTTTCGTCGTGCAGGCCCTTCGAAACCGCCATTGCTATTGGAAGTCATCGACGACAGACGCAGGGAGCACACATTTTCCGCTCATAGCGCCAAATTCCAGCGAGAAGTTGTGGAGGAGATAACAGCCATTCTACTCAACCCCAACCGCAACTGGTACGAATGGCGATTCGACTCTGACGTCGTCCAACGATGTTTCCTAGGATTGGAGCAGCGCGGGTTCCGAGAGATGCTCAGGAACCTCATCTTGAAGCCAAACACCAACCTGCCGCTGTTGTCCCTCGTATCAACCTACATGGGCAAACCGACCTTGCCAACAGTGTCGGAAGAAGCGCGCCGCCCCTTTTACGCCGACTTGGTTGAGGATGTATTCCCTCTAACCCGATTATCCATAGCCAACTCTTTCGGACGGTGGTTTTACGTGTACGTCCCCATCCCCCGTAGCCTCCGTTACCTCCGCCTCTCCGGAGGCATCAGCTTCCCCATAAACAGGGTCCTCACACTTCCGGCATTGGAGGAATTGGTGGTGGAAGGAAACACAAGCGACATGATGGGTCTCGACTTTAAGTTCGAGGAGCACATAAGAACCACACAGCCCATACCCAACCGATCCATCCAACGACTCGTATTCATCGGCGAAGGGGGCACAAGCTTCGCCTCCGCCTTTCTCAATAGAGGCACGTTCCCATCCTTGCAGCTCTTCCGCCTCTGTGGAGACACCAAGATCTCAATCTGGCTGCCCGACATCGTCCGCCGTTTCTGCTTGCGCAGCTTTGGCGAGGGTCGACCGCCTCATTCGTTCTGCCTTTCGCTGGAGGGGAGTAAGTCGAGTTCCAAGGACCACGAGAAGCTCTTGGCAGAGTTTTATGGGAGGATCAGTCATCTCCATTTGAGAGATCCCGACGTTTTGTTGGAGGGTGACCACGATATGTTGCGGGATCTGGGACAATCCCTGGAGGCAGTCGTTTGTGCCCAGCCGAGTATCAGCGATCACTTTAACAGTGAACTCGACGACGAACTCCTTGCGTACAGGACGGCTGTCTGGAGGAAAGCCTTGGATTCGTTGTGTTGGTTTCGGGGACCGAGGAAGGGCAAGATCTCCTTCCACATCCCGGACACGAAGGAAAACGTTGCCATTGCGGCGGGACTGGTAGTATGTGATGGGGTAGAGGTGAGGTGTGCGTCGAGCTACGAGTTGAAAGTCATCTTGGAAAGCGGCGGACTATAATACATAGATCTCAGCTACCAAGCGAGTCGTGTTTCGTCATAGAATGCGAAATACATGGGTGTGCACAGAAATGAAGTACAGCTTTTGGCAAGGTAACGAAAATGTACCATCGTCCATGGACAACTTAGGGCATCATGCATAACGACGAACAGTATAAACGACCCACCAGACAACACCACCTCCACAGCGGAACATACTGAACACCGAAAAATCATATGTACATTCGCGAGAACAACAAAGCGATCTAAAATTCAAATAACAAGAAAATGGCGATAACAAGAGCAATAATTCATGATGGTCATGACGATGACGAATGTGGCAGGATGTGGATGGCAGATGAAGACGAATGGTGAACGACAACAAGAAAGAGCGGCGACGAAAGTGTACAGAAACATGGATGCGAGAGTCTGAGGACGGTGTGAAAAGGAACAATGAGCGAGAGCCATGCAAATGACTACAGTCCGCCTAATTGAAGAACCCGGACCCAGGGAACAGATCACTCTCCTCCATATCATCCCCTCCCTTCTTGTCCTTCTTCCCCTGTTCCCCACCAGTCCGACTGGAGCTCACACTCAAGCCACTCTCCAACTCTCCAGCATTCTCAAACGGATTCACGTCCTCTTCTTCCATACCACCGCTCACGCTCATACCAACGTTGCTGGTACTGCGAGGAGCGGTGTTGCTGGAGCTCCCTCCTTGAACGAACCCAACGACCCCTTCCTCCTCATCACTGCTATCATCAACGCTGTACCCTCCTCCCGCTCGACCCTGGAAAACGTGGCTCTTCATGTTCAGCTCCGTACTCGTCATCATCCTCTCCTGTGCAGCGGCCGCAGTCGTAGGCGGCGACATCGAAGGAAACCCAGCCGGTCCAGCGGCAGGTGGAGACCGCGAAAAGGTCACAGATCCAGACAGACCCCTATTTCGTTGAATGAAGGCGTTGATCGGCACAGGTACTTGTGACTGTCCATGACTTCCTTGCCGCTGATGTTGCGGTCGTTGCTGCTGGACATGCTGAGGAATCGGGGGAGCTGGTCTTCCACCGGCACCACCCACCGCATGACTGCGCTGCTGGGATGTAGTTGGGTCATCATCGGCATACATGTCGTCCTCCTCTCCACCATCGACGAAACTCCTCTTGAATGGGTCAACTTCTCCGTCTTGAGGACTCTCCTCATCGCTGGAGAACGGCGGTGTGAGGTTGGAGGCTACAAGCGGTTGAGTCCGTCGATCAGAAGCGACAAGGGGTGCTTTGGCAGTGGACGAACTGAACGATGATATCCGATGATGCTGTGGTTGATGCTGTTGCGGCGCATGGGATGGTGAAGGTCTCTGCGGCTGGTGTTGCGTTGAAGACTGAGGCTTAGCGGATCGTTGACCACGTTGAGTTTGCTGCTGCGTTCCTCCGGAAGCACCACCGGCAGCATTGGCTGCACGGTTGGCGGTCTCGGGTTCGAACTGTGAAGAGGGTCAGAGCACTGCATCAATCGAGGAAACAATAACGACATACGATGATGAAGACCTCCTCTTTTCTTCTATCTCCCGTATCCTTGTCAATGCAGTAGCACAGGTAGAGAGTGTCAGCGCTAGAGGTAGGTAAAATTAGGCTGGGGAACCAGAGCATAACAATGGAAGCTACGCACGTATCCTTGACTAGTCCAACACAGAATAGACCGACCAAGCCCGTGGTACCCGCAGCGAGGACAGCAGCTCCGAGGGCCTCATTCGGTGCTCCCAAGGTATGCGCAACAAAGAGATAGGTGCTGAGAGCAAATGGGAAGGTCAGCACTAAAGGCGAGATCGTCAACAGCGTCAGAGGTTCTGCAGGACGACGGTCAGTATCATACGTAGCCAAATGATCCAGAGGTTTAAACATACCTTCTTTGGCAACCCTTCTGCCACCCATCCCCCTTCCTCGAGCATTTTGGCCGCCATTCACGAGTACCCTAGATCTCCTAGCACTCGCCATGAAAGGATCCCCAGTTAGCCCAGCGTAGACCAACGCGTATGCGCTTAGGGCAGTCGTCACTCCATCAATGTAACCCACTATCCAGCGAATCCCTGGCATAATGATCGGGACGATTCGCACTGGAAGATAGACAGGCAGCCGCTGAAGTGCGATGGTGAGCAAGGTGAGGAATCGGATTGACGTAAGGATGAGAGCTGAGAGTACGATCGTCCCAAGCGAGGGTCCAGTTGAGCGGAAGAGTGCACTGTGAATCGTGTGTGTCGATGTTGGAGGTGGCGGCGGGAGTGACGGACTACGCAAAGTGGAAGGAAAGTGATTAGTCAGGCACCTGTGATGAGGGAAGGAGAACGTACTCTGCAAAGTACCAAGCACCAATGACGCCGGCGGTGGTCATCCGTAGCAGACCACGAGCGACGCCCCAAGTCCACAACCAAATGCCGACAGCTCCAGCGATACACCAATTAGCCCAGGTATGGACATGCCATTCCCAGCCTGTCGACTTTCCGGGGCCTCCGGTGGAGTAGCCAATCAACAAGAGGCGGAAGATAAGGGTAAGGAATGGTAACGAGGCCAGGAGCATTGCGAGGAGGATGGCAGGCGACAACGCCAGAAGGAATGGGTTTGTCATGAGAAGATGAGTTGTGAGTGTCAGTGTCGAAGAGGTCGTGTGCAGGCGATGAGGAAGATCGAGAAGGCGTCGACCGGTGTAGATTGCGAGAATCAGGGGGATAATTGAGAAGAGTCGAAGTCTATAGTAAATCAGTTGGTGTCATTCATGAGCAAAGGCCATTGGTGGAAATGAAGGAACACTCACCCAACAGTCTCACCCCAGGTTGGGTCTGTTCCCTCCTCCCACATGAAACTCCCAATAAACGCCCATAATGAAGAGATCAGTAAGGTAACTGGTACGAACACAGAGGTGGCTATCATCACTGGTTTGACAAATATCTGGAGCAGGAAGATGTGGACGTAAGCAACGCCGGCGGCAAGGATAGTGAGAATGGTCAATAGCGGGACCGTATGCAATAAAGTAACATAAGGTAGAACTCGCTTTGGCACGCCAGGCGGTGTCCGTGCTGCGAACAATAAAATAATGGCTGAGATGACACATATCGTGACACCTGCGAGCCAAAGGGAAGTCCAGACGGAATCGTTGTGTTTCCTTCTGCCGCGGGGAAGATGGCGAGGGTCAGGTAATGAGAAGACGTCTAATGGCCTCGTGCGGCCGTCTCTGGGGAGAAGAGACTCGGTGAGGGACAGTGACTGCGGCTCGTGCGCTTGCGTCCTCGGCGGAGGCGGTATGGGATGGTGCTGCCGATGAGACTGGCGATGTTGGTGCTGTGGTTTCCTCGACGATGGACCGCCAAACAGGTCTTCTGGCGGTGCCGAGTCTGAAGAGCTCGACGTCGCTGGAGACGGCGACCGCACTGGACGAGGCGTTGGTGCCGCAATGTGGAGCGATGGCGAGGCGGCCAAATGCGCCAGCCAACCCTTTGGCGAACCCATATGGCTGCTCCCGCTCAAACTGGCATTGTCGTCGTCTGCAACGATGAGAGGCGCCCTCTGCTGCTGCTCACGCGACTGGAAACCATGTCTCCCGGTTCGTTCATCTTCGTCTAACCGCAAATAAGGATCGTCGTCGTCTTCATCGTCTCTTTGCACCGTTGTAGGTCGTCGAGCTGTCGATTCTGATGCGCCACTATCTCTTAGATTCAAATGGGGGTCGTCGAGGTCATAGTCGTCTAACAAAGCGCTGTCGGGGCCATGTCCGCCTCGTGAACCGTCGTCTGTGCTGAAGGAGAAGAACATCGGGTGGGACGACGAGGACAGCATGCTGGCATCTGGCGGCCGCTGCTGCCTGTTGAGGTATTGGGAGGCATATGCGGCAAACGACGCAGCCATCCCGAGTCGTAGTTGAAGTGGAAATTGCGGTTAACGCTTAGCAGAGAATGAACGCAACTAGTCAACCTCGATCAACTCGATACAGCGACCATAACCGTCATAACACGACCATACACGGCACAGCCACACGACGTCACTCTGACTGCCTGCCGGCTGCGACTCTCTCAGCCACGACCTCCATTTACGTTCAGGAAATACTCGTCTTGGGCACCGTGGGCTCAGAACCAGTAACCCTCTAAAAATACAAGGAAAGTGGAACCAGAGACTGCTTATCTGGCCCCATGTGCCGATGCCTGGGAACAATTAGGCGACGAGGTCCAGGCGACGAAACGACAAAAATGGGCAGCACTTCTACGTCTATGCAGCTTGTGAGAACTCGCTGTATCTGTAGTTACACACTCAAAAGTCCCAGAAGACGTGGAAGAACTCCATCCTCGCCATCAATGTTGGGCGCTTATGTGCAACACCTCCATTTGTAGGTCATGGAACTCCCAGCCGTCTTTCGTGGTCGGCGAACTAGCACTCGGAAACGTTTCTGGCACAAGTAAGACCGACGTCCACGCAAATTCACTCTAGGATTGACGCTGAGTTTGGTTGCGGGGACCTCAAGGCCTCATGCCGTGGCTGGGTCCTTGGGCTTGGTTTGTTTGTTTGATCATGGTCGGCGTTTTCCGCGGCTTGCCGGTCGGCACGACGCTTTCGTGGGGCGTTTGGAAAGCCAGCCCGGGCAGGGTTCGCTGTTGACCACGATGTTGTCGTCGTTTTCTCCACGATAAGCTCTTTGCTCAGCGTTTATGCCTCTCTTTGAAGGACGGCTGTGATCTCATGAAATAGGCCATATCATGGACTTGGCTGGGCCTTTATCCAATCCAGTTGAGATTTACCTTTGTACAGGCTGACATCCGCAAAGGTCGCTAACAGGCGTCAGAACAAGGTAAGTTCTGATTCAGAGTTAACTCTGGAATTGGAGTTCACGAACTGGTTCTCTTCAGCAGTACATCGAAATCTCTTGATCTCCGTTTCTCCCAAATCTCCAATCTCGATGACCGAGCACAGAAGTCATGCTTCGACGTTACGGGAGTTTCACGATCCAACTCAGAGACTCTAATCTCCACCCGTTCTATCTCGCAATTTGAGAATCTCCCGCCGGCGTACAAAGAGTCACAAAGTAATCGCCGGATTGCCTTCAATGACAGCGACATGATCAGCGACGTAACTTGAGGCACAAGGTGCATCGCTCACCGCTAACATCCGACGTTCAGGGATCTTTAACTAAACAATTCCTCAACCAATCGAACAACCTCTCCGCTTGTTATTTTGCCAATCGGCCTCGCATACCACGGCTAACCTGCTTCTGCTCATCTCCGACTTATGCAGCAGGAGGTTGTGGCCGAGAGCTACATACATCCCCTCGAATTGTAAATATCCCCCAGCTTCCATGGAAGGCTCTCGGGTCTCCGGCGACTTCATACACATAATGTGCCTCACGAAGCACCCACGCCCATCCCGCTCCATGACAGGCAGGTGAATGCCGAACTACCCAGCACTAAATCCCTGTGAGTGCCAGATCTATCCTATGGATCGTAATGCCGACGTCTCTTGGCCGTTCCATCTCGCTAAGCAGATGTAATAGAGATTCTCTCTTCCAAAGCAGCAAACACACGACCTGCCTTCTCGCCGCTGCAATGCATCCCATGGAATGAAATCCTATTCCGACGCAAATTCCGATGTCGACGTAACTTATGTCGTGCTACCTACCACTTTACGGGGGGGTAAAAGTCAAGTTACTCAAGGGCCAATTAATCGATCTACTCTTCTATACTTACGATTCGCCGGTCTTCCAAGTAATCCCCCTTGATTACCGAAACCTTCGAAGCGGACGGATAACTCATCGATCCACCGAGTGAGTAACCTTGTGGCCCGTGGCGACACCCCCGAGCCTGGTCTGTTGCCTCCCCGACAACACGCGTAGCTCGACCTGGAGGAACAAGGAACTCGGACCTCCACGAAAGGTAAGCCCGGCCGAAGCTCGTCATGGGTCTCTCGGGATGGTCGTGTTGAGGCACGTACGGATAAAGTGGGAATGTTGAACTCAGTCTCCTATCGTAGGTCGGGATTTGGGGGGATTGACATTGCAGTGACAATAATTTCGATCTTTTTCATTCCCCGAGCCGAGTTGGGACAAGAGCGCACATCTCCAGCTGGCCATCCAATCTCAATCAACTAACCATTCCCCAGAATTCCGACTTTCTACCGGCGACGGAAACAGTTGGCCTTTTTCTGAGCCTACGTGCAAAGGGCTGACTATGCTCGGAGACTAGTGCTCTCTGGCGTCGTCTAAAAAAGCACCCGGGATTCGAGAACGCCTTCCCAGAAGCTCCGTGATGTTCACGAAACAAAAGCGGACGGGCGCTTAATGGATAAACGCCAGCAGTGTACCACGCGGGTTCTCACAGATTCAGATATTTCTGCTCCAGGCGCCCGTACAGAGGAAGGCTGATCCAGCTGAACTGTACAAGCTGCACAGATAGCAAGTGTCGTGAACAGCAAGTACGAGCCCCTATTTTTCCTTATCTTATCTTATCGCTTTCATCGCTTTTATCACCTTTTCTTTATTCTCATTTTTGCTCGTATTCTCGACACGGACACTTTCTCCCATGGAACACTGCCTCGTTATGCCCTTCGCCCTACGTCTTATTGTTCTCTCCATTCTTGCACTGCCTCGTTACTCCGTTATTGTTTCTTCGCTCTTCGCGCAGCCTTCGCGCAGCCTTCGCGCAGCCTTGTGACTCTCCTTATTGTTCTTTTGTGTCTCGCCATCCGTTCGTCACCTTGACTCATCGCGGCTATGTAGACTGTAGAATAGGTATATAAGCTAGGTAGATCCCTCTGTATTTCCTCAGCTTGACCTCTTCGTCAATACATCGCTTCAGCATTCATCAGCATTCGTCGCTCATCGCTCTTATCTCGCTCGCCGTTCTTATCTGCTCCGCATCACTGGTCTTTGGTTTGGTTTAGTGTTCGCTCTTCGCGACATTAGGTCAAGCTACCTTTGTGCACCGGCAACGCCGATCGTTGCTCCTGCATCATCCGCATCCCTGGCTTCTGGTTGACCTGCCGATCAGGTCCCTCTCTGGCAACTCTGGTCCCCGCACTCCGTCAAGATTTCCGCCGCACCGGAAGACACCTCTTGCCTGTTTAAGCCACACTTCGTTATTCGAATTGGTGACGGGCCCGTCGTCGTCCTAGACGTTCACCTACCGAGCTTCAACAACTGGGTCGCCTGCTCCGAACAGCCCTGCCCCAACCGCTATCACGAACCATCCATACACGACTGGGTTTACATCAACTCCCTCAAGCTAAACGCCGAATCACCGTCCCCCGTTAATCAGCAAGCAGTTGAAGAATTCGCCCGCAACAACCCCAGGACTCCGCCCTCTGAAACGCAACCCACCGCCACCGAATCTCCAGAAACCCCGTACCAAGCTTACCGTTCCGCAAACACCTCCCCCGCTGCCAAAGCCGGTTCATTCAAGCTTCCAGATCCCGACACCGACCCCGAAGAAGAAGACGAGGAAGAAGACGACGACGACGAGGAAGACGAAGAAGAAGTTGTCCAGTCCCTTAGCGTCCGATCAGCATCCCCCGAACAAGCAACCACCCTCCCACCGTTCAGCACTCTCCACTCTGCTCTAGCCGCATCCGCACCTCTTATCTCCGCACAACGCCTCAGCTCTTCCGGTCGCTCTACACCAACAAACCCCGCCTCTTTCATCTCTCGCCCGGTCCATCCCCCTCTCCACACCTCTCGGCAGTTGGAGGACACAGAATGACGCTCCAAGCTCAGAACAGAAACCTCCCACTTCCATTCAACCAACTACTTTACCTTCTTCCGCTTCCCAAACCACCGACGACCTCACGATGTCCGCTGCCGATCTCGCGAAACTTCAAGAGCAGCAGAACCAGCTCACCACCGCCATCTCTACCCTGGTCAGCCACCTTACAGCTGCCAAGACCTCCTCTAGTAAGAGCCCAGTCAAGGCGCCTGAACCCTTCCACGGCAAGGCTGAAGATGCCCGACGCTTCCTCCAGTTCTTTACCAACTGGGCCGGACACCAACCCCAGTTGAAGAAGGACGATGGCACTCGGGACGACAAGGAATGGATCTCCACGGCCCTCTCGTACATGCATGGAGAAGCCGGCCGATGGGCATCTCGCTTCCTTCAGCAGATCGCCGATCATGATGCCGACAGCACCAAGCCATGGCCCTTCGCTGGGGGAAAGTGGGCTAACTTCCTCACCGAGTTCAAGCAACGCTTCCAACCTGCCAACGACGCCCAGGCTGCCCTCCAGGAGCTTGAGCAGCTCACCCTCGGTCGAGGAACTGTAGCCGACTTTGCCTCTCGCTTCGTCAACATCTTTTCGCGCACCAACTTATCCGATTCGGACGGGATGGCTCGCTTCAAGAGGAAGCTCTCTCAGGAACACCTTCTCTGGCTCGCCCTCAGCAACCTCATCAAGGAACCCGCCAACCTGGAGGAACTCGTCGCTCAAGCCATCAAAAACGAGTTCGTCATGCGGAACATGAACCCCAACTCGTCCCGCACCTCCCTGGCCCAATACGCTCCCGCTCCCACTCCCGCCCCCGCTCGTGACCCGTACGCAATGGAGATCGATGCTACCCGACCTGGCCCTAGTGGCAAGACCTACCAGGACTTCCTCAATGCCATGCGCGGTCGATGCTTCGGCTGTGGATCCACCGGTCACAACAAGAAGGATGGGAATCATGGGGCGTTACGCTGCAACTACTGCCAGCGTATGGGACATGCTGCCACCGTCTGCCAGGACAAGTACATGGGATTCCCACCTGGACGAGGGCTCTCTCGACCTCCGCGTCGCCGTGTCGCCGCTACCCAGGAAGCACCCTTCTCCCTCTTTGACGAACCCGCCCCTGCTGCCACTGCCACCGTCGCCGCCACCACTCCTGCCACGCCTTCTGCCCCCGCCCCAAGCCTCTGCCTCTCTCTCTGCCACTCAACAACAACAACTCGACATCCTGGCTCAACTCCAGAGGCTCCACCAGGGTTTTTGAAACGGGTGCCCGTCCCTGCCGCAACGCAGGCACCCTTTGCTCCTCCGTACGCCATTTCTGAATATGACTCCATCCGTTCATGTACTATTAGCTCGATTCGCGAAATAAACCCCCGTTCGTCACACTTTCGCGTGAACGTGAGGCTCAGAGGCAGAAATCGCAGTACCAACTCCGCGGCCATGATCGACTGTGGGGCGACAGGCAAGTTCCTGGATAGACCCTTTGTCGATCGACACAACATCACCACCTTCCCTCTCCGACATCCCATCCGACTCCTCAACATCGACGGTACCCCTAACCAGTCCGGCAACATCACACATTTCGCACGGCTAGAACTCACGGTGGATGGTCACTCCGAATGGACCGACTTCCTTATTGCCGATCTGGGAGGCGAGGACATCATCCTTGGGCTCCCCTGGCTTCGAAAGATCAACCCCACTATCGATTGGCGCAACGGCACCCTCCAGGTCCCCTCCAAAGTTTCTAGTGTCACGATCGAGGAGATTCCAGACGAGGACGCGCACCCTCCCAGTCGAGGGGTACCCTCGGGCGACGCTATTCTCGAACAGATTGATGCCCCGGATGACCCTCCCCCTGTGCCTACCACTCCTAACCCCGATCTCGCTCCCGAACCGGAACCAGAGCAAGCCGAACCGCCCCTTTGCCGTATCCGTGCCAACCGAACTACTCGCAGGAAATGGCTACGAGCAGGGTTGATCGAGGAAACGGGTGACGAACTTTGGTGCGCTGCAGGATTCACTTACTCCCAACAAATTGCCGAGAAATCTCAGAAGGCCAAACCCCAGAAGACTTTCGAAGAGATGGTTCCCCCGCAGTACCGCCAACACGCTTCCGTCTTCTCCGAGTCCGAGTCGCATCGCCTACCCGAACACAAACCCTGGGACCACGCCATCGATCTGATCCCCGGAGCCCCAGCTACCATGCGCACCAAGGTTTACCCCATGTCTCAGAACGAGCAAGAAGAGCTTAATCGATTCCTCGACGAGAACCTCAAGAAGGGATACATCCGACCATCCAAGTCTCCCCTCTCCTCCCCGGTCTTCTTCGTCAAGAAGAAGGATGGCAATGCTCCGCTTCCGTTCAGGATTACCGCAAGCTCAACGAGATCACCGTCAAGAACCGCTACCCCCTCCCCCTCGTCTCTGACATCATCAACAGACTCCGTGGTGCCAAGTACTTCACGAAATTCGATGTTCGCTGGGGTTACAACAACATCCGGATTAAGGAAGGAGATGAGTGGAAGGCTGCGTTCGCCACCAACCAGGGACTCTACGAACCACTCGTCATGTTCTTCGGCCTAACCAACTCCCCGGCGACATTCCAAGCTCTCATGAACTCGATCTTCTCGGACCTCATTGCTGGAGGAAAGGTTGCGGTATATCTGGACGACATCCTTATCTTCACGGCTACACTTGACGAGCACCGACAAGTTGTACACGAAGTTCTGCATCGCCTCAAGAAACACGATCTGTATCTCCGGCCAGAGAAGTGCGAGTTCGAACGTCAGGAGATCGAATACCTTGGGCTGATCATCCGCGAGGGCGAAGTCAGCATGGACCCCGCCAAAGTCGAAGCCGTCCGCAACTGGCCAGTCCCCCGCAACCTCCGCGCCGTTCGAGGTTTCCTCGGATTCGCCAACTTCTACCGCCGTTTCATCAAGGATTTCGCCACCATCGCCCGACCGCTCAATGACCTCACCAAGAAGAAACGTCCCCTGGCAATGGAACGAGCCTCAGCAGCAGGCTTTCGACACTCTCCGCAACACCTTCACGTCTGCCCCCATCCTGGCGCTCTGGGACCCTGACCGCCCCACTCGCATTGAAGTCGACGCTTCCGGCTTTGCCACTGGAGGAGCCCTCCTCCAGAAGCAGGACGACGGCCTCTGGCACCCCGTTGCATTCCGGTCCGCCTCCATGCAGCCCGCCGAACGGAACTACGAGATCTACGACCGGGAGATGCTGGCCATTATCGAGGCTCTCAAGGACTGGCGCCACTTCCTGGAAGGACTCCCTGAACCATTCGAGATCGTCACCGACCATTCCAACCTTGAATACTGGCGCACCGCACAAGACCTCAGCCGTCGACAAGCTCGTTGGGCCCTCTACCTTTCCCGCTTCCGGTTCTCACTCACCCATCGCCCTGGAAAATCCAACACCCAAGCCGACGCCCTCTCCCGCCTCGATATTCACCAGGTCTCCGACGCTGAGGACAACAAACAACAGGTGGTACTCAAACCCGAGCTGTTTGCCAAGCTCGCCGCCTCGAGCATGGTCGTCAACCCCTTGGAGGACCGTATCCGGCAGGCCAGCGCCCGAGAATCCCAGGTCCTGGATGGACTCGCCCAACTCCGCAAGACAGGTCCCCGTCGTCTCACCTCTGGTCTCGCTGAATGGGAGGAGGATAACGGCCTTGTTTACTACAAGGGTCGAGTCTACGTTCCCCCAGACGATGAACTTCGACGCGACGTTCTCAAACAGTGCCACGACGATCCTACCTCTGGACATCCCGGCGTACACGGAACCCTCGAACAAGTTGAACGACAGTACTGGTGGCCGACCATGCGAGCCTTTGTCAAAGAAGTATGTGGAAGGTTGCGACATCTGTGCCCGGAAGAAACACGCCCAGCACCCCCGCGCCTCGACTCAGCCCTTGGAGGTACCCGATGGCCCCTGGGAGACCGTTGGAGTCGACCTTATTACCCAGCTTCCTGATGCCAATGGACATGATGCCATCATCGTCTTCTGTCGACCACTACAGCAAGCTCCTCCACACCCTTCCCTGCACTTCCGACATCACCACCGAAGGTGTCGCCGACATCTATTACCGAGAAGTCTTTCGCCTCCAAGGCCTCCCACTCCGGTTCATCAGCGATCGCGGTCCTCAGTTTGCCTCCAAGGTCATGCGCACCCTCCTCAAGCGTCTAGGTATCGAGTCCAACCTCACCACTGCCTATCACCCTCAGGCCAACGGACAGACTGAACGAGCCAACCAAGAAGTCGAGAAGTATCTCCGCCTCTACGTCAGCCGCCGACAAGATGATTGGGACAAACACCTTCCTATGGCCGAATTCGTTATCAACTCCCGAATCCACTCTGCCCACGACCGATCACCCTTTGAAGTCCTCTACGGCTACATCCCTCACTTCAACATCCCTGTCGGTAAACGAACTGACATCCGCCCCGTCGATGAACGCATCCAACAGCTTCAAGAAGTCCGCAAGGATGCCGAAGCCGCCTTACGCCTTGAGAAAGCGCAACAGAAGGACTCGTACGAATCCGGCAAGCGATCAGCTCACCAGTTCAAGGTTGGAGACTACGTCTGGCTCAACGCTAAGGACATCCAGATCAAAGTTCCTACTCGGAAACTTGGCGACCTCCAACTCGGCCCTTACAAGATCATCGAACGAATTGGCGACCTCGACTATCGTCTTGAACTTCCCCCATCCCTTTCCCCGCATTCATCCCTGTGTTCCACGATTGACAAGCTCTCTCCCTGGAAAGGCAATGATGTCAATGGCATTCTGCCACCTCCGCCTGAGCCTGTTGAACTGGAGGGGGAGCTTGAATACGAGGTTCACGACATCCTCGACAGTCGTTGGAAAGGACGAGGGAAGAATCGCAGGCTGGAGTACCTGGTCAGTTGGAAGGGCTACGGATCGACAGAGGATACTTGGGAACCAGAAGAGAACTTGGAGCACGCCCCCGACGCCGTCAAGGAGTTCCTATCAACGTCACCCCTCTGCACCCCGCCGCATCTCAGCCACCACCTTCGCTTCTCTCCCTTGGCGCTCGCTTGAGAACTTCACGGATACACCACCTACCGACTTCGACTGGGAGCTTGGACGACGCCTGCCAGTGATCATCGAGGACGATGAAGCTTAGAAGGGGGGTAATGTCGTGAACAGCAAGTACGAGCCCCTATTTTTCCTTATCTCTATCTTATCGCTTTCATCGCTTTTATCACCTTTTCTTTATTCTCATTTTTGCTCGTATTCTCGACACGGACACTTTCTCCCATGGAACACTGCCTCGTTATGCCCTTCGCCCTACGTCTTATTGTTCTCTCCATTCTTGCACTGCCTCGTTACTCCGTTATTGTTTCTTCGCTCTTCGCGCAGCCTTGTGACTCTCCTTATTGTTCTTTTGTGTCTCGCCATCCGTTCGTCACCTTGACTCATCGCGGCTATGTAGACTGTAGAATAGGTATATAAGCTAGGTAGATCCCTCTGTATTTCCTCAGCTTGACCTCTTCGTCAATACATCGCTTCAGCATTCATCAGCATTCGTCGCTCATCGCTCTTATCTCGCTCGCCGTTCTTATCTGCTCCGCATCACTGGTCTTTGGTTTGGTTTAGTGTTCGCTCTTCGCGACAGCAAGTACTGGGTGTTGTGGGACCAACCCTTCGATTCAGTTGATGAAGGGGGCCTCATGTTCTAACACTGCCATTATGCTGTACGGGCGCCTACAAACATAAGATATAAGGGATGGAACTTGACTCGTGCATCCAAGAATACCCCACTTCTCACTCTTCGTAGTAATGCAGTTTCCCTCTATTAGTTCTCCTTTGCCAGACCCCGCTCTTCTCCCATACGCCTCAGGCGACAACATACTCCCCGCACCAGACCATCTCCGCCCCGCCCTGGACCTCTACTTACAAGACTCTTCCACCTGCCTCGCCACTCTCTCAGAGCAAATCTCGATCCTCGAAACGCTGCTTGGGGCCACTCATTTCCAGCGCCATACCGCACACCTATCCGCGGACTTCATATCAACTGTAGACCAACATCGCCAACGCATACGAGAGTGGAGTGCAGGAATCGACCAGAAGGTGGCGTACCTCAAAGCACTTCTGGCTAGGACCAGGACACAGCAGATGGCGCTGGCTGAGGAGCGCGCTCGATACGCGGCCATTAGAAGGGTTGGTATCTTGGACTTGCCATTTGAAATTCTGGGGGATATCCTTCTCCATTGGTCGATCGTCACTGGCGAGGGCACCAGCAATCACCAACGATCCAGGTTCAAGGAACACAGTCCGTTTGCAGTGGCAAACCTCCGATTGGTGTGCACGAGATGGAACGATGTAATTTTGGGAACGCGAGGCTTTTGGAGGGGCTTGGTTGTGGACATCGACCGTTGGATACCTGATGCTTCGAGGAGCACTCTATCCACTTTCGTCAATGCGTGGTTCGACCGCGCAGGAGAAGAGGCGCCCCTGCGACTTGCGTTTGTTGGAAGCAACCGACCCGATTTAACGGGAGGACAGCTCTTACGGGCAGGTTCAGAATTCGTCGACATTCTTTTCCGACGCAAACGACACTGGAAAGAGTGGCATCTCAACTCAACATTGTTGTCCGACCTGATCTTCTTATTTGGCGGTCTCCAGAAATTGGTCCAGAAGTTTACGGTCGACATGGCACAGGAAGACTACACGAGTGCATTAAGTCGCCTGAAGATTCTCAGTATCTCCAAGAATCCAGACGAATACATCCCCGAAGAACAATCGAAGATGCTTGGATGCAATTTGTTCGACACCCAAACGAATGCCAATGCACTCCCACTTGAAAGCCTCTACGTCCACTCACCGCTTTTCATAACCAAGTCGTTCTACCCGCACCTTCCATCTCACGTTCGATTCCTCCACATCCATGCCCCTGGAAAGATCGACGTTCCCAAGGATAAAATCTTCCTACTCCCCCGTCTTGAAGAGCTCATCCTGGAACTGGGACCCAGATCTGAGATCGACAGAGAGGGCTTCCCAGCTACGAACCAATCCTTCCAGCGGTTAATTCTCATCGGACGACGCGCCACGGAATCCCTTCCCAAGTTGTTCAAAGATCTTACCCTCCCTTCCCTCAACCTCCTGCGATTCGAGGACATAGGAATGGTAGACTTTGAGTATAACTGGCGGGGAAACGAAATCGAGGACTTCCTCGTGCGAAACACTCCCGGTCCAAAGTTTGCTTTGAACTTTGAGAATTGTGGGTTAGTGTCATCGTGCATAGGAGGGATCGAATTCGTGATTGAGAAATTCAATCTGGGAGGGATCACACATTTATGCCTCGCCAGCCCCGACTTTCTCGTACACGGGAGCAAGGCTACCTTGCGAACGCTGTACCAGACCGCTCAAGTGATCGCATGCCGGACGTACCGGGACGCTGGCTTTCGAGAGGTTATCGAAGCATTGCGATCACATTGCATGCAGCAGGAGACGGTGGTATATCTACCACGCCCCGTGAAGGAGACTGTGTGGAACTTGAATTCGTTGATAGGCGTGATGAATGTGCGGCCTGTGTCCAAGTTGGAGTTGGATACTCTTTTTGAGACGGGGATCCGTGGCCACCAGTACAGCGAAGTGGTCAGCGACTACAGCCGGTGAGCCCATGTCCCTCATTTGAAAATATAAATGAGAACATATGATTGTATCTAACCATGATTCCAGATATATTGAGAGGGCCGACGATCCCCGCTTTTCTCTCGCAGGACGGACACCTAGACGATGGCGAGCCGCGATGTGTACGCATCCGTTTGACATTGCAAAATGAGGAACCGCATGTCTCCTCGTAGTCTCTCGCAACTGACCAAGGTACTATATTGCAATACCACGAGCCTTAAACCCAAACTCTGTGCGGAACATCACAAGCGCTCGTTCGAACACCTTGGGCGCTTAATATGAACCCCTCACCTGTCGTCCGTAACCTGAGGTTTCGAATTACCTATTCGGCGTGGTCCTCACACAGAAGACTTTGGCATGTACAGACAGACCATGCCACGGAAATACCTTGATGCATTACATTCAACTGAGGCCTTCGACATCACAGCCGCTGAGAGAGAGGGAGACGAGAGGAAAGGATTTTGGGCTATTACTACGAGAAGGGGATCAGGTCAGAGAGAAATAGACTACTGGCGGGGGAGAAAGAAGAAACGTGAGTACACTACGTTCAAAGGAATACCCCCGACGAATGTGAGAGAAAACAACGAAAAGCGAGAGAGCAAGAGGAAAGACGAAGGAAAAAGAAGAAAGGGAACGTGAACGTAAGAGAGAAAGATCTACTACGTTGGACCGATGAAATAAAAGGGAAGAAATAGTGAGAGTGAAAGAGAATGAAACAAAAAAGAGAACGAGGAGGAGAGCAACAGAGGACAGAAAAGGAAGAAACTGCACTAGGGAACTATTAGGGTATCTACGAATATAAGACGTGTGAAGGTACCGCAGCCTAGAGCAATTTAGAACTCTACAAAAACTTCATCAGTACAAGCCCAGTGTAGCGCGAGAACAAAGAACTAACCAAGCTCAGGCTCCTTCTGACGAAGTTCAATAACCTCATCCGTACCTCGCGAAAGGTCGACGAGATGACGAGCGACATACCTACGCAAATTCAACAATAAATAAGGGCAGGCCCAACGAGAAAGGAGAAGAAAGCGTACCACTCCATCGCCCTAGGACTCATCACAAAATCCCTCATATTAACCAAAAGCCACTGGAGCTCGAGCTCGTTAAGCTCAGGAACACCCAGAGTGTTACTCAAGCCTTGATAACTCGCGTCGCCGCCCGGTCGAGCTCCCAACATCTCCTCCATCCTCAACTTGGTGATGTTGTCGACAGCGGACTCTGAGGTGAGTTCGCTAGAATCGAGTTGGGAGGAAGAGTTTGAAACGGAGGCTTCGGCGTCGTGGAGGTTACGAATGACAGGGTCATCCGCCATCCATTGCTCCTCGGCGTCGTTGACTATACCAAAGTACTCGCAGCCCCGCATCTGGTGGATGGCGAGGACGGGCCCTCGCACCTTTTGGGCGGCGGGGCGATTGACGAGTTTGGGGCGTCGGGGGGCCGGAGTGGGTGTGGCCGTGGAGCAGGGGCTGACGCTGAGACTTGGACTGGGGCTCTGAGACGTCTGAGGTGCACGAGGAGATGTTTGAGACGCTGAGACGTTCAGAGACATGAAAGGAGGGGGGGGACTGATATAGTCGCCACGACCATCGGCTGAGTCGACAGAGGAAGAGGCGGACAAGGGACAGCAGGAGGAACAGCAGCAGCTGTGCGATGTTCCTCTTGAGAGAGAGTCGCCGTCCCATACACCCGTGCGCCGCGGGAATGGCACGACCGATATGGGTGCTGGGCTCGGAGGGTCCGATTCATAGACGTGGTCAGTCATCAGGGGCGGCATCGGAAGGGGGCTTCCACAGTCGTCGGCGGGGCCCGCGGCGGAGACCAAGCAAGAGCTGTAGTAGCTTTCAGTCCCCCATGTCGATCCGCTCGCCCCTCTGGAATACCCGCTGCACGATGCGACCACTCGACGGCCAAAATCAACCGGTAGGCGTGAAACGGCGGGTTGGGTTGGTTTGACAAGGATCCCGCGTGGATAAGTGGTCTGTTTGGACACAGCGGAGAGGTTGGCGCGTTTCATGGGTGGAGGCATGACTGGCGCTTTGAGTGCCGCTGCGACCTTGTTTTTGACGCTGGTGAAGGCGGTGGTGGATTTGGCTTTGAACATGATCATGGTCTGCGAACCATGTAAGATGAAGATGAGGGAGGGACTGGCGACAGACTTACTTGTTAAGTGTTCAAAGCGGTTGATGCGACTCGACGATGCAAATAGATTGATTAGATGGATCTAAGATACATTTGGCAAGTCAGTATAACCCTTTAAGCACGCCAGAAGCGAAAGAACACTCACTAGTCAAGTTCAAAATTGCGCTGGCGCACAAGTGCTAAATCAGAAACACGTTCGTTCGAGTAGAGATGATGGTGGTTGTAGGTTCAGAGCAGAACGAAGTGTCTGACCTATCCCCTCCAAAAGGCGAGTTATTTATGCACTGTAGACGCCTCTAGGTAAGACTTTAGAGCGTGAGGAACTGGGAGAGACAGGTCACGCCGGGAGAAGGGTGCTCAGAACACTGGCCTGTGTTGCGTGACCTGCTAAGGCACTGTTGACGCGTCGGCGGTTCTGGTGGCTAGGGGCTACTGAGTTTGGGTTACAGAGTGTCCCGGAGTCAGGCTAAGATCAAACACACCTCGTCTAGGACAGGGACCCCAATGGACACAGAGCTGCGGGAAGACTAATCTGGGGAGGCGGTAAGTTGAGAACCCTTGTAACAAAATAGACATGCACGTTGCAGTGATTCGGAGAACCAGACCCAGTCGTACACAGCTCCAGTACAACTACGTGCTTGAAGTTGGCGGACAAGGTCAGTGTTCCTCAAGGCCACCGCGAATATGAGATCGCAGGGGCTGAAGTGGACCTGGGTTAGCTGGCTTTGATATGCGGGCGGTTAAAGCTCGAAATGAAGCATGGGCGATAGGATTAAACCAATAGTGTGTACAACAATGTACTTTTGAAAGCGTGTGTGTAGCCGGGTTACGGTACTTCGTGTGCAGGGACAACCATTAGTCGTCCATTTTCTCGAACCGAGCGCCGTTGAGGATCCCTCGATAACGGTTTCCTCATATCTGTGCATACGAGTCAACGAAGCAGCCCGGGGTAGAATTGGCAAGAACGCACCAAACGCATCTTCTTCGTCCTTTCCACCCTTCCCAGCGCCTAAAGACCCATAATACTCCCTCACCCTCCTGTATACACTATACCCCATCCCCTCATACATGTTGATTGCGACGTGATTCGCACATCGGACGTATAGATCGACAAAGAAACCTTTGTAGACCTCGTCCGAGATCGTCTCGAGCTGGCGCATCATTTTCTTTGCGAGACCTAGTCGTCTGTACTCTGTCGCAACTGTAATTGCTGTGACGTGTCCGTGCCATTCTGGTCCTTGACCCTCTGCTTTACCGATGACTGCGAGGCGGGCGTGTTGAGGTGTGGAGCGGGTAGGAGCTGCGCGGGGCGTACCGTATCCCATCATTCGTCCGCTGGGCGATTCCTCGACGGTGCAGAGATCTGGCCAGCGGCCGAGATACATCAAGTAAAACCCAATGCCATACTATGAAGAATATAAGAAATCTGTTCGAGAAATTGTATTCCGAGGTCGTACCGTTTCTGTCCAGAGGTCCAAGTTGCTGCGACTGGTTGAGTGAACGGTGCTGGAGATAGGAAGACCAGCTCACATATTGTGTTGAACTTGAACATGTCAGTCGCCCTGAAGGGTCTCGTTACGCTCATCGTTGCTGGTGTCGTCGAGTCCAACCTTGAGCTCTGCCCAAACCCGTCGCGTATGGGCCACGACAGCACCGCCACCATGCCAAGCAAAGGCAAGCAAAGACCTCGAACACCGTGCCCCCAGACAGTTCAATCCGCTCACTCGACTGATAAGCACTTTCCCTCGTTTTTTATGTCGACGAATTGACGGAAATGTCGCAACATATCCAGCACCATCAACCTCAATATGTCCATTATAACCCGCCGTCCGCATCCGCTGGCCCCGCGCCTCCACACCACTCAGGCTATATCCAGAATGTGCCCATGATGCAGTCTGCGCAGAGCGCGATGCCCCAGGGCGTCCAGCAGCCCCCGATACACATTATGCATTACCAGCAGCCGACGATGGTGCATCAGGGAATGCCACAGCAGCCGCTGGTTCAACAGCCGCATGCGCAAGCGCAACAACTTCAACAGCAGCAACAACAGATGGGGCAACCCAGTCAAGGTGCGAATGGCGCGACTGCGAGTGGTTCGACGACAGGCTCAGCTTCTACTGGACCTGTTGTAGCTACTGGCGATTGGACAAAGGATCTTGTGCAATTGGCGAAACAAGCTGAACTCAAGTACGTCTCTGTCTGTCTTTTGGATATTGCTTTCCTTTCTCTCTCGCTTTCGTCTTTTCAATCCAAAACGCGTTTTTTGCCTGCCGTTTGCACCGGAGTACTGATGATCATTTTATCATCTTACGATTTACAGGAAACATGCGTTGACTTTGCAGTTACATACGGCTCATATACTTTCTGTACATGCTACGCTCGAAGCAAAGTCCAGAGCGATTCAGGACGTCAAAGAGCAGAAGAACAAGTGCGTATCCTCGGCCCTTTCACCAGGTTGTGGGATGCGAATGACCTGGTTTCGACAGACTGGACAGTGAACGAGCGAGGTTGCTCAAATGTCTACAAGAGGTGCGTTTTCCTTCTTGTCTCTCCAAACCCCTCGCTAATCCCATCATTCCACTCACGCACCCAGATAAACGCCGATCGCGACAAGGTACACAACCAGCCTACTCAAATTCAATTCGGCACTGAATCACACCTGCTCACCCTCAACCCTGTGCAATTGCGCCCCTTGCGAATAGGCTGACCTAGCCGAAGGAACGATGCTCCGCGAATGCGAAGACCTCCGCACCAAAATCACACAACTCTCCGAAGGGGAATACGCCATCGCCAAAGCGGACGTTGACAGACTCCGTGCGGATCTAGGGCAACCGCCTTTACCCAGCTTGCAGCAGACGTTGGAGGAGCGGACTGCCCAGTGCGTTTCTTTTCCTTTATGGTTAGAATAGGGATATTGACGACTGACGGCTTTGTTTTGGGTATGTAGGTTCTTGACAGAGAGAAGACTAAACGGGAACGAACCAGATTACGCGGGGGGCTCAACGCCTGGTCCTAGTTCGTCTAAGCGCACACTTGATGGAGCGACACCTGACGGGGCTGTGGTGAAGCGGCCTAGAGGACGACCGAAGGGCAGTAAGAACAAGAAACACGTTTCGACATGATCGACTGCTTCGGCGTTGTTGAGAGGTTTGGTCAGGTTTGAGGGCAAGTTGGAGTAGAGGCGGAGAGGAGAGCTGGCACGCCAGGTTGATGGAAGGGACGCGGAGGGAGGCTGTTAGGGACTGGATATCATGCATCCTCTGCCAGTCTGGTCTGGCTAAATGGGGTCGAGCTGACTGGCTGGTACCTATGAAGGGATGGTTGAGGAAAGAGGATGTCGACCGACTGACCATAACTTAACTATACCATCCTATCCTCTATACTACTGCATCCTTCCGATTCACGCTGGACATGGCAGAGCAGTAGTACAAGCGGCACCTCTGGAGACATCGCTGCCCAAACTGTCCGCATCGCACTGTGACTCGGGAGTAGGCAGGTCTGCGCCCACCGGAGGCGAGGTGGAACGATATAGGGTCGATAAATCTAAGAGGAGAAGCAGTTGTTTATTTCTTGTATCATAGGTGTCGTGTACGCAATCACGAGGAACGATTAGAGCGCTTGATTCAAGCGCTCATCGCAAGCCCACTCGCAATCAAATTACGATTTAGTACCTTCGACGCTTACTTGGGAGAGCCAAAATAGTGGAAGAGCCACGCTTGCCATGACCGGAATAACTGGGTCACTGCATGGGACGACAGTTGCTCTGGAGGACAACCACGAACAAGGTGTAGGAACTCGATGTCGATTGGTCCGCCAAGTCGGGAACGGCAACATCATGGCAATCAGTTAATTTCAATTACCGCAATCAGATGGAAATGATTGAATCAAACGAGATTGATGATGCGTGAACCGTGGTCCACTGTCGGCCCGGGGGCGTCCTCGTCTTCTAACCTCGACCTCGACCTTCAAACCGCGGTAGATCCAACGGTTGCTGACGTCCAGCAGTAGACGAGGCTAAATAACAAGAGTTCAAAACTTATCCTTATCCCACAATGAATGCGGTGTCGTTCTGCGCGCAAGACGCATTTGGACCTCGACTACCTTTCCTGACCTGGGTATAGGTCGTACCGCGTCGAATTTGGACGTACGCCTTGGCCCCTAGCTTTTATCTCAGACTTTCAAGACGCGTCATCAACGCCCTTAACGGTCACGCAACGGAATTGGAGACCAATGGGCGTGGGGCCATGACATAGTCCCGACGTGAGGAACGTCGAGGCGGTGTTCTGAACACCTCCCTGCCGTGACCCGGTCCTGCGTGACTTGTCTCTGCTGGTTCCTCACGCTCTAGAGTCTTACCTAGAGGTGTCCAAAGTACATAAATAACCCGCCTTTTGGAAGGGATAGGTCAGACACTTCGTTCTACCCTGAACCTGCAACCACTATCATCTCTACTCGAACGAACGTGTTTCAGATTTAGCACTTTTGCGCCAGCTTCTTTTGAACTTGACTAGTGAGTATTCTTTCGCTGCTGGCGTGTTGAGAGGGTTATACTGACTTGTCGACTGTATCTTAGAACCATCTAATCAATCCATAATACATTTGCATCGTCAAGTCCCATCATTAGTCTAAGCTTTGAGCTCTTAACCAGTAAGTCTGTCGCCAGTCCCTCCCTCATCCTCATCCTTACACGTCTCGCAGACCATGACCATGTTCAAAGCCCAATCAACCACCGCCTTCACCGGCGTCAAAGCCAAATTCACAGCAGCACTCAAAGCGCCAGTCATGCCTCCACCCATGAAACGCGCCAACCTCTCCGCAGTGTCCAAACAGACCACCTATCCACGCGGGATCCTCATCAAACCAACCCAAAAACCAACCCAACCCGCTGTTTCATGCCTACCCGTCGATTTTGGCCGTCGGGTGGCTGCATCGTGCAGCGGGTATTCCAGAGGGGCGAGCGGATCGACGTGGGGAACTGAAAGCTACTACAGTTCTTGCTTGGTCTCCGCGGCGGGTGCCGCCGACGACAGTGGAAGCCCCCTTCCGATGCCGCCCCTCATGACAGACCACGTCTACGAATCAGACCCTCCGAGCCCGACACCCATATCGCTCGTGCCATTCCCGCCGCGCACGGGTGTATGGGACGATAGCTCTCTTTCAAGAGCAACATCACACAGCTGCTGCTGCTCCTCCTGCTGTTCCTCATCCGCCTCTTCCTTTGTGGACTCTTCCGATGGTCGTGGCGGCTATATCAAACCTCCTCCTTTCCTGTCTCTGGATGTCTCGGCGTCTCAGACATCTGCTCACGCCCCACCCGCCCCTCAGACGTCCCAGAGCCCAATTTCCAGTCTCAGCGTCAGCCCCAGCCCCACACCCACTCTCGCTCCCCGACGCCCCAAACTCGTCAAGCGCCCGGCCGCCCAAAAGGTGCGAGGGCCCGTCCTCGCTATCCACCGGATGCGCGGCTGCGAGTACTTTGGTATCGTCAACGGCACTGAGGAGGCGTGGATGGCAGACGACCCCGTCATTCGTAACCTCAACGACGCCGAAGCCGCCTCTTCCTCCCCTTCGAACTCTTCCTCTCCCTTAAACCCGTCCTCCCAACTCGGTTCTACAGACCTCACCTCAGAGTCCGCTGTCGACAACATCACCAAGTTGAGGATGGAGGAGATGTTGGGAGCTCGACCGGGCGGCGACGCGAGCTATCAAGGGTTGAGTAACACCCTGGGTGTTCCTGAGCTTAATGAACTCGAGCTCCAGTGGCTTTTGGTCAATATGAAGGACTTTGTGATGAGTGCTAGGGCGATGGAGTGGTGCGTTGTTTTCTATTCTGCGTTTGACGTGATTGGGATGCTGACGGGTTGTTTGGTTTTTGTAGGTATGTCGCTCGTCATCTTGTCGACCTTTCGCGAGGCACGGATGAGGTTGTTGAACTTCGAGAGAAGGAGCCTGAACTTGGTACGTCTTTTTCTCCTTTCGTGGTGAGAGGAAGGCGTGTACTGATAACGGTTTGGTAGATTTCTAAATTGCTCTCTATGGCACCTTCACGTCTTTATATTTCGTAGATACCCTAATAGTTTCCCGTTGTCGTCTGTTCCTTTTCTCATCTCTGTCGTTGTCTTCCCAACTCTCTTCTTTGCTCCCTTCTCTTTCTCCCTCTCAGTACTTTCTCCAATCCTCACATCGTAGATATTTCCCTCGCTGACGTTTATTTTCTTTCTTTCGCTCCTCTTTCTCTCTTCTTTCCTCCTAGATGCTATCCCTTTTCCTGCTTACCATCTGTCTATAGCGTACTCACATTTTTTTTCTTTCGTTCTCACCAGTGGCCTCTTTCTCTCTTCTAATATAGTCTCTTCTCGTAGTAGCCCAAATTCTTTCCTCTTGTCTCCCCCTCTCAGCGGATGTGATGTCGAAGGCCTCTGCTCCGAAAGTAACCTTGAATATAAGCCATGAAAGTATTTGTGCTGCATGGTCTGTCAGTGCATGCCTCAACTCGAGCGATGGTTGTGAAGTGAGGAGGGAGCAATGAGAGGAATGTACAAATCAGAGTAGTCACATTTCAGCTACTGAGTACAGCTATTGTCAACTTTGATAAGGGGGTCGGAAGAATGCGATATGAATTCAGAACACCAACGAGGGTGGGGAAGGGGTTAATGTCGAATTCGTGATGAAATAGGAATGAACGGGGCCGAAGATATGGTATGAACGTTAACGGCGTTTCTGGTAGGGGCAGAACATGAAAGGAGGTGGTAGGCCTGTATAAAAGAGACAGGCATGAGGGGTCAACAGCGGCAGGGAGGAACGGCTGAGCAAAGTACAAACAGGAAGAAAAAAACATGCTTCCACAACCGACTCGGGTTGCCTGTAAGACGTTTTTGAGAGGCCTAGAGCTCGGAGTGCTTGACGGGGACTATGGGCAAGAGATTCTGGGCATACTTGATCCACAGATTCTCGCTGGCGGCTTGAGCGTCGGGCTTGAGGTTAGGACCACCGTTAGGAGCCTTGGACGAAGCACGAGTAACGACGACAGTCGTACTCCTATCCATGCTCTCTCGCAGGAAGCTTCGCACCACCTCCTTGCCATACCTAACCCCGACAGGAAGAACGACGTGGCAGTACACGTCCTTCTCGTAGAGGCCAAGGATATTGACATATCGTCCACCGCCCACGTCCACGCAGCCTTGCCTCTCGATTCGGAACACCCTGTCGGGGTGGCCGCTCGTCCCGAAAATGTCCCTGATTGACTGGGGGAGGCGTTGGCCGATAACGCGCTCGGCCTCGTTCTGGTCGCACTTGACGAGGGTGTCGACAGGCTGGCTCTCCTCGTTAGCGATGTCAATGTCCAATCTGTCGATGAGATTGCTGACGAGCTGGCGGACGGTGACGTTGTCGGGAGGGTTGAAACGGTTGGGAGCTACTCTGCCCCATTCACTGACGTCCTTCGGTGGCTGCCTGCCCCTACGTCTGTCGATACGCTGCCCCAACTCGGCTCCCTGTTCGCCCATGAGGGGAACGATGACCTCCAAGACGTCATCGTCCATGTACAGGAAATCGTCGTTGTTGTCGGGCGTACGACCAGAGACCAGTTCGAATGCTTGACACTTGTCGCTCATCTCCTGGTCGTTGAATGTGACCTGGTTGTTGTGGATGCCGATGTACTTCTTGGTGGAGACGTTACGGATACCAAAGTACTTTTCGTTGCGGGGAACCAACTCCCATCGAGCGGAGGCCCCGCCAATGTAATGGTTGCTGGCCTTGTTCTGAATCACATATTGTGGACCGTCGTGAACCCTGTGAATGACCCATTGGGCGACATATTGGTTGATATTTTCAGTGGACGAGTAGTGGCCATGCTTTCCGGCCTGATCGGTCAGGGCAGTTCCACTCTGGCCGTTGACGAGGGCAAACGAAGGGAGCCAATCGTTGGCCTGTACAAAATGCGACGTCAGTTCGGCCATGATGTTGCTGGTGGGGAGATAACTTACCTGAAGGACCTTCCAGGTCCTGTTTTGGTTGTCCATGCCGATGTCCAAAGCTTGAACGCTCACGCCAGCATAGTGGTCGAGGGTGAAGCCTGTCGCACGATTAACGATGCTGATGAGGCCAACACCGGGGGCCTTCTTGTAACTCTCGAGGACCCAACAATCCTTATTGTCCGGCTGCTTGGAATCCACAAGTCCGATAGAAGGGATGGAGGAGTGGACCTGGCGCAGCTTTCGACCGGTGGCACGGTTGACGATGGTGTAGATGCCAGTCGATTCCGTTTGGACGAAGCGCCATTGGACCCTGCCATCAAAGACAGTCTGGGGACCGTCGACAGTGTCGATGTCGTTAGAGTCGTTGCTGGCTAGGAACTTGTTGGTGCCAGCGTTTTGGAGTAGGACATAGGTGGGTGCAGGGGAGGGAACGGGATCCAACAGCCACTGTTGATTGTCGCCACCGTGGAACTGCCAGCCGCCAACCTTCTTCTCCTTGCTGTCAGCGAACGCGTCCATTGCAGTTCCTCCCTGAATGTTTTTGATGCGTTGGTAGTCGCTGAAATGAGCGTCAGAGCTGACTTTAGAATCCAGTCACATGTCCTCACCCTCTGTAGAGCTCGATATCCCATTGCTGGTTGCGCCCACCGTGGGACTGCCAACCAATGATGGGGGTACCATTGTCGCTCTTGCCATAGGCAAGGTCGGCCACGGTGTTGGTCTCGAGGCATTGGATGGTATATCCCTCACTATTCTGCAACTTGGGCAACCACCAGAGCTGATTGCGCTTCGTAACGGCAGTGTGTTCGTTCCAAGCCAGAGCAGGAGTGCCATTGGCAGCAGAGGCCTCCTTCAGATCGAGGACTCTCCCAGTCTGCTTCACTCGGAGACGGACTGAGAGAGAGGGTACGAAGGGTGTGAATGCCCATAGTTGCTTCGGCCCGTCGTCGATGCTCCATGCAACGGTAGCCGTGTCGGAGTCATCTTCGTTGTGCGAAAGCGCGGTTCCAGAAGCAGCATTGACGATGCGGAATAAAGTCATGCTATAAGTAGGAACATCATCGTCAGCAAAGTTTAAGAATGATGAACCTAAATCACATACTCGTTCTGAGATTTAGAGTATTCGACGCGCCATTGCTGGTTCCTGCCACCGTGTTCTGTCCAGGCCTGGACGGGGGTGCCGTTGGCAGACAAACCATCGTGGAGATCAAGAACAAGGTTGGAATGGACGCTACGAATGAGGTAAGTGTCGCGGGTCTCAACTCGCTCGAGGAGCCAGAGCTGGTTGAGGACCTGGTTGAACGTGTCGTGTTGGTCGAAGTTGAGGATGCGGGTGCCGTTCTCGGTTTTGGCCTCTTTGAGATCCAGCACTTTGTTTGTCCATCGGCTGTTGCGAATCCAGTAAACACCCTGAGAAAGAGACATCGTGCTGAAGGAAACGGAGCCGTCAGAAGGATCAATGGCAAGACGTATACAGAACGGCCTACGATGAGATTGAGAGCGAAAGTGTTTCTGGCGATTGCGTGGATGTTGGGAGGGTGCTAGGTGATGTGGTCCCGCGGAAGTCCAACTCTCTCGAATCAGAAACCTCATATAGCCTGAGGAATGACGCTAGAGCGGCCTTCTTTAGCAGATATCCATTTTGAAATGAACCTATTTTCACGGGCTCGACATCTGGAAGGAGTCAGGTGGATGGCGAACAGGAGAAGCAGCCGACCCATGGGCAGTGCGAACAAGAGTGGCGTTCTGAATTCCACTCCTGACCTGCCGCTGGGAAAATAGAGAGCAAAAAGAGCAACCAGAATGCCTGGGCCTGTAACTGAAGTGCGTCTCCTATTGACAGAAGACGAGGATGACGGGCAGATGACGAGGAGACATTCCTTAAGAGTGAGATGCTGTGAAATAGCATTCAGTTACTGCCGTACGTTTGGGAGGTCGAGGCTGCACACCATTGAACCCTGATTGTCAAGCAGTTTCACGATCGCCGAGCGGAGTTAACGATGCTGGAATTTAAGAAACACATCCAGGAACGACCATTCCCTCCACAACCCCATATTCCACGGAAGACATCAAGCTGGATGCAAGATGCAAGACAGCTGGGCGAGTCGGAACCAAAGTTGGTGTTTCTCTTCCCAGCCGATGCAACGAAGAGTGATTGTTCTGGAACAGCAATTCACATCCACGAAACGTAGGCGACCAGTCTCCTCGTGTACCTGATACCAATCAGCCTAAAGACAGAACAGGATAGAGAAAAAGACGAACTTCTGCATTCCCGAAGCACTGCGGCAAACTCGGAAGGCACTTGAGGCATTTCCAATGCAGCTACATTATCCACGGATCTTGGTGAAATATGCTGATTCTCTCTTCACTGGGAATCGAGGCTTGTTTACCAGACCCCTCGAGCCTTCGAATTTGTGCTTCCTGACTCCATGAACCAATGGCTGGGTGTTCTTCAGGTGGGTATTATAAGAAATGAAGTAAGACCCAGATGTAAGAATAGAAGAAAAGAGTACGAGAATCAGGTGGAGTGAGAGATGTTAGATATTCAAAGTTGTGGTTGAGGCAAGAGAGCAATTTGACAATGTCCGCGTCGCGAATGCGTCGCCACGCGCCGCCGGGTGATGGTGATGGCCGATCATGAAATCAGTGATGCCTAGCACCTCCTTCACTCCTGGGCGTCCGTAAAAATACAGAAAGGTATAGCAGACTACGAGTATAATACATTGCCAAACGTCATATCTACACTAGGTCAGATAGTCAGACTCGGAGGCTCCTCCGAGAGCGGCGTCTGCGGACAAGGTGGGAGCAACGCCAGCTGCTCATCATAAAACTCCATCAACTTCTCCCTATCCTGACAGAAATCATACAGGCTCAATCGAATATCTTCACCCGCCAAACCAGACCTCCTAGTGATCGCCGCCACACTCCCGCTCTTCCCAAGACTCTTCAGTGCAGCACCCATCCTCCCTGTACCCATCAACCGATTCGTCAAGAATAGGAAGCCTTGTCCACCATCTAGGACTTGAACAAAGGCTAGCCCGCTCCGGTGAACGAATTGCGAATAGTGGTATGGCGATCTGCGGTAGGAGTATACCACGTCCACAGAATCCACATAAAGGTCTTGGGCTTCAACGTCCAGGACAAACCCGAATTTCCGAAGGAGTGCGTACTCGAAGTAGTACCTCGCCGTCTTCGATCCTTCAGGTTGGATGCGCTTCTCGATATCGGGGATGACAGGAGGAGGAACTGCGAATCGGATAGGGAAACACGACTGGAATGGGTTGCGGTCACGAATATCCGAGATTTGGCCAACGTATGCCTCGACAAGTTTGAGCCCATACTTTTCGATGACGCGGTTCCATTGCCGGAGCTGGTCTTCAATGACACGCGCAGTCGTACCTATCCACTGGAGTTCAAAGTGGAAGACAGTGGCTGGGTTGTGGACGATATCGTGATGGAGCAGTGCTGTCTCGGCCTGGTTACTTCGTTTGTGAGGGTCAAGGTCGATGATGGTGCTCTGACTGAAGATCAGTTGTGTCTTCTTGCGAGAGCTGGACAGTCGTGAACGGCTGAGACTGCTTGACGACTGCGACGACTGTATCGATCTCGCGTCACTTTCGCCTCTCTTGAACCAGCCTTTGATGCTCGGGGTCATGGGCACAGAATAGTCGCCCTTCAGGCGATAGAAATAGTGCCTGTGAGCCAGGTCAGCACCGTAACCCGCTGCGAGAATAGCAACATACCCGTCAAGGAAAGGATGCAGATTCCTACAATGTTCAATGAAGCCCTGCTCAAGAAACTTGATACCCCACTCCGTCGCCTGCACCCTCGACGAAACATCCCTAAACTCCCTCACCAGCCAACTAACAAAATCGCTCCCTACAAACGAGTTCGGATAGAAGTTCTTATGCCATTGATTATGCTTGATCAACCCCGGCTCCGCCCTCATCAACGTCGCAACCTGCGTAAACGACATATCCGCAATCTCCTTATCGCTGTTCATGTTCTTCTTGAGCGGTCCATTGGAGCAGATCTCCGCAAGTTGCTGCATGAGCACGTCGTCGAAGACCGTTTGAGCGGGATCGTGTGTTGTGGGGAGGAAACGAATGGGAGGGTTGGGTTCGACGCCAGGAGGGTACCACCGGAGCTTGGTGAAGATTTCGCCGAGCTTGTCGATGCCGAGGATTCGAATTTCTTCTTCGTTGAGTTTCTCCCCACCGGGCCCTGCGGTGATGGTCGGAGGCTCCGAGGTTGGAAGCACCACAAAGCGAGTACGCCAGTATCGCAAGACGTCCTCGAAAGAGGTCTGGTACCCTGAGATCAGCATGTCGAGCCTGGATCCGCCAGTAAGCAAAGGTAGGCAAGGAGACACTACATGAAACATACCGATTCCAGTGATCCAAGCCATACGACTCGAACGTCGTCGAAAGCTCCGTGTACCCAACTACAGAATATCGTCAGCCACGGGCTACCACTCATCCAAAGAACAAATAACCCACCTCCAAGTTTCGGCCAAATCAAACACTGGTACTTGAACTTGGGCTGTATCGGCATCCTCCTGGTATACCTTCTGACCTTGATAGCCTCCCCATTGAACCAGATCATATGAATCTCATTCGTCATGCTCAAAAAGATCGGATGGTCCACGTTAATCAACGCCTCGTTCGACCCAACCGCCATAGGCATACTCGGTTCGTCCGTGAGCAACGCCGAGGCTGTCCTGGCTAACGGAGCTCTCTGACTCGGATGACTAGGATTCCAACCATAATTCGAATACTCGTTTTCGAAATGGTTCCCAGTCCCTGTCTGCGCTGGCTTGAGAACGAATTGGAATCCCTGGGCGAGTCGAACACCGGCCATGGCGCGCATCGTTACCAGAGCCCACGCCTGGATGTTTTCGGCAGAGTGTTGCCCTTTGGTACCTGTCTCCTTGACGTTGGGTGGTCGTAGGAACATCGACTTGAGCTCCTTGGGGTTGACGACGAATTCGTAAGGGTGCAGCTCATAGCAAGATTCCAGCTCGTTGCTCGTCGGGAAATAGTCGACTGTCAATGGTAAACACGCCGGAGTGACAAGGGCTTTCCACTTGATGTCGTGCTTCTTGAGAGGATGAGGGAGGACATGGTGCCACCGCCGGGCCATGGAGGACTGCAAGTAGGAGACTGGCCGTTGGGGCTGGGAGGGGTTGGAGGGATTGGAATAGGACCCTGGAGAACCGGAGGACATCGACTGGACGAAGTTGGCCGTGCTTCGTCGTTTGTTAGCAATATACTCGTCTCGCGGAGGCGTGTTAAGAGGTGAACGACGAGAGAAGGAGCCGCGAGGTGGTGCTGCAAGGTTGTCATCCCCATGTCGCAACGTTGACCTGCCTAACGAGCCCTTCAACGCGAGGTTGGGATGCTGACCCGTCGTTGCTGCAGCACGAGTGGGGTTCGCGGGCATCTGAATGGGAGCGGACGGCGTCATGCTGATCGGCGTGCTGGCCTGTACCCCAGGTGTGGCGGGGGTTACAGCTGGGATGGACAGGGGAGTATGGACAGGGGTCGTATTTGCAGACGAATTGGCCGAAGACCCGGCTGCAATGACTTGCGAGGTCTGCGGTTCACTGATCCCGCTGCTCCTGAACGGATTGAACAACCACGAAGGGGTCAGCTTGGATGCCAAACCGCCTTTGTTCGGAGTAGCCTGCAAGGCGCGAAGTTTCGCGGAAGCCGTCGAGACTTCCGATCGAGCTGACCGAATGGAAGCTTGAGAGGGTGACGTGCTCAACGGAACTTTGGGAGCAGCGACAGTTGGCAATCCTTCGTCGGGGAGGGTCTTGTGAATTTTTCGAGGACTTTCCTCGATTGTTTGTATTCGTATCCCCGTCGTTGAGTTGCGGTGGTTAGACGTGCGTTTCTCCGATTTGCCAGGTATGGGAAGCATGGCGCTTGGGAGGGTGAACTGCGAAGACAGGGCTTCACCAGTACTACCGGATGCAAATATCTCGTTGTCGAAGTTGTCGGCTTCTTGTTGGGTCATCCGGGTGTCCTCCCGAGCGATACCAAGTAGTGGAGGGAGGGGGCGTTCGGGCAAGAAGGGCACTTCAATGCTGGCTAAAACATCATGCTCCAACAGCCCTAGCATCTGTATCTCGTGCATCTTGGCACGGGCAACGAATCTGATTTCTGTCAGCACTGGAAAATTGAAACAAAGTGGAAACTTACCTGTCGTAACGTATGGGCAAATCCTTTTGTTTATCCCAAAAGGTTGTCGAGAGCCAAAAGGGCTCCCACCAAAAGGTTTTCTTCTTGCTGTGGTCGACATTGGCATCGTCGCACCATAGGGGGTCGTCAGAAAGTGGGTCATCGTGTTCCTTCAGGGAGGGGTCGATGCCCTGGAAACTGAATATAGGGCTTTGGTGAAGGGGCTGCTTCGTCAAGAGGATAAGATTGAGGACCACCCCTTGGTCGAGCATGCGCATTGTCGTTAACCTGAGGAGGGCCTTGGATACGCGGAAGTACCCTGTTCCAGGGGTGATGAGGATGTATGTGGCTCCAGTGAGGGAGAGCGACCTGTCTATATGGTGCGTTTCTGTGGGATTGAGGCCCAGATTCAGTGCCTCGAGAATCGGACCATCGTGGGCGTATGAAATCTGCCCAACCAGGCGGATATGGGAGGGTAATCCGAGCTTGGAGTCCAGACAGGCACGGTGATAATGGTGGGCGAGCAGAATATCGCGCTGGAACGCCCAGAACGAGTTCTTCAGGCTGACGAGGGTGTCATTCCATTCGTAGTTGACTTCGAGGTCGGTAATGACTTTGTAAAAGTCTTTGTACCAGTTTCCTCGCTCGTCGCGTCGCAGTGGACCGGCTGCGTAGTCGATTTCTGATTCTTCATAGAAGACGCGTGAAATGAGGACGATGGTGACAGTGTGATTGGTTCCTGCTTCGCGCCATTTTCCAAACAGGCTAGGGAGGAATGAATGAATAATCTTCTCATAGTAGCGTTCTCCGTCACCAGCAAACTCCCAGAGTTCCTTGCAAACTTGGATGTAAATTGTGACCTTGGCCGACAGCGAGCGGTATATGGATTTGGTCAACGCTGTAACAACGCCAGCAGAAACCTGCTCTCGTCAAGCAATGCAATAAAGATACTTTCTAGCATTCGACGCACCTCGACACCGTTGGAATAGATTGCCTGGACCTTCGCGACGATACCACCGATGTAGGTGACCTCTTGGTTGGTATAGATGCATTGTCCTGTGAGATATTCTCCCATTCGCCACATATCGCTTCTTCCAAGGTACTGGTCCTGGAAAACCAGTTCCATATGGTCGGCATAATAGGCCTTGGGTTCAACCTTGCCGAGTGTCAGCAGTCGCTATTATCGCTTAAAGAAGCGCTCACCTTGGTGAGGGTCACCTCCACGTTGTTCCTAACATCGAATGCTTCGGCAAGGGGCTTTGGGATAGAGATCTGGGCCAGGATGAGACTTCCAACGTGACCGTCAATACGAGATCATAGCGAACCTGAAGCTGATAACGCGCGCCTTCATTTTGCCCGACTTTGAACAAGAAACCGTGCGGGTTATCAGGACTGCCAACGGTGACGCGTATGAGATCGCCTTCAGCAACCCCAGGCCAGTGGAGATGATTGAAGAGGACATTGGAAGAATCCTTTGGTTCATGAACCCAGGCGTTGAGCAATCTGGTATCGCCAATTTTGAGCGGTGTCGGGGGCGGGGCTGACGGTGGAACCGCCCTGATTACCGACTGTGACGTGTTCGAACGACGACGGCCATACGACGAGTGCTGAGATTCGGCCCTGGAGCTCGTCATAGCCTTTGAGGACCATGGACGTCGTGGCCAAGAGCCAAACTCTTGTCGTCACCGTTGGACACCGGTTTGAACACCGGCGCGTGGGATGATGGGCATCGCGCGGTCAGACCACGGTGGACCTCGACGACCGCGACGACCTTCAGCATTGGTTACCACAAAGAGCAACGTTGACCTGATACCGACTGGTTCAAGTTGACCTGGGGCATCTCACAAGTCCAGACGGTTGCAGAGTGACCAGCAGCGGGCAAATGGATTCGTTTCGAGCTCATGACTCGGGATCCTTCCTCTGGCCATCGTCACTGAATTCATGGCCTCAACTGAGGCACACCGTGTCCAACTGCAGGACATGTTTACGGTTGACTCGTCCTGCGCCTTCAACTTCGTCCCGTTGGAGCTCCGACAATGACCTAGAGGTCAGCTCCTGCTGGTTCTCATGACCAGGAAATGGGCCACGATTTATTGGTGAAACAGCCACGCCCTCTCCAAGGCCTCCAAAGGATGACGCTACAGATCACAAGGACCTCCTTGCGTTTTCCCGGCGGTGTACACCTTTGATTTCTCCTGCCTTCCAAGGAGAAGACCCTACCACAGTTGAGTAGCCGGTTTCCTTTGGCACCGTGCTTGGAGTCTGACCACTGCGGCGGGAAGGGAGAAGGCTATGTCGGCGCGACCCGTATGGTGGAGACTACCTCGGCGCGCTGGCATCCCTGAAGGATTCAAGCGAGGTCCCCTCCACCAATGCACACATCGGACCAGCCCGACGACCGTCTCGGGAGGCCTGGACAGGAGCAGACATCGATTCTTCTGCTGGAGTGATCAAGCCCGAAACATCTTGTTTAACCAGCATTCCCCAACGCTTTCGATCGACCGTGAACTGGAGCCTAGCTGGAAAGGAATTCCGTCACCTGATTCATTCATACGCTGTCCTTGCTTTTCCAACGAGGAGATAATGGGCTTCTCAAAGGCTTGGCTGGTGGCTGCAAACCTAGTTCCCTGCAGGACAACCCCGGGCTCGATGGTCCGTTATCCACCAGCATGACTGCCACAAAACAATACGACTGGACAAGCCCATATACGGCTATCGACATTCACCCAGAAACCAACTTCTTGGGCCTGCTGGGTCTGTCTAGCCTCGGGTTTGGATGGGACTAGCTTCCAAAGTCGCTGCGCTTCTAGCGCCAGGCTGCTCAGACCCCCCGGCGATTTCTGTCGGGACAGATACCCTTGACTGCATGTCTTCCGTAAATGGTAAAAACGCGCCTCGTGTTCCAACACGCCTTCGGTTAACATTTCTCCTCCTCAAAATCGTTCCACTTACATTGCTGGCCATCAGCTCTATCCAGAGACTTTCCCAGGTCCCTATACCTCGTTGTCGTTATCCGCCTCCTTTGGCAATCACAATCATTTTGTCCCTGGCATTGGCCGCAACCTAGAACAGTTTCTTGCTTCGAAGGTCAAACCAGTGTACAAAGGTAGCCAAATCGTGGGGTACTTCCCTACCTTTATCTATCCTCGAGATCCTGTGGATTGTGCCTCTGTTCATCTGCTCAAGTGGCCTCGTGGGTGCACTTTGCGCGATTATGTCGCAGATCCGAGCCTGTTTCTACGATGGAAATGAGTCCAATTATCCTTGGCTGTGAGCTCACCTACGCCACCACTCCTTTATCGTCGTCGCGCTGACTTCAGTGATTCGAATAGGGTCTTTTCAGTGCAAGGTCGGAGAACCGGGCCTGTTTAGTACTGCGCTCTCTTGCTAAGTCGCTACCGCCCGCACCATCGACTCGTTGGCTCGTAGCGAACGAACAGTTCGTTTGTGAATCATGACAGATCGAACTTTGATATTCACACTACGCCAATCTCAGCCAAGCCTTCTGAGCCGCTCCCTTAGCGTATCGGAAGTGAATGTTTTGTAGCCTCCAGCAATCTTTGAAGGCGCTACAGTCTACATTGACGCACCACCCAAGTAAGCTTTCGAAGGATCGACGCCCACCGACCTTTACCTAACCAAGTAATTGTTAATGTCCGTCAAGCACCGTTGAAGCTTGATGTGGTCACAAGCGAAATGAAGGGCCAGGTATGTCGCTCTCGCCCCTTTTTGGATATCTATATTCACGTCGCCCACATCGTTTACAGCGGAGTACCCTAACCCTTGGACCACCAACACGCATATACCACGAGCCAGACGATAGTCATGTCGTGAAGGAAGGCTAGATCAGCAGGGTCACTCAATACCCCTCTATCTAATCTGGTGCAATTCACGGGACATTCCCTCTGTCCGCTTACCTTTTGAATGCCGGGCAGTTCTGCACGACGTGCCGTGTTTAGGCAACACCCGAACACAGCTGCTACGCCTCCTCGGCTTTCTAGTACGCGTCCAGGCTGGTGCTTATGTGATTCGGTCCGAAGATACAGAGCGAGCACCAGCTTTCTCTCTACCAAAACACCATTTTCGAACCCTCAAACGTTTTAAACGCGCGGTATACCCTGAGCCTTGGAAAGGCGCAATGGCGAACCCAAGTGATCGTATCTTCATCTTCGTGATTACGATAACTGGTAAGTACGCCCAGCTTCCACCTTTCCATCATCAGACACTAATTAATGATAATGATATTCAGACACTGGGCGCGCTGTGGCGAGCCTTTCGTGCTGCAATCCTACCCATTTCCTGGATCGGCGGGGGCGTCTGTTTATGCAACGAGTGTTTCATCCGAGTTCTGGACGGAGACTTTCCTTATCACATCTCGGCAGCGCCCAATCCGAGTCATCCGCGGGAACACCCAGCCTCGTTCCGCTTATTGCTGATATTGAAAACGTATGTATCTGATATCTTCAAGACTTCCACTCGGATTCCTGACATCGGGAAAGATTGTGGCTGACTTTTACTGATTTCCGTCGCGAAAGCTCGAGGACTACACGTTGAGTTTACAGCTTTCTGACTTCCCTCGTTCGAGTTTTTGTCCTAAAGAAGACATGGTTGAACTCCCGACATTGGGTGAACCAGTTTGCTAGGCCTTGTATGGGTGTTTTCACACGTCTTTCTCTTGATAGGTGGTGGATCTCGAACGTTCTAACCTGCACCCTCGACCCAGGACGGATAATAGAAGGATCTCTTATGAAAGGTGAGCCCTTTCATCGTGTTGGGACTGCTGTAACTCTCGACTGAACCTTGTCAAAATTGCCGGATTAGGCCAAAGGTACTGGGTGCAACTTCCTCTGGATGTTTCGTGTCTGTCTCAAGTGTTTACAGCGTGTTTGGATTCGTCTCCCCGGTTCAGAAACACGGAACTCGTGTCGTCGCAGGTGCATGAGCTTCAGATGCGAGCTACCGACCGACCCAGGAGCTTCGGATGTTTGGAACAGCGCCAGGAGCCTCTTGGCGGTCGCTGGCGAGCCTGCACGAGCATTATCTTCATTGACCGTCGCCCCGATGGACCTCAGAGAAGCAGAATATTACGTACCGTCGTCTACAGCTCCGGTGGCGTCCATTCGCATCGGCATTCAAACTGGGTGCATGGAGACAGGTGGAATGCCAAATGACGCAACGTAGAGTGCCGCCCCGATAGACCCTGAACCTAGCGGACAGTCTTCACGCCGATCGCAACAAAACCCCCGACACCTCCAACTTATCTGTACCCAAAAAAATGGAATCCACCTTGAAAGCCTACCTGAACATGCTCGCTCTCTAGCTCACAATAGGGTCGAGCAACGTTCAAGTCATGTTTCAGCTCGTTTCTTTTGCAATAGGCTGATGCTGGTTTCTGATTGTAGCAATTGAACTGGCCTCTTTCTTCTCGCAACGACTAGCGCTTTGAGATCCCTTGCGTTAGCCAAACTCTTGGGCCTCTGCCTGGCTGTACAAGGGTCGTACCTACAGACTTCAGCCTTCCCGTTCGTGTTTCAGTGTCCCGTCCTAGAGCTTCAGCCTGTCCTTTCTGTCTGCTATCTCTTACGAGAACTCGAGGTTTGTCTCAATTTCCGCCTTCATGATTCACTGAAACGTCTTGGCACCAATAATACCACACTTCTGCACTCAGTCCACTCGTTCGATGCTTCTTGTTAACCAGCATCCTGATTGTGGCCCTCATCATCTCGATCTCGAACTGGAAAGCCCTTGATATCTCTTCCCTCGAGAGCCCTAGATGTGCGATCCCTTTGACGAGATATCTAGTTTTATCTTATCACCCATGATTCGGACACCTTGGCACTTTCAGGACACGACCAGCTCGTTTAATTCCATTGTTTAATCCCATTTACTACTTCCCCCGACGTGAGTGCATCACGAAAATCCTCTCGATGAGCCAAGTGTGGCGCGATCGGCGTCGGGAAAGCGAATCGGAAGGATTTCGCTGAATCTCACAGTCGTGTACACCAAATGTCGAATGTGATGGGAAGTGGATATTCGTATGGAGTTGAAAGGATATTCGACGGGAGATTCTTTGCCTACAAGTTTCCTCCGAGCATACCTCGGTCAAGAAGTGGACTGGCTTTCGATGAGAAGCGCTGTATTATCATCTTCCTATTGGCCCTCAGTAGAATGAGTCTTCTTTGAGTCGTGTAGGAATGTTAAAGTCGCAATTGATTGCTACTTTACCAGCAAGCCAATCCGCTTCGGGGGCTTTATCGGAGTTACTTCGTCGAGTCTGTGAATAGGGAAAAAGAAGAGTCTATTTCGCCCAGGAACTCAGGTCCGTATGTTGAATGTTGATCGTCTGATCTGGCTACGATAGGCACTTGACGGGACAGAGATTGGAGCAGCGATAATCTCGAAGACTCGATAGACGTCCTGCAGATGGGTGTTGTAAACTGAGATGAGCCTCGATAGGTACAGTCGTTCCAAGGCCCGGATCACACCCGTCTCTTTCTCGACAATTTAAGGAAGAAAGAGAGATAGAGATAATGCATCGCGCAAAGTGGAAATGTCGGGGAAACTGGCACTCCCTTTAACGGTAACTGGATCCCCACAAACCACGGCAGCTCGAGTTGGCTCGAGTTCTTTCCGGATCGTCCTTCTCAGAGACGTTCGTTTGGGCTGTAGAGATACCTTCCAACAAACACGTCTCCTTCCTGATCAGTCATGTCTGCTGCTGGTGGCACATCTAATTGTTCCATGGTGCGGGTTATCGCACTGTTGAAGCTCGATGAACCGGAACTTGGTTAGTATTCTTCCATTCGCCTCACTTCCCGTGTGGTGGTATCTGACGCCATAGCCAGGAGTATGAGCTGGTTTAACTCGGACCACGTTTTGTCTCGTACCAATGACTCGGCGAAACGGTCGCACTTTGTTTCTTCGAGATGACGATTGTGAAATGCGGAGTATTAATGCGTAGAATCGAGCTCTTGGATGCGGGGGAGGCCGTGAGGCAGAATGACGACGCACCCATGGCAGATCCACGTTTTCCATACCATAAATCTGCCTTTACAGTCCATTCCGGCTCATTTGGTACCAGGAACAGCAACGATCTTGACTGATCTTCGTCGAAACGGAGCGGCTACTCGGAGCGTCGGTGAGTGACATCATAAGCGCCCATTCCGTGGCCGGCTACTTCCAATTCCGAGTCCCGATTGGCCAATTTTGGCCTTCCTCCGCTTGGCACCGCCGGCGCTTCCTCTTCCGCTTTTTTCCGTCTTCTCCCGCGCCCTCTCCTTTTCCTCAATTTTACTTCACCTCAAGCATCTCGCTGGCTCAAAGTCTCAAGTGATGCTGGTTGGTTGTGTCGCGATCTTGGGATCATCTGTGACAACAAACTTGGCTACTAGGTGCAGGCTAATCGCTGCAATTGTGACGAGATTTAGCGAATTGCCTCGACGTATGACTAGTCGACTGAACACGATGGGGAATCCGGAAGTCCGCCTCTAACCCTCTTTCGTCGTCTGGATCATGGAACTCCCTCCCCTCCCTATGGAATCGAAGGTTTGAAGTGGCCGATGTCGTGCGACGAGATCCTTGGAAGAGAAAAGGGCTATCGGATCGGACTTGGGTGGGTTTGGCGGGGCGAACTTTGTAGCGAGGAAGTGAACCAGTCCACCAACCAGTTACGGCGCGCAGGCTTCGGTCAGTCCTTTCAATCCTGAGTCATGGAATCATTAAAGATATCGTTCCAGCTGTCTGCTGTCTGTGCGGCACACCGCGTTAATCTTGACAACTCAAAAGCTTTTTCATTAAGGCTTCAGTGTGAGTGACTTTCATATCGATTGCAGGATAAGTTCTCATTATCGTTATGGACTTTCCCTAAGACAGTGGTGAAAGTTGCTGGAAGTGCTCCCATGACCGACCCAATAACCAGACTGGCCCCAATCACACATTCAAGCTGTCATCAAATCGGTTCTCCAAGACGACGAATTGTCGACGATGGCCGCCAGCGTGTTCCATTCGCTCTTTTCTTGGCCTTTCTACTTGAAGATCGAGGGTATCATCGAACAACCCCAGAAATGCCTTTGATTCTTCAGTTTTCCATGCGATACGATGCTTTCCGTTTCTGGGACGATCACGCTTTTGGACTCCGTCCTTGGCTTCACTTTGTCTCTGATGGCGATCCTCTTCCCTCTTCACCAGAACGAGGGCTTCTATCACCTACTGCCGACTCTTTACGTGCTGATACCGCGGGTATGGCCTAGGAGGAAGATCACCAGCGATTTGCGGTCGAGGACTTCTGGGCGGCAAGCGCCTATTCTTGATTGATCCAGTCACCTCTTCCCAGCTCGTTTCTTAGGATTGCCGCTGCCATCGCAGGTGTCCGAAGCCGCCGCACTTCCGATACCTGTTCCCTCAAGTGACCTTCGAATGTGATTGGTGCTTCTTTCGAGCCAGCAAGTCGATTTGATCCCTGCCATTCTCAAGGAACCCTTCCCTACCCAGCGCTAATGCTCATCGATGTCGTCAATGGTTCGATTTGCGTAAACAGTAGTGATCATCGCATGTCTCTCTGTGAGTATCCAATGAGCCAATTCAAGTTGAAGAGCTTAATTCATTCAGTGGTCGTCCACAGAGCTTATCCCGGGGTGCTTCAGCCGTCGAGCCGCGACGTCATAGGTCAGTGACATCACCCCCTATCTCGAAGTACCTCCACACCCAAAGTGGGAACTCAACGCTCTTATTTCCGTCTCAACTCCTGCTTCTACTCTGGACCTACGTAGTTACGCCCGTAATACTCAACACTCGCGGAGTATCGTCTGGGCAACGCGGCTCAAACGGTTCAAAAGTGGAACAGGAAGGAGCATAGGTATACTTGTCCTTCATCCCCGTTCCCTTTTCAAGGAACTGGCTACCCATCGAAATAGGTACTTGCATCATAGTTTTCGTCGTTCACTGACCGCATACAACAGTGGATCCTCTTTCAAACCTACCGTCCAATCTGAGACTGATACGCATTGAGGCTCTTACTTGCATCATATCGACGTAGAGCCCATTGAGTTTGGCAGCGTCCTTGCATACTTGGATGTGGAGGTTCGACCCAATGAGTATCATCAACGGTCACCCATACTCGTACACACGGTGTCCTCGAAAACCGAACCACTTCTGGTGGTTCGCCTCGCTGAGCCGCGGCAGTGACAGCTTGGTCCTACGTACCTAATCACACAGCTCCACCGTCTATCTGCTATTACCTTCTTAAAGTCATGGAATAAACGAAAGACTACAATTGACCTGAAACTGATTTCTTTATTGTCATTCGGACTATGTTGTGCAGGGAAGGGTGCGTTAACGCCCACTTTCCGAAATATCATCGCATGAATGTTTGACTTCCGTGCGCCTACAACACAGCTATAGCTCATGTTGTCTAGTCATGCATGCTGGCTTCCCTACCAACGTGAGCTTACTTCTCTCTATATAAGTCGAAAAACGAGTCAAGTCTCGACCCGGGAAATAACAAAGCTGTAAATCGTCCCCGGGACACAGGTTTGATTCGCCGAAGGGAGCCGAGCTTCAAATCCAATCAACCGGCCCCAGTATTGTTTAACGAGCAATTCAAGCTTGTTCAGGAGGGGCAAAGGTGAGACCATCCGCTAAGGACAAGAGGCGAGCCCATCAAGATAGGTGAGTCTCGTTCAACAAACGATCGCGTTTTCCAGCACAGCCCAATTCGGTCAACGCGTATTGTTTACTGCCTCCCTCGAGTAGGCTACATGGGCTCTACTCTCCTTATCAGTAAACCCGCAATTGTCAACGTTCAATATATTTGAGAGAAAAGGCAGAAACAAACAGAGCGACCAATCGGGTATAGTATTCACTCCAAATAAGCGCCCACAATAACAGCTGGTCAGTTTCGAGGGATGATCGATGGCGATGATGGCTAGCACTTCGATCAGCTCGGTCAAAGTCCAATGCCTTGGTATACTTCAACTAGAAATAAGATTTGCACAACACCTTCAATTTCTTCTCTACAATAACATTCTCAAGGGACCAGAGAACCCTTCAATTAGCACCTCCGCCTCATTCAATCTTACCTTATCCGATTGCGAACACAGCAGTAGAATGCAATTGTGCCACCTGACCAGCTCAACGGGAACCTTGCCCGCATCTGAATCCTTCCAAGCAGAAGACAGCTGTTCTACTGCATGCCACCGAATCGGACATCTGGGTGCATTCAAGTTCAGACGTCGGGCTCGGAAGAATTCAACAGCACGGAGCAGTTCTAGAAGCCCTGTCGGGGAGAAAGTAAGGCTCGAGGTAAGTATATTCATGCATTCATATACGCGGTGTTGTAGTTTCTTATTCCATGGCTACGGTCTATTCTAGCATGAATAGAGTCTATTCCACTCTCAGTGCTTTCAGCAGTCCCACCCGCTTCATCATCCCAAGAATACTCGAAAAGGGATGCCCATAGATAGCATCCCCTAGACGTTTCATGAGCCTTACAAGGATCAGAAAAAGCTCACACAAATGGGTTGCTCACTTTGGTACTCACACTCCCACAACTCACTTCTATCGCTACTGTACGTAGGCCACAGCTCCTCACCGCTTCCAACTCGATGAGGTGCTAACCAAAATAACCCGAATTCCATACCAAAGAAAGAGTCGATACGCCGGTTTCATGGAACTCCCGCAGCAAGGAGTAGTGTCTTCCTTGTGCACCAGTAGCTAGTACTTCACTCTGCTAGTAGTACAACTTCCCACAACCTCGGTTTCGGAAAGAGGAGTAAGTACGGTACTCCCCCCTTTTCCCCTTCGGCAACGCGACATCCCATGCCCGAGCTCCCTCTTCTACCCAGTCCTCTCTATATGGACAGCTCATACACACCAATGGCAAGTCCAAGTAAACTAATCACAGCTGATCATCCGAACCAGTGACCATCCCAAGCTCGGCATGGATCATCGTGACCATCATCATCAAGCGACCGAGATAAAAACAAATAAGTGGGTCGATTATCAGTTCCCTCCAACCCCATCTTTTTGGATTATCGTCCTTCCGATGGTCACATACCCCCGGCATCTTAAACCTGCCTCGCGTCGCCCTCCGAGGGCCAACCCCTGCCTCGTTGCTCTATCTCGCCCCTTGCGAACAGTAAACTTGAAAGATCACCTGATCGACTGACTATATGTATCGTTCGGAATGTCTTTCCGTTGAAAGGGCTGCAGCACGAGTAGGTGTCGTAAAAGGGAAAAGATGTCTGAAAGGGAAACCCTCAGACATGTACATCGAGCATGGTCTGCTCGAGCTGTCTGCCTCGAGGCTACGAGTTCGATTTCCACGGAGGGTGGTTTGCTGGATTTTAGGGGTTTCTGGGGTTTGGTGCTTGGCTCCGGGGTCAAGCCTTCGTGTGATGATCGAATAATGCGCGTGCTATGTACATGCATTTCGTCTGGAGGAACTTGAAGGGATAGGCAGATGAAAGAAGGTATGGTTGAAAGAGCGGGTGTGTCACGATGTTCGACAACGATTGAAATTAGTTTGCTTCGAATACCGAGCACTAAACCTCGATTCGTCCATCTCGGAGAACAGGTGATGCGGTATGTATGGTGTATGAACTTCGATTTCAAAGCGTGTCGGTGAACGAGGTGAAGTCTGTATACACCGTACCCCATTTTTATCTTATCATTATCATTCCAACTGGGTATTCAAGTCACCCGAAATTGAACTGATCAAAAGATTTACGAACCACTCTCAAATAGTCGTAATACGACGTTCAAAATTCACCGAAATGCAATGTGTTTTCTTCTTTTACGTCGTAACCTCCTGCGGAAGCGCAACGAGTCGAACTAGAAGCCGCAATAACAAAGGTGGAAGGGTCAATTCCATCGGATTAGCTTTCCGATTCATTGCGAACAGGCGCTCACACTACCATACAGAAATGCTCGAAAAAGGGATTGTAATGATGCACGAGGTACATTTGGACTCTCCGTCAACGATCCAAAGGACACCGGTATTCAAACCATACAACGCTCAACACCCTTCGCGGCACGCTTCCACCCTATTATGTCGAAACAACCCATAACACGACTTTCGAAAGCTTCTTCCATCATGCAATGGCGCAGCAACGACAGATGCGATGTCAATCCACCGAGTACCTCAAGGCTCCTCCCCAAAGAATTACCACCTAACTCGAACTCAAACCTCCGGGTCTCACATCCGATAGCACCCACTCCTTCCACAAACAAACCAAGGGCGCTTAACAGCACGCCTCGCGGTTTTTTCCCAATTCAAGTAACACACCACGGGTAAGGAATGGATTCGAAGGGAATGCACCCCATAGCCGCTGCATCGTGTCGCGTCTATCGGGACGTTACCCCCGTCGTACCGTAAATCCTCTACCACGCGTCTCGCACCAACATAATTGAGTGTGGTGGATTTTTCCCATGGAGGCGCACGATGCACGTCCGGTTACTTCGCTTAGGGGCTGGAGAGCTCGCCAGGAGGTGGGTCTAGTGACCGATGTAGGTGTTCAAGGTGGGACGGTGTACTATGTAGTATGTAGGGCCCGGCCGGTGGTGTTGGAGGTTGAGGAGGAGGAGGGTAAGTAGCCGTAGCCGTACCGGTGGGTAGCGCTTAGCCGTTGTGAACTTCTTCTGCTGTTTCGAGTTCTGAATTCCTTCGGCGAGGTCGGGATACTACCGGCGCGAACTTTAGCTCTGCAGTAGCTATGTACGTACGATATCATGTTCTCCACTTCCTTTTTCCTATGATATCGCATACACGCGCCGGGCTATACAGCTTCGCGAACAAAAACAAAACATGAGCTCGGAAAAGCGAACGCAGGGTTCAGTCTGGTTCAATTGAAGACATCCGCCATGGTGTCGATGTATGTAAGTATGTACTTAGCAACACACCGCCGAACGATCGAGAACGCACGCGGGCGCGGAGAGGTACCACCAGGAGAAGCTTGACGGTACCTAGGAGACCGACCCCCTAAGAAACGGCACGCCAAGCGCTCTCAAGTTGAGCCGCGCAGATTTCTTGATTGGTGTGCATGCCGACGCTTTCCACTGCCAGCGCGCTGTTTTTTTTTTAGGTCTCTTCTGAGTAACCATCGGTGTTGGTTGTCCTTGACGATACGCACCTAGGGACTTACATGGATACACCGACGCGCATGATACTCGCACGTATCCCGCCGCTGAAACCCCGTCGGCATTGCGCGTCTCGGTTTGATGTTTCGGTGGTCGGGACTCGGCAGTCGCCGGCGACGATCCCCCTAAAGCTCTGCTGGTGATGCGCATCAAGCTTGGGCTCGGACTTGGGCTTGGCGCGGCGGGCGCGTAAAAACGAATTGAATTCTCTCCTTTTCCCAATGCTTTGCCAGTGAGCCACTACTACTACTACTACTACTAGGCGCTGCGCATGGAGTAGGAAGTACTACTATACTCCTACTCTGAGACCACCTTACTCAGTCACTCATAAATCACCATGATGAACAGGATGATGCAGAGCTGTGTAGACCTCGAATCAATCGAGTCAAAACTCCAAGAAATGGAAGATCTCATTAGCGCTCGCTAAGCACGAGTAATTAATAAGTGAAGAGCTATCTAATCAACGAGTGCCATTCGATGTAGCGCTCCCTTCTGAAACTTGTTCTCATCCACATCGTCTTCCAATGGCCTACTAGGCCAACATTCTGAAATCGAAGAGAAGAGAAGAGTGTTGGTGGTGTGGTGGCTCGCGCGATGCGCGATAGACTCGGAGTCTCGGACTCAGCTCAAACCCAAGTCTAACTTGAAGTTCTCCTTCGCTTCCTCTAATTCTTGTTCGGTGTATCAAAGCCGTACGTTCTTTAGCGTTGCTCTAACACTAAATTTAACAAAAATAACGACCGCTCTTTGACCTCAACCCACATGGAAGTCGCGGCGGTCGCGTCCAACACTAAGGTCCCCGTCGCCGTACGTTCCATTCCAATATATTAACCACCAACTTCCAAGGCACACACAACACAACACCGGAAGATATTCCTCACATCAAACGCAACAGCGGCGAACACAAGCCTCGAAGAAGCATCACCACCTCCAAAAAAATATTTTTTCCTCGATCTAAAAGTCTTGGACCTAGAAACGAACCACTACTATAGCCAGGTACAGGGGGGCGGGCAGGCGGGCGCACTCAGACCCGCAAAAGCCAATTCAGGACCATCTACAAGCCCGTATTCAACCTCTCCCATTGGCTATTACACCTCTGCCGCCTCGATGCCGTGCCCTAGAAGCTTGATGTCGTCTCCGCTAAGTAGAAGCCTTGGTGATCATGAAGAGCTGTGGTGAGGAGGCGCTTTGGCTTGGGATTCGGGATAGGCCCCGGCGGCGGTTGCTAGCAGCCGACGTGGCAAACTACATACGCTAATAGGGGGCAACCGCAGGAGACCGTTTCGAGGCTAGTGCGCGTCGTTGTCGTTGCCTTGCGAGGGTCGGGTTGCGCTCCGAGTCCGCCTTCAATGAGGCGATGTAGTCCAATGGACAGTTGTCTTCAGATTAATCGCTCAACTCCAATCCAAGTTCTCAACTCAAGTTTCACAAAAAAAAGGTTTTGAGTTCGTAAATCATCAGCGTTAATTTTTGAGAGGCGTCTTCTACGTAGCAGTACCTAAAGGATGTAGCACTCTAGGTAAGATAGAAAAAGAAGCGTCATCGTATCGTTACAATGTTTGAGGGGGAAGAGAGGGGGGTAACCTCTGGAGAGCACATCAAGCGCCTCCGAGTCCTACACCGCCCTCGCCCCTTTAGTTTCATGTTCGTAAATACCGTTGATAAATCAATGAAGAAGACGTGTAAGAGGCATGTAGATGTTGTTGTTGTAGGTGTTGTGGTGTCCGGATAGGAAGAGGGGGAAAAGGGATTTTTAAAACGTGATGATGAAAGAAAAAACGGGGGAAAAGGAGATTGGGATTTCCGCGAATCGATGGAGTTGAAGCCGAAGAAGAGGAGAAAAGATAAAACTACATGGGTGGAAAAAGCGCTTTGCATAAAGGATACAGCTGTTTTGAAACGAAGCATGTGGAAGGTGTGATGATGAAAGAATAAAGTGACTGTCCAGCCCAAAAGACGAAGAAGGGGTATCATGGATCCGATGATATGAAGCAAAGCGAGAATAAAAAAGGGAGATGATGGGTGAGATGCCGAATGGTTGGTAAAAATACAGGAGTTGGAATGTTCGAGCTGCGTTTGAGATTGCATGAAGACCATAGATGCGTTGCGATTGTTGTCCGAGCGAGAAGAATAAGTGAAGATGCTGATATGCGAATGCCGATAGATGATGATGATGATGATGAAATGCGAATGAGCCGTCGTGTCGTTGGTTGAATGGGAAGAAGACAAGTCTAGATGAGAGACTGTACCCTCCTCTTGATCCTCCTCTCGGCTCTGAACATGCCAAAGCGGATCCTCAACGACCAAGCCTGCCACTGCCGCTTGAGCGACTCTGCGCATGTGGGTGCGTGATCCTTCTCCTCCTCTCGCTGCCGCCGCTGCCTATGCTCTTCCTCTTCTTCCTCTTCCTCCTCCTCCTCATGCTCCTCATCCACCTCCTCCACAAATCTATTCCGCTGCTCCTCCCAACTCCGTCTCCACTGTCCTTCTACTGCGTCGTGTCGTGCGAGCTTGGCTCGGTCTTCATCGTGCTCCCTGTCGAGCGTGGCCACCGACGACCGTCTGCGCTTCCTCTTCAACGCCGAGATGCGGCACCGCGGCTTCTCCTTGGGGGACTCGTCAGAGTCAAAGGGGCTGCCGGATGGGCTGAGGATGGATGATGATGAGGCGGATGAGGAAGCGAATGTGGAGACGGGCGAGACCCCTCCTGTGGGTGACGAGAGCACGGCTCCGGACGAGGTGTACACTCCCAGTGTGGGAGAGTTGGAGCGGCGCGTCGCAGCGTAGTGGTACGGCTGCTGGCGTGCCTTTGTCGAATACCGCGCTGACGAGAACGAGTTGCGCTTGTTGTTGTAGTATGTGCTGTACTCGTCGTCGTCGTCATCGTCGAGACACAAAGCCGAGTCCTCGTCGACGAGTTCCCAGTGTGAGCGGGTTGTTCCCGGTGGGTGGTATCGGTTTGTGCGTGCGATGAGGGGGAACTGGCGGTAGTCGGGGTCGTGCAAGTCGCCGTGGGCGTCTACATAAGCTCGCTGTCTGTTGTTTGAGCGGTAGTAGGAAGTTGTGTAGGAGGGGTCGAGGAGACGTGAGATGTCGTCGCGCTGTCTGTCATAAGTCGTGGAACGTGAAGAGCCAATCATGTTGGCTGTGGTCGACGTCGCTGGAAAACGCTGTTAAGTAGCGGAAGTGTGGGGGACAGGACGTGGGTCGCCAAGCTCTCGCCTATCGCTTTATATAAACTCGGCCTCTGGATATATCAGGCTTCCTAAACTCCCAGATCTCAAAAACAAGCCGGGCCAGCCGGACCTTCCTTTCCTGGAATCGAACCGAACCAGTCCCTTTGACCCTCTGCTTCGCTCCGATACGTCACCCCACACACATGCACAAGCCTCGTTCAATTCAAAGGGTTTCCCCAGAGCCAAGTAGCCGACATTTATGCCTTTCAATAATTATTTTCCCTTTCATCCACTACATCCTCATGTTCTTTCATCTTGTCCTTCCTTCCCACCTGACTCACCTCGTGCTCCCCTTCGTGCCCTCCATACACCGCTTTGACCCTACCTACACATCTCTTCCTATCCTTGACTCATCGCACTCTTCGGATTATCGATCATGACTCGGACCTCCACTTCCTGCGGAGCCTTGAGCCTTCTTCCACTAAACATAAGTATTCAACCCTTCTCAGAACATGTCCTATACACCATTTACACTCGGCGTGTCTATGAGCCGGTCCGATCCCACTGGAAAGTCCTCGACGCTTCGATATCCTGTCGCAGCGAGTAGCCATCTTATCGGCCAACCCCGTCCCGACAGAGCATCTTCTGCTTTCCTGGCTGGAGGCGATGATGTCCTTACTGCGGGAAGCTCGGAGCCTGCTGCTGAGGAACGATCCCATGACCGCCATTCAATGTTACTGCTCTGCAACCTTCCACTGCCCTTTGCTTTCCGAGTACGCCCGCCTGGGAAGACACTCGTGGTAGAGCTATGATGGCTATCTATTAGGGCTCTTTGTTCCTGGTATCCGTTACTGGATATGTATGCTTCCGAACGGGGACCTCGGTTTGGCTTTGTTACACCCAGTTCACAAACACAACCATGCCAACCAGCCTCTTTGCGCTCTATCATGTTGCAATTGCCTCTCGGACACTCGGCCTCTCGTTGCATTCTCGTCCACGCCCGGCCTCGCATGTAACCCAACGTTCCACACAATGCGTTGCCTCTCGGCCCTCTGTTGCTGCCAATCCGTGATATCCCTCACCACTTCTCCATCGTCGTGATTTACACCTCTGGCTCACAAACCACACCGTCCGTAACCGCGTAACCCGTAACTGTCGTGATTATCCGAATGTCCCCAAGGATCATCTTTGTCCGGCTTGCTCACAATCACACGTGGGTTGCGCACTTAATTAGTCCGTCGCTCGGCCGACCTTTTGTCGCAGCGGGATATCCAAGGAACCAACCAATCCAATTGCACGAAACTTTAAAGGCGCAAGCCAGAGAGATGTTGTCATGACCATTGACCAACCAGGCCCACCTCGTCTCGTCCAAGCTCGTCGCTGCTCGTCGGCAGCGTGGCTTCTTCTGGCCCATTTTCAAATTTTCCGCCCCGTCGCGACGCGTCGCACGCGGCGGGCGGATGCAAATTGTAAAAAAAAAAACGCCTGAAAAGGGAAGTGAGCGCGTCTTTTTTGCGTGTGGTGATTTCCGTCAGGGCGCGGGCTGGCGCGCGTAAGCGGAGATGACTAGGGGGGCTTTTCTTCGGAGGTTGGTCATGCATGGCGGGCTCTTGGGCTTTGGACTTGGACTCGGAGGTGGGTTTTGGGCGGGTTGATGCTTGGGTCTTAGGTCGATGCGAGTGTGGATGGCTTTCTGAAACGTCTTGTCAGCGGTTTTCGTTTTACAGGGCCCTGGATGAATCCACGTTAAACTCCTTCGGCGTGCTCGGTGTACTCGTTACGAACTCAATCCATTCTGTGTATGTATCATCTCACTCGCTCCCGCTCCCACTCGCACTCCCGCTATCAACAATCAAGCAATCAACCGAACCTAGGTAAACCGCCCATTACTATTACTAACGGCCAAGCTCGACGAGGCATCTATCTATCTCACTACACTTCTCACATTTCGATCTTAGTAGTCCCTGATAAACGGTACGACACCTTATACTTAAGATCAGCTGTCCAACACGATAGCCTAGGCTAAACCGTGGCTCGACTCCTCCTTATACGATAAACGGTACGAGTTCACACCATAAACACTGATACCCTCATCCATCCTTCTCTGACCATCCTCCACTTTGTTGATTCCAAAGATAACGTTCGGTGACTAGCTTCCTACTTACGAATCTACATACGAAGCTATACGCTTCATGACGCACTTCGAAAGGCTGTCAATCGATGACGAACGAAAGGTTGGCTGGATGACTGGCTTTGACGATTTGAAGGTTCCAAATTCTAACTGCGATGGCATCCGGGAGTGAGTGGTGGGAGTACGATGGGAGGCTTGAGCCGGGAGCCCAGATACCCGGCAGTCATTGACATCAGGCTTCACAAATCTTCGAGTCAGCCTTAAGCGTTCCACTTCGAGGTGGTAGTCTTATCTAAGGCTTCCGAGATGAGCTTAACATCCCGTCCACGCTTTGAAGCGTCGCCCAGGATGCCCAGTCATTGAGCATGTCTCGACGACGATAACGTTCTCTTTCGCTACTACATGATCTTGATTCAATCTTCCTTTCCCTTCCTCGCCTTCCTTTATTCAGCTGAGATTCACAACCCTGCACGACAGATCAATGCACCTCTCCGGTAGATACTCGCTTCTAAACATAACTCTCCAAGAACTCCCAAGAGGTCCCTCTTTCCTTTTGAGAGCATCACATCAAAGGACAAGACAAGTTCTGGCCAATAGGCGCGCGTTCATCTCGTGCATGGGGATGTCCTGGTCTACTATGTACCAGTCCCGTCGTACGTTTTTGAGCCCTTCCTCGTCCCCCTAAATCCTTAATTAATGGGGCACGGGAACTTAAATTTAAAACAGGAGAGGCTCCAATTCAACGTTGAACGCTCTTGAGCACCCTGAGAGAATCCAAGAATCCGTTTCTGCATCGTTCTTGGCTAAAAGGTAATCGACTTTCAAGTTTCCGAGTCCTTGATATCACGGTTTGGTTGAGTTGTCGATTCGTGGTTGGAACTTTGCTCAGCGTGGTGAGTTTGCCTGTGTGCTTCGATTTGTTTCTCCTGAATCACAATTGTCGAGATTGGATTGGAGCTGTCGAGGAATCTTTGGATCTTTGTTCTCAGAGGTCGAGTTCTTAGACTAGGAGGATAGACTCGGATGTCTTTTCTTCAGCCCCGTTCGGTGCAGTGAGTTAGTCACACGATTTAAATAAATCGACCGCGCGAATTCGAAGACGTGTGCACCCTACTTCGCTGGTGCACTTGATGAAAGTCATTCTTGTAAGTGTATGCCTATGCCTATTGAGCGTGAACCTGAAGAATACGAATCGTACGTCTAGGCAATGAAGAGGCGCTCCGAATACGTATACGTATATACGTGTGGTATTTTAAGTAGCATTCTTTTTCTTCTTACTTCCATACTTCCCGAGCCTTTGTTCTATGACCTCCGGACCCTTCCATCACAGAGCACTGGCAGCTGTGGAAAGCTCTCAACTCAGCTGTGCGCGGTATCTGGTTCGATAAAGTGAACCACCGGTAACTCTAACCTGGAAAAGAACAAGGCGGTCAGATACCGTGACTCGGAAGTATATTCGGAAGTCGGGAGTCAAGGTCGCGGTAAGCTAACTGAGATTTACTTCCGTCTCCCGGGAAGTGCCAACGAGCGTCACCCACCCGACTTCCGCTTGACCCATCTACTACTACTAGTACGGGATGTGTGTAGTGATCTACTTTCGTTCCGAATTTGATACTTGAAGATCCTAGTGAATCTCACTCTATCTATCTCACTCGGTTGACATGCTAGCTGTTTGAGGTCGTGCGTAGTACGAGTGTGACTGTCTGATCGGATGGTGTTAGGCGCCAGATCAGAGGGCGCTAACCTCGGAGGACATACGAGGTCACTACACTTCACATTACAGTACACCAGTTATCTAATCACCAAATTCACAACTCAATTCCATTTCACCGTACACACCTGACAAGGCCCCCACCCACTGGCTAACTGCAATCACCGAGAATCTGTTTCCCGGGGTTGCACCTTTCCCCGCAAACATACAGGTGATGTCAGTATAACACGAGGCGCGATTGAATAGATAGAACAGAACGTAGATTGTGTGTACTAGATTGCTTAGATGGTGACGATTCCTTTCTAGATAAGTAACTAGCCTCGGTGCAGATGAGATTGTAGATAGACGCCTGGAGCTCGGGTAGATGGTGTAGGATACACGAGGTTGTGTGCAGATTTCGTTCTTGATGCTGAGACGAGGGGAAGGCGAGCTCATTGAGGATCCAGGACCCATGACCACCCTCACGAGTCGCCCAAATGACTCGGTTCGTTTTTCGAATCTGGGTAACAGGTGGTAGTAGGTGTCAGACGAGATGGATTGCGCGATAGATGAGATGAGGATAGAAGATAGTAGTAGTATACACACTTCGACCAAATCTCTGTATCATACCTCGCATAGGACACGTTGTTCTCTACAGCCTAATTATAGAGCTCAAAGGTTACAATTGAACGAACGAGCAATGCGTGCATGGTTGTGATAAACATGGCCCTTGCCTACGTATCACAACATCGGTATATAATCTAGACCTGAGGCCTGAAGGCCAACGCGAGTTCGAGTAATCTTATCCCAGTTCTCAACGAATAGCGTAATCAGTAATCAACAGCTGCAGACGAAGGTCGGTCGTTCGCCTCGAGGCAGGTCTCAAGTTCCTCCTCGAGGACAAGGTCATAGTATCACCGATGAACACGATTGGCTAGGTGGGAGTATTATAAGCCTGATGGAATGCTGTTAGCTCAAATAAACGGAAAGCGATTCCTCAATTCCATTGAAAGAAGCTTGGGTGTCTCGGACCTTCTCATGCCGGACGCGTCGTCCCAGCTGGCCCGGTATCCATAGTCGACTGTGTCTGGAACTTGGGACAACTTTGGAAAAGCGAATGGATGTTGAATACAGCAATTGAAGTTCATTGGACGAGGGGAGAGAGTCTGGAACCATGACTTCGAACTGACTCGGGGAGACAAGCTGCTCCTTGAAAGTAACCAATAGGCGAGCGTTACTTTCCATGAGGCGAAACATGTAATCTCATACAGAGGTTCTGGACGAACCATCGAACCATCGAACCATCGAACCCAGCTTCCGTTTCTATTTGCTTCATCCAGACTTTAATATACATACCATGTCAGTGTGCATCTGCGGGAGAACAGGGCCTTTAATAGACCTTTGAGAGAATGGGAACTGGTCTGGCGAACCGAGCGCGCTATGGTCTGTGGTTCTCTGTGGAATTCCAAGGGCGTCTCTTCCGGCCACCCAGAAGCAATTGGAAACTTGGAGGATCTTCACTTTCTCGAAGAGACATTGTGATAGGAAGAAGGCGTCGAGGCCACGCCGTACCCGATTAGCGCGAACTTTCAGGAATGTTGGAGAAGTGGACGCGGGCTACTCGTAATGGTATTGGTTGGATTTGGAGGGACACCTTCACTGGCTTGGCGATGCCGAGATGTTCGGAGAACACGCGCCACGGTGGATTCACTTTCCCTCCGATGGGAAGCTCAAGTCTCAGTACGTGGAATGAGAGCAATGGAAGGATCGGATGGACGTGTGTCCCGTCCTATAGGAGCCTCTTCGAGAATTGGAACTCGGCTGTAACCTTTCTAGACGCCGGCAAACTTGCACCCCGGAAGTGGTTCGTGAGTCGGGTTAGGTATTGGTTTCTCTCACCGGTTGCAAACTGTATAGGAGGATTCCGGGTAGAGTTCCTCTGGAAGGCCGAAGCAGAGGCCTTGAGAGCTTAGAACATCTTTGACAGCCAGCTGGCAGGTGAACCGTAGGAACAAAAAGGATTGGACCTCGGGAGCCGAGTCCGAAACTACGAAACTCAGTTTTGGAAAGATAGGGCAGAGGGATGCTGGTGCTAGAATTGGGAAAGATTACCAATGGATCGCACTGTATCCTCGAGGCTACGAGCCTAGTCTATAATTGATGAGAAGATATGGAGACATACAAAGGAGGTCCTGAGCTTGGCCTGAATGAGTGCCCTCGTCGAAATCATCGCGGATGTGTACTCCGTGGAGCAGGCGTCCTTCTCTTGGAGGGCAGGTTAAGTTAGAAGAGTCGCGGTCCTCTAACCCGAATGCGATGCGTTATGTGGTTCTAGGCTCAAGTGGGAGGACACTTGCACCTTCGAAAGGAAACGAGGACAGGTCTCCTGATCATAGGGGCTAATTGTGCAGATAATCTAATCTTATCGACGGCATCCTCCTTAATCATCTTATCTCGTTTACTATCTTGTCCTCATCCCAGCCTCCGGTCCTATCGCCTCTTCCCTCATTGCGCCATACATACTTCCACCTCTTCTTCTTTGTCACTCGCGTTCCCATCGCCACTGGTCCTGACCAATTGCCACTGGCGACGGGGTTCCATTGTCAGCGCACTCCTTCGAGGCTAGTTACAAGTCGCGCCATCTGGCGTTTCACGAGAATCAAGCGCAAAGGAACTAGGAAACCTTTGCGACAGGTAATCGAAGTGCGTTAGTAGTACAATGGTCCAAGATGGAAGACGAGCCGGTTGAGCATTCCAAAGGTGGAGGTTCGATTCTGAATCAGTAGGAAGGAATGTGGCGGTATTGGTTTGGATCCGAGCCTTTCTTCCACTGGGCTGACAAGAGTCCTTCATTGAATTGAGCTCCGTAGTGAATCGATTGGAGTCTATTCCATTTCCTTGGCCTGGGTCCGAGGATACGCTGTGTTCCAATCTTCGTGCACGGTTCCTCCGAGGTACGAGCGGAAGGAGGTGATGCAGTCCCAGCATAGTGTATGACATCATGGTTGTCTCTCGAGGAGAGGTCTAGCCGCCACTTGCGTACAAGTGGAACTTTGTTGGACTTTCGAAGGTTGGAAAATGACATGCTTGCTTGCTCATACAAGAGTATCATGAAGATGTGTGCTAGTACAGCGCGGCGGCCGTTTATGATCGTGAAGAACTCTCTCGAAAATACCCCAGACCCTGTGATTGCTAAGCCTGCCGGGTGACCAATGCAATCTATTGCCAGTAGCGCTCACATCTCACACTAAACCTGGTGGTTAGGTTCTAATCCGAGTTCTTCCGTTTGTTTAGCAAGCGCAGCTGGTTCTGCTGTTGAAGGTGTTAATGACTCGTGTCTGATATGACGTTTCCGCTCGGCAGGTACCCGCGAGTGATAGTCACCGACCGCAAATCCCAGAGATTTGATTGACTGCGCTTTTCCCCAGACTCGCCGACATACCGAACCAGCTCGACAAGGATGAAGCTGACTGATAAGTAACTGATATGGGTATACGTACAGTTGCTTGTAGTTCAAAAGATAGCCCAACGCTGACTGAGCGACCATAGCTTGTATGATTAGGACGGTGACGGTACGCAGCGATGTCCGCGGCGCCCAGTACATTCGATCCTCGAATTAGCACCACGAGAAGATACGCGGCCCTCCATTTTCTAGACGAGAATGCTATATCTTCTATCTTGGCCAGAACAGCACTTGAACTTAGGAATTCCCGAGGCCCGTCACGGACTCCACTATAACGAGATGCGGAGAACCACCACTGAACAAGGATCGAGGACGAACATCGACGAACCCCCATCGCGAGAGTTTCGAAGTTCAACAACCACCAAAGTCACTCCACCTGTGAGCCAATGGACAGTCTATTGGTGATAACAAAATGTCGCTAGTACATCTTGACCGATCCGACAGTCGCGCACCGAGAATTGCGCAGTGGTGTTGAAGCTGTGCAAGGCCCATCACCCACTGTGGATTGGTTAATTATAGATTCATACCACATCAATTCGAAAGAGATGAGCTGAGCTGGTTGATTCACGTAGAACATAGAACTCCGATGTAAACGTGTATAATCAATCGCTCGCATCCTTCTGCGATTCTGTCGTAGGCTGAACGATGGAAATCGTTACTGTAATGCTGAATGGCCTTTCTCAACCTGCGGTATCACATCAAAGATGTTCTTCTACATCATACGACTTTATGAAGCCCATCTCTTGTCTATAAAGTGGCAGCCGTGGTTTCAAGAACGGGATCCTGGGCGCCTAAACGCCTTTGGAGGGGGGGTGCGGATTGCCGTGGGAAAGAAAAGGAACATGCCGGGCGTCGAGCGTTCTCTCCAACCAACTTGCGCAACCCCGCCATGCTCACTATTAACCTAATCTTTGTCCCACATTGCAGCAGCCAACTTCTTGACTATCCAAGCTCCCACGTACCTCAACACCTGATCCCCGTGGTTACCACCAGGTCGACGCTTTTCGTCTCGATGCTCTCAAATCCCAATACCCACCCTTTGGTGCAGCTGGTCGGAGTTGCAACAGGTAGTCGGGCCAGCTCACTGTCAATACCACCACCTGGGGCCTTGTTGGCTGTTCTCAGTACTTTTCCTACTGCGAATCAAAGCGCATGGCCGCCTCAAGCCGTTTCATGCATTGTTGCTGTTGACAGTGATGTGTGGCACAGCACCAGACATACTAGCTCAAGCGGCTTCTTTCTTATCTTGACTTTGCCATAAGCGCCTCTACTCAATCTCGTCGAACGGGCACTGTCCATGGTATTCTCGGGAACGCAGCCAACTCAAGGTCATACCTTGTCACTTCCGACGTGTCTCATTCGCAGTCCATACCTGTCTGGTCCATCCTCGTTGCCTTCTGGCAACGGAAATGAACTCAACATATCGTTACAGCACCGGTCTAGACGACAGATATTCACCTACGACTTGAACAGCCCTTTCGTGAAACCACTGCTCTCACCCACTAGCAACATGTTACGCCTCGTGCCTAGTACAACGAGGCCACTAATACGCTTTTTCATTAAAGTTACACAGGGTTAAATCCTGTAACGAGCGCTTAAATTGTGACACGAGGCGTAATTTTGGTCTTACGCAAGCGGGCTTGATGCACTCACTGGAGTTTCCTGCGGTGTAACGAGCTACAAACACGTGTAGCGTCCTCGCTGTTCCTGTGGTCGCCTCGAGCCTCGAAAGCGGACTGGTCTACCTCCCACAACTGCCTCCGTCGAGCTGCTCGAGGTACAACAGCGATACCGCGCCACATTGTAGAGAGCATCCGTTGATCTCACCTGATCCAGAGACGTCGACATCGTGCTTGTCCCATGGACACGGGAGAACACTTCAGATCATATCACGGGTGAGCAAGTGGTTGTATTTCCATGATAATTGAATCTAATCTATTCGAGGTCGATAGTCACAATCTAATTCCCTAGTCACTCGAATCGCACGCCAGAGCATGTCACAGCTTATTCCAGTCACGCAGGTTCGGGAGGATGTTGCCCTTCTGAATGCTCTTCCAATCGAGATATTAAATCGATCTTCATCGATAAATAGGCGTGATCAAGATCGATACGGGGTGACAGGTCTGCTCCTTCCCCACAGAGCCATTATCTATGTCAAGTTTGAGCACGATTTACGGAGAGAAGACTTCTCTGTCTGTGGCGTTGACAAGGTTCGTCCAGAGCAAGGGAACTGAACCAAGGTCAGTTGCTCGAACCTTGTCGTGATCTGGGCACGTTGCATGATAGCTTCGGGCCTGGCTCTGTCGATCCACGCAAGCCTACTGTACTCCTATAGTTCCTTCTGACATCCAGGTCAGCTGTCCATGGCGAGCACGGCTCTTCCGACAGGGCGAAGGGTTGACGATCGCGACATTCGAACCTTGGAGTCTACCAGGAGGCGAGTGCACTTTTCAATCCTATCCTGGTTTTGAACGTCTACCAACCTACCTTACCAGGAATTTAGGAAAATGCTCCATCTAGAAGGGACAATCGCTTCCCAAGTAAGGCTGCGCGCGCTCGGGACCCCCGATCATCCAGATCGTTATCTCGCGCGGATCATCTTATCTTATCTCGGACACATGGCCAATCGCGGAATGTCACCTTCCTATCTAATCTGCTGCCCGTGCCTCGTTGGACTCCAACAGGCTCACTGTGCTTGCGAAGCTAACACCGAAGTGGCTCACCCTGTATGAGCTGCTCAACTCCCGAGTCACTTTGGAGAGATGACTGCCACATTGTAGACGCAAGCTCGTCGAAGGTGTTTCGAGTTGGTTTGGTGTCGCCGCTGGCTGGATTGAGCAAAGGTCAACCAACTGGAGTAATAGTGTACTCAACGGTACCTGTTAATGAGAGAATGGGGGGTCCGTTGACTTTGGTGAAAGCCGACTTGTAGTATATTTGAAATCCTTCGTGAAGCTCGGTCATCGAGGTTGGGGCCCCAACTCACTGAGGTAAGTCGATCGGATTCGGGCCATGGGGAAGCGGGGAGTCATGCTCAACAAGTCAATTCCCAAGCTAGATGGAGTTGAGTGTACTCCAGCAGTGCATGCCTGGACCATATACTCCTACAGAGACCTGCTGGCAGCGAGTCCGCTCATCGACTTCGTAGAATCACAGAATGGTGGTAATGACTGCAACTCAATCGAACTCAGCTGTATTTTCTGGACAGACACTCTCCACGTCACACCATATCACACTAGCATACGATAAGCCCACAGACTTTAGGGTAACGCCACAATAAACCGCAACTTTCTCAAGATGGCCTTTCTTCAATTTTTAATTGACTCACGCCGCCTGGCAACAGCCCTACACACCTTTTCCGCATGGCAAGATCACCAGGAAAGAAACCCTGAAAGCATTTTACGCAATATGTATGCGTTTAATGTAGATGCTGAAGTGAGCAGGAATAAACCAGCAGTTCGACCAATCGGGATTCAGTAGCCAGGTAGCCTACTCTCGAGTGACTCCCGCTCTTGAATGGAACCCAGAGATCAGGGCCGACAATCCCAAGTCCTCTTCTTAAAACGTTTCAGAATCACTGCGAGGCCGCGTTGTGCGTGCCACCCTATTTGAAATAGGGTCCCTGGGGACCTCTGTGCCTACCTATAGCCTTGACGTCCTCTCCGGCCTGCACCGAGCGCCCGCAAAGATGAGGTCACGGTCACTGTGTTCCTTTCATTTCGGCGTTCTGGTACCCATAAGTAGAAGGGATATGACCCAATCTCGGGGACGCAAGTAGAGCCTCATGCTCAGTTGCCGATCCAGGAAAGAGTAAGCCCGACTTCCCAGAGCTGAACGGCGGCAAGAGGCTTTCCTACGGAGCGAAAATTAAAGGGCGCACGTTTGGAGCAAGTCCAATGTCCGCGATACTCAGAACGCCGCCGGGAAATGATCTCTACGGACCACTGTTAGTTTGCCGAAGAGTGCCTGGAGGCCGTAGGACTTGCCATTCTGGTTTACCATCCCTTCATTTATGGTTTTCACCTTCAGGCAGCTCGTTAGCCATATCGAGAAATTGACTCTAGGGACCGTGCGTTTCTGTTGGTATCGTCGATGCCCCGAGGACTATGAAGGCAACGCTTGAGACGTGTCGGTATAGCTTAGATTTCATATCGTAAGTCGTGCCCTGAAGGTATGGGTCGTATTCAGGCCTTCACTGAACGGGGATCCTCGGTGAGTATTGAATGTTGCGACTTCGATTCAAAGTTATTATTTGCGTTTGTTAGGTTTGGACAGCCTCGCCCTCTCGGCGGTGGCACAGAAACCGGAATCACCTATGGCGAGGGGGAGGCCGCCTAATCTACAGACCTGCAGAACAATCATACAAAAGGTAAGCGAACACAGAGCCAGGGATCATAGTTTAAAAACAACAGGATTAATGATTACAATGTTAGAGGGATTCGAGGAATGCATCGTTGCTGGTGAGTTTGCTTTGCTACATCAATGGTATGTATGGATGGATGGATGGATCGTGAAAATGGCGTGAATCATGGTGCAGGCATCGGGTATGGGCGATGAAGGGAGGAATGGAAGAAGATAAGAAGGGACTCGTGAAAGGTCGTCAACAGCGAAAGGAAGGGATATTGGTTTTGATACAAGCCAGTGAATGGGAAAGGCAATATCACCCCGAGCCATTACTATGGGCTTTTCTCTCCCGCCCGACCATCCTCCTCCATGAGATGCGGATCAATATCCGCATCCTCTATTCTATTCCCCGAGTTCGTCGAACTGCTGCTGCTCGGCGCTGTACTCGAACTCCCAGTCGTCGAGGTGCTCGGAGACGAATCCCCGTACAGATTCCTATACGCAGAAGGTATGGGTCGATTTAAGTGGCTTGAGAACCGAGCGCGGAAGTCGAGGGCGGGGTTGGTCTCTGGTGGAGCTGGGTGAGGTGAGAGGCTCGGTCCGCTCGAGACGGCAAACGTTGGCGCGGGAGGGTGGTGCTGGAGGGGTGTCACTGGAGAGGAGGGAGGTTGCGCCTGTTGATGTTGATTTTGGGGAGTAGATGGTTGAGGCGGCTGTTGCTGGGGTGAAGAGGGTGATTGGTCAGGCTGCTGGGCAACATGAGGGGATAAATGAGGGGGGAGGAGCGTGGATACCTGAGAATGGTGTGGCGGGACTAGGTGCGCGGGCAAGTGTCCTGGTGGCGGCGGGTGTAGATGTATAGGATGAGGGTGCCCAGCCAATTCGACAGGGAATGCTGGATGAGGACCGGACACTGGAGGTGGAGGAACGGGTACACCATTCTTCGCCGCCTCAGCGTAGTGTAGTTGTCTCTGTCCGGAAGTATGAGCTACGAATACGGCAGAGAATGGCGGAGACGAACCTGAGCATTCCAACGATCCCAAGCCTCCGCAATAACAGGCTCCAGAGAGGCCAGCTCTTCGTTAGTCATGTTTAACGTCCGTAACAGATGGGCTTTCAACAGAGGAGCACAGGAAAAGGAGAGAAGGAGTGTTGAAGCGAACGTTTGGCCCCCATGAATTTGGGTGGGATAATCATTAAAACTCGAGTGCGCGATGGGCAATTCGGGAACGAAAGTGGGTGGTGGTGGTTGGTATGGAATATCTTCGATGGCGCCGGTCATTAAATCGACGTCGAGTCCTAGCTCTCGCATCTTGCGCTGCTTAACAGCAAGTCTGTGCTTCCTTTGCCGCTCTCTCGCTGCTGCACGGACCTTCTCCCTCCGTTCAAGCTCTTCCGGTGTTAAAGGCGATTGTTGTGACTCTGGGGACTTGGACCGCGACGGCGGAGCTGGAGCTGGTGTTGGTTCCGGTGCTGGCTCTGGCGCTGGGGGCGGAGGTGGTACCTGAGGCTGAACTGAAATTGGTGGCAGTCGAGGGGCCTGTTCGGTGAGATTGGCTGCAGCAAATATCGGTGGTGGAATGGGCGACTGGGCGACTGGAACAGGTGGCTCGGGATGTTGGACTTGGGCCTGTAGATGGGCAAATTGTGTTAGAGGATCTGCCCCTCCGAGCGCCATAATGGCGGCGGTTGCAGCAACCTGAACCTGGGCTGCTTCCGCCTGAGCCTGAGCACGATCCCTCTCGCGTTTCCGTCGTTGACGCTCTGCAGCTTTTTCGCGTTTGATCCTTTGACTCTCTGTTTCATCCTCCCTTGGGCGCTTGGTACGCTTAGAGCCCCCAGCCCGTGCTGGGGTAATGGGAGAGTCGCCTACATCGATGCTTGAACGGCCATCCATAACAAAGCAGTCTGATTTGGTTGTTGTGGGACTATTATTTGATTAATGGATTTTCGTGGAGATCGCGTCGCCTTCCTGGGCTCTAGCGTGACGGTGAGGGCGCCCAGTGACAAGTCGTGACCGAGAGTGACCAGAGTGACGGTAGTTTGGGGTTGAGTTGTCACAAAATCACGAAGCACGCTGCGAGAACAAATCAAATCGTGAGAAATGCATGCTGCAAAAGGCAAAGGAGCCCCTGAAAGGCCTTCGAGTTTAGCGATTGACGTTGGTAAAGACCTCTAGGTAGAGAGAAGATGCTTAGAGAGACAAGGCACGAGTTCCTAGAGCCAACTCAGGAGCAGAGAGAATTTCCTGGCCGACCGAGATCATCGTCGAAGCGTCGCCGAGCCACAGATACAGACTGCCCAAGAAACGAAAACGGGCGCAAGTGTTCACAAGGGTATCCAATCGCCTGTTCATTGCACCGTCTGCGAGGTCAATAACATCCAAGTGTTGTAGAGGAACGAATGAAGAAAAAGGAGCATGTGGTGGCGTGCTTCATAGAGCGTCACGGACGCGTCCCGTCACATTTTACCCACCGCGTTACGCCTGTGACACAGTCCGCCTATTTTGGTTCCAGCGTGACATTTCCTTAGGATTCGTTGTGCAGGTCGAGGCACTCATGGCCTCTCCGTCTCTTTCATGCCCGAGATTATTTGTCGTATTCAGGTGATTGGCTGGGATTCAGTTCGTTTGGAACTAGTTAATATCAATACCGCAAAGTTTCTCGCCCTCTCCCTCGCAACCTTCGAGTTGAAGGGGAAACGGCCGGAGGTCCGCTATCATGGAGGTTTTCTATACTATCTCTATGTACAGCCACCATCATACAACGAAAAGGAAGGCATTGAATGCACTTGCCAGTGGCAAGGCGGTTGCAACTCGGAGCGATAGGCGTTCTTTGTCGATCCTCGAAACATGCGCTGTAGCTCTCGGCACGGTCGATTTGATAAGCTTCATCAGGGACATTCTCACATGCTCATGCTCTTTTTTGAGCTGTGGATGCTATAATTCATCTCCATACCACTTCTCGCAACTGGATTCCGACTGAACATAGGTTAGCGCCCGCTGGCCTTTCAAACCCCGCCATCAAAGCTTTTGGCAAATACGACCAAGCGAAATCCCAGCGTCGTGTCGAGGCGGATTCGGCCGTTCCCCACAAGTTCCTCAAGTTTACCCTGCGCTGTCCAGAACAAATCTAGTCAATCTTGCAATCTACTATGCGGCGAGAATCACGAAGGCAAAGGGCAAGGAGATGTCACGACAGCCGGATTGGAAGACAATGGACATGGTTTGTATTGGTTTCTGAACGGCGACGCGTCGGCACCGGAATTTCCTCCCTCCCCTTGTGCCAGCCCAGTACAGGCACAACCAGACCACATCTGAGTTTGCAAAACTTTACGGACGAGCTGTCTCCAAAGTCGTCTCTGGCCGTGGTGCATTGGATCTGTGCTTCACCGTCTTCGTCGCCTCCAGGCAAAGTGAGTCGACCTTGCTTCCTGACTGTCGACCGCATTGTGATAACCATCTGATCTATAGGCTGGGGACTGAGCGGGTCCTACCAGACTCGATTCATAGTAGGAACGTGTGTACCTCTTAGGAGAGGACATCGTGACGCAGAAGCACAGACTTCGTTTCACCGCTCGGAAAACAAAACTCCTTCGCTGTCTATGGACCTGCAGCGATTTCTCGCTCCATGGAAGGCCTGCAATGCATTCCCTGTCCGGCTAGAGAAAATTCCTACAGCCTCATCTGGCTTGCTCCACCTTCTTCCGTGGATCCCTCTCCTGTTCCTATTGACTTGAGAATTACCCTGGCAGACAAAACATGACAGCGTGTAATCGACGATGAGTTGAAAGAATTGCGGCACGTCTGGGGTAGGTTCGGCTCGAAACCCATTCACAGCAGCTTTGATTGACACCGTCTGCTTCACAGATGAGGCAACTTTACGACGACCGGCATGTATCCTTTACCGACATACCTACGCTGCGCGTTTGCTCGCCACTCCACGGGAAGACGATGCCGCGCCCCACCCCCACAGTTGGCAAGGCGTAAAGTGGTCTTCCATGCATCGATAAATGCCCATCATTTCATCGCCTTGCATAGATTTCAACTACCGAACGGAAGCTTCTATGGTCATCTGCTCATCCAGGATTTTTCTTACATCCTTGGTCCCCTGCTGAAAACGAGTATAAAAGGCATGCACTTTTCAGAGGTCTAGTGCTCGTCACAGGGATTCAATCCTAGTACCTGCATATCAACCATCTTACCCAAACAGCTTACTTCAACTCATCGTAGGTCATTTCACGCATCCATAGCCTGTCAGCCCAGGCTCATAAGTTTTTCTAGTTACAATGGCTCTCAACGAAGGTGTCTATTGGATCCGTAACAGCCGATTCACGAACAAGGTGCTCGACCTCGACGCTGCTAACGTCGCCAAGGGCACTAGTATCTTGGACTTTAACGAGCATGGAACCTTCAACGAGAACCACAACCAACTCTGGATCGTTGAGCGTTTCCAGAGCCGCGACACGTATCTCATCCGAAGTGTTCACTCGAACTTGGTCCTTGACCTTAGCCAAGGATTGTCGGCGAACGGCACCCCGATCCTTTGCTGGACTCAACACGGTGGAACTAACCAGCAGTGGCGCATCGAATGGGTCAAGGACGACAACAAGTACGGTATTTTCCCCTCTCAGTAATATCCAGCGCCTGACCATGTGTTTCAGGACTCCCTTGTACCGAATTGTCAGCGTTGCGACTGGTACAGCCATCTCGCACAACGAAGACGATTCCAGCGCTTATACAGTCGCCTGGAGCGTCGACGATGGGCCGAAGCAACTCTGGTCTTTCGATCCCTTCGTCACTCCTCTGTTGTATCGCCTCCGGGTCAAGAGCACCAGCAGGGTTCTCGACTTGGCCGCCGCGTCTGCTGATAATGGTACCCTCGCTCTGGCCTGGGAGCAACACACTGCGATCACGAAGCGCAACCAGTTGTGGTGGCTCCCCTACCGCTCCGGTGCAGAGGAATACACCATTCAGTGCTTGGAGACGAGCACCGTCGCGGACCTCTCTGGCGGTAACAGTGGGAATGGGACGCCCATCTATGGCTGGCAGTCCCATGGCGGGCGCAACCAGCAGTGGAAATTTGAACCCACCAGCGATTCAGGGTATGTCCAATTCAAAGATTATCTGTCATCCATGCTCATATGTTCTTCCAGCGACTACTACCACATCAAGAACGTCGAGGGCGGAAGCGTGATGGATGCGTACATGAACGATAGTCAGAAGAGGGTCGGAGGATGGTCTAACAATGGTGGTGACAACCAGAAATGGTTGTTGGATCCCCTGCCCTCTCCTGGTCCGGGCTGGGTCCTCATCCAAAACGGTGGCACCGGCAAATTCCTATGCAGCACCCCTTCAGGCGACATCGGTACCGCCGATGGTCCGGAAACCGTGTATGACTACAGTGTCCAATGGCGGTTCATCCAGAGGGAGTACACGGGAGTTTACCACGTCGTTAATCGCGCCACCGGTGCCTACTTGCGTCAAATCGGCACTTCGATGCCGTCTATTGGTTTGGCGGAGGAGAATGACGACGAGTTGAAGGATTGGTGGATGCTTGAGACCTACGACAACTCCGAGATTGGTCTCGCGAGCATCATCAGTCGTTGGACTGGGAACGTTCTTGACCACTATGGTGGTGTCAGTGTCCAGGCTTTGGATAACAACACCGAGAACTCATACCGGAGCTGGGCCATTATACCGGTGAGAACGCCGTTTTTCTTTTTGTCGACTTTCAAAGCTGAACTATTGTCGGTTATTAGGCTAGGGACTGGCTCACCTCATTCTCCCTCGTAAACGGCCAAGGCGGTTTATGCCTCGCCGCCCAATACGCTCGCGAAGAAACTCGCCTCTCCACTACCGCCAACGTCAACGACTTCCATGCTCAATGGGTCTTCCGCAAGCCAAGCGGAAGTTCCGGTTACACCATCCAGAACAAGTACAACAACCACTATGTTGGAGGGACTTCCGCGCGTTGGGAGTTGGTCGTATGCTGCAACAAGTACTTCGGGATCCGCAACACCTCGACACAGAAGTACCTCGCCATCGAGGACGGCCAGGTTACATTCCAGGACCAAGATATGACGGACAGGAAGCAATGCTGGGAGTTGTGCTCTGGTCGTGCCACCGACACCTCCGGCAATGACTACGATCTGATCTATATGGACGATGACCTCCTCGAGGTGATGATCCCCTGGGTTGGTGATAAGCAGGGCGACCTGAAGCATTACATCGAGAAGCGCGCGACGAAGAAGCCACCCAAGGACAAAGGTGGCTGGCAGTTGCCCGCCGCCGGCTTAATCAAGAAGCCCAAGTTCAACGATATTCGCCAACTGCTCCAGGAGCTCATCGAACAGTGGGAGTGGGACGTCGTCAACGAGGAGCGCGAGCAGATCCAGACCCTCGTCAGTATCGATGAAGCCGAAGCCAGAAGACTTCTCGGACGCCGCCCTCATCCGGATATCGTGGCCGCGTATCAACGCTCGCGCAGTAGCACCCTCTTCCGTATCGACAGGCAGGGCTACTTCAACATTGCTGGTGACCGCTATGTGAACATCCAAGGGCAGTACGGCGATGACAGCTACTTCCACATCGCGCTTCCTGTTGGTGTTCGGTTTGGACGGGAGCAGATCAGGAGGTTCTTGAGGGATAGTTTGGATCGCAGTACGAGCGTTACGATTACGCCTACGACCTGCAAGCCGCCGAGTGGAGGACCAGACTATAACCGCGATCCCGACTCTGATGGCGATAATTCGTGGATCAAGTGGACCATTGCTGTCGTCGGTACTTCGGCAATCAAGCACTCCGAGTTGTAGAGGGCGTTGAGAAGATGGGTAAGTATCGTCGGTTTTGGTTGGCCTCTGGTTCTGCGTTTGGAACTGGTGACACTTTTGAGTTTTCGGATTCATCCCCTTATGCCACTCCTGCTTCTTCGCTCGTGAATGTTGAATCGCTGTCCACCCTTGTATGTACTCGTATCGTCTCGGTCTGTTGTTTACCTCTTGTGCTGTAACCTGTCTGTGTATGTACTATTGTGAATCTTAACTGATGCAACATCCCTTCAAAAAGCCGACTTGGTTTTGGCTCAATCGAATTGGTATGGCGAGTTGCTAACGATAAATTATACACATGGTCATTTCTTTGAATGCTAATCGTAATTGCCCCTCTGGTAAATCTTTCATATCAAAATTCATGGCAAGCAACAGAGCACGTTATCGGGTCCAGGGCAGTATCCTGCGAGTCGTCCTCAGCTTCGAAGTCACACTTGTGATTTTCTGGGCCATCGTACCTTTGAGGAAATTGTGGCTGGGACAGGCATTAATGGGGCGACACCGTCCGGCGTTCATGGGTCCTGGGCACTTCTTGACGCAACACTTGATGTTGGCAGGGTCGTTGGGGCAGAAACCGGTGTAGGTTCCTCCACCCCCACTTGTGCACATTGAAGTGCGCATGCAGGTTCCGTACCCGACTCCGGTGACATGGCAGAGGTCGTATTCGGCGGCTTGTGTCACACCGAGAGCCAGGAAGAGTGCGAAGAGAGAGGTGAAGGTTTTCATCGTCGTTTTTGTTGGGGTCGAGTGCGGTAAGTTTGGGTTAGGGTGGTCAGTTGGTAGCAATGATTCGAAATTATGATGGGGCCTTTATATGTTCTTCGCTCTTCGTTCAGCGTTCCCGGATTCGCAGTGAACCATATGGTCGCGCCCGTTTTCGGGGAGGGAGGAAATATACCTGCTTCCTTGATCGTTCCTTGGTCGCCATACAAGACAAACTAGAGCCTCCTAGACTAGGATGGATGGGCACAGGTGAGCATGTTTTCGTAGGCGCAGATATCTCGGATCTCCTCTTGGATCTCAGAAAGATTTATATCAATTGGAGGACGAGAGATGGTGAGAGAGAGATCAGAGGGTCGCAGAAGGCCTTTTTAACCTGGGACCCCTCTTTACCATATGCATGAGGATCTGCGTTTAGCAGATATGTCAAGTAGGAAGTTTGACCTAAGACCCCGAGACAACCATAGATAGAGTGCGACGCGACGTCTTTTGCTACCCCCCGGTCGCACATGATCTTGTATACTCTTGGGGCTGGATCCATTGGCGCCGGAAGTGATCATTTCTTCCCCTGCGCTATCCAATATGCACTTCTGACCCTTTTTAACTACATACTAAAATTATCGATGGAAATGTTATCATATGTATTCTGTTCCTGGTTGCTACAGGGCGAACGAGCTTCGACTTCTCAGGCCTCAGGTCTTTTTGATTAAAGTCAGGACCCTTTTATTGAGACCACTCGAGCAATGTCGACCTGCTGAGTTGTTTCTCGGTGTCTAAAGAGATGTGCGGAGGAAGATCGCTTGATTCAATGATTGCAACAGTGACCCAAAAAATTTATTCACATGCCCTCCATTTCCTAGAAATGTACCATGGGCTGAGGCATAGATTGCTCAGGTATCTCGAAGGGAAAGTAGTGTCTTAATCGAAGTTTATTCCGGTTCTCGCTGTGCCAGGAATGATCGGGAGTCCCTAGTCCCTCTTAACGCCTAGCTCTTATCTCTGATCATGAGGTGCTTCGTCCGTCCATCCGGGTGGATATCAATCAATATCACTGGGTGGACAAGTTCCCTCAGATAGTATTCTAGGCTTGATTCGCGCCTCAGGCCGGGAGTGTATTCCACCGTTTCTATCTGAACGGCTCTTCGTCCTTCTATTGAGCCCGTTGCATATTCGCATTGGCTGGTGTGAGTCTACTTCGCTAAACGAAGCTCATGCACTCCCTGCTACAGCTGGGAGAGGTCTTTCTTGATGGCAATGTCTCGGAGTCCTATTTCCAGGGCGCTCACAACGTGGCTTGCATACCTGACCCATACTTTAGCCTAAGGTTTATGCAGGCTTTCGCTGAACAAGGAGGGTAATTAAACCCCCTGTTTAGATTGGGACGGTCATCACTAAATCAGATACCTCAGTGATCCTATCACAATCTTGGCAGGCAGAGTGGAATCGCCTCTTGACTCTGAACTTCCACCATCGCCCTTCAATTCCACCAAACTTGCGGACAGAACTCACGCTCAGATTGCAATAAATGGAGTTGTGCTATTCTAAAGGTCGGACATCAGCTATTCCCAGTATGACCTTCATGTTCAACTCTGGGCGGGACAGCTGGCGTTTGTGACTCCACCACGAAAAGAGTCGCTAGCGGGCAGCGAACGGGCCTTACAGGCGAGATATTGCATAAAAAGGACCTTTGCTATCTCATGGAATCCGCTATCACATAAGCGTGGTGTGTTATTTCAAGTTCTGGACGGGATGGAACTGTCTAACGGCTTTGACAGGAATTCTGCGCCAGCGAGTCTCCTGTCGCAGAGTCGCAGTGAGCAACAGTGCGACCAGGCGATGCCTATTCAGCTCGGGAAGTGCACAAGGCCGACTGTGGAATGACCTTGTTCTATCGAGCAAGGCACTTACACTCCAGGCAAACGTGCCAGCGGAACGTAAAATTTGGCCATATTGGACGACAGGGATTTTCAAGTCCCCGACTAAATGAACGTCGTTCTAATGTGGAGTTCCCGAAACATATGTCGCTATCTTCACCTCCGCCAGCAGTACTCACGATAAACATGATGGTTTTCCGTAAGTTTCATTCACGTGTCCATTCAATCCAGACAACAGGACTAACGATGCTCTGGCGGGCGTCCATTCGCCAGTTTCTAGACGTTCATTGGTCGTCGTCTGGGGCCATTGCTTCTAAGAATAGAGCGGCCTTTCTCCTTGGGGGAACCGGAAGGGAAGAATCCCTGTGGATTATTTTGTCTTTGTTGTGGCAAGTGTTATCCCCATTTATGTTCCACCGTGCCAGAGATCAGAGATTTGCGGGAACTACATTGTCGAGTCGCCACTCGCTGGCACCTCCTCAGGGTGCTCATTGCGAATGTCATTTTCTTGGCAGCACCCTGGTGTTGCGTTCTACCGTGCCCAATCCTTTCATTTTCCATCGACATCGCGCTTGATCGACTATTCCACAATAGCATCAATTGTTGACACTTTGTTATCGAGCCTTCCGTGACGCGCAAGAGGAACAGGCGCTTCGTTCAAGATGTCTTTCACAGGTCACCGCCTGGCACCGGAGAAGGAAACTCGCGCAATTCCACAAATCCTAATATGGTTCATAGTGGAGGGCGCGGATGCTTAAAAGCCAGTGAATCCATCCAGTATCTCTTCATCACCAGGAACAACTCCTAGTACAAGCTCTCTCTTAACTGCTCAACAAGCAAACTTCTCAAGCGCGTATGTGACTTGTGTTCAACGGCACGTTGTAGTTTACTAGCTTGCTAACCCTGCCGTATGTTAGAACAATGTCTATCTCCGAAGGCGTTTACTGGATCCGCAACCTTCGATTCCCCAACAAGGTCCTCGACGCTGAAGGCGCGAAGACCGATCAGGGCACCCGTGTCTTGGACTGGGATGAGAAGCGTCCACTCAACGAGAAGCTCAACCAGCTCTGGATCGTTGAGAAGGTCGGCGACGCCAGCACTTACATCATCCGCAACGTCAACTCCAATCTCGTTCTCGATCTATCTGGCAGTGGCACTGCCAATGGGACCCCCATTATCACCTGGCCTCAGCACGGAGGCGCGAACCAACAATGGCGCGTCCAGTACTCCAAGGACGTTAACGGGTAGGCGGGTTCCTTTTTTATGAACGAGCCGCGACTGACGATGGTTTCTCCGTCTCTAGCACTGCATACTATGCCGTCGTCAGCGTGGCCACTGGCACGGTTGTCTCGCACAATGTGAATGACAACGACGCCGCTACAGTCGCCTGGCACATCGACGACGGCCCCAAGCAGCTCTGGTCGTTCACGCCCTTCGTCTGGCCCCTCTCCTACAGGATCCGTGTTAAGAACACTGGACGCGTCCTTGACTTGAAAGGCGCGTCCGCTGCTGACGGGACACTCGCTCTGGCCTGGGATCAGCACGCGCACACCACGGTTCGCAACCAGGTCTGGTGGCTCCCCAAGGCACCTGGCAGCGAAGGCTACACCATCCAGTGTGTCGAGACGAGGACTGTCGCTGACCTAGCTGCTGGTAAGCCCGGCAACAACGTGCCGATTTACGGATGGCACTCTCACGGAGGACGCAACCAGCAGTGGGAGATCGAGCCTCACCAGGGGTATGTACCCCACACATCATATTGAAAGCCTTGTGCTCACAGACTCCTTCAGCAACTACCAGCGAATCAGGAACATCCAAGGCGGTTCGGTCGTTGACGCTTACTTGAACGACCCCGAAAAGAAGGCCGCTGGATGGACCTGGCACGGTGGTGACAACCAGCTGTGGTTGCTCGACGCGATCCCCTCGCCTGGCCAGGGCTGGTTCCTCATCCAGAACGGCGGTACCGGAAAGTTCCTCTGCGTCAATGCCAACGGTAACATTGACACCGCCGACGGTCCTGAGACCATCTTCGACGGCTCCGTTCAGTGGAGGTTCGTCCAGAAGGATCGCACGGCCGCCTACACGCTCGTCAACCGCGCAACTGGACGCACCCTACGCCAGCTGGGCTCCACCATCCCTTCGATCGGATTGGGCAATACCAACGACAACCAGCCTCAGGACTGGTGGACCTTGGAGACATTCAAGGCTTCTCCTGGCCTGGCGTACATCGTCAACGAGCGCACCGGCAACCTCCTCGACCATTATGCGGGTGAGAGTGTTCAGGGTCTGGACCCCGCTCCCCTTGCAAACAACTACTATCGTGCATGGAAGCTCATCTCTGTGAGTCGCATGTTTCGTCTTGTGTGATGTCCCTGTGACTGACGACTGGATCAGGCAAACGATTGGCTCCCCTCTTTCGCTCTGCTCAACGGTGCCACCGCCACCTACCTCTCTGCAGCGAGCAAGGATGCCGACATCGTCGCCATCAAGGACGTTGACAACTTCCAGGCTCAATGGGTCCTCCGCAAGACTGGGGATGGACCCACCTTCGCCATACAGAACAAGGCCAACAACCGCTATCTCGGAGGAACCGCCGAACGCTTCCAGTTGGTTGTCGCCGCCGACAAGTACTTCGCCATCCGCAACGTCTCGACTGGCAAGTTCCTCACCCTCGATGCCAATAACAAAGCGTCGTTCCAGGATGAGAACAAGGGCGACAAGAGGCAGTACTGGGAACTCGCCTCGAGCCGAGCCCTCGACAACGCCTACGACGTGCTCTACCTGGACGACGACGTTTTGGAGGTCGCTGTTCCCTATGTTGGGGACAAGGCGGGCGAGTTGAAGCGCTACATCGCGAACCGTGCCGCTGGCAAGCCGCCCAAGGACAAGTCTGGCTGGAGCGCCCCCAGGAGCAACAGCACCGACAACATTACCATCCACCAGCTCTTCCACGCCCTCATCGATCGATTCGATTTGGACCTCGTCACGGACGGCACCCCTAGCCCCATCGTCAGCTTCAATCTCCATGAGGCAGAGGCAGAGCGCGTGCTCGGTCAGCGCCTCCCCGAGTCCATCAGGTCCAGATTCACCAACCCCAACACGGGCACCGTCCTCAGTCTCGAGAGGCAATTCATTGACGTTGCTGGCAACCGTTTCGCTGTCGTCCAAGGTCGCTTTGGGGATGTTTACCTTCAAGTCGCCCTCCCTGTTGGTACTTGGTTCGGAAGGGAGCAGATTCGCAGGTTCTTGCGCACCAGCTTGGGCAGGAGCACTATTGTGGTTGTGAGTGCCTCTGGTACCAGGGCTCCTACTGGTGGACCTGCTCCCCGCCGCGATGCTGCTGCCAACTACTGGGTCAAGTGGGCTTCCGCGGTCATTACTTTGCCCGTCGTCAAGCACTCCGAGTTGTAGGCGCCATCACATTCGCACTCGTCTTGTGTCCGAATTCGGGAATCGAACTGCCTCATCCGAACATCCACGTCATGTTGCTCTCGTCTTGGTGTACCCCTGATCCCTGTACTTGTATCGAGTTATGGTCTTTCTTTGTCCCAGCTGCTCAAACCCTATAAATCTCGAAATATGTTGTTTGTATGCACTCTACTCCGGACAATCAATGTTGTACCTTGTTCTCAGTCCTTCAGTTCTGATCACCGCCTTTCCGACCGCACACTTTGAACTTGGCAATGGGCGCTTAAACTCATAAAGTCAAAATCTCATCGTGACCTGGTGCTGATCCACAAAGCATAGTTGACCGGTATACATACATACTGAAACTTACGGCAAACCATTGAAGGGCAGTGCGGATGGGCTCAAAGGAGATGATCCGCGGATGAAGAGAGGCGAAGAAAGGATGAGATGAAATGGAGATGGAAAGCTATAGCTACACAAAGAGACGGTGCTACGAGGGCGATTATAGCGAGGAGAGAGAGATCAAGAGAGAGAGAGAGAGAGAGGAAAGGGGAAAGGGAACGAGAATCTACGCTACGTTGTAAGTTATGCTACCTAGTTGAAAGACTAACACGAAGAGGAAGAAAAATAAAAGTTCAGAACAGAACGGGAGAGAAACAGGCTGGGAATGGTAACGAATGAAAGGTGAAGGAAGCTATGTGGCCAAGAAAAGGGCAGTTCACGCCCCCTGTCCTTGATGCGAGTGTTGAGGACGGGAGGCTTCGCCGTGCTGAAACATGGAAGGAGGCTGAGGCAAATCTACACAAGAGACGGTTTAGAAACACCCTCCAGGTAATGACAAAACAAAGAACACTTACACCGCGGACTCTTCCTTCGCAAAGTAACAGGGTTTACCTGGCCTTTGGAGAAATCCGTAATACATCTCGCGAACGTCCTAGTGAAATCATGTCAGCTTTGAACCATCAGAACCAAAAAGACGAAACTTACACCTCCATCAGTCGAGCATTGAGCAACACCGGCAGGGCGTTATGCTGCATGAACTGTATCTCAAGCAGGTTAAGCTCAGGAACACCCAATCCATCCTTGATACCCCGATACTTCTCGTCCCCACCAGGAAACCTCTCGCCCATCATCGCGCGAACCCGGACACCAGTCAACGTCTCAGCCATGTTGGGACACCGTTTGAATTGGGATAGGGTGTAGAACTTGTCGACTTTTGACTGGTGGCTTGCCCCTGGATTAAGCTTGGATTTGCGGAGACGGCCAAAGTAGGGGTCTGACCGGGAGTAGACGGCGGCGCGGACGGGTGCGCGGACGGTTTCTGCGTTGCGTCTGGTGAGCGATGGGCGGGGTGCGGTGGGGGCGCGGGGTTTCTGGTTCTGGCGCGATGTGGGACGGAGTGGAGCGAGGAGGGTGGGTTTGAGACGTGCGAGGAGGGTGCGACGTCTTGGTTTGTTCTGTGGGGCTTTTGAGACAGACAGTTCTGGAACCGCCGTGACGGTCTGAGTCTCCTTGGGTGGATTGATGGGTTTGGAACGCTTCATGGAGGTGACGACGATGCGACCTGAGGATTCTACAGCGGCACGTCGTGAGGTTGAAACGCCCTGGTAGCCACCTGAGGAGCCCCACACGCAACGATGAGAGCAGCTCGCTGAAGCCGAGGCTGACGCTGAGAGTTCGCCTCGTCGGGTCATGGCTGGTGGGAGTGGTAGCCCTGATGCAGAGGACGTCTTGACCATCCGCGCTGCTGCTGTTGTAGCTGACCGGCCGTTAAGGCCTGAAAGCGCGGAGTTGGAGGATTGTCTAAGCACACTGGTCATTCCTGAAAGGGTCGTGGTTAGATGGATTTCGGGCTCTAGGAAGGAAGGGAGAACGTACTGGTTGAGCCTCGTCTCGAGGCGAGCGATGTCAAGGGAAGAAAGAAATGGAGTTGGTTATAGCTTCGCAAACACCTATTAGCCCAAACGTCCAATTGCATCACAAAAGGCGACTAACCAGATGTAAATTCTCCCTCGTATCGCAAGTTTCGAAAGTGAGACAAGTTGATTTCGCAATAGATGGTGGTGGTTCGAATGAACGAGCGTTCGAGCGTGCTGGTCCTCTCCCTCGAAAACGGGGGTTTACTTATGCATTTTCGAGGGTAGAAGTCACGTCTTGAGAGCGTGATGAGGGCTGTGAACACACTCCAGAGACATGGAGAAAGCCGGCCATCCTCGTCGTTCCTGCCAGTGGTTCGCCGAGACATCCGAAACGTCTCGCTGGGCGGGAATTACAGGGTCATGGTGTCGAGTGGGCGAGTCTTGTGCTATTCAAGTCTGGAGGAGGGAGTGATGCTGATTGTGAAAGGCGGGATAATGACGATGACGATGGTGGACAAGAGAGGAGAATAAGCGGGTTGGGAGCAGCAACCGGATAGGGGCTGCTTCGCCAATCAAGGAAGTTCAACAGCACAGCCATTGCTTTGGGCGCTAAAAACGGGATATTCCCTCAAGCCCGGGTTAAGCATTTCTCTGCTCACGCTTTAGAGCCGCTTCACCGCAACCCACGAGCAAAAGCTCCTATGTCGTAAGTATATGGAGCACGTATTGAAAGTGGGACCAGGTATGAACTACTGCCCCTAGAGCTTTCTCTTGTAGAGCGAATTTCAAGGTTTTGGCTGTCCGCTTGCTGAAGGCAGTTGGAGAGGCGGAGATGGCGAGAACATCCAAAGTGGGAACAATCAGGCGAAATAGTGGTCTGCGCTCTAGGATTCGCAGACGAATACGCGGTTTCGATCGAGTGCTAAGCAGAAGGTCCTGAGTAGGGTTCCGTGACCTGGCACTGGACTTCCCGGACACGTATAATAGGATTGTCTTCAGGGCGACATTACGAGAGTCGGTGCGGCTCGTTCTGGAGAAGTAAGGAACCCGGAGGAGGAGCAAAGACGTGGTGATGGTGAAGAAAGGTTACAGTGGGGGACCACGGAATGATTGTCGTCAACACATTAGGAAAGACGTTGGATGGCGGGAAAGCAAGCTTGGATTAGCAAGGTGCGAACCCACATACGCGAGCGATGGACTCGTTGGTAAGGTCTTTCCCCCTCGGTAAGTACAGAGTATGTAAAGTATGGTTGTGGTATTTCCTAACCAACTCTAATTCCTATGACCAAAAGTAAGTGGACCAGAAACTGGAGTAAGAAGAGCAAACGCACCATCATCAAGAACCACCTCGACGTCCTAGCGCAGGGTCGTCTGCCGTAGATATCCATGATATAACACATAAATTCCTCTCCACATGTCCTCTGCCTCCTTGAGCTCTACTTCGACGACTCCTCAGCTTGGCTCGGCGGTTCCGGTGGCGGCATACCCCACTCTGGAACGCCCTTTGGCCTCTGAATACGCTTAGGCTCCCAATCTTCATCCGCTGCAGCTGTTAACCTCTAAAAGGGTGCAAACGAGTCCCTTCAGCACTGCTACACCAAAAGACAATAAAGCAGTACGCACGAAATACTCCTCCCGAATGTCGAATTTCTTCCTGTTACGGTCTAGTTTGAGTTCTTGTTCCTTTGTGACCTGCATACAAAGCGTGAGTCAGGTGGGGGTTTAATTATACCTTTAAAGGTGTAAGGTGTTTGGGTGAATGGAGAACGAAGGGCTGACCTGTTTGACTTTCTGGTCCTGCATGTCATAGCGCGTTTGGGTGATGGTGGAGAGGCCAAAGGATGCTGCGACCATGACCAGGATGAAGGGTACCCCAAATGCGCTGGGGTGTTTCTTGATGAACTTGCTCAAGTTTGAGGGAGGTTTGGACCGTGTTTGGAAGACCATCGTCGAGCACTAGTCTTCACTGTCGTCGTCGTCGTCGTTGTCGTCGTCGCCGTACAGACTGGGTTTGCTCGCCGCGTCCGACAGCGGCGGGGAAAGCGGGAAGGAAATGCCGGGGCATGAGTATCACGCGATCCGTCGGCATCCTCCGATCATTTAGCTTGATCGGGAAGGAGCAGCTCAAATATCTTCCAAGGCTCGAGTCAAAATCCCGCTTCTTCTTCTTGTCCTGCCCTTTGCTCTATTTTTGTTTCTCATATACCACCCACAGAGGTTACCCTCTTATAACCCTATCGGATTCCTGTTTCTCAGGTGGAGGATAGTCCAATATGAGCGGTACGTGTTGAATGCTGTAGGGCTTGATTGGGTGTAATCTAATCTGTCTTTTTTGGTTTGTTGGGGTGTGTCTGGGGCAGTGAGCGTCGTGTTGGGCTCGCAATGGGGCGATGAAGGCAAAGGAAAGTTGGTCGACATCCTCGCTGGGGACATTGATGTCTGTGCTCGCTGTGCGGGTGGTAACAATGCTGGTCATACCATCGTTGTCCCCATCGACGGTGTCGAGAAGAGCTTTGCTTTCCATCTCTTGCCCAGTGGTGCGTTTCTCTCTGCAATTTCATACGGAAACGCCGTTTATTCAAAGGATGTTAGGTCTTGTGAACCCCAAGTGCACGGGATTGTTGGGGAATGGCGTCGTCATTCACCTCCCGTCGTTTTTCGCTGAGCTCGATGCGTTGGAATCGCAGGGTAAGCCCAGCGTTCGATCAAAGCCGATTTACGCCGAAATTCATGTCCTATACGCCAGGTCTTGACTGCACCAACCGACTCTTCATCTCTGATCGCGCACAGCTCGTGTTTGATTTCCACCAGATCGTGGATGGATTGAAAGAGGTTGAGCTTGGAGGATCCAGGTCGGTACATACTACCCACGTTCGTGCCTTCCGGTCTTCTAACCACGGCTCTGCCCCGGCATATACAGCATCGGAACAACCAAGAAGGGCATCGGCCCAGCCTACTCCGGCAAGGCCTCTCGCTCCGGCCTCCGCGTGCACCACCTCTTCGAGCCCGAGACCTTCGCCGCCAAGTTCCGCAAGGTCGTCGAGGGGCGGTTCAAGCGCTACGGGCACTTTGAGTACGACACCGAAGGCGAGATCGAGCGGTACAGGAAGCTGGCGGAGAGGCTGCGCCCGTATGTCGTTGATAGCGTTGCGTTCATTCATAAAGCCCTGGCGTCGGGGAAGAGGGTCCTGGTCGAGGGCGCGAATGCGTTGATGCTTGATATTGATTTTGGGACGTACCCCTTTGTTACTTCGTCCTCGACTTCGATTGGGGGTGTCTGTACTGGCTTGGGCATCCCGCCCAAGATGGTCGGCAAGACGATTGGTGTGGTGAAAGCCTACACTACTCGTGTTGGTGCGGGCCCGTTCCCGACTGAGCAGCTCAACGATGTCGGTGTGCACTTGCAGGAGGTTGGGCACGAGTATGGAACTACGACTGGGAGGCGGAGACGGTGTGGGTGGTTGGATTTGGCGGTGATGAAGCACTCGTGTTTGATTAATGGGTATGATGCGTTCAACCTTACCAAGTTGGATGTTTTGGATGGGTTGGATGAGATCAAGGTTGGTGTGAGTTACTCGCTTGATGGGAAGGAGTTGTCGAGTTTCCCCGGTACGTTCTTTTTCTTCCTCAAAATTCCATTTTGGCGCCCATTAAGTGTGCTCACCCCTTCTTCCTTTTCTTTTGCGGTCTCTCGCGCTCTTACAGCCGACCTTGAACTCCTCAGCCGCGTCGAAGTCAACTACGTGACCCTCCCCGGGTGGAAGACCCCCATCACCGAAATCCGCAACTACGACGACCTCCCAGCCAACTGCAAGAAATATATCAACTTTATAGAAGAGCAATTGAAGGTCCCCATAGAGTGGATTGGCGTTGGACCCGGCCGCGATGCTATGATCACCAAGAGGAAGGACCAATAGATACTTGACGGTAATTTATGAGTATCGTGTTTTCTATTCTATATGTAATTGGAATTGTGGATTGCTGTTTTGGAAATTTAAAGAAAGAATTGTGTTGTTGTTATATAAATAGGCTGAATGTATTTTTTGGTGTTTGTTTTGTTGGGTTTTGTGAGATTTGAGGAGCGGTACGAGGAGGAGGGGGTGGAGGGAATAGGGGCTGATTTGTCATCTGATGGTCATCATCATCGGCCACGAGCATGACGGGTGGTTGACTCTCGACTTGACTCTCTGGACGATGTGGTATTGACCCCTCGGCGAAACCATGATATCGGTATGGGTGCTTAACCTACTAATTAACGTTCATTAGAGTTCTAACATATACCGACAATAGGCGTTCTTCATCTTCAACCAGAAAGGCGAAGTGCGTTGGTTTCGTGGTTGTACGAGTGTATACATACTGAATGCGTAATATTTGGATTTAGGTCTTGATTTCTAGACTTTATAGGACTGATTTCAAGTGTGCCGTTTTTTGTCTTTGGGATGGTGATGCAGTTGACTGACTGATTGTCGACGCCGACGCCTGCTTATTCTCAACGACAACAACACCTCGACCTGTTCATGCCCCGCTGGATTGACTGCCGACGCGACAACGGATGGATGGGTGACCTTACAGACGCTCCATCGCAGATGTCTTCCGAATCCAGGTAGTCTCGAATAGCGATGTTCGGTCTCCGATTATCACCCTTGGTTCGACGAGTTTCTTCCATGTGAGGATTAATAATTTGTATGTTGTTGCTGTGACCAAGTGAGTGTTGATTTCGTTGCTTTCGTTCTCTTCCGCGTCCTTGCGGTTTGTGGATGGGATGGGATGGGAGGGTTGGTCTGGTCGTGTTCGAGAGTAGCAGAGAGAACGAGAGAGAGGGGGAGAGAGAGAGAGAGCGTTGGAGAACAGAAAGCTAACGAAATTCCTCGACAGGACGAACGCCAACGCCGCGCTCATCTTCGAGTTCTGTTACCGGTTTATCAATATCTGCAAAGCGTACTTTGGAAAGATTGATGAAGAGAGTGTTAAGAATAATTTTACGCTGGTGTATGAGATTATTGATGGTGCGTTGTGGGTTTGCTTTTTGGGTTGTTGGTGGTGGGTTGTTGACGGATAACTTGGGCTCTGCTGTGGGATGAATCATTTGTGCTTTTACGACAATCGCTGTGACGCACGACTCCTTCGACTCTTTCACGACCTACTTCCAACAGAAATCTGCGACTTTGGGTTCCCCCAGAACAGCGAGATCGATGCTCTGAAAGCGTACCTCACGACGGAGAGTGTGGTATCACAGGGTGCAACACCCGTACGTCCTACCCCCCAAGCGCCAACATTCTTTACCTGACTGATTGATTGTTGATCCACTTCCCTTGGTTAGGACGAGTCGTCGAAGATCACGGTACAAGCTACGGGCGCGATTAGCTGGAGGAGGCCGGATGTCAAGTATAAGAAGAACGAGGCGTTCGTGGATGTGATTGAGACTGTGAATCTTAGTATGAGTGCGAAAGGTGTGTTGCACCTCCCTATCGTTCTCTCTCCGTGCTCGATCTTACATACGGCGTCTTGTTGGACAGGCACTATCCTAAGAGCGGACGTGGACGGCCATATTCTGATGCGCGCTTACCTCTCTGGAACCCCCGAGTGCAAGTTTGGCTTGAATGACAAGTTGGTGATTGATAAAGGCGGAGGAGGTGGAGGTGGTGGAGATGCGGTTGAGTTGGATGATTGTCGGTTCCACCAGTGTGTAAGGTTGAATGAGTTTGATGCGTCGCGGACGATCAGCTTTATCCCGCCTGATGGCGAGTTCGAGTTGATGAAGTGCGTCTTGCTGCTTTTACCTTCATCAGTACCAGTACTCCACGATCTAACCCATCTAACCCACTTTTTCGTTTGGCTACAGGTACAGATCAACTTCGAACGTCAAATTGCCTATCAAAGTGATCCCCACTGTAACGGAACTCGGGACTATGCAGGTTTCGTACAACGTGGTTGTTAAAGCCAACTTTAACAGCAAGTTGGCGGCGACGAATGTGGTGTTGAGGATACCTACCCCGTTGAATACTGCGAGTGTGGATTGTAAAGTGGGGACGGGAAAGGCAAAGTATGTTCCTGCTGAGAACGTGGTTGTGTGGAAGTGAGTTCGTTTCTTTCGTCCATTCCATCGATATTGTGGTAGCTGGTTGGCTAACGGGTTTGATTGGCGTGATTGCTAGGATTCCGAGGATGCAAGGAGGACAGGAATGCGCGTTCATTGCTACTGCTACGCTCGCTAGTGTCACCAATCGGCAGGTCTGGGCGCGACCGCCTATTGATGTGGATTTCCAGGTGTTGATGTTCACGTCGTCGGGGTTGATTGTGCGTTTCTTGAAGGTGTTTGAGAAGAGTAATTACCAGAGCGTCAAGTGGGTGCGGTATCTGACCAAGGCGAGCGGGACGTACCAGATCCGGGTGAGTGCCTCCAGTTCCGATTCTTCTGTTACCTCGGCTCACGTTCTTAAACTTCTAGTTCTAATTACATCTGGATTAGCTATAGCCATATACTGTTGTCTTGATTTTTTTTATACCCTACAAGGATTTGTAGATTATTCAGATGGACAGGCGTAATGATAAGATTATCATATGACATGATCAATGCGTTATCTGGAATTGGACGGACGGCAGGCGCGTCAGGCTCGGTCCGATCGCTCTTTCCCCTCTTACCACCACCACCCAACCTCGACGACGGACCACGAAACCGATATACAACGCCCAAAAACCAAAAGTTGAATGTTCTGGAGGTACAAGTCCCCACGTTAGCCCTACTCGACCCAATACCCACATAAAAAACCTTGATTTTCCCCTTTTTTTATGAAAAACCCCCCTTGAACCGACCGCACCGGCAGATTCGGATTCAACAATGGATCGTCCATCGACAGCTTGCTCGACAAGGACGACGTCTCGCTCGAAGCTCTCCTCGACGAAGACGATTTGCTGCAAGAATGTAAATCCCAGAACACCCGTTTGACCGAGTACTTTGCGCGGACGGACGTGCTCAAGATGTTGCTTGGATACGTGACTGGTCAGACTGAGAGTGAGGAGAAGGGTCGGTTCAAGTCTGTTCTTGTCCTTCCTCTTTTTGGTTCTTCGTCCATTGAGAGCTGAAGTATTTATTTTGTTTGGTTGTTTGGGGCTTTTATAGGTACCCGTATATCGCGACGGAGGTTCTGTGCAGCGATATATGGTCCATCGTTGAGACTTGCCTGCAAGAGCAAGAGCAGTTGCTTGTACCCTTTTGGGAAACGGTGCTCGACCGCCCTCCTGAGGAGATGAAGACTCTGATGGTTATGGCCTCCCATTTCTCAAAAGTTACGTCGGCGTTTTTGACCAAGAAGCCTGCGGAGGTGGGTGCCCTGTTGTTGTTGTTGTTGTTGTTGGGTTGAATGGTGGTGTGGTGGGACCGACCGGGCTGAACGGAGCTTTCTTGTTTTGCTGCCGCAGATGATCTCGTTCATTCAAAAGCAACCCAATATCGTCGAGCGCCTTTTGCAGCATATCGAGACTTCGCCGTTTGTCGACATCCTGGTGCGCATCATCCAACTCGACGAGAGTGTAGTCGGGGGCGGGGTACTCGAGGTACGGCCTCGCGCTTATCAGTCATTGATGGATCTTGTGCCTGACTCAAACTGACGACGATTTTTGATGTTGCTGCATACAGTGGTTATCCTCACAAGACTTTATCGGGCGTTTAGTGGATTTGTTGTCGCCTGAACATTCGAGTGCGGTGCATAGTATCGTGACGGACTTGATCAAGGGGATAATCTCGATGGCTACGCCCTCGCCTACTGCCGGCCTCACCGATGGCAATTCCAACGGTCCTGCGTCCAACCGGTTTGCGCGCGAGCTTGCTAAACGCGAGACGATGACTAAATTGGTTGGGTTTATGTTGTGTAAATTCGATTCGTTGCCGGATGAGGATTCGACTACTGGGAACGCCGCAACCGCCACTACGTCCTCTTCCGACACCACTACCAACACCACCACCAATAATGATAATAACAAGTCCTCGACGACGACGACATCGAGTACGGAACCTAAATTACCGACGAGAGAAAGTGCGACTTCGTCCATCGTGCACTCGATAGCGGTGGTCATCGAGTTGATACGGAAGAACAACTCGGATTACTTTGAGCCGTATCTGTTCCATACGTTGAGGAATAGGCTTATTCAGGTGCAGCAGCAGATACATTCTCAGGGGGAGGATACGAGGCATGCCTTGGAAGAGGTTATGAAGGAGATGGTTAATCGTATGGGGGTGGTGCATCTAGGACCCGTCTTGGAGTTGGCGTGTCAGCATTTGGATGAATTCCACAAGTATTTGAAGGAGCCTAGGTCGTTGGTATGTGTTCTTTCGGTTGAACAGGTTGGGATGGCGTGCTTATCCTTGTTCAAGCGAGGTCCGATATCGACGACGGTTGGCTCGATTACGCCGCTCTCACTGGAACGCTACCGGATCCTCGAACTCCTCGCTGAACTGCTGCACTGTTCGAACATGTCGTTACTCAATCGGCCGGCGTCGTACAACCACCTTTATGATTCGGAAGGGAGGTTACAAGGCGGTCTGGCTGCACTGGAAGAGCTCGCAGCCGTCATCGCCATGAACAACTCGAATGACCGGGATACAGAACCGATGGACGATGAGGATGACGAAGACGATGACGACGACGGTCTCCCCCCGCGAGAAGACTTCCCTGTGCGAATGGTGACGCACGACTCGCCTACGCTGGACTCGGACGAGGAGATGGACGCGCCTGGGAGTTCGGATGATGATGATATGGAGGAGATTGCGATGTACGACGAGCCGCGGGGTGTTTCGATCGAGGGTGATGGGCGGAGGAGTCCAGTTCCCAGTTCCCCGCCTGCAACGCCAGGAAGTTCGACATCCGGTTCGCCCTCGATGACTAGTAGTGCTCCGACGATGGAGATTTCGGCTCCTGCGGAGAACTTGAGTTCGTCGCCGACGTCGACGAGTTCGTTGTCGGATGAGCCGACGAGGAGGTCGTTGGGGCGGAGACCGCAGTCGTCTAGGCGGAGTTCGAGGAGGAGGACGTTGGATAGTACGGCTTCGGTGGAGGTGTTGCCTATTGGGGAGCAGTTGAAGAAACAGTTTTTGGAGATGAATTTGTTCTCGACTTTGCTGGTGAGCTATCATTCTCTCGTTTTTGGCGTTTTGTCTTTCCTGGGTTAACGAGTCTTTTTTGACGATAGGACCTCTTCTTCGAGTTCCCTTGGAATAACTTCCTTCATAGCACTGTATATGACTTGATTCATCAAGTTTTGACGGGCAATGTGGAGAGTGGGCGGAATCGAGATTTGGCGATTTCGTTGTTCAAGGATGCGAAGATTATGCATCGGATAGTGGAGGGACAGGCTAGGAATGATCGTGATGTGTACGTGCCCTTCCTTCCTATCCCAATTCTGCAAGCTAACACGACGCACATACAGTTCTACAACTAAAGGAGGCCGTCTAGGCTACATGGGCCACCTCACCCTCATCGCTGAAGACGTGATCTCAGCATTGGAACACTTTCCCCCTGAACTCCGACTAACCATCATCCAATACGCACCGGAGGAGGAATGGGACCGTTATGTCAAGGGGCGGTATAAAGAGACGAAAGCGAATGATACAAAGCTGTTGGGAGGTGGGAAGCCGGCTGTTTCGTCGAGGAATATGTCGCAGTGGAAGGTGGATGAGGATGAGCTTGGGGGTGAGGGGGTTAGGACCAAGTTGTCGCCGGCGGGTGGGGGTGGTGGGATGAGTGGACATATGAGGGAGCAGGCTGAGGAAGATGGAGGTGGAATAGGTGCAGGTCCGAGTGGGAGTGGGAGTGGGGGTATGAAGAGTGAGTTTAGGAGGGTGGCGAGTGGGAGTGATAGGCCGAGGAATACGGCGCATTTCTTGCCGTCGTCGTTGGACGAGGATGATGACGAGGATGAGGATAGTACGCGTGCGTCGCATGTGAGTTTCCTTCCACTCTCTCCCTATTCTCTCTATATTCTTGTTTTGTTGGGAGGAATGATGCTGATGGAAATTGCAGTTCGCTCGATACCTAGAACAAGAGATCCATTCTTCAGATCAGTTCAATTCGTCGGATGAGGAAGATGAAGATGAGGGGTGGTTGTCGCAGTCTGCGTTTGCGATACGTGAACAACCGGTTTCGTCGTTACATTCGAGTGTGGATCGGAGACCTTTGAGTGCTGCCAATGTTTTTGACGTGAGTTTGTTAATCGATTCCCATCGATATGCAACTGATCATGATCATTACGGGTTCCAGGACGTTTTCGAGCCAAGATCTACGACCAGTTCTTCAGACCCATTCCCTCAAAGTGCATTCGACGATGACGGTTTCGGGCCCTTCTCAGATGCATCGAATGCAAGTGGCTCCTCTGCCAGCGGGGGTGACCCCTTTAGTTTCTCCTCCTCATCCCTCTCTGAAGACATGGACGACGACCTCGGTTCCTTCGATTTCGGTGACTTCCAAACAGCGGAAGTGGAAACTGGAACAGGGGATTCTGATTTACTTCTTACACCGACGAGTGGTGGGATGAGTGGGAGCTGGACTTTTACTTCTGCTGCTAGTACTAGTAGTAGTACTACGACTACGACGACGACGACGAGTGGGAGTGGGAGTGTTGTTGCTAGTCCTGGTGTGGCGGGTGGGGAGTTTAAGTTGGATGGGGAAGTGCGAGGGGAGGGAGGAGGAGGAGGGAACTTGAAGAAGGGGAGCGGTGGTAGTGCTGCCAGTACGAGTAGTATGAGTGATTCGGTTGTGAGTATTAGTGATGAGGAGGAGCCGGAGGTTGTGCTGGATGATCGGGAGGCGTTTGGTGTTGGTGTGGGTGGTAGTGGTAGTGCTGGTGCGGGTGTGAAGGGAGGGAAGGACAAGTGAAGTAGGGTGATGGGACGATGGGAAGTGTAGACTGAAGTATATCTGTGATATATTTAATTGTATTGACCTTGATAGTACAGAGGTGTGGGTGGTGTATATTGGGAATAGGGGAAGGTGGTATCGTAGAGAAAGAAGTGAGGAGAGTGGTGAGTGTGGATGAAGTGGTAAATGCCTGGATCCACTGGTGGAGTAGAGTATGTAGAAGAAGGTGACTATGAATGAAGAAGTAGTGAGACGTGGGCCTCGCTGCGGGGTTTGATTTCGCACTGGAATGGCAAAGGTTTGCTAGATCCATCGTCGTTAGTTTACTCATCGTACGCGTTATCTAGACGCGAGGGGAAGAAGTATGAACAACTACTTACGCGACCAAGGAATCCGCCAATGTCTCCAATTTGATCTCCATTGGTTCGCCTTTTTCGTTCTTGGGTGGTGCTAGGTCGAACACGGAGAGGACTGAAGCGGCCATGAGAGCCAGGGATTCGTTGCTTAGATGTCGGCCTGGACAGATCCTGGATGGTTTCGCGCAAGGTTCAGAGCTCATGTACGGAATGCGTGGAAGATTAGGCCTAGGGTGGAGTGGAGTGGTACTTACCGCCGACCGTAACCGAATGCAGCGACTTCTGGATCGAGCATGGATGTGTCGAGTTCGCCGTCGGGTGTGAGGTACCGTTCGGGTTTGAAGGTGAAGGGGTCTGGGAAGGTTTCTGGGTCGTGCAGGATTGCCCTGTGGTGGAAAGTGGGCATTAGTGTCTGTAGCTGGGGGGATAAAACTAAGGGTGGAGTGCGTACCATGAGTTGGGCATCACCACTGTTCCTGCCGGGATGAAGTACCCCTTGTACTCGTCGTCTTCTCTGGAGAGATGTGGGATCGCTATTTGCCAAACCACCAAACATATCAGCAAGCAATTCATCTCGGACACCCCAGTAGTTGAACTTAAGACGTACCAAACGGCACGATGACATGCCACCTCCCGGTTTCTTTTACGATGGCTTGGATGTAGGGTAGCCGCTCGACATCCTCGGGTTTGGGAAGGCGGTCTTTGCCGATGACGGATTCGAGTTCGGCTTGTGCGCGGGCTTGGACGTGCGGGTGGGTGACGAGGGCGAAGAAGAGGGCTTGGGCTGAGCTTACGGACTATAGATTGGGGGAAAGGTGAGTGTTTTGATGTAGGAATGGAGGGTACAACAGGAGGGTGCGGGCGATGCGGGGCACGGGTTTGACTTACAGTGTCGGCGCCAGCTAGGATATGTTTGGTAAGAATTGTCGCCTAGGATTTTAGGGGGCATGGGCGTACCGATATATGAGAGGGCTGCAGTGTTTCTGCCGATTGTTTCTTGCTCTAGAGCCTCTGCGGGCGATAGATTGCTAGTGCGGATTTTGTCGAGGAGGCCTTTGGCGATGCTGGGATATTCTTCCTTGTCTGAGCCGTCCTTCTGGAAGCGAGTTCAGTATGAGCCCTAATAGAAGAAAGAGTCGGTACTCGCCATCCTCTCCTTCGCGTCATCAAACGGCTTGTTCAATACCCGCTTGCTGAGTTGCCTGAGCCTGGCCAACTCTCTCTTCCAACCAGTACCGGGGAACCAATCGGGTACGTGTCGCAAGGCGGGGAAGTTGTTGACTAGGAGACGTCCGGGAACGACGAGTTCTGCAAAGCCTTCGATGAGGTTCTCGCCGTCGATGATGAGTGATTTGTTGTAGTTGAAGTCGGAGACACCGTATGAGATGCGCATGATGATCGAACCAAAGAGGCTTCAAAGAGGGATTTGGACCTTAGAGAAGCCGGTATGTGTGGAAGCTGAGAGGACTCACTATCGAATATCTTCCATGAACTCTTTGGGGTCTTGCAGCAATCTTTGAAGGAACATGCGTGTTTCTTGTTCCAGGACCGGTCGGTATTGCGGGACTTGGGTGTGGTTGAGGAATTGGTGGAATGCACGCCTGTGGCTTCTCCAGCTGGCGCCGTAGCTCATCAGGGCGAAACTCCAGGTTAAGGACATCCTGATACGAATGTGTAAGGCGAAGGCGAGAACATGTTGTCATCCAAGAACGCACATATCGACAGCTGGGATCTCAGCTCTGTCAGAGTAGTTGGTAGCCCTCTTGTCGAATAATGCAACACAGTCTTCTAGTGAGTTCAGGATCATGATGGGCTGACCCAGGGCCTCGAGGTAGATGATATCACCTGTTGCATCGTATTCAGGTATTCAGAGTGGTTTTTGCCCAGATGTATTCAAGTACATACCGTACTCCTTCCTCCACTCATTGTAGACCTTCCAGGCGTTTTCTTGCGGTATTTGAAGAAGGTTATCGAGGAGAGGCAAGCCTTTGGGACCAGGTGGAGGTGGCAACCCACGAGGATTGCGCTTTCTCTTGTTCAAAGTACTCTTGAGAGCAAGGGTACCGACAAGAGCCACGGCCGCAATGGCCCAGCGGTACTCTGAGAGCGTAGCAAGCGAGGGCTTCGACATCGTCCCAGTCGTTATCTGTCAAGGTGCGGGGGGAGGTAGCCAGTAGGGTTGCTACGAAGGAAGTGCATAAGGTCTGGCCAACCATTTTCGCTCCATCTTTGGTCGTGTGGGTCCGACGGCACCAGTAGCTTTTGAGTGGACCCGCTCCCGGAACGCGAAAATCACTGGGAAAATCGTTGGAGCATTGACGGAATGGATATGGGCTTCTCTGATGCAACGGGCGCTAAACTGAATGCTGGGTCTAGTGCCAAGGAAGCCAGGTTCCTCAGTGCCGATAGAGACTGAACTCGAAAGCTGTCTGTCAATATCATACTGTCGCGTACTGTCGTCGGTGTCCTGGAACTGCTTATCTCCAAGTTTTCGCAGCCGTCGTCAAGTGACAAGTGGTCATGAGCTCGAGCAAGATCAAAAACCACGCCTGTACGTGGCTGTGCTACCCGCTCCGAATCTAACGGACATCGATGGAATCCAGTCAATGGCTGCGTTCTGGTTTGCAGTCTACAGCAACGTATCCGTTGTGGAGCTGGGGAAATGGAAGCAAATATTATTCTCGATGCCTTCGTGTGCTTAGTGTCTTTGCCTTAGCCCAGTCATCCATCGTTTGGTGTCGGGAGAAATGGCCTGACCAGTGGACATGGTCCCGTCAGTTCGGAGCGCCCATCCGGCTATCGTGGATTACCCGCAGAATCGGCCTGAGTATGAACGTATACAATTCCAACAAAAGATGGTCGTTCTTAGAGCTTACAAACATGTTAGTAGCTTAAACGAATCGCTGCCCACGTCGATCTCTACCTTGTACATGTTTTCGTCGTTATCTCTGCGTTGAGATTTAGCGCCCGGGGCAGGCCTGTGCACCAACGCTTCCCATGCTTTCGTCGGAACGAGGTTTTCTCCACAGACTAGTCCCGGTGGTAATCATCAGCTTCTGGCGTGACACCATGACAAGGCCCCCGCTGACTTCAACGTTCCAGGACGGGATATAGGCTTCGAAGGCTTCTGAGGATGCCTAGGCGGAAACGGGACCGACGAAGCTATAACCGGTGCTAGCCTCGCATGCGCACCGACAAAACACAAAAACATAAAGGAATCGATCACAACTCCATAAAGCATTTAAGTGACAGAGAGGTACATGTTGACGCCAACGACGAGAGACGGGCTCTCAGGTTCGAAATGTCATCGAGTCTAGGCTGGGCTCACTGAACCCGATAATGCCGATTTGCCCTGCCTCTCTCAGATGTAAAGTCATCCGAGTCGACAAAGTGGTATGTATAACGACTTGGGGACTTCGTGTCATCGTCAGCAAGCATCGTATCTGGAACTGGTGAATAGACATACGTTGCCATTAAGAACCGATACTGCCACTGAAGAAGTGCCGGATGAGCGTCTAATTTGATGGGGAATCACATTCAAAGTGAACTCACTGGAAGAAGGATTGCTGCGACCCCGTTTAAAGTGGCCATTACTGTTGTTCATCGTTAGTTAGGTCGAGATGTCCAATATACCAGAAAACGGTTACCTGTCAAAGCGATAAAGTAAAACGTGCCGTCTCGGTAGAAAACTTTAACCAGGGGACTGTGTTTGGATCGCCAATAGCCGCGAAGGCCGTAGTAGACGGACAGAACCATCATGGCTGCACCAAGTGAGTACTTCTACGCAAATGAAAGAGTTTACAACTTACCGATCCCGCTGTATAGGAGTATGGCATAGCTAATCATAATCAATTGAGAGTGATTGGCAGAAGTGGAACTTGTCGTGCATCCCAGGATGCGGCTGTTAGACTCGTACGTAGTCCCTGCCAGAGTTAAGAGTTAGATAGATGCAATCACAATGGCAAACGAAATCCTCACATGTTCCTAGCTCCAGGTACTTCCCGACTAACGCCAACGACGACGCCCAGATGAGCTACATACGCGGTTACCCAGCGATTGCGATGAGCAGTTGCAGGTTTATTCATAGAGAAAAGACTGTACTCACAACGCCGTTGATCACAATGAAATGCTTGATAACCCGCCCTCTTCCAGAGAGGGCGTAAACCCGGAAGTACAATATTACTATGGGGTAGCCGATTATCAGGCGGTTGGCGCTCGGAACCCGACGGATATGGCTCACATTCTGAAATCAAGATGGATAAAGCAACACCCCCTTTATACCAGTCAGAGAGTAGCCGCATCTTTGATCCACAGATACTCACAACATCCGATAGAAAATAGCGCCCTGCACTCCTGACGACAGGTAGCCTCAGATTAGAATGATCCACCTAGTACAGGTACTATAAGCTATCCCGGGATCTCACCAAATTAGACATGAGATGCGTCGACAAGTTATCTATTCAGTAGGTGAGAGTTGAGCCCACTAACCGCGAATGCAAGGAGAATTGGAATGAACTCACAGTAGATTCCGCATATGATAATCATGAAAGGCACCAAGCGATTGAGAAAATAAACGATCTTGACGTGATTCCATGGACTAGGCCAAACCAGTGAAACCTGGGACGTGAAGGTCCGTCAGTGGTGAGCGTTGTGCGTGGCCGCCTCCAGAGTGAAGGTCGACGTACTTCTAGCTCCAGGGTTTGGATGTACTCTGCCAGCTTTAGCTTTGAGTGAGCATGATGGGGAGGTAGCACGAGTACGAGTCTCCAACAACGGATACACACCAGAAAGGTTGCGCCAGCGACTGATCACGAATAGATCAGCCCCCAATCTTGAAGCGTAAGGGATATGTTACCCACCAAAAACCCTCTGTGACGAACGGCCTTTCAGCACCACAGCATATGTCGGATGAGCGCCCGACTTACCACGTTCCACTGAGCAGAAAAGACGTGGTCTGCCTCTTGCAAAGCGTCAGCATTGGCTGTCACCATAGTCGAAGTCGTGGAAGAAGACGTGTGGGCATCTGAGGTCCCGACAAGTGGTCGAGGTTCCTGTTAAGCCTATCCATCTGGTGGCTGGGTGCTCAAAACGGGCAGCTGATGCTGGATAGAGAGGAAGAGATGAAATAAAATCTCTCCAGTTTCCGATGATGGTAGCGAACGTTGAAGATCGAAAATTTCCAAAAGTAAGACCTAGTTGCACTAGTGAAAGTAAACGATCATCCGATGATCATTTATCTGGCTGTTCAAGTTCAAAGGCTGTGGTGGAGAACCCGAGAAGGGGAGCCACAGCAGTGCAGCTTGTGGGCGCTTCAGCGCCAATCTGTCACACACCATCAATTCCGAGGCATCGCCTGCTGGCCTTGTTCTACTAGCGAAATAGTAAAGGAGGGACGGACGCCTATATCACTTCCAAGCGCCAGAAGGATTGCTTTCTACCCAGCCCCATCCTCCGCTTTCCCATCAATCCCCTTAGCCTGGAGTCGTAGGGCAAATCGCACGTAGCTCCTGAGAACTGGAATTAACCATAGCCTCACCCTACCCACGGGAACTCGATTGACTCGCTCGCATCCATACAGAGATCATACACGCACAATGCTGTCAGAATTAGAACAATTACATGTCCCCCTCGTGGTCCGAAATCTCCAGCGACTCGCGATCGTCCTCAGACTCACCAAGCAACCCACCCAGCCTCTTCCACTGCTCGTTGTAATACATCTCGGAGTCCCACTTCCGAGGCAAGATCTCCAAGAAGTCCAGGAATCCCGTCGCATCCCCGCCATCAAGTAAATCCCTATTCGCAAGGAACATTTCTTCATTAGCCGGATCTGTCCACGGGAGGAGCCCCTGCCTGCAGAATCGCCAGTCCAATCCTTGGAGGTCCAGGTACCGTTGGAAGCTCACAAGGAGGTGGAACGCCCCGTCAATCTTGTTACGTAGCAATATGCGGTCCGTCGAGGGACTGTGCTCGTCGAGGATGAAAGTGAGCGCGATTTCGAGGATGCGGTTGGGGAGGGTGCCAGTGCCGAGTTCGGGATTTGGATAGGTTGCGAGCGCGGATGTGTAGTCGTCGAGGAGTTGGATACGGAGAGCTAGAAGAGACGTCATATCAGCAAGGGGGTACGCGAATAAAATGTTGAGTAAAGTTGACTTACACGGTGACATCACCTTAAACCCAATCTCGAGTTCGAAATTCTCCCATAACCTCGCCTGCTCCCAAGTCCTGTCCTCGATTCCAACCGAGTACACCGCATCGAGAAACTCCCAGACTCCATTCGACTCTACAAGCAAGGTTTTATTATGACGGAATGCGTCTTTATGGTACTTGTTCATCCAGGGTGCAAGACAGTTGATGAACAAGTCGCATGATTGTGGGTGGTTGGCTAAGGATCTGAAGCCAGCGTCAACCATGGAAAACGTTTGCGGCCACCTGGTTGCTGCTGTCGACTGGACCAAGGCCGCCTTCCCTTCTTCATCGGATGCATCGACATCTTCAACGGGATCGAGAACGAAGGTGGAAAGAAGGGCGAGCATTGAGTTGAAGACATTCGGAGTGACGACGGGCCAAGCCCAGCCTTGGGGGTGGGTACTCTGTGTCTCGTTCAGTCGATCTTGGAAACATTTGAACAGTTCAATTCGAAGACCTGCAGACATGTCAGTAAAGAGGGAGATCAAAGGGCATGGGACTTACCAGAAGGAAGAGAAGGAAGTTTCTCCTTCGATATGTCGACGTCGTTGAATAGCGGAGGACATTCGATCGTCAAGATGGGCTCCAGATTCCCATAGGTGTAACTTCCCTCTCGGATCGAACCCAGACTCTGGCTTAACCTGGTGAAGAGCTCCAGCCGATGGAGATGCTGCCAGTCTTGAAGATCGTGCTTCAGTCCCTGGGACACGAACAATTCCTGCCCGACATTGAACATGACGAGATCCTTTAAAACCGGGACCCGATTCTCGTCGAAGAACTTGGGCGAGGGTACGTTCTCTGGACCAAGGATCGCTTTACTGGCTTTCCGTAGTTCGTCAGCGGTTTGCATGTCGCGTAGGCAGTCGTATACGCCATGAGGGATCGAGCTTTCTGTCCCTTTGAGTTCTTGTGCGAGCGAGAAGATGCTCGAAACGTAATCGTCCTTCGAATGACCCCTCCACCACCCATCATACGCAATCCAGTTCGGGAGGTTGAGGACTTTGGTGAGACTGTTCGGTGGTGGTCGGCGTTTCCAAGCAGGACGTAATAGATCCTTGAAGTTCGACCAGGCGATGACGAGGGTGCTACAGGACATCGTAAATGCCCAAGCCTGAGGTGACTTGTAGGCACAATACGAAGGGAACAGGTCGGACGGCGTGCGCCATCGGTTCTGCCATCCGTTGATGACCCAGAAATCATACAGGCCCGGGAGGACGGTTGTTGCAACGACCACGAGGAGGGTGGGTCCGACGACGCTAACGAGAATCCATGCCGTCAAGGGACTCATCGCGTGGAAATAGTCCACCAGACCGACTAGGAAAAGCGCGAGAGAGACAAGTAGGATTATGGGGAGGATTGAGATGATGAAAGGGACTTTCCAGGCGGCAAATGACCGGTCTCGGACGTGTCGACTGGCTAGTGTGTCTTTGTGAGAACGACCGGGGTCTTGACGTTGGTATTCGCGTATCCATTGGAGGCACAGAATCGCGACTGTGGTCACGGCCAAGCTGAGGGTCAAACTGACCGTCCAGAGGATGTTGACACGTGTTGCATTGGGTGGTGGTGCAAAAGAAGGGACCTCTGGAACCGTCATACCAGTGGGGTTGGCTGTCGAGTTCAGCTGGACAGCGAGTAGCTGGGTGAGGAGCTGAATGGTGACATCTTCAGGTGAATCTTCCAACGAGCCAGCTACTTCGACACTGAAAGAGGTGACGATGGCGGAGAACAAACCAGCCTAATTATCCAGGAATGAACAACCACTCGACGCTTTCCTTTAAAGCTTCAGACGCACGAAGATCAAGAGATTCTGAATCTCGTCCTTCCAAGCTTCACACTTTCCGTTGTCGAGAACTTCCACAATTTCGCGACATTCTTTTAACGTCTGACCTTCGCTGACAATAGGAAAACGGAGAGGATCTTCGCATGACCATCGCTTGCCTACCTTTCTATCCATGTTAGCCCAATGGAATACAGAGAATGCGCAACAGCTTCGCTCACCTCCCATGGAAAGCCAGGTCCCTTTGCCCCGCGAGATTCATCATTCGGCGAATATCCCTTCTCGTCTTCACCCTGTTCGTTTACATCAATGTGGACGTCCTTGCTATCCTCAAGAGAACAACTAGGTCCATTCGCTGGCGTCGTGTCCATGGAGTCGGTGTAAGGGTTGGTGGGAAAGGTGTCCGTCCAACGGCCTTAACCACCTTCGACATTTCAGCGCCAGCAATGTGGATGCCAGTCCATTGCATGGCTGTAGCCAGGAGTAATTAATCTCCTTGAACTATTACGGCGCCATTGTAGCGGTCACAGCTTTCGGGTTTCACGGCCTGTCATGCAAAACCTCTACCCTCCAGCGACAAGGGGAAAATCATTCATAATCTATGAGAGCATTAGACAAACTCATTCAACAAGTTTTTCTGGATGTCACTTACTTGGTCGTTTTGAACACGAACGACAGTCACCACAAAGACACTTCTTTGTTTGGCACTTTCGAGTTGAACAAACATCGATCGGCAATCCCGGCAGCGTGCCATTTTGAAAGCCAGCCAGATTGCACGGCTTCGCCCGAATCTACTCTTTACGTTGGTCTCGTTCCTGTCATTCAGATACAGTCTTCACATGGCCCGCAAATCACTGATTATTACTACCAGAGTCACACCAGCACCGTGGAAGTTGCCCTTATGACCCTGTAAACCGGGCCCACTTATAAGAAACCGATGATATCGGTGTGGTGCAGGCGTTCCCAATCCCCACGACCATGGCGCGCACCAGACAATGGCGACGAGGTATCATATGGGAGCTATCGCGTCTCAAACACCTGAAACCGACCACCGTTCGACGCAAGGTGCCTCAGATGACAGGTGGTGGCCAATGGACCAAACCACCGACCGCATTTGACGCCCTTCCCACCGAAATCGCGACCGACATCATCCTCGACGTCCTTGAAGAATGGCTCAAGTACGACGTTTTGGTCCATTCTTACACCTACACCTTTGTCTCGATTCGACACGTCTTTGGTCACCCACTCTCATCCCTGTGTCAAAATTGGCGCCGACTGTATCTGGAAATCCTCTTATGCTCCCCCTCGATCCGGAAGCAGGTCGGCGTGGACTACATCGGTTGCACCGTTGAAGAAGCTGCTGTAGTACGAGAATGGCATCCCGATTTCAAGATCGAAGGGGCCTTGCTTCTGCTGGGGGATCCCAATCAACCCCTCTCGACCATTGGCAGCCATGGCACAGACCAGGTCCCCGACATCTCCTTTCACCAGCTCTTTCCAAGCGACCCGGAGATTTTGTCCTCTGTAGTAGCCATAGAGTGGTCAGAACCCGGTACAACCACCTCTCCTGCAGGGCCACCACCTAACATCGAGCAACCCGTACTCGACATCTGCCGCGGCGCGTGCAAAGATACATCCGAGGTGGCGAAGGTGGAAGAATCAAACGGTAATGCGGGAGTAGCCAGCACTGAGGGGGAGGAAGAGGACGAGGATGACGATCCTCAGGAAGATTTAGAACAAGATGATCACATCTGGGCACTGCGTCGATCCTTCCTCGCAGAAGAGCTCGTCTCCTTCGCGTTTGCATATTGTTCTCGGCTTCTGGGAGCTTTGGCAGAGTTTACCAACCTTAAAAGGTTGGAACTTCCAGCTTGGCTTCTTGCGCTGGGCTACACTTCCGTGACCCATAACCAACCAACGACGACTTTTCCGGTCTCCTCGGACACTTCGGTCGCCGTTGATCGTCACCTTACCGACCTCGTTGGCGGATATGTCCTCCCAGACACGCTTTCTTCGCAGTTATCCGCTTTACTCCGAAGATTGGACTACGTCAACATCGTCGGCTATCCCTTCAGTATCCTCGGTATCTTCCTCCGTGAAACCGTCCCATCTCCAGAATTCAAGACATGCTTTGGCCACGGTGTTGGATGGGCCATTGAGAGCCTCCTTCGGGAGCGTTTCAAGCATTTAGTAGAAGGGATGGTATGTCCATCGGTGTTGAAGACTTTGAAGGGTTTGGGATGGAGGTCGAACTGTCAGTTCGAGACGGTGGGGTTCGACAGCGTCCTCCACGAACTGCTGGGGATGAAAATGGCTCCATCCGAGTCCGACGGTTTGGTATTCGAAGAAATCTACGCTGCAAATGGTATGTCGTGGCTCCCTTTCCTTACTCTCCCCCATGGGAACTAGTACTCATCGTCGCCTCCAGTTTCGGACTACGGCCTCGTTCCATCTCCGTTTCTCTCCATCCCGATTATCGACAGCTCCGCGACGACACTCAAACGCCTCATCCTCGACCTTCGATTCGACGAGTACGGGGAAAACACCCCTCTCGAAAGCAATCGCCAAAAACAGGCGAGCAATGGCCGCACCCGTCATCACTGCATGCTCCTCCGCCGCTTTGATGAGCTGCTTCCTAACATCGAGTACATCGACGTCACCGTTCCCGAGATCTGCACTTCGCTTTTTGGTGGACCTCCTTGTCGACCAAAGAAACGCAATGGGACGTTTATTGTGACGGTGTGTCGGTCATCGGCGAGGGGCCAAACTTGTCCGAGAGCGCTTGAGGTCAGCGAAGGCGAGGCGGATTCGGGTGGGGAGGTAGGGAAGGTTTTGAGGACGATGGAGGCTCGCGTGGTCCCGGGTTTAGTTAAATTGTCGGAACCCCATTTCAGGGAAATGGATGACTGGGATGTCGAGTTCAGGATTCGGACGAGAGAAACTGCTTCCGGGAATCGAAGTTCCAATGGGCCATCTGGACTGGAAAACTGTGAGTGTATACATACTTCCAAGTGCATTCCATTTGAGAGCCCTTTTAACATGCCGCTAACGCCGTGTTTTGTGTTTGAAATTCTAGCCATGCCCCCCAGACATATAGTCGTGATCTCCCCTTTTACGGAGACGATCTCAATGATTAGGTTGGAAAGGGCAGAACTGGCGGAGAGGGCGGCCAACTCCACTAGGACGAGGCGGTGGGACCAGATCGTGTACTACGCCTCGAGAAGGGAGTACGGCGAATGGCTTGATGACGCTCTGGCTGCATACGGTGAATCCAAGATGGTAGGGATGCGGTGGTTGGATTATTCATGGGATACTCGCGTACAGGAAAGGAATTAAGGAATTTGTGGGCGTGGTAGACTAACACGGAGTCTGGTACTGGAAGTGTGAACTTGAAGGTCTACTCGTAATCTATTTCTTCTCAATCAAGTCATGCGAGTTCTTGACATATGCCTCTGCTTCATCCCTTTCGAACCTATACATTGTCGATTGCGCATTAGTTCCCAAACACCTCAACGTTAGCAATTCCAATGGAACTTACGATATCTTCTTCCCCTTCGTATGCATATCCGGTTCGCGCAGCGCAAAAGGATTGACATCTGTCTCCGGATTGAGATTCGCAAGGCTATGGTTGACGAACCGATGTGTCGTCTCGTCTGACCGCACAGCGTAGAGGAGGTCGAGCATTTTGGCGTCAGGAGATAGGCGCCAGTAGTCGATTGAGATTTCGGGGGCGGGCTTGGAGGTCCATTCGGGTATGAGGCCGGCTTCGAGTTCGTTTATGCATTTGGTGCTGGTGAGAAGTGGATGTTAGGTGGTGTGGCTAGATGGGGGATGAGATAGGACATACTAGGTGTAGACTGCCTCTTCTTCGAGGTAGCCGACGAAGCGGTGGCAGGTCTTGGGAGAGATGATGTACGATAGGACTATCATAGACAAGTCTAGTCAGTCACATGTTTATATCTAGAATTGCTCCAGAACTTACAGAAAAGGTTATAGAAGACGCCCTGTGCAGCTAAGATGATTGCTCGGAAGGGTAGAGAGGGTCGGCGAAGTGTCATGAAAGTCCTGCACCAGCCCAAATCTGTCAATCTCCCAAATCTGGCGGAATATTTACGAAGTATGGGGCTCACATTAGATGCATCCGTTCATTCTCTGCCTCTTCGAGGCACGTATGGATCCTATGAAAGCAAGCATTTAGTACTCCGACCATCCCTCGTAAACGCTGATTAAGCCCATACCATCCATTATCACGACGCTGGAATGAACGAAGTCAGAAACGAAATAAGAGGTACACAAAACTCACTACTGACCATGAGTCGCAGGCTTTGAAGATGTCGAATGGTAGCAGCCACCATACCCGGTACGCCGGCAATGGTCTCCAAAAACAAGATACGCTGCCATCAATTCAAAGTTAATAAATTTGCTTGCAACGCCATGGAGAGCTGGTAAAACCCTTGAGACGCACCCGAAGCCACCCCTTCTCATCCAAAATGTACCCATTATCCCTCAAGTATTGCACAGAAAGTTCCTTGTAATTCGGAGGGAGCGGCTTGGCCTTGTACAGCGAGAAGACATCGAAAAGCTTTCGAGAAATAATTACGAGGGCTTTGGCTGCTTTATCCGCCACGGTCTTGGGTTCTTGGTGCAGGACCTAGTAAACACGAGATGGTTATGTCGACCATGAACTTAGGAACAAGGGACGATACAAGTAGGAACGAACCTCGACAGCTTTGAGCTCTGCTGGTGAGTATACAGGGTGGAAGAGGACCCAGTCTCCCCGGACCATCGTTGGCACTGTGCTAACGGCGCTCTCGGTAGTCAGTGGGGATCCGGGGCTCTTTCGGCCTTGGGAAGTTTCTTTAGAAGTTGCAGTGCCATCTGCGAATAGTTTTTTGAACTTAGTCAACTGGAGTTAATGGGACAGGGATAACGCTCACCTGAAGGCTTGGTAGTAGCGCCCGCCTTGATGGAGGCACGAGCACAGCTCGACGAGTGCATAGTCCTGTTGCCAAGAATAGGGGTGACGCGGGGTAGCGTCCGAGTTGCCGAGAAGGGCTGACGCGACTGCAGGGTATTACTAGCGGTCCGTAGTACGGTCGTCCTCAACATCGGAAAATAGTGAGATATGTTGTAGGTGAGTAGATGATCTATGTCCTCTTCTAATCATCTGGGTAGCGCTCTTATATACGACCTTTGAAACATCGAGCGCCCGATTCGACCCGGTCGACGCCCGTACGCGGCGGTATCCACGGATCATGGTTCGAACAGGCTCTGCTGTAGTGGTAGTTAACCTTGAAGGTGTTTCATGGCGTAAGTACTCTTACTCAGACCGATTCACATTGTGCGTTGGTAGGAAGTTGGCTATCCGTATCACGGAAAAGATCTATCCGGAATACCTGCAGTGCAAGAAGTCTAAATTGATCTTGTTCAACCTCATACAACGAAAGATGGGCGCAAAGGCAAGGCAGTGAGAGGAATGATGGGCCATAAATTCTACCTTTCTAAAGGATCAAAGTAAACGATTATGTACCGGCGGTAAATATTCAAGTCGCGAGACCCGTAGAACCATCGACATCCGAATCGGGGAGGATGAAGTATGGATCGTCCTCAAAAATAGCTGTACGAGGCACTCCCATGTCCTCTCCCAATGTCGTATTCCATCCTCCGCTTCGACTCCACGCAGGGTATGCCAACCACCGCAGCAGCTGCATCCTGTGATCCCTCCTCGTCAAGCTGCGAAAAGTCTCCATTGGCGTTTCGTAGGTCTCCTGGACCCACTTCGAGCGGCCCTCGCTGACCACGTGCTTTCGCGCAACATATAGCTTGAGCATTTTGGCGTCGTCGTGGACTGGGACTGCGATGGTGTAGATCTGTGGGCCGTCTATGGGTCGATGGTAAGCCAAGGTTTCGGTAATCGGCAGTCTCGTAGTTCACTCGTCACATACCATGGGCTTGAAATTGAGTTAGGATATCCGCTGTAAGACGAATTTGGACATCCCATCCGTGCAGGTCCGCGAAGCACCCTCGAGCTGCATCCATTATACCATTTACTGCTCCAATAGAATTGAATCTGTAGAACCACCCCTTCGAGGGACAAGCTATAGGTTGTGAACTGCCAGGCTGGACTATGACGACGAATGTTCCACCGCGTTGATGTTTGGGAGGGCTGAACGGCTTCTTGAAAAAGTCTGTGCAAATCCAGGGTACACGAATTTCGAGATATTCGATACTGGGGAGGGATTGGAATAGTGAGCTGGATGCCTCTGGGCATAGATGGAATCCGTCTTCTCTAAAGTTTCGGGAAACAACGTGGTATCGGAGAGTTGGGGTGACGTGGAGGACTAGCTTGCGGAGGGTACTTGAAGACGATTGGATGAGGGGAGTGGAAAATAAAGGATACCATTCGTCCATGACAGAGTCGTCTAGTAAACAGAATGGACTTATTAGCGCAAGTTCCAAAAGGAACTAAACATGATTAAACTCTCACAGGACGTATTGGAGATATATAACTCAGTCAATCCGCTCTTGCCTTCCAAGAAGAAGAGGGTCTGTTCCAACAGTTGACCGTAGTGCGCGAGTTCTCTTCGGCCGTTGGAGAACCATCCGATACTTTTGAGAGAACGGAAGTACTCGTCTGGTGGGAAAGATGGTTTGTAGAGGGTCCTGAATCTCGATAGGAACTCCAGGTCAGATACAACGAGATTCTTGTGGTTGGGATGGGGCTGCGCGAATGTCGATATCAACCCTTCAACAATGGACGGGTAACCGACGACACTGATACCGTCTAGCCTGTTGAACAGGATCACACCTTGTCGCTAGGCATCGGCCGGTGAGACAGCTGGCAAGTTCAAGGACTGCACAAGGTGCGAGGACTCTGGAAAGTAGTGTCGGCACTGGCATGCCGATAGGGGACGCAAAAGCTAGTGCGGAATTTCGGCGATCTTCAGGGACGGGAATGTTGAGAGGAATTCAATGATCTTAGAGATCAAGGTGAAGGAAAGCGAGATGATTTCTTCCATCATCAACCGTCGCAATGCTTCGCGGTTTCCTTCAACTTGAACTTCGGTGCTTAAGAGATCTTGAGTCCTTCGGAACGCTTCGAGGTCAAGACCGGCGGCTAAACCCGTCCCCGTGTCGTGCGTTTCGTGGTCCTCCCATTCCACTATCTCCACTGCATCCAGCGCTACTGGGTCCTTTTTCAACAGGCGTATCACGCAATGATCGTCGACCAAAGCCATCAGGAGCTCGTTTGGATCCGTTTCTGAGAGCAGTAAACACCCCGCTATTTCGATGCCGGGAAACCACTGTCGAAGAGTGAGGAGCTCGTCGATGGTGACCCGGAGATACGCGCCATGTCGATTACTTCGAAATCCAAGCAAAGAGGTGTAGTAAATCGAGCGCCAGGCTCGACATGTTGGAGCAATTCGCTGTCCCGCAGCGACCAACTGTCCGACTGGGATGAATGTGTAAGTCGAGGAGTGCTGGATGGAATGGAGTAGGCGAGGGGACACCACTGAAAGGAAGATCTGTGTTAAAGTTTCGGGTGGAAGAGAGGATAATAGGTCCCTGGATGCGCCCGTCGCTTCGCGATGAACTGCTGAATAACTTGGCGTGTCTGGTCTGCCTATGGTAGAAATCGAGAGGGTGTGTTTGAGCCGATGTTGTTCGACGAGTCTGCCCCTTTGCCAGAGAAGATCTGGGGTGTTGGTCGTTCTACCCCTTCGCCAGAGGGGATCTGAGGTACTGGCCATCGCAAAAGAAGACGCAAGTGCTGCGACTGGATGGGATAACGACGTTATGGAAGGTCGTCGTCTGGTTGAATATCTGGATCTGCCATGCGCGCTGTGCGAGGCTGCTTTTGAAGCTCCGCTTGAAAGACGCGCATTGCCGATGGGCGCTTACATGTCAGCGCTTATCGATGTAGAAAGGAAGGAAAAACCACACACTCGTTGTTCGACAGACAGTGAACGACGTTGCCACGGATACAAGTAGAGGGGTCCAGAGAGCGATATTATTCTAGAATTTTATGCGAGCATCGAGGCTTGATCAATCTATGTAAGCTCACCTTGAAGAGAGTGTAGTGGAGCCAAATATTAAATAAAGAAGTCGAAGGGAAGAGGGTGCAGGTGGTGGAAAGGAGACAAGAGTGCCTGGGAGAGTTGCCCTGCTGGCATGAAGATTGATGAATGCCTTGATTTGACTGGACTTTGACTTTGCCGGTACAAATTGACTGCTCCCCGACCAAATCATGACTGAATTCGTGCAAACCTGACTGAGCGTTTTTACTGAGGCCTATCCCTGAGGAGTGCAAAACAGCGTCTCCGGTTTTTTTTTTTTTGGTTTTTTTTTTGTTTTATCTTTCAATTGACATAATAAGAGCATATCAACGTATTATACAGTCGACTATCTCAGCCCCTGGCTTGGAAGCAATGTCGGCAGTATCACGAAAAAAGATTATCAAGTTCTACCTCCACATCCGAATTTGGAGACTCGGGGACAGTGGGCTCAACAACCGCCCATACCACACCCTCATCTCCATCCAGCTCCCCTCCGTACTGCTCATTATCTGTATCAGACCCGTAATCCGTCGAATCCCATTCGTCCCGAGGGGGTTGTGGGAGTTGGACGTATTCCAACTCACCCGAGTCCGCCGCCGGGGTTAAGTTCGACACGGTCCCACAGTTCCAATGAGTCCTATCGACCGCCGTGGCGGTAGTGGTACTGGCGTATGAGTCGAGTGGCCTCCAGTAAGGATATCGATACCAGACATAACATGCATACTCTGATTCATCGATCTCTTCGAGAGTCCATTTCTTGAACTCGGCCAAGGACGTTTGGTATAGACGTTGCTCCCATCCCCATTCGGTTTTTGCGGGGTTGCGGGAGGGGTTGATGGTTAGGGCTTGGATGTAGGGTTTGTTGGGGAGGAGGATTAGGTATGGTTTTACTGCAAAGCGGAGAGAGAGGTTAGACATATAGATAGATAGAACAAGTCGAACCTCTGTTGGGTTCGGTTAATATCGTAACTCACCCGAGTCCTCCCCGTAATCGCCTTCAATCCGTATCTGAATATCCCAATCCTTCATCTCCTCATAATGCGCATCAGCAAGATGCAGAATCTCGAGTTCCCCCGTCCCCGCCCGGTGATCATAAATCTCATTCTCCGAATTACACTCATCCATCATGGCGTGCCTCGGGCGTACCGTCAAATAAAACGTCCCTCCCCTTACCCTAGAGCGACACAACCGCTCTCCCGGCTTCTCTCGGAAGAGCTCTCTGCAGATTCTTGGGACCGTGATTTCGAGGTGGTGCAAGTTGGGGAAGAGGTCGGGGAAGTACTTGAGGTCGGAGCAGAAGGAGCGTTTGAAGTGTGTTGAGAAGTTGATGTGGAGGATGAGGGTGGTTAGTGTGGATTGTGAGTTTGGGGGTAAGGGGAGTTCGTGGAGGGTGGTGAAGATTCGGTGGATTGCGTCCTCTAATCATAAATATCGCTCATCAGTTCTAGCAAAGTTTCGATATTGGGATGGGAGGAGTTGGCTTACGACGGTCTGTGCTGTTGACTAGGCATACCTCGGAGAGTGCTTCAAGCCCGTTTAGCATGTAGAGGAGTTTTTCTAATATAGAACGCCCGTGGTAGAGGTCCGTTGTTGAGCTGGACCGGAAACCTATGCCCCGAAGATGCTTCATAGCATCAACAGGGTACCTGAGCCTCCTGTCGTTGAACCTCTGAGCGAATGCCGCGCTGATACGTTCGTACATGACATCCCCTGGCGAGCCTCCCGTATTATCGACAAGGAACGCAGCCAAATGATCATAGTTGGTGGAAGGAAGGAATATCCCCGCGGTGCAGAGATGGTACCCCACCACGTTCATCCTCTCCCACCGAGCCACTAATTCCTTGAACTGATCTTCGAGGTCTTGCGGGCTGACGATCGGCACGCCGAGGAGTTCGGCGAGGTGGGACGACAGTGGGCGAGTGTGGATACTTGGGATGCCCCACATGAAGAGGAGAACCCAGGACGGTATCTCTGCGACCTTGACTGCGGGGAAGAGGTCGAGATATGTGAGGATCTTTGAACATAGCCCCATTGACAAGGATATGATTTCGTCCACCATGAGTTGCTGTGTGTCCTCTACGACCCCCTCTGTCTGCTTCGAGAGACGTTCGGCCACTTCGAGTAGTTCCTTCTCGAGTCGGGGGACGCGAGATTCAACGGTCTCGCTAGAGCAAACTTCCGCCCATTCCACTGCTTCAACTGCGTTGAGAGCCTGGGAGTCGAGACTTGGATTCTGAACGAGGCTCTCCTTGGGGTCGGCTAGGAGAAAATCGTTGGGATCGCCGATAAACAGTAGGCACCCCACAGGAGCGATCTCGGGGAACCACTCGCGCAGGGAGCGAAGCTGGGCTGTCGTCAAACCGATGTAAGCGCTCGAATCGCGATTACTCCTGGATCCTAACATGAACGTCCAGTAGTTGAGACGCCATGTTTGACACACAGAGGAGAATGGGACTCCAGCTAAACGTTGAAGGGGGATGAATTTGCGGGTGTTGGAAGTGAGGATGTTATTCCTGAATGATATGAGATGTTTCAAGATGGATGAGATGATTTCTGGAGGGAAGGAAGCGAGGATTTGGGGGGATTGGGAAGTGGGTTCTGGGGTGAAGGTGGGTGCTGTGCGGCCTTTGGATTTGTGCAAGGTCTTGAAGGTGAAGTCGTTTGCAGGGAGAGGTTTGACGTGCTTGGGGACGTAGAGTCGCGTTGGTGCACCGCGGATTCGTTCTTCCATGCTGTCGTAGGTGCTAGTACCTCTCAGAGACATGGGTGTAATGAGGAAAGAGGGGGAACAGCATTGATTTTGAAGAAGTGGCCGCCCAACGGGTTGTGGGTGCCCACTGTTTGGCCATGGGGTGCTACGCCTTGGTTGCGAAGATAACGGAGGGTTGGTAGAGAGATCGCATCAGACTTTGGACCCTACGTGGTCAGGTAGACATTTCGTAGAGCCTGGAAACGATGAACAACAGTTACAAAACCAACCGAGCTGACGGCCTCGGAACTTGGGGGTTAAGATAGGGGTGAGAAAGGATCACTCCGGCAATCAAATCAGCACACGGCACCCTTCGGCACTCGCCTTGTGTATTCTTTTCGCCACCTTCACTCTAGTCTCTGATACGCACTCTCCCTTCCTCTTCCTCGTTCCTCGTTCCTAACCGCCCAACCCCAAACCCAATGGACCCTCCACCACCACCCGCCACAACGCCTCCAGAAAACACACCAGGAAACGCCAACACGAGCGGCTCTGAAAAACGCAAAAACAAGCGGAAGCGAAAACGGTCTGCACCGAGCAGTGCGAATGCGAGTGGGACGTCGACGCCTAAGGTTATGATTAATATTGAGGATGGGAAGGAGGAGGAGGGAAGAGGAGGAAATGGGAATGGGAATGGGAATGGGAATGGAAAGAAGGAGGAGCACAGCGGGAAAGAAGGACGAAGTAGTGGTGAAGCTCGTGCCTCGGGGTCTACATCGACATCGACAAAGGACGTCGCCAATGGCCAGTCGTCATTCGCGGATGAAGACGACTTTATACCCTTGGGCGTTGTCTCTTCCGACGACGAGGACGCGGACGAGGAAAGGGGTGCACGCGATTTGAAAGGGAAAGGGAAGGCGGTGACTGGTACAGAAGGGTCTTCGAAATCAAAAGGCAAAGAGCGGGCGACGGATGGCGAGGATGGCGAGGAGCGAGATGAAGGCGAGAGGGATAGGAAGCTGAGTAGGCGCGAACGAGCGCGTGAACGCAACCGGAAACGATCGCGGTCGAGGTCGAGGTCGCGGTCCAGGGATAGAGAAAGAGAAAGGGAATGGGATAGAGGGAAGAGGAGTCGCAGGGAAGATGATAGGGAAAGAGACCGAGTACGTGACTCCAAGCCGTCTCAGTATGGCCTCGTATTCGACTTTGACGACTTGTATGTGAAGAGACACGCCTACGACTATGGTCCAACCAACAAAGCTCCCTGGATACGCGGTTTGAATTTGGAGAGTTGCAAGAACGTGGCTGAGATGTGAGTGGTTTTTCGTTTCATGTGGGCCATTTGACTGACGAATATATACAGGATGCACAAGGAGGTGGAAGCCTTTGTCAAGTGGATATCGCCTACCCCAGTCGAGGACGAGATTCGCGGCTTGATTGTGAAACAGATCGCTGTAACAGTGCAGAGCAAGTTTCCCGACGCGTCTGTGCTGCCATTCGGGAGTTACGAGACGAAACTATACCTTCCAATGGGGTGCGCACCATCATCTGTATCTACTGCCTTTGCTCACGTTGTTTCAGCGATATCGACTTGGTCATCCTTTCAGAATCCATGGCGTATAGTAACAAGGTCTCCGTTCTCCATACACTCGCCAATACACTCAAACGTGCTGGCATCACCTCACGCGTCACGGTTATCGCCAAAGCCCGCGTTCCTATCGTCAAGTTCGTCACTACGCATGGTCGTTTCAATGTCGATATTAGTATCAACCAAGAGAACGGGCTCGTTTCTGGCAACATTATCAACGGCTTCCTACGACACCTTCACAACCCTACCTCCAACACCCCCGAATTCGACGCCAACGGTAACCCCAAAACAAGTCTCGCGCTACGAAGTCTCGTCCTCATCACCAAAGCCTTCCTCGCCCAACGCAGCATGAACGAAGTCTACACCGGCGGCCTGGGCAGCTACAGCATAGTCTGTCTGGCCGTCAGCTTTTTACAGATGCACCCCAAGATTCGGAGAGGGGAGATTGACCCTGATCAGAATTTGGGTGTGTTGGTGATGGAGTTTTTTGAGCTGTATGGGTGTTTCTTTAATTATGATGAGGTTGGGATTTCGGTTAGGGCTGGTGGGACGTATTTTAGTAAACGGCAGAGGGGGTGGTTTGATTATCAGAAGAGGGGGCTGTTGTCGATTGAAGATCCTGCTGATCCTTGTGAGTCCCTATAGGCTATCTGTTCCCTCGATTCCAATGGGCGGTTACTGATGCTTGGCGTTGTTGACAGCGAATGATATATCCAAAGGGTCGTATGGTTTTCAAAAAGTTCGGACGGCATTGGCGGGAGCGCATAGTATTCTGACTGCTACTGCGTATCTGCGAGCTGGGATTATCAATTCGAGGAGGAGTGGGCAGTCTGTGAATCTTCGTGGGTATCATGACCCTGAGGATTTGAGTATCCTTGCGACGGTTATGGGGATTACTCAGGAGGTATGGTCTTATTCGCATGGTCCTGGACGCGTCTGACGGTGGCTCTTTGTAGACGTTGAATCATAGGAGGCTCGTGCAGGAATTGTACGATCGCCGGGTTTTGCACTCGATATTGAACGTCGACCCAGCGCCACCGCCGTCGATGTCCTTTTCGAAACCGCAAAGCTCGAAGTCGAACGGCAGTTCCGCCCACAACAACTCGAATTCAAACTCGAAACCGAACGGGAAAGAACTCCGAATTCAAGGTGCTGCCAAACGTTCGACTTCCAATTCCAAATCCGAGCCTATCGTCAACTTTATCGATTCCGAGGAGGAAGACGACTACCAGTATCATCATCACCATCGGTCAGACGACGAAGAAGAGGAGGAGGGTCGGTATGATATCCGACAGCCTCCCCGGAAGCGCCAGCGCACGGGCAAGCAGCAGGTCGATTATCATACGGTGTATGTGACTTCCGGAGACGAGGATGATGATGATTTGTACGATTCGGATGAAGAGGGTGTCGTTGAGCTTGAGGAGGGTGAGGAGAAGGAGGGTCAGGGTGCGAAGAGGAGGAAGAGTTTAGGGGATGGAGATAGAGATCCCATCGTCGAGAGGGAGAAGCAGGATAAGAAGAGGTCGTATTGGTTGTCGAAGGGGATTGGTCCGTGGTTGGGAGGAGATGTGGTTGGAGAGGATAGTGATTGATGTTTTGGGTTCGGATAGTTGCTTGGCTACCCTACCAACTTTTGCACAGGTTTGTGGATGTTCTTTTACGGTTGATTGTTGAGGTTTAGATTTATGTAATTTTTTTATCTGTAGGACACCCCCTGCTACTTGTACTTGTTCTTCCCCGGGCCACCCAGGTTTTCATGCCAAGCCGTCAACTCAACGATGAGCCCGCTGCAATGTTTTCGCCAGCTGGCGTTTTTCGGAGTAACGGATAGATCGTGTCTAGATGGTTATCTTGTCGGCCTGGATTTTGTTTGCTGGTTTATGCGCCTTGTCCCCCTTTCGGCTTGTAGCTTGTACGAAAATTGGCCACGACCATTACAGTAGTGTACATAGGCAGGAATTTGAGCTTCTTGTATGACGGTTTCCATTGTTTCCGTGCGGCGAAGGAATAATTGAGCCGAAATGATGGCCCTTGCTGACCTTGAATTTCCAAAATCGCAGGGGGGTTGTGTGATCATCACCGCTAGCGTCTACAACCACAGGCCCTGCTCTTTCTACGCCCATAATTCCCGCTCCTTTGACCCAAGTCCTGAAATCTATACGATCGCAGGACGTCGTATGCTTTTTCTATAAATCCTGGTAATAATGTGAGTTCAACCGACCCTCGTCGACTCGGGGAGCGCCAGAGAAATCGGCTGACATGGCACGCTACTAGGTCGAAACCCCAGATACCTGTCACCAACCTCAAGGAACGGATTGCAGCACTCGAACAACAAAGGAATGCAGGAAAGCCTTCGCGTGCGACGTCGCCTTCGCCTGGCCTCGGTGGGTCTGCGGGCGGTCCCAGTGTTGGGGCGCTGAGGGACAAGATTGCAAAGTTTGAGAAGAAGGGCGGTGTTCCTGTTCCGCGGGGGACGTTTGGACTCGGTGCGCCCCCGCCTCCTGAAGCCCGCGTACAGAAAAAGGGCGAGTTGTATGGGAACAGGATCCCGCAGCCCGTGCGGATGGTCAGCGCCAACCATACAGGCAACAGCGGCGGTGTCACCAGCCACAGCACCGGTGGGGGGATGGGGACGGGGATTGGGATGGGCCAACCACCGAGTCGTTCGAGCTCGTCGATGGGGTTCAATTATGACCGCGACTATCGACGCTCTGTGTCCATGTCGAGTGTGATCACGGATTTGGACGATCGGCCGGATTATACCCCTTTGACTTCTCCGACGTTCAACTTTCCGGATTCGCCTGGTTCGACGGTGTACACGCCCGAGGGGTCGCCTAGTCCGTTGGGGAGTCCTGATGGGTCGGCGGCGGCGAATGCGAATGCGACGATTCAGACGGTGATGACGGCGGCGGCGAGGCCGCCTGTCATGCCGAGGTCGACGTCGTTTGCGGAGGCGGTGGAGAGGGCGAAGAAGGTGGCTGAGGCGAAGGGTGGTGTTGTTGGGGAGAAGGTGCAGGAGGGGAGTGCGCCGACGCCGTTCATTGCGGCTGCTGTCAAGGACCAGTTTGAGCCTAATGGCCAGCCGAAGAGTCTGGTGGAGGGTGGGGGGGAGAAGGAGGGACGATCTCTCACTGAGGAACCGACGGCTATCGATGACACCACCCCAGCAACGGGAGCGGCGCCGGTTCCAGTCGTCGTGGAGAACGACGAGCCCCCGACGCCCACTGCCGCTGCCTCGCCAGTCGACTCGACCGAATCACAGTCTCCAATCTCGCCGCCATCATCCGCGCCCGTCGAACCCGACACCCCCACCGCCGTCGTCAGCCCCATTTCCGAGCTGTTGCAAGAACTCGCGCCCAACTCCGAGGTTCAAGCACCTCCAGCTGGCGAAACTAAGAAACCGGCTAGTCGCAACAACAAGGATCTCTCCCTGGACGTGGAGGCTCTCAAGATCCAATCTGCTACTGGTGCACCTGCCAACGATGCTTCCAAGCCTGCTGTTGCTGACGACACGACGCCCACGACTGCGACTTATTCGAACCTCCTTTCGCCGCCTCAGACCGGCAACTCGGTTTTGTCGTCTGGGTCGTCGGTGTCCCCTCGTCCGTACAGTATGGTTGAGCTCTCGTGGGCTGAACGTGTCACCCCCGCTACGAGCCGAGGAAACGTCATGTTCCTGCCTCCCTCCTCGACCCAGCTTCCTCGCAAAACCGATCTCATCAACTATCCCCCCACTCCTACTGAAGCGGATTCCAAACCACAAGATGGTGGTAACAAGAAGGCGAATGGAAGTGCCACTACTAGGACTGCTGCTTCTTCGAAACCTACGACCTTCACGGCCGTCGTGCACAAGAAGATTCGCGAAGCTGAGGTTGCCCTACCTGCTGGACCACACGAACTCCCCCAGACGCCTCGCAAGCAGAAGCGGATGACTATGATGCCGTTCCAGAGCCCTGGCAACCCCGAGTTGCTATCCCTCCTGCAAAATGCTGTCATGCTCGAATCGACGTTGGAGCATGGTGAGCTTCCTACGGAAGTTGCCAAGAAGAAGGAAGAGGAGGAGAAGGAGCGGGAAAGGGAGAGGCAGGCGCAGGAGTTGGCTGCTGCTCTTGCTGCTGATAAAGCCCGTGCTGAGCTTGAGGAGCAGAAGAGGCTGGCGTTTGAGGATCAGAAGGCGAAGGAGGAGGAGGAGGAGGAGGATGAGGCTGCTAGGAAGGCGAAACTGCGACATACGTTCCTTATCCCGCTTTCCAAGGCGAGGTACCAGCATAAGAAGGAGATGTCGGTTGCGAGTGCGAGGGCTGCGGGTGTGGAGGTTGAGTTGGATGAGACGGGGTTGCCCGAGTTGCCGGAGAGGTTGCCTAGTCCTGGTGGAAAGGAGGAAGAGGAGGAGAAGCCGAGGATGTCGATACACCACAATTTGCCGCCTCCGCCGCCGCATATCCCGCCTCAGCCTCAGCCCCAGCCTCAAACTCCTCAAGCGGATTCGCTCGCCCCGGTGCCCAAGTCTGCTGGTTCGAAATCGAGGTTTTCGACGTTCCGCAGGTTGGGGAGTGTCAAGTCGATGATTGGGGGACCTGGTGCTGCTTCCCGCAAGAGTATCGCGTCGGATTTCTCGGATGATACCACTTATTCGTCCATCCCTGCTGTGATTACCCCTGATGGCAGTGTGGCCCATGGTGATGTGGATGACTTTGGTATGACTAGTGTCAACCATTCTCAGGAGCAGTCCTGGCCGAGTTTGTCCCCCAAGAAGTCGGGTGGTGGGTCGAGGACGTCGACGTTTGGCAAGATGTTTTCGAGGTCGAGGACAAAGTCGAGTGGGAGTACTTTGAGTAATGCGTCTGGTGAGTCGATTTCTGTGTCTTTTGGGTTTTTTTACATAGCTGATGTGTGGTAGCGATTACTTCAGACTCGGCGAGCTCGAAGGCTCCCTCTGTGTATACCCTTCCTCCTCTCCCTGATACGCTGTCTGCTATCCCGTCAGGTCCGGAGTATGAGAACCGCCAACCAAGACGGTCGATCTCGATGAAGAGCTTGAAGAGTGCATTGAAGGGCCGTTCGTCGATCGATAGCACGAACGCTCCTCCCCTGCCTAGGACCCGGACCGTCGACGCTCAGCCCCCTCCACCTGTCCTCGAATCCAACGGGAGCACAAGTCCAACCTCGACCCTCGGGTCCCCAGGGCCACTCAAATCCCCCGACTACCTGGGCTACAACCCGCTGAACCCTCCTATGGACACTGGGAACGGCGGCCGCCCCACCTCGCTCGTCTCAGTCGCTTCGACACTCCCTTCTCCCTTATTCGACAAAGATATCTTTGATGCTTTCCCTGCTGTTCCTTCTGGTACACCCGCTTCCGCCAGTCAGTATGATCAGGGACAAGGAATGCCATCGGCGGCGTTGTTGACTCCGTCGTTTGATTCTGTGTTTTTGGGGAGTGCGATTCATTTGGCTGGGTCGCACAAGTCGACTATTGGGACGCCTACTACTGCTACGGGAGGGATGTATAGTCCGTTACCCCCCGCCTCGGCTGCTACTGTTGATGGATCTGCGGGGTCCTCGAGGCAGAGGAGGGCGTAAAAGGAGGGTGATCTGGGGGTTTAGGAGGTGCTGTGGATGGGCTCTGTTGTGCCTGTTTAGACGTTGGTTTGTTTTTCTTTCTGCTTTTGATACATTATCTCTGGAGTAATCCCTTTCGTTACTTTTTTTTGGTCTCCTTTTTTCCTTTTTTTTATATCTATTTGGAGTGCTTGCTCGTTTCGTCATTTGCTGCTGCTGCTGATGCCCCTGCTGCTTCATACGAGAACTTTTTTTATACAAGATATCCCCCTCGCTAGTTACTGTTTATTTACGTACTGTTACTCTCCCTACCTACCTACCAAGTACCTATTCGTTTTCAGTATAGTCGTTTTCTCTACTCTACTCTCCTCTCCTTTTTTTTTATTTTCCCCATGCTTTCTTCTTTCTTTCTTTTTCCTCTCTCTCTCTCTCGTCTCGGTCAAGTATCAATCCAAGGTTCATTTCCTTCTTTTTTCTGCAGTCATCCTCATCGTCTGTCATACATCCACTCTTTCTTTCTTTCTTTCATTCTTTCATTTTGAAGTCCAAAAAAGTCTGTTAAATTTGGTTCTACAAGTCGCTTTCTACTACTACCACTACTTGCTAAAATACTTAGTACTTACTTTTTTTCTGTGTGGCTACATAGTTCGTTTGGTGATTTACATAAAGAAATGATACGCTCTTTTTTTTCTCTCCGTTGTAACTATCACTCTGTCTCCACACTTGTGAAGGTGTCCAAGAGGGAGATAACCATGAGGCCATTATCGCCTATACTATGGGTGTCTCAGGCTGGCCGGCCGTCTCGTCCGATCATGCTCGGTCTGTGCGATTCAGCGTTTCGTTCGTAGACGGAAAGGCCGCGGGTTCGATTCCACTTGTGCAGGAATCGGGACATTCCTTGCATTTGGCCGTTCTTCATCGAGAGACAACACCATCGTCGATTACCCGCTGTGCACAGGCGATCATGATGGATGATGTGTCCTTGGAATCTGGATTCTTTCATCTGAAGGATATAGAGACAGACTTGGGGATAGTGGTGATATTGATAAGAGTTCAAAATCTTCAATAAGTACTGTTCATGTACCCAGCAAGCCTAAGGGGACGTCCTTTACTCCTTTACTAAGTTCCAGCAGCATAAGCGCTCTCGATCCGGATTAAGCGCCGAAACAAATCCCATTGAGGGTGTTTAAGCTCCGCCTGAATAGCAGACAAAACTCGCGTTCCCGGACTTTTGCAATACCTAGCCCGTCTCTATTCCACCACCATGTCGGATTCTTCTCAAACTCTACAGCCCACAGCTTTAGATATGCACTGGGTGCGAGGCGAAGGAGCTGCGCACTCCACGACCACGAATACAGTCAAACATGCCCAGCCTATCTCGACCATGGCCAACTTGAGTCACCCTCGCTGCCACAGCTGGCCCCTCGAAGCCACTTGCAGTGACCCATCTCGCAAACTCCTCGAGTCGTTTCCACCAGAAGTAAAGGCCGCCATCTTCCTCGACGCCATGATCCCCTGCCTGCAGTCTCTCATTCACCAATCATCGATCTACACCTTCGTACCTATTCGACGTGTGTTTGCCGTGGGGAAGGCAATTGCCACGACGTGCCGAAGCTGGCGCTCATTTTACTACGAAACTGTCCTCTGTTTTCGCAGTAACCGGCATGGCGCGTTCATTGGCGTTACGCTGGACGAGCTTGTGGCTCTCAGGCAGTGGCTCCCTGACGTAGCAGTGGTGGGCTGTCTGCTGTTCCTCGAATGCGATCCCAACGCCCTCCTTTTCCACTCGTCGCCGGAAGAACACCGAGTGCTTCGGATTCTTATTCGAGATCCTGTCGCGTTGGCTGCCATACAAGTCGTGGAATGGGGGGATCACAGCACGAACCGTTCGGCGTCCACCACGGTGCCCGAACTCAATATCGAGTCATTTCGAAGAATCCAGCAGCTATTAACTGAACAGGCTCACGGTGATCATGCGCAAGTTCGGCGCTTGATGATGGAGGAAATGACCTCGCTCTCTTTGGTCTTGATGTCCAACATCATGTCCTTCCTCGCAGCTTTTCCCTCCCTGAAGATCGCCGAGATTCCAACCTGGATGTTGCGGACTTTGTTGGGGTTCCCCTATGACCGCTCTCATCCCCTATCCTCGCACCTGGTACAATCGTTGAACCTCCAATCAGTTTCCGCACAGGAATTTGCGAAACAGTGCGGACTTGTATTCGCACATTTGGATGGAATCAGCATTGTCGGGTACCCTTTCATTATCGGCGGCCTCATCCACAACTTCAGGCAACCGAATCCCAATTACAAGAACCTCATTCTCGGGGAGCTGGAGTTCCAGTCGATGTTCAGGACGCTGCATAAACGTCTTCACTCGCCGTCCACTTATTTCAGCCATATGAAAGCCATAGGTTGGCGCTCGAACCACAGGGAGGAGCTCGGACATTTTGGAAAAATCTTGGAGGCGATTATGTTCTTCGAACCTCGTGGTGGTCTCACTGAACTGTGCATTTCAAACAAGATAGGTGAGGGACTTTCATACTTTGCGCAACCTCCAAGCTCTAATAGACTAATCCATCCTCAAAGCGGACTCAGTCCTAAACGAGACATACCCCCTCCTCTCTATTCCTTTAATCCAGTCCTCGGCAAATACCCTCCGTACACTGATTCTCCACGTTGATGTGTCCATTCGGACGTCCAAATACGACTTCGTTCCTGGCGGCGACCATGTGTGTTTGCTGCACAACAGGCTCTTCAGAGGACTACCGAACATCGAGCACTTGGCGCTTCGCGTTCCTTCCATATGCAGGGAATTCTTCAAGGGACTGTATAAGCCGCAAAAGCAACATGGCAAGTTCATCATTGTCATTGGACACCTCCGGAAGTCCTTGCCCATTCCGTGCTCACACTCGCAACGTTTCTCCGACTTCGATACCATCAAGGCTGTCGTCGAAATCCTGAATGCAGGCCCCCCTTGCTTCATGGGAATGCCAGGCTGGGATGTCCAGTTGCGTATCGAGGCGAGGATTGCCTCCCAACTTCGGGCACGCGGTGAGTATTCCAAATGCTTTAGTGGGCGATTGATGCTAATTCGATACAGACCCTCGGTCTTACACCCTCGTAGTTCCCCTTCATGGAAACGTAGACGTCCTAAAGCTATGGTCCATTCGTCAGGAGAAGGCTCTAGACAACACTCGTTCAAACTGGATTCAAGAAGTATACAAGACTGCGGTTGACACGTTTAGAATGGTCGGGGAATTTATCGAGACTCGCCCTGACATCGAAGATGAACACTTTCAGTGGCTGTCGTATCCCCGCCGGCTCTACTGTCGGGATTCGGATGATCTGGTTGCCTTCGAGGATCCTCTGATCAACATCCTCTGGGATATATCATTTTCAGATGAAGATAGTCAATGGAGAGATTAGATTTCCGGCCGAGAGGCCTCAATGATCATTGGTAAAGTTTAAAGGATAGCGCGAGTGCCTAGTATAAACCCAATCGTATGTCCGAGAGAGTGATCTGGTTACATACCATTGGTTAGGTCTACATCTTCGAGACTCCACGCCTGTAATAAGCGCGGCGTGGGCAAGCCCAGCCACGGCCGGCATCCCCTGCCGAACTCCACCAAAACTCACCACAATTTCCAGCGACGGTCGGTGAACCCCGTTGGAACTGGCACAGAGTTCACCGGTGTCCAGTGAACGTTGATGTCCATAGCAATTTCCAGCGGACCCCCGTGAACGACAGCGGTCGAAGGGCCATGATCGATGGATTTCGTCCCGCTTAATGGTATCACCCCCAGTGGAATCCAGTGACCCCCACCAATCGCCAGGGGTCCTTCGCTTCGAGCTTTTAATAAACCATGTATGTACCCTCCAAGCGGCATAATTACAAGTGTATTTGTAATGTCAATAGGAATTGCTCCTCCGGGCGGACCTGGGCACCGTAGACAACGCTCCCACCCCGCCGCGTCCCAAGGGGCGCGGCAACATACATTGGGACTCGGGAGAACAGGACCCACCAACTCACAGACAGAATCGGACCATCCCGCCACGGACGAGACATTCGGAGGACAGGACCCCCCTCAACTCATACGGGGACCAAACTCTTGACGGAGAACACACACAAATGACTGCACTGGTTGCGGTTTCTGGGCTTTCTGAATCGGGTAAAGCACTGTTCGCAGTGCACTCGCTGGCGCCCGTTTAGCGGCGGGCTCGCGCTCGTACTACTACGGGCCCATAACCAGAGTTGCTGGCCCTAGCGCTATAGGAGTGGATGGTACGATGAGGTGACATCGCAAGAGGTAAAAGGTTCTGTGCCATCACATCCACCCCATCCACCAACAGCCACCAAGACATTGCTGACATCATCCCGAGGAAATCGGACATTTCCAAAAAGAGCCTTTTGACCTTCACCCCTTTAACCCTGTAGCACTACGTGCCCAGGAATAGTGAAGATACAAGTTTTATGGGTTCCGAATGCCACCTTTGAGTAGACACAGCCTTGGCCGTCTATTTAGTTGTGCGCGCCCCTTCTTCTGGCCGCAATGGTGTCGTTCCAACTTCATATCTTCTGAGAAGCGCTATTCCAATCAACGATATAAAGGTAAACTTAATTGGTATCCTGCAAAGTTTTAAGGATCAAGATACAGACTGAGACAAATGTTCGTGGCTAGAACTAGAGAAAAGATGTGATTTAACAAAAGTCCCCTTCCGGCGAGATTCAGTGAGCTTGACCCCACGTTCCAGTGGAGGTCGGCGGCATCCAGCGACCACCGAGGAGTACGGTGGAGGTCAGTGGGGGCCGGCGCTCGAGGTGAGAGGTGTTCAGCGGCCTCCAGGGCGTTCCCACACCGGTCCAACGGAGGTCGTTGGCAAATAGTGACAAACACCGAACCCCAGCGTCCACCGATGTTCACCGGAGGACACCAGGGAACTTGCCCCCCGCGCGCATATAACTCCTCCACGCAGGCTCTGGGACAGAATCAGCCCTCTCTGGTCGCAATAAGTCGAGCAATTGGTCGTCAAATCTAGTAAACGCCAACTGTGAGATAGATCTCCAGCCCAAGCACTTCAGTTTCCTTGTCGTCTCCATCGGGGGCCTGGCATCGCGCAGTGAGTCCACTTCGAAGCGTACTCGGAGTTGGTTCTCCATATGCGCGCCGACTGGTTGCCCGAGGTAGTATTGCAGTTCGTCAGGATACCCGATAGAGCTGAGGAAGATTCCAAAGATGCTCAGTGGATACCCCGCTTGCAAGGTGATAGACCGAGTCGCCCAAAGTCCTTTGGGCAACCTCGACATCCTTGACGCCGCTGGTTGTTCCTGGTCGCGAGCTATGCGGAAGATAGATTTGTTTCTGGTGTTTGAGCCGTGGAAGTTCCTGGATTACACCCCGACGCCGTCGTTGAGTGCGGGCCATCTTGGTTCAAGAAGTCTCTTTGTTAATTAATGAAAGCTATGACATATATCTTGCACGCCGTCAATGTAGGGAATTACCTAGTCCGTTGAGTCGGTCTGACCAGTTCCGAAGAGCCTCACCCAAGTGGCTAGTACGTCTTGGTGGTTGCAGCGAGCGCTCGTGGTAAGAAGAAAGCGCCTCGTTTGATCCGAAGACGGCAGAGCCCTTCTCTCCGACAACCACGGCTCGCTCGCGTTCCACATAAAGTCGTCGTGAGTTGCTCATGAGCAGACCTTGAGCAGAACGGTCGCAGTTGGCAGGAGGAAGTGGTACGGGGACCGCCAATGTACCACCCATCCGAGCTTCCGGTGCTCAAGCACATCAAGCCCTTCAATCATTCCTTTGGCAGTGATTCAACCTCGACCTCAGCACGATCACGACGCGTCAAGGTCGGCCCCAGCGCTACGGAAAGCTCCTCTCAAATCCTTAGTTCACTTCCCCCAGAGGTTTTAACGATAATATTCACGTTCGTTGTCGGCGGCTTCTGGGACGTTACTCGAAGAAGCTCTTCAAACTACACATTCATCCCTATCCGCCAGCTTTTCCGCGGACCTCTCCGCATGATTTGCCGCAGATGGCGTCGTCACTACTTGGAATTCTCGCTTGGATCGAAGTACCACAGGGGTGGGGCGTTCGTCGGGACGAACTTTACGGAGTTGGCCGTCATGCACGAGTGGTCCCTTGACATCGCTGTCGTGGGGTGTCTGCTGTTCGCTGGTGACCCCAACGACCTGTTATTACCTTCCATCGACGATGTCCTCAAACCAATTCGACTTGATAAGCAGGACAGTGCGACTCTGGCCTCAGTGGAGGCGATCGAATGGACGGACCCCAGCCGACTGCCGCCTCGAAGAATCAAGGGCATTGAAAACGCCGTTCTCAGGGTCTCCGGGATCCTGTTCGAGGAAGCCCGTAGCTACACCCAGAAAACACAGGAACTCCTTCTCCAGGAGCTTTTTTCTCTGTCTCTTTCGCTTTCGTCCAAGGTCCTCGCCTTCCTCCAAGCCTTCCCTCGCGTGAAGAGAGCGGAGATTCCCTCCTGGGTGGTAGCTCTTGCATGGGGCCTGAAGATCAACACAGAAGACCAGCCCCGGTCGAAACTCGTCGAAGACTACAGTGTCCCCGTTATCTCGCCGTCCGACCTCAGGGATCAACTTGAATCACTCCTCCACTCGCTCGACCATGCCTCGATTGTTGGGTATCCCCTCGTGACAGGGTCCATTTTCCATCGGCCTTTCGGAAAGCCTAAGACTTGGATGCTCCGAGACGTTGAGGTGATGCTCAGTCGTTTTCTAGGAAGCCGGTTCTCATCGACAATGGATGACGGGTTCAAGTCTACATTCTCTTCCCTTGCTCGTCGAGCTGAAGTCAAGTTGCAATCCTTCCAAGGACGACGCGGTGTCACGTTGCATGGATATCCCTTAGCTACCCCGTTCTCGACGATTGATATCGCCAAGAGGCTCCTGCCTTTGGAGGTTACCGGATTGACTGAGATCTACGTAGCAGAAGAGGCTGGTGAGTGGAGTGTTTCCCTATGTATAATGTCGTCGAGCAGCGTCAGACTGAAGTTACGTTGACAGCTCCCAGCTCAACTCTTTCTTGCGCTCTTCTTGAAATACCCACTGTGAAGGCATCCGCAACGACTCTACAACGCCTCACTCTTCATGTCCAGTTCACCGGCAGTGCATCGACGTCTCGAAGAACAGCTACGCCACGCCATCACTGCCCCACGTTGAGCATCGTTATCTGGACGTTAGTGTTGGCTCCATCTGTAAGGACCTACTCTGGGGTGTCTTTCGACCAGAAAAGAAGAACGGGACCTTCATTGTCACCGTTCGCCGCAGTTACAAGCCCGACGACTGTCCTCATTCGGCGTCCTTTGGTGATACCGATTCTGCAAGGGCAGTGTTGGATATCCTTCAGCATTCTCGACCATATTTTGAGCCGGTAAGAGATTGGGATGTTCAGATTCGTCTGGAACAGAAACAAGGTATTGGTGAGTGAATCATTTTCTTTCGTCGAGGTCGCATTCTTAGTCTTGTGTCGGTGACAGGTGGTCCCAATGGAACTGCCATTATTATTTTCCCCTGCGAAGATTACTTGGGTCTCTATGCAGTCGAGCCAAAGGTAACTCATGACTATCACTATCACATACAAAGCACGTTCTGGGCGCCCGCACATAATTTCAAGGAGTGGGCGGGATCTCAGCGGCGCGATCCTTCTTGGAGTAGATACTATACAGAGTGGAAAGAGAACTGATGTATCTGTTCACATCCTACAATTTTACTTGAATCGCCCTCAGTATGTTACCGAAGACGTTTCCAGAGCGGTTTGAAGATAGGACATTCTGGATTCTGACCGTGACTACCCCTATTAATATCGTCGGGTCGCGCCAGGGGCGGGCTCAGGGCGGGAACATGACGCGACTGATCGATGATGCACTGGTTCCCACGACCCTTGGACCCCAACCACGACGACGTCCTCGATAACGCAAGCGTTCACAGGACACTTGAGGCCAGACCTGGTAAGCTTGAATTTGGCTGTTTCCATATAGGACTCACAGGTATACGTATAGGCCAGGTAGAACTGGAACCCGAATTGCACCGACTGCACAAAGGGCCCTAGGTTCGTACGACCACAAAGGAGGGGCTTTCAGTCTCATATGACATTCGACACAAAGGAGGGGACCTAAAGGCATATTTAGAGTCCTGAAGATGGATCTAGTTGCAGATGTGCCACAACATCTACCTCAGCTGGTTATGCCCTACAACATAACCCTGAACCTGACGACCTTGTTCTCATTTCTCCCCTCACGACTCTTCGCGCGATCCAAGCTCGTTCAGCAAATCTGGAGAAGGTGGGACCAGGCGGTGGAAATGGGTATGGCTAGTGAAACGGCGTCGGTGGGCGACTTTCTTGGTGGGGACGACGAGTCCTGGCCGAGCACCCTCCTCGAAGTCGCGGCTGCAGCTGTGGCATCGCCGACACCAGCACCCAAGCCAGCACCACCTATCGCTTATCCAGGGCCGTGGGCGTTCTTCATTTCTGGTTACATGCTGGGTATCTTCCTCATGGTACGCACGAGTTCATTACGATCGGAGTCAGAGGGAAGACTAATCGTTTGGCCAGGCTGTGATTCTACACCGAATACAGAACATCATCATCCCGTCGCGCATGCAGAACCGACGTGGACTTCGGAATGGGGTTTCGATAGGCTGGAACAGACGATTCTCGATCTTCAGCCGACTGACGTCCTCCATCTTTCCTCTCGACTTGACCCAAACATCGACACGCCTCGCGGTCCATCTACCGACGTTGTACTACCTCTGCAAGATGCTTACGATCTGGTTTGTGCTCGTGCTACAAACATCCGAGTTATATCCCGAGAAGGGCCGTTTAGGTTGGGCGGATAGTCTTGGCGAGATGGTCAGGAAGATGGACATGCAGGATATCTGTTGGAACACGTTTGTGGCCGTATGCGTTGGGTTCTCGGTGGAGGGATTTGTGAAGGCGTTGGATGGGGTGGAAGCCGGGTTCCCGATCGGTGGCAATATGAATCCGAACACTTCGCCTTTCAACATTGTTGGCTATGCTTTCCTCTTACACCTCTATTCCTCTCCCTTTGCGCATTCACAGAAGAGTGGGGACTATCCTTCTAGGCCAGATAAACATGCCATAATCACCGTCGCCATTCCACTCCTTCAACTCACTTTGTTCCACGCGCTGTCGGTGTACAGGCCGTGGTCTTCGCATCGACTATTCCCAACGGCGCTCAGCTCGTTCCTATCCCTTATCCACTTCCATGGAGCCCTTTGGTCGTATATCCGCAAGTCACAGCAGAGTAGCAATCCTCCTTTCTCGTCATCAGAAGACAACAACCCCAGAATCCTTGCAACCTATCCGATCCTAAACTACATCCCTAACCTATTCGAAACGCTCTTACTCATTACGATATTCCTTACGATAGTTCTGAACGTGGTGGTTCAAATGGTGGTGCGAGGACGTGTCGAGCGGGTGTTCAGCGGGCTTGGTGTGAGCCCGATCCACAATGGTACGTCCTCTCGCAGTCCATTATCTTCCGCTGTGTTCATATCTCTACCAGACGACGACACACCAGGTGTCGCTCCTGGCACCGGAAGCGGCATCCGCGCGTTCTTCCGAAACCTGCCATACGAAGAGGACTTTGGTGTGCTACTCCTTCGAGTTGGGACGGCTAGTTTGGAAGCTACGGGCCTCCGAGGATGGAGTAACGAGGTCGCGCCTATCGCATCGCCTGTTCGACGACGGAAGAGGAGACACCGGGGTCTCCACCCACCGACGCCAGGCCAGGTCGAGTATGGATCGGTGCGGGTGGGAAGGGTGGCAGCGGGAACTGTTCAGCCGGGTTACAAGACGGTGGTCAAACCGAGCACATCGACGAGGAGGAAATCCAAATTACGACAACAGCGCCTCAAGGGCCTTCGAAACGAGGTTCGAAACGTCGATTTGGGTTTGAGCAATATCACGCCGGAAGCGAGGAGGAGTGTGCGCAGCTTCTGGAGGTGGTTGAAGGAGTTTGGGAGGTACGCGGAGGCGGTGTGGGCGGCTGCGAAAGGGCTGGCGGCGTTGTCGTGGAGGTGGATATTGTATCTTGCTAGGGGGAGGAGGGATAGGGAGAAGGATGATGTTCTGATTAGGAGGCGGCGGCGGGTCAGGGGTCTCATGTCAGACATGGATGCTTCGAATGCCTCGTATGGGAGCGGCGATGAAGACGACGAAACGACCAGTACGGAAGATTCGGGAGAGCGGGATAAAGTGGTGTATGAGAGGTTTTTGAGAGGGGAAAGTATTAGCGATGATGAAGATGATGATGCGGAGTTCGTGTTGGAGGATGATGAGGAGGGGGAAGGGGAGGGGGAAGAGAGTCCAGCAGAGGGCGATGCGACACCGACTGCAGAGGAAGATCCTGAGAGGGAAGCATTTGGACTATTTATGGATCTGATGAGAGGCGGAATGGGCGCTGGAAGTTCGAGTTCTCGTGGAGGAGAGGTTGTGTTGGCGCATATGGTGAATCAGAATTCATCGCCGCTGACTCGGAGAAGATGGGAGGAGTCCCAGTTGGTAACGTCTTCATGGGTTGATGAAGACGATGATGACGAAGACGATTCGATGGATGCCTATGGTAGTGGAAGTGGAAGCGGGAGTGTGAAAGATGAGGACTCGAGCAGGACGCTCTGCGTTGTGTGCACCACTGACATCCGTGACATCATTTGCTGGCCTTGTCGGTGAGTTCAGCTGTTTGGTATATTCTCGCGCCCTGCTTGCTGATCCAATGTCCTTTCTTCAGATGTCTTGCGATGTGTGATGGATGTAGGGAAGCTTTGGCTTCGAGGAGTGCGCCGACGAAACATCGATGTCCTTGTTGTCGACAACTGTGAGTTTTGTCGTTCTCTCGATTCAATTTATCGTCGACCTGTACTGATTTGAATTGTAGAATTGAAGGTTATTCACGGATATACATACCTTAAGGGCCCTGATCATCTGCTGGAACTTTGAACATGGAATTACATGGTGTATTCAATCTGTCAACATTCGCGTTTACTGATTTGTGCTATCTTATTGAGGTAAATCGGTTCTGATCGACCGGCGCCTTGCATAGCGTTTCTTCTCGCCCATGCCTTGGAGGGGCTGGTTAGGCCACTACTATGGTCCTTTAATTTACGTCTGCAGCGCCCACACGATTCACCGTGTCATTTATACCTCACGAAGTCAATGTCCTGGCGTACCTTTCCCCAACGATCTTGGGCCGATCCGACGTGGAGGCACAACTTGAAAGCTCAGACTACTCTTGTTGTTCCGGAACTTCTGATCTGCGGTGCTCACTCGGATGACACTACATCTGAGAGAAGCGGGGCAAATCGGTATTTTCGGATTCAGCGAGCCCCTGTTTAAACCCAATGGCATTTCGATCCGGAGAGCCTACGGATCGTAGCTGGGGCCTCTTATAGTTGGGTATAAGAAAGGACTAGGCGTCATTTTATGACGCATGAGCTTTGAGTCAGCGCAACCGCTGCCATCAGAAATTCAGAATCTCGCATTACTAGGCTGAGCGCTACGAGGACAGTGGGCGCTTGTTACTTTAGGGCCGGCTCATTTACCCTTATACAAAGGTACTCGCCATCACAACCGACTCCCAATACTCGATCAATACCCTGACAAAGCGCCTCCCCCGCTGGGTCAGACTGGAGACTGTGTACCATTGGCAATGTGTTGGCCTTGTCGGTGAGTTCAGCTTATTTAGCACCCGCCTGTTGATCCAATGTCCTTTGTACAGATGTCTTGCGACAGTGTAGGGATTGGCTCCAAGGGAGCGCGCAGACGAAACATCGATGTCCTTGCTGTCGACAACTGTGAGTGATATTGTTCTCTCACTGATTCAGTTTAATGTCGAACTGTGCTGATGTGGATTGTTGAATTGAAGGCTATCCACGAAACGGTGTCTTTTACATTTAACCTATCAACATTCGTGATCACTGATTTGTTCTACCTTACTATGGGTTCCCATCGACCAGCGCCTTCTTCTCACCGGTGCCCTCGGAGGTTGGAGCTGATTTTAGGTCGTTGCTGTGATCCTTGACCATGCTTACGTTGTTGAGCACTGATCGATGATCCTTCCCCCTCGCATAGCGGTGTTGGGTGAATGAAACAGAATTCAGTCCCCGAGCGGGAGATTCGTCGACATGGGCGCTCTGATATTACGGCACCTTACATGGCCAGGCACTAGACGACGGCGATAAGTATATAGTAGTCGTGACTATGTGATAACGTTGGCTTACCCGGCTCTAGATCTGCTTCCCCCACAAGTACTTACTCCCATGACAGTAGGCTATCCCGAGGAGTTTCAGTCGTTGGTGGACCATGTCGTTTCTTCTCAGTGGGACATGGTAAGTTGGGCGTTTCATTTGTAAACTATAGCCTGTGGCGCTGAGCGGTTGTCGATCAGAGGGTGTATGGTGGGCGAAGTTTGGTCTCCCGGATTTTGAACGAAGTTGATCTTTTCTGCGTTAACGTTTAGTTGCGGGCCTAACGGTTCTGGTGCGTAGAGTGTGTATACTGCGTACTCCGGTTGATAAAGCTCATTCGAATTCAAGCTGGTAGAATACATGCAGACGATGGAGCTGGAAGTAAGACTCTCATCTACTCCGAAGGCATTGACATTTCACGTCTTTGACGGACCCTTCACTATCGATATCCAGGTTTCGCTGGTTTGGCCCACCGCTTGGAATCACGTCAAGATCATCTATTTTCTCAATCGTTTGATGCCTATCGTGATCATTATATGTCAGATTCAATGTAAGTAAGAAGCATTTGCGCAACTTTTCTTGCAACTATCCCTTAGTACAACGCTAACTAGTGAATGCGAAGTGGATGTATGGCCGACACAGTTTAGGCCCTATTCGGTATGTAGGATCTCCTGGATCTATGCGTTGGAACCAAGTGTTTCTGAGGGCAAGGTTCTGTCTTGACAGCAATGCAAGACTATATTTTCGGTCGTATGCTGTAAGTAGGTATCTCTAGTTCAGGCAGGTCGTCATGCTGAACGAACTGGTTGAAAGTGGGTATCACGTTATCTCTGTGGATTTCGGAGGGTGAGCTTTACTTATCATATCCACGGGTCCTGAGCGCTACTAACGCCTCGACTATTGCTCGTGGTAAGTGATATTGTACTTTCGAGTGTACGCCATCTCGGGGAGAGGGCGGATTATCAAGTATTTCCTGATGGTAAACGCCGTTGTGAGTTGTCTCTTTTCGACTTTCTTTATAAGGCTGGAAACCGCTCACTACATTGCGATACATGGCCGTGCATTGGAGTGTAGTTCGTCTTGGTGTCGACCATGTCGTTGGTTGGAACCTATCTTTCCCTGTTAGGAACATGTAAGCGTTACCTTTGCTATATGTAAGCGCCGTATTGAGGAAATCCTAACGCTTTCCACCTCGTAGTCACCGGCGCTTCCGATGGTCTCGTTATGGGATGTCCGACACACCCCACTGTGTCCGGGAAGCCTCATGACCATTTGATCACGATTAGCTTTGCTATACTCCTGTACAGTGGGATGGGTAAGTCACTAAATTCTGTCCTCGAGTATGAGGATACTAACTTGACTGAGGACTCAGCCATGATGGTGCTGTCTGTCTACTACGGGCTTCGTCGATATTGGCGATCACTGAAACGAAGTCCCTTGGTGAAAGTTTTTTACCGGGATGGCACGGTTTACTTCATTGCTTTGGCGGGTGCGTTCTTAGCTTTACCGAGGGTATCTTAGTTATGCTGATTTGAATTTGGTTAACGTTAGGAATGTCGATTCTGAATGGGGTCGCGGCACTCTTACTTCCAGTAAGCTCACTCGACCATTACTCCCATAGATTAAGATGCTCATCTAGCGCTTACTCAGTTGCAGTTTCGGCTCGTAATGACGACGTATGTGGATGCTCGAAGGAGCTACTAGTACGAGGTTCTACATACTGACGTTCACATGATGCAGCCCCCAGATGGTCGTACACACCACCCTGTGCACCCGGATGATACTACACCTGAGGGAAGCGGGGCAAATCGGTATTTTTGGATTCAGCGAACCCACAGTGGCCAGTTTGAACACGATGGCATTTCGATCCGGAGAGCCTGCGGATCGTAGTTTTGACATCAGTTCGGGCGACCTCAGTCACTAGTGTTTACTACATACCAAATTTAATATGCGATAGAGACCCAGCGTGTTAACCCAATGACTGGTGTAGTGGATGGGCCCTGATAATTTAGACTGGACTGACATTTGAGACGGAAATGGGATCGTAATTAACGGAGCAGAATTTGCTACGAGTTCTCTTTCCTTCATGCCGTGTGGCTAGAAGAGTCAGGCCTAGATGGTCATATTAACCAATTGCTGTCTGACGTTAGACAAGTCACTTTGCCGGAGTGGTTAACGGGATCGCCTGCTATTGGCCTTCGGGCCAGGCAAAGCGGTTGGTCTTTGACCGCGAGTGTTCGAATCGCTCAGGTGACGCTCTTTTTGCTCCACTTCAGCATTGGATTTTTTTATGGTCCATTCCTTCTATAGGCAAGGGGAGATGAAAATGTGTAGCAGCGAGCTCCAGCTGCGCAGGTAGAAGGGATATCAAGCTGGTAGTTCATTGCTGCAGGCGATTCATTCAAACTTCTTCTCAGACTCCAGGCGTGCGATCATGACCTCGAGATCCTTCGCGATATCACCGTAGTTCGTTGTGGCCCATGGCAGACGTCAGTCTTGAAGCTTGAGCGTTAGCCTTCAGTCCTTTGATCCATCGCGATCGAATAGAATATTTGGCAGCTCCGAACGCCCATCATATGCAGTCACAGCAAGATCTCGTACTTTCCCTCAAGGCAGGAGAGGAAGCCAAAACTGGGCCAATAAGGGAGCCGCGGCCGATAGCGGTCCGCCGTCAGAGCCGGTCTTGGCATTTTTCGTGAGGATCCCGCACAACCTCCGTCGCACTTCCACTTGTGCACTGACGTCCGTGCGTCAAGCTTTCGGCTATTGTCGTAATTCTCTATCGCTTCAGTCCTGGACACATACCACCGTCACCAACTATCCAACTCGACGACGACGGTCCAACTGACTGTGCAGACTAATTCCGACGCCGTGTGGTACTGAGAAGCAGCCAGATCTAGCCAGATATTCTTGGATATACTGCCCCTTTCTTTCGCTGCTGCTGAAAGAAGGATAGGGACGAGTTTAGTTTGGGTAAAAGAAGAGAGCGGAGATGGCGCGTAACAAATTCCCGCCGTGGAAGTCACGGCCGTGCAAGGTGAGTTTCGTTCTTCGTTGTTGTTCTGTTCCTTCTTCCCGCTTGCTTCCTTGTTTCTTGGATTTTCTATGCATGAAATGGGTGTTCATTTGGGAGCCGATTGGTTGGAAAGTTTGCCTCGAGGCGCGATGATGGATTTGGTGCCCACCCTGGACGTTTTTGGGACCAATCACCTACCATCACATTTCTTTGTCCACATCCACACCAGTGGCATTTGCTCTTGTGTCTTTGCCACAGACCTTGTGTTCTGTATATTAGAGCCATGTTCGTTTCGTTTCCTCGTTCAAATTGTTCTTGTGTCTTGAATTACTGACCATCGCATACGCGCCTCTAACACGCTCATTAATGTCCGCCAACGCCAATCCCAACCCACTGCAACCGTCCCCAACGCTCAATCTGTTCGTATCACCACCGCTGTTCTTATCAACGGCCTCTCTTGCCTCCGATTCATCTTTCTCGACGTCGTCCTTGTCGTCAAATGAACCCCAATCTCCATTCCAACCCGGTTTCAAATACAATGGCTTGCTGGGACCAAAACACCCAACACCCAAACCCAAACCTCGCCCCCAACGTTCGTCCGTCCACAACGAACGCCATCGTAATACCCGCGATTCTTCCAATTCGAAAACGCCACAACTTCTCCCGTCGGTTGAACATCGACCTCTAACTCTACCGCGCGGATGTCCTCCACCTCCGTCTTTTGAACCCACGCGTTTCCTTTATTACTGCCCTACTGACCACCAGTGGTTCCACGCCGACGGTTCAGACAAGGACGGTGGCTGCCCGCGCCACGCCAGGGACTGCAACTTTATACACCCTACCGACTTTGAGTGGAATCAGCACCGGGCCAACGCGAGAAGCAGGAGCAGGAGTCGAAGCAGGAGCAGGAGTCCGCATAGGCGGAGGAATTACAGTCCCGAACGACGAGATAGACGCTACGGTCATCGAAGATCACCAAGCCCGTCACCATCGAGGAGGGATAGAAGAGATTCTATCTCTTCGAGTGTTAACTCACCACCATTGGCCCACCGGCTGCACTCGACAATGAATCCTCCACCCGGTTCAGCGGCTAGTACTTCGAGTTTTGGACCGGCTACTGGGAGCACGGCAAGTTTTGCGGGGTCGCCGACCAATGCTGGGGCCGGTAGACCGCTACTGTCGAGGATCGATACGAGCATGGACCCCGCGGTACCGGGGTTGGGTTCAGCTGCACCGGGCTCAGCAAGACCTTCGGTCTCTGCGCGAGGAACACCGACCTTGACACCAAACGTCCCTGCATTCGCAGCGTCTTCGAAACTGGGACCACCACCGCCTGTACCCGAAGCACCTGGATTCGACATGGTGGTCACGTCGCCCGTGGAGTCGCCTATCGGTGAAGGAGAGGACGAGGAGGGTGGATCGGAGGATACCATCGTCGTTATGGGTGAGGACGGGAAAGAGAAGGAGATTCGCTTGTCGAAGAGACAAGGCAAGCGGTGGAAGATGTGGACGAAGAGGATAAAGTGAGTTGTGGCTTCCTCGTTTTGGTGGAAATGACAAGTCGCTGATCATGAGGCGTGTTTTTTCTTTTTTAGCAAGCTAGCGGAAGCGGTTCGAGTGCAAAAAGAGATTGAGGATATTGAAGCGGATGCGACGCTGTATGACCGGTTCAACGAGCTGACGCCTGCCGAGTTTGGTGGTGAGTACCTAAAGTCCAGCCATCTATTTCCTTTGTCCTAATAGTATATTTGTTCTACAGTTACAGGCCCGGATTCGTTCTCTATGAAAGCCCGAATACAAGAAAATCTAGCTAAACAGGCTGCGGCTAGACGCGAAGCAGAGGCGAGGCTTAATAGGCTGGTCACCGACCTCATCAAGTCTTCGTCCGACGAACCGCAAGCCTCGTCGTCCAAAGCCACCACCACCGCCACCGCCGACGCAACCACCAAACCTCCCGAACCCACCACCACCTCCCCGTCAAACGACGACGACGACGACGACGAAGCGTACTGGCCCATCTCCCCGCACCAGCTTGAAGTCGAAGCCCAACTTGAATCACGGTATGCCGAGCTCGCGAAATACGTGAGCGAGTTGAGGGGTATAGCGCATGAGATGAATGCGGCGCTGGTTCAGCATACGGAGGCGCAGCTGCGGATCGCTGCGAGAGCGGGTGTGGATGTGGGGGTTGATGTGAATGTTGTGCCGTGGATTTGGGACAAGCCGCCGAGTGCGCCTGTTGTTGGTGGGGTTGTTGGTGGGGGTGAGGATGGGGAGGGAGAGGGAGAGAGTGAGGGCGAGGAGGGAGAAGGAGAGGAAGGGGGAGAGGAAGGAGAGCAGGAAGGTGCGGGTGAGGATAGGATGGATGTTGATGAGTCTGTGGCGGGCGAGACGACGACGACGACGACGACAACGCGCAAACGGAAGAGGAGACGATTAAATTCGTATGATGGGACGACGCAGCCTCCATCCTCGTCCACGTCCACGCCAACGCCAACGCCGAATCTCGTCCAACCCTCCGCCCACCAAAACCAATCACTCGACCAGCAAGAACAAGCACTCTCCTCCTACCACCGGCATATCGCCAAGCTTCAAGAACAGGTAGAGGAGAAGACTTTGGAGAAGATTGAGCTTTTGGAGGGTAAGGTGGGTGAGGTGGAGAATCTTGTGTTGCAGTTGGAGGATCAGGTTAGGGATCAGGTTGAGGATGAGATTGAGGCGAAATTTAGGGAGTTGAGGGTTGAGTTGGGGGTTGATGGGGAGGAGGGTGCGGAGGGTGTGCAAGGTGGGAGTGTGCAAGGTGGGGAGAGTGGGGAAGGTGGGGAGAGTGGGGAGGGGGTACAGGACGCGGAAGGACAAGGAGAAGGAGAAGGGAAGGGGGTAGGACAAGGAGCTGAGGACGGACGGGGTGAGGTGGATAAGGATGGGGATTTGGCGATGGGCGAGGCTAGACCTCAGGTTCATCCGCCACATCCACCACCAGACCACCAGGGCCAACACCACCCACCCGCCGCTGCCTCTTCTTCCTCGTCTTCCGCCCCTTCAGCTGAATCCTCCGCTGCCGCTGCCGCCGTTGCTGGACCTCCTGCCCGCGTTCCGACCCCGCCGATACCCACTGAAGCGTACAGTCTTGCGTCTATGACGGAGAAGTTGTATGTTGTGGAGAGGGATACTGTGCAGGCGAGTCGGGATTTGGATGAGATGGTGGGATATTTGGTGGATTGGGGACGGAGGTTGGAGAAGGTTGAGAGGGAGTGGGGTGGGGAGGTTCAGGCTGTTGGGAGGGCGTTGGGTAAAAGAGCTGAGGTATGTTTCCTTCCCCTATAGTTCTGACGATGCGTCTGTTGAGGGGTGGAAGGAATGAGTGCGTTTATGCTAATGCTGACTTTGGCTTTTTTGTTTCTTTTGGTTTTGGCACGACAGATTGAGAGGCGGATGACGGCCCTTGCGCAGAAGCAGGATGAGGATCGGAAAGCGTTGATGAGTTTACAGGAGTACGTGCGTGCGCAGGCGAAGGCGTCTGTACATGCTCCTGTGGCGTCTACCTCTTCCGCTCCCTCCACCTCTCCACCCACAACAACAACAACTACAACTACCACCACTACAACGCAACAACCAGCAACCGCCCCTCCCTCCCCACCCGCCTCCCCACAGCTCCCACCACGCGAAATCCTCCTCGCCGCGATCGAAGAGCCGTTAACTGACGTGCTAAGGGAGGCTGCGAAAGAGATTGTGGAGGGTTTTAGGGATGGGTTGGCGCAGAAGCTGCAGAGGGATGTTGGGGGGTTGGTGCAGGGTGTTTGGGAGAGGGTGAAGGGGACTATGGTTGTGCTTGAGGGTGTTGAGGGGAGGTTGAAGAGTGCGGGGGTTGTTGGTGGGGTGGGTGGGGGGAGTGGTGCGGGTGCGAGTGCGGGTGTAGGTGTGGGTCATGGGACGGGTGGGGGTCATGGTACGGGTGTGGGTGCCAGTGGGAGTAATGGAGTCCAAGTTAATGGTGTTGTTCAATCTGCTGTTGTTGTTGGTTCGAATGGGGCGAGTTAGGCTAGGCTGTTGTGGCGGTTGTACATTGTTCTTCTCCTTCCTTTCTTGGGCTCGCTGATAGAGGTATGTAGTTGTACCTCTAATCTGCTGTTTCTTGGCATCTTTTTTCGTGCTGTTTCATTAGATTGTAGAATTCCCTCTCATCGATTCGGTCATTTAATCGTTTCTTGCCATTTGGTCGTGCAATTTGTACATTGGTTCATTCAACATTCATTTTCCCTGCATGTTTTTTTTTTTTTTTTCGGCATGTCATCTTAATTTATATTGTTCATTTTTGACTTGGTACAGCTCGCTACGCGTAGTTTGATCTTGATTCAGACTTGCTGGTTTACTGGTTTGCGTCGAGATGAAGATCTACAAGGGGGGATGAACAGCCCCAGGCCATTGAGGGAGTCACCTGGAATCGAGCCCGAGACCCGTAATCGAAGGCGATGCCAAACAAACAACGCGATGATGATCGCCGTCGCTACGGCGCCTGTTTGTCGACTACAGGCCTGTCCTTGACCATATCATTTGCTCCTGCTTCATTTCGGGCTTAAAGGCAGCCTTTTTAGTTTCTCTCAATTCCTCTCGGGTTTACGTCGCTGGATGTCCAGGTATGCATGGTCCAGCTGGGGGTTCATCTGGGGCGAGGAGGCCGATGGGCGCCTAAATGGCATCTCAACTGCGAGAATCCTTCTATCAGAAATCAATACAACCCCGTGGTCGAATGAAACATGATGGCATTCGGGGATGAAAGCCGCTCAGTATTTATTAAATGTCCTTGTGTTCCGCCTCTTGTTCGAAGACGACGACCCTGAACGACGCGACACACCTTTTACTACTACGAGCGTTTTCAAGGACTGCCTGCTACGTACAAGTACTTGAAGCTGCTGTCAACTTGAAATCAGAATGAGCGCCCACGGGGAAGGGGACAACCTTGGTCGAGAAAAGAAGGTGGATTACGTTCGGATCGACATGGAGGAGGAGGAGGATATCGATGATGGTGTTAGTACGCGAACGGTTGCTTCTGACCATGTGCAGAAGCTTGAAAACGTGAGGGAGGAGGAAACGGGACCTAAGCCTTTTTGGGAGGTGAGTAAGCTGTACTCGAGTATACATCTTTCCCGCTTTCCGCGTGCTGTGGAATTAGAATTCACAACTTGTTCTTAGACGGAGAAACCATGGGTATCTGGAGACCACTTCCATATCCCTATCCCAAACGAGGGCAAGACTCTGGAAAAGTGCGCTGAGATCGTCGAGGATTTGGATACCGGTAAATGTAACGCTTGGAAGGACGAGATCCAGAACCTCCTACTCTTTGTGAGTTATCTTCCGGGTCTTTGATTTCATTTTCAGTGTGGCTAACTTTTAGGGCTCGTGGTACATGATAGGCGGGTTTATTCTCGGCCATAGTGACGGGGTTTGCCGTTGAAGCAGCCAAGGCACTCAATGGACCCTCTGAGGATCTTACAGTCCAACTCCTTGCACAGATCAGCGCCCAATTGGCGTTAGGGCTTAACAATACTGGGACGGCACCTCGGATCCCATCCATCGAGGTTCCTCCCTTTGACCCGCCCTCCAACATCACACGCGTCAACATCCTTTGGACGGTTAGCTTGACTATCAGTCTCACAGTCGTCACCATCGGTATCCTCTGCCTGCAGTGGCTAAGGGAATACGAGCGGAGAGACCCTGGTCGGACGCCGGAAGACGCGCTCGCCACTCGTTATTCCCGGGAACAATCGCTGAGAGCATGGAAGGTCCCATTCATCATCGCCGTCCTCCCTCTCCTCCTACAAGCTGCTCTCGCACTGTTCTTGATCGGGCTCGTGGATTACTTCTATGCCATGAGTCGGGTCACAGGAGGAATCCTGGCGGCACTGGTGGGCCTTGTCCTCCTCATCCTGATCGCCACCACAGCCCTGCCCGCCATCTCCGACTTCTCCCAAATCGCCGCCCTTCGCGACCTAGGACATCGGCGGTTGGTGTACTGTGCATACCGATCGCCACAGTCCTGGGCGTTCACGCTGGCGTGCAGTACGGCCATCACGCTGTTTCGCACTGTCATCCACAAGCGCTTGAGGGTGTTTCGAGCTTGGCGCTATCTCGTGGCGTTCTGCTCCTCGTGTGCTATCATCGTCCTGTCTCCCATATGGCTTTTAGCCGGAGTTGGAGGGTACCAAAACATCTCCAAGGCCGTGCGCACAGTTTTCGAGAGAGCGAAAAACGCGGATTCCCCCAAGCGCGAATCGGGACGGATCATCTCCACTCTGAGCGGACTCCGGAACTGGGTTTCGTACGACGCGTGGTGGAGGAAGCATTGCGAGGATGATTACATCCTAGGTATATTTGACCTTTCGCGAGAGTACAGGGGGACGCCCAGTCCTATTCTCCGCGCCGCGTATCGGTGTATCCACGACATCACAGCATTGGACAGGCTCAACGAAGCCATTCAATCCACCTTTGGACCGGAGGCGCTAGGTCGCCCAGCGCTTTTCCAGCTCTCCCATTCCATCTCCTCTTCAGATCAATTTCACGTCTCCCATGATATGGCAATGTTCCAAATTGGACGGGCGGTCTTTCCCAAAAAGCATGTGTACGGCTCCTGCTACATCGGGGAATGGGAGCACTGTCATATGCTCGAGTTGTTTGTGAGGATGTCCCAGAGAGGCTACCTCGTGGAATGCCCCTCGATCCTCGAAGAGCATGTTCATTTCCGTAAGGCTATTGAGCGACGAGTTCCTTCCCTTCCATCGCGTAAGTCCCATCTTGCAGGTTGCCGTATACGCGCTTCCACTAACAAGACTCGACCCCAGCTTTGAGACTCCAGGTATTCAGGGTATTCATCGAGAAGCTGAAGCCCGATAGCTTTACGGCCCTGCCTCCAGACCTCAAGGCGAACATAGTCAACTCGATGCTGGCCCTTCTTACCACTCTTATACTCGAACCTATAGACGGAGACTCCGTCACACCATCCAGCATTCCTGGTCTCTCTAATGGCGAGCCTTCGCCTTTGACCCACCCTCACACATTCGAGATGCTCGATGCCGGGTTCAGATCGCTCGCCATTGCCCTCAAAATGCTTGATGCCTCGGAATCCCAGCTGCTTCAAGGATTGGCGGAAGCAGGGACTATTCATCCAGACTTCAACTCGTATCTCATCGACCCACTGAAGCCGCCGCAGTGGTATCCCGGCGCTGCCGAGAGGACCAAAGTTGCCGAATGGCGTTGCAAACTGTTAGCACATTCGCGTGGGTTTTGGGAATTTATTGGCTCCTCGATCGCCCCGAGATGCTTCACAGAAAGGAAGAATGATGGGGATGTGTCGAACGACTCGAAAATGTTAGGAATGTCGAGGAAGGGAAGATGGCTTCAATTGGTGGAGATTATAGGATGGGACAGCGCACCTCTAGGTAAGTCATCGTCCGCCCAATAACAGGGTATACTGATACTTATCGATCATCTTTTGTATACTTCCAGAGTTCCTCGTGGATTCCCTTGACCCGACATCCTTTAATGAAACGCGTGTCTTCGCAATAGACCGCGATTATGTGGAACTCGTGCTGAACATTATAGGTTCATTTGTCCTTACCCACGGCATTGAACCTCCCGCCTCGACGCACAAGAATCAGCCGCCACCAAAATCGATAGAATTTTCCAGCTCTTCGTGCGGTGTGCGACTGTACACCTGATCGAAGTCAAGTTTGCAGAGACGTTTTACTATCGCTGCTTCCTCCCTTGGACCCGGCCGGAGAATGAGGATAGGTTCTTATTGGACGACGACGAACTGCTATCGGCGTTGAGCAGGTTCGTCGCCTTTGTCGCGTCGCTTCCTGGTAGCGATGAGGCAGAGGAACGGGATATGGTTGGCAGGTTTGAGTTGTTGGTAAAAGTCTTGAGATACAAAAACACAGAATCTGTGAAGAGCCCGGCTGGGGCCCATTTACGTACTCGCACTTGGTAAAGATCCTTGCAATTCATTCGAATCTAGCATTTAACTGTAGTAAAGGACTGGTCATATTGGCGGGGGCACATGTATTGTAACGTTATCTCCGGATTTCATGTCGTTTGTTTTTGGTTCAGTTTCAGTATTGGCGGGAATGTTACCACAAAGTAAAATGCAACAGGCACCATGTTTCGAGGTGACTCGCATTCCAACCGAGGACCAGGGTCCAAGTTCAACGGTCGTTCAAGCTTGTCCGGGGTCTTCCACGACGTCTGGGGCGAGTTCTTGAACGTCCCCTTTCCTCCCTTCCATCAGGGCTGTCGTCAAACCAGCTGCCCCAATCCGTGCGCTGAACCGGAGCCACTCCGGTATCGGTTTCATTATTTGCGCTCTGATCCAATGGCAATGAGGGTAGCGGTGCTGAAGTTTCCCTCCGACTGCTTCTGAAAGATGTAGAAGAACGGCGTCCACGTGAGCCACCTGGGTCGGAATGACGGCGAGAGCTGCCAGAGGCTGGGGGGCTAGGAACCTCGGCTGCGACAAGCGAGCTTGAACTCGCGGCTGACGCAGGGAGGCCGGTCCGTCTAAAGCTGGGAACTGAGTGTCTTGTAGGGCTGCCGAGAGGTGGAACTATTGGAGACGCTGCGTATCGATCACTGTAGTACTGGCCAAGCCAAGGTCGAGGACTATGCGAGCGACTCCTGCGCACCCGTCCACGCCCAGCTGGCCTGTCGTCGTCTCCAATGGATGGGGCAGATGAACCTGATCTTGACAGATTGTAAGTTCTCCACCCGATGCCCCAGGGATTGTAAGGTTCTCTTCCTCTCCTCCGGTTTGGTCCAGGATACTGGACACGCTCCGATGCCCAAGTCCTCAACGAAGAGGGCACCGAGCTGATGGACAACGATAAATGAGTCCGTGCAGGCTCGCCGGGAAGAGGATCATCATCTCCCGAAACTGACCACGCGTCACGCTGGGCATCCCTGAACCTGGGAAAGGTCAAGGGTTCGAGAGGAGCCTCTTGTTGGGAGGATGATCGGTTAGTAGCAGAGTGTCGGGAATGCTGTGTTGTTGGAGGGAAACTCGAAATGGGCTCCGACCGGATAACCTCCCCCATCGAACTCGAGGCTTCTCGGGTGGGGAAGGCTTCGAGACCTATCGACGAGAGGGTTGAGCGACGGTTAGATATAGATCGCCGACGACGCGTTGTCGATGATACGCGTGAATTACGCGAACGACCGCGGCGGTGAGTGGAAAACAATTGGATAGGAGGTGGAAGATCCAGAAGCGTGTAGAGCCTCTTCAGTCGCTGTTCATAGTCCCAGCTCGTCCGCATCCATCTCGCACGAAGCGTGATGTTAACAAAGGTCTTGAACGATTCCGAGAGTCGAAGAAAGTCTCGGCTATTTATGACCGCAGCTTCGTTAGAAGGAAGGGTCCAGGAATAAAGACAATGCTTGTGGAAGTTGTACATCAGATGCCTCGCACCCACTTCCGATCGTCTGTATCTGTAAAATCGAATCAGGACGTGAAAGCCTGCGTCCACTCTGGTAGGAACCTGCACATCTGGGGAATCCGTTAGGGGATCTGTATCCGATCCGTCGCTTCCGAGAACGAGCAGGCCTATGGCTCGCAGAACCGGGCGCACCATAGTCAATTCAAATCCTTTAGAAAGCGTCTCGGACTCCAAGACGTCCGAAAAATCGACCCAGGAGCCTGCGAGCGACATGGGATCAGCCTTCACAAATGGCACGGAAAAGGGAAGCAGACGCACTACGGGGTACTGATTCAATTCGCACCCTACTCAAGAAACTTGCCCAGTCCCTCCTTTCCTTCCTTGACCACTTCCTTCCCTGTTGACCTTTGACGTAACGATGCAAAAATTTCCAGAATTCCTCCATTTCAACGACGACGTCGAGCATGTGCGGGTCGAGCATCAGCGCCGTGTCCACCGTCGCAGACGGGTCCGGTATGTATCTTGCCTGCTCCCAAGGGTGTAAGCAATACAAGTAAAAGTCGCCAAAGCCTTGTTGTTGAGAAAGCGCCGTGAATCCTGCCCGCACGATTTCGGAGATTTGAGCCCTTGTATCGTAGATCTCAGGAATGGGGTCGAGAAGGAACGTGGTGATCAAGGCTAATGTTGAGTCCAGCAACAGTTTCGAGGCCACGCTTTCAGTCGTTGGAGCTGCGGCGCTGCCGGTCGTATCCCGATTCCCGGGGTCCTCTTGTGAAGGCCGTACGGACAGGAATTTCTCAAAGCAGGCAAACAGGCGGATACGAAGATCTGTAAGCAAATGTGAGTGACCGTTGAGCATGTGAGTGACCGTTGTGCATGTGGAACTTTAGAACGCACCCGAAGGGAGAGGGGGGTCCTTCCACATCAGTAGAGCAGGGTTTTGGAAGATCGTAGGGAAAATCGACTGCTGGGTGTACTCCTCCACGAGTACCGGTGTCAGCCTCACAAACAGCTCCAGTAAGTGGCGGCATTCCCATTCGCCAATACTCCGCATCGAATACTTCCCACTGAATAACTCAGACCCCACTGCGAACATGACCCAGTCTTTGGCAACATGAAGCTTTTGACTGAAGACGCGCTCCGTATTGAGTGAGTGGGCTCCTCCGAGTAGGCCCCATGTGGCTCTCTCTAGTCCCGACATCGAGGCCATATCTCGGATACAGTAATAGGCTGCGAAGAGGATAAGGTTGTCGGTTCCTTGATGCTCGCGGGCGAGGGAGCAAATGGCAGTGATATAGTCGACGCGAAGCTGGTTTCGCCACCAAGCGTCGTACGCCAGCCAGTTCGGAAGGCTTCGGACTTTTCCCACCGAATATGCATCCCTCCGCCCCTCCGGCCTGGGCTCTGTGGAAAAGAGCCAGGCGATTGCACGGACGGGGGCCTTAAAGGGCCAGGTCGCTACATAATAAAAGGCCTGCATGTCTGACCACAAGATGAACCAAAGGAAGTTAATGAAAGCCTTCATATACTTCCATACCGCCATCCTTCCCAGCACCTTGTCAATCGACGATAACGCTGCAACGAACGCGCTGCACAAAATGGATACTGCCCACGCCTGCGGTGACCTATAAGCACAGTGGGCTGGATTCACCCGAAATCCGGTGCTGGAAATTATCCAGAAGTCGTATACCGCTGGAAGCACAGTGGTAACAACTAGGATGAGCAAGGTCAGCCCGACAAAGCCGGATAGGATCCATCCTGCCAACGGGCTCATGGCGTGGAAGTAGTCCACGAGCCCAATGAGGAACAGCGCCAGTCCGGTCAGGAGGATTATGGGAAGGATGGAGATGATGAGGGGGACCCTCCACATCTTGAGCGACTCTTCGCGGACGTAGCGACTAGCCAGTGCATCTTCGTCGGGGCGACTGGGGTCCTGGCGCTGGTATTCGCGAAGCCATTGTAGACATAAGATGGAAATGGTAGCCACCCCAAGGCTGAGGGTCAGGCTGACTGACCAGAGTATATTGACACGCGTCGCGTTAGCGGGTTGTGCGAACGATGGGATTCGAGGAATGGGGCGAATTGAGCCTGTCGCGTTCAACGATTCGTCGAGCTGGGAGGTAATTCGAGCAAGGAGTTGAATGCTGATGTCGTCAGGAGAGTCTTGAAGGGATTTGGTCGCTTCGACACTGAATCCCGTTACGATTGCCGAGAACAAACCAGCCTGCAACATTGTCAGTCACAGACATCACTGGCAGCATTGGCGTAACTCACGAACAACAGAAGATTCTGAATTTCGTCCTTCCACGCTTCGCATTTGACTGTATCCAGTTTCTCGACAAGTTTTCGGCAGTCCTTCAGGGTCTTTTCTTCGTTGGGGATGGGGAATTGGAGGGGATCTTCAGATGTCCAAGGTCTTGCAGCCTGAGCCATGGGGTAAGCGAATGCTCTTGGGAACCCATTGGGGCGCCAATCCTTGCCTTCCAAAATGGTTCAGGCCTGCTCCTAATACTCTTGCCCGCCTCATAGGCTGTGGGGCGCGGGCGGCTGTAGTCTTCGCTTGTGACTGGTGATTCGTCTGCGGATAGGTCCGAGTCCACATCGTTGCGCTCCTTGTCCTCGTGGTTCGTATGATTGCGGTCGGTTTCTGCGCGTCCTTCCGCATCCGTGCCTGTCATGTCCACGGCGAGATGACTGGCTTCCTTTGGTGTGCCATCTGTAGTACTCATGAATATGTTTCAAACTCTGTATGTGTAGAAAGGTTGAGTTTGGCAAAGGTTCGAAGTGTCAGAGACCTACCATCATGGTACATGCTGCGGAAGGATTGCACGTGTACATCTCTGCGTCCGCAGACGACTTGGCTGGCCAGCCTCGACAGAAGTGATGCACATTGCATCAATGCAATTCGAAAAGCGGGTCCGCTCATGCTCCCTCAAGGGTGCTGCCGGGCCTCATTTGATCCGGCTCCCAGGACCCCCCAATATTCTTTCTCTGGAGGCCTCGATTCTTGCTCAGTGCTCACTTCATTGGTAATTTGAAGCGCCTCTGACTCGCCACCTATAATTACCTTTAGTCGAACTTGAACCTAGCTTGAGCCGTCATATTTTGCCCGTCCAACGCAAGTCGACAAAGAGCGCCCACTCTCAGACACAAGAATAGGTTGCCATCGCCTCAATGGAACTGCAACGTCGTAAGTAACCATCATGGGAATGACGGGTGACCTGACCTCACGGTGACAAGGTCTTTCAACTGCCGCCATGCCCGCAGCCCCAAGACCTTGAGGCGACTCTTCATTCCTGCTCCCATTGCACTATTTGCCTTGACTTCAATAGCCTCGATAGAGAGCCACATTTATTGGTGAGCGTTGGAGCGTTAGTAGCCCGATACGATGAGATGACTTACTTCTAGATTCCTTTTCCTTCAACCCAAAGGCCAAGCATCATCCTCGAGACTGTCTTCCCGAACCTGGAGCTCTCGTTGATCATCGGTTGTCAGGGAAAAGTTTATCGGTTCCAAGCTGATTGATCATTGCACCCAGCAAGCACCACGGCGCGACGGACTGGGTCGACCTGCAATACCTTTCTTGGGCAACATGTTGTCAACCATACCACCCGCTACAACTTCATTTTCCTTCCCCCACTCCTCTGAAAGGCCCGTACGAAAGACTAACCTGGTTCGGGGTCCTTCCAGGCTTACCCTCCGAGACCACTCAGCATCAACATCCATTCCCGCCTCCAACGATTCCAACGCCTCCACCGATGAGCAGAAATCCAACTATATAGGACCGATAGTGGGCGGTGCAGTCGGCATAGTCGTCATCATCTTTTTGTTCGTTTTGGGAGTCCTATGGGTTAGGAGGAAGTTTCGGGTCAATCCTTCGCGAACAACCCAGCAAGCGTACCCTTTCACATCCCTCTCTAGCCCAACAGCCCATCCAACCAGTTCGTCAACGCGCACCAAATTGAAGAAATGGAGGAATAGTGATACCCACTCGCACGACAAAATTGCTTACCCGACGATTACACCATATACGGCCCATCTCGAAGACGAATACCTGTTGAAGGATCAAGGCGTAGATGTAGGGATTTCGGTGCATCCAGAACTCCACCCCTATCAGAGCCATCGTCAATCCAATAGTCAACATCACCTCTCAGCGCCGCCGCCGCCGCCGCCGACATCGAACTCGACTCACCGACGTGAGGAAACTGGCAACGACATAATCACCAAACCTCGTCTAACGAGAGGCCACGATCGAGACGCCAGCTCGAGCTCGTTGATGGGGAGCATGGAACATGGCAGAGGGCATGGAAGAGGAACCCACAGTCGAAATGCAAGCTCGAGCACGCTGGCAGCTGCCTCCACATCGCAGGACCCGTCGTCGACATATGCCGATCCATTTGCAACAGGTTCGACGCCTAACCTGGGCCCGACTCACCTTTGGCAACCCTCGTCGCATTCGTCTCAGTCATCTCTGCAGAGGCCACAGCAGTCTCACCTTTATCCCCCACCACGGTCTCCGCAAGTGGGATCAACCAGCCCCAACTCGAGTCCCGCTCCGATCTCGACGTCCACCACTAGTTTTGCTTCGCAGCAGGACACGCGTAACCCATATACCCAGGTCAGCGAGGCGGGAGATACGGAACCTCCTCCTCCAGAATACGAATCAGCTATTCGAGATCCTCCCCCAGGGCATCGGTTTTAACACTCCCGGGCTTTACCTCTAATGTCCAAAGGTCACGGTCGAAGACACGGTTTGGCATCAGTACTGTCGCTCTCGTGTAGACGAAGGGGTCGACCGTTGAACGTTGAATATTGATCGTGCCTGTCAAAAATTTACGCCCTTCTTACATACGTTTGAGTTGCCCCAACCGCGACCACCTCTAAGGCAGTACCCCTGCCTAATCGGAACTTCACATTGCGCGCATAGCCCAATCGGATAGGGCAGCACGACGGGCTACTTAAGCTCTCTTTAACCGCGCTCAGCAGTGACATCGCACTGCGAACCCTTTTTCCACCCTCCACTACCCAATTTGGTTGAAGGTAGAGGCGTGTGGTTCAAAATTCCAGACACGGCCCATTCTCGATAGTCTGGTACTGAATTAGCACCGTGAAGACGGGAACGTCACGACTCTCAATCGAACCCGAGCTGGCAGTGACGTTCACGGTGAGATTGAGTGAGATGCGTGCAACGTTGGGTGGAAGCTACATATCCTCAGACCCCCGGGGGGATGTTAAAAGGGCCACGCGAGCGATAGACGCCTCTGAAAATCAAAATAAGTCCCATTCCAGAAAGGGAGGGCCAGAACAACCAATACGACCAAGGGTGACGCGTAGGTAAGTAACCGGTGTTCAGCGTATAGACAGTCAATTGTGCTTTTTTGGGGACAGGCTTTAATCCTCATCTTTGCTGAGGTCGGTTTCGCGCAAAGTCTTTCCGTCAAGGCTCCATTTGCCGAACAGGTTGCTGCGAACAGAACATCAGTCTGGCTCAAAAATGAGGAGTGAAGCGATGAATACGTACTCGAACAGAGCCATAATAGTCCACTTGCGGTTGTCAGCCTCAGGGAAAACGAGGGAGCGAGGGCCGTAGAAAACTTCGTCATTGACCTCCTGAGGCTTTCGAGGCAAGCAGTGCATGAAGATCCAGTTGGGATTGGCTTCTTTGCAAAGCTCTTCGGTGACTTGATAACCTTCAAAGGCCTTTAGGCGCTCAGCCTTTTCAGCTTCTTGACCCATGGAAATCCTGAAACTATTGTTAGCTGGAATTCAAAGCAGAGACGGATGGGACGTCTAACCAGGTGTCGGTGACGACGACGTCCGCGCCCTTAACTGCCTCCTTAGGATCATCACCCCACCAAATACCCTTGTCGCAGCCAAGTTCTTCCACGCGCTTCCAAACCTCGGGTTCAGCGCGATACTGAGGAGGGCTGGCGACTCGGAGTTGATGTCCCAGACGAGGGTAGGTGACGAGCATGTCATTGAGAATGTTATTGGCATCGCCGACGTATGCGACCGTCAATGGCCTGAGATTGGGGAGGTTTTTGAGTGACGCGGGTGGTTCAGATTTAGGATCGTCGAAGAGGTGCGCATGTTCGTGCAGGGTCAAGAGGTCGGCAAGGATTTGCGTCGGGTGCCATAAGGATGACAATGCATTAAGCACGGGGACTGGCGAATGTGCTGCAAGTTCCTGGAATTGGACGCTTAATTTGCATTGTTCAAAGTAACAGTATGGGGTCACGCACCTCGATTTCTGAATGGTCTCCAACGCGGGCAAAGATACCCTGGCACATCCCTCCAATAACGCGAGCTGTGTCGCGGGCAGTCTCGTTCACACCTAGCTGGATATCCTCCTTGCCCAGAAAGAGGGCCCGTCCACCGAGCAACGTAGCACTCGTTTCGGCCGCTAGACGAGTACGGGTGCTCCGTTTTGAGAACAAAAGGGCAATGGTTTTGTTGAACAATGATTGCGAAGGCAACTTGAGCCTTTTCGATTCCCGTTTGGACAGGGAACCATAAGGCGCCAACCAAGGTTCCGAGGTCTGCTTCAGGTAGTGCGCATACCTGAGCGTTCCCTGGATCTGTGGAACAGTCAAGTCCGCCAGAGTCATGAGGTGGGGAACTGCTCGCTTCACTGGGCCCGCCATGGTCGTCGTCGTCGTTGGTCGTCGAGAGCGGTATGAGTCAAAAGCAACGAGAACGTGGTCGCGTCTGCTTCGGACTCATTGGACGGGGAAACCTCGTATTTGTCTCTGTTTGGAAAATTGACTCGAATAGGGGCACTCCGAGTCGGGCACCTTCAGCGATGCCTTCACGGTTCTCACAATAGAAGGTATGGATTCCTTCAGAGTCGTCTGTACCCCGATAGCACGAATTAAGACGACATACATTTTGCTTCTCCATACATCGACTTGGTTGTATGCAATCTGTCTACCCCGTCGTACTGGTACTAAGATCATTGAGATGGATTGACAAATCAACCAACGGAGTGTCCCTCTCCTTGGCAGCAACCTGACGGAGGTGGAGAATCATCCTCGTCCCGAATGTAGCGTTGATAACCCTTTGGAACCTAGGTATAATCAGTGAAAGGCCAGGCGTGACGAGAACGGAAACCAAACGAACATAATTAAGCACTGGTGAAACTCTGTTAGTCCTTCGAGGGAAATGATGACATTGACAATGGATATTCCTACAAGAGAGGATGATCAAAATAAAAACACGTATAGAGCACCAACCCGCTAACCTGACATCACGAGGAAGAATATGGCGCCATCCTTCCAGATAATCGTGAGCAGCTTGCTTCGCAGATGCCTACGGGTAATTCCAGGGATCCCGTATATCGTTGTGAGGGAAATGACAACTGTTACCAGTTGTCAGTGAAATGTGGATATTACTATGAGCTGAAAGAATCGAATACTGAGTTGGCTCAGCAGCATCACCGACAGCATCGATGAAACATAGATTTTGTTGTCCGATTTCGGGTGGCATCCCCGGCCAAAAGGCTGATGCAATACTAGGTCGATTGATTCGACCCTGATTGAGCTGTAGTCTGGAGAAAAAGGACACCGAGAGACTCAGTATCAGTATATACATATCTCCTGGGGCAGGGTGGTGGCGCACATCCTAGGGAGAAAATCGACAGGAACAGGAGTGTGATTAGCGTCACGGAAAAGACCTTGTTCAGAAGCGAGCGTTAGCAAAATGAGATAAGCATGGAATAGCGGAGTACCCACTGCCAAATGGCACCAGATGTAAGTGGTAGTCCTTCTTGACTGCTTAGATATGGCGTGTACCCGAAGGAGTAGGAGGGCTTCCGTCCTGTGAGCGGGGTAAAACGGGCCAGCGGAGGCACAGTGCACACCTTCGATGATAATATAGGCTGCTAGCGACAATGCTTTACAGTAAAGTTACGATTCAGACCCTTCCTTTTAGCGGAGCAACATCACCCACCGATTATAACGCTGCAGATCCGTTTACACTCCTAATAATAATGGGTGAGATCGACACTTTCACAGCGTTACCCGGACAAGAGTTACTCTCGGGCTTGGGGTAGGATTATTACAATCTGAAAAGGCCGTCACTGGACCCGAGGCCACGATCTCCAGGGCGTAAGTAACTCACAGTACATGAATAGGGGGACATCGACGAAGGGAAGGTAGCGGCTAATTAAGAATAGCGTGTTGACAGCCCCCTTGTTCCCACTCCACACAAACCGTTTCTGTCAAGAGGGGTCAAATCTCTGTCAGGGGCACCTCGAGCTCCCATGTTTCGAGGTAATCGACAATCTATTCAACGCTCTGAGTTCAGCTAACTTTATGGGAAGATGCGATCGACGTACTAAGTATGCAAGGGCAGCGACTAGAAGAGCACAGAAGGTTCTGTGAGTGAAGAATTTTACGTGCAATAAATCAAGGCCTACCGTCTGCGTACTATTGGGCGAGGTAGCTCGAATCAGTGATCACCTCTCCTCCGCCTACCAAGATGAATGGTGCACCTTCATATACTGTATGCGTTGGGTCATATCGTAAACTTCCTGAAGACTGTGCATCTAATGAAGGAGTGGACCGGGGGTCAGGTAACGCGATCGAAGTGCCCAAAGCCTCCCTTTATATAGATCGCGAAAACGTCTCGCGGTAAACATCGACATAGACTATATAAGAAAATACGTCCGTTAGCTTCTCAGCCATAGAAGACAGCATGTGCCTTATCGTCGCTGACTACTCGCCCCAAGAAACCGCGCGTCCCGGGATGTTGGGACTTATCCTGACAGGCTGTCGCGTGACTTCGCTTCCGGACGGGGTGGAGGAGTTCAAGTAGTTGTCATTTGCGAGACATTGACTGGGTTACGCTTGCAGGATTGTGCAGCATGCATTCGATATCTTGCGCATAGCGTCCCAAGGCCTTACATACCTTTAGATCACATACACTTTACGGCATAATAGTGGGCATGTCGAAGCATATTTGAGGGAAACTGCTCCAGCGAAGTCACAGTCCCGACACGGAGTACGAAGTCACGGTAAACGGCGCTCGGATTACTCGAGGCGCGGTGATCCAGGAGGAACTGTGAAAACTATGACATTTCCAATATCCTGAATGGTGCTTTTCCATACAGTTATGGCCGTATTAGATGACAGCCCTGCGAACGCCGGCAACGTCCAATGTCGGACGATTGCCCCTCAAATATTAAGGAGCAATGTTAGATGCTTTCTCCCGCAATGTGCGGAACCAAGCAGGGACGGAATTTGGAGAATGGCCTTTCCCAATGTCTTGGCAGGACAAGGTTCTGGCCAGACAGAAAGGGATTTCGAAAGCCGCGATGGTCCCCCAGATGCCGGGCCCGGCGTGTGCTGGAGTAGGTGCAAAATCCGCCGGTCGCTAATAGTAAACAGGTTCCTTCCTATGAACACGCAGGTCTTCTCATCTACGGCGTGCATTCAGTAGTCGATGCGCGGCTAATTTAAAGCTAGAAATCAGGGTTCATCGTCGATTTCGAGTAGTTCTAGTTAATGGTGACGATGAAGTTCCGTCTGTTCATGTCCGTTCGTGATTCAACCGGCGGGAACGGTTGGCTCGATGTCAAGTCACAAGAATATCTGTGGAGTCCAGTAGGCATCGGCTTCATATACTGAGATGGACAGATGCAATCCCATTCGAAGTGCAGAAGTACGAGTTTCAGAGGAAACGGGGTATAGCTGGAAGGAACGAGATGGTCTTGGCGGATGTAGCGATCACACATTTCTGATTTGATGCCAAACTCCGTCGTTTCATGTGGCCTTCTCTCTCGTCCTGAACTTGCATTAAACCACATCGCCGCCCTCCAGACGTCTCGCCTTGACAGCGACACATGTAGAATCTCAAATTTCACACACAACAGTCACTATAACTCAGCCGTCTTCACATATTTCAACTCCGGTGTCGTTTCGCGCTTTTCATATCTAGCTGCCAAGGTCCTGTGCCAGAATTGCAGCGCGACCGACTGTTGGAGCAGCCCAGGTTAGAAGGTGAATCATTAAATCGGGCTTCAAGGGTGGGTATTCCACTTCAATCAGGAACCCGAAGCCTGAAGGAGATGTGAATGGTCAGGAAACAGGTCTTGCTGTGTCGCATGCGTGGTCTCTGTCAACGGCGACTCGCAGAGAAGGGCGAAACGCGGCTGTAGATCGGATACGATGGTACTGAATGCTCTTCTCTACATGCAGCTCCAGTGTTGAAAGGCAGGCGCTTAATCCGCTGTCCACCAGGCCGTAACTTACGTATACGTGCTTACGACTCGCGGTGCGACAGCTTTCGTCCGGCGCCGTACTCGATCACGACATCTTGGGATTTTTGCCTTAAGGAAGCTGCAGCCTTCCAATATCCAATGTTTCATCAAGCAGGCGTTGGAAAGAAGAGTGGAAGTACCTCTTCGATGTCACAAGGCAAGTCAGCGCCGCCAAATAAGAATCTACCGTAAGGCAGCACACTAGAACCACAAGGGTGGAAGAACTCCGAAACAGCACTGATCGTCCTTTGCCTTCAGATCGTCACCAAACACGAGAACATGAATCAAGGAGGTATGGATAGGTAAGTCCGTCGTATAGTATGTCCCACCCGTGTCTCTCGTCGATAGTCTCAACCGCTCGACAGATATATAAAGGCCCTGGTGATAAGCCTAATCAACGCCGTGAGCAAAACCGGGACCACTACACAGAAGTCGTGTGTATATCTTTCCGAGGGCTACAATGGAAAATATTAAGCTTTTGTCCCTACAACGAGGCGCGACGGTAAGGTATTGAGTGCGTTCGTTGACATCAGGATTAGCCAATCAAGGAATTCGAGGGTTGGTCCCTCTTTATCTAACAAGCACCTTGCAGGTGCAAGGCTATTACCCATAGCCTTGCCAGTGAACGCTTACCGTTCCAGCGGCCCAGGCCTTCCTTTCCCGAATGCCCCGAAATCGTCTGGCCCGGGCAATTTCCAGTGCGTCGCCTTCGTCCATCCGCTGACCAAACACAAGCTTACCTTCTCCCGCATCTTTTCCGCTTTCAGCGTTGACGAACGACCTGCGAATCGATGCCCCTCGCGGGTCTCTATTTCTTTGCCGAGTAAATCCAAGAAGGCTATTCTGTTTGCACCGAGGCCATCGAGAAACGCCAAGGTCGACGTCGAAGTTCCTGACTACTACGTTTGACATGAACCCTGTTTCAACATAGGTGCGCTCACTGCTTCTCTGGTATGTCGTTCGAGGTGATGACAAGGCTAGATGGCTAATGCTGGATTCCCAGATCAAAATCTCGGACTGGGCTGGTGACACGTCAGACAACCTCTTGGAATCTTGTTTTGAACCCTTGTATACTTTTGTTCCAGGACCCGGTTGGCTGGTACCGAGCGACTAGTGTGTCGTTCATAGGTCTTGGCTATCAGCCTCAAATCTCCTCCTCCCCTTCTTTCCACGTCTTCAACCGCCCGCGCTAGGATGGCCGTCACAGCATCGTCGAATTCAACCGTTGTAGTCCTGTCGCGACAGCATCGTGCTTGCCCCGTGCACCTCCGTGCCCCTTTCACTCGGATCTCTCCCAAAATTAGAACGCACCTTTGGATCCTTTCCCAAGACCGCAAATGAAAGGCGTGGTGCCTGTTATTCTACCTTCCTTTCCCTGCAATTAAACATGAAGTGCGTCTCCGTTGAACTTTACAGTATATCGACACTCATAGATCTCATACAGAATCAGTGTACAGCTCAAAAGGAACGGGCGTCTCCTGGCCAACAATTCTAACAGGGGACTTATCCTGATTTGACCAAAGCTGGCCTACATAACGTTAATATGAGCCTTCAGGATTGCGTGCGCCTGTTGGTCCTGGTCGATCATATCACGCTCCTGGGATTCTGAATCTCCGGCAGGGTCCTGGTTTTGCACAACGCTGGCAGGCCGTCCGTTCTGCGAAGCGATTGCGGTGATCATGGTGCAGGCGTTTGCTGCGATAGATGACTTTCCAATGCAGTTCTTTCTTTTATAGAAAGGATCGAAGGGCTAGACCGGGTCTTGGGCTCGGAGAGGAGGATAAATACCTGGATGTCTTTCCCCCTCGTCATTCCTTGTCCCTTCGTCAACTGGTCTCATGCCGCCTTCTACCGCTATGGTGCAGATGAAGTTCCACAAACGGGACGAGCTGTCCTCGTTCACGACGTTGCTACTGTCCTCTCACGCTCAGAGGCTGGGAATACATTTCCCTTCCACTTCTTACGCTGTAACGCATGCACCCAAACTTCCAAAACGCGATTTCATGGTACAGATTTTCCTCGTCCTCGTCCAATGCTTCTACGGCTGATCCCTTTCTCCTTGCTCAGAAAACGTTCGACGAGCGCGCTCTCGACTACCACCACTGTCATTCGTTCAACGACAGCCGTCAAGGGTCACCCCATTACGAAGTCGACGAGGACGAGTGCGACGACGCCGAGTCGGAGGCTTCAGTGTCATTACATTCGGACCACAGTGCACGCACCTTCCCACCTTTTCCTCGAGCGGTCAGGCCAACCCTGATGGTTTAGCCTCGTATTTTTATTTCAGAGGCTTTCTACGACGACGAACGTTACGACGACCTAGAAGGCAGGCCTCCGAATGAAGATGGCGTCGATGTGGAGGGAGATGAAGGCCCGCTGGGCGACGCGCAATGTGCTCGAGGTCAAGGTCAGCCGGTGTATGGTTTTGGTTTCTGGATAGGTATCAGTAAGGGGAGGCGGGGGTCTGCTTCGACTGAGAGGAGCGGTGCGACTGGGTCGTCGAGGCGAACGATCAGGTTTGGGATCTCCATTGGCAAGAGGAGTCGTCAGCAGTCGAGGGAAAGTGCGAAAGTAGGTCGTCTCTGTTCTCTTCCGGGAGTCCGTTCAATCTCTGACTGTATCTTATAGACTTCGTCCCCTGCAGGCTCTGGTTTCCTTCGCCGTTTCGTGCCGACGTGGAGCGTCTGACTCGTGAACGGTTGTCTAGCCTCATCCGATATGCCGCCATTCAGTTTCTCAGTGTAGAATATAGACTGTACCTACCATACCATGTTTTCATGACCTTGACGTACATTGTAGCCACGTTATGCAATGAGACTTGCTTCCGACGAAACGACATTCAAAAAAATCGGGTGAGCGTGTATTGCTAATTAGGTATCAAGTATGCGAGTGAGTACTGTCGTAGTCCATCCATAAATTGCGAATTACAGCAGTTTTAAGCTCCTGTTGCTCTTGTCACTTCCGTCTTTCGAGCGTTATCGAACCCCGGCTCTGGTCCATCGACTGTGCCTGCATCCCCTGCACACGACCATCCCCATCTCCGCCCATCTCGTTATCCGAGGCGAAGCCTGAGCTCACGCCACCGCTCCTCGACGTCGCCGTCTGGGCCGTACTCATACCGCTCATGGTGCCATTCATGGTTCCAAGGTATCCAGCGGCGCGGCCTAGATCGCCTGTGGTCATACCACGCGACTCGTCGAACGTCGAGAACTTCTCGAATCGCATTTTGGAGATGGACGGTGTCGAGAGGTGTAGGTCTTTTTGAGCGTACTCGCGCATACCGATTGTTATTCGGGATGCGATTGTTGCGTGTAGGGCACGTTGGATCCTGGGTGGGTGATTTTGTTAGTTTTTTTGGTGATGCGATGGTTAGTTTTGGGGATGTGATTAATATTGTTGGTTTTTTTGGTGATCGTCGGTGTGATGTAGAAGGGAGCATTAAAGGACAAGGAGGGAGGGAGGGAGGGAGAGGAGGTCTAGGCTGTAGGCACGTACCCTGATAAGACGAATTGGAGGTCGGGCTAGACCAGTGAGATCGAAGTCAGTGTTGGTGCGTTGCGTGAGGATATTCGGAGGTGGGTGTGATAGGGAGGACAGGAGGGACCTACAGGCATTGTGAGGGATAGAACGAAGTTGGCGATGGTGATTCCTGTAATGAAGGTGATCAGAATATGTTTTGGATTGGCGATTCAAAGTCAGTGGGTGGGTCAAGGTGAGGAAGGTGGATCCAAGCGAGAAAGGTGTGACACACACAGAGCCGATCCAAAGTGAGGAGGTAGAGGAAAGGGAGGGCAAGATGCGTACCTGACATAACGACGAAATAGAACACCCCGTCTTCGAAGAGGAGGTCGATTAGGGGTCCTCGTGATCGTTTGAAGTTGGTGAGGACAAAGTAGAAGCTGAGAGCGGTGATTACTGGTGACCCATCCAGCGTAAGTGAGCTATCATGCCGGGAATTAGGGTGGCAGGACGTACCGCATTGGTTTACGATGACGAGAGCAAAGATAGTGGATAGGTGGTTGACTTTGGCCTCCATTGGGATACATCCTATGTGTATTGGGAAGCCGGGGAGGGGGTCTTGGACTGATCGTTGAGTGTGATGGTTAGCGGAGGTCACTTGGGATGGGTGGAAGAGGAACGTACATTTGAGGGAGTTGGCGAAGACGATATAGAGAGCGACTGTTGCTGCCTGAACGAGCTGTGAAGTGGAATCGAATGAGCGTTGGTGTGCCTTGTGGGTTTTACGGGAGTGGTGTAGTTACCCCGAAGTGTACGGAAAGATAGATCGCTACTGATTTCTTTCGTTTGGAGAGGGCGTATACTCGGAGGAACATGATAGCTGGTAGGAGACGTTAGAGCGTTTCGTGAGCGATGTTTGAGGATGGTCGGGTGTACCTTCGGCGATGCCGGTCGAAAGGATGCACATCACTGGAGAAGCAGATGAGTTGGAGGATGGATAACGCTATGAGATGTGACATACATGATGTTGTTGCAAAGATTCCAAAGCATCCCTACGAATGTATATGAGTATCCAGGGCGGCCATGATCACGAATTCATAGCATACTAGGCCAGGCATCATACGCCATTCGTAATCTGTTTCAATGTCAGTCCAGTCACCCATGGCTGAAAGCAAAACTGGGCACTCACAAATTACAACGAGAGGAAGGTCGATAAAAGGCATGTATCTCGTCACAAGGAACAATACTTTCACTAGACTCCATCTAGAGTTCCAGACGTATTTCACCTACGAATGGGGGATTCATCGTATCGGATCTTTGGGTTGGCAGATTACCGGGCGGCGACCGACACGTACCTCGGCCTCCAATGTCTGAAAGTATTCGGCGATCACATATACGACCAACGCGACTGCGAATTGAGATCGTTTGTCAATCTGGCTGCCACTGACGCCATGGTTTTGGCGCCCAAAGGGGACAACATACCTGCGAGGTACTGCCCGGGGGATTGTCTGTCAGTTTGGGACAGGAGGGAATCCAGATTCGAGACGGACACGGCATATAACGTACCTTAAGCTGCTGCATCCGTATTAGGGACCGCACCCACCAATCCCAGAACGCCTGCGGGTCCGACTCAAACTCCATTTTTCGAGAGTTTCCAGGGGTCGAGTTCGCTGGAGACTGTCGACGTGGTTATTTTCTCCTATGCGCAATCCAACATGGTGGTTATGAGTAAAGCCTCAGAGCTGTAACACGGTTGCAAAAGGGTACTGTATTTGGTTTAGGTCAGTGTTCGGAGAAAATCTGGGAAACCAAGGTGATGAGCGTGATGGTGAGGGCGGGATGTCATAAAGCCTCCGTGTGATGCCAGTGCTTGTCCCCGCCGGCAGGGAAAGGGCAGAGAGGGAAAAAGCGGGTTCAGAAGCCTTCAAAAAATCAGTGTATAGGATTGTAGAGGGTAAAATACGCCTAAGGAGAAGAATACATAGGAGTCTGCACCAATAGCGGGAACGCACGTACCAGCGGGACCTCAGACCATGGAGAGAATCAAGAATTGATCTTTCTTGGGCAATGGACCACAGTGATCCATCTGGATCCATACAGTACAGCCCTTGGTTCTTTTTCTCAATCAATATTTAAACCCATTTTCAACCACCTGAAACTTGTTTTCGACGCAGAGAAGCTGTTGACTCTGCCTCCCAAGAGTTCGAAGCTCACGGGGAATGGTGCCGGATCTGATTACATCATCGGAGTTGGTTGCGGCAGTTCAATGCAGATTGCGCCAAGCCGATTGCGGATGCCTCATGAGCGCTTCATGGATTTGGTTGTTCCTGAACCGCCACCACCGCATTCCCGAGGAACTCAATGGCGAGGACGCTGCGCCCTCGAAAAGGGAAGCAGAATTATGCGGAGATACCGATAGAGGAAGACGCCCCAGCCGCTGGACCCTCTAAGTCTGTGGTTGAAGAAGATGATACGGACAGCGGGAGCGATTTTTCACCAGAGAAGGACGCGGAACCTGCACCCGAGGATGATGTCCTCGACGACGACGCCATGGAAGAGGACGAGGAGCCAGACGAGGAGCCAGAAATCGTGCCAGTTAAGACCAAAGGCAAGGGGAAGGCGAAAGCAAAACCGAAACCGAAAAAGACGACCAAAGCCGTTTCTGCTGGGCCAACGACTGGGCGAAAGCAGACGTTCTCGCTCCCAGCGCCCAGCGTTCATCATCGACATCGCGCCACTCCGCTTTTCTCTTGTCCTGGACTTGTCGAGAGATTGACCTCCCAACCGCCTCTGTTCGGCGCGCCCCAGATCGCGTTGACCAACAACTTCACCCACACGAATCAGGTCGCTGACCGCGCCAATCGCGCTTGGGGCTACAATGTTGGTCCGGGTCCCTTATGGCAGCTGGTGGAAGATCGACGGTGGTTCAAGGAATCCAAGTCTGGTCCGGGTTCGGAGAATGAAGCAAAGAGACGCCCAAGGGTGTACGACCATATTCCAGTCAAGGCGGGTTGGAGAGCGCTGGATAGGAGGTGAGTTTCTGGCCATTTCTCAGCAACTGCTTCTCCCATTGACGCGTGGGCCAGGCAAGCCGCTGCCTATCTCCCAACCGCCAACGAAACCACCGATGACGGTAGTTTCAAGCCGCCTCCTCCAGTTCCGTGTTACTTTGGCCCTATCAAATCTCAAGTTCGACGGGAGGTCGAGATGATTGAAACGTTCCCGCTTTGTACGACTTTCTTGCCGATTGGGTTGCAGAAGTCTGACCTCATGCAGCAGAGTACCTTCCTGAAAGCAACGCACACGTTTTCAATGCCGGTGCCTCGGTTTGGGCAATCGACTGGTGCCCGATACATGTTGACGACCGAAGTGGTGAGTGTTCGTTCCTCTTTCTGGAAATGACACAAGTTTCACATGCTGCTTCCAGCTCGGTCGTACAAGCAGTATCTCGCCGTGGCGCCATTTCCCAATAGCTCACATTCTCCCGAAATCGGTGTCAAATCCAAGCGTCCTTCAACTGCCTGCATCCAAATTTGGTCCCTTTCTCCGACTAAACCGATACCAAAGTCGCCTTCTTCGTCACATAGAGATCCCGGACAAATGAAATGTGAAATGATACTCTGCATCGACAATGGACCAGCTCTGGATCTCAAATGGTGTCCGCTCCCATCACACGATCCAATCACCTCCGGGAAACGACCGCGGAAGATCGGTCTGCTAGGAGGAACGTTTGAGGACGGCTCGTTCTGCATTTATGCAGTACCAGACCCCGAGGATATGGAGAAGGATTCATCTGGATTGAGTCTCAGTGAGTACATGACTTACTATGACGTTCAATACCGGGGCTCATCATCATCGGCAGTCGAGATTGAACCAATTCTGCGCATAGAATTAGCTGAAGCCTCCTGTTGGTCTTTTGATTGGGCCAATAGTGGGCGCATTGCCATTGGAACCACCAATGGTAAGCGGGTTGTCCTATCCTCGTGTTCCCCAACTTAACTTTCGGATAGGTGTGATCGCCGTGTATGATGTTGGTCAAGTGCTTCAATCTTTCCAAGAACCCGGTAAGGTAGTCAATGATACATTAGAAGCCGGTATTGATCTTTGTCTCAAGGGCAACCTACGATCACCAACGCGCGGCCAACCCATTACCTCAATATACACCAATCGGCTATTCGTGCTCTCGCCTGGATACAAGCGCCTCCTTGCACAGTGGCTGGCGAGGCATCCCTGGACGAAGATCCGACTGTCATTGCGAGTGGGGGATATGATGGTGTAGAATGTCTGACCGACATTCGCGAGGGACGAGGATTCATTATGAATCGTACACGAGGTGTGCACTTAACCTGGATGACGTTGCTTCGATCGAAATCTAATTGGATGGACTACATAGATGTGATCAACACTCTCGTTTTCTCCCCTTTCGCTGGCGGGCCTATTACCATGGATCACGAGAATACCGTGAAATCGTATGCAGCGTCACCTAGTATGCTGGGGAGAGGTCATACCCTATTGGAACCATCGGGTCCAGTTTGGGTCCGTTTCATCTTCGCCCTGGACCCTTGCTACGTCGCTGATCACAAGCCTAGGCCGTGAGCGCTTCGGAGTACCATCCTCAACTCGCCGTTGCAGCTGCCGACGGCACTTGCTCCACTACGAACACCCTTAGATCGCCTCGTCGGGGAGGATCAGTGGTATGCTCTCCGTTCCTCCCATGTCATCTTCTTATTCACACATGATCCCAGCCTTTCTTCGTGCACAAAATCTATCAAATGGATTATAGCCGCAAAACGAAAGAGTTTCGGATGTTGGACCGATTCCTTCCTCAAGAGGTACCAGACGCCCGGTCAGCCATCAGCAACGCCAAGAAAGCCTCTCAACCTGCCCCTACCACTACGAACGGAACGGGCGCGTGGTCCCAGCAAGTCGGCGTACAGCGCGTGGTTTGGAACAGCGGCAACGGATTGGCGTCGTCCTGCCTTCTCGCATCGTCTACTGCCTCGGGTCTGTGTAGGGTCGATGTGTTATGGGGGAGATGGATCAAGGATAAAGCACCCTATGGAGGCGTCGAGCAGATCAGGATGGAAGACGGGAGGAGCATGGATGTGGATGAAAGCGAGTTATCCGAGCTGGAGAGTGATGCATGATGCCTAGGCAGGTGAGAGTGAACCCTGTTCCCCCAAGGCGATGCTTTACTCAACTAGCCGCCCCAAGAATGCAAAGCCGCCTCGTTGCACGCGCCACAATGCTCCCGCGCGTTCCCGCCGCCGCCTACATTCCAAATCGGGGGGTTAGCCGACGCCCTGAGGCGCGGCGCGGTGGCGTGTTAGGGCCGCCCATTACGTCACACCTGCCTAAAGCAGCAAGGGCGGCCTTCCCATGACTCTGTTGGTCAGGGAAGGATTGAATGGAATTTGAAGATTGCGCCTCGAATGTTCCATAATGCGACTCCCGAAGACCTAAAATAGTGTAACAGCGTTCCATATGACTCCACCCTGTGGGTCCCGCCGCCTTTCGCCTCTTTCACCTCGCACGGTCAGGGATTCTTGCCGCGTTTCCACCGCGATATGGATAAAGGTGGAACGTAGAAGATCTTTTTCACGTCTTGTAACAGTGCTTCTTCGCGCTTCATAAACGTGTACTGACTACCTTCCCGTCTATTATGGGACTCAATTTGATGACCGCAGTCGTGTCTTAGGTTCCACCGGTCCACGGTACACTTGCCTACGGCAGTACCATTCCAACATCTCGCCTCGAGGTGATTGATGAAACGCCATCGTTCAATTGAAAATCCACGGCGTTCCATACAGGACCTGGCTACAACTTCCAAGGGCGAACGGAGATACTTCCCGTTTTGGAGGGTTCAGAGTCATAGTTCCAAGATGAGTATTACCGCTTTGGGGCAACAATAGACCTTCCAGGCAAATAGACGGAGGCTGATGTATAGAAGGTAGAGCGAGGAAGGGGCGTCATCAGAACTCCAGAACTGGGGTACGTCCCGTTGAATCCGAATTGGCGGCTGATCATGTTGCCTAGTTTGGAGAACAATGGAAGAAAAGCAGGGGAAGCTAGGGAGTCTTTTCAGTTGGGCGCCTTTTTTGGGTTGTGATCAGGGTCATGATCACCACACTTCGGTTTCTTTTTTCCATTTGGTTGAAATTGGGGCGGTGAGTGACGGACGGGGTTGGTTGGTTGGTGGTGCGGTGATCTCGATCTGGGATTTTAGGCTCTTCCAAGCACAGGGTGCGTTGGCACGCGGGTTATATATAAAGGCTGCTGCGCTGTTTGAGAGGGTGCAGTTGTCGACCCCCCTCTCTCTCTCGCTCTCTCGCCCCACACGGCTTTTGCTGTTGTCCTGCCCCTGGTATTTGAAAGCCGTCCCTTCCAATTCGCTCATTTGCAAGATACGAACCCCCGTCCGCTCACTGTTACTTTATTCTATAACTTATATCTCGTCGCATTCTATAATCTTGAATGTCGGATTCGAGATCGACGCCCTCCTCTTCTTCTCCTGCTAGTGGACTGCGCATTGTGGTACCGCGGAAACACCTCCCGTCGTTCACGCTTGCGCTTTCTATCCTACCAGAGGACGATATCCTACACCATTTTGAAGAGTATCAATCGCTGGAGACTCCTGTGCGCAACTTGTTCCTTAGCCATCAGCCCCTTAATTCGTCGGATTTTATGGTGAGTTTCTTTCATTATCTTTTCTTGGTTGGTTGGGGTGTTTATGCTGACTGCGTTTGGGATATTTAGAGGACGATGGATCATCGGTTTGAAATTCAGAAACCTATGGGGTCGGTCTTTTCATTGGTATGTCCTCCCTCCTTCCTACCTGCGGTTTGGTGCTTACTGAAGCTGAATGGTGGACAGCCCAGCACCGTCTTTGGTCGGGAGAGATCACTCGATTGGGACGATGCTTCCAGTGACATTGAGACTGAAGTCGATGAGTACGAGTACGAGGACCGACTTTCAATAGACACGGAGTCTACGTATGACGCCGGTGAATATACTCCTGCTTCTACGTTCTTCAAGGTGAGCATCTCCTTCTCTTCCCGTCGTCGATCGTAGGGTCTAATCGTTGGTGGTTCATGTAGCGTCTTGTTTGGAGGATACGACGCCGGTGTCCGCATTGTGGAGAGAAGCTCTCCGAACCTGTAAAGGATGTCGACTCGGACGAGGCTTCGTCATCGTCGTCGTCGTCGACTTTGTCCGAGCTTAAAAAACCCAGTCTGGCTCGTTTGAGCCATCTTAAAAGAATACGGACTCCCGTGCGGTGGAGACTCAAGTAATCCGGCCGCTTTGACATCTTCAAGTCTTTACACCCTCGCTCACTTTGCTTTCGCTTTTGTTGTCTATGTTTCTTGCTTTCGACTTCAAGATTAGTTCCAACCAAACGACCCCTTGGTTCTCAACGCCAATCACCATGAATCGCAGCCACTGTCGCTTCTGCTTTCTTGCTTTGCCTTTCTGTCTCTCTCTCTTCTCTTTCGCACCCTCACCTCGCATTATATTTGGTCTTGCATGAATCGGTACTTTAAAATTTTGGTTCGCTTGGTACACTAAAAGGATCCCCTTCGTTTTTCTCGTCTTGTTAATCCTCTCGTTTCCTTCCGTCATTTTCTACCTACCTACATCGTCTCTCATTGCATATCTATCTCACGCTCTCTTCTAGTACTGTAGACAGCCCATCAACCCCCATTGTATTATAGAAGCCCTCATTGATCTCCTGGTACATACTGCACATACATCTCCCGTACGACGTTATCGAATCAAATTCCAATTCTAATCTCAATCACAGTCACAACAATATCGGCCGACTTGTTGAGGTTCTCGAAGTTCTGGAAAACACTCCAGAGTGGCCAGTGGTTGGGAAAGTTACGTTCTCTTGTCACGGTTTCCTCTTTTTTATCGACGGCTGTGTACGTACCTATAGTGCACGTAGAGTGACACCCGTTCCAGGCTAATGGGCGACTCTCACGACATGTCCGTGGAAACTAGTCCAAGCCACGATTAAGAGAGAGACGAGCGTTTATGGTAGGTACCGTAGGCTCCTTAACAGAGGTGACTCGGTATTCTTCCATTCGCTGCCATTTTGGAAGATCGGATCAGGGTTGAGAAAGTGATGCTGCAGGCTCCACGCCTCGTGTTCGAGGTCTTGTCGTAAGGAAAGTGATGATTTTCTCGCGTCACGGTGGAACTAATTAATGATTAATTAACGGGCGCGACGCGTCTTGACTCCTCTAAAGTCTCGGTATGGGAAAGAGCGTGCATCCAAGCACTGAGATAAGAGGAAGGTCTAGCGTGGTGGGCGCAGTGAAAACTTGAGCAAATCTAGGAAGACATGGACATCGGGAGTCTCCGAGCCCGTCTCCGCCGGTATATAATAAGACAAGCGCCCAAGAACACGTTGCTGATACTCAATTTTCGGAATGCTAACGGTTGCTTCTAAAACCCTGTAAAGTATAGGCGTGAGTCAACGAGCGTCGCGTCAAATGGCATTGTGTCCGCTTCTGGGTGGTAGCTAACGAGCCTCGTGTTGGGCCGTCCAGCACATGTCTTCGGCCTTTGGAAAGCCTATGAGATTGGGTGCTCGAAGCCCTGGAGGCTCTCAACGACGATGGATACCCTCAGTCGTCCTATTATGATGTGAAGGAGGAGCTCGAAGCCAAATTCAACACGTGAATACCAGGTCGCCAAACTGTGTTGGAAGTTATATAACGTAGTGAGTGGCGGCACGTGGACTACATATTCATCTAGTGCACTACTCTACCAATCTGTTAGACCAATAGCTATCGATGAGGCCACGCGAGCCTTCCTTTGGTAGCGATGAATAGTGAATTTGAAAGTTGCAGTGAAACTTGCGCAAAGGCCCGCTTGATGTCGATGACGTACGTGGACGATATCCAAATACGTTAAACCGGGGAAGCCCCTGAAGGGAATCGCCACACTTTGAAACCGCACATCTTCCTCGAACATGGAGAACGAGAAACCATGTTCAAGAGTCCGCCCTCGCAGCCCTTCAGACGAGGATAACGAGTCCAGAGATCCTAAAATTCCGAGACTAACACCCAAGCGCGATCCAGCCCTCTTGTACTACCGCCAGTCAGCTTTGTGCGAGGAACCTCTGTGCATCGACGCAGTCAAAAAGATAATGGTTCTGTGAGTAATCCACGGCCTTTTCTGCCTGGAGCTCTCTAAACTTACATTCTTTCAAAGAGGGGAGATTCATACAGTGCTAACACCCGTGATAGCTGGGTATGTGATCAAGTGGTGTATTTTAGAGTGAGGATTGTCGAAGTTGACCGCTGTCTATCGTTAATAGGTTGGCTTTCTCGTTGAAAGAATTCCTTCTGCATCAAGACCCTCGGTAGATAACTTTGCGCGTCCGGGTGCTACAGCGGAACACGACCTCGACACTCAAGTCAAGCGTCTATTCGGGAAGACACCATCGGCCAGTTCGGTTGATGGAGAATCCCTCATTGGTGAGCATGTCTTTGAACGGCTGACTCTGAAGCACTCGGCTGAGATACAAATGTGCTCACAGTGGCTTGGTTTGGTATAAATGACTGCGGGTGCGTTTTCCTCCATCAACGATAGATCGTACTCGAGCAGCTCCGTTCCCTCAGAACCACGGACGATGCAGATGACCTGGAACAGATAGTCGAGCGGATATTTGACGCGTTACATGACCTGTACGTCAAGTGGAAAGGAAAGAATTTCCTACTCATCGATGTTCCTCCGATGCATCGTTCACCCGGCGGTATGTCACTCCTTTACACTGAAGTCCATAGTGGCGAGCGCTAAATATACTGGTAGGCGTTGACGTGGGTATGGACGACGAGCGGTACATTGCCTGGAACGAAGCCTTCCTCTCACAGGCCAAGGAATTCGCAGAGACTGCAGCGAACGCGTCTACGTATGTGGTATCAGCGTACCGCATAATTGGGGACATCCTCGATAATCCCGAGGCGCATGGCCTACTACAAGACACGATAGAGTCTTTAAGTGAGTACGATAGTGATGCGTCGGAAGAAGAAGAGAAGAGTGAGGACGAGGGAGACGATGAATCAAACCCTGGGAGTAGCGCTGGGAGGAAAGAGAAGGACGGGAAGGTAGCCATGTGAGAGGACAGCATTCACCTTTCGAAAGCTGCTCATAAGGTGTTTGCGGATCGCGTGTGGGCAGTGTTGAGAGGTTGATGTATGATCATACGCATCGTGGGACAGTATCTAGATTTAAATGCACGGAGTGGACGAAAGTTCAGTCAGTGACGTTCAAAAGTCGACTAAAGTTGCTTGTGCAGCAGTAGAGCTTAATTCGTCGACAGAACACGTTCCGCTACCCTTCATTCAGACGGACTCGACCTCCGCTGAACCGTTGGAATCAGGGTGCCCGGCACTGTACGGTTGGTCATGAAGGCAAATGCACTCTGACACGAGCTTGTCCAGTGTATCGAGCCCCATCTGCCGACGAGCCTCATCGCGGAGGTGGAGAACCATTCGGATGGAAAGGGTACTATGTAGAACGGCTTGAGGTCTATGGTAATCTTTGAGTCTTCTTGCCTACAAATCAGAACAAGGCACGCACGGTGCCATGAGAAAGCGGTACCGCGACTATCAGAAGGTAATTAAGCGTCAGTACGTCAGTGTAATAGGCATAATGGGCTCGACCTACAGGAACAATCAGAGCGGCTACTCCGTTTGCGATAGACATCACTAGCCGGGAGGTCAGAGGAGTAGTGCAAGAGGTACTATTCTGCAGACCTGCTAGAGCGATGAAGTAGAACGTCCCATCGCGATAGAACACCCTGATTAAGGGGCTGCGCTTTGTCCAGTATACCCGCAGGCCGTAATAAACACTAAGGCACATCGTAACTTGAAACGAAAAAGCTGAGACTAGCCTTGATGGGGTGCAAAACGGCTCACTGACCCAGGCCGCTGTAGAGCAACACCGCATAGCTGACCATCACCGCTATGTTGTGCTTTGAAGGCCGTTTAACAGCACACCCCACCCCGAGCTCTGGATACTTGAATCGCACCCCTGAGGGCGCCGTCAGTCTATAGATCTGCTTGGCACTAATGATGGGCTCACATTCTCCGTGCGCGGCATACCTCACTAATAAGGCAACCGGAGCGACAAATACGGTCTGGTCGACGTCGTCATGCAGTTGTTAGGAGCACATGATCGCTTGGGAATGGATGGACTCACGAGAACGTTCACGAGAATAAAGGACGTGACCAAAGGCTCTTTTGATGAGAGTGCGTATACTCGCATGTACATGATCCCTAACCCAGTTACCCAGAGGACGGATAAGCATTTATCCAGGCTCGTTCAGAGAGAACTGACCTACCTTCAGAAAGTACGACGCATACAGCAGTGCCGACTTCATCCTTTGAGATATCAGGGTGCAGTGTATTGTTCAGAAGCTCTCTTACCACATGAGACAGAAAATACCGCTTTGCAAGCCTTGAGGCAAATTAATCAGTCTATCTCCTCGGGGCATCCTCCACTGGACAACATACCAAATCGGTGGGCTTCGGAGCTAGATTATCTATGGTAATAAATGAGCTTCGAGAGATACATATTACGGTTGGACGAAAGATGCCACTAACAGTATATTGGAGTCGGTAGAATAAGAAAAGGTAGCAGTCGGTTGAGGAAGTAGAGGACCTTAATGGATCCCCATCGGGTTGGCCATATCAGTGAGACCTTCAAATTCGTGAAGCAGTCAGCGACGGGTCCCATTCACAAACTGCAGGCGACTAACCTCGAGGTCGAGCGTTTGCATATATTCCGCGATCTACCCTTCGTTAGCCTTGGGTTTGCCATCCGTGCATCCGCTCACCAGTAACGACATACACCCCACTGCGATTGTAAGGTTCTTCTATCTTGCTCGAGTTCAGTAGAGCTCACCAGCAACAGTCTAACAGAGACATATAAGATCTCCCGGTGGATCTTTGACTTAACTACTGCCCACTCACAACGTTCGCCCGCGTTTTCGAAAGCTGTCCTTCCACCTCTGCCAACACTGCAGAGGCCTCCATCCACTATGGACCCTGTACAGGGCACTCAGTAGAATTGTCCCAATATATACGGCCCAGGAGCGGTTGGTATTTAGCCGAAGTATATGGTGTAGCCGTGACCGGCCGCGGTTTGAGACTTCCCAATGTCAACAGTGCGGCCGCGGATCTGAGGGAACTCATAGAGACAACGGCCGCGCTTTCAACGAAGTCACACCGAATTCGACACCACGGCCGCGCATACGGTTTATCCATGTGGTTGGCATACTACACAATAGAGATTACATGTAATACTCAAAGTAGGTATTAGGTATAGCATGATTGTTAGGTAAAGCGATTGGGACCGCGGCCGCGCTGCTCACTACTATGCGGTGCAAACGTTCAGAATGCGGCCGTGGCTGTGTTCAGAATCACCCGCGGCCGCACATAACGTAGCGCCCTACGATGTTTTCTATGCGGCCGCGTGTTGGTTAAGGTGAGGAACGCGGCCGCGCTTTCAACCTTGCAACTCAGATGCTCACTGTGCGGCCGTGACGCGGTTTAACTTTAACACTCGCATTCTGAACCCACCCGCGGCCGCACAGAATGTAGCGCACTACGATGTTTATGATGCGGCCGCGTGTTGGTTAAGGTGAGGAACGCGGCCGCGCATTCAACTTTGCAACTCAGATGCTCACTGTGCGGCCGTGACGCGGTATACCAACTTCGCGGCCGCACACAGGCTCAAATCCTCCACCTCGGCCGTATGGTCTAGACCATTAGCACCGTCCGTACACGCCGACGATCGATTGTCGATCGACTCCTACTTGTCCACCCACCACCATGGCGACCAATGCTTGTCTTGAAATCTTTCAGAATCTTCCCTTCAGCGTACGCAACATGGACATCGACATCACTCACCAGGCGCTGGAGACAGAAGGGTCAATGCAGCTGTGGCACCTGTGGACAGCATCGAGGCCAGTGCTTCTCGAAGAGCAGCCCACCTGTGATGACCCAGAGTGTGTCAATGGTGGCGGTTGCGACCCCCTCCGCGACTACATGTCCTGCATTCGATGCTTCGACAATGACGACGGAAAGCACGACACGTGTAGTTGGCGCGATCAATACCTCTCCGTGTACCTGGCCCTCAATAACCCTCACCTCTCCCCGGAGGATTTAAAGTGTTTCCTCGCTCATTACGCCAACCTCAAGAACTCGCCTCGATTCTTTGCGGTGTCTCCCGGCCTTGATGGCAAGATGTATACAGGTAAGTCCATAAACACGCTGTGACATCTCATCTATTTCTACTATAATCCCTGTTTAGGCCTTCGAGATGCCACTCGACTCCTCGAGGATCTTCGTCAAGACCCGACCATTAAGGCGTCGCCGCGGTTGGATAGTTGCCTGAAATCTCTCGAGTCGACATTGGCAGACCTTCGAATTCATAACCTTTACATCGCACTGGGTATGTCCTTATAATTCTATTGATGTCCTTCGCTGAGCCCTAAGGAATCACTCCAAACACTTCAGAGACCCTACATTCGGAAGACCGCTGGCGCGCCATCTCCCGTATCGTTAAGAAGTCGCTCAAGCAATTGTATGACGCTCAAGTCAGGCCCCTACACCCTTCTCACGAAACCGGAAGGGAGATACTCAGGCAATGCGTAGATTTAGGGTTATTGTATTCTACCTCCCGGATTTAGTGTTTTGGAATGGAGTCCGAGTCGTCGCTTATCCTGGTATCGTTGTGCTCCTGAGAGCCTCTGACCACGGCCGTGAGCAGCCAAATTGCACTGACGAGCTACGGCCGCGATGAGGTAGCTCCATGTTTGATTGTGCTCAGACCACGGCCGCGTTGTGGTAGCTCCAGGTTTGACTGTGCTCCGACCACGGCCGCAATTACACACGAGCTCAGCGCCACGGCCGCGGTAGAGTTCTATGACACACCTGCTGCTGAGACCTGAGACCACGGCCGTGACAACCCAGCAATTCCCCACAGTTTCGGAGTTCCCCAGGTGCGCCAACTCGACCCGTCAAACTCCTTTTTTTCTTTCATCCTCCACCCATCATCCTCCACCCATCATATTTCCTCGAGAATGGACGTTATGCTCGATACCACCGACATCGACCACATCGACATCGACTTTACGGATCGTGAAGAGACGAATTCCGCGTTCCAGCTCGAAGGCTTCTTCGAGCTTTGGGAGGAATGGGCACAAGCGCTCCGGGACGAGGACAACGACCAAAAGGAAGGCTGTGGTAATCCGGACTGCGGTGACACCCCGCCTTGTGATCCTCTGCTCGACGACATGGCTTGCGGACTCTGCGCGCTCCAGGGCCCCGAGGCTTACGACCAATGTGGCTTCTTCAAGCAATACATGGCCTATCACCTCCAGCACGATGCGGGAATGCCAATCACAAGCATCCCTGGGTTTCTTGAACAGTTTCAAACCTTCAAGACAACACTTCTAGGAGATCGCCCTCCCTCAGCCTCACGCGCAGGCGTTAATGGTGACATGTGGATTTGTAAGTTACTGTCAGAATTTCACCCCACGCAGACACTTATACCTTGCCAGGTCTCTGGAAGGCCAGAGATCTTATGCCTAACATTCGAAGATTCGCGTATACCTTGCCTGCTGTTAGGGCTGCCAACGAGATGGAGTCGACTCTTGAGGCCGCCAGAAAGATCAACGCTGTCATCACTGCAGGTGCGTACTGGTATCGATTTCCCTCTATTCAATCTGACCTGTATTCAGAAGCTGTAAGATCGCGCCGGCGCTGGATTCGTCTTAGCCGAATTCTGAACCGTGCACTCAACAAGCTCGAAGATCCCGCTCTGAGTGCCTCTCGAAAGGTGGCCCGTACTCGCGATATTCTAAATGAAAGCCGTACTGCAGGCCTATTATTTGTTCCATAGTCTATATACCATTACTTTGAGAATAACATTTGTCTTTCCCTCTCCAAAATATGCAAGTGGTCGATAATTCGGACAGAAACACCGGTTAGTAATGCCAAGACGGGAAGCTCGAATTTCAACCATGCACTGTGCGGCCGTGGTGGCCGCCGACCCTTGTCCTGCGCAATCCCAGTCGCGTCGCGGCCGTGGTTTATTGCTTCTCACCTGTAGTCGCGGCCGCAGTCTCTCGGATATTCTGATCCGAGCCATCATTTGGTTCTGATCCGTGCTATATATGTAATACGAACCTTTTTCTTCCCCTGCTCCATTCCCCCCACTCTCTTCCGTCTCCCGCCCTCGTCGTCTATGCCACCCCATACGCACCTTCCAAGGATCATTAAGACCCACTTCGACCTCCCAGCCGGTCTTTCAAAAGCTTACATTTATGCCAGGTATTGTCAGCACGCCTTTCTCCGACGGCTCGACCCCGCGCATCGCATGCCCCCGTTCTCCCACATTCCTTTGAAAATCAAGAGTGAGCTTGAGCAAATAGCCAACGTGGTTTATGAAGCGATGCACAATCAGTGTACGTTCTATTCACTATCCGTCCCATGACATCTCATCAGCTCCGACCGCTATATCGCAGATGATCTGGTGTGGCAATTACGCAGTTACTATGAATCCCTCGAAGACCCCGACTTCCCTAACGAGGCGACTCGTCAGGACTTTTTCCCCCCCTTTTCTCGTGCGCTCAACTCCTCAGATCGCTACGAGTTGATCCTGAAACCGGCGTTCTATCGCGATAAGGACGAGGTCCCCGTCGCATGGCACCTTCCCTCCATCCTCCAGCCAGCCCGCGCGGTGAGTCGCATTTTAAATCTGTCAGTTCCACTGTTTTCTAACGAGTCGGTAACAGACTTCATTATTCTCCGCTGTCCAACAATCGATGGTCAATGACGGGGCTCCTTTCACAGTCCGAGACGGCGATAACTGGCGCTCAGGCTCGATGTTCTATCGTACCAGCGAGGCCGCCCCTTCTGGTATTTGTACATTCTTCCCTCTAGGTTTTCGCTCTGAGGGTCAGGTACGTGTCTCTCTTACTCTAGGATCCGGCGTTGTTCTGATCGTGGCGTGAGCCATTGTATCCACAGAAACCCGTAATCTCCTCTTCGTTCACAGAACCCGACTACAATGGAACCTCTCTCTATGACGACCTCTCCGAAACACTCTCCATTGTTGGCGCCATCGTATCCCTCGTAGATCCTTCCCTCTTTGCCCAAGGCCTCGAGTTCTATGAACTCCTTCACAAGCAGTGAGTTGTTTTTCTATTGCGCATCCAAGGCACTTTTCCTTATCTCTCTCTTTATAGAGATGTAGACCCTGACGACTCCTGGCTCTTCCGCGAGGTCCTGGGCAAGTGGAGCACGGTTTTCACTTCCTTCTCACTGTACAGCAATCATAGCCCTCCCACACATCGCGAGATGTTCAGTTTCCCATTCGCGTTCGAAACCTTCGTATCCACTGGCTTCTCTGAGCAGAACAGGTTTGTCCTCGATGCGGTGGGACACGAGTTCTTCTTTCGACCGGGCGATGTTGTAGTTACCTTTTCCCATCTCTTTCCTCATCGATGGTCATCTGGTGAAGGACGAACGGGGCATGTTGTGGGAGTAGGTTCGTTCAATACTGCCATCATGCACCACATATCTCCCGCCCTTCTGACCCCACTTGAAAAGCCTTGGTCTTGCAGTGACATTGTAAATTGGCGTTTATCGCTGGCATTACATAGTGATCGAGAGTTTTAGTCCACCCCCTCGTGTATTCGCATCCCCGCATTCATTTATTTAATCTTGCGTGTATCTATTAGCGACTAAGTCTCGCGTGTATAACATTTGGGTCTTCTTTTGCCTTACGCGTACCTCCCATGAACACTTAAGTTGAATGCTGAAATCTAATCATTCACGAAACATTGAATGCGCTCCATGGGACCTCCCTGGTACATTCTCCATCTAACGTGTACACTATGTCGACGACGAGAGCCTGCTACGCGATCTGGCGGGCATTCCGTGTTTTTTCGAACGCCTTGCGCGCCTGAGTATAAAGGAGTCCCCATTTCTCGGCCTCTCGTCGTGCAAACGCCATATGCCCCGGGGATTCACTCCTCTTCTGCGATAGGTCCGTCCATTCCCGTTGTTTGAAGGTGAAGAAGTTGAGTACCCAGTCCATCTCCGATGTCAGCAGGGTAAACTCCTCTCTCCACCTGTCGTGCCGGGACTTGGCTCGTAACCAGTTCACTCTGTAGACTGCGCAGTAATTAGTGTTGTAAGTGACTCCCCAAAACGACGGACTTACGCTCCTCAAGGTATTCTGACTTCTGTGAGTCCCCGGATACATTGAGATTCCAAATCCATGACAAGGATTTATTCCGTTGACCTCGAGCGTTGGGTTGGTAGATTGCCGTCACCGCCCTGATATCGTCAGGTTTGATGGCTCTGTAGTGCAGAAGAGTGGTTGTATCCGCGCCCAGGCGACGCATAGCCCATCGAGCCTGGTTGTAGACCTTGATGTGGTCTCGCAATGAGTTATTAACCAACTTGACAGCTGTGTAACCCCGAGTCTTCTGCTTTTTCCCTTCGGCCAGACGAATATTGGATCGGTAAAGATACGACTTGTGGCCTACCTCAGTTCGGATGTTTTCCAACGCGTCGTCGGCCTGAGCAATTCGAAGTTTAAGCTCCTTTTCGCTTGCGCTGGCAATAGATGTAGCAGTCGAGGAGGTTGAGAGAGACGAAGGTAGCGGGAGTTTGACGTCCTCCATCTCGTTCTGAGATAAGGAGAAAGGATTATCACCGGCTTCCTCGGGTTCCTCCTCTCCGTCCACCTCAACCGATTCGCAAGGAACCTCGTCCAGTTTTAGAGTCTCGATGTCAGCGCCCGGGAAGAGAAGCGAGGCAGTCTCGTACAGATGGTCTATTTGACCGTACAGAGCCTCGCGCCTCCTCGCTATCTCTAACTCCTGCTCATCCGACCGGGACTTTGGAAGCCGTCGAATGTAAGATTTTAGTGATATCCTTGGGAAATCGTGAACAAAAACCTGCCAGTGAAAGACATTCACACGTACTGAGCTTCTTGTATCTTTAACGCGATAGCTATCCATGTTGTCACACCCACTCCGGCCCCGGCGCTCTTCTCAGCTTCCATCAGGGTGGTACGAACCTTAGCCAGGGTGGGCGCTTAATACAAGCACGTATGTGTCATTGTGGCCTAATCTCGCAGATTCGAGAGACTTACGTTTTATGATTTTGGCATTGAGAATGTCCATTGCGGTGACATCCTCTGACCGCCTCCGATTGGCGTCGTCCAGCTGAAGTTGCCACGCCCTCTTCTGGGACGGTGTGGCAGAGTCACTGAGCAACGCGAGGGCTTCTTTAGCGCTCGCCAATTCCTGTCATGAATCAGACCTTTCTTTTCCTTTTCTCGCCGAGACTTGTAGTTAGTAACATAGGATATCACGTGACTCAGACACGTGATGAGTCATGGGACCGTACCCCGCCAGCTGAACAAAACACTGCGCGCGCACAGACCATGGACCAAACAAGTACATACAACTCAAGTAGTATATATAGAGTAGACTTGTAAGCATAGTTTCCTCAGTCTTTAGCTGGTCTATTCCTAGCTACAACACTCTAGTCTTCACTAAATCCTATCGCTTCTCGCCAAGTCTTTTCTAGTGCAGCTATTGATTGCTTGAACGACAGATCAAGTAGTTAGTTGCTGACATTAGCTAAAGACTACCCCTTCTCGACTGTGTCTATCCCCGGCACCCTCGAGTCTCTCATCGCCCTCCGCCCTAACAAGGCAACCCCCACTCACGCTACTTACTCCCTTACATAGTTCCTTTTCTCTTTCCCCTTTCAGTAGGTTATCCTTGGCGACGCCCCTTCTGTAGGAAGGCAGCAACCAAGAGAGCTGCGGAACTTAGGTCCAAAGCACATAGTGTAGCTCCCCTCTGTGTGGCTAACACAGTGACAACCGGGAGATAGTCTAGCTTTTCTTACCTTACCTTTTTCTTTCTCTTGCCCACGAGCCCATTATTCTTTTTACGATACCATGTCCACCCACCCCTCCCCCCTACAAATACCCCCTACCAACGACGGCCAACCCGCCCCTCAACTCCTCCAGCCTGACCAGACCCAGGTCCAAGGTCAGCAGGTCTCCGCTTGGGACTACATGTACCAAGCCCTGGGAAGCCTTGCCGATAGCGTGGCAAACCTAGTGGCCGCCGTCTCCGGCTACCAGCCAGCCCTTGCCCAAGCTTCAGAGGCGTTGGCCCAGTCAGCCGCTGCCAGCACCCAGGTCTCCGAGGCCCTAGCCCAACGAGCCGACAAGCCCAAAACCAAACCAGACCCACCCGAAACCTACGACGGGAAACCGGAAGATGCCCAAGCCTTCCTCGATGCCTGTGTCCTCTACTTCAAGCATATCGGAGAAGCAGATGAACTACGACAAATCTCCTATGCTCTCTCCAAAATCAAAGGAGGCACCAACGGCATGGCATCTGCATGGGCAAATTCTCAACGGGCTGAGATCATCGCTGACACCCTCGCTTACGATGACTGGAAGGGCTTCGCCAAGGCCTTCCTCGCTCACTTCCAGGTCCAGAACTCCCGAGCAGAAGCGATCCTAGCCATTCAAACCATCGAGATGGGAGATCGCTCCTGTGAGGCTTACAACACCGAGTTCCGATCATATATGACTCGTTCTGGATACAACGAAGTAGCACTCATCGAGGAATACAAGCGAGGGCTAAACGGCAGGCTGTTGGACAAGTGCCACGACCAGGAGAACCTCCCCACGACCCTTGCCGGATGGATGGAGCGAGCTGCTAACCTCGATCGCCAGTACCGAATTCGTAAACGGGAGAAGGCTAGATTCAAAACGGAAAAACCCGCTCCCAAGGCAACTAGCGCTCCTCCACCAAGGCCCTTCTTCCCTTCCTTCCGACCCGCTGCCCAATCCACTCCTACTCCGCCTCCCCCTCGCCCCGCCGACCCGAACGCTATGGACATTGATGCGCACCGACGACAGGGTCTCTGCTTCACCTGTCACCAGAAGGGACATATTAGCCGAGACTGTCCCAACAAGACCCAGAAGTTTTAACACCAGAACCATCGACATCAGAGCCCTCACGGAAGACGAACGTGCCGCGCTGAAGAAACAACTCGAGGATTTTTACACGGACCGGGAGTGAGCGCAGACTTGCCGGTCGATAGGAGTACCTTTGTTCGATCCCCATATGTACATATGCCAGAACTCGAATCACATGATGTTTACGCACGATCGAAAAGGGACAATGCGCGATTTTACGGAAAGAAAGTGGAACCGGGCTCCGCAGAATGGGTAGCCCAACGACTTGACGACTCAGAACCCTCGATGGCAAGAGGAATCCTGATGTCTTGGGTACATCCCAAAAAAAGGCAAGAGGTCACGGACGAAAAGATATCCCAGCTCAGACAGCTATTGGACGGACCAGTGGTAGAGGCCCTAAAGGAGATGGCTCGACCCAAACGATTTATTCGTGGCCATAAGGGCAACCAGCTGGATCTGGACATGGTGATGAGCACCCTAGACGACAAGCGAAGCTTCCGAACTTCTGGACTCTTAGATAGTGGTTGCACCGGAAGCTGTATAGACAGGGACTTTGTCCGACGAAACAATATCCGAACAAGAAAGCTCCCCATCCCCATCCCTGTCTATAATGCTGATGGTACGGAAAACGCAGGAGGAGCTATCTCCGAATGTGTCGAACTCCACGTCAAGATCCGAGACCACACTGAGAGACTGGAATTCGGAGTAACCGAACTAGGGAAAAGCGGACGTCTTCATCGGGTTCGAATGGCTAAAACGGCATAACCCCTCTATTGATTGGAGGACCGGTACGATAGAGTTCAACCGGTGTCCCATAGAATGTACCCCACTTGTCGGATCAGACCCTGAATCAGAGGAAATCGAATACGAGGACCTCGAGGATGGGGAACACATTCTCGTGGTAGACATTCAACACGAGATCCGACTACGGGCATTCCAGACGACATCCGGAAGAATTGCTGAAAGGAAAGCCAAGGAGGAAAAAGCCAAGACATTTGAAGAACTGGTACCGTCACATTACCACGACTTCAAATTTGTGTTCTCGAAGCAGTCCTTCGATGAACTACCCTCCAAGGCGACCCTGGGACCATGCAATTGAACTCATCCCCTGGAGCAGAGACCATGGACTGCAAGATCTACCCGCTGAACCCTGAAGAGCAACAAGCACTTGATGCCTTCTTGGAAGAAAACCTGCAGTCAGGGAGGATCCGTCCGTCTAAATCCCCCATGGCCTCTCCGTTCTTCTTTGTGAAAAAGAAGGACGGCTCCCTCCGACCAGTCCAGGACTACAGAAGGCTTAACGACATCACTGTGAAGAATCGATACCCCCTGCCATTGATCCAAGAGTTAGTAGACAAACTCAGAAAGGCACGGTACTTCACCAAACTAGATGTCCGTTGGGGCTTCAACAATGTCCGTATCAAAGAGGGAGACGAGTGGAAAGCGGCGTTCCGAACCAACAGGGGACTGTATGAACCTCTGGTGATGTTCTTTGGACTCACAAACTCTCCCGCAACGTTCCAAACCATGATGAACGCCATATTCCGAGAGGAAATCAACACCGGAAAAGTCATCATATACATGGATGACGTCCTTATCTTCACGGAAACATTGGAGGAACATCGGGAAATGGTCCGAAGGGTCCTGAGGAAGTTTGCCGAGCACAAACTTTACCTCAAACCAGAGAAGTGCGTTTTCGAAGCCAAAGAAGTGGAATATCTCGGCGTCATTGTCTCCCACAACCAAGTACGCATGGACCCAGCTAAAGTCGATGCTGTCAGAGACTGGCCCACTCCGACGATCGAAACGCGAAAGTTCAACAGTTCCTTGGGTTTGCCAACTTCTATCGACGGTTCATCAAAGGATATGGAGAGATTGCTAGGCCACTCACGGAACTAACCGGGAACAAGGAATGGAATTGGGGACAAGCGCAAGAAGCAGCCTTCCAAGCAGTTAAGGATCGAATCTGCTCTGCACCCGTCCTCGCTATTCCCAATGACACTGGGAAGTTCCGTGTTGAGGCTGATGCATCCGAGTTCGCAACTGGGGCAGTCCTCTCCCAACAACAGCCTGATGGGAAGTGGAAACCAGTAGCTTTCATCTCCCATGCCCTGAACCCGACCGAGCGGAATTACGAGATTTACGACAAGGAGATGCTCGCCATCATGCGTGCACTCTCAGATTGGAGACAGTACCTCCTTGGAGCTAAACACGTCTTCGAGATCCACTCCGATCACAAGAATCTCGGGTATTTCCGAAAACCCCAGAAGTTGAATCGCCGCCAAGCTCGCTGGCTCACCGAGATGCAACAGTACCACTTCACCCTTCACCACAAGCCTGGAAAACAGATGACCAAGGCTGACCTCCTCTCACGACGAGCCGATCACGATCGAGGAGCCAACGATAACGAAGACGTGATCCTCTTGAAGGAAGAACTCTTCAGAAGGGTCGAAGTGGGCATCTCAGGACCAGATGCCAACTTTTTGGAACGGGTCAAGCGCTCTTGGAGAAGAAGGGACAAAGCGGTGGCCAAGGCTCTACTGCAGAAGGACCCAGACTGGATCGAATCCGACGAACACCTCGTGACGTTCAAGGGAAGAGTGTACGTGCCAAAGGATAAGGGACTCCGGGAGGACATCATTAGATTCCATCATGACTCCCCAGTATCGGGACACCCTGGTCGATATCGTACCCAGGAACTGATCACTCGGAACTACTGGTGGCCCCGAATCCAAGCAGACATCCGAACCTATATCGATGGATGTGGCATGTGTCAACGGACTAAACCCCGTCGAACCGTCCCGGCTGCGCCACTACAGCCAAACGAGGTCCCCTCTCTCCCATGGGAGATAGTGTCGGTAGATCTAATCGGGCCCCTCCCAGAGTCGAAAGGATTCGATGCCATCATGGTAGTGGTCGACAGATTCTCAAAGAAGATAGAGGCAATTCCCACCAACGTGGAGCTCTCGTCACTAGGTGCAGCGAAGCACTTCCGGGACTATGTGTTCAAACACCCACGGACTCCCCCGAAAAGTAATCAGCGACCGAGGCCCACAATTTGTCTCGAAACTTCATGAAGGATCTGATGAAACTCCTCGGCATTGAAGGAAACCCCTCCACGGCATTCCACCCCCAGACTGATGGTCAGACGGAACGGATCAATCAGGAGATAGAGCAGTACTTACGGATCTTCATCAACCAAAGACAAGACGACTGGGCTGATTGGCTCCCTCTGGCCCAATTCTCCTACAACGACAAGATCCACCAGTCAACCGGGTACAGTCCGTTCTACCTGAATTACGGTCAACACCCATACAAGGGAGGCGAACCAAGAGGCCCAATACGGAATCAGGCTGCAGAGGACTTTGTTACCGAGATTAAAGACATCCGCAAGGAGGCCGAAGCAGCCTTAAAACAAGCCGCCGAGACTATGAAACATTACTATGATCGGAAACGAAAACCCTCCAGGCCCTACCAAGTGGGCGACATGGTGTACCTTGAGGCAACCAACATCAATACGCAGCGGCCAGCCAAGAAGCTCGACGATCGGAGATATGGACCCTTTAAGATCACCAAGAAGGTCGGAGCTTCTGCCTACGAACTCGCCATCCCCAAGACTTGGAAGGCCATACACCCGGTGTTTAACGAGTCACTCCTCACTCCATACCACGAACCCCATTTTCCCTCTCAGAAGAAACCTCCACCTCCTCCTCCCGAGCTGGTAGACGGAGAAGTAGAGTATGAAGTCGAATCCATCGACGACTCCAGACTCTACAAGGGAAAACTACAGTACCTGGTGAACTGGAAGGGATACCCCAAGGAGGAGAGGACGTGGGAAGATGCCTCCAACCTGAAGAATTCTCCCGAACTCGTAGAAAAGTTTCATCGAGAGAATCCCTCCGCACCTCGGCGGATCACCAAGAAACTCCCGATTCATACCCTACGAGAACTTCACCGAACCTTCCGGAAGGATCTTCGACTGGACTGCTGGGAAGTTTAAGGCCTCCTATTCCCCAAACCGTCGACCCAAAGGGACTGCCGAACCAATGCCGGAAAACCTCCCAAAGTGCCGAAAAGGGTGGTGCCCTAGATGCAATGACGTTCACGAGGACGTGAACCTTAAGGGGGGGGTGATGTCATGAATCAGACCTTTCTTTTCCTTTTCTCGCCGAGACTTGTAGTTAGTAACATAGGATATCACGTGACTCAGACACGTGATGAGTCATGGGACCGTACCCCGCCAGCTGAACAAAACACTGCGCGCGCACAGACCATGGACCAAACAAGTACATACAACTCAAGTAGTATATATAGAGTAGACTTGTAAGCATAGTTTCCTCAGTCTTTAGCTGGTCTATTCCTAGCTACAACACTCTAGTCTTCACTAAATCCTATCGCTTCTCGCCAAGTCTTTTCTAGTGCAGCTATTGATTGCTTGAACGACAGATCAAGTAGTTAGTTGCTGACAATTCCCGCCGCGCTTATCTTCCACGCTTTGCATATATAAGGGACTTTTGACGGTCAGTTCAGAACGTGCAGAGTTTACTGTTCCACTCACCAATACCTAGCATCTTCTTCCAATTTATATCGCCAAATAAAGCATCGAGAATCTCGAGCCTGTGCGCCAACGTCATGGTCGAAGTCGAGCGTGCCAACTCATTGACAACTGCCCAGAGCGACTCCAGGATCTCACCTGCGCTGTTCCCAGCACCTTCAATGAAGCTCAGAGAGTATCTGGCTAGACACGACTCCTGGTGCCCATGAACATGAAAGAGCCCAATGCCGAAGACAAAAACGATGTCCTCTCGAAGCTCGAGGAACTCGCCATCGCGCAAGCGATCTAAGGCTCGCTTGCTGTACTGGCAATTAATATCGTACGCAAATATAACCCTCTTGATATTATCGGTGTTAGAGAGCTTAATGGCCTCGGATAGAGCATAGTCGATGTTGATTTGGCTGAACGAACTCAAGTCTCAGTCGAGCTGTCCCACCAATGAGGTTGTGATCACGACTCACCGCTCTCCCTTCTGGAAGTCAACCACACTCCCTGGGGCAAAGGCACCGTGCCTCATACAAGCCACCGCACCAATACCAGTCACATCCAGTCCCTTGCGGACCTTTGACTTATCAGCAATGGCGCGGTGCTCGTGGCACGTCGGGGTCTGCGAGGGGGTCAACAAAGTGTTCGAGTTTCAAGTGCGGCGTTGACTTACCTCGTTCGTTTCCTGAGCCGTGGCCAGGTGCTTGCCATATTCGACAGGAGAGACCATGTAGCCCTCACCGTGTTTGAGATGGACTTCAGGACTGTCCCGCTCTCGTTGCTTCCGGTGGATGCAGGTAAAGTTTCCATCGGCGACAAAACTGCGTGTGTATTTCCACTTCTCGGTGTCTTCCTCCCAGTCGTCGGGCAGGTTGATACCAGGTTGTGGGCACGCCGCGCAGAACAGCGCCATCGAGCCCTTTTCAGGAGTCTTCTGGGTGTGGGAGAAGCCGTGGCGTGCCAGATCATTAAGGCGTAACCACTGTCGTCCAACCCTCCTCAGTTCACGAGCGCGATCCTTGTGTGGTAGACATGGTCATTATTATGTTGATGAAATGCGATTTAGGTATAAACTTTTAACTAACTTACCGGGACTGTGTCCGGGAATGAGTAATTGGTCAGACGGCGGAGTTTGCTGTAGTAGTGGTGGGTCGAAGTGAAGCATTCCAACGTTTCCAGCACATATTCGTCTAGCATGGAAAACGTAAAGACAGTTCGGACGTCTTTTGAGGACGCTGGATAGAATCCCATCTTGAGAAGCTGGAACTCGGGGTCTGGTGCATCGAGACATTCGCAGGTGTGGAACGGGACGTGGTGAACCCCATTGGTATGTACGACAACGAGGACCTTCATGCCGTAGACGTGTCGCTTGGGTGGTTTGGCCCCAAAGCTGAAGTCATCGTTGACATTCCAGTCGGTTTGAATGTCGTCGTCGCCGTCGTTGAGTTTTTCATCGTCCAAAAGACCACTGCTATCTGGCCTCCCTGTCGGTGTACAATGTCTCTCGGCGCACAGATTAACATAAACCCCGGACCTCCAAAGCCATGAGGGAGAGAAGTAGCCTTTCTTGAGTTCCTCCACTCGGTGTAGAGGATGAGAGAAATGGAGGAGACGACAACAGTCTCCACAATAGACGGGCGACCCGAGGCACTCAGTACACCTCCACCAAGATTCCGATATCCCTGTTGCGCAATAGGAGCAAGAGAGAGGGTCGGGAACGGCCTCTCTGGCAACCAAATAGTCAAGGTAGATGTTCATCTTTGGTAGCCAGTCGGCCATGTACTCGTTCGAGTCCTAGAGTTGAAGCTCATGTCAGAATACATTGCTGTAGGTGTGTCGCACGGCCACGAACCTTAGTGCGAGGTATTTCTGCGTCCTGATCTCCAGAAAGCGGTGGCTGGGGTATAATAGTGTCTTCTTCTTCGTCAGAGTGGTCAGATTCGTATGTACGTCGACGAACTTTAGCGCTAGCTGAGGCTGTCGAAACCCTTTTTTTGGGGGAGGGACGCGCTGGTACCAGTTTGGTTTTGATCCTCCCTCTGCTGTCCACAGTAGTCACCGGCTTCATCAGGTGGACTCTGTTCTTCCCTGTTATGTGGGTGATGTCATTCTTCTTTCTGGTCATGTTGACCTTGTTAGATGAGGCGACTGGAGAGGCTTGGTTGCTGGTATCCGGTATGTGAGAAGTATACCGCTCATTAAGATCGAGATCGTCACCCCCTTTAGGAAATCCAAATTCGAACCTCCTCGATCAACCAGTCTTGACCCAAACCACCTTGTCATCCTCTCCTCATCCTACCCATCTCCTCATCCTACCCATGGCGCGCAACTCATCCGCAGCCCCGATTTTCACTCTTACTCGTAGCCAGATGGCATTTTTGAAGGACCGCATGCAGGCGTACAGAAACAAGAAGCCTTCAGCGCGACCCGCGTATGCTAGAAAGGTGGCAGGGGAATTGAAGGAGGACCTGGAGGAGATTACGGAAGGACCTCTCTCTCAAGAGAGGCAAAAGGCCTTACGGAAGGTGTGTTCCCAATTCTGAGAGATTCACACATTGTGACAGGTTGATTGTTAGGCGGTCGCGCGGTGGTTTGTGGTCAATTTCAAGTACGAGAAGGGACCTCACAAGCGCCCTTGGGGAATCCGCTGGCACACCCGCCTGGTTTTCCAGTACGAAAGGTCGCGCGCTATTCTCTACGTGGCCAAGATGCTTGCCGAGAACAAGCCCTTACCCAATCTAAGAACTCTTTTGGACAAAGAGGAATCGATTATTCCGCCGGACGCCGTTGCACCCGACCAAGAGGGGTACCTGCCCGACGACAATGAGGGTGAAGAAGACGACGAAGACGAAGGGAACGACCAGGACGAAGCCGGAGCGGAAGATTACCAGGAGGAAGAGCTAGAGGAAGAGCCGGAGGAGGACGACAGCAGGGATATTGACGAGGATTCCCGACCAGTACCGCCTACGCCGCCCGTCGAAAATGCTCCCAAACCTTTCTACAAGTACCAGCCCGCGACATCTCTCCTAATGAAGACCCTGACGGCTGAAGAGACTGCGTACTATGAAAGGAAGGCAGCAGTTTGGAGGCAGAAAGGACCTCCTCGGGAGGAGCAGCGACGGTGCGTAGTCATAGCTAACGTTCAGCGTCTTTCTTACACGGGTCGCATTATATCAGGGTTGCACAGAGGTTCTTATCTTCTCGACTGTACGACTTCGTGATTTCGGGTTTCAACGACATGAACGCGCGATTCTTTATCTTATACTCGTACGAAAAACCCGACGGCACACGTCTAGCTCTTCCTTTCGACTACAATAAGGAGCTTGGGGGGTGCGAGGAGTCGTTCATGGAAGAGTTCGAGGAGCTCGTGGCTGAGGCTCACACAGCATGGGGAAACTGGGCAGGAGGGGTGTATGCTGCACAGAAGGATTCCGATTCAAACAGGACGGTACAAAAGGCCTCCTCCAAAGTCTCTAAATCCAGGACAAAACCTTTGATGACGATGGAGCTCTATGGGGACGGTACACCCATCCTCCCTCCCCTTGCAGCGCGACCATACGGAATCACCCCCCAAATTTGGCTGGCGGCAGTCTTCCGAAGTTTTTTCACCCGTCATCTCAGTAAGATTTCATGCTATACCTCGAGCGTCACCATGTTACACTTTGCTAATGACACTCTAGTCTTGGCCAAGAGTACTGTTCCAATGCCTGAGGTCGACCCCCTCGATCGTGCGCGCCCCGAGCTCAATTGGGGCGCCCTAGCTCAAAACTTCAGCGAATGTATACGGAAGGATATCATCGACCCCGTGGTATTCGAGAAAGGGTTCAAGGATCCTTTGCACATGAGCACACAGGACCTACACACACTACACAAGATTCTGTACAGCCGACAACAGGACGACTCCGTCGACATCGACTTTCGCTTCGAGAAGTACCCTGTTCGACTCCAAGGAGGAAGGTACAAGTACGAACCCAGTCGACAGGCTAAGGAGGAATCGGGGGTTCAAAGCGACGGCGAGATTGGCGACTACAGTCTACTGGGGGAAGAAATGACCAGGAGGCACCCTAGGGTGCAAGTTTCTGGTGTGTGGTTTCGGTTTCCTTTATCTAAGGAACGAATATTGAAGTCAGTTGACAGATCACCGATGGGGGAGGATTAGAGGTCGTCCTCGTTCTCCCTCGTCTTCTCTACCTGAGGACGTCGGTGGGTTTTCCAACCAAAGAAACCCTCCACCTCCACCACCTCGCTCTCGGTCGTCCTCGCCTGAGGACGTTGGTGGGTTCCCCAGCCGAAGGAACCCACCACCTCCACCACCTCGCTCTCGATCGTCCTCGCCCGAGGACGTTGGTGGGTTCTCCAGCCAAAGGAACCCACCACCTCCACCACCTCGCTCTCGGTCGTCCTCGCCTGAGGACGTTGGTGGGTTCTCAAGCCGAAGGAACCCACCACCTCCACCACCTCGCTCTCGATCGTCCTCGCCCGAGGACGTTGGTGGGTTCTCCAGCCAAAGGAACCCACCACCACCGACATCTCGCTCTCGATCGTCCTCGCCTGAGGACGTTGGTGGGTTCTCAAGCCGAAGGAACCCACCACCTCCACCACCTCGCTCTCGATCGTCCTCGCCCGAGGACGTGGGTGGGTTCTCAAGCCGAAGAAACCCACCACCACCGACACCACCTCCACCACCACCGCGCTCTCGATCGTCTTCACCCGAGGACGTCGGTGGGTTCTCTACCCAAAGGAACCCACCACCACCAACACCAACACCACCACCACCTCTTCGCTCACGGACACCAACCCCTCCTCGCTCTCGATCGTCCTCGCCCGAGGACGTTGGTGGGTTCTCAAGCCGAAGGAACCCACCACCACCGACAGCTCGCTCTCGATCGTCCTCGCCCGAGGAAGTCGGTGTATCTGGTTTTGGTCAACAGCGAGGGGAAGGGGAGGAAATGGAGGAGAACCGGGGGGAGGAGGAAGCGGCTCAGGTACGGCCACCTTCAAGGCGAGGTATGATGTTGACTAAAGGGTTGTCGCCCATTCCTCCGGACGAGGTTGACGCTCCAAGGACAACAAGAGCGGCTAAGCGGGCGCGCAACGAATCTGAGCATGCGGCAGACCAGGCAAAACGATCAAGGACAATGAGGGGAGGCGATAATGCAAGGGTTACGCGAAGTTCCAAGCAGAGGGATAATAAGCGTAGAGGTCGTCGGTAATACATGCATTAATCACATTACTGTTCACTTTGAATTTGTTGATTGGTATCATTATGGTTTCAGTATCGCGGAGGTAACAGTTGGTTTATGATAAGCCTATTATACGGTTTGAGTTATATCTGATATCTGAGGACATGGTTAAAGTGTGAAAACACTGGATCTCATCCAGTCGCGGCCGCACCAGTCTCAGGCGCGTCCCACAGCCCTAACCACGGCCGCGGAAGATCGAGTCGCGTTGATAGAGTCGCGGCCGGACCAAACTCGTCCCTCAACGTTCAACCCTGACCACGGCCGCGGCTCTCTAGGATGTTTAAACTTGCATGAACCTCACCCCGGCCGCGGCCACCGAAGTAAACAATATGTTGGTGTATTACAAAAGAAATGTGATTATAAATGTAGCAGTATTCTATATGTTATGAAGACTATTGAACTATGGTTGGTTATGAAGATGATTGGCTATACAGGCAGGGATAGACTCACCACATTCGAAACAGAGTTAATGTGAGGTGCTACTTCCGACGTGGTGGACTGGTCGGATGGTGCGAGGTATTGAGTCCAATCCTTTATGGCTATACTGAGTACAGATCGACCAATGGAGCTTCAAGGCGGGACTCACATTTGAAGCATTCGGCAGTATAAATGTATCGAAATTACTAGCTTGGGTGACCGTGCTCTCCAAGGCGGTCTTGAGCTTGCGCAGATCTGTTTCGAGAGCGGTGTTCCGGCGTTGCAGATCGGACACCTGGCTGCGCAAATCCAGAAGTTCCTGTGTTACGAAGGCTGGGATCCCGTTGTTGACGCTGGTGGTGTGGTTGGAAGCATTATCCATGAGGACGCGATGGTCACCTTCGATTTCATTGAGTCTTGAAGTCTGCGCGAGGACGAGCTGAACGAGAGACGCGAGGTCCGCGGAAACATTCCCGGTAGGGAGGTCTTCGTTACTAGGAAGTCGTATTGGGAGGGTGGGAGACTCGCTCTGGATAATTTGGCAGATGAGTAGGATTGAGTGAAATGTGCCGGTAACTTACCCTCGATGTTGAGGCCGCTCGTTGGGCCACTCGTTGCCCCTCGGTGTCCGAAACCTCCGAGTCTAGCTGTTCTGGGTCCTGCGCGATTGACATTGAGAAGAAACGAACGAAATGCATAGTAGTGGGCAGTACCTGTTCGTCTGGTTGAGGGGTTGCTTGATGCTTGCAATAGTCTCGCCGTCAGAGTGGACAGTAAGATGAGGGAAGATTCTAACTTACCTGAAGCTGTGCGTTGAGTCGAGGTTGGGGTAACGCCGTTGGTAGCTTCGTAGACGTCTGGACTGGAGGTTGGTCATGAGGGGGAACCTTCGATTTCTTGGCAGGCCGTCGGTCGGTCTCCTCCTGGCTGTGGGAGCCGTCTGGTTCTGGAACTTTGGGTCGTTTACGCGATGAAGGGAGGGTGGAGGGGTCGCTCTTGAATTCCAGGGGTTTCTTCGCTTTGGGCGGGTGGGATTTGGCTCCTTGAGGCTTGTCGTAGGACTGGGTGTTGGCGGCGGAAGTGTTCGGCTTCTTGGAGGGCTTTGCCGGTTGAGAGGCCTTTTCTTCGGGTACGGGAGAGAGATCTGAACGGGTTTTCGAGGAGCGGGCACCTTGTTTGACTTTCTTCGCTTGGCGGGCGTCGTCGTAGTCGTGTTTTGCTTTGGCTTTACCAGCCTTCTTCGAATCATTGATGGGGACGTCCTGAAGTTGAGAACTGGCCCTAGCCGAAATCAGATTCGAGTATTGTTTGAGAATTGGGGGCTTAACGCGAAAGCCGGGGGTGTTGAAGATTTTGGTGGGTACGCTGGAAGGAGCTGAGACATGCTTATGCACTGTTTTGTCGAGCCAGACAAAGTAAGGCGTTCCCAAGTCTTTTAGTGGATCGCGAGTAGCCTCGGAAGGGTCCTGTTCGATGGTGTGGTAGTAGCCTAAAATCTTTCGCTAGACGATGAGTAGCGCATGGGCAATGTGTACGAGTGAACGAGAGAGGGGTTAGCGCACTGAGACACGAACGAGTCTTTCTTTGTAGGCATTCTCTTCGCCTTCTGGCCATTCTGAGATGCCGTTGACCAGAGAGTAAAGTTCGTCAACCTTGTGTACAAGCTTGTCAAGCATCGCGGTGGCGGACATTCAGTCAGAGGATGTCTGCGGAGGTGAGTGGTGCGGTCGTTGGCCGTGAAGTTTTGACTCAGCGATCGAGGTTGGCTGGGCTGAGCACTAAGCCGGATGCTAGGGGCACGGCCGCGCATTAGCGTTCGAGGTAAAGGAGGAATACTACGCGGGGGCGGCAGCGACCCTAGGGGAGACAGCACGGGCGCGCATTAGCGTTCGAGGTAGAGGAGGAATACCACGCGGGTGCGGCAGCGACCCTAGGGGAGACAGCACGGGCGCGCATTAGCGTTCGAGGTAGAGGAGGAATACCACGCGGGTGCGGCAGCGACCCTAGGGGGGGGGGGGGGGGGCCGTTGAGAGGTCGAGGGAAGAATCGCAAACTGGAGTACTTGGTTAGTTGGAAAGGCTACGGGTCGACGGACGACAGTTGGGAACCGGAGGGGAACCTGGAGCATGCGCCGGAGATCGTAAAGGAGTTCCATCAACGACACCCTTCCGCACCACGCCAGATTTCCGCCGCCATCTTCAGCTCCCTGCCCTGGCGTCCACTTGAGAACTTCACCGACGCTCCGCCTACCGACTTCGATTGGGAACTTGGACGCCGCCTACCATTGATCATCGAGGACGATGAAGCTTAGAAGGGGGGTAATGTCGTGAACAGCAAGTACGAGCCCCTATTTTCCCTTATCTTATCTTATCGTTTTCATCGCCCTTATCACCTTTTCTTTATTCTCATTTTTGCTCTTATTCTCGACACGGACACTTTCTCCCATGGAACACTGCCTCGTTATGCCCTTCGCCCTACACAATGGTCAGCTACCCCTCTACTATCACATAGCACAGAGTGGTTGCAAATTTACCCTACCTTCTAGAGCCATAGAGGCCAGATAGGATCCTGTCTACACCTTACTCATAGAGCCAGATGGGTCACCACCCATCTACATAGTATCAGTATTACGTTCATATGAATTACCATAACAACTATTCCATTACTACAAATTCAAGTGGTCTGTGCCACGAGCCCAGCTATGTCTGAGGAACTAACCCAGCTGGATATGTGTACCCATCTACTCCCCTCCCAGCTTGAACGGAAAAACCAACTGGAGGTTTTCATTTACTCAGAATACCCACTATGCGCCATCTGTAAAGCCGTACCTCATTCGGCATAGCCGAATGCGCGTTCCGGCGTACAAATCACCCCCATCAAATCAAACGTAATAGTAAACTTTGAATAGCTATCGCTCCGCCCATGAAGCTTGTAATACCTGTGCACGTCTACAAACCAATCCCGGATTATGCTAATCTCGGTGTGAATACAGATCTAATCCCAGCTGGGAAGTTTCACCGAGGTGGGTAGTGAAGCTTCACCGATCGCCCCTAATCCCAGCTTGATCGAGCTGGGTTCTGACAAATCCAAACTTCGCCAGCTTGGACTTGGAGTCCAGCTGGGTTCTGACAAATCCTAATTCGCCCAGCTTGGACTTGGAAGCTGGGTTTTCGTCCCGGCCTCAATTTCGATATCGAGCTCAAGACCCAGCTTGTCCTCTCTCGTTGATTTCTGTTCATCCACCCACCATGGAACCTCCCGCCAAACCGCCGTCAGACTATCTACTCGACAAACTCAGCTCTGTCTATCAGCTTGTTGCCACCGCGAAGGACTGGGAAGGAACTGACGATGAAGAAACGAACAAAATTAACCTCATGCGTCACAGTGTAAGTTCTTTCTTCACCTTTGGCAATATGTTTACCTGACGCAGCAGGATCTAGAAAAAACTGCATAAGTCTGCTCGTTCGGAAGCCTATAACACTCCCGCCTTTCTTGGAATCATACACCAATGGATAAACGACCACGCCAGATCCTACGCGAAGAACCCCGAAGACATACCGCTCAGCTTATTCACCCTCACCTCGGAATACTCCAAGAAACCCCCTCTGCTGCAGAAGCACAGGCCCAAGTTCAAGCTTTCGAAATCGAAGAAAACGAAGGACAGTCCTGATGACTCGGAGAAAGTATCGACAAAGGGAAAGGAACGAGAGGTTAGGAATGACGTCGACCGCACCGGCGACGAGGGCGAGGAGAGAAGCTTGAAGGTGTCGAAGAAGGGAAAGCAGCGGGTCGCCGAAGACCCCCAAAGTTCGGTCGCAGGTCCATCGGGCTCCAAGAAGGCTTCAGCTGCACCCGCCAAACCAACCAAGGCCCCCAAGCTGGCCAGACCTGGCATATCCCCCACCGAAGCTCCTACACAAACCAAGAAGCCCTCGAACTTGACGAACACACCGACAGCGGGACCTTCACAACAACGCAAGCGCCCTCGTCCCCAACCGGACGACGAAGCACCTCCGCGCCCTGACAAACCTTCCACCAAGAAGCCCAAGCTCGACGACAAGGTAATCCAACCGCTCGGTGGAAATCAGCACTAACCCAACCCGTATAGAACACCACGGAAGTACCTTCTGAGGCGCTTCTAGAGGGAGGAAGCCCAACGAATTCAGGGGACCTTGTATATGAGGAACCGGTCAGTGACAATTCCCAGGTGTGTGTTCCGGTGTGTGTTCCCAAAATCCCTCTTCAAGCGATTAATTGTGTACGAAATTCCCTAGAACAACCCACCGGAAGGGCCAACCCCTTCGTACGTCAACAACATTCCGAAAATACAGCCAGGAAGACCGCCTTCCAACGATATCGCCCAGGACGTCCAGAGGCTAATCGCATCCCATAAGCAGTTCGAGACCAAGCTCAACGAGGTGTACGCGAACTACTCCGCCTTATTGGAAAACATGCACCAGGCTCGACAAAAAAACCAGGAGCTCGAAGAAAAGCTTCAGTCTGCCCAGCAGCTTGTCTCCAAACTGTCTCGTCTTGATGACCATTCCCAGTGGGCGCATGACGAGATCAAGAAACTGAAGGCGGAAATCAGGAGTCTCAAATCGCGAAATATCGTTCAGGAGGTAAGTCTTCAGCCCTCTATTCCCTCAAGGTTATTCATGTCTTTCATGCGTAGCCTCCAGTACCCTCACCCTCCGTCCCAGCGCCGTTAAATCCTCCTCTTACTAACGCTAACTCCAAGGCACAGCACCCACCCCATCCCAACACGTTATCGAACGCTCCATCGTGTTCAGCCACCGCGAACCAGCTCCATTCCACCCCAAATTCACACCCGAACGCACACCCAAACCTTTATGTGCAAAATCATTCTCAGGCCAACCCTCTTGACGCGCAGCACCCCGACCAGTCCAGTCCCGCGACAAACCTTCAACCGAGTCCACAACAGTCCAACGTGCCATCGAATTCCCAGCTTAACCAATTCCATAACCCTCCCAGCTTCCCTCCTGTCAACACTCCCCATCCACCTTCCAATATCATCGACATGTTCAATCACCCAAATGGGCTGTCGATGCAAGGTGTCGATGTTGCGCATCCCGATCCGACCTACCCTGCTGTGCCTCAGTACAATCCTCTCGACGTTCCTGGCATAGACGAGTTTCTGGCGATGAATGCCCACTTGACCCAGCCTATGAATCTCACCATCTCTGCCCACGGACGCCAGACAGTTTCACCAGCGACAGCCCTATCGAGTTCCTCGTCGCCAGCCAACGATACGAGTCATAATCCATCATAAGGCATTTCTACAATGTAACAGTATTGACATCATATGATACCCTAATACACCTACAACTATACTCTTCGTGTATACCTGAACTGAATAGTTGTGACGACGTCTCAATGGCCCTTTGTGAGTTATATTGATTGGGTTGCACTGCTCTCCGTAACTCTATCAGCTCTAAGTCGTGAACCCAGCTGGGTATTTGAGGTAAGGTGCGAACCCAGATGGGTTATTCTTCCCAGATGGGTAACTGGTGTGAAGCGAACCCCCAGCTGGGTGGTAGATATGTAACCCAGTCCGTGATTAGCTCGCCTGAGCTTGGGTCAAAAACCCAGCTGAGAAGGGCAACCCAGCTGAGTGTTTTGGCAAAGTACGAAGCTAGCTGGGATTTACTTCCCATCTGGGTTCGGGGTTAATCCCCCATGACCCAGCTGGGATCTACTTCCCATCTGGGTTTTGGGTTAATCCCCATGACCCAGCTGGGAAGTGGATCCCAGATGGGTCACGCTTGTGCACCAACGATGCAAGATGGGATATTTCTCCCATCTCCGATCGTTGTGATTAAGCACGAACCCAGATGATTTCCCAGATGCAGAATATGTACGAAAGGTAACTTGGCCGTTCTCAGGACTTCATTGCTGGTGGACTGCGTTTGACCGCTCGAACGTCGACATCAAGAGGGAGCGGGTTTATTTTTGGTTGTGTATGTACAACACAAATACAACAACGATAAAAGAAAAAACAAAAAATACAAAAACCCAAAAAAAAGAGAGGAAAATACAACTAAAGGCGAAAGACGAAGAGAGGGAGATCCAACGACGACGGTTTACTGACCCTTGGCAACACGACCACGTCCACGTGCGCCACCACTTCGAGCCCGCGTAGCTCCACCTCGACCACCTTGCCGCGAAGGTTTCGCGTCCGCCGCCTTCCCCTTCTCACCCGCACTCTTCGCGGCACCAGAGCGAGTCTGACGAGGCGTCTTCAAAGTTGCCTCGTCCACAGGGTCGACCTCGAGTCGCCTCCGTTTCGGCGGGCGCCGGGGCTCGTCGACGGTTGGGAGTTCATCCTCGGTGTCGCTGGCCGATTCTTCCAACTCGGTCTGAGGAGGGGGCTGTGACGGAGGACGCGAACCGAGGAGTTGGACGTGTAGGGGCTCCTCATCACTACTCTCTGCCGCTGGGGGGAGCTCTGGTTCTGGAGTCCCAGGGAAATCGTACTCCTCCGAGTCCGAAGGTGTTTCTGAAGGCAAAGGTTGCGCAGCCTGCGCGGGGGAATCGAAGTCGTATTCAGAGTCGGATGAGGAATGCAGGGTTGCGAGGGGTTGAACGTCCGCGCTGTCGTCAAAGTCGTATTCACTATCTGAAGACGAGAGCGTGTCGGCCAAAGCAATTGAAGAAGAGGGAGAGGGTGGGTGAATGACTTGAGTCTCGGGGACCTGTTCGCTATCCTCGCCAAACGAATACTCTGATTCGGAGGACGAACCAGACACTTGAGGAGAAGGCACTAAACGAAAGTCAGCAAAGGGTTACATTCGTACCACAAATAGGACCCCTTACCTTGTCGGAAACTCACGGCCTTCTTCTTCTTCTTGGGAGAAGGAGGACGCCGTTGGTGTTGTTCGTCTTCGGACTCGTCGTCCGATGTCACTAGCTCGCACAGATGCCTGCGGTTGGGGACGAACACGACAACCTCCTTGTTGAGATGGTTGCGCTTTTTCACGGGGATCGAGGTAAACTGGAACGTCGTCTTGACGTTGGGGTCTTCTTGGCGAGCGTAGTAGAAATCGTAGACGGCCCGTCGAGTCTTCAAGCTCCACTGGGAGGGATCCTCGAACTTCTCGACGAATTCGTCGGGGAGGAATTCGGCCGTCACGCAAGAACGAGCCCGCCCCTTGATGGATTTCCAGGGAACTCGGACGCGCAGGCTATCCTTCTCGGCTGAAATGACCGCGGGGAGGGGCTTGTTCCCCAAATCCAGGTCTGGCATAGTGATTAGCCTTCTCGGAAACGAATGCAGCAGTACGTACTGTAGATGCGGGTGAAGAAGCTTCGTAGGACATCACCCAGCCAGACAGACCTCTGCTCAGTTTCGGGCATGGCCGAGAGAGGAGGAAGGATGGGCTGGCCAGACGCGTCGGACTTCATGGGAAGGAGCGGCCTGCGAGCGCGTTTCCCAGCCTTCTTGGTCGCCGCTGCGGGGTCCGTCTCGTCGTCGCTTGCCAGGACATTGCCGACATACTCGCACCATCTGTCCTGGATGCCAGATGCCACCCACTGCTTCTGGTAGCGCTGTAGGAACGCTTGCTTCCCCGTCAGCTCGGTGTTGTACTCCAAAGTGACGCCGAAGCGTTCCAGTGTCGAGTCCTCGTAGCCCAGGAGGAAGAACACGATGACCCCCATGTCGTTGTACACGGAGGTGGCAAAATCTTGGCAACGCGGTCCCAACTTCGTTTGCACGAGTCTAGCAAATGTTGAGGCAGCCGTAATTGATGGCATTGGCAAGTACTTACTTTCGTTTCTCCTCCTGAGGCGGGCCTTCAGAACGCCACTCGTCAGCGAGGTGCTCGTAATGATTCTTCTCCTTCTCGGTCAAAACAGACCAGAGGAGAGTTGTAGCGTGGGGGAACTTCCAGAAGGGGGTCGGCACCCTGCCATTGGCAGGAGCAGGTGGCTCGGACTCGTGATCGTCGTCTTCCTCGTCGAAGTCTTCAGGGAGCTCGATCTTCTCCTCTGGCGTAGATCCCAGGTCCTCCTTGATAACCGCGTCTTCATCGTCCAAAAGGCGTCGCAGGTCAGGGAGGGGGAGGTTGGCGAGAATAAGTTTGGCGAGATGCCAGATGGCGCGAGTGCGGACATACTTGAATACAAGTCTCGCATGCCATTTGATTCCCCACTTCCGTTTTGTAGGACTGCGTTCGTATTTTCGTTCTTCGAAAAAGCGCTCGACCGCCTGGTTATGGCGTGTTAGCATACGAGGGCAAGATCCAGGACAACTGACCCACCAATTTGAGTTGATCCTCCCTGGCCTGCGACATGTTAGTCGCCCCCATCGCGTTCATCTCCTTCTTCAGGTGCTGAGCCATCCTGTGCGCGTAGCCCTGCTTCTTCACGGCCGCGCCCATTGCGCGATACTCGTCGAGTTTGTTGGTGAGGAAAGCAACTTGCGACGGCTGTAGCGTAAAGGTGACCGTCGAATCAACTGGGGGGGACATCTTTGGGTAGCGTGGCGAAACCGTGGTGTAGCAGACGAAGGAGACTGTGGACGAAGGAGGAGGAGGAAATTCAACCGAGCTTTTTATGATCGAGGTTTCAGTATACTCCCCGGGTTGCCCTATTTGGTCGAGTATCGCCGATCTGTGGAGCAGAGATCTCGATGAGATCTCTGATCTAAATGAGGAAATGTTGAACTTTGGTGCGCCTCTTCTTCTCTATCTGCGAGTTCACCCTCAGTCCTCCTCCAGCCCTACTTGTAAAGACCACCATCATGGGCAAAACGAAACAGAAGGTCACTTCGACATCGGTTGGGGGGGTTAAGGCCTTGCAGGGCAAGCTTGTCGTTACCAAAAGAGGCTCGAGAGTCAAATTCTTTCCTTTATCATCCCCATCACCTCAAAAGCCGGTGTCTCGATTGACTCCCAAACATCGTATTCGCAAAGAACAGGGTCCTGGAAATGGAATCGTTTATACTTTCACGGAATTGGATATGAGTCCCCAGAAAGGGAAATCAAAATCGAAGGTGCGCATCCGTGATCACTACAAGCCGAAGGCGACCAACCACCGATAAATAGACGCCCAACGACTACATGGCTGAATGGCTACCAAAGCAAGGTCAATATCTCAAAGAGATACTGGCGAACGAATTTCCACGCGCCACATTGGCCTGTGACGAGTGCCGCAGCGTCCTTGCCGAGTATTGGTGGAAGTGCAAGGATTGCTGTGGTTCGCCTGTGTACTGTGAAACATGCATTAGGACGACACACCTTCGCAATCCTTTGCATCGCGTGCTCAAACTCCAGGACGGCCTTTTCTCTCCCTCTTGGCTCTGGATTGCTGGCGTCTCCGTCAATCTTTGCTCGGTGCGCTCGTGTCAACCGTTGCTGGTCCCAGTTGCAGAAGACGAACACCCAACAGCTGCAGACGACGAGCAAGACAATCCCGAGCTTTCAGGGCTGGGCGACGACGATGACTTCACATTTGGTCACTCTCCCCCTTCTCGAACCCTCGACGGGATGAAAATCCTTGTTGTCGTTCACACCAACGGAGTTCATCACTTGCCATTCCATTTCTGCCACTGCCTCGATTCCCCAGACCCGGAATACCAACTTCTCAGAAGGGGATTCTACCCTTCCACCCCCAAGAACGTTCGAACTGTTTTTACCTTCGCATTACTCGACGACTATATGATCGAGACGGTGGAAACGTTCGCATCGACCCACCACATCTATTCAAAGCTCAGAAGGTTCACGAATGAGCCATTCCCTCATGCCGTCCCAGTGCGTACATTACCTTAAAAACAGAAACACTTTGCTGATGTGAATGGACTAGAATCGTGTACGCGAACTACGACGGGTTGGGCGTCAATGGAGGAAACTAAAGGAGCTCAAACGCAACGGCTTTGGACACACTCGCGGAGAGGCACAACAGGGCGATCTTGCCTTGTTCTGCGCAGCCTGCCCTCAGCCAGGGATTAACCTCCCGGAAAACTGGGAGGATGACCGCGAGAGTTGGAAGTATACCCGGAGTTTCGTTGCTGATGGGAACTTCACGTGTGTACATCGCAAAGGGCGGTTCGACGACGAAGATTCAGAGGTGTACCTGAAGAATGGTGAAGGTTACATGACGGAGAAGGAATCGTATTCTCGGCATCTCGCAGTTTCAACCGAGGTGAAAGAGGTAAGTTTATCTATCATGGTTGTATCTTATATCACTCTATGCAGACCTAAACCATCCCAGGCGCCCACATGTCATGAACATCGCGCTGTATCGGAAAAATCGAAAGTGCACAAAGGTTGCGATGTGACAGGTGTTGGCGCAATCGCTTGTATGCGCCATGGTGCTTTTGTCCCTGGTAGTGTGGTTGATTTCCAGAAAGGAGAGCGGTAGGTGGATCCGTAATGCCTTTCCAAACGAGCGTTCACTTTCTGATGCCATTCTAACTGCAGTCAAATGAACATGGACTGGGCGCTTTCCCAGGCGCTTAAGTACTCTAACATGAAGAGTATTCGAAGGGTCATCTTGGCATACGACATCAATTGTCAGTATAGCAAACGACTTTTGGAGCGCTTCGATCAAAGCGATTTCCTGGAGCTTCCGGATGATCTCGAAGAACTCCTGCATGCGATAGGTCTTTTCCACGTTCACGGCCACCAAGACGCCTGTAACGCCAGGTATTCCCTCACGTACATCAAAGGTGCAGGGATCGCTGCGGGGGAGATTCTCGAGTCTCTTTGGGCGATTGTGAACGAGGTGGCACGGGCAACTTCCACGATGACATTGGCGCATCGCGTGGAGGTTCTAGATGCGATCTTTGGCGATATAAACTGGAAGAAACTGCTCAATTTAGGTGAGTACTCACGAATTTCTATTCCATTAACTGGTTTCCTGATAAGTGTCGATTCCAAGTGCCTTCCATATGCAAAAACTGGAATAACAGTCGAATAGAGCTCCTACGAGCACAGGAAGACTTCGATTTGCTTAACCAGACGGCGTCAGCGACACAAAGGGCCAAGTGGCAGGCTCAATTGGATGAGGCGAACGCCTTACGTGCTTTGGACGTCAAGGCGATGGATATCCTAAATGCAAAAGTGACGAAAGGTGGGTACTATTTCTCTGCTCGTAAAAATGTTCTAACAGCGCTACAGCACCTTCTCTGGCCAAAACTCGAAGTAGACTTATGGAGAAGGAGCGGCAAATGAACAAAGGGATCGGGGTTACATCCTGGCTGGCCTGGGGACTTCGGCTCCAGGACACTCAGTGAGGCCAGATCAGACTGCACCTGTATACACCATCTAACTACGAACAGGATAGGTTTGAAGATGTTCATACGAGGTCTACCGAAGGACAGAACCGACCAACAAACCCTCGAGGTCGCCAAACGACGAGAACAACTCCAACAGGAGGTCAACGAGCTCTACGACACTGCGTCCTCCCTCTTCCCGGACGCTGATTTCGACGCACTCAAGTACTCTTCCCCCCCTCTCGAGCTGGTGGCCATTGAAGGAGCTGAGGACGACGAGGTAGAGGATGAAGCTGACAATCCCTTCTCTCTTTCTCAAAACGAGATCGAGGACGTCAAGCTACCTCTCCCATCATCGTTTGGTGAGGATGACGAAGTCCCGGTTTCCATTTTGAGGGCAAGACCGAAGGAGCTTCAGCTACGCATCGCTCAAGCGGAGGATACTCTGGAAGGTATCAGGGCTCATATCGCACATAAATCTTACCTTTACAGGTCAAACGTTCGCCTTGCGGAAGGGAAGAAGCAGAAGACGAGGGGCTATGCAGCGGTTAACAGTGTCGACAAGGAGCTCCGAAACTTACTCAAAGTGTACAACCAGGCCCGCTGGGCTCTGGGGAGGTTGGGCGCCGACGATGACACGAGGGATCGATATCGACCTGTTCGAAGGGAGGATACCCGCGCAGTCACCGCGATCTACAAACCAAACGCCAGGGGGGAAAGAAACAAACCGCTTCCCTGGATCTGGAATATGAATGTGGCCGAAGATTCAAACAACTCGGCCTATCTAGAAGAAAGTGAGCCTCAAACCCAAGTCGCCTGTTAAGGTAGACTGACCTGTCATTACTAGTCTATCGTGTTAACTGGCTTCGAGCGAGGTCAAGACTCGACCGTTGGAGGGAGGAGCACACATTGCTGACCTCCGAGATGGACTGGGTTGTCAATTTTTTCGCCTTCAAGGAATCTCAGTGCAGGGAATGGGGCAGAGGAACACAACATTCACCTGGCCACGTCGCGTATGCCAAAAGACAAGAGCAGATGTGGAGACTGATGGGAGCACATGCGAAGAAGCGGTTTAACAAAGTCAAAGAGGGCTTAGGCGATGATGTGATGGTTACCAGTTCGTAGATATACAACCATAGATTGACTACCTTCAACAATACACTTGTTCTGCCAAGTAACGTTGTGGCGGAGATTCGGAGCTGGCCGTGGACTGGTTCGAATGGTCGTCGAAAGACTTCGTCGTCGTTGTCACGGCAGAGGAATGACGTCAGTCATCACCGCAAGAGCTGGTGCTGCGGCTTTGACTGACGTCATCGCAACTGGTCGGCCATGGTTTTGGCATGGGTCAGCAGGCGTATCGATACGCTGGATGACTAAGCCTTGGGAGGCCAGGTGACATCATGACAATGTGGACGGGCAGGGGAGGATGACATTAACGAAAGCAAAGAAAATGAAATACAAGATGAGATTGCTAAGCCTCCAAACGATCGAGAGCCGCGGTAGTGTGGTCCATGGGGTCAGACTCGGACCCCTCCAGATCGTCAGAGTGTCGCACGTCCATGAGGTCAGACTGGGGCACCTCGTCAGACTCCGCGATGGCCTGAGAGCAGGCTTGTACCTCCGTGCCATCAGAGTCCTAGGAGTGGGGGGAACCGCCTGCAATCGACTCTGAAGACGTCGATGGCCTCCATGGCGCTTCGCAACTCGGTCTCGGCGGTCAGGAGACGCTTTTCCAGGTCTTCGAACGATTGTGCGAGGGGACGAGCTTTGGTCGAATCCCATCCTTGAGGGACAATGACAGGGAGGTGCCATGGGGGCCAAGCATCGTCAGGCTCGCGATTGAAGGCGTCGATGATGTGGGTGATAGGGAAATTGGGGGGTGTGGTATCGGGAGGTGAGTTACCAGTGATGTCAACCCACCATGCAGTGCTGGTGGGCACGCCGAAATCATCGTAGGGTGGATCGTGTCGGTTAGCTTCTCTTTTCACGGCGTCGCAGGAATCAATACCTCCCTCCACAAGCAGACGATGGAGACTTTTGAGGAATGCGGGTGCAGATATGGTCTCGGGATATTGGAGGGACACCAACGCATAGACGAGGAGCCCGTGGTTCTGTCTGGGTCAGTCTGTGAAACAGAAGTATTTGTAGCAGGACGACTTACGAAATCGAGTTTGAACTGGTGCCAACAGGCTGCAAACAGCCCGGGAACACGGTCGATGTCCTCTGCACGATCCGTGAGGTGAGTTGCGCAGTGTCGTAGACGGGCGGAGATGTAATTGACGAGCTTTTGCGCTCGAAGACGTGTGAGACCTTGGAGGAGGGGGTTCGTAGTGAGAAGCATGGGGGTGGGGTGGACGAGGATGGTGGGTGAGGAGTCGTTGGTGAAAAAAAGGTGTGACTATTAGTTGTAAGAGGCGATTGTCGGGCTGATGTGTTGTTTGAGTCGAATAATCATGTGCCTTGGGTGGGTATACCCCGCTTGAACATCCAGGACGAACAACCCGGGAGATGAAATCCCAGCTGGCCATGGGATCTCATCCCTCCAGGAAAACATAGACGGGGATGGGAGATAAATCCCATGTCGGTATTTGCGCCTCCAAGAAAACCCAGATGGGAATATGCACCCATCTCAGCATTGGCGCCTCCAAGTAAACTGAGATGGGAACTGGAACCCATCTCAGTATTGGCGCCTCCAAGTAAACCCAGATGGGAATTGAAACCCAGCTGGGTTTCGTCGCCTCCAAGGCCGCGTTCGAGTTACCCGCGTTTGAGTTACATTTCAAGTTGTGTTACTATATACTTCCCCTCACGTGTAGCCGAGAATAAATCCTGAGACTCGAATTTGCGTTCTGAGTGAACTAATGTATTCTAATGAAAACTAAGTTTGGAATTCACAGTCTGATAGAATGTAGTCTACATATGCGGCAAGCTCGACCGAGGTCATTGGAAATATAGTTCTATAAGGTTCTGTTTCGTCAAGAAGGCGTCCACATGTCGTGAACTGGACAGTAGCCTGTTCCCCAGCTCCACAGGAAGACCAACCATGAGAAATGCAGGAGGCCAACCCAATACATACGGTACCAGGGTCGAAATGAAAGTCGCGAGCAAGAAGATTGCTCACGAAGCGGCTATGCTGAGGGTCTCCGATCGAAAGATAAAGTGTGGATGAGGATGGATGGCTGAATGAGAATCGATGGCGGGGGTGATCGCAGTTGTTGAAGACGGTGTATGCGCCAAAGGGCGAAGCCCAACGGGACAGCACCTCGTGGAATACCCACGGCTGACCAACCGAAACATTGCCTTGGTGCAGTTTCTCAAACATTTCCAGGGAGACATGGAAAAGAACAGGCTGCGTGAGTGCGAGGACTGTACCGATGATTGCCATGGTGTCCGTTTCAAGCATATCGAGGAACTCAAACCCGAAATACCGGTCAGCGTGTCGGAAGGAGCGCGAAGGGAACGGGATGTCCTGAGGAAGGTCGACAGACAAGGTGGAGACGACGTAGGATGCGACGTACGTAGTCCATGTCCCCTTCAAAATACCCAGCCGGATACATGATTGCTTGTCCCTGGGCGAATTGATCTCCTATCTTGAAGCTGGCATGAAAATCGGCCGATGAGATGTGCCGAGGCCTCGAAAACGCTCTGGGGCATGCTCTGGAAAGACTGAAGACAGTGTCGCATATCTTCTCCTGGTAGATGTATGAGAGGGTTATTCAATTCGACTACTAGAGTTTGGCACTCACCCAGCGGGATTCTCGAATGATTGCCGGGAGATACCACCACACAATGCGGCCGTTCTTGTCCACGAAGGTACACGGGTAGTGAACCTCATCGAAAGGGAGGCCAGATTTGTGGGTGCCAGGGTTAGGTGGGAAACGCTGGCTACGCTCAACATCGGTGGTCCCATCGTCAAAACTTTTGAGGTAATCTTCAATCGCCCATTCTAGATGGACTACGAGGGAGTGTTTTGATGTGAGATACAGTTAAGGAGCAATCTGTGACGTACTTTTACAATCCAAAGCCATTCGAACGCCGTGGACGATCTGATGAATTTCTGACCTGACAATAAGATTGATGTCACCGAAAGGGGGCACGTCGTGGGCGGAGTCGAGTGAAAATTTGCAGAAAAGGTGGATAGCATACATTCCGTAGTGGACCGCCTTTCGAAGGTTCTCTGGGACATCGTAGTGGCACCTGAAGACATTCCAGTCAAAGAGATGGTCGTCCATGGAGCAGACAGGGGGAAGGAAGTGCAGAGAGAAAATGACGAACGATCATAATGTTCGGAGACAATGCTGAGTCAGGCGCCGAACCTAGCTGGGAAACACAACTGCGATGAGGACCTAGGTGGGTTCCTGGACCCAGTTGGGTGAACTAATGGGCGGGGTACACAGATTGGAGTAACGACACAGGTAGACTTAGAAAAAAAGAGCCAAGCATGTGCTGGGAATTGCAACCGGGGTGTAGCCGAGATGGGTTTCGGAACAACGGGTGTGACCGAGATGGGTTCCTGAATACAGGTGGACACAACCCAGCTGGGCTCGACCTAGCTGGGAATTGCAACCCGGGGTGTAACCGAGATGGGTTTCGGAACATCGGGGCGTGACCGAGATGGGTCCATGAATAGGGAGGGGAACCCAGATGGGCTCGACCTAGCTGGGAATTGCAACCCGGGGTGTAACCGAGATGGGTTTCGGAACATCGGGCGTGACCGAGATGGGTCCATGAATAGGGAGGGGAACCCAGATGGGCTCGACCTAGCTGGGAATTGCAACCCGGGGGGTGGAACCGAGATGGGTTTCGGAACATCGGGCGTGACCGAGATGGGTCCATGAATAGGGAGGGGAACCCAGATGGGTTAATGGACACAGTTGGACAGAAAGCCGCAACCGAAGATCCACCACATGTTACTACGCTTGGACCAAGGTGCCAGCTCCCAGGCAACCGAGTTGCGCGCTCAACCCAGCTGTGAATCCCACCAGCACGTTGAACCCAGCTGGGGCCACAGACACAGGTGGATGGGAGCCCTGCGCAAGATAGGGCAAGAGCACAGCTGGGATTGTCGATGCACGTGCAGCATGCTAGTACATACAGTACAATGAATGGGATGTAGGTTATCTATAACACATGAATGAAATCATGTGTGGTCATATCAAGTACACCCCATATCAAATACACCCCACCCATCTGGGCCTATCTGGTAGAGGGTCTCTGGAGCCCAGCTGGCCACTGCAGACCTTTGACATAGGTCAAAATTCACACCACTCTGGCCTGTCTCCTAGGTCTCCATATACTGACTGCCCTGCGCCCTACGTCTTATTGTTCTCTCCATTCTTGCACTGCCTCGTTACTCTGTTATTGTCTTCTTTATTCTTTGCGCAGCCTTCGCGCAGCCTTGTGACTCTCCCTATTGTTCTTCTGCATTTCACCATCTGTTCGTCATCTTGACTCATCGCGGCTATGAAGACTGTAGAATAGGTATATAAGCTAGGTAGATTCCTCTGTATTTCCTCAGCTTGACCTCTTCGTCAATACATCTGCATAGCTTTCTGGCTTACAAGTCGCTCATCGCTCTCGCCTCTCTCGTCGCTCTCAGCTCTCTGGCACTTCCGCTCTGGTTTCAAGGTTTGGTTTGGTTTAGTGTTCGCTCTTCGCGACAGTAAGGGTACTACCCCTACCCCTCAGTCAGGGGTAGGGGTTTTGGGGGGGTGGGGGTAAGGGTAGGTGTCCGGCTACCCGGGGGTTACCCCTGTCCTTCCCTAATTGTCGGACACTGGAAAGTGGACTGCCAGAAACTATTTCCTCTCTAATCCACTCGCAACGCCCATTGCCTTCTCTGCCAGTCGATTCCAAGTTAGAAGCGTATCACAGACGACAGTACTGGGAGTAACTATATCTCGGTGCCGTATCGTTCTTCTCTCTCTGCTCTCACTCTGTGCCCCTGTCCTGGGGGTGGACATCAATTGACATAGTGCAACAGACTCCTACCCAGACGCCGTAAACGTTCTTAGGTAAGCTGCCGAACGTTCTCCGAACTCAAGGAGCTCAACGTTTACGCGTTTACGGACGACTGGCAACACTTGTTACTTTGGTATTGTTTGGCAACACCCTCTGGACGAGCGCTAATCCAGAGAGCTATGTACTGCAAGGGGTTTGAGGGCTAGTTCTTCCGTAATACAGTCATAAATGTTTCACTAGCCAGCCACTAGCCAGTTTTTGTAAATTTCAACTAATATAGATCTTCACCTTCAGCAAATGGCCCATTCTGTAGGCAAGCACTAGAAGACTGTCCCAAATGAGGAGGACTAGTCACAGCGGTGGTTATGAGTGTATTTATGCTTTGCGGGTGCTCAGAACCATTAAGCTATAGTCAAACACAACGATATTGCCAGAAACACGGAGTATAGCCTCTCCAAGGACGATGGACAGACTGGGGAGGTCCGTGACAAACAAGGACAAAGCAACAAGTGTTGCCAGTCGCCCGTAAACGTGCTCCTCCAACGTTCGGAGAAAGTTCGGCAGGAGAGATAAGATAAGATAAAGACGTTTACGGCGGGTAGGAGTCTGATAGTGCAATAAAAAGCGCACCATCGAATCAACTTTATTTGCTACAAAAATCTCCAAACAAACACCACACATCTATCAAGAAGCCATTCGTACCAAGCTACAACTCGAAACTAATGCTACATCTGGTTTAACAATTTTCTTTCCGCGGAGCCAACCCTCGTATCGTATCGTAAGTCAGGGATAAAGAACTCGGAGTAAAACGGGAGTACTGAGTACCAAACCGTCCTCGTGTAACTGCAGCCGTGTAGACAACTTGAACCCAGGCAGTCGATGAAGAGGAACGTGCGCAGGATCATGATGCCGCAGTGGTCGCACTCCAAGTACTAGTACTTTGTAATGCATAACGGACGAGCAGTCAGGGGGAGAGAGGGAGGACTAAGCATAAGTACATAGCGTAGAGTAAAAGTAACAACCGTGAAGTTGAACAAGAAAAAAAGGATACACTATTTTTGTTGCGTGCGTGTGGAACTTCGTGCTTTGAATTGCTTGAATTGAATTGGTGAGTCCGGTCCATGAAGAAAGATAAAAGCTAACATGGGGTGAAGGGGCTGTGAAGGGGAAGGGGATGGGAGGTAAGCCTGAAAGAATCAGAGGAGAGGAAACAGAGGGAATAAAGGGAATTGGAGGAAGTGTCCCTAGTCGTGTATTTATAGGGAAGTGAGGGAGGGAAACAGAGGAAAAGAGAAACATGACAACAAGAGACAACTCCCATCAACACGATAATGAGGACATATCGAAAAGGAAGTGGGGCGGGAAATTGAGGGGGAAAGGTGAAGGCATGGTATGAGAAAGCGGGGGAATCAGGGGAAGCGAGGGGGAAAGACATCGTGGTTTCCAATTGAATAGCCAATAAGATAGTGCGAAAGGAAGGGGAGGGGAGGGGCTGCTAAAATACAAGGTAGAAAAAACGTTCATCGACACCCAGGGGGAAGAAAAAGAAAGCAAACCGGTCCGTCAAGTCGCCTGGTACTGTACATCGTTGGTCCCTTCTTCGGCTTCTTCTGTTCCGTCGATCGATACAACAATTTACTTTTCCTTCCTCCTCTTCGACTTGCTGTTAGCCGCGTTGGTCGACAAGGAAGCCGAGTGGAGGTGCGGAGAACCAGTCACACCAGGCAGGATGGCGGAGGGCGTGACAGTCTGGAACTGCATAGCCAACGCCCCGCCATCCAGCTCGGACACATCCGATTTTCGTTTCCGCCCGAGCCCAGGTGAAGCGGTGGGAGGCTTAGTCCCAGCATTGGCCGTCGGGATCACTGGTTGAGGAACCGCCAGCCCTGACCCACCATTCGTCGAGATCTCAGGCGATAAGCCGCGGAGATTCTGCACCGGCGAGGTAGTCGTACTGGCTGGCGATGGTACTTCGTCCAGGAACGCTGTAGATGCAGCATCGGTGTAATCCATACCATCGTTGGCCGAAGCGGAGGGCAACGTGTTGAGGAAGGCATCGAAATCAAAATCAGCGGGAGGCACCGGCCCGAGATCATTCGAAAGCGCGCCGCTTGGGCCAGCCATGGTGTCCGCTGAGGGCGCAGAGACGTTGGGGGCGGTAGGTGGATGTGCGTTGTGGTCGATCGAGACAGAGGGGTTGGGAGCAGCGGGGTTGGTGGGGTTGGTGGGGTCAGTGGAGGTGTCCATGGAGTCGAACATATTGGGGTCTAGGCCAAACGTTTGGATGAGGGAGTGGATGCTGGTGTTCAGCGCGTTGACGTCCCGGTCGATGTCCTCCGCTTGTTGCCATTGTCGCTCCATCCGCTCAGTGGGGAATCCATCAAACGAGTTAAATGAGATCAGGCCTTCGGTAGGAGGTGCGGCAGGCGGAGATACCACGGGAACGTGGCTCTCGTTCGAAGTGCCGGGGGTAGAAGGGATCATAGAGAAGTCGAATGGGGGTGGTTGATAAGGAGTGAGGTGGGTGCTGGAAGTCGGGTTCGAGGAAGCAGTGTTGGCATCCCCTAATGGTTGGGAGGCGAGGGTATTGAGGAGGGTTTGGATCTGGGATTGGGTGAGCTGGGAGAGCATTCCGTGAACGCGAGGGTCAAAGTCGTATGAGGGAGACGGTTGGCGAGGGGTCACGGCTCTGTCTGTGGGCTTGGGTTCAGGTTCGGGTTGTACTGGGGCTGGTTGAGGAACTGGCGTCGTCTCGACATGGTTATCGCTTTCGACTGAGGTGATGGATATAGGAGTGGCCATGTCCTCTGGAGCATATAAGTCGTCGAGTTCCACAATGCCCTTCCCTTCCCTCTTCGCATCCTCAATCAAGAACCTGGCAGCCCTCCGTGGAATGACGACGTGAGGTTCAGGGCTACCATCCTTTGTCCGATTCACCGTACTTCCAAAGACACCAGCCAGGAACTTGACGATCCGGTTTATCGTGTCCTGCTGCTTCTGGTATCTTTGGCGGGCAGCCATGGCATCCTGCCACAGCAGCTGGTTCGAGCGCTTCAGCTCGTTCAGCTCGGCAGAAATGGTGGTTTGGTGTCGCTTGATGGCGGTAATGCCATTAATGACGGACTGGATATCGAGGACCTGGCCATTGGCTGTAGGAGTCGAGTCTCGGAGGTCGATGTCATCGTTATTTACTTGTTGGCTCGAGGCTTTTTTCCGTTGGATCAGGCAGAGAAGGTCAGGCTGGCCGCGGTGGAAGTTTGGATGAGCAAAGTTCCAAAACTCTGTCTCGTTATCGCTCTTTAGAACGCCTTGTTGTAAGTGTGGGATCTTATGGAATCCATACATGTTTAATTGGCGAACGAAGGAGCTGAAATTACGATGTTTGAACCAACGGCCCAGGACGTCGTGAGCGAAACGCTCGTGGTCGAGCACTGTACCACGTTTTAGCCTCTAGAGAGCTGTTCAACGACGAAAACTCACCGAAAAACGAGTCTCCCGTATCTGACCAGCGTATAAGATCTGAGTTCTTTGGATCGTTGACCATCCTATTTTCGTTAGTAAATGCTGTTTACCCCGGCTAAAGGTTGAACGCACTCGTAAAGCTTTTGCAGGAACGCTGGGACGACCTGTCTGGTCGCCTTGGACAGCGGCGCTGGAGGCAAACTCTTTCCAGCTCTGGCTACCGTCATCTGTGAGTCTGTCGCCATGATTCTCCACCGATCCTCGATATTGGTGGTCAAGAGCAAGATCCCTTGTTGCCGGGCGGCGGCAATTCACTTCGATATCTGCACGTGATCCTCGGCAGTTGCCGGAGTGCCCTTCGCAGGGACTGACACAGGCGCGCACAGCGTTCTGGACTCGCCTTTCACCAGGCGCTCATGGGTCTCAGCATTCTTCTGACAAACCGATTTCACTGGCCGACATAGACGGCCTCTTACACTTGGTCTTACCTATTGTTCCTGGCTGCAATGTCGTCATCCACCCTGGTCGAACGAGGATCAGGACAACACCCTGGAGGTTGCTCGGACATACCGTCTTCTGGCAACGGATGATACTCTGTCTTGTTCTAATTTCATCGCGATGGAACTGCGTGACTTAGTCTCTGACGTGCCAACGCCATTGCTACAGCTATCTGTCGACACTATCCCAGACTAGGACGCACAGCCTGTGATTATCACTCCCAGTCGAAGGATGAGCCACTGCGCGCTTGATCGTTATCGCTCGTTAACATAGTCGCCTACTATGACGGGGTACTTGGATCGAGAGCTGTAGGCTCAAGGCCACCAAGGATACTGATTTATATCAATTCTTGCTGCTTATGGCCCCCCAACCGGCGGAGTCCTTGAGAATGAGATCCTTATACTTTCATAACTCGCCCTCCATATAACATGTCTCGCGCAGTCTGTTCGACGCCTGGAATCCCTCTGACCTTACCGCTGACACTACTTTCTGGACAGTATGGATCAACAGGACGATTTCATGAAGATGAAGGCCCAGCTGGAAAGCACGCAGCTGAACATTGTACGTCCTCATCTAGTCCTTATACGATCTCTCACACAGAGCTCATCCCATCTTAGATCGTCTCGGGTGCGTTTTTCTTTTCCTTGCATGTCCGCCAATCCGTTTTGAACCCGCCACTTTTGGTTCCGCAGTAGCGAGCATGACACTGCTGGTCGGTGGTTCACTTGCCATGGTAAAGACTTACAAGATGCTCACCATATCGCTTGAACTAGTTCGCTGAATACTTTCAAACACTAAGGCTAGAGGTACGGAAGTTCATATTGCTTTCCTGAGTTCGAGTCGTGAATCATTCTGCTTCCAGGTGGCTCTAGTCTGGTCCGTTCACTGGGGAATCGTGAAGATCGTATATTTCATCAACCGATTCCTCCCATTCGTTGTAATTCCCTTCACATTTTATTGGGAGTGCCCGTTCATCCTCCCCTCTCGGTCCGCGCTGACTTGTTGCAACTCGCAGACAATTTCGTGGTCCGACCATCACCGCTGGTGAGCCCGAGCGCTTAGCTGCACCCTATCAACGTTCTGACCAGAAGAAGCTTTGCAAAATCATCTTTTCGATTCCATGCAGTGCGTCTCTTCTCCCGGGTGAAGGCAAGGAAGTGACTCAAACATGAATTCTATCAGTTGGAATCGCTATGTGCATCCTGATATCAGAAGGTAAGCCATTCAGCTCGGGAAGGATGGCATATAGCAGCTGACCTAGATTAAAGTCATCCTCTACGTCCGCGTATACGCATTGGCAGGTCGAGGACGATTGATGCTGACCTTCATGATCGTCCACGGTCTGGTATGTTTCCGTCCCTTCCTCCTCATCCCTTCCTTCACTCACCCTTTGATCGTCTAGGCCGTTTTTGTCGCAAGCATTTCCCTGTTGGGAAAGTACGTCGTTCTGGGCTCATGTACGTTTATCTTTCACCTCGGCGCCCCAAAGCGCCCTCTGGACTCTCCATATTCGGCTTTTAATCTGTCCGACTGTTTCATTCACTCAGGGGGACAATCCCAGTTCGCCGACATCGTCCCGGGTTGCGTCGGTAAATTCACGACGAACGGCGAGTTGGTCATGATCGCGTACGTTGTCCTGCTGTACAGCGGATTCGGTAAGCCAAAGTCCCCCGTTCGTCGATGAAAGAGGAAAGTTGTTTAAAGTTTGAGGCGACTTGGATCGATGAGCAGTCGTGATGATCCTCTGCGTGTACTTCGGACTCCGGATATACTGGAGGTCGAGACGCAGCCCGTTGATCAAGATTTTTTATCGGGATGGGACGTTTTATTTCGTCGTTCTGGCTGGTAAGCACCACTTCTCACTGTCTGACGTTCCGAGTCCCAAGGCTGACTGACGAGGCCAAAGTGATGTCCATTGCGAATGGGGTTTCCGCTCAATTCCTTCCCGTACGTGGCCTCGCCCTCCTCCCCTCGATCATGTAACTGACAGCTGGGATCACAGGCAAGGTACCGTTTCCTCATGGCACCGTACGTCTCCCACTCCCACTCCCACCCCTCAACGAGCACTGACAGACAGTCCTTGAATAACTCTCACTCTCAGACCACAAGCCGTAATGCACAGCACACTCTCAATCCGGATGATCCTCCACCTACGAGAAACAGCGCGGATGGAGATGGGGTTCAGTACTGTGAATAGAATGGTAGGTTGGGATAAAGGCATGAGTAATTCGACTGGGGTAGGAAGTCGGATAGTAGGAAGTGGGAGTGGGGATACGGCTGTGGAGGATGGGGTTCCTTGACAAATCGGTGCGGTAGGAGGTGGAGGGATTGCTGTTGAACGAGGGCTGCCGCAGGTGTCTGGGACTCCTAAGGTAGGTGCGCTTCATTACGGCGAAGTGGCCCCAAGCGTGGGGCTAATCCACCTTCTAGGCAAACGATCCTCAGAATCTCACTTTCCGTTGAGCTGTGCACTTTTCGAGGACTGCTAGGAACGTCCAGTATTTTTTGCGAGCTCGATGAGGGCGCGAGAACTTCACTCCGGTGGTACACAGAGAGGTCTTAATGTGTCAAGACAAAATCAATTTATGGTGGTTCCACAAAGACGTTCAGAATTGCATTAAATCTCGATTATATAGGGGTGTATGGCAATTATGTATCAATAGGCTATGAGGGCTACATATGCAATCGATCAGAACTTCGTGGTCCTCAGGTGAATAGGAAGTCACATACCATCCCAACCATGAACTGCTTAAGCAGAAACGTTGATAGGGCTGCATCCGAGGGCAACGACGCCGTCTAAAGAAAGGACATGAGTAAAGAGTACAACCACAAGATGTAAAAGTGTGACATACTGAAGCTGTTGTTGCTGCAGCACACCTTCTGCTGAGTGCAAGAAGAACCACCTCCAACACCGAGGACGTTAACAGCAGTGCAGCCAACACCGACTTGGCCAGTAATTTGCTTAATGTCGACCTTGAGGAGGCCGAGGAGCTTAGTGAGAGAGCTGTCGAGCGAGTTGGACTGCTGGACGCTGTTGCAGCACTGGATTTCACCGCCGTTGCATTGCTCGTACTCGACGCTCTTAGGGCCGCCGGCGACGACGGCGGAGACGAGGGTGAAGGCAAGGAGAGCGGAGGTGAGACGGGCGAACATTGTGCTGGGTGTGAGGTGGTGAGTGAAGTTGAGAGAGGTGTTGTGTAGTGGAGGCGAACCGGGTTCTGAGGACTTCGGAGACGAGCTGGGATCCTTAAATATCTTTGGGATGTGTCATAAGGGTGGTCCAGGCCTTGCACACGTCACACACAGAGGCGGAGGACCCTGCCCCAATCCCACAAACAAGCTGTCAACGCGTACGCGAAAACGCTCAAGCCGAAGGACGCATCGCGAGGGATGTCCATTTTGGGAAGGAAGCGAGACTGATTTGGAAGTTGGCGGCGTTCGCTGTTCGCAGTATTCGGGTCCCAGTCTTCGGAGACGACGAGAGCCAATTCACCTCAAGGCCAAGTCAAGGTCTTTGCCTGTCAAACCCTTGAGCGGACACGACTTGGTGATGCGCTAAGCTAGATTCAATTTGAATACATTTTGACTTGAATACATATGGCTTTGCTGGCATTTGCTGGCAGGATGATTGCGCCGGCGCCTTGGCCCATTGTCGCGGAAAGGCTTCTCGTTTCCCGTGTCCATGCCTCAAGAACTCCCTGGACGCATTGAGTGCAATGAGCTGGAAAGCTACATACGCGCTGGGTTGTGTCAACTCGCTGTGTAGCCGAAACTTGCAGTCGCCTCGGGCGCCGGGCGGTTAAGCGGCTTGAGCCGCACTTTGGCTTCAGTTCGCCATCGTCAGGGTGACGTGCCAAGTATGATCACATATGAGGCTGAGTAACCTTATCGTAGCTCAAAGCTCCTTGCAAGCTCCTTGCAGAAGGCGAAAATTGAGGAAGCGCCAGCGACCTCAGGTATTAGTGGGTCCCTAGACCCGAACTACCAACCGGTGTCGAATGTAATACTACTCCCCAATCATATCGGACTTCAGCTGATTCGTCAAGTGGGGCAAGCCTAGTTTTCTCCATGTCCACCGGATCCCAGTCTGGAGGTAGTGCTACCTAATCTGGAATCAAAATCTCCTACTATGGGCGCTTCGGACAAGGTGCCCACAAACGCCGGCCGTCGACCAACGGTGAGCGTTCTGGCTCATCAAAGCTACTGATGAAGGTCTTAGGTACCGCCTGCACGATAGGTTTCTAGTGAGCGCTGTGTGTAAAGTACAAATTTCATTAGCCTCGGACAATAGTACGAGTTTTCTGATATCGAATTTGCCCGATCTTCACGATTCGGAATTTAGCATACTCCTATGAGCGCTGTAGACTGAGGTATAAAGCCTGAAGAAAGCACCGTCGGACTACAGCATCGAGCCTCTCAAGATACAGGCCCCAGCAGCTAAACCAGAGCTAGACCACTACTCTCAACAGCCTTCCCGATCAACACCATGATCTACTCTCTTAAACAATCAACCTTCCTCTCTATCTTCGCTCTCCTTCTTACACTCACCGCACAAGTCGCGGCGGTAGATGTTTGGGCCTTCAGGAGCGAGCAGACCTGCGCTGGCGTGGGGGTCATCTGGTACAACCCCCCGTCCGGGGTCTGCCTCGCCCACTACGATACTACTGTATACGGATGGTCACTCGCGTTCGACGGACTCCCAAACGGATCATCAGCCCGAGGTTACAAAAACGGCGGATGTACCACCGATTGGGCCCTCTCTTATGGGCCAGGTGACGTCTGTATGCCTGCCTGGGGCCAGACCTACAGCGGGGCCATGTGGGTGGCAGGGAACGGTCGCGTAGTCAGCGGACCAGGAGGCAACGTTACCGAAGTTCAGGAAGGAGGACGCACCATCTACATCAATAACGACGAGGACGGGGGCGATGTTGTTGGAGGAAGTTGCGAGACCAGTGCGTTCCCTGACGCCTTCGCATACGAGGACGCAGACGGCGTCAGGCGCACGGTGAAGCTTCCCAAGGTGGAGAATGCGACAGCGGTGGCGTTTGGACATTACGATGCCAAGAGATGGGATGTGTTGGCCGGGTACGAGGCCGTTGAGTCTGCTTAGCTTGTGTTACTTTATCGTCGATTGCCGTCGGCAGTAGATGCACAATTTACAGAGTCATATATTTCCTTTAGTATGTCGAATATGTCTCGTGACTCGAGCACATGATCAAAGTGGCTTCTACACCAACACCGTCACCGTGCGGCTTACTAGATATTTCTCACTTCCCAGTGGATGGCCTTCGACCCTTCAAATATTTTACTATTAACAATGGATTGATACGGGCCTGCTGCAACCCTTGCCTTAGGCCCAGAGAAGGGAGTGAACGCCTCATGGCGGATTAGTCGCGGACGGGGAGTCGGGACTGAGCTGAAGGAGAAGCTTCTTTGGCATGTTCACAACGGAATAGGACACGGTTGTGCTGTGTTACAACTTATATCGTGAGTCGTTTGTCAGCAGAAGCATCGAAATAACTGTACAGAAGCCCACGGGGCACTAACGTGCTGTACTTGAGCCTAAATCAATTGATTTTTCCTAGGTGGTGCTTACGGATATCTATGAGCTGGAAAGCGTGACCCGCTTCCAGCACAGTGCGTACGCTGTTCTATCCTAAAGGGTAACTAATAATCTTCACGAGTAGAACTCGTGACTCCGTTTCTGACAGGAGAAGGCAGCGGCAGATAAAGGTATAAATATCAAGCAGAATCCCTCCCGTTCGACGTTTCATTCGGTGCTCGCAGACCAGGCTCTTATTTACGCCACAACTTGACTTCAAACAGCCTCAATCTATCGCACGAAAATGTCAGCTCTTAAAGGACAGTGCCTGTGTGGACAGTCTACGGTCACCATCGAGAACGGGGAGAACTATAAGGACCAGGTAAAAAATCTCTTTGGTCTGAGTTGTTCGTCGCATGCGTCGCGTTATTAAATAATATTACACCATCCTAGCTTCTTTGCCATTGCTGGGACTGTAAGCAGACCTCAGGTAGTGCCTTTGCAACGAACGTCATTGCCCTCAGAAAGGACGTGAAAATTGAGGGGCCTAGTATCAAAGAGTTCAAGGCGAAGGTTCCTAGTGGAAATATTGGTAAGCATTCCCCAAGAGGACTTCAAGGGAACTTATTTAAATCTTCATCTTGTCCAGTCACTCGCGTCTTCTGCGGGACTTGCGGAAGCGCCCTCTCCCACTTCTCGGTTGCGTTTGGCGAGTCCCAGGCGGTTCAAACAGGAAACTTCAGGGACTTCGCCTCGAAGCCAATCACGAAAGAGAGTGAGTTCCAAGTTCTCATCTCGTCAGTGGGAAAGATGATAAATTGACGAATGACTCGTTCTTAGTCTGGGTGAAAGATCGTTGGGCTGGAATCCCCGCCGTCCCAGATGCTATCCAGGTACAAATTGAATAGGCTCTGGCATGAGGGGGACTCACGGTGAACAGAAACGGACGGCCAATGGATCGGGTAGGATGGGCTCAATGAATCATGTTATCCTCTCCGAAAGAGTGATGCGTTGCTCGGTACTGCATCACTATGCTTGCGCAGCGTGCTTGGTTGCATATTTTGTGATCGGCGGAGGGAAAGTGAGACGAAGACTAGATAAGAATCTAATGACAGGCCTTGCTGTGAGGTTTCTCAGTCCAGACGCCGCCTTACGCACAGATGATGTTAGTCGCACTGTTTAAGCAGCCAAAAACTCAACGAAAGGCTATTTCTGACCGTCCTTTTATCTAACTTATGTGATTCCGAAAAGTACCCGATATTCTTCCGCGGTAGGAATGAATTGAGATGCGCCCATGTCAAGGGCCGCCGCAGTTCTGGGAAGAAGTAAGGTAAGGAACGTCTCCAAACCACCTTATCGGGCATGCTCGAGGGGGCCTTGTGGTCTTGTCGACTTCTCTTCAATCATACAGACCCTCCGAGCGGAGAGGGAGTGCCAATCAAGTACTCCAACACGGACCCATATACGCATTGTGATCGGCGACCTTGAACTTCGCGCTGATCTCAGGGGCAAGAATAGCTCTGGAACACGGAAAAGAGGCAGTCTGCGGTGTCTTGAGATAGACGTGCCGTTACACTCTCTCGTTAGGCGTTGACATCTCCAGCGGCTCCGCGTATGTAACTGCTGGTTTAAAGGACTCGTACTTCCAAGTTGCTCGGGCATAGCCAAACGGGGATGTTTTGACAAAAAAGAGGATACGAAGCGTTAAAGGCTCCATTCAATTCACAAAGAATGTACAGGTAGTGCGTCAGTCGTATGTGAGGTATCTCGTATACAGCACTAAGTTCCGTTGGCAAGACAGTGTGGACAGAAACCATTACATGTACACAGAAGCGTCCCATCCGCTGGGCTATAGATTTCTTTGATCAGAATCATAGCGCCTGTAAAGGGCGTCCAGAACGTACCGTAAGCACATCAAGCTCACTCAAAGCCACAGTCATAGGCAGGGACGGCCCTAGCCTCGACAGTGATGGATTCGGGAACGGTGCCCATCTCCTCCTCGGTGAAGTCGAGGAAGGTGTCCGTGCAAAGGACAAAGCCTTCCGGCGCAGAGTTGACAGCGGTGACATAGATAGATCGACCGCCGGCGCCATTGGTAGGCTCATAGTAGAGCTCGTAGCAGCCCCCGCAGTTGGTCGAGTTCCAACCCTCGACGAGGATGGAACCGGCAATCCTGGGGAAGGTGGGGAGGCTGCCAAAGGTCGAGTAGCCCTTGGTGATCAAGCCGTTGGAACCGGTGGAACACGCGGTAGTGTGGAGACTGGCACCAGCGTTGCAGTAGGCGCCATCGTACCGGATGGTAGTGACGAGAGGAGGTCCAGCGAGGGCAGCGGTGACTGCAGCTGAGATGACGAGAACGAGTTTAGTGAGCATTGTGAAGTAGCCGAAGTGATTGCAAAGGTGTTTGAGTTCTGGAGGTTAACGTGCTAGAGCTGCTAAGTATTTATACCTTCTGAGAGTAGTTTGGCTCGTATTTGCAGATGTAGTGACTATGTTTTTGCGCATAGCATTCTGAGAAAGTGGTTTCATAACCTTTCGTGAATTGGGGTAGTCGCGTAGTAATGCTGTCCCACGGAGTCAATGGCCATCCGAGAAGACCGCAATCGTTTTCCTTCCGTGGTGAGGTTATTTATGAACACCTTTCCAAGAGAAGAAGAAGAGGCAGAGGTCTGTATCTATGTACATGCGTGCTCCCTCAAGTTGCAGAGGTAAAAAGGAAGCGACCGTTATCCGCCTACTCAGTATGTTCTGTACTGAGTGACTGTCAAACCATGTCTCGTAATGATACCCATCCAGGGCTGATATTGGAGAAGCCCAGAACTGTGCATGTATGCTTTTCCCTTACTCTTTGCTCACTTGGTGACGACCTCTACCGTAAAATCCTCAGCGTTTGCAATCACTCGTCCCTGGTACCCACGAAACCCGATCGTTATCCCTCAGCCACTGGAATAAGCCTGAGTGCCTGAATGAGGGTGTCCGTTTCTCTTTTGTCTTGGACAGAGTCAGCTGACTGACCTACACAGGACCTGGATTCTTCGAGTTCCTCGACACAGGCCGACGCTGCTACTACTGAGCGCTCCTTGTGGATTTGATTGGCGCCCGTTCCACGTGAGCGATGGGAATACACGTGAAATATGTTCGAGGTCCATTCATGGCGTTCGTAAGCAAAGTCCTACTTGACCTCAGCCCCACCGTTGTGTAGTGGGCGCGCTTGGGCGCTCTCTCGGTCCCCATCCCTACTGGCACTTGGTAATCTCCCAAACCTATCGAGAGGATGTCCCCTTCTCAATTCAGCTTGATCGAACATGACATGACTCGTGAGCTGTCTACAACCCGTGTGGGATCAGTTGTCGACATTACCTGCGGTGTTCTGCTTCGTTTCTCTACTAGTACCCATGTCAAAAGCCATAGTTAAACAAACAGGTAACTCTCCCATACCTCCAGCGAGCATAGACCCCGGGCGAGTTAATGAGTCGTGGCTACCGTTCAATTGCCCCGCTGAACTCGTCGGTGCTGTGATCAGCCGGAGTAACTCTCCCAGCCACGGGCATTACTCGAGGTACGTTCCCGCCTATTATCCTCTTTGCACCGCTCTGATAACGCTATTAATGAGCTTGATCATCAGCGAATCACCAACCAAGGTGTTTCCACCGTCCAAAGCCCATCTGCACTGATTTGATTACCCGCTTCGTATCTTCTTTGGCTGGTCGAGGAATGGAGTGCGGTGCTTCTCGTGACATCCTGCTGTTGGAGGCGTTAAATCTCTTGATGAAGGTAACTGATCATCCAGAGCATGACATTCTGCTCAACAAGGGTATAAATCCCCGACTTCTGCCTTATGGAATAGCTTTCCCCCCCATTCCTTCGTCTTTCTCATCTTGCCGGTCATTTCTCTTTTACCCTTCTTTCTCTCTTTCTCTTTCTCTCTTTTTCTCCATTCTTTACTCGATCCGGGACCATGGCCTCCCTCGCGTTGATCGTGTTTCTTTCTTTCATCTTCTTTTTCACTGGAACCCTCGGCAGGAACGTTACAGGGCAGATCGACGACGCAGACACAGATATAAATCCTTTTCCATTCTTCGGCCAGTCCGCGCTTGCTCGTATCGCATTCTATCCTCCCAACAACGGAAACTGGAACAGCCAAAACGGAGGGGACACGCCAGAGAAGCAGCCTGAATCTGTTAAAGCCTTCAAAGGTACCTACACCGGCAACAACATGGAGTTCGGGGGTAACACCCCAAGGTCAATCGTCATCGACTTCTTCGGTGCGTCCCATCCCATCACCTTTATCTTCCTTAGAATCGCCGACAAATACACACTCTCGAAGGTACCTCTATCACCGCCTTCTTCACCCTGGCCAACGATTTAGTGACCGAGTGCGACGTCACCCTCGACGGGGCACTGGAGTACCGACTGAGGCATGCTGCGGGGAGCCGCGACGATGATTTCTCCTACCAGGTCCCTCTTATCACATACCAGAACCTGTCCCCTAGTTTCCATCGCTTGGAAATCAAAGTCCTCCCGTTCACCCAGGAGCGAAAGAACTACGTCAACTTTGATTACGCCGAATACACGTACGTGAACCACCGCCCTCCCTTTTTGAAACCGTACTACCAGCGGTGCTGACTACATACACCCAAGATATGACTCCGAGGACGCCGATGTTTTCCTCACCAAGTTGGAATCTGTATTCAGTCGGGGACAGGGCAATCGCATGTCATACGATGCAGAGGGCGTACCCGCAGAGAGACAACGAGGCGGCGCAGAACTCGCCGCCATAATCAGCGGGAGCATCGGAGGGAGCATCATCATCGCAGCCATCATCCTCGTCTTCTACTTCCGCTCTCGATCGCGCATGCGCGCAGCCTCGTCCTCCGTCCACTCCAAGGTCGACATCTCCCGCTCCACCGATCCCGAGGCAGGAGGCAGCCAAAGTTCAAGTTTCAAAGGATGGTCATTCAAACGCGGTTTAATTTCTTTCGGTCGAAGGCCGGAAACCTCGTCCCATGCACCGCCCGTCTCCATCATCCACGAGACGCCCGGAAACCCGCGGTATTCAACCACCAGCTCCCTCTCCTCCAAACAGCCTATGTACCAAGAATTCGGGAACGCGGAGAACTGGGAGGACCTCACCTCGCTCGCCGCCTCCAACACCAACTCGCCCGCTCAACCCCAGCGGCATCTTATCACATCCTTCGGTACGACGCAAGCTTCATCAGAATTGGAGGGCAGAAGGAGGCACTCTGATAACCGGCTTGATTCTTTGGGGCTGCATCTGGCTAATATGCGCACGCCCAAGACGCCTGCTGCTGCTACCCCCAAGAGTGAAGTGAGTGTGGGTTTGGAAGAGCCAGGTTATCGTAGGTCGGAGAAGCCAATGGCGAGGGACCTTACCGCTGCGTATCAGTATTCCATTCGCGTACCAGCGAATGTCCCGTCTGTGGCGGGTTTGCAGCCTAGATACTAGTTCGCAGGGATAGGCAATTACTGGGGAATTGCATCTGTTGATCACGGCATCATGGACCTCCTTCGTTCTTCTTCGCCACTCATTTGGGACATTCTTGTTCTTCGTTCTTCTCCCTTCGCGCACCACATGGTGTTCGTTGTACAGTAGTTGTAGTAGTACATATCATACCCATCTTCCCTTCCTGACTCGATGGGCGTCAATGAAATATCATGATAGTTGTTATCCATCGAATCCACCAACACGTTGATCAAGCACACAAGACGTCCACCAGAGCAAGTCTGAATCCCATCCTACGATCAGGGCACCCACACGAGCAACCATCCATGCAAAAAGAAAACGGTCGAATATATTCCACACTCCGACACTCGCAAGACCACTCATACCCCGCACTGATAGCCTAAAGCCCGAGTTCCACCAATTAAGCGAGGTAAGTAATTAATCAAAACCGTTTGACCTCTCCATCTCCCTCGTCCCCCTTAGCACCCACCAACCACCCATACGCCAGCTCTAAAACCATCCCCCAGGCCTCCACTCTCCCAACCATCCCCCATCCTCCCTCACCTGAACCTAAATCCAACCCTAACCAACAACAACAGGCACCCCCTCCCCCTCCGACCCACCCCTCCCAAACATCCCCCTACTAAACGCCTCCGCAACAGCCTCAAACCCACTCTCCCTCACCTCGGACAAAAACACATCATGCAAATCCGCCAACCTTTCATTATTACGCCGAATCTCGCGGATAACGCTTTGTTCTTGGATGCAGGTTGGGCATTCGGTTTCGTTGTCGCCTAGGCATCTGTTTTGGAAAGGAATTCAAGTCAAGGTATGGTGGATCAGCATATCAGCCCTGTCTTGCCCAGAACGAAAAAGAGGAAAAGAGAAAATATACGTAAGAAAGCAACGCACCGCTGATGATAACTATGTCCACACATAAAATGTATACTCGGCAAATCCAACTGCGCATGACACACTGAACACCTCGTCACATGGAACACGCGTGGTTGGTCAGGATCCGACAGTTCCTTGACAAGTTTAAGCTTGGACTCGGTTTCGAGGCGGTACGAGTGGGTTAGTTCTTGGTCCTGCAGGGTGCAAACAAAAAGTAGTTAGTTAGCCAAGTAATTAGTCAAGCCGGGTAGGAAACAATAAGTCTATAAAACGATCACTCACATTCTGCACCTCCCCCCTCATCCCCCTAATCCTACTAACCAACCACTCCCTCACAAGACCCACACTCGCAACACCATTCCTCCCAAGTACCTGCACAACAGCCAAAGGCGGCATAACCCCCTCCTCCCCAACAACCTCCAACACACCCCTCACATCCTCCTCATGCTTCCTCAACAACTCCTCCGTAGACGTAAGGAACCTCAGCACAAGCGGATAAAGATTCGGATGTTGCGGTCCATAGAGCATCAAATTCTCCACCACCTTGTTGGAAGCGTTGGGGTAGGAGAGGGGATCCGAGTTGTGCCTGTCAATCCAGAACCGCAACACGTCCTCCACCATACCGAGTTTCTCCCAGAGAAGGACGAGCCCGTCTGTAAACGCGTGCGTGGAACAGAGTATCAACGCGTGCGTCGTGTCGTACGGGATCTCCCGACTCCGCAAAACGCGCAACGCCTTCTCGCGCATCTTGGACTCATCGAATACCGCCCGATCGCTCTCGTTGTCTTTGGCGGGGAGGGTGAGGTACAGCTCGAGTAGGGTGTTCCAGACGGCGATTTGGTCTTGTCGGTCTTGCGCTTGTGCGATGTCGTCGAGGTGGTGGGTATCCTCAGCGCCCTGGTTCTCGTTCTCCTGTGGTCCCTGCCCCTGTCCTTTCTCAGACCAAACCCCCACCTCCCCACTGTTATCCCGATCATCCACACTCTGGCCCCACCGCCTAACAGCAACCGTCTCCAAAAACACAACAAACTGCTGCATATGGTCCACAAAATGCGAAAAGTAAAGGCTAGGCGAAAGCCGCTGGACTGGTGGGGGGCCAGCGGGTGGTTCGGGAGGGGCAGTGGAGGATCGGGGTGGGAGGCCGCTGACTGCGCCCGCACCGGCACCGTGAGCGAGGGCGGTGCCCACGTCGACATTGGCGCCTACGACTGCAGTCGAGACACCAAAAGCAGAACCCGAAGGCGGAGGCGTCGCACCATCCACCGACCCATCCCTCCTACCCGACGCACCCTCCGCCCTAAGCGTCTTAATCGACGGAGAAGGCGGAGCCGCTACCGTCTGCGTCTCCGAAGACGACACCACAGTCGGTACCGTTGTGCTCCTATTCAGGGCTAGGTACGATAGGTAGGAGGTGGTTGTGGTTGCGGTGGTCGGTGTAGGCTGTTTGATCGCCAAAGGCGCGTTGGCGGCGGCGTCCGGGTCGAGGGAGGAAGGGGATTTGGTGCATAAATCGATTAAAAGCTGTGTTGTTTCTTCTGGGAGAGCTTCGAGCATCGCGCGGCCGTATCTTGCTAAATTGCTTTCCGCCTATCATCAACAAAAAGTGAAATAAGCATCTTGCTTTGCTTTTCTCATTCTCTTTCTCCGAGCGAGATAGAGAGGGCGAGAGTAAAGGCAAAAGAAAACAGAACGTACAGCTTCAGGCCCTAACTTCCTCAAATACTCCAACGCATCCTTCACATTCCCCGCATCCTCAACCTGGATCCTCAAATAATCCTCATGCCTCTCGTACTTCCGAGCGAGGTAGGACGCGTGCTCAAAGTACCCCGCCTGCCTGCACACGCGGATCGCAGTGTCCAAGTCGAACGGGAGCTCTTCTTCGCCGTGGCCGGTGTCAGATCTACATGGTCGATGCCGAAAGGTCGTTAGGTTGATGATAAAGGGTCATTAGGTCGATGTCGTAGGTTATTATGGTCGATGTCAAAGGTCGTTAGCACATTACCAGGCACTGTCAGATAAAGAGAGCTGTAAGATAAAAGAGAAGAGACGTACCGACGAGATTCGGCCTTGATAAAACTATCAAGTCGGGCGACGTCTTTAAGCTTGGTGTAGGTATTGAGCAGGAGCGTTGTGTGATCCGAATTCGCGAGTCCGAGGGTGTGCAGTTCTTGGAGGTATGTCACCAGGTTATGGATCCTTTGCGAATCTAGGAACTACACACCGCCACCACCATAAACCAAGGGTCAATCAGTAAGTATCCCTGGAAGCATCCGCCAAACACCCCAACACAGGCATATGCGTATACAGTAGTACAGCCCAAAGCAACGCACCTTCCGAATAACATAACTAGGCTGCACAACCCCAATAGTCTGAATATACTGCTGCATCGCATTATCATAATCACCCTTCGCATATAGGTGGTCACCGAATTGCTTGTGTATATCCGCGACGCTGGTCTCGTCGAGGTTTTGCGTCTTGGCGAGGTTGAGGGCGACGACGTAGAGGGATTTGTGGTAGAGCATTTCGAGTTTAGAGGCGGTGGATTTTTCTTCTAGGGAGAGGAGCTGTGGGTGGGGGTGGGGGTTCGGTGGTTAGATGGGTTTTCAAAGAGGTGGTAAAGGAGGAGGAGAACGTACCTTCCCATCAGTCGAAAGAACATAAACCTTCCCCCACTGCGACACCACCTCCCTCACACCCTGCCTAAACGTCCCCGAATACGCCACCAACTTGTTCTCCAAATCAAACACAGTAACCTTTGTGATATCCGTCTCATTCGCATTACTCCCCGACCGAGCGACGTAATTGCGCACGGTCGCAGAGGCGGCAGAGGCGCTGGGGAAGAACGGCGGGGAGACGATGACGAGGTAGCTTAGGTGCGTGTGGACGGAGGATTTCACGCCTTCGTAGGCATAACACGCGCCTCGGCCGTCTGTTCCACACAGATATATCGCTTCGTCGCGCGCGACGACGATATCCCTCGCGCGCCAATCCATCGTCGCGCACCCCAGGCCACAACCGATCTCGTCCACGGTGACGGGCGAACCGCCGCTCCCCCGGCCAGAGACCTGGTACGTCAGGACGCGGTTGGTGGTGACGATGAAGAGGTGGGTGGAGGGCGTGTCGTCGGTGGGCTCTTTGAAGCCGAGGCCGGTGATGGGCTCGGTGGGGGATTCGTGGATCGTGCGGGCTTTGGGGAGGGCGGTGAGGGAGGAGGAGGAGGAGAGGGATTGGTCGAGGTGGCGGTAGAGGATGACGGTGCCGTCGCCGAGGCCGATGGCCAGGTGGGTTAGGCCGGAGGAGGATGCTACTGTAGTCACCTAGTAGCAAGGGATTTGGGTTGGTTATTTGGGGTGTGTTAGGAATAGGGAAGGACGTACAGGATGCGGCCGGTTACTTTGCTGCACCTTGGCGGAACGCAGGAGGATAGGCGCGCCGTTCTTCTTATCCCTATTATCCAAATCCCAGATCTTGAGTAGGGGCGATTTGACGGTGTCTTCTTCCTAGACTTGATTAGCCTCATTCTCAAACATAATGCCAGTATTATAGGTATAGCCATAACCATAACCACAAGAACAAAAACAAGAACACAACGCACCCCGAGAGTAACAAGAATACCATTCTGCTCAACCATATGCGTAACGCGTCCGCCGGTATGCGCGACCCAGCTGCTGAGTGTTTCAAAGTCCCGGTTCAGCAGGTGCACGCTGCCGTGGATGTCGGCTACGAGCATCCCCGCTGAGGAGGGCGCGATGGTGGAGATTTCGGTTGCAACCTAGATCATCGAGAATAGGGTGATTGGTATGCACATAGATGGTGAATGTGTTATGTGTTGGGAGCGATATGTGTTGAGGGCAATAGGATGTCGGTGGTGAGCCCAAGTTGGAGGCTTGTGATCTAGGATTGGGAGGGTGCGTACCTTGAAGATGTAAGGTGAACTGTCGAGGTCGTGTGGGTCTTTGACGGGTACGACGTCGAAGAAGGAGAATTGCCTCCACTATGGAACCGATTCATAAGTCTGGATTTGGAGCAGCGGCCAGAGGACGTACGGCAGGAGCTACATTGCTCGTCGTTGCGTTCGTCGTTGACATCGTATCCAGTATCCAGATACTCTCTCCGCTGGTCCTATGTATATCAAGAGAATCTCTCCTTCTCCTTCATGCAATGCCAGAGCCTCCCTCCAGTCGTCGTTGTCGCAGTCGCAGAAAGCCGTCCCAGAAGTCGTGGACGTCGCGTTCCAAGCTCACGGTCAGCTCACCCTGGGCTTCACTGCGGCGGCAGCCATCAAGGCACCTACCAAATACAGCACCCCCTTCCCACGCGTTCAAATCACCCAGCGTGGCGGTCTCGCCCGACGTTCGTAACCTGCTGCTCACCACCACCTTCCCTCTATAACCACCCGGTACGCTTTCCTTCCTCCTCTCTCTCTGCAAATCAACTCATTCAAACCTAATCTCTTTCTCGGTGTTATAGATATCCAAAAGTTGGAATAATGGCTTTCCTCGGACTCCGCAAGTGGCCTACTCCCGTACGTGTATTCCGTTGACGAAAAATGTGTTTGTGTTGTTGGAGGTGCTGACGGGTTGGTCTTGTCTTGTCTCGTGTTGTGTTATTTTTGGTGGCGGTGGTTGGTGGTGTATTGGGTGGTGTAGATCGCTAAGCCCCTCTGGCCTTTCATGGTCGCTGGAAGCATTACCATGTACCTCGTCTATGGTGCTCAGCAATCCGGTGTTCGCTGTGAGTTTCGTTTCCTCTCTTTACTGGGTTACTTCTCCCCCATTCCGCCCATCGCCCATTATTCTGCTCCCCCCCCCCCCCCCGGTCGTCCGTTCTTCTCTGAGATTTTATGTGATGTGACGGCTTTACTGACACACACGCATTTTTGTAGCCGCTGAATGGCGCCAGGACCCCCGCAACCCCTACGCTGCCCAAATCGCCAAGGAGGCCCACCACTAGAAGCGTAGCGCCCCGAAGAGATAGCGTGTTCCTTTTTTTCTATAGAAGCAGCAGCGACAGACAATACACTCTTTCAGTCCTCGAATATGGATACATTTTCAGTTGCCGGGTCAATGCTTGTGCGGGGCCGGGAGTGGTTGGTACTCTCAGTGGAGACGCGGACAGGCTGAGGAGAGACTTGAATAAGAGTGACAAATCTTGTGCTGAAGGAAAGGATTCCGTTGTTGAGGTGGAAGCAGGCAGAGGGGTGCCCATTGCGCATGGCGATGTATACGCACGCAGCCCTGACGTATATCATGCCCAGGGTCTTCCTCTCCACGCGCAACCATGCGGCGCGAGCGTCGCTTGCCCACTGGGAGCTGCCAATCTCAATCATGCAATGCGGGTCCCAACGCGCGGTCCACGACTATGTACTCCATCCTCCGAGCGTAGGATGAACCCCGAATCATCGCTGAGCTGAGCTGTGAACCGCCTAATGGGACCCTTGAGCGACATGATATGTTTTCTGAGATGGAACGAGCTTTGAACCGACCCTGTAAGCTACGCAACTCCAATCGAGGCATACTAAAGCAATCGCTCTCACCGAGGTTCGAACCCGCGCCTCACACCTGCCGATCCCGGCTGCGGCCCACCCCGATCATCAACAACCTCCGACCATCTGAGTTTCAACCCTTACCATGGCCGATCACGGCACACCGGCGGTCCCGACGAGAATAGTAGGACTCAGAAAACCTCCTGTACCGCCAAACCAAAAACAAACCCCGTTTCCTCACACTCTCGAGATCCCTCACATCCACACACCTAGGATACACTCCGACAATGTCTTCTTCAGCGACACCGACTACCCAAGCGCGAGGAGGAAGCGGCGAATCGAGAGGAACGGGACGACGCGGGCAGAGGGGGAGGGGTCAGCGCGGTGGAGGAGGCGGAGGCGGTGGTGGTCGAGGCGGGAGCCATCGTGGTGGTCGAGGGTCGCGTTCTACTCCTGCTCCTCAAGCCCAAGCACAAGACTCCTCTACTCCAAAGGATCCCTTGCAATCAAACAATCCCGTAGACGAAGCGACGACTGATCCTCAAGCGCAATCCCAAACAGCCGTCAGTGGAGCCGGGTTAGAACCCTCAGAAGGCGGCGACCAAGACGTCTGCTGGATCTGCGCTGAATCCGTCAAATACTACTCGGTATCGGCGTGCAACCACCGGACATGCCATGTCTGTGCTCTACGCCTGCGCGCGTTGTATAAGAAGACGGATTGTACTTTTTGTAAGGTGTGTGTTATCTAGTTTTTGTTTGATCGTGGATCCATCTAATCTTTTGAATGGGTTTTCGCTTATCGTATTCGTATTCCATTACCCTCACCCTCCCTCCTCCCAATCAATACCCACCCACCACCTGACACTAACAATGAACCCACCATTAGGAACCCCAACCAAAAGTAATCTTCACCACCTCTCCCTCGCAACCCTTCGACGCCTTCCCACCCGAATCCACACCCTTCACCGACGCCAAACTCCAAATCTACTTTGAAAGCCGCGAGATGATGGAAGAAACGCTCATCCTCCTCCGATTCAACTGTCCCGACCCCGATTGCGATTATATCGGGAATGGGTGGGCGGATTTGAAGTTGCATATTAGGGCGTCGCATGGCAAGTTGCTTTGGTGCGTCGTACTCCTCTTCTGTTTCAATAATGGGATACGATAGCTAACTAGGACTGTAGTGATCTATGTATCAGACACAAAAAAGTCTTCGCGCACGAACTCGCGTTGTACCCACCCTCCCTCCTCCCACTGCACCTCCCCTCCATGTACCAACGGGGCTCCAAAAAGGATGTACCACCCGACCAAATCGAGGGCGGCGTGCACCCTCTATGCGAGTTCTGCCGAGAATGCTTCTTCAGCAGCGATGAACTCTACCCGCACATGCGCGAACGCCATGAAGAGTGCTTCATTTGTAAGAGGAATGAAGTTAGGGATCAGTAGTGCGTGTCTTTTCTCTGTTTATCTTGCAGTTTTTGGGGGAAGGTGTTGATTAGTGCGAATTGTTTTGTGTAGTTTCCAGAATTATGAAAGTTTGGTACGTCTTCCCTTCTCCACCTCCCTCCCACCAACCTCGAACTAACCACCCACCCACCTCCCCTATAGGAACGGCACTTCAACACCGCCCACTACCCCTGCCAACACAAAGAATGTCTCGCGCAAAAATTCGTAGTGTTCAACACCCCGCTCGATCTGCAAGCGCATATGGTCGAGGAGCACGGAGCGGATATGAGTGCGCGGGATCGGAAGAACGCACAGCGCGTGCAGGCCGAGTTTACGTTTGAGGATGCTGGGAGGCGGTATGGGAGGCAACAACAGCAGCAAGATCATCGGGCAGCTAGAGACGAACACCAATCACGCTCTGTTCCTCCTCCTCCTCAAGCCTCGACTTCGGCGTCTGCTCCCACACCCGCGCAGGCGCAGGCTGGCCCAGTACGCGGCGCGAACGCGCGGAGGGCGGCGTTTGGCGGTAGTTTGACTACGGGTGGTGCGAGCGAGCAGGGTGGGTCGCAGGGTGCGACGCCGAATAGGAATAGTCCTGCTGTGAGTCGGCCTGCTTCGCCGCCGGAGAGGAATGTTGATCCTGCTACTGCTGAGTACGTCTTCCTGTCTTTTCTTTCGTTTTCTTTCTTCGCCTTCTCCGCCGTCTATCCTTCCATGTCTCTCTCTCTCTCCAAATCTAACCCCCCTCTCTCTCCTCCCACAGACGCCACGCCGCCTTCCTCGACCGCCTGCACCACCTCTCCAAGAACCCCACCACCGCGATCCCCGCCGTCAAATCCGCCTCTCGATCCTACATGACCAACGAATCCACCGCCAAAGATTTTATTTTGACCATTTGGAATGTGTTGGAGAGGAATTTAGATTCGACGGCGTCTATTGTGAATGCGTTTGTTGATTTGTTGGATGAGGGGGAGGAGGAGAGGAGGGTTGAGGTGTTGAGGGAGTGGAGGGGGTTTGCTGTTGAGGTGGGTGATTTGATTTGGATTTTGGGGTTTTGGGGGCTTTGTTTTTTTGTGTCGGTTGTTTCGAGCGTTTTTTCGTCTCTTCAACCAAGGGTATATATTGGACGATTTTTACTGATACACCCCGTCTCTTGTCGCCTACAGCAACGTCGCCAATTTCCCGACCTAGTACCTAATGCAGTAGGAAGTGGGTGGGCGGGTATAACCTCTGGCCGCGTCCTCAACGCCAAAAACTCGACTGCGGCGCGTACGTCGCACCAGTCCTCGAGACAGGTGTGGGACCGTGTGGCTCGTGCTGCTGGGTCTTCTTCTTCGTCGCAGCCTTCAGGTTCAGGTACGTCATGTTTAAATCATTAGTTCCTTATTGGAGTTTTTTAAAAAAATGGATTTGGATGGGGTTTGGTTATGCAGGTCCTCCAGGCTGGGCACCACCCCCGAGCACGAGCTCCACCTCTGCCTTCCCGTCTCTCACACCCGCCCCGCGCCCGCCTGACCGGTTCCCGCCGCTCGGCGCTGCTTCGTCTTCGTCGAGTGGGGCGGGGTACCGCCCTGGTGGAGGAGGTGGGCAGAGGACGACGCCGTGGTCTGCTACGGCGTCTGCTGCTGCTAGCGGGAGTCGGGGTGCCAGATCTGGGTCTGGGATCGGTGGTGCTGGGGGAATAGGTGGAGGAGGAGGAGGAACAGCAGGTGGAAGTAGAGCAAGAGCTCCACCCGCACTCTCAAAATCGGCCTTCCCAGAACTCGTACCGACCAGTACGAACACGCGGGCTAAACCGGTTGTTAGTGGGAATGTGTCGTTGAGGAATATTTTGGGTGTGCCTGCTGCGCCTGTTGCTCCTGCGTGGGGCACCGGGGAGGGGTCTCAGGCTAGCAGTGGTAACGGCAACGGTGGGGGTAATGGCAACGTCAATACTTCAAATGGGAATGGGAATGGGAATAGTGGTCCTGGCGCGGGAGAAGGGACCGGCGCGGGTGCGAGTGCGGAAGCCGAGACGAACGAGAATGTTACACCCCAGGCTGGCGGAGGAGGGGGAGGGAAGGGTAAGAAGAAGGGCAAGCAGAAGCAGATGTTGTTTACGTTGGGGTCGTATCCTACTTAGGCTGTGGGAGTTGTATCCTGTTTATGTAGGCTGTTCGAAGGTCCGGCCAGGGAGAAATCAAACTCGAAGGGTAATATTTACTCTGTACAACTGCGAAATCCAACCCAGCTTCGTGAGCCAAGATTCGAAACCAAAAGACAGCATATAAGGTATACGTACTACCGTACAAACGAGCGAAAACTATATTAGAAAGGGCGTTCAATGGCGTGATGAGAAAGGAAAGGAAAGGACTCCTGAAAGTGGTCCCATTGGAAGGGGTACACAGTAGTTTCCCGGGGACGCGCTCGAGATGGCATAGTAGTAGTAGTAAGTAGTAGTATAAAAGTTCACAGTACACAACGCTACGATATATGATACAAGTTGGATCAATCAATCATCTCCGCCCCGCATAGTCGGTGGTTTCGTATCGAGGTCGCCAAATTCATCTTGGTATCCCTGAACATAACGCATCGAAGATTCAGGAACTTATGAAAAAAGAGTAACGCCCCGAAACATGGAAGTTGGACTCACCATACTAGCGCGATCATCGACGTTCGAATTACTAGTCCTAGACGACGTCTTCATCGCCGTCGTGATGAAGGTAACATCGTTGCTGATGCTCTTCCTGGGCGCTACGGCTTGCAGTTGTGTCTCGGAGATTACCCCGGGAGTGGCTGAGAGGTCGCCCATGGTTTCCCATTCCCTCCACATCGCGCGAAGGGCTTCGCGGGAGTTGAGTCTGAGAGGAATGAAGAAAGTCGGTCAGGTCAGTGAAAGATGATTTGCGAGCATAGGTTGAGTCTTACGATGCGAGGACGCTGTTAGAGTACACTGAAGAGCAGCAGCAGTCCGAGTGTCAGCACTGGCGGCGCAATATACAAGGTATGAACTTATGAGACACGTACGTTTCGCATGGCAGGTGAAGATGGCCACCCAGTATGCTATAATGATGGTTCGAGTTGTGCCTCATACTCCAAGTATGAATTTACTGCAACTCACTCGTCCGTTTCTCGATACTCATCTGCCAGTGGATGGGTCGTGTCAGTGCGCCATTCGCCCGAAATATGATAGACCTTTATAAGGAGCCTTGCTTACCCCAATAACAAACGCAATTGCAGCCATGCTCGAGTACCTTTCAGTACTTGCGTGTCGCTCCTTGGAATCGCGATTGAACATACCTCGTCAATAGACCGGTTCCTTTGATTCAAATATGAGTCATGGGGGTTATCAAGAGTCCAGCGTGGAGAGTGTTGGACTTACCTATCGTATAGTGCATCAGCCGAGTGATGAACCGCATCGACCTGAGGTAAGGTTACAGGTAGATGAGCAAGGGTGAATGAATGAGCCATGTCGCCCTTTACTAAAGCGAGGTGACTTACCTCTTCAAAATCCTCCTACGCTGCAGATGCAGGAAGTACACCATCGCAACGGCGAGCATGAGATCAATAACTGCTCCAGCGGCGATGATAGTCTTGACCAGCCACCCCCACGCCGCCATCGCCTCAAAGTGACTTCTCGATTGGAAGTACTTGACGGCTACGACTGTCGACCCTGCAAACCGCAGAGTCGTTACCAGGACGGCGAAGGGACCGAGGTACCGCCAGAGGCCGGGGAGTAGGCACCATGCGCGCCAGGCGTAGAAGGTCTTGGAGGGTGAAAGTGTGAGTGGGTTATTAGTCGAGCGGGCCTTGACAAACGAGGACTTACGTGCGCTATCCAGGTGATGGTTGCGGCGGCGGCGATAGCTGATTTGAGGAAGGGTGAGGGTAAACGGGAGAGCGCGGTGCGATCCCCCCAGTCCACTACCGTTGCTTTGTAAACCTCTCCGACGACGCATACTGAATGGCCGAGCTGAAGGACCCTGAAGACGCGCGGCGATAGCAGTTGAGTTCCTTGCTGAAGTACCCAAGTTCCCTGTATGAACGCACCACAATGCAGCCACCTGGAAAGGACGATGGCAGTCAGTCGTCTGGATAAAAACAATCAAGTGTGACTGTCCCGACGCACCGTCAGCCTGAGATACCACTTGTCGTCCCGAAAGCGCTGATAATACATGTATGTTTGCAGTGACGCGATGCCGAAGAGGAACATCGAGACTTGTGACCCAATTGAGACCGCTCCGACGGTGCTGTAGAGAAAGTTGGGTGGAAGGCCTGAGGCCATGGCGGGCAAGTGGGGCACACTTGTAGCCTGAGCCTGACTCGAGCACAGTTGAGCCTTGGACTGAGGGCAGTCAATGCCCCTCGACGAGGTGTTGTGAGAGGTGGAGGTGATGACCAAGATGCGGACCCGCCCCAGTCGACCCTTACTTTGACTATGTATACTTCCAGCCTGTGCCTGGTGCTCGTCGGTGTGAACCGTGCCAATGACAGTGCATTACGGCAATCAGGATTGTGGTGCCCCCTCAATTTCTCGAGAATGCGAGTTTTGGTCTGCTTTAGGTTTAGTTGATGCGGGTTCCTCGCCTGTCACTGGAGGAGTATATATACTCAGGCTTGGGCACCCCACAACTGTCTCGAGGTGTTGAGCTTGAGGATTGGATACGCGAAGGCAAACGCCGACAGTATTGAGTCTGACAAATGACATCTGAATCGGATGTCAATATGGATGTTTTTTTTAAGTGCGTGATTTCCTATTGGGTGCGAAAGGGAATACATACAGTACATAACCTTGAGCACCTGCTCACAGCTGGTTACGTGAAGGCAACTTTGGAGGAATGCGTCCTCAGTGGCCTGGCCAAGGAGCAAACGGAGCAGAACGATCGCCGCATTCATTCCGGCTATCAAAGGCTATCAAAGTAGCGGGTTTGACCGACGACCGTGGATAGTCCCGAGCGAATCGCGGAAAACACCGAACTTTTAAGCTCGAGTTGATTTTCCATCGTGGTGGGGTCCTGAGGAGGGAGTGTTCTGTTCATTCAGTAGTTCTGACTTCTTTCCACCCCTCTTGACTCTTGCCATTCGAATCTCTCACTGACAAACTCTATTGCTATGCCATGCTACGATACGACTAATATAGGTCAAATGATCCGCGTTTGGTACAATCGGGGCGCCCTGGGAGCGCAACTTAGGAGTCAATATAGGGGTCGTGAAGCCAACAGCCTGAGAGCGCTCGAGAGCGCTTCACATCGACACCAAGCGGATTCAAAATGATTCCTCAGAGCCAATTCGCGCATTTCGCGGTCAGTCACACTTAATTCGTTATAGCGATGCGTCCTGCTCTCCTCCTTCCCCTTCCTCGCCATGGACCGATCGACCAGGGGTGCAGGAATGCGGTGCGGTTCCAATTTCAAAGGTCAAGCGCTGCGGGCGAATGTCGGATTAAGAGTGGTGCCACCGCCAATTCGTTGCCCAGAGATATCAAGCGCCCTCTTTGGTTTCTTAACGCGTACGAGAGCCTTCCCACAATTTTCAGAGTCGCGACCCGATGTAGTGGATCAAAAGGGGCGCGGTTTCGAAAAGCATAATGGCAACCCTCTAAGCACTTATTTCCGTTGGTTGGATGGATTCGTCGTCGGTCTTTCTTTCTCACCTTCAACTCCCATCCTCTCCCCTCTCGACGTGGTTCGTTCCGCTGAACGCAGCCTTTCCAACCCCCCAACCCTCCTGGATTAGATGCCATGGATGTGCTAGATCCGTTTGAAGAGCTTAAAGCTCGTTATAAGAGCATGTATCTGAACGTTGTGAGTTTTTGCAGTTCTTGGTGTTCTTACCTTCTGCATGGCTTCTGAAACTCTGACCGACAAGTATTATCCCCATAGGTCGTCGCTGGTGGGTAGTACTGAACGATATGTGCAAACTGGGCCGCTGGAGTCTAATGAATGGCAATTCTCGACACTAGTGGCGAGCTTGACGTTGTTGGTGAGTACCCGTTCACCGTCCCACTTGTCCGCCGCCTCTCCGTTCTCATATCCCATTTCCTATTTGAAACTGCAGTTCGCAGAATACCTTCAAACGCTGGATCTGGAGGTGGTTCCATGTTTCCTTCGAATTTGACTATCAGCATCATTGATATCCTCGGGCGATTTCGCAGGTCTCCTTGGTCTGGCCAGTGCGGTGGGGGTTTGTGAAGATCCTATATCTCGTCAACCGGATATTTCCTTTTCTTATCATTCCATTCTCTCTTTACTGTGAGTGTCGCTGTTGCTATCGTCCTCCGTGCTGTCGTCATTGAATTGGGACTCAGATAATCTGGTCGAAGATCCTGCACCTGAAGTGAGTGAACATGTTTTCGGCGTGGAGGGTTAGAAGTGACGCGGGAGGTGGAGAATAGGTATGCCGAATCACGTTCGCCGTTCTGTGCAGTGCGTTTAGTTCCGTCTTAACGATGTGGATTGCGTTCCTGAGGCCTGTTTGCAGTGGGTGTTCTGACGTGCATGTGGCTTGCCGAGGGTGAGAGTCGTCACATTACTCGCTACCTCGACAACGAATCCCAGTGCTCACAGGAAAAATTCCTTAGGCGTCCTGTACATTCGGGTTTACGCTCTCTCGGGGCAGAGTCCATGGATCCTGACGTTCATTGTCTTTAACGGTTTGGTAGGTCCTCTCTTCTCCGCTAGGACGAAGGATTTATGATCTTTAGGCCGTTTTTGTGGGTTCCATGACCCTCTTGGGTCGATACGTCTTTCTCGGAACCTGTGCGTCTCCCTCCCTACCATTGGAACCTTAATCAAAGCTCACGACCGAATTTAGGGGAAGTCACAACGCAGCCCACTCCTCCAGGATGCTTCTCATCGCTTCCTGAAGGCCAGCTTATCATGATTGCCTATGTACTCGTTCTGTACAGCGGCTTCAGTAAGCGGTCCTTTGCTTTTGGTGCTGCTGGGAAGGACCTGCTAACCTCGAGGTCCCCAGTGACTATGATTCTCTGCTTGTACTATGGGTTCCGGATGTACTGGACTGAAAGGGAGACGGGACGCCTGATCAAGATCTTCTATCGCGATGGTGCGATCTATTTTGTAATACTGTCAGGTACGAGTCTGCTCTGTTCTCTCGTCTGGCACCTCGGAATAACGGCTTTTCTAGCCATGTCCATAGCAAATGCTGTCGCAGCCCTGTTCCTTCCAGTGAGTAGGACCTTCGAATCCGACCAGGGAGAGCTAGCTGACCGGTCACCTTTCCAGTCAAGATATCGTTTCCTATTAGCACCGTGCGTTCCATCGTTCACCTCTTTGCAGTCCCAAAGCCAGAACTCTCACCTCCTGGCTTAGACCTCAAGCAGTCGCGCACAGCACTTTATCTATTCGAATGATTCTCCATCTCAGAGAAGGAGCCCGAAAGCAGATGGGCTTTGGCACGAATGAGCCTAGGGCTACTATGACCTGGGAGTGGAGTGGTACTACGACGAGTCAACCATTTATGGCCACGCCTTACCGTCCACGAGCCTAGAAGAATTAATGTGGCCATGGTAGCCAACTTCACCCTCACCTCGATTGTTGTCACGATGACTGACGTTTCCCAGCCTGCATTAGAAATGACCCCTACTTTCTCTGAACCTCACTTGTATATTAGTATTTCTGTTTGGTATCTTTGTATGTAGTTTCCTGGCTTTTGTATGTTGCTTTCGAAGTTGTTTTAACTCCATCTAATCTGTGAACGCTGACCCTCCAAGGTGGGCGCTTGTTTTACTGGACTATTCACTCGAGAGCCGACCTATTTATCTCCAGTGCGATGAGCGCACAGATGTGACGCCAGGGTGTAAATCAATCACGTCCATATTCTCGTGGCGTCTCCCGTTGCCTCGTGGAGGGGTCCACAGGGGCCCACTCGCCGCCGCGGTACACGCCGATGAACTGGTAAAGTGATCGTCCCTGATTTACAAGGGGCCGCTCAACCACTTGCCCGACTCCATGACGACGACTACGAGTAGACTGAAAACGACCGTTACGGTTCTGCCCAACACACTCTCTGATACACAGTTCCTTCTGTACTCCGCGGTGACGATTTCAAGCATGAAAACCCGCAGCTTCAGCACATGTCCATGTATCTCAACAATGTCACAGGCGCCAACCCCGAAACCAAGCCGACGCAAACAAGTAGAAAACAGACCAAATTCCGTAGCCTTTACATAGAACCCTCCAGTACGTATCGTTGCGACATACGCACAAGGAATAGCAACGCTTTCTCTATCTCTCATCAGTCTCCCTGCCTCTCAGTCTCAACAATGTAAGCTCTCTCAAGTTCTTGATATCAAAACTGCCTTTCCTCTCTCCAGGGAGTCGCAGGTGAGGACACCCACTGGTATTGGTGATCCTTGACTGAGCTTTGTGAGCCAAAAGTAAAACATTGCTGGTAAGTAGCTTCTTCCATTCCCCTGCGTGGTTGAGCGGAGCGTGATTTCAGGTAGCGGAATACATTCAGACACTCGATCTAGAAGTGGGTGACGTCTCTCGGTACGCTCCCAGTGACCATGGTACTCTGCCTGCTGTTGGGGTTCCTACTTCGTCGTGAATAATGCCAGAACCGACCCTGGAAGTAACGCCTTCGCTCCAAGCTCCTCTGTCCTCGCCTGCACCTCGATTTCTCGTTCGCGAACGCGCGGTCATAGTTTATCCACTATCTGATAATGCTAGCCAACAACCAAGTCGGCCACTTCTCATACAGCTGCATTAAATACTGTGTTCGTACTGACCTTGATCAGGCGAGTCCCGCTCCCGTCGGAGTCGTTGGCACTCATTAGTAATTTGTTTTTTGGCCACATAGCAATCAGCATCCTCGCCTTCCATCTGTTGTGCTAAATCTATCTGAATTTGCAGTATTCGACATTCCTAGTTAGCAGCTCTCACAACCACTAATCATTCAAATGACGAACTTCCCTGGGGTGAACTAGAGGGTGAACTACATACTCCATACAGCATTTCCCAATTCCAATACGCCAAATATTCGGAATGGGAAGAATCCATGTGATTGGCCGTATGGGTCGCACACGCTCAGCGCTCAGGCTGTGCGGCGACATGTATTGGTTCTGAATCCATTTCAGATTCGCTCATTGACTACTTATATAGCTCTCTCGACTTTTGCAAAGCAAATTGCGTTCCAATACCACTCAGCCTGCCCAAATTCGCTCCAGGGCCTTCCTTGCTGTACGAGTCTCTGGAATAGGGACGGCTTTTCCAAATGAAGTCAATTTCCACATTTGTATGGGCGCTAAAATTCGGCTTCTTAGGAATTTAGTCATGCCAACCAATCATCATCGTGCCGGGGCCGATGTCTCGTGGCTATTCCCTCCGAACAGAGATTATCCGCTTTGCAATCAGGTTCGTTCCCCATCCCATTCAACCTTACTCCAATGGCCAAACGGCGCTGGAGGCAATCACCACGCTGCGCACGGAAGCCCACCCGCCAAGCTTCGCAACACACCGTGCAAGCACCAAAACTGCCGTGGAATCCGGGAATGTAGGTGATACATATCACTCGCCCTCGCTGCCCGCTGTGCCCATTCCTTCCCATCGGTTATGGGCCCACTCGCCACCCACCCTTGCTCCAGAACATCCACGACAGGCCACAACGCTAGACGCTGAAGACGCTGGGCGGTGACAGCGGTTGATACTTACCGAGGTAGTGGAAGGTGCAATGGATGACTATGTCTACCAGAGACTAGTTGCACAGGTCGTAAGTTCGCGATATACCAACGTGAGTCGCTTTTTCCTCTTCTCAACCAGCGCTTTCTGACAAATTGACCGTAGTATTGCAATGGTGAGACTCGAACTTCGTTGTGGATATGGGTAGCCCCGTGTTCATGCATTTTTTCGCAGTGGCGAGCCTGACGGTGTTGGTGAGTAGCTCACCCCATTGACGGCCGTGCGCAAGGCTCACCCACATTGCTACAGATTCTGGAGTATATGCAGACGTTTGATCTCGAGGTACTTGCAGCTATGGATCCTCGTGCATCAAGCTTCAGAACGCTCACCAATCTATAGAGGTCCTTAATCTGGCCCATCAAGTGGAATCATGTCAAGCTTATCTATGTTATCAACCGTTATCTCCCCTTCCCGGTTGTAGTGGCCCTAGTGTACTGTGAGTATTCCATTTCCCTTGTCGGCGTTCGACTAAACGGTTTTGATACCAGACAACGTCGCACCGCCCATCTTCTCCGAACGAGTGAGTGCAATGCGATTCCTTCGGAGACAAAATCTTATCAACAAGACCAGGCATGCAAATACCTCTTCTCTGTCCCCAGCAGTAAGTACATTACGTGCTATCCGTGCGTCGTATCTCAGCAACCTTTCCAGTGGGAATCGCCGTGTGTATACTCATAGCTGATGGTAAGGGTGGCTCGCTCGATTCAGAGAAGATCATGCGTGTTCCTAACCATTAGCTACAAGCGCTGCTTTACATTCGACTATATGCTCTCTCGGGACGAACGCGCCCTGTCAAATTCTTTTTGCTCGCGAACGTTACGGTACGTCGCCCCTTGCCCTCGACGGACTGCCTGCTCACTAGCTCTTCCGTAATTCCAGTTAGTTGTGGTTGTCGCCTTGACATTCTTTGCATTGTACTTGGCGGCGGGTAGATGTGAGCGCTCTCGTCTCTCTTTTGCATGTCGGTCGAGTTCAAACCCGCGCTTCTCATTATCAGTTATCCAATCTCCGGCGCCAGAATTAGCTGGGTGCTTTGGCGCTACCTCAGGTGCTGGAAAGTACGTGATGATATGCTACGCGACCCTCCTCTACAGCGCTATCGGTACGTAAACGATTCCTTCTTGTCCTGACTCTGAGATAACGGGATTCCTCAGTGACAATGGGACTGTCCATCTGGTACGGACTTAAGATGTACTGGTCTTCACGGGAGAGCCACTTGATCAAAGTTCTATACCGAGACGGGGCATTTTACTTCATCACGATTGCAGGTATGTTTACTCCTGTACATGAACGCAATCAGGCACTGATCATCGTCATCCAGTGATGTCAATCGCGAACGGTATCTTCTCAATTGGTGCTCCTGTAGGTCCTCTCTCCGCTTCTTTTCGCACCAAGTTTTGACGCGGGTGGGATAGGCACGATACCGGTTTTTACTCGCCGTGTAAGTGTCACTTCCTGTGAAAGTTAATGGGCAACTTTGACATATCGATCCATTATGAACAGCCCCCAAGCTGTGATGCACAACATCCTCGCCACTCGCATGATTCTCCACCTTCGCGAGACGGCGCGATCAGAGATGGGCTTCAGCTCCGATGTGGTCAACCATAGCTACGGGTTCCATGCGACCATTAGCAGAAGGAAGTCGGGAGATAATGGTCGATCAACGCTGGGCCTCGATACTTGCGACGACTCGGGCGAACGGACTATTAGTTGGCACGATACGCCAAGTCGTTGAATTATAGGACATATACTAACTGTATTATATAGCCTTTCACGGGCGCTTATTCCTATTACCTTGTCGAATGTGTGTACTTTCCCAACCGCGTGTCTCGATTTTCTTCGCACAATCCAACTGTCGCTAACGATGATCACAAACCCTGGTCCCTTCGGTCATCGTGAGGAGCGGCATTCCTCGATCGGTATATTTGAAACGCCTTACTGGGTCAGAGTAAATCCTTACCACCCCTGGCAAATTCTTCCGAGTTGGTCTGCAATGCGAAGGCATAACCGTATCGACATGTTCAGTCAGACTAATGTAAGCGATCTTGGAGAAGCCGCGAAGGCTTCAAAGTCATATAAAGTATTTGGTATTTGAAAGGGTTCTTCCTGGCACCCTCCGTTCTTCACGCTTCGAATATTCAAATGGATAATCATAACGTCCACGATATATGGCTAGGTGTGCAAACATTGCTTGTAGGTCCCCTGCCCTTCTAGATAGCAAGGTTGAAGTTGGACTCATTTACAGTAAAAATGAAGAAGGTTGAACGTGAGTCTTGTCTACAATTGTGCCAAGGAGAACTTGTGAGCTACTACGCACTGAGCAGTTGCTTGCATCACATTATTGGTGAGGCTCTCTTTAGTTTATGTCGCCGAAGGGACTGAGCTTAATCTCGGCCAGATACTTGACTACCTACACGGACTTCCCGACGAGGTGCGACTTGTCCACTCTCAACTCTCCTTTACCTTAACAATCATAGGTTTCTCTGGTCTGGCCTGACAGGTGGAGCGCAATGAAGGTTACCTTCCTTCTTAACCGTTACATACCTCCACTATCAATCGTCGCTGCTGTGGCATGTAAGTACAACTGCACCATCCATTGCGCTCTCGCCAGACTCATTTCTTGATGTTAGTCGAGTTTGCCAGCCTACACACCTCCGAGAAGGTTAATTTCCCTGCGCACCTCTGATCATTCGTCTCTAATCTCCCAATCAGCATTGTAGAGCTGGTTTTGTCACACCAAGCGGTGGGCACCGTTCACGTATCTTACTGCCAATATCTGTTTAATAGGCCATCTCAGGTGTTGTCCTCTTTACGACAGCTCTCTCGGAAGGTACGTAGCTGAGCGGTGTCCACCCTGGAATTCCAAAAGTTCACGCCTACAGTTGTGCTTTTCATTCGTGTGTACGCCCTTTCAAACCAAAGTCGCCTTACGGCTGCTTTCTTGATACTGTTCTGGCTGGTACGTGGTCCAGTTTCTTCCCAAACGCCTCTTGATGATTCGAGGTGGCATTTCATCGCACAGTCGATTCACATCTCGGTCTTCGGCAACTGGCTTAAAGCTGCCGATATTTACGAGTGTGAGTAAAGGTCTCTTAAAGCTTTCAAGAACATACATTCCGACTATTCTCAGTTATATCGAATCCCATTGAGGGAGTCTATTGCCTTCCCAAGCCGATCGAGACCACCATCTTTCTTTGTCTACCTTTTCTCCTCATTCTGCTCGAGCAACTAGGTATAGTCTTTTCTCCAATGCTTTTTTTCGGCCATAAAAGTTCTGATATTGGCTCAGTGGTCATGCTACTTTGTCTCTACTTTGGATTGTCGAAATTCTGGTTTTCGAAGAATCGCTTAACACGCACGTTCTCCCGAGACGGAGCATACTACTTCATCGTCTTTTCGAGTGGGTTGGATGGCTGGATCTAGGACCATGGAATTCGTGACTGATTGGATTCTTAGTCGTGTCTATCTTTAACGTGGTCTTCAGCATCATCTTTAGGGTGAGTGTAACACTGAGAATGTCCTTGTTTTCTCCGCTGATTTGAAACCAGGGGCAAAAGCACCATTACTTGTCAACGTGAGGGGACGTGAATCCGAGCAGCGCAGCCCACTGACTAGCATTGAAGGTTGCAGGGAGTTATTCACACTATCCTCTCCAACCAATTAGTCCTCCATCTTCGGAAGAAGGCTCGCGAAGATATCTCAATCTCGTTGAGGGCATCGAGGTTTCTTGGGGAGAATTCTCCAGAGATTTCGGCGAGAATTCGGCATGGGGGGAAAATGATGGCGAGGAGACATCCGGGCCACCCGGAGTCGAAGCCAAGGGCAGCGGATTTGCTTCCGCAAAGTTCTAACCCGGTGGCCACTCAGATTTTATTAGTACCTCGCATATCCTTTGTAATGAGTCTTGGATTTAGTCCTTATACTCATAGGGCAGCATGCGCTTCTGTAGGAAGTTCCAACTTCGGTAATTTATCTCTGCACATTTACGTAGCACCCTCATCGAGCGAGAATCCGTTTTCCAAGTTCCTCAAGTTAAAGCCAATATTGAATCTATACACGAGGAGCTAGACAACGTTGCACCTAATTCTCTGGGAATAATTGGGATTGTTATATTCTGCTTTGGTGTGCATACGAGAAGGCAAATCAATCTCGAGCGTCAAACTTGAGGCGGACTCTTGGTCAGCCGAAGCCGCGGGACAAATCGGCACAGCGAGCTCCGTCTGATATGGTGGTATTCAAGGTTGGGACAGTAGCGATTGTTGACGGCGCCTTAGACGAGCAAGAAAAGTAGACGAAAATTCTGCTTTATTTCTCTTTGATAAAAATAACATCGATTGCCTGAACAGGAGTGTGGTATTCGGTAAAGGACAATATGAGCGGAAACTCGCAGAGGCGGAGACGGAATCGCCATCAAGCCGATTTCTCGCCGAATTCTCCGGGAGAATTCTCCCCAGGGGAACCCGACCCTCTGATCTCGTTCTTCACCGCTCAAATCGATCCCGACTCGGAGACGGAGCCAAAACCGGCCGATAATACAAGTAGTACAACCATCGAGTCGAGAGATAACATGTCGTATCCTTAGCAGTAGTACGGTAGAGGATAAAATCCAGATGCTTTATATGCGACCTACTAGTTCTCCCTACCACGGGCCGGCATAATTTCAATATTAAATATTAGGTGCTGGGCGGTCAATTAGACGCTCAACGAAGGACTTGGAAACGGGTAAAGAATCATCAGGATACGTTGGACAGATATAAACAGAGCCAGAGAAGCTCATTGGGGCACGGACCGCTTCGGTGTGGGATGGGGTATGGCCGTCCGAATCGAGTTGACAGATACAGTGACAGGGTTTATAAAGTCGCTGGTTGCTGTAGCCTGTCATCCGCGGACTTGTTTACTTTACCGCCCTTCCTCTCTATCATGGACCCAGAGGCTAGTGTGACTGAGCTATGGAGGGGGGTGCAATATGTCTCGGTGAGCCCAATCCCAATCAAGGTTGCCCAGTGTTACTAATCCCTTCTTTAGTTTCTCTACGGTAAATCAATAGCCAGGCTGAATGGAGTCGACGTCTGCCCATTTCAATACCAGCTGGCTGCGTTACAGCCCTTGTGAGTAATACTACTCCAGGACTGGACGATCCACTGTGTGGACCGAGCTGATAGCTATCAACCAGATAGCCGACTATTTTGAAACCCTCCCGTGTGAGGTAAGCGCTTAGTCGTGATCTCCAATGTTCTAACGTTACAATGTTCTTATGCAGGTTGAGCTCATTTGGCTAGACGAATGGACTGCCCTCAAGGGTATATTCCTTCTGAATAGATATGGATCGTTGCTTCTCACGACGTTTGGCGCTCTATGTACGCCCGATCAGCTTCTTTCCTTCCTCAAGCTCCAACGGCTTACTGCTTATACAAGTCGAGATGGTCGCACTGAGCGCCTCAGAAAAGGCTAGGACACTGACTTCCATGATGTCGTTTTCAAACTGACCTTTCCTCCAGATCTGCAAGGTCGCGTTTGTTCTTCCCGCTCGTCAGTAACCACAGTCATCTCCTGTCTTCGCAGAATTGGCTCAAAGGAATATGCGCCCAGGCTTTCTCTTGATCAACATAACAATATCAGAAGGTACGACATCGCACCGACGATCAGGTACACCGCCCGTTAACAGCATTGGTAGTAATCCTATCCATTCGTGTTTATGCCCTGGCAAACCGGAGTCGAATTCTGGGAATCTACTTATTGCTTCTGTGGGCAGTGAGTCTTGTTCTCCACCCAAACCGTGGCTATCGTTCTAAATTTAACCAGGCGTTATCTACATCGCTGTTCGCCATTCATGCGAAAGGATCCGAGTTACTCCAGTGTAAGCTGCTTCTTCTGTTCTGAGTTATCGCTCATACGACATCTCCAGTCTCGCCTCTTCGCTTGCCAGGGAAGGCTTGCCTTCCAATCCCCTTAAAAGACCCAGTCGTGTTGACCCTTCCTTTCGTACTGATTCTGGTTGAGAAAATGAGTATGTCCAGAACTTAAATATCCACTATCTTCTTAGAACTCAGTCAGTTTACAGCTGTCATGTCCTTGTGCATATACCTGGGCCTACCAAGTTTCTGGTTCGCAAAGAATCGTATAGTGCGGACCTTTTGTCGCGACGGAACGTATTATTTCATTGCCCTTTCAGGTATGCAAACAAGCAGAATGCAATTCCTTGTCGAAGCTCATACGTTAATAACTAGCGATATCGGCGGCTAGCCTAGCGTATAACATCCTTGCGCCGGTGGGTGGGCTGTGGACGAGTATCCAGACGGAGCTAGAGTGCCAACTGACCTCGGGATTCTGCAGGGGCGCTATCACCACCTTCTCATAATGTGAGCCTTGATTTCGAACCTTGAAATCAATGTCTCTTGTGCTAAAGGACAACTCAGGCTACAGAGTACTATCCACAGTACACTATCAAACCGACTGGTGTTACACGTCCGACATCAAGCGAAGAAAGGACCATCGAACCTAGATGTCAGCATCAATGTCGACGGCGGAAATCTGGAGATCATCTATAAAAGTAGACAAGAAGGTCAAATATGCTAGTCCTTTTGCAATTGATAGTTTTCCTGGTTCAGGAAGCCTTTGACTCGAAGTCACCCTCGTGAAGCAGTTCGTCGTAGCTTCGTAGCGAGCGCTTATTTGGCCGAAGCGTGTATTGATGGCCGCTGTCAATTGGTTCCGGCTATGAGATTGCCGCGTTACCGAACGGCACTGGACCGCGTTGAGCTATGTGAGCAGGTTGTCTTCATCCCTCCACCACGACTAGTACACGGCGTATACGTTTCACCAGAGCCATCTGAACAATGTCGCGTTCCCTACCCAAGGTTTCCAAAGCCATTGTAGTCCAAAAAGCAACGAACCCTGCGAACCCCAAATTCATAAATGATGCAGCTCTCATCGAATACCCCCTCCCGGAGCGCTTGGAGCCTGGACAAGTGCTGGTAAAGATAAACGCAGTCGCGTTTAACCACAAAGATGTAAGCACGTGCGTCACGCTATCTCGGTCGAGGTCGGGCGAAACTGACGCCGTAGTATTGGCTAGGTTTGGATTAGAAAGGGGCTCTACCCCGGGATCACGCCAGGGAGCTTCTATGGAGGCGATGGTGCAGGTATGCAAGCACAATCTACATTCTAGACTCACTGTAGTCTCACTCCTCCTTCAGGAGAGGTAATTGCCTCTGGTAACCCCAATGACCCGCTCGTTGGGAAACGAGTTATCATGACTCCCAGCCGAGGCTGGTGGTCTGATCCCATTGCACCAGAAGACCCGAAGTTAGTCCCTTTGACTTTGGCTGGTAGCAGAAGAAATGATCTGAACCCGCATCCTTTCAGGTTCTATCCTCTTGGTGGGGCTGTGACGAAGCTAGGAGGAACCTTCTCCGAATACATCGTACTCGAACGACAGCACCTCATCCCCACACCGAAACACCTCGACGACATTCACGCAGCAGCATGGCCCCTCGGTGGTGTGACAGCATGGAGGTATGATCCTAACCTACCCTTTGCGTTACCTCGTCTCACTATGTATCCCAGAGCAACCATGGTCAACGCCCAGGTTAAAGCAGGACAGAACGTCCTCATCACCGGTATCGGAGGCGGAGTAGCCCTCATCGCTCTCCAGCTCGCAGTAGCAGCTGGAGCCTCTGTCTACGTCACCAGCGGTAATCCCGAGAAAATCCAGAAGGCAATCTCGCTCGGTGCGAAGGGCGGAGTGAACTATAAAGATAGTGAGTACGCGCTCAGGGGTTTTCTCGCCCACCTGCTCACGCACCTACGTCATACCTTCCCCTACCAACCCCGCAGAGAACTGGCCAGCAAAGCTTCGAGAGTTAATTCAGAAGCAGAAGAAGGGCGCTCTGCTTGATTCTGTCATTGATTCCGGGGGAGCCGACATCCTCACACAAGTGACGAAGGTCAAACTTCTCAAGCCGGGTGGAAAGGTTGTGTGTTACGGAATGTGCGCATCGTCCCCTTTCCCTTGACTTTCTGGTTGGAGTACAGCTCAGGCTGATCTCATCGGTGTGGATCATGATACAGGACGGCGGGGCCCACGATCACAATGACAATGCGAGAGGTCCTTCAGAACCAACAACTCATCGGTAAGCCACCCACTTCCCTCCCCACTTTTCCATTTCCAAATTTGCGCGCACTCCACCTCGGAGCCTCTTCTCACCCTTCTCGTTGCATTTCCCCCTCCTTCGTGTCTTCCTTCTCCTTCCTTTCTCTTTCATCCACAAAATTCCAAACTCACCGCCCATTCGCTGCAACACAGGCTCCACAATGGGCTCGCACAAAGACCTCGAAGACGCCACCGCTTTCCTCGAGAAGCACCAAATCGTTCCTATCGTCTCACACGTCCTCGATGGATTCGAATTGGCAGAGCAGGGATTCGACCTTATCAACCGAGGAGACCAGTTTGGCAAAGTGGTCATCAAAGTTCGACATGACTCGCAGCCAAGGGCTAAACTATGAGCTCAAGCTTGTCCCACCGACGTGTTGGTGAATGGGCGCCAACACCGTCTCCGGGAGGGCTGACATCTATGTCTAGTGACTGAGATTTACACCGCGTTTCGACTTACCTACTCACCATCTCTGCATTTCTAGACGTATTAGAAGAAGAGTCCAATTTCTGGTCACAATTAAGATATCTAGGCGACGAACTAGGCTAGGATGACATGAATTCTTAAGCAATAACAAAGTACAAGACGCAAAATAACTTTACAACGATAACGAAAGCATGAAAGAAAAAAGCGCTCCCCAGAACGACCGAGCGTGCAAGACGTTTGTGTGCGATGCCACTTTGGCAGTATGTAGGCCTATGGCGGGAGGCTGGTATCAAGAGATCACCGTTCACCTCTGAATCGGGGTCCCTCTAGGTACTAGGTATAATAACAATAACTATCGAAAGCAAAAAAATAATATGTTAGGTATGTACACTAAGTATAGAGTCCTTAAACCGCAATCGTCCAACCAAGAATCCAATGTCCAAGAAACAAGGAGCGGACGGAGGGCTTCGCACACCTGTAGACGCAGCGCCCAGAAGTGAGCGTGATAGCTCCCCCAACAAAACCAATAAAACGAGTGTGAGATGAGGTCCTGTAGGTTATACGGACCAGAGTCGAGTTGCTAGTATGTATGTGATAACCTGTCAGCAGAGACAACCAAAAAACGAATGTGAGAGTCGAACGATGCGGTTTGCGGGTTCGAAAAGATACGAGAACAGGAAGCAAGGCCCAAGGGATGTCTGTCCATTCGCCATTCGCAAAAAAAGAAATAAAATGATAGAAGAGTGTCGATGATGCTGATGATGATGATAGATGGATGGATGGTGAAGATGATGATGTAGTGCAAGTGTGGCGATATGGTGGTGGTAGCCCGGAGGAATAGTAATAGTAAGATAGGCAGATAGGTAGCGGTGTGATGATGATGTCGACGAGGGTTCGCGAGATTCCCGTTCAGTAAGAGAAGATCATCAACCAGGGGTTGAGGACGATCTGTAACGCGAGCACTTGGTCAGCAAGCCGATCCGACAAACAACTACAACCCTCCAAGACTAGAGCAGAACTCACTGGAAGCAAGATATGACACCCAACATTCAACGAAAGAGGGATAATCAACGCCCACTCCCATCCGAAGATTCGCCACTCGTAAGGGATAGCAGGCGTCGTGAAGACAATCATCATCGCAATGCACAAGAAGCAGATGATAAACGTCAACTTGAAGTTTTGCCAGATTCTCGGCACTGAGGTGGGTAGAAAGAAGAATGGGGGTCATCAGTAATCTGTTACAGTGCACCGACTGGGGTATCGAGGGAAAGAATTCGGGGTTGTGGAGCGATGAAAGGAACATGCGGGACTTCGAAGAGCTTCGCTGTCGAAGTGGGGACGTGACATTTGACATCGTCCAGGTCTCGACCCCTCGAAGCGAGCTCAACAGATAGAACAGAATTGAATAGGATCGGAAGGCATAGGGGCAAACTTAAGATTTGAATAGCGCAGAATCCTCACCTTCAACCCAGAACGAAGAGCGTTCGACTTCCTTTCCAGTAGAGCCCCAAGTCCTATAAGATAGGAACAATCCCGTCAGCACAACAACGTCGAGAACCCAGAAGACCATCCAGACGACAGATGGAACAAAAACGGAACGTACATGTTATACGAGAACATATGCGCCAAGATGGCAGTCGACAGATGGATACTCATCCCACCAAAGAAGAACAAGCTGTAAAAATGAGGATAGCCCAATCAGCCAACAGATCCGACAGATTTCACGAAGCCAACCTGGAAAGATAGTGAGTGATACTCACAAGAACGGAATCCACCTCAAGTTCTCAAACAGCGCAGCAAAGAAATTCTTGTGGCCAAGTCGGTACTCGAGGAGTGTGTATCCCACATTACCGATACCAGGGAACACGACCGCGCACGCCAGCAAGATTTCGAAACTCTTGAGGTAGAACCGATCGATGTTGGGTGCGAGACCGAGCAGGAGGTAGTTGAGGATTGAACCCATCGTTGCCGCGGCGATACCATCTGTGCGCGTGTAAGTTCACAGGTTCACGAAAAGGCGATAGAGAGATATGTGAAGAGAAACAGAACAAGGAGAGAGGCGATTGGCGATCATGGAACGAAGCGTCGGCACTGATAGGAGGAGGATGGGGTATATGCCAACCATGTCGAAGAACACGGGAAGTCGACTGGCAGACAACCCCTTCCGACATCGGCACAAAGTCCTCCGTCCCCTACCTCGTGCTTCCATGATGTGCATCGACAGGGGCGAGAACTCTTCGAAGTGAAATGAAAAGTTCGTGTCGCACTGGGTGCGATCAAGCCGCGGATTGTCTAAGAGACTCGAGGGTGGTATCCGTACCCGGGATTTCGGCGGGGATTCTCATCGAATCCTACCAACCCACGGGCCTTCCAACCCACGAGGAAGAGACAAGAAGGGGACAGAAAATAACCAGAATCGAGACTTACAATATGAGAACATATCTAAATCAAAATCGTCAGCTACCTGGTAGGCAATCCTTGGAGGAAATGCGTGTACTCACAAGACATCATACCAATCTTGTAGTGGAGAGGAGCAGCCGACCACACGAAACCTCGCAACTGCTTGCTGATAGGGCCTTGACGCCACCACCGAACCATGGGGTTGAAAATAATCTCGTTACATCCTAAAAAAATCCCATAATCAACACTCCTGCACGCCAGAGGACGCCAACGAATACACCAACAAATCAAAGGGACTCACCATACGCATACTTCTGCCACCTCGCCAACTCATCCACAATCGTAAGCGACACACCCTCCTTAAATCCTCCATTCGAATACGTAGCCCACCGCAAATTATACCCCTTCAACAAAAGCCTCAACGCCATATCGAAATCCTCCGACACGTTATTCTCCGACCACTGCTTCCTCTTGCCGTCCGTGTCGATGAAGGAGGCGTCCTGGACTGCAGACCACCGCAGGAAAGCGTTGTGCCCGACGAAAGGCGCGACTTCGCCGTTGGCGCAGCCGAGGGAGATACATTTGTTGATGCGCCGTGTGAAGTGGGTGATACCGTTTTCGAAGTAGTGGTGTGCGACTTGCATGACGTCTGTGGGTGGGAGGGGGGTGGGTTAGCCGGTGTATGGTGCATGGGTGGGTGGGGAGACCGCCAATGGGAAGTGAAGGTGAGGAAGGGTCGATCCCCGACACGGGGACGATCGTCAAATTGGTGGCGCAACGCCACCCGAGTAACCTCCACCCAACCCCTCATGTCCTCTCATCGACTCCCGAAGACACGGAAAATGCACAACGTGACAAGATATGACAGACAAGAATCGAAATCTTACCAGATTCGTGTTGGATAATAGCAACGTCCGGGGATTCGCCCATCTCGCGAGCAGCATCTCTGAAGCAATCCTGTGATAAGAGGTGTGCGTTAGTCCAAGGTATAATGATAAAGTCCAAGGTATAATGATGAATGAAAACCATGTCAAATGACACTAAAGTCCTCGTAGAGATGGCGATGAATGAATGAAGGGTTTGCTATCGGGTAGCCATGCTTTTGGCGTGCGTTACCACATAACCTCGATGTCAACACAGGACATCGTGTTGGTGGTGACAGGCTGTGGCAGCGATGACAACGGAAATAGCCAAGCAAAATGAAAAAGCGAATTTGAACAGAAGAGGTTGAATGGAAACAGGGCACGAGGAGGGGCTATCGAGTGTCGAGATTCCAAGCCGTCTGCTAAGTCCCAGAGGTTATCCCCACAGAGCTTAGCAACTCAAAAACCCCAAAATAATCCATCAAAAACTAACCCCGACCTGCTCGTACCCAAGGCACTGCCAAAACCCCCATCCCAAAGACCCAAAAACAAAACAAACGCGACCACAAAGGAAGCAAAAACAAAAAGAAAAGGAAACGACGACCCACTCACCTCAGGTATAATCGTATCAGCATCAATAATCAAAATAATCTCCCCAACCCGAATACTCTTCCCATTCGCACACCAAGGCTTCCACCGCCTCCCACTCTCCTCATACATCTCCTCCGCAGCCATCTTCATCGCCCGATCCTCAAGACACTCCTCGCCATCGTCTTCCGCACCTTCGGCCTCGAGTTGCGCGAGGAATTTCTCGAGTTTGAGGGAGAGTTCGAGGCCGTAGTTCATGCTTTTGCGTTACATATTAGGTTAGTAACACAGTATAGAGAGAGAGAGAGAGAGAGGGGAAAAGAGGATACGCACTTTGAAGCCTTCTTAAACTTTCCCGCCCGCTTGAACCCATCCGGTTCACTCGAATGTCCCGGTCTCGCAACCCACCCAATATTATGGTTCGCATAAAACGCAATACGTTCCTGGCGTTGGTCTTCGGGGATGAGTTGCAAACCGTCGTCGCAGATGAAGATGGCGGAGGTGCCGCCCTGGCGGGCGTAGGTTTGCATGGCTTTTTTGACGGAGAAGACGGAGGGAGCACTGGAGGGGGTTTAGTTAGGTTAGATTGGGATGTTCATCTTGGAGGGATGGTCTACGGAGGGATTGAATAGACTTGGAAGACATGGGGAATGTCGGCAGAGGCAGAGGTCGCGCAGTCCATCGCTGGACCAGACCCTCACCACCATACCCTCACCGCCGAACCTTACACCATCAGAACAATCCAACCCATTCGAAAATCCATCTACCTCCTGTCCACTGTCCGCCGCAATCAACCAAAAAGACAAAACGGCGTCCCACGAGGTAGGGAAGTGAAAGGATAAAATTAGACGGGGAAGTGAAAAGGTAAAAATAGGACAAGGCGTTGTCGTAAGACTCGCGTAAGAAACGCATCCTGGCGATGAGAACGTCCGAAGGGAACGCTGCGCCTCGGCTTCAGGGGTACTGCATACGCCACCAGCCACCCGCCCATCCACCATCCACCCATCCAAAGGAAAACGAGAATGCAAAGGAACAGGCGAACGCATGGACAAGGAAGAGCGCAAAGAACAAAGAGAAGTATCGAGCGAGCACAAGAGCAAAATAAAGTAGAATAGAGTTGAATAGACGAGAATGAAACACGTACATGACAGCTTCCAAAGACTCCTTATAGACCGGCAACTGAATCGTAATATGCGGGAGATTATTATCGATCTCCGGGTTAGGTTCAGGTTTGACCGCAGAGTAGTATGCCGAGTTTTCGTGGTACTGAGCGACGGGTCCGAAAATGAGGCAGATGTTTCCGATAAGTTGGAGGCAGAAGAACTATACATCGGGGTTAGGATTGCGAAAAGAGAGAAAAGAGAGATGGTAACGCACGATTGAAACGCAGAAGATAACAGGCAGCGTCACCACCAGCGCAAACCGCGTAAAATCGCCATCAAGAGCCCACTGGTAGAGCAAGTTGGACACACCCGCCGTGCAGAAATCTATCCAATCCCAACCAAATCAGCATGTATCCATCCCCAGACAAAGATGCCACTTACACCCAGCAAGACCCGCTCCCAACCCAGCATAAACAGGCCCAATCAAAATCAACTTCCTCTCCTTCCTCTTCCTCTTCTCCGCATCAGTCTCATCAGGCGACGGATTCACATTCCTCGGTCCAAGCCGCCACCAACTCCACAAGCCCGACTTTTTCTTCGTCTGAGCCGCCGAAGCTTGCTGCTGCTCCTCGAGTTCCTTCGCCTCCTTATCCGCCACAACCTCATCTGCACTAGAGCCGTGCTCGCCCTTCTCGTTGAGGTCAGCACCGGAATCTTGACGCGAATGCCCGCCGTAGAGGGAGGTGGTGTTGATGGACGACTCGAGGGGTTTGCGGCCGATGTTGCGTGTTCGCCAGATGTGCTTGATCAGCTTTTCTTCAAAGTCTTTGCAGAGGGGGATGATGTGCTCGAGGTGGTAGGACCAGAGGACTACGGAGCGTTCGTCGCGCTGTAGGAGGCGAGTGTGAGTAAGGTTTTGGGTTCGAGAGCAAGGGGAACATACAATGAAGGCACCGCATTGGTCTTTCTCGGCTTTGGGGAGGTGGTCGATCGTTTCAATGATTTGGATCCGTGTGTTTTGGTCGATGTAGACTGAGGTATCTTCAGGTCCTCTGGAAGAACAAGTTCGTTAGTTCCGTTACAAGGCGCCTGTGTCCCAGCCGAGTGAACAGATAAGAAGGTTCGTAACCGCCCAACAGACACAAATCCTGTCTATCAGTCCTACGCCAACCCCAAATCACCGCAAAGCTTCTACGACTTTGACAGCTTCCACTTGGCAACCGCCGCCAGTCAACCAAAGCCCAAAACCAAAACCGACGAAAAGAAAAGGAGAGAGGAGTAAAAGACATACACTTTACGAAGAGCAGCATGTACAGCCGCACTGCGAATCTTGACCGCCACAACGGGATTCAACTTTCGAACCGCGGCTTCGAACGGTACGAGGGCAGGGTTTTCATAGGGGAACACCCGGAAGAAGCCGTCCTCAACTCGCATGGCCACGCCTGTTGAGATGATCTCTTCAGAGGGCATGAACCAGTTGTCTTGCTGCGTGCTCTCGTCTACAATCGCATCACCGTTAGCTCTACGATAAAATAAAGGGCAATGAACACTCACAAATCTTGTGTAGCCAAGCATCCCATAAATCATAATCACTATTATGAAACGTGACCGCAGCGGAGGACATGGAGGGCGCAGAGGAGTGGTGGCCCTGGTGGGGGTGATGAGAAGAGACGTTGACGGACGATACCGCTGCTGAGGAAGACATGGCTGCAAACCAAGGTTGGGATGGTGATTAGAATAAGTATGTAGTCGGCGGTGTGGTGCGAGCGAGCTGTTGCGTGGGGACACGAGAATTCGAATCGAAGGGGAGTTGCAAACAACTTGCGGCCGCGAGGAGGGGCGTTTGTAGGTAATAAAGAAGCAAGCTATACGATAGTCAGTCTATGAGCCACAATCCAGGAAATCGAGCGAGCGTCGTCGAGGGGAGAACCGCCAGCCAAGGGAAGGGGAGGGACGAGGGTGTCGGTGTCGGAGGAGAGGGGTAGACCCTTCCCAATTACCACCAAGGACTACTACTTTACGACCGAACGAGGGGAGCAGAGCGGGGCCAGGGCACGGCCAGACAGCCCAAACGCAGCTTTATACATTGATCGCTTCTTTCTTCTCACATCTTGGTTCAGAACTGAACAAGATGAGATTCCGTCCATCCAGATGCAGATACACATCATCGCGATTCGCAGAAGAGCGGGATTCTGCTTTGACGCTGTCAGCCCAAAATCCTGATGTCGTAAATTACGTAATTTGCTAACCCTGGATATTTTATGTTCCTTGGAATAGGCGCCCACGCTGTTCTGTTCTTGAAGGTTTTCCAGGATGTCGTTCATGCTAGTATCTGTCAAGACAACGTACTCGTGCCTGGACATTCCGCACTCGATTGAATTGAACATCTCGTTTATGTCTACTACGTATACTAACTAGAACTTCTCGTGCTTGTCAATTGATGATAACCTTCAACTTGAAGTTGGTGCGCACCCGGCGAGTTTAGACTTCCGGCTGTGTACCTTTAACGTGAACGCCAAACCTCGAGGCTAGGTGAAAGCTAGTCGTATCATTTGCCTTTATCTGTTGATGTTTCATTGTCCCTCGCAGGTGATTTCCCCTTGAACCTCGACGTTCAAGATGAACAACAGCCGTCTTGTCTGTCGAGGATTTCAACAATCTAAGAATAACTACTCGGGACGACTCTCCGTCCGCTCGAATTACACCATGGGCTGTCTGTCAGTGTATACATAGTAGTATGCGTCTACCTCCCGCACACAATGAACAACATGGGCCTCATTTCGCACACACTTCCGCGATTCTCGTACAATCAAACCGGCGCCGGTGAACCTACAGTCCTTATGCCACTGTATTATTGCCCCCACCCACCATGGGTGCGGTGAGGACATGCTTCTCTATCTTTAGACTTATCTTTAGACCACACAACGAAAAATTACTGCACGCACCCAACTCAGTGCCTTAAGTTACCCCATCCCACTGCCCGCACATCTAAAAGTCACAACTTCACAGCTCTCAATTCCACCTTTCACTTCCCCTCTCCTACCGTTCTCAATCCCTGTAAACAACTCCATCAGGAGAAGATCAACAGAAAATTCATTATTCAGCGACAAAAAGGCACGGAACCCGGATTCCGAAAATAACCCACCCTCATCTCTAGACTCTCAGTCGAATTCGAAGATGGAAAGCGGCGGACCAGAGTAAGAGTCTGAGAGTCGAGCCAACAAAAAATGCTCGAACCTTGTGTTTGATGGAATCCCAGGACCTTCATCACTCATGTGCATGAATCGTTAGTGATCAGCACCTTGTATCCGACGATATCACTTGACAAGCCTACTGGGGCGAGGAGGCCTTTCTATTCCCTCTGCATCCCCACTGACCGCAGAGGACTTGTGACCAGGACCGGAATATTACATGTACGAGACGAGAGGAGGCGAGCTCGACATTAACTTAGTGCCGTCGGAGAAATATTACGAACTGGAGAGGAGGGGAGGGGGCTTTTAAGTTGGACTCGGGCGCTAGAGTTCATCGATGTCCGTATGTAGTAGAGGGAGTCTCGCCTAGATATCTCAAACCCACCTTAAGTACCCTCGCCTCACTCAAATCTCGAATCTTAAATCCCGAATCCCAGCGCACAATGCTAACATACAATCCAAACAACAACACCAAGAGAAAGGGACGTCGTCCGGCACACATGTACTTACACAGCCCCGTCGAGCGAGAAGACTTCCTTCCTTCCATTCAATTATAGCTCGGCACATATAAATACATGTCTCCGAAAGCTGGAACGTGAACCCGGAAAATTGAAAGAAGCACGCTTGGTGCTTCTCGTGCCTGGATCGTATGGACATAAGTACCTCGAGGTACGCATCCAATCCACTGTTATGTTATCGACTTCAGGTCATGAAGTGGAGCTCGAGGTGATAGGCAGTCGTGCTCGTGGAGCTGCCCGGCTGAGGGTACTACATACTCAACTACTACCTTGTCCTCGTGGAGTGAGCCTTGGTTCTCCTGGGGGCCGACGGACTCGCACCGTCAAAGAACCTATTCGAGAACATGAGATGGCACTGGCAGATCCGTGCAGGCCACGGGGCAGTACCAACAGGCTGAGCCCTGTTGAAGTTCTTGTTCCGAAGCGTTTGAAAGACATCCAACCACGTCTAAGTATAACATTAACATCTGGCAGATCCTTGATCAGAAAAAGAAGAAGTACTTACAACTGTGTAAGTATATAGCCATCACTCAGGTCAGAGAACAAAAGGAGCCTGAGGGAAGTATCATAGAGCAAAAGGAATGTTTTGCCTATCTAGGACTCGGACTCTGAATCACTTGTCGCGATGTCTATCATCCCTCCTGGAAAGCATATGATCGCTGGCGTGTTCCGACGAACTTCCTTTTGTTTTCTGCGTATCAGGTAAGGTCAAGGCTAGTGTCTGACTCCGTCTTGCACTGGTAGATCGCATATCAGGGCTTAAGCTCGAGAGCGATGGGTGGTACTGACGCTAAGCGCTAAGCGCCCGTGGCCGCGATCGGTCATGGTAGCCCACAACTACATTAGCCTACCCGCGAAGTAGCTTTCTCGTCAATTTTCAACTTTAGATTCAACTGACCATCCCTCGGCGTACTTGAACCATCGAGCAATTATTCCTCCCCCAAGTTCAAGCCGCGGCTCTAAATCGCGGAAAACGCGCAAGTAAGTAAGCAGCCCATCAGGTCCTCCGTCCTCCGAGTCTCAACACCATCAGTCAGTCAGCTGTAACTTGTAAAGGTACAGAAACTTCGCGCACAACGAACACTCATGAAACAGCCGTCTAACACCACCCATATCCCGGCCACCTCTGGACTTGGCAGCCGCACCGAAAGACGGACTCGAGAACGCGAGTCGTTGGGACATGTGCTGCCAGGTGATTCCCAGGCCTCCGGGGAGGGATAAAGATCTCCTCTGAATCAATCAGTTCACTGGCAGAAAGTTGTCGAATGAGGAAGAATTTCCTTATATGATTGCCTCAAGATACTGCCAGTGAGTGAGGAGTCGGGTGCGTTAAGCATTCCGAGGTGGATGAGATACTTAACTAGAAGGGATTTCTAGGCGAAGAAATTCGACTTTTGTTACGAGGTATGGCCAGAGTAGGCCGCCCGTCACACACATGCGTACTTGTAGACTGTTTACGCTCCCTTGACGCTTGACGCCGAACAGAACCCTCATCAGTAAGTGATTTTCAGGTGCTGCTAACCAGTCCCGCGGGCTGATATGTAGGACCCATGTAGGAGTACAAAAACTACCCGCTCCACTTGCTAGCGCTAGTACGAGTGGTGGCTGGCACCGGCGTTTAGTCATCGGGTGTCAATAAGCCTACACGTTAAAGTTGGAACTCTGATCAACATTGTCAAGCTTTCATTTGCGCGCACGGCCTTCAAGATGTGAGCCATAGTGCATACTTCAACGCCATCTGCTACTGCTTAATCATACTTCAACGCCATCTACTGCTGCTTGATCTTACCAGGTACATGGGGTGGGCCTTTCAAGTTGGCTCTCGGGAAACGACGTCGAGAATGGTCGACCAGGGGCGAGAGGAGAGTCGGATGCACAGCGTGCTCTGTAAGTAGTGTTCAAATTTGACTTCTGGTATGGATCCCTTTCAAGTTGAGCGTATGATCCCGGGCGACCGTTCCTGATACGAACGCCTCGGTGGAGGGTACACACCGCCGCTGCTTCAAGTTCTCAGCCTATACTTACCACTGCACTGCACTCCCTATCAAACCTCCTAAAAGGCCTCATCTCGCCCAGCCTCCACCCACACTGTCACGAAGCTTCAATCACCCTTCAAATTGAGTTCGTCCTTACAAAGATAAGTATATCTCAACAGCCGACCGGCAGTCTACAGATATCCTCCTTCGCTGCAAGGAAGCGCCCGATCTGCAAGGGTCAGTCACCATATGAGAAGCACTGCAACGACGAGTTCATTAACGTTGAGTGTACAGATAGATTCGTACCAGGAGATCTGCAACTTCAAGGACGAGTCCAGTAATAATAACCTTTCCAAATCCCAAAACGAGCTTTGTTTCTCAGCAGCCCAAATTGCCGCCCGTCGAAAACTGCCTCCGCCAACCCGACTGTCCAAAAGGAGTTAAAGCCCTAAAAAACAAGGAAAATCATAATTCTGATAAGTTCTCGCTAAGTCCTCCATAAGGAGAGAAGATCCCACATATTTTCTCCGGGATCAATCAACGAAATTAACCCACACACCTTTCTCTCTGACACTTACCACATCATATTGACCGCACGCCTCCCGCCTACCGGGACGCTCAAGACAAACCCCTGCTTCTTTTCTGTTCTTAACAGTTAACTCTCCTCTCGGGTTTCCCACCATGTCAAACCGCACGCACGCATGGAACGGCAGTTTACTCATTCTGACTGACTGCCTGTCTAACGTTAACGTCGACCCCCCACGATGCAGCACGATGCTTGACAATGATTGGTTCCAAGGGCCCAACTTGGGCTGGAATTCGGAATCTGGTGTCAATCTGGCGTAGGGTGCAGTGGGCTGTGGGCTGTGGGCTGTATGCAGCGTTTTTCGGCTGTGCGGCTTGGGACGTCCATTTCTCTTCGAAGTTTCTTCTTGTCACGGAGGAAGGAGTGCTGAAACCCTCCGAGCTGATACTATCTGTCAACCCTAGGGTCAGTATGTGAAATCTGGATTCAGTCCTGGGAGGATTCCGCTGTTTCTCCTTCGTGGATTCTCCTACTTATCAGCCCTTGTTTATGGGCGTTGGGAAATAGAGTTGGGGTTGGGTAAGGAGTTCTCTAATCTCGCTCCCTCTTGTCCCTGAGAAATCGGTACAACGTAACGCGGTCTGTTCTATCCAACCTGTCGTTCCTTCCTCCCCGTTCCGAACGTGAAGCTGTGCCTCGAACACCAGAAGCACGCTTGTTCATTAGGTTCACCTTCCCAGGCGGGTCAGATTCCCTTTCTTGTTTCCCTCTTCCGTCCATCCTCTTCTTCGCCTGCTGGGATCTGCTCATCCATCCATCCAACCCCATCCATCTATCGACGGGTCACCGAGCCAGTGCCAAGTTCCATTTCCTCGAATCCTATCGCCGTCTTTGTACCACAACAATTCCATCATCGTCACTAACATTCCTATTTCGCTGACCACACACCGCCGAAGTCTTTGCTTGACAGCTCCATCCAGATCTTGGTACTCGAGCAGCTCAATCATTGCTTGTGAGTTTTTCCGCTCCTGCCTTGCCTCCGTCGTACAGTCATTCATTCATTCATGTTTGGAATCTCCTTTCGTCTTTGATTTAGCTTGGGCTCTTTCAAGTAATTCAAATCCGACCCGACAGTGACATATACTTCCGCCCCTTGCGACAACCCAACAATTTACGAACAACGACAGCGAGACGAACGTCCAACTTGGGCATCTGTGTGCAATCTATAGCTATTTTTGTTATCGAGGACCGGATTGCACCCCTGGCTTGACATAACATTACTAGACGCCCAACAAGATTCCAGGTTCGTCTGTTCTAGATGCTTTTCTGTTCCGTTACCGTTTTTCTCACCGTCTACGACTCTGTCACGAAATCAGGTCGAACAACAAAGTCACTTCAAAGACCTTTCAAATTTCAACTGGTTCTATCAATAGCACAATCATTTTGGCATCGGCGTTTTAGCCATTCGCTGGGATAACACGAACAACCCAGCGACACATCTTCCGAGTGCAAGAATCTCTCGAGTTTACCTTGTGCCCCTCCTTCCATCAAAATCTGTCCTATAAACGAAGACTTCCCCGTCTAATCCGCGCCGCCCCTTGGGGATCCCTTCTTTACACCCGCCGCTTCTTTTTTCGATAAGATCGCCCCTGCGCTTCTTATTTCCTCGTTCGTGCAAAGCTAAAGCTACCCCTTGTTGGGCTCTCGGCTTTTGCTCGCCCCCACGTTCCTTTCAACCGACCTCCTTTCCTTTGCGTTGACCCCACTCCCTCGTTGACGTTCCCTCCACCCCCCTCTCCGACTTGCCTCGCACTGCACGATGTCGTTCCAGATTGGCGGCGGCGACAAGGACAAGGACCAGCTGTCAACGGCATCTTCGGGGTCGATTGGCATAGCGGTCACCAGCGATGACACACCCCACAACGCCTCTTCCTCCTCCTCCAACAATAACGCACCAACACACTCCAACACCAACACCCACTCCAACTCGAAAAACGCATATTCATCAGCCACCAGGCCGAACACGGCGTCGTCAACGTTCAGCGACCCCTTTGCCTCGCCCGACTCGAGCCGCCCTCCGTCCATCAGGCCGGCACTGAGCCCGTCCGGCTCGACGTTCAGCTTCCCCTTCGGCCTCTCCAACGCTCCGAACCACGTTCCCCGCTCGATCCTCCATCAGTCTTCGTCGAAGGATATCAGAGACAGAGACAGCCACCTGTCCAGCAGCGGCCTCGGTGGCCCGCCGACCTACGGGTACAGCTCCGCCCGCTCCTCCTCCCAGCGCATCCCGCATTTCACGAGCGCGAACAGTCTTTATGGCGTGCTGCCCACACCGTCGACCCCAAACCCCGATGGGAGCACGGCGGCGTTGAGGCATAAAGGCACGAGGATGAAAAGCCACAAGTTGCCTGATGATGTGGTTGTGCCGAAGCCGTGGAAGGAGGAGGAGAAGAAGAGTGCGAGGAAGGTGGTGTCGTATTGGATCGTTTATGCGCTTGCGCTGTTGGGCTTTGCGGGTGGCGCTGTGCAGTGTTTCTTCACTGTTAAGAATGTGCAGTTGGACAAGGAGCCGTTGTGTATTGTGTTGGACGAGGATTTTAGCAATCCGGATACTGTGTTTGGAGAGGGAGGCACTTTCTTTAGGGAAGTTACTATGGATGGCTTTGGGTGCGTCTCTTCTTTCTTCAGTGGGGTTCTGGTTTGTTGACACCCGAGGTTTGCAGCAACGGTCAATTCGAGATGACGACGGCCTCATCGAACAACTCATTCGTCCAAGACGGCAAGCTCTACATCGTCCCCACACTCACCGCTGACAACATCGGCATGGACGCCGTCCTCGACGGCACCATCTACAACATCACCGGCTGCACCTTCAACGAAACACGGCCTGACGGAGGCTTCATCCTGCAACCCGACGGCAGCCAGGTATTCGACATCGAAGGCTATACCAACGCGTGCAGCAAAGTTTCCAACGCCACAAGCGGGGCTATTATTAACCCCGTGCAGAGTGCCCGGTTGACGACTATCAAGAGTGCGAGTATTCGGTATGGACGGGTGGAGATTCGGGCCAAGATGCCTCATGGGTACGCTCCCTTCCCATCTCGCCTTGACACTCGGCTAATAGCCTGGTATGATTAGTGACTGGCTCTGGCCCGCCATTTGGATGTTGCCCAAGGACAGCGTGTACGGCCCGTGGCCTATGAGTGGCGAAATCGATATCGTCGAGTCCCGCGGTAACGGTCTGCGCTATACGGCACATGGATCGAACTACGTCCAAGGCTCGCTGAACTGGGGACCCGCACCTGGTCTTAACGGCGTCGACAAGACCTACAGCTGGTGGAGCGATAAGCGCAAGTCGTTCGCCGACGAGTTCCATACGTATGCTTTGGAGTGGACGCCCAAGTTCCTGTACGTGTCCCTCCTCCCTCATCCTTTACTGATTGCTCATTACTCATTTTTCAGCCGAATCTACGTCGACTCCCGCCTGCACACCCTCCTCGACCTGCGCTTCAACAAGCCCTTCTTCGAGCGCGCCGAATGGCCAGCCACAGTCTTCGACGGCAACTCCCTCGCACCCCTGCACAACCCCTGGGCCAACGGTACCAATGCCACACCCTTCGACCAAGAATTCTTCTTAATTCTCAACGTCGCTGTCGGAGGGACGAACGGTTGGTTCCCCGAAGCGCAGGGGGATAAGCCGTGGTTGAATAGCGCTGGGAACCCCCAAAGGGATTTCCTTAGTGCGATTGAACAGTGGTATCCTACGTGGGGCACGGATGTGAACCAGAGAGCGATGGTGGTTGATTATGTGAAGATGTGGAAGCATTGTAAGGCGCCGGCGTAGAGGGTTGGTGAGGGCTTGGTTCCTTGCTTTCGCTTTTTTCTTTCTTTCGATACGACACTGGACATTTTTTTTTTTCCACTCAAGCTAGCTTTACTATCTTATCCTTCCTTCGTTCTACGCTGCGCATGTTCCGCATTGGCATTCTCCCCGCTTTCTCGCTTTGCTGCTGCATGTACACTATACATTCCAACTACCGTAGTATATCTCGCCTGAACAAAAACCTCTTAACCACGAGCGCTTGCAAACCTAATTTTATTCCCTTGGCTCTAGTTTCCCCTGTTCGAATTCCTTCTTTCTTGGGACCTCGTTATATTTGGATATTTTTCTCGATTTAGAATGGCATATTTTTAAGAAACCAAGGAACCGACAGAACAGAAGACGCAAACACGGAAACCTGAGCGCTGAGCTTCTGAATTCTATTGTCACATAGTCCACGGAAGATCTCCACAAGATCTCCAGCTCAATTCCGTGCTGCCGGCTTGAGCGTGTGTATATTTCACGAAGGGGCAGTCGAGACGCCTCCAACGTTATCGTTAACGAGAAGTTGGAACAATTCATGAGTCCATGCATGTTCCGCGACACTGACACGAGACGGAGAACCTAGCTATTCCTGGACACGCCTTGAACCGGTGGACGGACGTGGCGATAAACCCCGGCGCTTATTTTGAGGGTAGGCAGACAGGTCTGTCAACTCTCGGCGGAGGCAGGAGAAATTGTATGTACAGACCAGGCCAAACCAACGGGACTCGATCGTACCCTCACCGGTGCCTACGTTTACCTCGTTGCTTTGGCTGACAGGTTCTGAATACTGTAATGTGTCATGTGCTACATGCTGACTTGCAGGTTAACGGCAATAACGTACGGGTGTAAATACACGAGTGCCAGCCAGTGCGTGTAGCCACGCACGCATGTGGCAAACGGTATGTTTCTGTCTTCGTCGTGAGCGAGGCTTATCTCGAAACAGTTCATGGCGGTTAGAACACGATCAGACGAGTCGATGAATCCCAACGCTGTCCATCCTTGTCCTAAAAATAGGACTGACGAACGCGAAAATTTCATCCATCTATCGTTTCCTGGTACCTGATCCCAGAAAAGCAGATTTCGAGAACATGATGACCTTGAAGTGACCATCAGAATTGAAGGAGATCCAGACCAGGCTTAGTACCTCAATCGAGGAAAGCGAAGGCTGGTTGCTGGACGCACAGAAGACTTTTTGACGAGATGACCTCCCGAGTGAGTTTCGTTAGCCAGAACAAGTCCATCATCCAGAATTTCGAGAATTCCTGTGCCCAAGGACGGAATGGCTGTAAGACCATGACCACAGCAACAGTCACCACAGGTTTGGATGTATTGCTGGGATGGGGGATGGATTCCTGGGACATAGGTTGACGTCGCGCGCGGAAGTCAGTTTATTATCTTGGCTCGCGGGTACAGTTGTTGAAAAGTCTGGACACCAGTCGTCAACGAAAGGGGTGTAAAGGAGGGACGGACTGTGTTCGATGGAATGTCGCAGCAGCCGGTAAGAATAGCGCGAGGAATGCAACACGGAAGGCAGAGCACCTCCGTAGGGTCTAGGTGAGAGATGTGATGCAACCTCAGCTCTTAGCTCCCTCCAGCTAGGCGACGATTGCAACGCGACAAGGGGCGATTGGAGGAGTGGTTAACGATGAATAGATTGCAAATTAGGTGGGATAATATTATGGTTGTTCCATTGGAAGAGTGTCGGAAATGTTGACAACAGTTCCATCGTCACAGATGACTTTGAAACGCACTATTTGTTGTATTGGGAGGTTGTGGTCAATTTGTATGTCAGGGAAGATGTGAAGAAAGGTACGCACAGACAGTGAAAGGTGCACCCTTCTCTTTTCTTATACTCGTGAAGTAGACGGTGCCAGAGCCTGAAAAAGATGTCATAAAAATCTTGAGCCTGATCCAATGGGTAAAGTACGTGCCTTTCGAACCCTTCACTCTAAAACTGACGTCAATGTTCCCTTGCAGTACGCTGATCTGAAAAACGCAATAAGGTTAGCTCCGACGCACGTACAGCTTGGATCCGACACAAAAGAGACTTCATGCAGCAGCCAGGCACTCTACAGAGTCACCCATGCTCAAAAAGCCCACAAAAAAGTCTCTGAAAATAAGAAAATAACCGACACTCACCCGGCCAATGACTCTCGGGTCTCCATTCAGCCACCACTCCGGCTGCGGTCTAATAGCATCTCCCAGTGCTTCATGCATCTGAGGATCCGCCCTCAGCGACCTTATGATACTCCTAAACACCGAACTCGACAGCTTCTCTTGGTTCGTCGCGTATGTCATGAACAGCGCGCCGCCGCATGCGGCTACAGCCAACGTTGCCAATGCTCCTGGCCATTTGGACTGTTGATTTACAGACTTAGTTCTTGCTTTACATTTCATCGTGATAATAGAAGGCTGCGCACCTTGATCCTAGGCAACTCTCTCGTCGGCGGGTGCTTCGCATAATACGGTCGAGGTCGTGAAGTATCAGAGAACGTCGTGACTTCCGGACTTTCTTGTGACGGTGGGGCTGGTCTTTGAGCATTTGTCGAGAGGTATTGTCGAAGGACCGTGTACTGTGGTAGCCTACATGGCTGCCGTCGCAAAAGGGAGGCCATTGGAGATCGCGGAACGAGGACAACCTTGAACCAGCCAAATGTTTCGCGTCATTGGTGCGCGCACAGCCACGGCCAAGACCGCTCCGCCAAAACGCCCGGGGCGATCCGGCTTCTTGGGCGCTTGTTTGCGGCCCAGGGTTCGATTCCCAGAGAAGACTTTATTTCTAGGATATGGACATGACGAAGCCCATTGGTATCTACTGACTCGCAATAGTAGTAATAGCTTTCTTTTTCTTTGATCTTTTAGTTGCCGTAGGATTCTTCAACCGCGGCCTCCACCCAGTACCGTGAACGTCTGTAAGTCTGATTCCTATGTCGAACAACCGCTCCGCTAAGGGCACCCATTTTGACTTGTCGATGTCTCGTCTGTGGCAGGGTATATATTGAGTCTCAATTAAATCTAACACTTTGTACATTGACTCACTGATTACGAGGCCACGAAAAAGCTGGATCCTCGACACGAATTTCCAACAACCGGAACATCATCGAGAAATCATGACCCATAAGCGCGTCGAGCGCCTCTTGGCTGTCAGTTCCAGTTAGTATACCCAAAGCAGTTGTCCCCGGGGTAATCGAGATGACTCACCTGATATCGATCGTCCCAAGCCGAATAATCTCCAGCTTCATATCCACGAAACCTTCACTCGATGACTCGAGGCACCTCGGGTCGAACCCGGCCACCGTGCCAAGAACGCCTGTAGGTATTCTCCAGGTCACAACGTTGGGACAATAATCTGGAATGAGACCAGGAATAATCGGGTCAATTTCCAGCATCACAATCTTGTGACCGTGAACTGCCAAGAAGCATTGTATGTCGGTGCGGGCGAATGATTCCCGACCGCAAATTGGAAACTCGAGACGTCGGAGAGATGGTAGACTACCACAGTAAAAAGTGATTCAGTGAGAATATGGGATTCAATTAGTGTAATGACTGACCTCATATAACTGAACGTTTCAAGGAAACGAGTGGTGTAGGCACGGGGCCAGGAGACGAACGTAAGATGCTCGAGGTTCGGGAGTGCATCCGGCCAGACTATAACGGGTCCCGTTCGCAGTGGCACCCGTTCCACACCAGACATCCTCGGAAGCTGAACGTCGACGACCAATATCTTTAGCTCTCCAAGTTGCCTGAGCAGGTAGAAGAAATTGCCTTCCGCTTGAAGAAGCTCGTCCGCATCGTTAACAACGACAGGAACTTGCAAGCGCGTCAATCGCCGACCTACACCCTCCGCCAATGTCCTAAACGTGTACCAGCGGATACCAGGACGAGGTACTGGATGGTGTTCCGTCTCCCTCGCTGGATAGTAGCGAGGTGAATACCGATTGTTCAACTCCCAGTATTCCAGCGCAATAAATTCCTCGAGGTTAACGCATCGCCGAAACGATAGCTCGAGCGTCTCTGCCAGTTTCTGATCGGAAACCAGTGGAAGACTGGAGAAGTCAAGGCATAGACGGGACATGTAATGAAGCCTTCCCGCGGAGAAGAAACGCCGGAAAGCCTTTGGCTTGGATATGTGGCAGACGAGTAATTCCGAGTCCGGGTCGTCCTGTCATCGATATCCAAAGAACCCGCGTTGAGCAAGTGTCACCAAAAGAGTCGCAACAAATCCTCACCTCACAATCAGACCGGGGGACCCTCTGAAGGAATCCACCTCTTTCTTTGACTTCTGGCTCGGCTAGCATCGTGTTGATCCAGGTCTTCGGTAAGGGAAGGGTACAATCCCAGGGGCTGTAGTGTTCATCTCGACGATTAGCGACATACGACGTAGGAGAAGCTCAGGCCCACTTACTCCTTGGATGGCGGCTTAACCCACTCAATCTTCTTCACAAACGCGGTATCGCGAGCCAGCTCAACGTATCTCGCCTCCTTATGACTGGCCCAGTCATCTGGAATAGCCGTACGCTGATTGTCGACAACACGAAGCGTCGTAAGCCTCTTCAGCTGTTTCGATATGTCGTAGTAGTGCAGAAGTGTCCAGAGAGAGCCATAAGTTTGACACGAGTATCTATCGCCCAGAGTAAGGTGCCGTAGACGGGACGTATCAGGGATTGCGGAAATCAACTCTGAGAGATTCTCGAAGTTCTCGTGGCTGACAACGACGAGTGAATCCTGCCACACCAGCGGACGTTAGTTTATGGACAGCAATAACCGGAACGGAGGTACTCACCATCCTGCTCCAGCTTTCCAAAGCATCCTTCAAGAAGGAAGTCGCATCCTTCTGAAGCTTGGACGTTCCGGTCTTCAACTGGCTATTATACAGTATGGCCCTCACCGGGTCAACCGCTTTCAGACCCCGGTCGTAATTCGTCGGTGCCTCCCTGCTGCCCAGCGAAGTAGTCATCCACAGTACCTCCAGCCCCGTCCCGCAGAGTTCCAGTATCGATGCAGAGTAAGAGCCGTACCACCCTTCGAGTCTGAGTTTCTTGATGTACTTCGCATGCCCCAGTTCGCGTTTGTTGGAATTGCCACCATGTCTAGCCGCTCTTCTACCCCTCCGATTCTTCCAAATCCCCCTCTTGCCCTCCAGCGTCTGTGAGAGAGCGTACGCTTGACCCGGAGACCGTATCACCACAGTCTCGTAGAGCAAGGGGATCCCGATTTGATACCACAATTTACAAACCATGAGAGGAGGTAACGATGGAAGACCGTAGTTCGAGAACGGTGACACAGGCTCGGTGCTGGAGAATTTGTCGTCTGGAACGCAGAAGAAGGGCTCCAAGATCTCTGAGAGAAGTTCGTTTGGAAGTTGAGATATCCCGGAGCATTCAAGAGTCGGGTTTTCGTTCGGAGACTGGGGCTCCATCGCTGGCTGCTACTGTCAGGGAAAAAGGGAAAGTTTTCTGGCCGCTGAGGACCCAGAGAGGGAGACATTATATACATTCCTGAAGAGACACTGTGGCATGGATATGAAAAGGAGCTCGAGACACTAGGGTGGCCAAAAAGACTGTGGCATTGACACACTAGGATAGAGACGGGCGAAGGCACGAAGTTCGAGACAGAGTCCTGTTCGGAGGCCTAGCAACAGACAACCAGAACGTCATTTGTCCAAAGGCGATGACAACATTCCTTTATTCCTTTCGCCTTCCCAGTTGAAATGCCAACGCAGTCCAGGATGATCGCAGTGGCGAGGAAAAAGGTTGAAAGTTGGAAAGTTGAATGGGGCTTCGATATCGTGATCCCATCATGAGGTTGCGGGTTCAAACCAGGGCCATGTTACTTTCTCCCTCGAACTTCAAGGCACTTGTCCTCCCTCAGGCTGAGACTCTGGTAGCATGGCGACATGTTGAATTTTGCAGTCCGCCATCTGGAGGGTAATTACACAGTCCGAGATATGGACCCGAACAACGGAACGACCCAGTCCGCCGACCTCCAAATCAGTCTTGGGTCTTTCCGGAAAAGGGATAGACGCGCGAAGCAATTTGGAGCTTGAGATACGCGATTCTACTAGCGTACACACAGGGTCCTCTTCGTGTTCAACGTGTCAACTCAATGCCAATTGCCCAGACTCCACCTTTACGACAGCAGCCGACGGCTTACATATAAACCCCTCCAGCCCGTCATTCACTCGCCTTAGAACTCAGTTCGCCTTCACCCACTCCCTCCCCAGAACAGCTTTCTCAACCTCTCACCACCGCCTCTCCTTTAGCACAATGTTCGCCCGACTCTCCACCGCTCTCCTTGCCCTCACTCTCGTTACCTCCGCCATCGCCGGTAGCCACCACAAGAGCCGTGTCGAGGCCGAGCAGTGCAACGGCGGCGAGATTCAATGCTGCTACGGCGTTCAGGACTCCAAGTCCCTCGACAACGAGGTCACCAAGCTCCTCGGTCACCTCAAGATTGACGCTAAGCAGGTCACTGGTCAAGTCGGTGTCGGATGCACTGCTCTCAATGCCCTCGGTGCTGGAGGTGGTTCTTCTTGGTAAGTAGGCTACTGCTTGCGCTGGGTGGTAGTCGAGGTATTGATGGAGCCTTTACAGCACTGAGCAGAAGGTTTGCTGCACCAACAACAGCTTCAGTGCGTTATGCTTGCCTACGATGACCGTCAGCTACTGACATAATACCTTTCGTCCAGATGGTGTCGTTGCTCTCGGATGCAGCCCCGCCAACGTCTCAGCCTAAGCGGCGTTTTCACTGGAGTTGTGGGTTTCTCTCTTATTTCTCCATTCCCCTTTGCTGACGTCCAAATGTCTCCACCTACCCTCCTCACCCTATCATACCGCACCTGTAATACATTTTATAGTACCCCGAATCATTTTAATACACGATTGGCGCTTACGTGCAAAATCTGTTCTGGTGACCTGACTCACTCGCCTTGCGTTATGATGGATGCCCAAAGCTGAAAACTGGTCGTAGCCCCGTCTCTCGGAGTGCACTAAGACCGCTAGACCGCCCCATCCAGAGATTCGGGGTGTCTGCAGGGCTCGCTCAAAACCTTCTGTTGCGGACCAAGTCCAAGCCAGGACGAGTGCATACCCAAGTCACTAAGCGGTTGCCACCCGCAACTGCTACTCCCTGCTCATTGTCGAATGTTCGTGCCATCCTAGTAGTCTCATGCCTTTCAAGTTGGACAAATACGAATACTCTTGAGGTATCGACGCAAGACTGTGCACCATGCAGCGCCTTCGCTGCAACGACGGACCCAGATCTACCCCAGAACTGGTACATAAGTAAATGCCAGCAGCATCATGTTCAAAATAAATTTATATGCATGTGACCCACACTATGTGACCCACACAAATGACAGTAGTCTGACAAGCGAAAATTTAGACTTCGCTTCTGGGGTTAATTGACTTTCTTCGTCGCCGAGCCCTTGGACCCGAACAATGAACTCCGCCGATTTCCAAATCAGTCTCGCATCCTGCCCGAAATGGGGATTGCCCCCGACGTGTTCTTCGGCTTCACCGATGTCGCGTACGCGATGACAGGCTTTAAGCAGGGCCCTCCACTTGTGTGTGGACAACGTGTGCAAAGCCTGGGCCGTCTCTCCGACACGTCAAAGATATTTAAGCACTCCAGCTCGAATTCCAAAACTTCAGAACCCAGTTCGCCTCTCTCCACTCTACAACAGCCTTCTCCGCCTCTCACTCACCACTCTTATCCAACACAATGTTCGCCCGCCTCACCTCTGCTCTCCTCGCCTTCACCCTCGTCTCCGCCGTCGTCGCCGGTGGCCACAAGAATGTCGATTACCAGCAATGCAACGGCGGTGAAATCCAATGCTGCAACAGCGTCCAGGACTCCAAGTCGCTCGACCAGTCCCTGACCAAGCTCCTCGGCCTCCTGAAGGTCGACGTCAAGCAGATCACGGGCCAAGTCGGTATGGGATGCACCAGCCTTAACGTCCTCGGTGTCGGAGGTGGCTCGTCGTGCACTCAGCAGAAGGTGTGCTGCAGCAACAACAGCTTCAGTATGTCACATGCTCAGATATTGTGGCTGTACTGTTTACTCATGTCGTTCCTTTAGACGGCGTCGTTGCCCTTGGATGCAGCCCCATCAACGTCTCTGCTTAAACTTCTCCATCGTCGGGATGGTAGGTTGCCCAGTCATCACGGTGCAGCCGACGTCTGACTATGTTTTTGTAGCCTGCTCATACTACTATAATCCCTAGTAGTGTAGCACTTAACCTTTAGTGTTCCATAATTCATCATCTTCTATTTGGCGCGCCCCTTCCGAAATCATGGGCACCTGTGATTGACGGTAGGGCCCTGTAAATGAGATAGTCGTATCTACTGATCCCAGATGGTCGACTTGTAATACTAGAACACGGATAATATACTCTAAGACACAATCTGACGAGAATCGAGACGAAAAAATTGAGAGCGCAAAATCTACGGTAACCTTGGTGATAGTCAGCACTCGTGCCCATACGATTAGGGGGCCTTGCCTCTAATGGTCTGGGCCCCTATTATTGAACAACACTACGCGAATCTGCTAACCTGAATCCAAGGGTCCATAATCCCCACAGATCAGGCAGAGTAGCGCCTGTGTGAGCCCGAAGCATTGTAGGACGTCTCCCGAATTTTGGATCCCACCGTACCTCTCGCTGTCCCGGATCGTCCGAAAGGGAGGTACTGTGTGGTTCCATCCTTCGAATAATACTTGTCAGTGTAGCCGATCTCGTACCGGAGTCCTTCAAGATCCCATAGACTGATAGGAAAGTTCTGCTTTCGCGGGAGAGTTACGACGATTTGATGAAGAGGGACAACTCGCCAGTCGTGATAGTAATACTGGCCGGATCGGCTTCGCATGAACTCGAGCAGCGCACGGTCGGAAATGTCAGTGGAATCGCCGCAGTCCCATCGGAAATACTGTAGCTTGGGCCACAGGGCGTAACGCATAATGCAGCGCAAAAGGTCGTCGAAGTTGGTGGCGGTGTTTGGCTTGCTATCGCCGCCAGTTAGGAATGCAATGACCGCCTCGAATTCGCTGTCCTTTGATAAGGCATGTCTCTTTGCATAGAACTGGACCAGATTTGGAGTCTGGTGTGCCACAGCCTGAAGCGCCCGCGGGGAGAGAATCTCCGGCGAGTGACCATCCAATTCCTGCAGGGATAGATAAGCTAAAGTGTGTCTGAAAGGCGCAATGAAGCTCGAAAGGAAGGCGTCTGCTTTTGCTTGGTACGCCAATGGAACTGGGCTGTCGATACCTTGTCCTCCATGCTTGAAGCTGATGTCAAGCGAAGTCAAGTTCGGAAAGCTTGCCAGTCGAGTAAACGTCAATGCCTCTGCGTGTGCCCCCGACTCGATGACGATATGGAGAGCTTGGAGACGGTCATGCTGGATTCTGGTGCAGGTGTTTAAAGTATCAGATCTGTTGCTGGCCGTGAAGCTGAGAAAGAGCAACTGAGGGGCACTCGACAAAACCTGATATACGTCGTCAAAGCTAACCGTTCCGAGATGGAGATGAGTCAGAGTCGAGAGAGGAGCTAACATTCCCGCGAGCGTCATGTTGTCGAAATCGAAATGGATTTGGGGTGTGGTCGAGAGTGCTTGATCGACTCTCTCGTTGGGCTCTGGGTCGATTTCTATGGTATTACCGGAGTCGGATTTGGACGAGGATGCTTTGCGTTGGAACGTCATTTCGGCGGAGTCACCGAAGTGCAAGTTCAACTAAGGACTCAGATCATCATGCGTTCGAGTTTTTATAGTTTTCCACCCTTCACATCAATCATAAATTCTGACTCTTCACCAGCGGGTTAAGCGCAAAACGCTTTGATTTTTATCCCTCGAGGTTGCTGGGACCTTCACGAGGCGACGGACAAGGGCACTTACCTTCCGTATCCGTGTGCCAAGACCACCCGTGGTTGGAGCCGCTTGGACATGGTGGAGGGGCGTCCAAGACTTCCAGTTCTATCATTCCAAGTCGCCGCATACACGAGACGCTGATTGGAGGAGGGGGAGAATCAATCCGCAGCCTCGTATACTGTACCATAGCCGAAAACTTAGGCATCATGATTAGGGTTAGTCTGAATTTTTCCGAGCTGTGGGCCCGAACAAATGGTCTACCGATTTCCAAATCAATCCCGAGTCCTTCCTAAAGGAGTATGTACTCACCCTCGACGCGTTCTTCGGGTTCAGCCTTCTCCAGTACGCGATGACAGCCTAAGCGCAGGGTCCTCTTATTGAATTCGAGGTGTCAATTCCCTAGACCCCGGGTCCAGAAACCAATATAAACCCCTCCAGCGCGGCTCTCAGTTCCTCAGAACCCAGTTCGCCTCTCTCCACTCTACTGTCCACAACAGCCTTCTCCACCCCCTCACTCACCACCTCCCACTCTAACAACGCAATGTTCGCCCGCCTCACCTCTGCCCTCCTCGCCTTCACCCTCGTCTCCGCCGTCGTCGCTGGTGGACAAAAGAATGTCGATTACCAGCAGTGCAACGGCGGCGAAATCCAATGCTGCAACAGCGTCCAGGACTCCAAGTCGCTAGACCAGTCCCTGACCAAGCTCCTCGGCCTCCTGAAGGTCGACGTCAAGCAGATTACTGGCCAAGTCGGTATGGGATGCACCAGCCTTAACGTCCTCGGTGTCGGAGGTGGCTCTTCTTGCACTCAGCAGAAGGTTTGCTGCAACAACAACAGCTTCAGTAAGTATCCATGCCTTTCCCGGTTCTAGTACCGTTCTCTAATGTCGTTCCTGTAGACGGTGTCGTTGCCCTCGGATGCAGCCCCATCAACGTCTCTGCTTAAACATCGACCCATCGTACGTTTCTTTTGCAAGTACATTTCTTCATTATATCTGATCCAGCGGATACGTGCACAACCCTTCAATAGACAAATAGAATTAGATTAATACACGTAGCGTTATAGAATCTGAATATACCCCGACCACTCTGAGTATCTATCGTTGCGAGAAATAGAACTGGTTTCCAAAGCCTTCTAGAAATGACTCATCGATCGCCACATTGGGATGGATTGTTCTATTACAAGACGAAAGACACAGAGCGTCGCCAGTCCGCGAATGTGGTGGTTGTTGTGGTCGTGGTCGTGGTCGCGGTCGCGGTTGTGGTGCTGGAAAGCCCAGTTTCGTGCCTCTATTTGTTCCGTGTTTGCGTCCTGACAAACCAGGGACCAAATCTGCTTTTGCTTCTTCCAATCGATACTTGGGCCACACGATACCTTGCGTGTGAGCGCTCGTTGGGCGTCTATCAGGGTATAACATGTCCTCCGTGCAATCAAGCCCAGTTTAACACATCCCATTTCACTGGACTTGGTCGGTTTACGAAAAAAGTGGTATTGCGAAATCGAAAGTGTGAACGGGCACTATACAAATCAAGGCTTCTTCTCTTCATCCTTCTTCGCCTCACCCTCCTTCGAATCGTCCTTCTTCTCGTCCTTCCCCTTTTCTTTCTCCTTCTCCTTCCCATCCTTCGTCTTATCCTTATTCTTCCCCTCACCCTCCTCCAACTCTGCTCTGCCAATCGTCTCCTTGTTGTCCACCAACGCATGCAGCGCAATAACCGCCCTCAACAAACTGCTCAAATAAACCACCAACATCTGGTCATTCGTGCTCGCCGCAAAGCCCTGCGTCAGTTCCTTGTCCCCATCCAAATCCGGCAGCAAGTTGAGCGCATCCTGGAGATGGTAGATGACTTGATGGTTTATCGGTACCTCACCCTTGGCCACCTGCACCAAGTACTTCTGGATATCCGATACCCTCGACTGCAGGCCCTGCAAGGACGCGAGCTGCTCAGCCACCCTAGTCGCCAGCGTCGTCGTAGTAGAATCCTTGATATCCCTGAGGAGGTGCTCCACGCCGATTTCCTCAGCCTCTTCGGCCTCGATCGCGGATGGTACGTGGAGGAAGGTTTTGCGCGTTTCGGTTCCGTCGTCTTTGATTTCTTCGACGCCAAAGTAGGCGTCTGTGGGGATACCGACTGTGTCTGGGCGGACGTCGACAATGACCATCACGGGGCGGGCGATGTACCGCTTGAAGAGGTCGTTGATTTCTTGGTCCGAGGCGCGCAGTTTGGGACCGGTGTGGTACCACCCGATTAAGCGTTCCTTTGCTGTTTACAAAATCCATAACACAACCTGAAGTTTAGGGTTTTGTGAAAGAGGAGAAGGGGAGGGAGCGCACCATTGACCTTCCTGAACATGTCGTACATGGCTTCGATATAGTTGTGGTCCAAGAACCACGTCTTGCTGTCCTTTTCATCTTCTTCGAAAGGGATGCCAAAGGAGTTTGCGACGTTGATGGTCTTGCCGTTGTCCTGACCCAGAAGGACACCGATAACACGCTTATTCGATGTCCGTTGGTTTGACCGGGCGTGGTGGTCTGTTACTGATAGTAGAACTAGTGGGTGTACGACTGTCGTTCCAGAGAAGGAGAAGAAGGGTTTCTTCAGTCGTCTATCACGTTACGCAGCGGTAGATTGGACGTACTGACTGTGGTACCAGCCAAAGCGGTCAACTAATTAAAAACTTGAATAAGTATATCGTTTGAGAATAGATTCACCAACATATCTGTCAAGACTTACTTGTTCTGTCGTCGTCGCTACCATCCTCTCAATTCAAGTAGGATAAGAGAAAAAGGGATAAGGAAAAGGTAGTCGTCGGGGTCGTCGTGAGCGTTCAGTTCGTGAACGGTGCCCGAGATTGATTGACGCGACGCGTACGATGTTTGGTTTTGCTTGCCAACAGCCTCGGAGCCCATATCCGGCAGGTACGCTCGGCAATGCCGCTGGCTGGACTCGCTTCATCGACGTCCACGACCACCACCACACCCCCGCCGACTACCAGTATCAACACCAACAACTCACGACAGCGGACACGATGGCAGACGTCGCAAAAGCCTCGAATGGCGTCGAAGACCTCAAGGCGCTGAATGGCGGTAAACCCATCAAATCCAAAAACCAACTCCGTAGGCTAAAGCAGAAACAGAAGAAGGCTGCGCAGCCCCAACAGCGGCAGGAAGAGCAGCAGAAGGAGGAGAAGGAGAATGAGGATGTGAAGATGGAGGTGGATGAAGATTCCAAGGCTAGCGTGAAGCAGTTTGTGGTGGAGGAAGATGACTTCAAGGCGCCTGGATTTGAAGCTTTTGCGGATGTCTTTGCAAAGTTCCAGGCTCCTGCAGAGAGTGTCGCGGTGAGTTCTACACCTCTTCAATTGGCTCATTTTCTAATAAATGTTCAGGTCAAAGAGGAAGGAGGAATCTCCAAAAAGGGCGAAGTCATTTATTCCGACGACGACATGGCCTCTGCAGGCTCAGACGACGAAGACGCACCCAAACCTCTCTCCAAGAAAAAGGCCCGAAAGATGAACCGTCTAACCGTCGCTGAACTCAAACAACTCGTCAAGAAGCCAGAAATCGTGGAATGGACAGACGTGACCGCCGCTGACCCGCGTCTCCTGCTTCACCTCAAGTCCTACCGAAACACCGTCCCCATCCCAGCGCACTGGAGCGCCAAGCGGGATTATCTGCAGGGCAAGAGGGGTATCGAGAAACCGCCGTTCCAGCTTCCCTCGTATATCGCGGATACGGGTATTGCGACGATGCGGGACGCGGTGAAGGAGAAAGAGGCGAATATGAGTCTCAAAGCCAAGACGAGAGAACGTGTGCAGCCAAAGATGGGCAAAATCGATATCGACTACCAGAAACTCCACGATGCCTTTTTCAAATTCCAGACCAAGCCTCCTTTGACCGACTTTGGTGAAATGTGTGTGTTCATTTTGTTCCTCGATAGCCATTGTTGACTGGTTTGTACAGGTACTACGAAGGAAAGGAGTTCGAGACGTCGCTGAAGGAGAAGAAACCGGGTGACCTTTCTCCCGAACTCGTTGAAGCTCTTTCCATTCCTCCTCTTGCGCCTCCGCCATGGCTCATCAGCATGCAACGATTCGGTCCACCGCCTAGCTACCCTACACTCCGGATACCCGGTCTCAACGCCCCCATCCCTGAAGGCGCTCAGTGGGGCTTCCATCCCGGTGGATGGGGTAAACCACCTCTCGACGAGTACAACCGACCGCTGTACGGCGATGTGTTCGGTGTGTTACCAAAGGCGACAAACGACCATGTATGTATTGTTTATACCTCTTGTCGAAAACGTTTCGCTAACAGAATTCCCCATAGGCCGGCGAACCCATCAACAAAGAACCCTGGGGCGAACTCGAGCCCGAAGAAGGTACGTCCTCCCCCCTCCCTTCCCCCTCCCTCTCTCTCACCCATCTCCCACAGAGGAAGAAGAAGAATCCAGCGAAGAAGAATCCGACTCTGACGAAGAAATGGGCGAGACATCCTCCTCTGTGCCCGCGGACGGTATGCAAACACCCTCCGGGCTCGAAACACCCTCTGGTCTCACCTCCGTCGTGTCCACCGTCGCCGGTGGGCTCGAGACGCCCGACTTTGTGGAGCTCCGGAAGAGCCGGGTGTCCGAGGTTGAGAGGGACAGAGGCGACCAGCAGCAGAGGAGTTTGTACCAGGTTGTGCCTGAGAAGCAGACCAGTGTGCGGGGACTTATGGGGAGTGAGAGGGGGTATGACGTTAGTGCTCTTTCGGGTGCGGCGAGTGGTGCGATCCCTGTGTTGGGTGATGAGAGGAGTCAGAAGGTGCGTTTCCTCTGTCCTCGTTTACGGTGTTTTCTTTTTCCTGACGTGTTTTTTGGGGTTGTAGCAGCGTAAAGGAGGCGTGGATGTCGCCTTGGACGCTTCAGAGCTCGAAGGTCTCTCCGAGGAAGACCTCCGCAAGAAATACGACAGCGCGAATAGGGGTAATGCTGGTGTGCCTGGTGGACGGGGAGAGGACTTTTCGGATATGGTGGCTAAGGAGATGGCGAAGAAGAAGGCGAAGGCTGAGAGAGATAGGGAGAGGGATCGGGATAGGAAGGGGAAGGATTTCAAGTTTTGAGTGGGTGTGGAGTGGGGTGATGGTGTACGAGTTTTTTTGTTGTTGTTCCTTACTTTTTGTTTGATTTTCGAGTTTAATTGTATGTAATTGAACTGTCCTGTCTTTAGGACAAGCTAGCGAACTTGAACTCTTGTAGGTGGGGAATCGAAGACTCGAGCTGGGTTCCTCGAGGCCCATTGCCCTTGGTGAGAAGGGTGTAGCGTTGTTGGATAAGTATCGCCAGTGAAGGGCCTTTCCATAAACTCCATTCTCTCAGGCCTCGAGCAGCTGGCGAGATATGGGGTCCACCACGTTTTAATTCAAGGGTTCGAACGTCAGTCAGCAGTCCATGCTCTTCCGAGGCTCCTAACAAGTCACGCAGCTGCATCACAGGGTGTGTTATCATAGATGTCTTCCTTCAGCTATATCCTTACAGCCTAGCCTGCCTTAATGTTCAAACCGAATGAGCCCCAACTGCAGCGCTAGCGCAGAGCCTCATGGCAGTGAGTAAGTACTCCTGACTAGCCCCAACCAAGCCGATGCATAAGGCGCTATAGCCAAGTGGTTACGGCGACAGATTCGAATGACATCCTCTTCCGAGGATAAGCTTGCTATCTGTTCCTCTTTGAGGGCGCAGGTTCGAATCCTGCTGGCGTCGAGTTTTTGTTATCTTTTTGCTCATTAGTTGGGCGTCGTCGGGAACAAGGGGGAAAGGGGAGAATGGGTGCTGTGAGTTTTCCGGGCGCTTATTGTATGGAGAGGATCAATGTTCGATCCGCGGTGGGTGTATGTATGTATATTCGAAGCGTTACTATTTTATAGATACAATGAATGGTGCTACTACTTCTCTTTCTCTCCTAAGACTACCACGCCCAGTTGGCTAGTGTGCTTGGGAGAGGGGACAACAGGTGCTTTGGGACCGGTAGAGGAGGGTAGATTGGCTCCAGGTAATGTTTGGCCTTGAGTTGGAGCGAGACGCATGCGTTCGTAGAACTCTACCGGGTCGGTTGCAAGTCCTCGAGCTTTGAGGTCGCTTGTCCTAGCAAAGGTCGGTTACAATGTTTTAATAGGTTCAAGGTAATGTTGCTTACTCCTGGGAGGAAATCTCCGACTGGATGCATAGAATGTCTCCATCTATGAGTTCTGATTGCTCGAAGGTCCGCTTCAGGTTGTTGATACGTTCGATCATCGTTGGTTTTATTTCCTTCAATTATCGTTATCAGTACCGTAGAATACCCCTGAAGATAACTCTCTTCGCAGTACGTACCTCGTAGACTCTGAACGCTTCGTCCAACGGCCAACCCAACGCTTTCTGCAGGACGGGCGCTAACACAACACCGATTTTCTCGGTTCTTGGGGCGTAGATTTTCGAGAGACCGATTAAACTCTGTTGTGAGGCGTCGAAGTATTTGAGGAATACGAGGATGCATCCTGGTGGTGGGAATGGGGAGCCTTGGAGTCCGGGTGGGATGCGGTCGAGGTAAAGGCGGAGTACGTGGGTTTCGGGGGAGGTGCTTGATCGGATGGCGTCCATTGCTTTAGTTTTGGTTCGTCAGTAAAACTCGACTGAGGCATCGAGGGGCGATGTATTAGCACGCACTTTGTATAATTAGATCATCGGGTGTGCGACCTGGTATTGAACCATGGAGTGGGGCGTGCGCTCGGATAGTCTGGTTTTGCCGAAGGATGACGCTCCAGAACATGAACGAGTCCTCTGGTAACTCGTCAAAGTGGTCGGAGACTCTGCTCTTGAAGGTTTCGAGCGTTTCGGTTTTGAGGATGCGGAAGCTGGTGGGAGCTGATGGCGAGCGGGACTCCTCGTCCTTGGGGCCATCGAATTGTGCGAGGTCGAAGCCTTGGTGGAAAGTGAAGGATTGTTCTGTGACGAGCTGGGTTATGGCCGGTGTGGGTTGTAGATGGGTTGAGTGGTAACATGGGGGAAAGATCTTACCTTTACGGTCATAAACTTGCTATTCTTCTGACGTTCGTCTTCTGGTTTCACCACTTTGCTTTCTGTAGGCGGTGGGTTTCCTGTATAACATCAGTTCTGTACGGATAGCCCAAGGACATACACGGGCGCTTACTGATATGAGCAGGCACATCCAATTCCATAGGCGCTTCCCAAAACTCTCGCGCAGATTCACGGATGTAAACGAGCACATACGCGCTCTTGCCGCTGTTCGGCCCCGACGGGTATCCACCAAAGTTCCCCTCGAAGACCTCGCGTTCGATGACGGGTGTGACACGGTCGTCGTCGAATTTCAACCATCTTTGGCGGTCGGGTTGGACGTAGGCGAGGTACTGCCCACCGTGTATGCCGCCGTCGTGGGAGATGACTGCGTGGAGGCGGTACACCCAAGGTTCGGACTTGGATTGTGCGGCGACGGTCTCGCTCAGGAATTCGGCGAGGTCTATACGGGCTGGGTACTCGAATCGGTCGTGCAGTTTGACCATGCTGTCTGTTGCGATGTCGTACTCGAAGCGTTTGAGGGAGAGGAGGAGGAAAGGAGGGAACGATTCGAATGTTATTCCTTTCAATACGTTCTGGTTTCCTAGGTCCTGGAAGGGGTAGTCTTCGATGGTTTCGGTGGAGGTGTAGTCTCGCAAGGAGGCGTTCAGGTCTTTGAGGTTCTTTACGTTGAGTTGGAGGTCTGTCGATCAACCTGTGAGCAGCCTCGTCGGGCTGAGAGCTGTCTGGTAGTTTGTGTAACGTACCTGTGAATGTCTCGATGCGGGACGACTCCTGGTCGGGCATGTTTATAGGCCTGAGGAAGGACTTCATCTTCCCGGATATCATGTTCCGTAGGCTGTCGCCAGCCGGGGTGCCCTGCAGGACGTTTTAATTCAGGTGCCATGGCCAGGATATATGTAACTCGTACCTTGATTTTAGTATCGAGATTGTCAATGAACACTCTGTAGAATTCGAGAACGTCGTGGGCTATTAAACAATCGATTGGTTTCCATCCGAACGATTTTGTCAGCTCCAGTGTAGCTATCTCAGGGTGCATTGAGTGAGTTCGAGGAGTGAATGGAGGCGAGGAGGGACTCACAGACGGCTTCTTCGGAGGTCATCAAGCTGTAGAGTAACCTTTGAAGTGCCAATGGCGTGTTTCTTTCCGGCCAGCGGCGTCCTTCCGTTGGAATTTGGAATATGATCTTTCGTTCGCTTTCAGCTATCGGCCTTTCCGGCTCGATATTTGTTGACTCACCTTTGGAAATGCATTCGTAAAGTACAACGCCTGAAGGAGCACGTTCATGTAACCCGTGCTCCCCAGGTTCTTGATCCCGACATGGCCTGTAGTCTTCTTGGAGTCATAGTCACTTCGGATGTCGCTGTTACAACTCATTGATAACAGACCGAGGAAGGGTGACTCACCCAAAGAAGGTACGCCATAAGACGCCAGTCGGATCTTGAACAACGTGAACGAACGCCGTGATATCGACCTGGTCGTTCTCAACGAACGGTCTGGGTCTGGTGGCGGTGGATGCCAACAGCTCTGTATCCAGAAATTGGTTGAATCCCCAATCGTGTTCGTCTGGGTTAAATCGATGATGAATCGCTGCGGCATGGCTTGAGTTTTCCTCTTACAAAGAACTATATCTGCTGTGAACGCACCATTGGAGTGATGGATGGTTGGATCTACCGCATTGGAGATTGCGAAGAGGCCTTGAGCGGGCACGGACCATTCTTGAGTGGAGGAGGCGCCGCCGGCGGGCCCCATGCACTCGAGATACAGGGACACCCTGGATGGATATCTGCCATCGGCGGCTCGATTTACCAGGTAGATTCGCCTGATGAGGTAATTAGGAGTGTTAGGACAGTAGTCGAAGCAGGCACGGCTTGGATAGACTCGCCATTTGAAGCCAGCGCAGGTGAATTCTGGGCTCCGAGCCTCCCCCGGTTCAAGCGCGCTCCACTGGTTGATTCGCCAGGTAAAGGCTTTGAGTTCTCGTGTGATGTACCCTTCGGCCACATCCTTGGGCATGTACCTGTCCACAAAAGCGGCGGCTAGAAGTTGTGACGCGTTGTTACACTTTGAAGTCGATCATGGGGGATTCAAGTTGTCTGCTTACTATCGCGGACTGAGATTGAAGTGTCCTTGATACCGGGCTGGAGGTTCGGAGACATCTTGGACAGTTCTGCTATTCTTGTGTGTGCAACGAGATGAAGGCGCTGGCCTCCTCGACGATTCGCTTCACAGCATTCGCGGTTCTTTATATCAGGGTGATAAGCATCAACGCCCCTTGGTAAGTATCACTTTCGGCCCTGGTGATTCGTGAAGCGAAATGAAAAGCACGGATGCTCTCTCGGAGTCATCAGCAGCGCATTGGCTCTATGTACGTTACTCAGTTGTCCATGATCTCGGGGCTCGGGATCGAGGCGGCTACTGTAGTCACGCGGTGGGGGGCATTAAGCGCCCAAAGCCCGGTGGCGGACCGAGGATTGATGACGGTCCACGTGATCGTTCCGTTGACCGCGACGCCCGTCGCCAAGCAAACCAATCTTCTTGTTCATTGTTCAGTTCTCGGTTTTCCCTTTTCCACAACATCGGCGACGATGCTCGCGACGACAACGACGGACGCGCTGTACATTGACGACCCCGACGCGCTGCGCAGAACAGCGAGCTCAATATCGCCTTGTTTCGACCTCATCGACAAAGCGGTCGCGACATGTTGGCGCCCCGACAATACCGCTTTGGACTTGTGTTCTTCCACGACCCTTTACAGATATAGTCCAGTTTCGAACGTGGTAAAGGACATGTATACGTCGCAGAACACCCTATCATGTCTGGCAACCAAGGACAAAACCACCACATTCATCGGGGAAGGGAACGTCGTCCAAGTTTTGGACTGCAGCGACGGAAAAGCGAGAGTAACTTCAACATTCAGCAATCACAAATCGCCTATACACAGTCTATCGCTCAATAATGACGCATCAATACTCGCCTCAGCGTCTCCAACGGCAGTCTATATCCACAACCTGAGCACCGGCTCGCATACGGCGCTTCGTGGGGTCAATCCGAATGGTCAACGAGTAACGACCTGTTCGTTCCATCCGCATACTCGGACAAGGCTGCTTGTGGGCACAAAGAAGAGTGTAATCGTCTATGATACAATTCGCTCTTCTGGGCCAGCAAAGTCAATCTCCTTGCCAGACGCTGTGCTGGGAGATGTGGTCTCAGTCTCCTCTAGTCCATTTAGCAAGACTTTGATTGCGGCCGCGACTTCGGAAGGGTTTGTTGTTCTTTTGGATCTCGAGAAGGAGAAATCGTGAGTCGACCCCACTCTGTTCACGTCGCCCATGGGCTAACGCTGCATTGCAGTATCTCTCGGACGATTAACCTAAAGCTCCCAGTGACGTCAATGGATTTCTCCCCTGAAGGGGCAGCCATTTTCGTCGGTACGCAGACCGGAAATTTGGTTGTCCTCCAGCTTAGAACGCTGGATAAACCCCCTCGTGTGATCTCTGTCGGTACCAGTCGTATTGAGACGATCTCGGTTCAGGTAAGTGTTGAAACATCTTCGGCATTTCAAGGTGTTGACATTCTGCTCATCAGAGAAAGGCCGTGACCAAGTCGGAGCCCACCCCACGGACCACATCCGATCGCCGAGCGTTGCTTTCGCGTAAACCTGCACTCTCGCCGATCCAAACCACGAGAAGTGCTGCGCCAGCTTCGACAAGCTCAGTCGCACGGAGGCGGCCGCTCAGGGAAACTGGATCTGCCAAATCACCCGCCACGAAATCCCAATCCCCTACCTCGACTGATGAAATCTCAGGTGAGTAGGCACTAATTTCATCTCTACTTGTACTGACTTTGGCTCAGTTGAGCTGGACACGATCGGTACCCGCCACCTCGCCGTTGCTAAATCCCCTCTCAAGGTGGCTCCTTCACGGTCTCCCACATCACGCAGTTCTCCAGTACTCTCCAGACCGACACGCTCATCGACCATCTCCATCTCCTCTGCCTTCGCCGCAAGAACTTCTCCGGTGCTCTCGAGACCAACAAGGGCATCCACAATCTCATCCGCTGCTGGTGTCGGGCCAAACCCCTCAGCAGCAGCAAGTTCACGCCCTCGCGCACCTTCAGGGAGCGGAAAGCCGATTGCAAGCTCTTCCCGTCCCAGCAGCTCGGCGACGTCCCACCGAGTCACCTCATCCTCCTCCCGACCTAGTAGTTCATCCACCTCCGACAAAGTGTCTCCTTCCACTCGTGCGACGACGCCTGATTTCGCCAACGTGGTCGTCGACACCGCTCCTATCACACCATTGCGTGCCAAGCATCCTGCTCTTGGCCTCCTCGGAACACCTGACGAAGAGGACGAGTACCTTACCAGGAGTAAAGGCAAGGGTAGATCGGTGGAATTCCACAATGCCTTCGATGATGACGAGGAGGAAGAAGATGAAGATAAAGAGAACCGCGGTCCGACCATTCTTCCCCTCAGAGACTCGACGAGGCTGACCTTGCAAGTGTCCCCTGTCCGCCGGCCAATGGCCACCAATACCTCCGGCGCGACGATGAACTCGTGGACGTCCCCCGTTCGACCGTCGGCGCAGCCGCCTCCCGGTGCTGCAGCACACGATCTCCTCAAGTCGATTGTCCAGGATGTGATGTACGATTATCAGAAGCAGACCAAAGCGGATATCGAGGGGTTGCATTTGGATTTGTTGAGGGTTGGGAGAAGTTGGAAGGCGGAGCTAAGGGAGCTGATGGAAGAGTATGTTGGTGATCTGAATGATTTGAGGGAGGAGAATCGAAGATTGAGGGAGGAGAATGAGCGCTTGAGACGGGGGATGTTATGACGAACTCACGATTTCACGCGTTGGGTTTGATGAGCCACTGGCATGGACTGTATGTATAGACTATCCCCGTTGTTGTTTCCGACTACTTTGTTGTATGACTAATGTTTGGGTACGATCTGTAACGTGTACGAGATGTAGCTACTTGTATGTTTGTACGTCCTGGGCCCGTCGTCTTGCGAAACTAGAGCTCATTGTCAAAAGGCCATCCTCGGTCTGCATGCCTTCGAGACATACAATCCTGGGATTTCCTAGCATTCTGACATTTTCGGCGTTAGCGGATGGGGCAGTTACGGTGGCAGCGCCCATGTCAGCATTGGGTCTTGGCAGATCGGAGTGGATAACTTAAGCTCATAAGCGCCCAAAGGCTGAGCCAGAGGTGCAACTCAGACTGGATTCAGTCTTGACTCTGCCTCTTCCTCTATCGCCAATAGTAGGCTATATTATGCAGACAAATCATAAACTTGGCCAAGCATCAGGAAAACGCCAACACCCGTTGAAGATTCAACTTAAGCGCCCTAGCCTCCTGATCTGCCATCTGTCAGTTTTGGAACACGCCAAGTTCAACAAGCTTCCCCGATTTCCGGAAGTCCAGCTCTTGAACTATTAATTGCCTCGACGGCTATGATTCTTACAGCATTGATCGCGCCCAATGGCCATCGCTACCCGTGTTTAAAAGCTTTCTCCTTCAACCTTTAAGCTTACCCCAACATGATACTGCGACGGCTGAGCGCTCTGCTCTTTTTGCTCATCGTCGTCCCACTGGAACTGGTAAGGGCCCAGCGCCGGGTCAACAGGACGATAGACGACCAGCTGGGTGACTCTGAAACGGGAGCTCGACCCCGCTATGTACCTCGTCGTCCTGGGCCTGGCTGGAATAACGAGACCTGTCTAGGCTGTGCCGTTCAGCCAGACCGCTCGCGCGTTTTTCGGGGAACGTATAGCGAAACTACGTGGCATATTGGGGAGGGTCTCAGGAGCGTTGAGATGTCCTTTGACGGTGTGTAGTAGCCTGAAGTTGTACGTTTCCACCCCACCGTCGACGCTGATTAGTCGACCTTGCAAACGTTCTTAGGCATTGCTATATGGGTGTTCTTCATCCTTGCCAATGCCGACGATCAGGGACCCTTGGTGACCACCGCAACAGAGTGCGAATTCATCCTCGATGACAATCCGCCAGTGATTTACAAACACACACCCGACCTCACGACCCAAGCAATACTTTATGCGTATTTTCTCGAACCAACCTGCCTGCGGGGGACCATACACTTCGGATAGTGGCGACTAGTCCTGACATCGATGTCTATGTCAACTTTGACTATGCGATCTATACGTGCGTTGGGACTTAATCCTGTCGCCTCAGCTCAAGCGCTCACGCTAGCTCTCTTTAGACATCTGGAGGATGGCCCGATACAGCAGTCAAGTCAGTCTCTTCCAGAACCGACGTCAACTGACGATCCAACCCGTCCACTCCCTTCTGTTTCCAATGAGCCAAGCAACACTCCCTCACCGTCAGCATCAACACCGTCAGCATCAACTCCTTCCGAGTCATCACCAACATCAACTCCGTCACCGCCAACACCAACTCACTCACTTTCAACATCAACAAACGGCCAAACTGACGGCCCAGCCCTTCCTGGCCCTTCCGCCGAGTCCAATGTGTCAAGCGACAGTGCATCACGTTCAACACCGGTTGGGGCCATCGTTGGAGGAGCTGTTGGCGGAGCAGCAGCTTTAGCTCTGTTTGCCTGTCTTGCTTTGTGTTTCTGCTTGAGGCAGAGGCAGAGGCAGAAGCGTGAAGAAACCATCGCCGTGACCTTGGTCCCCGAACCGGCTACTTTCATCTTTCCCTCTTCCCCTGGCGGCCCCAGTTCACAGAAGGGATTGAAGGGAAGTATATTTCCCGCAGGATCGTCATCGCCTCAACAAGAGACCACCCGTCGGGAGAGACAACAAGAGTTGCAGCAACAACTTCGGGCGGTAGAGCAGGATATGACCCAGCTGGGCCAGGATTTGAAGAGAGGAACTTCTCTTCGAGTTGGGGAGTCGACGTCGACTGCCCAGGAGGGGGAGGCAGCGTTGGAGGAGATGAGGAGGCAGATGGACCTGATGCAGCAAGAGATCAACTTTTTAAGGCGAAATCGGGTGGAGGAATTGACGGATGATCCACCTCCCGGTTACAGTCCGCGTTGAGTCCCAGGTTGCCTGTTTTTGTTTTCTGCTAGTACCACATCCATCTAATACACTGATGCTATCTCTAACTGTCTGTTAAGCCTTTAGCCTGCTCAACGCGCCCAGATAACAGCGGTTGTGTAATAAGCGCTCACGGAGTGGCTCGGCCCGGGTTTCTCACGACGAGCTTCCTACGTTCCGGGCAAGTTCCGGGACCGCTTTTTGTTTCCGTCCGTTGTCCTTCCAGTTGTTCTTTGATTCTGTGCTTTCGCCCTCTTTCGTCTGTCGGTCAAATTCTGCTGTGAATTAGGACAGAATGGTTATGGAACACATCCAGGAGGTTGCATATTTATGCACAATGCGGCGGTATGGGTTGTAACGGTGAGTTTGTCTGGCAGTTCTGGGAACTGAGACGGGAACTGACTTCGTGTTAGCATTCAGACTGTGCGGGCGATCGAGCTAAGCACTCAGGAGTTTCTTTCTCTAAGTCATACGAGTCCCCGTCCCCGACCTCCAGGATGGAATAACCTTGCATGTACCGTGCAGGCGCCTCAACTTAGCCTCAGTACTACTTACAGACGTTATGTAGGACCGTGACATTGCCTCGAGCGCTCATCAATGATCATGACAACCGGGACCGCCCAACCCGATAGCGAGGCCTTTCGGTCGTAATGTGGCTCCTCGGCATGTTTGATTGATTGTGTTTCGGGGTTGCAAGAGCTCGCTGGCGACGGCGCCGTGAACGTTAACGTCTCTTGTTGATGCCCTCCCACTACTGTACCTCCACTGGGCAGTGTGACCACTGCTAACAGTCTTTTCCCCCAGCATGGTTCTGGGGCCATGCTTTCAGTTCCTTTCTCTTTTTCTAGTGATCTTTTCGAGTTTAGGGGTCGCGGATGCTCAGATTGTGAACAGAACGATTGACGATTGGTTCGGGGACTCACAGACGAATGTTCGACCACGGTTTCTGCCGACAACCACTGGTGTATGGAAGGATGAGACGTGTAGGGATTGTGCGATTAACCCGGACACAAGCCGCGCATTCCGTGGAACCTACCATGCTGCGACGTATAGCCCCGAGCTTGGGTCGATGAGCATTGAAATGTCCTTCGAAGGTGCGTGCTGCCACTACACTCGTTGGAATGGGAACTAACCATCGCTATTCACTGCTTCCAGGTATTGCCATTCACGTCTTTTTCATCCTTGCCAATGACCAGGGCACTGGAATAACCACCATTACCGACTGCGACTTCATCCTGGACGACGAACCCCCCGTCAATTTCAGACATGCGCCCGACCTCACATCGACAGACATTCTCTACAACCAGCTGGTGTTTTCCAGAAATGACCTGCCCAATGGCAACCATACCCTCCTTATTAGGACTGAAGGTGTTGATCACAATGTCTATGTGAATTTTGATTATGCTATTTATACGTATGTCTTTTACGCTGTATTTGTTTCGTTGACCGAGGCTGAGCTTCCTGTTTCTAGCCATGTCGACGACCCAGCAGGAGTATCGTCCAGTCGCCCAAGACCATCATCGCAAGGTTTGTCATCTTCAGCCTCGGCCTCAGAATCCCTTTCGAGTTCAGCTTCCCAATCACCCTCAGCATCCAATTCGGGTTCAACATCTCGTTCTCCTTCAGCTTCGGGATCCTCAACTGGCGGCGCACCCCTCCCAGACCCTTCCACTAATCCTGGAGATACAGTACCAGGAGGATCTGCCGAAGGCACAGACGACGATTCAGAGTCTGCCGCTACATCTTCCGCACCAGTGGGGGCCATCGCTGGCGGAGTCGTGGGAGGCCTAGCGGCTCTCGGTCTGATCGCCTTCCTCGTATTCTGCTTGCGGCGACGGAAAAGATATGGAGCGATTTCAATGGATCCTGATATGACCCAGGCCCGACCGTACCCGTCGCCCCCCACAGGCGGCAACCCTCCTATCCAGTTCTACTCTCCTGTAGAGTCGTCGATCCCTGACGGGGCGACTGGAAACGATTCCGTGGCACCCAGTGGGAGTGGAAATGCACAGGGGTTCTATCAGGGCTCTGTGAATGGTCCATACATAAAGAGCCCCAATGGTAGCACGGGCAATGCGCAGGCATCGGGTGGCCCTTCGGCTATGGGTGGTCCTTCATCCATGGGTGGGAACCCTGTCGGCGGGCCCCCGACGTTCTATCCTCCAAAACTTCAGCCACAACGCTATATTCCTCAAGGCTCCACAACAGACGGAAGTGTATACTCCTCCGCCTACGGAGGAATTGCTCCTACCAGTCCTTCCAACTCTTCCAACCAACAAACGTCCACGACTTCGACCTCGAATCACGCCCTAATCCCTCTCAGCTCTCAACAGGAAGCTATCCGCCGGGCCCGGCAGCAGGAGCTTGACCAGCAATTACGAACCGTCGAACAGGAGATGGACGAGTTGGGGCAAGACTTGAAGCGAGGGAGGTCGTTGCGACGTAGGACGGAGCCGAGGGCCACGGGTGGGGAGGAGATGACGGTAGAAGAAATGCGAGCGCAGATGGAGTTGATGCAGCAACAAATCGAGATTCTTCGAGCGAATCAGCGGTCTGACTGGGCCGAAGGACTGACAGATGACCCACCACCGGGGTATACTCCTCGAGCGCAACCGACGCTCTCGAACAGAGCACCGCTGCCCCCAATACCAACGCAGGTTTCGTCGGCTGTGACATAGCACTTTCGGGCACTTAGATTTGCACAGTTACCACCCTTTCACCACGTTCATTTTCTCCTTTACCATGAGCTCTCTGGTTTGTACGAGGCACTATGTATTTTAGGCTTCCCGCCATACTCCATACTATGGCTCACCAGTACATCGAATCCACCACTGAATCGAATTTTGATTACAAAATCGTAACCATTCATCAATTCGATCAATAATTTCGCCGATGGCACTACAAATTACTGATGCCCCCGCCTTCCTTCAAACCATCCTACCTCCAAATCCCATCCGTTTTCTTCAAAAAAAAGTGCACCATCTTCATTTAATAGTCATCTGGAATCGTTGTTCCAATTTTCAGGTCGATTGGGCCAGTGGAAGACGAGATTCAATTCAGTGGTGGATTCGATGTACTGGTGAGCCATAGTACCCCATAATCATCAATTTGTCATTTTCCTCCCGCTTCGGATGTTTTATAAATAGCATTGCAGAAATTTAGAACATTACAGTTCGTAGGGCTACATTCTGCTTCATTCTATACTACCAAGTCGTGCTAAGGTCTTCTTTACCCTCTGTACAACTTCCACGTATTTCTTCCTCGAAACTCCCACCACAAGACCGACTTTCAGCGAATTCTCCGAGCTTTGGGCCGGCCAAGACAAAGTCGCTGACATCAGAAGTGCTGATTCATCGGAATTAGTCAAGAACTTTAACCCCGGGCATTCCACCAGAGCAGGATTATGATCGCAACCGCTAGTCCGCTTTTCTCTTCAACCCCCATGGGTAGGGCATGTCGAGCAGCAAGAAATTGCCGCTAACGGCCAGAATCTCGCACTGGAGGGCCAGGCTTGCTTCCTTCAGCGTCGGCGACCTCTTCTCCCAAAAATCGGAGCCAGGACCAGCGAGGACGGTATTCATCCACCAGAAGCTCCCGGGAAGCTACTATGATCACAAGGGAAAGCTTCGAAAGGAGTTGCTATTCAACCCTAACCAAGTCGTAACCTCAAAGTATACGATTATTACCTTCATACCCAGGAACTTGCTGGAGCAGTTTAGGCGCATTGCCAATGTGTAAGTGCTGTTCTTGGTCGTGTGCGACGGAGGCGGCTTGTGTGCGCGCTGGTACTGAACTGCGGGTTTGTCTTACAGGTATTTTCTGGCGCTATGTATTCTGCAGTTCTTTCCCATGTTTACGACGGTAGCGCCTGGTGTGGTCATCCTCCCGCTGTTGTTCATCGTGGCGGCCACTGCGCTCAAGGACGGCTATGAAGACTATCAGCGACACCAGGCCGACCAGAAGGTCAACTACAGCAAGGCGAGGGTCCTCTCCGGCTTTTCGGACTCGAGTAGGATGAAGCCGAAGAGCAAGACGTTTATGCGCAAGATCATGCCAGCTAGGTTGACGAAACAGCGCTCCGTCGAGCTTTCCGCAGTCGCCTCCAATGACGCTCATGACGACGACCCGTCTCAGTGGAGAGAAACCTTATGGGAAGACATCTCTGTGGGCGACTTTGTCAAGATCGCCGACAACGAACCCATTCCTGCCGACATCCTCATTTGTGCTACCTCTGAAGAAGACAACGTCGCATTCGTGGAGACCAAGAACCTCGACGGAGAAACCAACCTCAAGTCTCGCCGTGCGATCGACTGCCTTACTCGGTTCAATGGATCCCGCGCTTGCATGGACCCGCAGAATGCATTTCAGGTTAGATGTGATAGGCCGGACGTCGACATGTATAGGCTCAATGCAGTGGTGGATATAAGCGGGCAGGAGTCGGCGGTGGATGCGAGCATGGTGTTGTTACGCGGGACCGTACTCAGAAACACCAGTTGGGTCATCGGCGTAGTTCTATTCACGGGTGTGGATACCAAGATCATGCTCAATGCTGGCGAGACCCCGAGCAAGAGAAGCAAGGTCGAGCGGCAGATGAACCCACAGGTGTAAGCATCTCCTTCGAATGCCGTCTTGACACGTACACTAATTTGATACCCCAGCGTTATCAATCTCGCTATCCTGTTTGCTCTTGCCGTGGTTTGCGGTATCGCTGACTCGCTGCTGCAACAACATTATTACCCCCTCGGCGCTCCTTGGCTATTTGGTGCCTCCTTACCCGATAACAACCCCAAAATCAACGGTCTGATCACTTGGGCGTTTGCTCTCCTAACGTAAGTTGTACTCTTCATCGCCTTTGACTCGCCGCTCAGACTGTTCGCAGCTTCCAAGACATCGTGCCTATCTCACTATACATCTCTATTGAGGTCGTTCGAACACTTCAGGCCGCCTTCATCTATTTCGACTATGACATCTGGTATCGCAAGACTAATCAAGCAACTATCGCCAGAAGCTGGAACTTGTCCGATGACCTTGGCCAAATCGAATACATTTTCTCGGACAAGACTGGAACTCTCACCCAGGTATTTATCACCGGATTGTTCCTCTTAGGCGAACGTCGTACTGACTAGAGCTAAGAATCAAATGATCTTCCGCCAATGCTCTATCGGAGGTGTTGCCTACAGAGGCGATACAGAGGAAGACGGGCCATCAGCCGACGGAAAGATGCTCATAGAAGAGAAGGACGATGCGTCGGTGGCCATCCTTGAGGAACCCCTTCTCGACAAGGAATCCAAGTCCGTTCGGGTCGCCCTCGTCGCCAGCAGCTCCCAGACCGAACTCACTCCCGTCGACCTGACCGACAACCAACACAAATCAAATTCCTCGTGCAGCGGCTCTTCTTCGCGATCGGAACACCGGGACCCTGATCGCTTCTACGATTATCAGCTTCAATACGACCTGGAAGCAGCCCTTTCCGCGGCCGAAGGATCGCCAAATGCATCGCATGCCCGGAACCTCAACGGATTCTTCACTGTCCTGTCATTGTGCCACACCGTGCTGGCAGCCGTCGATCCGAACACCCGCGAAGTTTCTTACAAGGCCCAGTCGCCCGATGAGGCCGCGCTCGTTCAAGCTGCTGCCGACGTTGGGTACAAGTTTATGGGGCGAGACAAGGAGACTCTCTTCCTCAAGACACCGGCTTCTCCAGAGGTCGAGCGATACGAACTCCTTAACATTCTCGAATTTACGAGCGCGAGGAAGCGGATGAGCGTGGTAGTGCGCAAGTTGGACGACAATCAGCAGGATCAGCGGCCCATCTTGCTTGTGAAGGGCGCGGACAACGTCATTTTCGAGAGGCTGAGACCTGGGAAGGATGCGTTGAAGGAGGAGACGGAGCACCATCTGAGCGAATTCGCGAATAGCGGGTTGCGGACTTTGACTTTGGCTTATAAGGTGATACCCGGTGCGTCTTGTTTTGGTCCTCTTCCTTTAACCCGATTTAACGTTCTTTTGTCGCTTGCACAGAGGAGGAATATCAGGCATGGTGTAATCGATACCACCAAGCTACGCTCGCGATGCACGATAGGGAGGCGCGGATAGAGGAAGTTTGTGATGAATTGGAGCGGGACCTTCGGTTGCTGGGTGCTACTGCCATCGAGGATCGGCTGCAAGATGGTGTTCCAGAGACCATCGCTGATCTCAAGAAGGCAGGCATTAAGATTTGGGTGGCGACGGGTGACAAAATGGAGACTGCTATTGGTGTGTTCGCTCCACTCTAATCATGGGCTATACTGACTGTCTATTCTTGTATAGCCATCGGTCGCAGCACCAACCTCGTCAATCCAGATTCGAACATCATCATCATTCGTGGAAGCAGTCGGAGGTCGGTGTATGACCAGATGATCTCGTCTTTCGAGCAGTTCTTCCCTGAGGAGGAGATGATTGAGAACAAACCCCGACCATCGATGTCGTCAAGGCATTCTCGATTCGACCTTTCGGAACGACCCATCTTACCTCTTAGGCGGGTGAACACCGGCGTGACTTCTATTGTTGGAGCTGAGAATGGCGAGAGACCTGGTGGGTTTGTGCTGGTTGTTGATGGATCAGCGCTGCTCGAGGTGCGTTTCTCCGTCCTGCTGTGAGGCTTTTGGGCTGATGGGATGTCCAGGCATTTGCGACGGATGAGAACAAGGGACTTTTGCTCAAGCTTTCACAACTTTGCGAGGGTGTCATCTGCTGCCGTGTTTCTCCCCTCCAGAAGGCTCTCATTGTCAACCTCGTCAAGGAAGGTATTGGGGCGATGACTTTGGCTATTGGCGATGGTGCCAACGACGTTAGCATGATCCAGGTATGTCCTTTCCGCGAGTCACTGATTGGTGTTCTTATTCATTGTCTTACTAGGCCGCCGATGTTGGTATTGGTATCTCGGGTGAAGAGGGCGTACAAGCCGTCAACTCTTCCGACTATGCCATCGCCCAATTCCGGTTCTTGAAGAAATTGCTCCTCGTTCATGGACATTGGTCTTATGCTCGTAATGGCACCATGTGCGTATTGTTCCACTCTCCCCCTTCCATCGCGATCTAACTCTGGCTGTGTAGGATTGCGAATTTCTTCTACAAGAATATCATCGCTGTCGGTGTCAAGTTTTGGTTCCAGATCTATTGTGGATGGAGTGCAGCATTGTGAGTCGTTTCTCTTTCTAGTTGTGATTCTTTCGAGACTAACGTGGTCCTAGTGTGTACGATTATATTTATGTTCTGTTCTGGAATTCGATATGGACTATTGCGCCTGTCGTTGGTATTGGGTTGTTTGATCGTATCATGGGTGCGTCTTGGCTCTTCAAGGTAGATTTGGGGTCAAAGCTAATGTGGATTCTCAGACTACCACATTTTGATGGATGTACCGGAACTGTACCACTATGGTCGGGAAGGGCATTGGTTCACTTTGCGTTCATTCTTTGTCTATTTATTCGACGGTGTTCTTCAGGTGAGCAGGAGTTTGATGTTCGTCCGGTCGGGGTACTAACTACTAGCACAGTCTGTGATCATCTACTTCCTCATTCATTTCACCTATGTCAACACTACTACGCGAGATGATGGCTACGACATCCGACAAGTGGAATTTTCGACGGTACGGTTTCGACTTTCATTCAGGACGGATCATGTACTGACCAGTCATTCGACAGACAATGGCGATCGTCAACGTTATGGTTGCTAATTTCTTCGTCGGGATGAACGCTACTGCTTGGACGTGGTGGCTCGTCTTCGCAGTGATGCTTGGCAATGTTGCTGTCTGGCTCTTCACCGTAAGTTTTTTTCGTTATCAACCGTGGAACATCTGAGTTCATGATTTTCAGATCGTCTATTCGGTGATATCGCCTGAATTCGCGGTGACGCAACTATATGGCAACATGAACGTCCTCTTCACCTCCGCTACGTTCTGGCTCTGTCTACCTATCACGATCGCCCTACCTCTTTTGCCGCGATACCTGGCCAAAGCCTGGAAGTTCTCTATCACTCCAGGTGATATTGAGGTTCTCCTCACTGCCCAGTCGCAAAACCCCCACCAAGACTGGAAACGATATTCCGGGAAGCAAGAGTCGGAGCTCGCGCAGCTCAAGTCGCATGCTCAGCACGACGTTTCAAGAAGCGCCTCGAGGACATCTTTTTACGGACGGCCTTCCATGGATATCCGGATGGCTAGTGGTAGCAGGACGGACATGGCGACTGGGTTGGTGTCGGTGGATCGTGGGTTTGATTTCGCGACGGAGGAAGGCGGAGTCCATTTGCAAAGGATACAGACGAATATCTCAGAGAGGAGGTTTGGGAGCCAGGTGGCTGTGGGTAGTCCGCCTGAAAGTCCGCCAGGGCATAAGGGCAAGGGTACGTTTAGGAGGGTGTTTACACTTGGGAGGGGGAAGGTAAAGGAGCCGAGTCTTGGGACTATATTCTCTCCTACGAAGGGTTCTGAACCGCCTCGGTCTCCAAGCCCTCCCAATCCTTCATGATTCTTATGACGAACCCTGTTGCTTTTTCCCCCATGCTGCCCCCGCTTCCCTGCTGCTATGTTGCATCTTTCACGATCTGTCCCGATTATAGACTTTCTCTATTTTTATTTTGGTTACGGGCTCAGTTTTTACGCTTTTCTCAGCTTCATGACATTCCAAGTCGTGTGTATCATCAGATATCTACCTTTAGCATTAATGGTTTTCTGGCTCTTTCCCCCTTGCGTGACATGTACGTAGGACAATCTATCTTTTCAGTACGTACTTCCTGGGTGAGGCTACAGCTGCTCCTAATTAGACGCGACGCGCTCATTTGTGACATCTTCACGTGATGATGTGACCGAGTCACGGTCCTCGAGAACGTCGAGCGACGTCGAGCACAGCAGATCCTCGTTGCAAAGCTTGATCCCAAACCACCACCGCCAGAATGAACTCGCCCGAACTCATGTCTCCAGTGGACACGTCTCCGTCCTCGACGCCGCCCAACGAAGAAATCAACTACCAGCCACCAAGTCAATCGGATAAAGGATTTGTTGCGTCCTTGACCAGCCAATTGTTTACCAGCGGGTCGTCCAAGAGGCGATTGCCTGGTGGAGGCGGATCGTATGGCGGCTCGTCGTCCAGTAGGGATTTGAAGTCTAGGAGAAGGGAGAATTCATCTAGAATGAATACGGGCGAGTGGGACTTGATGAAAGGGCAGGGAGGCAAGAGGGAGAAAGACGAGTTGTTGGATCAGGGTTTGGTTGATTATCTGAGGAAAGGTGCGTCGTCAGGTCGTTGGGCGTTGGCGATGAGGATGAACTTACAGTTTCACTGCAGAAATTGGCGATCCTTTCCAGGAACCACGACCTTGAGCTTGAGGCTTGATTGACGGTGTCGTTTTACTTGTTTTCGTGAGTTGACTGATTTACTGCGGTCTGCGAGATTATGTTAATCAAAATCCCAGGTGTATTTGACCTCTTTGTATCAGTATAATGGCTGCTTGCAACGCTTTTCTTGATATAAACCATATGTGATTCAGAAATTCTTTCCAGTGAATGTGGAGGCCACAGAGTGACGGTAAGGTTCTGACTTCTCAACGACGTCTTCCGGTGTGTCCGGGCGCTTCTTGTTTACTTCTCCTTTCGCGGGCACTTATCGTTTGCGAACCCAGGTTGAACGGTCACTTCCACATTCGATCAGTCCCGTTGCGGCATCTTTCCCCTGGAATTAAACGGGTTCGAGGCCAACCCAACGAGGAGGTCGAAACGATGCTCAGGTTTTCATGGAGAAAGCTCCGGCTGCCTACATTTTCCAGCTACCAATCGAGCTCGTCATGTCACTGACGAGGTATTTACCCTCTTCAACCTTCTCTCCCGGCACGGAACGGAAAGGCTGCCAGGACCCATTCGATGGCCGCAGCTGCACTGTCTGTCACCTCGAAGACGCCAGCTTCTTTCCGACTATGCTTGAGAGGCCAGTACGAGCTTCGCAAATCACCTGCAAATTCAATCCTGACATTTTGGAATTTCTGGGACAGTTTGGCTCAGTTCGAGCAAAAGGGCTTCATCCACATTCTATTTCTCACAATGGTCGGTGAGGTGTCACCGGGGTATATTCAGATTCTATAACGCTACGTCTACTAATCTAATTCTATTTGTCTATTGACGGGTTGTCGATCTATCCCCCTGGGTCAGATATAATCATGAAGAAATATGGTGCAACAGAAACGTACGATTGGTCCATGTTTAGACGGAGACGTTGATGGGGCTGCATCCGAGAGCAACGACACCGTCTAAAAGGGAGAGATGAGTGGAAGATACAATCGGGAGATGAACGGGTACTCACTGAAGCTGTTGTTGGTGCAGCAAACCTTCTGCTGAGTGCACGACGAGCCACCTCCGACACCGAGGACGTTAAGGCTGGTGCATCCCATACCGACTTGGCCAGTGATCTGCTTGACGTCGACCTTGAGGAGGCCGAGGAGCTTGGTCAGGGACTGGTCGAGCGACTTGGAGTCCTGGACGCTGTTGCAGCATTGGATTTCACCGCCGTTGCATTGCTGGTAGTCGACGTTCTTGTGCCCACCGGCGACGACGGCGGAGACGAGGGTGAAGGCGAGGAGGGCAGAGGTGAGGCGGGCGAACATTGTGTTGGATGAGAGTCGAGAGTGGAAAGTAGAGAAGGCTGTTGTGGAGTGGAGAGAGGCGAACTGGGTTCTGAGGAATTGAGAGCCGTGCTGGAAGGGTTTATATTAGTTTCTGGCCCCAGGGTCTAGGCAATTGACACATCGAACTCAACAAGAGGACCCTACGCTTAGCCTGTCATCACGTACTGCAGAAGGCTGGACCCGAAGAACGCGTCGAGGGTGAGTACCCCTTCAGGAAGGCCTCGGGACTGATTTGGAAATCGGTGAACGATTTGTTCGGGCCCACAACTCGGAAAAAATCAGACTAACCCTAATCACGACGCCTAAGTTTTCGGCTATGGTACAGTGTACACTCAGTGATTGACAAGCTTGATTTCGAAAATGGTGGTGTCGGCAAGACTTACGAATTGACTTGGCTCGTTTCAATTGATGGCCTCAGATGGCGAAGGAATTGTTCGGTGAGCGCCTCCATACCGAGGTCAGAGGTACAGCGTGCCTCCAAGGTCGGTCAAACGTCTCGAGTGCCAATGAAAAGAGCGTGGTAGCGTGACTCCTCTTTGATGGGCTCTTGCGCTGTTTCTCTCCCTGGACCAGAGAGGCTGCGGATTTGCGCCCCCCCCCCCCTCCCCCCTCCACCAATCAGCGTCTCGTTTATGCGGCCACTTGTAATGATAGAACTGGAAGTCTTGGACGCCCCTCCACCGCGTCCAAGCGGCTCCAACCACGGGTGGTCTTGGCACACGGATACGGAAGGTAAGTGCCCTTGTCCGTCGCCTCGTGAAGGTCCCAGCGACCTCGAGGGAGAAAAAATCAAAGTGTTGCGTGCTTAACCCGTTGGTGGAAGAGTCAGAATTTATGATTGGTGTCAATATCAGGTTTTGTTGAGTGCGCCTAAGTTGCTCTTTCTCAGCTTCACAGCCAGCGACACAACTGACACTCTAAACACATGCACCAGAATCCAGCATGACCGTCTCCAAGCACTCCATATCGTCTTCGAGTCGGGCCCACACGCAGAGGCATTGACGTTTACTCGACTGGCAAGCTTTCCGAACTTGACGTCGCTTGACATCAGCTTCAAGCATGGAGGACAAGGTATCGACAGCCCAGTTCCATTGACGTACACTAGATATTGTAGCTGTTATCAAAATGGGAGGGATGTATCCTGAGTTTCATTCTTATAATGGTAGGGTCAGTGTTTCCATCGTTTTTAAAACAGTCCTCCTTTGTTCCACGTGCTCTGGTCCCTTCCCAAAACGGGGTTCTCCGTTATAATAACAGGTCTCCTTTCTCTCACGCGCGCTGCGACCTTCCCAAATGAGCGAGGGGGCGCGGGAAGCCTGTCAACGCAGGGTTCGTGGAAGGTGATGCCCGCCCTATGTCCCGAACCCGCACCCAAAGGGGTACCAGCCATGACAGCCACGTCGCGGACTCCGCCCCCTGCCCCAAAGGGGTACGCTGAGGCGCCCCACGCCTAGTCGCATCAACCTTCCCATCAAAACGCGTGAAAGTTCCTTGATCGGCGAATTCCTTTTCCTCGATTGTCGAACTCTTTCCTTGATTGTCGAACAAACGAGAGCTCGTCCGCGCGCACACCCCAAAGGGGTTCACCCAAAGGGGAATATGTCTGCGCTTGCCCCTGGCCATCGTGCGCGCTGAGAATGATCAATAAGGGCGCGAGCGCTGGGGGGCGCTGTGATGGCGGGACTTGTCATCCTCAGAAGCGTGATGTCTGTTGCGGGTCCTGTCGTGGTGATGTGTGAACGTGTTTTTAAAATCGTTGTTGCGTTTTTTTATAATGGCTTCGATGCGTTTTTATAATGGGACCCTATGGTTACTTCCTCCCATTTTCAAAAGGAATCACTTGGATACATCCTCCCTATTTTGATAATAACGACGACATCCCCTGTGACGTACCAGTCTAAGGCACCAGCAGACGCCTTCCTTTCGAGCTTCATTGCGCCTTTCAGACACACTTTAGCTTATCTATCCCTGCAGGAATTGGACGGTCACTCGCCAGAGATTCTCTCCCTGCAGGCACTTCAGGCTGTGGCACACCAGACTCCGAATCTCGTCCAGTTCTACGCGAAGAGACATGCCTTATCAAAGGACAGCGAGCTCGAGGCAGTCATTGCATTCCTAACTGGCGGTGATAGCAAGCCAAACACCGCCACCAACTTCGACGACCTTTTGCGCTGCATTATGCGTTACGCCTTGTGGCCCAAGCTACAGTATTTCCGATGGGACTGCGGCGATTCCACTGACATTTCCGACCGTGCGCTGCTCGAGTTCATGCGAAGCCGATCGGGCCAGTCTTACTATCACGACTGGCGAGTTGTCCCTCTTCATCAAATCGTCGTAACTCTCCCGCGAAAGCAGAACTTTCCTATCAGTCTATGGGATCTTGAAGGACTCCGGTACGAGATCTGCTACACTGACAAGAGGGGTATACGTAGAAATTATTGATAATTACCTGGTTTATCCGTGAATGAATTATTCATAAAAACGTGGATCTTGAGCCCTACCTAGTTATTCATAAAAACCCCAGTCCAAATGGGGTGCTCAATCAGCTTCCCTGTCCATCAGGGAAGTCAGAAGCATGGTATCGAGCTTCTTGACCGACGGAGTGCATCATTCCCGCCTTTCCCGATTGGGATAGTGTCTGACATCTTTCCATTTGTCGGGCCTGGAAAACATTCGCATTATCAGGGGATCGACTGGGCGGAGCTCCCCCAAATTTTTAAAAGACAATTGCCATATGCCTATCTATTGGTATCCGAAATATTAAACCGTCATCCTGTGACGAGTCGTTGGGCTCGGCACACGGAATTCTCACAGTGGACACTGGGCTTGAGTGGTGTAAGCTTCGTGTTGGAAGGAGAACTACCTACGTACAGATGAGAACTACTCTATATATACCTAGGTAGTAAGTTACATAAGCTAATGGGAACATACGGGGAATCATAGGGGAATGAGGAATGGGGAAGGAGTGACATAGATAAGATAACAAACGAGATCAGTAAGTGATAAGACGAATTAGGAAGCCAAGGGAAACAAATCCCTACATACGCCCTCCCAGAGTATCGAAGAGACTCTGGAAAAGTTAAGTACTAGTCGAAGCGGTATCGGTAGGAGTGTCTACAGCATCAGTAGTCTCTGGGGTAATAACCAAATCTTTGTTAACATGATCAACTAACTTCTGGTGGAACTTATCGAGCATTTCGCGTTCGCGAGCCTGGCGAGCCGCGAGACCGGCGTCTTCGGTAGCCGAGTCGTCGGGTTCTCCTTCGGCGTCCAAATCGGTATCTTCAGCCATAGGGGAACCAGGAGGGGAGGCGGCGAAGTCGGTGGGCGCGGTACCGGCGGGCCAAGGGGGAGTGACGGTTCCAGAGCCGGCGTTGGGACTGGCTGGCTCGTAGTTGATGGAGTCTTCGGACGCGACGATAACGGAGACGTCATCGTCATCCATGGGTGTGTCGTCATCCCACGAAGGGGACTGTTGTCGCTCTTCAACGCCTTGGTTCGGGTCCTCCGCTTGATCGGGGTCAGAGGCGGTCGAAGGGTCGGCGGACGAGCCGTCGGAGCTGGGGGGAGAGCCTCCAGTGGGTAACTCCGAGAGGAGTCGTCGGTTCTCGGTGACGCGAGGGTCACTGGTAGTGGTGGAGCGAACCGCCGGGGGGACCACGGGTAAGTTGCTGTACGCGTTGGCTGATCGAGGGGAAGTGTAGGCGCTGGACTCATCGGTCCGATAGGCGGGAAGCGTATAGTCGCTCGAGGAGGCCGAGTCGAGCTGCTCCCTTCGACGCCAGACGTGCCTGAAGGTGCCGTTCCTTCCCAGGGAAGGACCACCTCGGGCACCGCCACGGAAGATGGGTCGGCCACGGCCACCACGGTTACTGGGGCCGTCATCGTAAGGGCGGCTATTGCGGGCGCGGTTACGGTTTTGGAAACGTCGGTTTTGGAAGGCCTCGTTATGGAAGGCGTTACGTGAGTTCGAAAAAGGGGAACGGCCTGTGGTAAGTGCCTCCAAAGCGAAGTCGAGCATTCGATCGTTGCGCTCGTACATAGTTCGGATGCGCGCAATGTCGAGCTGATTGTTATTAACTAACCCCAACATGCTAAGGGCGCTTCCGTGAACGCCGAGGGGGTTGAGTCGAACCAAGGAGAAGTCGAAGTCGAACTCTTTGATGGGTCGGCAGGAGGGATGGACGAAAGGCGCACCAGATTCGACAACCGGGAACTTGGCTCGACAATAGGTGGAGTCGTTAAATGATCGCGCTACCTCCTCGTAGCCGGCGGGTGCTGGAACCGAGGGGTCGGGAGTGGTGATAGATGCGAGGTAGATCGCATGGTGGACGCAGGAGATAAAATGGTCGACGGCAAACCTGCGTTCGGTGCCCAGGGGAACTCGGGTGACCACTTCTCGAGTGTGGGTGTCGTAAGCGACGTGAGTGAAGTATCGGTTACGGAAGGGGGCACTGGTGAATCTCGAGGCGGCGTCGAGATCGCGGGATATGCCAGGGAACAGGGTGACAGGACGGTTGACAGGACGGGAAGTCATGCTGACAGGGGAAACGGAAGTGGAGCAGGGGGGGCTCGACACAGGTGGGTAGGAAGGTGCGAGTTCCAATTCCATACCAGCTAAATACCCCAGCTCAATCTGTTCGTCCATGCGCGCAGGTACAGCTTTTTCAGGTAAGTCCGAAATTTTTTCGACGCCCAGCGCGTCCAGGTAGTCCTGCAGTGCGACCAAGTCAGCAACCCTACTGTAAGGGAGCCAGGTTTTGTCGCCTGACTCCCACAGGATCTCGAACTTGGCGCTGGACTTAGCGCCCGCGTGATTTGTGATGCGGCTTACGGCCCACTCTGTTTCGAATTCCTCGTCGTCGTACTCCCAAATCTGGTTATCCACCCGCCCGGGAAATAGGCGGTCGTCGTTCGGTACGTGTATCCTTAGTTTTGACGCGTGGAATACATCTGACACTCCGCGCTGCTTCATTCTAGCAGGTAACTCTATTCGGTAGGAGTTGTTGCCGAAATCTTCGACGATCTTGTACGGTCCGATGAACTTGGGTAGGAATTTTCGGGTAAGTCCCTTCGGGAATGTTATGTTCTCTGTTGACAGATAAACTAAGTCGTTGGCTTTGAATGGACTGACAATTCGCTTTCTGTTGGCATCGCGGGTCTGTTTAACTCGCGCACCAATGATAGCATCGTGCGCGCCCATAACGGCGATTTTAAGCTTATGCGCGAATGTTCTCACTCCGGGGAACTCTTCCTTACTCGCCCAATCCCAGATGAACGTTCTGGGTAGCCGGCCGTTATTCAAGAAGAAAGGTGAGTACCCCGTGGTTTCCGATCGGGCGAGATTAATCGCGAATTCGATGCCAGGTAATCTCGCTACCCAGTCCCGTTGTTTCGGGCCAATACACTGCCTGATCAACTGGGTTATGGTCCGATTTGCGCGTTCGGTGGCGCCGTCCGTTTGTGGGTGGTAAGCGCTGGACATTTTCAACTTGACCCCGGTTAGTTTGTGTAGGTGTTCCCAAAAGACAGATGTAAACCACTTGTCACGATCACTGACTATTGATCTAGGTAACCCGTGGTGTTTATAGACTTCCGAGAATATCAGTTCAGCTACTTCTTTGGCCTTGTAATCTTGCCTACTGGGAACCAGATGTACCATGCCCGAGAACCTGTCAATAATCACAGTAATCGCGTCGTATTCAGCATCTCGGTCCTTCGAGACCGGGAGAGGTCCGACAAAGTCAATCCCGATGGATTCCCATGGTGCGCCTGGTATTTGCAAAGGATTCAGGAGGCCGTAAGGCTTATGGTTGCTAGGCTTGCTTCTTTTGCATGTAGGGCACGATTCGCAGAATAGAGTTACATCGCGCACCATTTCCTTCCACCAGACATGTTGTTTGAGATACTCAAGCGTTCGCTTGGGCCCGAGGTGGGCTAATAGCCCATGGGCTTCTGAGATTACTATTTCTCGTACGCTTCTACCGGCGTAAAAGGCACCGGAGGGGATGCATAGCACCCGCCCTCCATCCTCAAGCCTCATGTATATTAAGTCTTGTTCCACTTCAAAGTTCTTGTAGTGTTTTGGGTTTTCAATAAGTATCTTGAAGAATGGACAGTGCACATACTTTCCTTTGATTGCCCGCGGTATGTCGATCCCTTGAGGGTTTGCCTCTGGGGCTCTCAGTAGAACATTCTCACCAACGTTCGGGACTGCTTGATCGGTAGGTACCGCCGGTTCTTGGCGTGATTGACTTTTTGCCTCCGCTTCGGCACTTTTCCTTCGCGCGGGAATTCTAATGACAAGCTTTTCCTTGGCTGGCGTTGACTTAGGGGGTTCGTTTTCATTTTGCTCTGACATCCCGCCCTCCCTTCGTACTCTGGGGCCTCTGAGTACGAAGTTCCTCGTAGCTGCCATTCTGGCCGCCCACTCCTTGGTCGTTTCTGGTCGACCGGTGTCAGCAGGTAAAGGTGGGTCAGGTTTCTTTCTCGGGCTCGCCCTCCGCTTGGCGCCCGGTCCGACAACTGACAACGCTTCCTTTCCAACGTAGACAGGGGCAGGTGTAGACTTTGGCGCGATTCCACCAAAGAAGAGTGAGTCGTCAGCCGAGTCGTCGAATTGTACGTATTCCGACGGTGAGCGAACAGTTCCAGGCGCGTCGTTAGAATAGATGCGCGACAGCGCATCCGATAGGATATTTTCGGTACCTGGTACGTAAATCACTTCAAAGTCAAAGTCGGATATCTTTTCCATCCACCTGACTTGTCTTCTGGACAGCTTCTCCTGTTTCAGCAAATAGATTAAGCCCTTATGATCCGTGTACCACTTGAAGTGGACACCTTGAAGTAAGTCACGATTTCGTAACATCGTTTCCACACCCGCTAATAGTTCCAACTCATGAACAGGGTAGTTTGTTTGCGCGGGGTTTAATTTCGCAGAGTAAAAGGCTGCCACCTTGGCGTCCTTCCAGTCATCACCTTGACTGATGACGCCGGCTACACCTGTGATGCAAGCATCAGTCACCATATTAATTGAAGGTGCGTCGGGACTATAATTCAAAGGCACTCGATGATGATCCTTAAAACGGCAGGCCAGATCTTTAATTTCCTCGAACGCGCGCTGGTGCGTATGAGTCCATCGAAATGGTACGTTATCACTGGTTAGAGTCGTTAGCACACCCATAGGGATTCTAACGCGATCGATGTCGTCCGCCAGGTACCCTGCAGCGCCTAGAAACCCGCGCAACAACTCGCGGTTAGTGGGCGTTTTCCACTTCGCAAGCGCATCGACCTTGTCGGGGTCCATGCGAATTCCATCACGGTCGACGACTCGCCCGAGGACCTTCATTTCCTCTGGCAAGATGTTGATCTTTCGTTCACTCAGGTAGAACGATTCTTTCCGAAGTAAGTCGATTACCGTTTTAAAGTGTCGGACATGATCTTCTAATGTATCTGAGAAGATTATTATATCGTCGAGGTACACTTCGACGAACTTTCCAATGTGTTCCGAAAACAGGTCCGTCATGATCGTTTGGAAGGTGGAGACTGCATTGCAGTCTCCTTGCTGCATTACTTGGCTTAGCACAGCGCCTTCGGGCGTCATCATCGCTGAATTCGGTACGTCACTTACCTCGATTCTAATCTGTTCATACGCGTCTTGACCGTCGATAATGGTCCTATATTTTGCCCTTGATATTCGGCGAAGGATTCCGTCCATGTCCGGAAGAGGGCAGTTCATCTTCTTCGTATTTGCGTTGCGCTCACGAAGATCTACAACCGTTCGGAGTCTAGGTGGGTCACCGTTCTTACCCGGCTTGGTAATGAAAAGCATAGGTACCGTGTTGTAACTGGTCGTTGGTACCCAGCGCCCAGTCTTGATGTACGCGACGCGTTTTGCGTCCCACTGCGCCTTCAGAGCTTCTGGGCAGCGCGAACGCCGACGAGGGTAAGATTTATTAGAATCGATGAGTGGGATACGATGGTTGATCTTCCTCAGAGGTGGTAGAGGCGTTTCGGCCGCGCTTTTGCAGATCGGCCTTGCGTACTCGAGCAATTCTGCTCGAATCCTCTCGATATCGGTGAGTTCTGGGCTAAGGTGACTCACGGCAAGTTTTCTGACCGACTCGCCCTCCATAGGTAGCGATTCGTTCGTCCCTACGACGACTCTGAAGGGGTTGAAGCCGATCAGGACTTGGTGCTGGAACAGGAAGGGAGTGCCCAGTATGAGATCATAGTTGGAGAGGTTGATTATGTCGAATCGCCTCTCCTCGTCGATCTCCTGGTACTTGAAATGACACAAGGTATCGTAGTTCACCTTAGTTCTTGAGCCTGAGACTGCTAATTGAACGTTTACAGGGCATTCTAGCTCCCGGCGCTTAACTTTAAGCTGCTCGGCGAGTGTTGTCGACATAAAGTCACCGAGGGAACCGGTGTCGATGAGCGCTCGGACGGGTTTGCCGTTAACGAGCGCCTGTACTACTACTGGTTTTGGCACACTCCGTCCGAGTTCCTTGCGGCGAGAGGAGTTCCTTTGAATGGCAGGGTAAGTACCAGCCTCCACCTGTTTACCAAACAGTTCAATGACGTGTTCGTACCCGTCTGAGTAGTCCAAACGAATTCGATGGTTCCAAAGGACCTCCTCCTCCGCTTCCCTCAATCTATCGATAGCCTCTGCTTCCTCCTCATCAGGAGTTCGATCCAGCAAGGCGAGTATATTCTCCTCCAATGGGTTGATGGAAAAGAAATCGAAAAAACGGTTCTGCGCATCGTATAGTCGGCTGGTGTACTGCCTAACGATTCGATTTGACGGTGAGCGTGTATCCCTCAGTGGTATGAAGGTCTTGAAGCCTAATTCTTTATCAAAGATCCAATAACCGCCGTCCTCGACGTCCCAGATTCCATCCTCGAACTCGAAATGGAAACGACGTTCGCCCCTCGGGACCGGTTGGTAATCGGGGTCCCAGACATGGTCAAACGGGTAGGGTCCATTTCTCTCAAGTACATCGACCAGATACTGACCTACCACGTCCCCAAGCGCTTGTCTGGGCGCTTCGAATTCATCCAGGCTCGTACCATTCAGCCTATTTGAATACCAATTCGCTAAGTTGAATTCGGGATCTCGCAGTAAGTCCCACTCGATTGTATCCTCACAGTCCCTCAGTTGATCCATAATTGCATAGGACTTACCCTTGTTCGTGCGGTACACATAGAATCGCCCTCCGTCGTAGGTTTCCCAACTGGAAGGGTCCCCAGGATAGGGGACTCCTGCCTTAAGGAGTACCTCGGCCTTTCTCAGAAGGGGGTCCCCCATTGGGATCAGTGCTTGACGCTCGGCGTGCTCATCTTCCCAACCAGGCACGCGGGTCTTCCAAGGTAAGTCAATCAATTCATCGTCATCTAAGCATTCGAGCACGCTAACTAATTCATCCGCCTCCTTCACCAGATCCGTACGTTCCGAGCGACGATCTTCAATCGTCGTCAGAGAGGTAGTCGAGCTGGGGGGAAGGTTATCGGTAAGTGCTGCTGAATTCAGATGAAGAGATAGGTTACTCACCTCGTCGTCACCATCACTGCCCGAGGTAGTGCCGTCGTCTTCGTGCGCCATATCCAATTCGATCTCGATATTGGAATTTGAAATTCCAGGTGGTCCACGTGAAGACGAGGCTACCGCGTTGCGCTTGGGGCAACGACTGGCCATATGACCGGTCTCCTCACAGTGGAAGCACCGATTTTCTTTCCTCAATTTGGCCTTCTTTTCTTCGGTAAGCACCTTGCGTTTCTCTCTGCGTTCGTTATCGCGTTTGAACTTAGTCTGGTTTGAATTAAAACCAGGAGTCGCGTTTGTCTTCTTTGACTTGCGGTCTTCGCGACGATCGCGAGATCGGTCTTGGCGCTGGCGCTTATCTCGGCGCTCGCCCCTGTCTCGACGGTTCCCATCGGCATCCCGTCGGCGCTTTCCCCCATCTTGGCCATTTTGGTGAGTGTGGTATTGCCTGACTGAACGCGCGAGCTCCACATACTCACATTCCTTAATCAGCTTGCGCATCGAGATGGTGTCGGGATCGAGGCGGCGCGTGAACACCGCTTCGCGGAATTCGGGTCTAAGGGCGCGGAAGAAGCGCTGGACCATCTCACCCTTGTGGGTAAGTCCAACCGTATCGCACAACTCCCTGAATCGTCCATAAAACTCACGAGTGGTTTGGCCACCTTGCCTGATCGCGTCCAAACGGTCACGCTGTTCCTGTTTCCAGGTAGCCGGGAAGACCCAGTTGTAGAGCCTTCGGAAAAATTCAGACAAGGTCATACGCTCCTCACGGTAAGCGATCTCGCGGTGGTACCAGTCCCAAGCGCGCCCCTTGAGGTATTGGGCCACGTATCCAACTCGGCGATTGGAAGGAAGACGTCGGCCCAAGTCTTCGACTCGGTTAGTGGCCAACGTCATGTAGCGTTGAAAGTGGGGTACGTTTTGCTGTCCCTTGTAATCAGGGGGAGTTACTGACTTGACGTTCCTAGCCTTTCGTCGACGACGTCCGTCATCGCTATCGCTGTCGCCCGAAGTGTCGTCGCTCGAAGAGCTAGAGCCGGAACCGTCGTCCGAACTCCTGCAGTTCCCCTCGGACTCTTCGCTGGAACTATCCGAGCTGTCGGACGAGTCTGAAGGTTCGTCGTCCCCATCGTTATTGCGAGATCCATTCTTACGAGTTCGACTTCTACCTCGTTTCCTTTTATCCTTCTTACTCTTCTTGCCCTTTTTCTTTCCCTTATTGGCTGACTTCTTCTTCGTCTTTTTAGATTCTTCCTTCTCAAGTTTATCTAGCTTCTTGAAGGTAGCACCCAAAGTGCTCTTGGGGTCTATTTTACCCGCAGGGTTAAGATTATCGTCGGAGTCGTTATCAGAATCATTCGAGCCGTCGTCATCGGAGCCTCTGTCGACGTTTTTGGTAACTTTGTCGATTAGATCTCCCATGCTAGTGGAGAGAGGGGTGGCCGCCTTCTTCTTTCGGGCGCGGCTCTTCTCACGACTTTTTTCACGACGTTCTTTGTTCTTTCTCTTCTTGGACTCCGAAATATCTTTCTTACCTTTATCCTTAGAGTTAGTTCCCTTTGTATCAGGGTTAGTAGCCTGTTCAATATCATCCTCAGTTTCATATGGATGAACTATTCCAGCCACCCTTTCAGCCTCTAAAACATTGCCAATAGCTTGGTCCAATAAGGCTTTCTGGACTTCAGGATCCAGTTCACGTTCGTCAGTCGTAGTTCTGACGACGTCACCCCAATTGCGTACGTCTACGCCTTTACCCTTGTCCTTAGAGGGGCCGGGGGTGGGGTCACGAGAGCGGGCGCCTAAATTGTTCACACGCTCGCGCCGCTTCTCGATCTGGTCACGCTGAGCTCGACTTAATCCGGATTGGGCGATCTCAATTTGCACGGATTTGCTCAGAGGTGAGTGGGGGCCTAGAGCCTCCCTTTCGAACCGGGGTTTCTGGGATATCCGCGGAGTCGCTCGAGCCCTCAGACTCGGCGCCCGCATCGTTCGTATTGCCGCCGGTATCTACACTAACTACACCCGCGTTGTTCGCGGTTTCGGCCTCTCCAGCAGCGGCTCGGCCGCTGGAGGCAGCGTTGGAAACACCCTCAGGCAAATTTTCCAACGACTGGGTCCCGCCACCGCTCGCGGTTGGGACCCCCGAAGCCACGCTAGCAAAAGGTGAGTCTTCAACAGGGTTGTCGCCGTACGTACCTGGCAGCGACCTCGGGACTGGGCCAGTAGCCCCGAGCACCGTACCCGAGCGAAGTCGAGCACGGTAGGTGGTGTTGGTGGTGGTGGTGGTGGTCCGAGACATCTTGTGGGTGTCGAGGACCGGTTTTTGGTGGTTGTTTATTGCGTCTTCGAGTCGGGTGGCGTCGGTTGATCAGACCGTTGCTTCCAGGATTCGAGTCGGCGTCGAGAAGAGAGAGAGAGAGTAGAGAGTAGAGAAGAGAGCTTGTTCACTCAAAAATATGTGACGAGTCGTTGGGCTCGGCACACGGAATTCTCACAGTGGACACTGGGCTTGAGTGGTGTAAGCTTCGTGTTGGAAGGAGAACTACCTACGTACAGATGAGAACTACTCTATATATACCTAGGTAGTAAGTTACATAAGCTAACTGGGAACATACGGGGAATCATAGGGGAATGAGGAATGGGGAAGGAGTGACATAGATAAGATAACAAACGAGATCAGTAAGTGATAAGACGAATTAGGAAGCCAAGGGAAACAAATCCCTACACATCCACCCTTGATCTACCAATCCAGACCCAATGTGCCAGGCACTGAAGTATGTTTGGAATATTAATTCTACGCTTTTCCGAGCACTACGGGTTTCAGAAATTGGTACACAGAATTGTATTGCGGTCTTCGACAAGTATACAGAGCATTAGCCCAGCGCGATAGCAGCGTGCACTGTAATGAGCTATTTCGTCCTGGAACTTTCCCTTGCACAATATCAACCATCGCCCTTTACGGCTTGCTCCGATTATTCCCAAATTTCGTACGAATGCGCGCACAGGTCATGGCGTCCCGTATACCGGGCGTCAGAACAATCGACGCATATCCAAGAGAGGAAAACCCTAATCAGGTGTTCTCAGTGTTTTATCCATCGACGCTTATCCATACGTTGGATTGCTGTGAGACTCCGAGATAATGCTCAAGAACTATACACCAGACGACGTGCGAGGTCTTTAGACGATCGGCCATGCGGCGCAACCAGAACAGGCACATCTTCCTCACCATACCCTTCAACCCTAGGGATGGTCCCCCAGCTCACCCGTTGAAGGATAATTCCATTCGCCTAGACGTTGGCACACTGGCCTGATAGTATGCGATGGTTTCTGACCACTAGTTTACCCTGTACCAGCAAAGGGATTAGACGGACCTGAAGCCAAAGCACACTCTACCCGTGTTGCAAAGGTGAAATCATGCTTGTCTTCACCGAATTTCGGATTTCGTCTTATTTTTATTTAAAGTGGCTCGGAATTCGAATCTGTGTGCATACATTGAGGCTAGGGGGTGATTCAAAGTGGTAGGCTCATTTCGTGGAAGAGAGTACCCAGCAGGCGGTGAGCAGGGCCAAATTTATGTTTTCCGGCAGGGGCGGCATCCATCAGATGGCCGGAATTATCCCATTCCAAGAAATGACGTGTTGCGCGGCGTAGCAACATGTCAGTACAGTCGCCACCGCGGTATAGTTTTAACTTTTAAGTCTCGGTTTGAGACAAACTTACTACTATGTAGCATGGCTGTGGTAGCTACACATGCAGAGCACAACCCGTACTAAATACATAACAGCCCCAAGTTTCCAGTATCCCTGGTTACCGAGTAAGTGAAAAACCAACATACGGTCAACGAAAGTCAGATGTAATGTGAGGTGATGGAGCTTATTTCAGCACCGATTTTACAGCCAACCAGTCAAGTATGTATAACAGTTTATGATTCATTCACGGTTCAAGGGCTGAGCGCTGAGGAAGAATGTAACGACAAACGTGGGATCAATCACATTTTCTGCTGCTATATTTAGCCAGGCCAGAGGCTGCGCCGCTGTGAGGAGCGGGGTGACCACTTTGGGAATTAGCGCTATGGTGATGTCACTGCCAAGCGCTTCCAAGGGGATACATCCCAGTTTGGAAAGGAGCTGTGCTACGCCAAGACACCCGGGTGGCTCTACAAGTTATGAATAAAAAATGTGGGCATCGGTAACCGTGTTTTTATGAATAATGTATAGATGGATGTAACCGTAAATTATGAATAAAAGCTACAGCATCTAGTGCTGACAAGTATTATTCGAAGGATGGAACCACACAGTACCCCCCTTTCGGACGATCCGGGACAGCGAGAGGTACGGTGGGATCCAAAATTCGGGAGACGTCCTACAATGCTTCGGGCTCACACAGGCGTTACTCTGCCTGATCTGTAGAGACTATGACTTGGATTCAGGTTAGCAGATTCGCGTAGTGTTGTTTAATAATAGGGGCCCAGACCATTAGAGGCAAGGCCCCCTAATCGTATGGGCACGAGTTCCGACTATCACCTTTACCGTACTCCCATCCTTTTCCTCTCGAGACTCAGAATTTCTCACATCATCTGGGCTTTAAGTGCAAATATCTACATTTTTTCCATCATCTGAAGAACAGTCTGAACTTTATATACATGTGTATCTTAGTATCCCACTTCTCCCCAGTGAAACTGGCCTTTGCAAAGCTACGTGTTTGAGCGCGTTGAGAACGTTAGGTGATGGATCCATATACAAGTAAGTTTCTACCAACCAAAGGCGTCCGTGACTAAGCCTTCTCTGGGAGGTGGAGAAGCACGCCAATAAGGGTTTATCAAGGCATCAAGCTCGTCTGTACTATAGTCGTACCTCACCCCATCATCATCCTGATACTCCAGCCTGATACATAGTCCCTTCAATACAAGGTCCTCCAGAGGGGCCAATACATCGCGCGCGGCCGCCCGAGGAAGTTTGATAAATACTTGTCGAAGTGGGGTATTCGAGTGAGCACGCTGGCGAACAAACGATTCGATGGCGTCGTCTGTGAACGACAGAGTCTCCATTTCCCATTTGAAATACTGAAGGTTCGGCCAATAGGACTCCGAGTCTGATGAGGGCGTGTCGGTCGTCAAACCAGGCGTGATGAACGCCAGGAAGCGGTCGCCTTCTTGATACTGTTGGTTCTCGTGAGAGTTCGAATTCACGATCCAACCCGGTACGTCTTCCTCCGTGCCGTACCCGAACCAATGATCGGTATCCTCATACCGACTACGATGAGGTTCCTCCAGACGGAGCTGAATCAACTGGGGTGTGAAGGCTGCGATTTGTTGCAGGTCGCGGCGACTCCTGCTCCAAGGGTACGAAGGCTTTATGGTTAAAGACGTCAAGGTCTTCCCGATTCCTTCGAGTAGGAAGGGATATATGTGGATGGGATCTGGATCATTCTCGAGTTTTTTCATCCATTCCATTCGAAGGCTAGGAAGCGACGGCAGTGATAGTAGGGAGCTGAATTTGTGCACGTCGGATCGATCGAGTTTGGTAGAGAGGAAGAGGTGTAGTCGCTGTAAAGTCGAATTATCTACTTTGCTGGGTGCCCGTGTGTCTTCATTGGGGCGGAGGCGGTCTACCCTTGCCCTGAGCTCGACGAGATGCGTACCGCACTTTAGGATGTCCAGTACCTCCCAAAGTGAGAATTTCCGACTCCTGCATGGGTCTGAGTCCAGGAGATCGAGAGAAGTAAGCGTCGACCATGGTAAGGCGGATTTCAGAAATGAAAAAGGGAGGCCGTCTGAAAGGGGAAGCTCAACGATTTTGAGGTGCGGCTGGCGGAATATCGTGCATTCGTCGGCAAACCTACGCGTCAGCGGAGTATCGTAACACAAAGGGCTGAGCCTCAATGCGAGTCGTTTCAGCCCGGGGAACTTCTCGCTGTCGGATAAGACTTCGTTGAGAAGTTCGATAAACGACGGAGATTCACGTCCGAACAGAGGAAGATGGTCTTTTTCACACGCGATGGAAAGCGAGGAAATGCGGCGGCTTTCCTCCCAGAGACGGGATCCCTTGAAGAGACTGACGATGCAGCGGTCGAACTGGTCCTCGAACGACACGCCGATGGGGAGACTTTTCGCTCTCTCCGTCCATCGGTTGATCAGTGAGATGGTGTGACGAACGATACTGGGTACGGCGTGGGGCCCGTTGTTGATCGAGGGGACAGTGAACTGTGCCCACAAACGGGGACACTTCAACGCAAGGTCGTTCCACCGCCGGCACACCCTTGTGAGGAGGAGAGGGCCCTCTCTGTCGTCCGTCAGAAGAGGGTATCTGTGGCTCGGTCGACACCACACAAAAATCTCTTGTAGCACGTCGTCTGATAGACGGCGCATGGGGGACAGCACAGCTCTATACCCGTCGAGCTTCACCGATATCTCGTCGCGTTTTTTCTCGATGTCGTGGAGCTCTTGCCTCAGTTCTTCATATTTACGGGCGGCATCCTCGATTTCAAAAGTGCTGGGCTCGCGGTTGGTGGTGAGAAGATCTTGGATCGTGTCGGATGACATGGTCTTCACGGGCGCTACTAAAAGCCGAAGTTGAGAACTTGATCATTGCAAATGCTGGTCAAGCACGCTAACCTGAGAATACAGTACGCAAAGAGTAAATGTCTGAGGTGAAAATGAGGCCCAGGTGCAAGCCGTGAAGTAGGAGTTGGGATGGAGGTGAGTAGTGGCAAGAAGCAAGCCCTGTGAAACGGCATGGTTCGACCAGCGAACCCGGGCCATCACCAGGTTCGGGGGTATTAGTCAGTTCTCTCATAGGGGTAAACTGAACCGTACATACATCCTCGCGTTCTGCAAACGCAATCCACAACTACCTCAAGGATAACAGTGTCAGAGTGGCCAGATAATTCTACGTACCCCTTCACGCCCGTCCTCCGGCACTCCGCAGACTGCGTACATAGTTGGCTTGTAAGTGACGGATGGGCGGGTGTTGTCTTAGGCAGTGCAAGGTGAATCGTTCGAAATCGAGGCGATAAAGACGATGAATTTAAATGATAGGTACTACAGTAATAGCGATTAGAGTTTGGAAAGACTACAAGCACATAGTCAGACGTTGTCTGCAGCCTGCAGGGTTATGACTAGGCAAACGTACCATCCAGGCGATGGGGAAGTTTAAGCAGAGACGTTGATGGGGCTGCATCCGAGGGCAACGACACCATCTGGAGGGAGAGATGAGTGGAAGATACGACTGGGAGATGAACGGGTACTCACTGAAGCTGTTGTTGGTGCAGCAAACCTTTTGCTGAGTGCACGACGAGCCGCCTCCAACGCCGAGGACGTTAAGGCTAGTGCATCCAGTACCGACTTGGCCAGTGATTTGCTTGACGTCGACCTTGAGAAGGCCGAGGAGCTTGGTCAGGGAGTTGTCGAGGGACTTGGAGTCCTGGACGCTGTTGCAGCATTGGATTTCACCGCCGTTGCATTGCTGGTAATCGACGTTCTTGTGCCCACCGGCGACGACGGCGGAGACGAGGGTGAAGGCGAGGAGGGCAGAGGTGAGGCGGGCGAACATTGTGTTGGATGAGAGTCGAGAGTGGAAAGTAGAGAAGGCTGTTGTGGAGTGGAGAGAGGCGAACTGGGTTCTGAGGAATTGAGAGCCGTGCTGGAAGGGTTTATATTAGTTTCTGGCCCCAGGGTCTAGGCAATTGACACGTCGAACTCAATAAGAGGACCCTACGCTTAGCCTGTCATCGCGTACACTGGCATCCGAAGAACGCGTCTTGGGTGGATACCCGTTGAGGAAGGACTCGGGACTTGTTTGGAAGCGACAAGTCGGCCGCCGTTGTCGAAAGAATCAAGACTGACACTATGTAATAACGTACCCTCAGTGTTTGTTACGGTCGATGCTAAAGCGACAATGCTAAAAGTCGACTTCTCTACAATACATAGATCTACAATGTATGTGTATGACTGCTATATGAGGCGTAAGGCCGTGAAAGATCGAAAACAAGGGACAAAATGAACGACAGATGAAGCAAAAGAGCGTGAGCTACTAAAACAACAAGAAGGTGACGCAATACAATCACCCTTACCCCTACCCTTGACTACCCCACCCGCAAAACCCGCGGGTTTTTACAACCCTTGGTCTTCCCTAAGAAGGTCTAAATCGAAACGGTAAGTGGAGCATGCTTGAGAAGATGGTAGCTAGAAAGGCGAACGAAGCCTCCAAGTCTATATATCATGGCTCTACACCCTAGGCTTAGGCAGATTAAAATCCTTTCCCTCAGCTTTCACAACCCTCCGAAAACCCATAAACATCTCAATCAACGCAGGATCCGGTGCCGTGTCAAGCACCTTTCGCACAGACGGGTTCAAACGTACAACTCGGGGATGATGAACAGTCCCGTAGTAAAACAGATCGTAGACTGCGTTACTCGAGTGTCGGTAGACGCTATTGGCGTTGACCCGCCTCCATTTTCTGGGGCTCCGTTCGGGTGATTTGGGCGCGTAGACGATGGCGCGTCGGCGGCGGTTCCATCGGGGTACGAGTGGGCTTGGACAGGGGCTTGGATGGCGAGGGAATATTGGCGGGGAGGGGCAGGAGATGCTTTTGGTGGGAAATGGGGTAGGTTGGCATCGCTTGGACGGTGCTGAGGGGCGAGTTGCAGGAATGGCAGGGGTTGGGACCGTGGGACCTGCCTGCCCGATCGGCGCGTCCACCACGAACGCGTTCAAGTTATCGTTGGTGGTCCCAACGTTCAAAGCGACTTCAAGAGCCAGTGCGTCAGTGTCAATGCGAGGACTCTCTTTGATCTGCAGGTAAAGGTTAGCCACATAAACTCGAGAGATGATCGAATAACGCAGTAAAACTACCATCTCTTCGACCTCAACAGACGAGATATCTACCTTCTCCGATTCCCAACTCTCTATATCATCCTCGATTGAAACTTTGACAGGAAGACAGTCTACCTGGTCACAGACACGGGAAGGCTGTGAAAGACGGTTAGGAATCACAAATCCAAACCTCTAACTGGAAAGGTTTACCAAACAACGCGACGAACCTCCCGCCTTTACCACAAAGTAATAATACAAAAGAAGGAGTAAAGTGGCAACACCAACTGCTCCAAGGAGCATCAGAAAATTCCGCACAGACAACGGCATCTCCAACAAGTCTCTACTCGCTCGACTATGATGAGAATTTCGTTGATAACCAAAGTCGAAATCGCAGTCGTAAAAGCAAGAAACGAAGTACTGTCAACTGAGGCGCGCGCTTGGGTTGAGCCACAGCCCGGATGAGCGAGAGATTTGTCAGCACCTGGCACCCACTTTTGGTCCAGAGGAAAGTAAACAAAGGGGCGAAAAAAGAAGGTGGTTTCGTGTATCTCGTTGCTCGACTCTATAGCCTGTGAGTAATCGAGCCACTCCGTGAAATCGGGTTGTCCTATGCCACAGTTTGCGTGCCACTCGTGCCGGATCTACTGAACCACTTCTCTCTACCTATCAGAAATCAGAACGGAATGCTGTGATAAGCCTCCAATCAGGAATATCTGTCCTAGCAATTCCAACGACTTGGTCAATCTCAACATTGAAGGACAGGGGCTCCGACGAGCCTTGGCATGGTTAAATTCCCAGTTAGGAAAACGACCTTCCATCCACCGACGCGTCACGCGTCCGTCGACACCGAAACATGGCCGACGCCCACGTGGTCGGCTTGATGGCCTCAGCTTTCGCCTCTCGAGTGGATCCCGCAAACCCAAGTTGAAGCAACCCAGTCTCACTCTCACTCACTCTAACTAAAGAAATAAAAAGAAAGCAAAAAGTGAATTTTCAACGCTCCCAAGTAGCCTAAACTACACATCAAACATCGACAACAACAACAAACAACAAAAATCCAAAGCCAAAGCGCAATAATACACCATAAAGAATAGGTGAAAAGAGAGGTAGTAGTAAGTAACTATACATACCTACACTAAAGCTACAGTCTACACCTGCGCGCGTCATCCCTAGGCATCCATCCGTTCTCCCTAGGCATCTGGCCATCCGTCAGGGACAGTCGACTCATCCGTCGTCTCAGTACTAGACGACGGAACAGACGTATCCTCCTCCTGCACCGGAGGCATCTCAACCGGCTTGTCATCCGCTACAGGTCGCACCTTCCTCCTGACCCTTTTAGGTCTTATCGTAGGAGAAGGCGGGGGTGTACGAGCATCGATGGCTCGATCAACAATGTTCTGTGGTGGTTGTGCTCCCGGGGATATGATAATCCCCGGAGCAGACGAAGGATCGTGCGGTCGCCTCGACCAGATCGCCCATGCCGAGACGGGGTTGACAACCGTCGTAGCAGGCTTGTTCGACGACGCCGATCCCAACGTCGTCGACGATGAAGAAGCCTCGTTGCCCGCCGTCACCGATTCAACGTTATCGCTCGTTTTGATGGTCCCCATACTATCGTACGAGGACGTGGGCGCAGCAGCAGCCACCTCTGGCTGAGCCTGCTGCTCCTCCAGATTTGGAGCAGACTCCTCTGCTACAGGGTCCGGCGACAAAGGCGCAGAGGCAGTTACAGTCGCAGTCGCAGGCGAACCAGCAGCCTCCACCACCGACGACGACGACGACGATGCAGGTTTATCGGGAAGAGGATGAGTCAACGTAACAGCAGGCGGTGGAGGACGAGAATGCGGGTCGTAGAATCCATTCGGCGGGGGCGGCATCGAGAGTTGTTTCGGCAACGGCGAAAGCGGCTGCTGCTGCTGTGCTTGTTGTGCTTGTGGAGGTGGAGGAGGCGGGGGCTGGGCAGCAGCAGTCGTCTGGGGCGGAGGAGGCGGCGGGGGCGGGGGGTGCGGCTGGGGCGTGTGCCGGGGCGGAGGCGTGAACGGCATAGCAGCGGGGTTGAAGCCGGGGGCATAGGGAGCAGGCGAGTACGGCTGGTTATACTTGGCCGAGTAGTGGTGGTGTGGGTTGGGGGCGTGGAGGGGCACGGCAGCGGGGTGGTGATGATGGTGGTGATGGTGATGGTGCGGGTACTGGTGGTGGTGGTGATAGTAGTTGTACGGGTTATGGTTCCTCGCTGAATACGAGCCTCCGCGCGCGTTCTGCCGTGTTGGGGGAGTCGAAGATGGGGTCATGTGCGCGGGTGGGGGCGGTGGGTACTGGTACGAGTAGTTGGGACCGGGGCCGGGGGAGTGGGAGCCGTAGAGATGGGGCGGCGGGGAGGGGTGGTAGTAAGAGGACGGGCCAGGGCCGTGGCCGTAGGGTGAGTGTGGACTGGTCATGCTCGCTCTTCTCTCTTCTGCGTTGTGCCCCTGCTTCAAAGGGTCAGCTCACCGGTGCGTCAGGCGTCGGGGATCAGCTCGATGGTCAGAATGCGATAAATCAGTGCCGGTAATCGTGGAAAGGATATGGCGGGATAGCAATCGATACAAGTGCGAGTCGAATGGGTTGCACGGGGTAAAAGGAATATGGCTAGTGATGGTGCAGATTTCCTCAGCCACAGGAATAATTGGTTCAGCGCACAGACGCACCGGTGATTGGACAGGGATAAAGTTGAGCTGATCGCACTAGATGAAGAGCATGAACTTGCCACGAACAAAAGTTGCCAGTCAACGTCGCTGAACAGCACCAAGAAGAAATTCCTGGCACATTACCTAACACATCACAGGCCACACAGCCCCAAATAATAACGGGCGGCAGCGCCGGTTCCCATTCCCACGTTTTCCAATTGGCGCCCGCTGACGCGTTCCATCATCAGGCCACGCGTCACTCGCGATTCGCGATCAACCCTAAGAAAGGATACAGCATTGCAAAGAATCCATAAATAAACGTTCCAGGGAGTGTGCGAGTGCGGGATATACAAAAGAGACGACTAAATAAAACGCAAAAGTAACGAGCGAGATACGTATGTATGTCAACGTTAACGAGCAAAGCACAAGAGGTATACCAACAGGGTAGGATATCAGCATAGAAAAATCAAAGATGGAAATGAAACGAAATGAACGCTTGCCTCTTTCAAAAAAACCAGAGAACGTAAGTATACTTGTACTTCCAAGATAGCAAAAAAAAAGAGAAAGACGAATCAGCGACCCTACAAATCCCCATAAACAACCCCATCCTGATTAACCAACTTCGAAACCCTCTCATCCTCCTCCTTCGTCTCCTGAATATACTCAGCAGGCGGACGGGGCATCAACGGTGGCGGGGCAGCAGCACTACTCGAATAGCTCGGTAATCCACCACTCCCTCCTCCAATACCTCCACCCCCAAACGCACTCCCATTCCCATTAACCCTAGGCGGCGGCAGAGTCGGCCTCCCACCTCCACCTCCACCACCACCACCACCAGCAGCATCCTGCGCATCATACTTGGCCTTCAACAGCGCCTTCTCCTCAGCAGCAGTCAACACCCTCCCCGCACCCGACCCACCCGCAACAGGAGGCTGCGGCGTCGGTCGAGTCATAACACCAGGACTACCAGGCGTAGGCGGCGGACTCCTCCCTCCACCTCCACCACCACCACCACCACCACCACCAACACCAACACCTACACCTGCACCACGTTGAGGCGTGATAGGCACAGGCGTGAACGCCGGCGGCGGCGGAGGCGGAGGCGACGATCCCCCATTAACCTGTCTCAGCGCCTGCTGCTGCTCAGCCAACCGATCCTTCTCCTCCAACTTCCTCCTAAGCGCCTCCTTCTCCGCCATCGCACTCATAAACTGCTGCGGCTGCTGCGTCACAGGCTGCGGCTGCGGCTGGATAACCGGCGGAGATTGCGTCCGCAGCGGGTGCGGAGGAGAAGGACTGAAAGGCGGGGGCGGCGCTCCCATCCCACCTCCCGCCTCCTGCCCTCGCTGACCACCAGCAGCAGCAGCAGCATCCTCAGCCTCATACTTCCTCCTCAACCTCTCCTTCTCCGAAAGAATCGCATACGCCCCAGCTCCAGACGCTCCTCCATGCGCAAATGGCGGCGGGGCATCGCCATGCAGGGACGGCGGGCCTACAGGTGGTGGCGGACCAGCAGCAGGAGGAGGCGGCGACACACTCCCCCTCCCACCACTCCCACCACCAGCATTCGGAAACAACGCCTCATACGCAATAGGCCCATCCCCTCCCTGCGTCTTGTCCACAGCCCTCTTCGCCTCCTCGTACCTCCTCAACGCAGCCTTCTCCTGTTCCGCAGTAGGGTAGGCCCGCAGCGGCGCCCCTCCCGCCCCTCCTCCTCCTCCTCCTCCCACCCCACTCCCAGTCGCACTCGCATTCCTAGTAGGAGCACCAGAAACAGGAACCTGCGCAGGCATATTATTCTTCCTCGCAGCCATAGCCTGCTGATACAACTGCGCTCCAGTCGGCTTGGCCCCTAGACTTCCACCACCTCCACCTAACCCCCCACTCCCACTCCCGCCACCACCAAACTCCTGGGAAACAGAAGCAGGAGCAGGCGGGATAAACGCATTCGGATCTTGGTATTTCTGCGCCGCCTCTTGCGCTTTCTGGTACAACCGCACTTTCTCTTCTTCAGCCGTGAGCCATTGGCGTGGCGTGGTACTGCCGGTGTTATTGCCGGTCGCGTTGGTCGTAGCAGCAGTGTGAGTGGGACTAGACCCCGAACTGGCGCCAGCAGAGGTCGCACGAGGCGGTGGGGACATACGCGCACTAACAGGGGGCTACGCATCCAACCAAACATCAATTCAAATTCACAAGTAGATTCAGATCGAAAAGAAACGAGAAACGAGAAACTCACAGGTGCAGCATGAGGTCCCTGCGTATTCTCAACCCTCCTCCTCGCCATCTCATACAACCTCTTCTCCTCCTCCGCACTAGGCCATTGCTTCTGCTGTCCCCCTCCAACTGCGCCAGCTGCACCACTAGCACCACTTCCAACACCTCCCGAACCTCCTCCCATCCTACTCCCCCCAGCCCCTCCTCCAGTATTAAACTCCAACTCAGGCGCATTAGTAATAGTAAACCTATTCGTCCCACCCGCCGAACCAGGCCGCCGACCCTGTCTAAGCTGATGAGGCGGCCCACCACCGCCACTCACACCACCTCCAAGCACCCCACCCCCAGGTACCCCACCCCCAAGTCCACCAGAAGGCCCAGAAGCATTAAACCCAGGCCTCGCCGGACTAGCAGGATGGCTCATCGGGGTATTATACCCAAACTCATCAATACCCGCCCGAGAAACACCAATCCCCGACGGGTTCGCAACAGTCGCAAAATTACTATTCGCGTGGTTGAGATTATGCCCGCCGGGACCCATACCCTCATGCGACGTCCGGACGATGGGAAGCGTAGACGCCATTTGGGCGGGAGAGTTGGCTGCTGCGGTGTTTGGTCGTCCAATCTGGGCTTGGGCGTACGACATCGACATCGACATCGAGTTGCCTGTTGGCGTAGGTACCACCGGTGGAAGAAGCGAGAGGTTCGGTGTAGGTCCAATTTGTCTGTAATATAGCACAAACGAAACCAAACCCGTCAGCTACGATCCACAACGAAAGAGAAGGGTGAAAAAAAACGCACTTGATAGCCTGCGCACTCGCACTACGCGGCCAATTCGAGACGATAACAGGAAGCTCCATAACGATAACCTTCCCATTCCCCAACTGCGCCTTCACAATACAAGAGTAATTGATATCCAAATGCCGTGCCGCCGTCAACGTGGGGGTGGTATGATTCGGGTTAAGCGTACACGACAGCTCCACCGTGCGGCGCGTCCCCCCATACAACGTCGCATTCACCTCCGCAACCTGGCTCACCACCACCTTCTCCACCTTCTGCGCCTGGACCCTCCTCACGCCCGCAAAATTATTCGGATGCAGCCTCATCGTCTCCTTCAGCGCCAGCTCCAAGTTCGCCAGCACAACCGTCGAGAGCGCATCAGACTTGACAGTCGCAGAGACCGCAATCCGGTCCCCGGGCCCAAAACACGAATGGTTGCGCTCAACGACGAGGTGCACGCCCTCCTGCGACACCTCGCGGATCTCGTGCTGGCAGTACACAGGCCACGTCGAGTGCAACTCGTGCTTGTCAATCGTAATCGGCGCTTTTGCGCTCGACACGACCGCCTTGGCCTTCCGCAGCCACCCCTTCTTGCCCTTCGTGCACACCGTCGCGATGAGTTCGTAGGAGATTTGCCCGCGGTTGTCGAGCTCGACCGAGGGCGGGATGGACTCGGGGATACGGATGGAGAAGGGAAAGTCTTGTGAGCGCAGCAGCCCGTATTCGTCGGGTGAGGTCCATAGGTTGATCGGGCTGGGACCGACAAAGTCGTAGAACTCGCTGTCCGGGCCGCCGGGCGGTAGTCGCTCGATTTTGCGTAGCTCGATGCGGACCCATTTGGCTTTTACGCCGCTTTGTGGGACGCGCAGTTCGACGGCCTGTATGTATGTAGTTGAGCTGCTGTGAGTTTTTGGAGTGGGTTTAGTTGGGTGGAGGGAGAACGTACACCCTTGACGATAGCTTGAGGCCTGTCTGCAGCTGGTGGGATGCCGGGGAAGCCTGGTGAGCGAGAAACGTCGTCAGCTTTCTTCCACAAGCACCACTCCAGACGATGGCAATAGAGCGCCGGCGTCTAACGAACCCAATACCCAGCTCACTTACCGTGTACAAAGTCGACATTAGGCGGTGGACGAAGCGTTCTACAATCGCGCGATAGCGACAACCGTCAGTCTCCTCGTCCATCCAACTCCCAATAGTCCAGAAAGACAGACTTACAAGCTCACGTTCGCCATCTTGCCTCAGCAACGAAGAGGCTGAATGTAGTGTCGTTGGTGGTGGTGGTGGTAGAGAAAAGAAGAGAAGAACGGAGAAACTCTAGCGCCCTCAAGCGACAAAAAGCTAAACAGCACCCGTCAAGCCCTCAAGCACCGCCCAGTATGGGGATTCCCAGTCCTGCGCCGAAAAGCCTACAAACCAAACAGGATCATCTGCGGGCGTCCTCTTCAAACGTGTACTAATAGCACTCACAAGTTGGGTTTTTGAAATGAAAGTAAAGACCGGAATGTAGATGCGCGCTGGCAGGTTGAGCGCGCCCAAGGAGAGCGGTGTTGAGGAAGAGGTTGGGCCGCCGTGCGAGGTGTGGTCGCTGCTCGTAGACAAGCGGTGAACACGGGGATGATGCGGCTCAACACAGCCGCTGGAGTCGAAGATGCCTTGGCCGAGATTGCCGCGATTGCCCTGATGCCTTTTCATTCTCGTAATTGGAGCTTGAAGCGAATGGAAGGCGACGACTCGACTGCGACCACTGTGAAGACAGAGGTCGAAATCTGAATGGGCGAGGTAAAGGACAAGGAACCGTTCGATCGGTTGGTTACACGTACCGAAGGTGGCTGCCCTGATGAATTTCATGTGCTACAAGAACTTGCCCTTGAACCCCACAAAATGAAGCTTTCGTGTTACGAGGGGAGTCCGCTGCGTACTACATAGTTGGTCCCACCTTGTCGCCCAGACCAACGGCCATGGTCGTCGATTAGACGCCCGTGCTTTAGTTAATGCAACACCAGATTGAATTATCGATATCGACGTATGTGCTTGTGCGCCTCAATCAGTATGTGAGTTAATTGCGCAGGTTAGTTTGAGGTTACTTGAGGGAAAAAGGGTAAGAAAAAGACTTCCTTCTAGCCGACTCGAACGACTGACCTCGTCATTACTAGTGACGCGCTCTACCAACTGAGCTAAGAAGGACGTTGCTCTCTTTGTCCAGCCAAACTTCAGGTGCGGGTGTCACATCCATCCCACTCTCCAGAGCCACTGACTTTCGACATCCAAGTTGCGATTTCCACTTTGAATTCATTCCTCGCCAAAGGTGCCGCAAAGATGTAAGCTGGGAGCACGGAACGCAGTGGAATCCACCTACACCGGGACGTCGCTTAAGCAATAGGCACTCCGTCTCTCCAAGCGTGCCATTCGAACTGATCATGCATTCTTGATGCATTCCTCCTTTTTCAGGCACAATCCTCCTCAATCGACACACTTTTACTGGCTGATCAGGGGGGACTTTGTCATCGGTCAATCCCAGAAAACTCACCGAACCATCATGATTCATTTGCGGGGTAAAACACCGGCTCCGGTTTGAAGAACGCCTCCATGCCGGAACTCACTTCCCCGGAATACCTGACAACGAAAACATCTTAAAGTCTGACACTCACGAGGCTCGCAATGCTTGAACCCCTTGGCCCCTCCCTGCCCCCTTCAACGTTCGAGATTGTACGAAGATGGCACCGTTCAACCAAGCTGTGACCGTCCACCGTAAAGGACCGCAAGATGCCGCCAACTTTGAGGGGCGAACGGTGGATTACGAAGGAATCATGGATCCTACTTGGAATATCGGAAAGTACGTACCCTCAAACGTCAATCACTCCCAATGAACTAAAGCTGATTCTTTCTCCAATAGCGTGCCATGTGGAGGTAGACTGATTTCTTTTTTCTACGCGTCGAAGCGTCGTGTCTGACACTCGAAACCTCCAGGATACTCTCTAGCTTTGATTCTAGAGGCATGCATTCAGCACCAAGAAAAGACAGAGCACATCGACCCCCTCCACATCTCCTCCCACTTCCTCAAACCAACAACCTCCGCTCTCCCCTTCCTCGTCCGCGTACGAACAGTAAAAACCGGAAAGACGATCACCAACCTCCTAGCCGACCTAATCCAAGGGGTGCGCAGTACCTTCATTTCCCAATATCATGTTGTCCTAGCGAATACTAACCTCCACGATGACACTCCTTCTCCAGGACGCACTAAGAATCACAGCACACGCCATGTTCGGGCTCAACGGTCCTCTCTCCGAGGGAGACTTCGTCCTCCAACCACCCTCCCCCTACGCCCGCCGCCTCCCCCTGTACTCACACCCCTCCCAAGCCAAGCACACACCCATGTTCGGCGTTTGGCGCACGAACCAACAAGTCTCCTGGGCCCACGACACCGCGACCCTCGAGAAAAACCAACCCGGCCACCCGAACCGGACGAACAGCGAGACAGTCGGAGGCGGGGGGACAGAATGGGCTGCATGGTTCCAATTCGAACAGCCGACGGAGAAGTTGTCAAATGTCTATATCCCGCTTTTGGTTGACATGTTTATGAACACGCGGAGTCTGCTGCCGTTGGGCGAGGGAGGGACTGAGGATGCTGCGTACGTCACCCTTTCTCTCTATCCGCTCCACACCGACCTCGCAGCACAGAACTAACCAACTAACTCCCTTTCCTCATCAGCCATTGGGCACCCACAATGACCCTCGCCGTCGACTTCAAATTCCCCGTGCGCAACCTCACACCCCACCACTCCTCGAAAACCGTCGGCCTCTACTCCTCCGGGCGCTTCGTAAACCACCCCCAAAGCCGCCACGACATCTACGTCGAAGTCTGGAGCGCGCCCTCCAAAATTGGCGAGGGAGCTCCAGAAGAGGGGTGGAGGGATAAACAGATTTGTTTGGCGATTGCAACGCAGATGGCGTTGACCCTGCCTATGGCTGTGAATCTGAAGAATGCGGAGAGGAATCATCAGAGTCTGAAGGCGGCGAAGTTGTAGTTTAGTTTAAGATTGGTTAATGGTTTATCTCTCCAGTTGTTGGAGTGGAATTACATGTATATACCCCTGTTCTATAGAGCAGCTAGACCGGAATTGTCGTATGCCCTTAATCACGTTGAGCGTGGTTCCTCCCCGCAGAACAATCCTCTTGAAACCGTATTGAAATCTTGGTTCTATTTGGACACTCAGCTAGGCAGCAGAATAGCGGATGCAGTGTGCCCCTCGTGCCCTTCATGGACCGTGATGGTATTCAGTCAGAAAACAACCGATGCTGAGCGCTGAGCAACGATCCGCTTGGGCGCCTAATTCACCATTTCTTCACTGGAGCACCCAGCATCCTGCAGTGTCCTTGCTGTTAAGCGTGACGCACGTTTCGTAGAACCAGTGGATCCCTCAGTTGTTGAAAGTGCGAGAGAACCGAACAATAATTAAATATTAATCGTTCGAACCAAAACCAAGAGACTGGAAAGAATCTGGAAGAAACTCTCGCTGGTGGAACGCGTCTCCAGCTCTTCAAGTTATTAGGCGTTCCCCTGACCTGAATCACCTCTTAAGGATACTTCATATTTCCATGTTACGAGAGATAATCGAAAAATATGTAGCATATGAGATTACGAAGAGGAGGGGTACTGGGTGCAGGTAGAGCCTTGATTACGGATCCCCTAACTCTCGAGTATGCTAGTATGAGGAATGCGTGATGTACCAGTGATTAAGGTGCAATCAGATCTCTCAAAATCGTTAATGTCATGGCATAGAATAGGTCCAATTGCATAGTACAGGCATACAGGCGTACGAGGAATTCGATCTACAAGTTGAAACATAGTCAAAGTTACTGTACCTATTTCGCACTAATGGCGTAGAATTAACCGATTGCGTTTTTCCTGATGGTGCTCGTGCGGGCGCTAATGTCGGCAAGGAAAAATCAAGGAATTGTTCTAGTTCACTATTGATCAAGGTGCGATGAAATCTCTCAAAGTGAATAGTGTCATAGCATAGAATTAGTCCAATTGCATAGTAAGGGCATACACGCATACGAGGAAATCCCTAAATACAAAAGGTAAAGTTTATGCCTTGGACAAATTTTAAACATAAACGCCAGACATGGATGAAATCTTGGCCTCCGAATTTGAATGTCGTTCTCAGAGTCTCAGGTGTTAGATTTTTCAATGCTGGGTACAATTCGCCGTTTAAACACTTCAGAAAGGTAAAATATATTTACTGCCCTCAGAGTGCATCAGATAACGTTTCTATCGCCTTTTCTGAGCCTGAGAGGTCAGCTCTTCTCAAGATACTTTCCCTTCCCAGAGAGAGCTTGGTAGTCATAAGGATAGGCGCCCAAAAAGGTGGATTCTGAGGGTTCCAGGGCCAAAATTTTGGGATCGTGCGCACATACCCTTTTGCGAAACCCTGTACACTATAAGTAGACTATACATAAAATTTGAGGAACATCAGACTTACAGTAAAGGGATAACTATAGTGATAGGGTACCGTATATGCATATGGTTGGAGTCTTAAAACGAACGGGTAGAGCGGTTAAATCCAGGGTTTGGACGTGGCTAAACTTTGGAGGTGCATCTCATCGACAAAGGTCAACCCGAAGGTGTTCTCGGGGCTCCTGGAAAGCAGCAAGCGCGGGTGATTATTCTATTGCGATTAAACAGAAAAAGGTCGTTGGACAAGCGCCTGTTTAATCAAGTACCATCGGGTTACAGACAGAACTCAGGAGCGGAAAAGCGAACAAAAGATTTGCAAGGCTGGCTTACCTCCCCGTGCGGAGCACGGGTCAGTGACTAGTATATCTACAAGTTGAAGCATACATAGCATAGTTAAACCGTCCGCCAGCCGAATTCGGTATCCCATATATCTCGCTGTTCATCGTCCAGGGAGATACTGCGAGTTCCGCCCTTCGAATAGTGCTTGTCAGCGTAGTTGACCTCCTACCAGAGATCTCCTTCAAGGTCCCACACACTGAAAGCAAATTGCTGCTCTCGCTGAAGCGTCACGGCGAACTCTTGGAGATAAACAACTCGCGAGTCGTGATAGTAAACATTCCCTGACCGGCTTCGCATGAACTTGAGCAATGTACGGTCGGAAAGACCAGTGGAATCGCCGTCGTCCCACCGGAAATACTGTAGCTCGGGACACAGACCGTTCTGCATTATGTGGTGCAAGAAGTCGTCGAGGCCAACGGCTGTCCTCGTACGGGGACTGACGCCGGCGAGGACACCGCAGAGATTCTTCCACCTCACTATCTTTAGGAGAAACTCGCCTCTTGGGCTCCTTGTTCAGTTCCATGCTAAGAGACGAGACCCTCCCAAAGACAGCGAACTTGAAGATTTCTTCGATTTCCTTGCCGACGTCAGTCCCCGTAGGAGCACAACAATTAGCTTCGACGACTTCTTGCACCACGTAATGCAGAACGCTCCGTGGCCCGAGCTACAATATTTCCGGTGGGACGGCAGCGATTGCACTGATCTTTCCAACCGGATGTTGCTCAACTTCATGCGAAGTCGGTCAGGCAACGTTCACCATCATGACTCGCGAGTTGGTCATCTCAAAGAGTTCGTTGTGACCCTTCAGCGAGAACAGCAATTCGCTCTCAGTGTTTGGGACCTTGGAGATCTCTGGTGGGAGATCAACTACGCTGACAAGCGCTATTCGGAGAGTGGAACTCGAAGTATCTCCCTGGACGATGAACAGCGAGATATATGGGATACCGAATTCGGCTGGCGGACGGTTTAACTATGCTATGCTTCAACTTGTAGATCAAATCCCTCGTAGTGTGTGGGACCTTGAAGGAGATCTGTGCCCAAGTAGTAGTACGAGGCTTCTGCCCGATTTCTTAGCTGCCCTTAGCCATGTCCTCTCTGGTGGGGTGTAATTAACGACTTGGGTTTGACCTTTTATATATTTCCGCCCTCCCACAACAATGACTGGCTTACACCGACAGCGCTTTGATTGTTTTGCCATCGAGATGGGTCTCTAGGACCGTGACGCGACGGACAAAGGAACTCACCTTCCGAATCCGGGTGCCAAGACTACGCGTGTTGGAGATGCTTGGACAATGGGCCGAGCAATCTCTGTCACGCTTGTGGATACAAACCCTTTGTAGATATGGCCGGACTCAGCCTATAATCTCTACTCTGCAGAGAGAAACAGGACAATGGTCGGCGTCAAAGGCTCGTCCAAGGTCGGAAAAAGCTCCGTTACCTGTCCATTGTCCTCTGGGCCACAGCATATGAGATCAATATTCAATTCCCATCCTGGGCCAAGGAATCACGTTGGACTTTTTGACTCCGTCCTTTACAAAGAACCACCACGACGACCGCGAATCGCGACTCTCTCCACGGCGTTTGAACTGGAGACTGTAATCCCTTGTAGCGATGTCAGTGACTTCCATGGAACTTCTGGCACTCTTATTCGCAGTGTTTATTGGCACTGCAATCTCTCGCTTTGTTTTCCATCTTACGAGGTTGATCTACCTCTGGACTGTATTCGACGACGAGAAAACGACCGCGTTTGCAACGCACTACGACTCTGATTCCCCCACAATTGGGTACAGAGATGAAAAGGTATGTCAATGTTCTGCGTCCGCGCTCGTTCTGTATCGCGAACTCAATCCTCATTTCTAGATTCCCAACCTTTCCTCTTGCAAACGCGATCGTTGCCACTCCGATGATCAGGCCAACAAAGAAAGAACCGTTTCCGAAACCGTGATTCATATGCCCCGCATCTCCTCGACACTGTACCCTCGACATCTCCCCCTACTTCCTCCCAGCCCTCTCATTCCTCGCGGAGAAGAGAAAGCTCGAGCTCATGTATGGGGTCCAGCAACAAAGGTCACGAAACCAGGCAAAAGAAGGTTCCGCCGCATCGCATCCCAAATTTATCCTCACTCGGATAACGCTGCGTTCGACTGGTGTTATTATGCCACTGTCCATCATCCCAGAGTCGTTTCTCTCAATCCTACCGCGCGTCGGATGGTCATGCCCCTGCCAGAGCCGACTACAGTTGCTGTCGCAATTAACGCTCGGAAGTCGGCTAAGATGCAAGGTCGACCATTCTTTCTCCCCGCACCCAGGACCGCGTCGTCTCAATGAATTCCAAACTTTCATTTCATTTTCTCATTGATTTCGCGTCAGCCTACTCCGCCACCCGAGTATAAGCCTCACCGTTTGTAAACACACTCTGTAGAAGCTTTCGTTTTACTTACAGCTCTGTACCACACTCATTTGGTAATATCTATTTCAGCTCTGGCATCACATTCATTTACCACTTAACCTGTAACCTGTATACTTTATCCCTTCTGACCACTGTAGACGTATACGCTATACATACTATGCACACGGTTGACCCCTCCAAGTCCGTCAACTCTCGAAACGAGCCAAGACAATCCAAACTCTTGCCGACGTCTCCATTTTAGAAATCAATCTCGTCAATCTCTCAGTTTACGATAACCGAAAACTTAGACGTCGTGATTAGGGTTAGTCTGTGTTTTTCCGAGTTGCGGGCCCGAACGAATCGTCTACCGACTTCCAAACAAGTCCCGAGTCCTTCCTCAAAGGGTATCCACCCAAGACGCGTTCTTCGGGTTGAGCCTTCTGCAGTACGCGATGACAGACTAAGCGCAGGGTCCTCCTCGTGAGTTCGACGTGTCAATTGCCTAGACCCCGAGGCCAGAAACTAATATAAACCCCACCAGCACGGCTCTCAATTCCTCAGAACCCAGTTCGCCTCTCTCCAGCCCACAACAGCCTTCTCTACTTTCCACTCTCGACTCTTATCCAACACAATGTTCGCCCGCCTCACCTCTGCTCTGCTCGCCTTCACCCTCGTCTCCGCCGTCGTCGCTGGTGGACACAAGAACGTCGATTACCAGCAATGCAACGGCGGTAAAATCCAATGCTGCAACAGCGTCCAGGACTCCAAGTCGCTCGACCAGTCCCTGACCAAGCTCCTCGGCCTCCTCAAGGTCGACGTTAAGCAGATCACTGGCCAAGTCGGTACTGGATGCACCAGCCTTAACGTCCTCGGCGTTGGAGGCGGCTCGTCGTGCACTCAGCAAAAGGTTTGCTGCACCAACAACAGCTTCAGTGAGTACCCGCTCATCTCCCAGTCGTATCGTCCACTAATATGTCCTTTTTAGACGGCGTCGTTGCCCTCGGATGCAGCCCCATCAACGTGTCCGTCTAAACATTCACCAATCGTACGTTTCTTTTGCAAGTACATTTCTTGATTATTTCTGACCCAGGGGATAGGTCGACAATCCTTCGATAGACAAATAGAATTAGATCATTACAGGTAGCGTTATATAATCTGAATATACCCCGGTGGCTCCTCACCGACCATTGCGACGCATGCGATGAATTTTTTTGCTTTTGAATTCGGCGATTCACCTCGTATAATCTCGAGGTGAACGTTATTCCGCCCACATGTCATCCCTCGGTATACGACAGTATCAATCCAGACCTTCGATCCGGTCATCTGACATCTCTCGGCGTGTGTTCCCCGAACCCAAACTTAAAGCCCAAGCCGCTTTCACGGTTTCACCAAGTGTGATTTACTTCCTGATTTGGGTTCGTCACTTCTAAATCAAGATCGCCCAACGCTGACCAGTCCAATGACGCCGTAAGCCCTCCGCTGGCCAGGCCATGGCTCAACGCTCAGCTTTTTCGAAGTCAAATACAATTGGAACGCTACCAAGACGATGAACAAGTAAGAAATAAGGCCAGTTCGGTCGAAACAACCTATACTATTAGCACAAAAGTGGGGAGGGATGGGTTACAGGTTACAGGGTATACCTAAAAATTACACTATACAGAATCGCTGAAGGCGACATAAGCGAAAGAATAAAGATACAACAAGCGCAAGAATATCAAAAGGTATGGAACGTCGGAGTGATAAGCTCCCGACATACACCACGACCCACGAGAGGCATGGCATCACGCTCCATAAAAAGGTAACTGATAATGGAAGTGGAACTACTTCTTCCTCCCCTTTCGTGTTGACTGCGGGATTTTGTCTTTGCAGTAGTCGCAGTACCACCTTTCGGGTGTGGGGCCCTTGATATTGACACAGGTGAGATGGAACTGAAAAGGCTGGTTAGCATCTGAGGACAGGAACTAGGCTGGTATAAACGTACCCATTCATAAGGACATTCTCCTTCGTTGTCGCAAGCAATCATCTACAAAGACAGAATTAGGACGTGCAAGGGAATCAAGTTGAATAGACATACGTCGCCGTAGCTCTGCTTCTGGCAGTAGCAATAAAGCCTGTCGTCACCATCCCCGTCATCCCCTTCCTCACCGACATCTTCGTCGCCCTCTGCATCCATGTCTTCGTCTTCGTCCTGCACTGGAGGATGCACCTGTCTAGACAGTCTCGACCGTTGATGCGATGCCTGCGCAGCAGGAGCTTGGACCGTAGGACTGGCCGACCGAGTAGGGATTTTAATGGAGGGGCTAGCAGCCGCAGCGACTTTGCGACCTGCAACAGAAGTGAGACAAGGACCAGTCGAATGGCAAGGTGACGCACGTTTGTTGGCACTAGATCCGGCTACAGAAGTTGTACCCGCCGACGCCTGGGGGGACGGTGCCTGACTTAGGGGCGTCGACGCCAAAGCATTGCGCAGCGACTCTGTAACCGCCAGCGCTGGGTTCTTGAGCGCATCGTTCGAAGCGGCAGGTTTGCCTGGCGTCGCCAAAAAGTCCACAGGCTCGCCCTGAAGCACGCGGACCTTGTTCAACTCGACATCGAGGCGAGTCCGCGTCCGTTGAATGATTTCGATGAGCTTTTGGGCCAGTTCCGCCTTTTCTCCAGCTAGGACTTGGATTTCTTCGTAGGCGGCTGAGATCTTCCCGGGTATGGCTGCGGATTTGGGTGAAGGCGCACGGGCGTTCGGTGTGGGCGTTTGCAGTGGCGTCGCGGTCGCTCGTAAAGAATGTCGGATATAGCGAGCAGAATCCTTGTCTATCTCATTCTGCAGCTCTGTGGAGAGGTTTTAAAACGAATAAAAGACGATAGAGAACAGTCCGCACACCCTGTGTTCTGGTATCCTTGTGTTTTATCTCGGCTAGGATATGGGCCACCTCGTTGGGAAGATTGTCGATGCCTATCAACAATTTAACAGATTTTCGACGACGACTATTGTGGCTTTACGCACTGTATATGAATTCAGAGGCAATGTATGCCGCCTCTTCGAGCGCTGTTGAACTGGCGGCCATGGGTATCGAACGTCGACGGCGAGCGCGATGATTGGTGAGCAATGCCAAGAATCGGTTTCTCGGTCTGTGCGCTTCCCGGACTTTGTTTGTTCCTGTGGTTTTCCAAACCCGATGGCTTCGTCCCCGCCGAGCTCCATTAAGTTGACTCTGTCAGCCTTTGTCTTGTACCTTTGTCCTCAGCTCCTTTGAATCACTTCTATTGCCCGTTTCGAAACCTTATCTATCAAGTGACCATCACAAGACAACGGAACGGGGAAATATCTTACTGGGGCTATCACAACTGCTTCCTCTCGGACTGTGCTTTGGAGGCTAGAGGCTCAAAGAAATGAAGCAATTAGTTCGTATTGGTGAACTGTGACGCGATTCTCCGAGAGAGATAGACTGTAGACTCCCCAGATATGTGACCTATCGCACCGGCGGCAGGGACTGTAGCCGAACTGGACTTCCGACTAACTCATGGTCGCATACCTTCTTTCCTTGTCACTCCGAAGTATATCCCCAACCTCACCTATTCGGGGACGCATGACCTCTGGCACTAGTACTTCTAATGGGAGCTCCTCCATCGATCGACGCCTTTGCCTTTCAATCCACGATGTCTTCACTCCACCGAACCCAATCACCCCTCTTTCGAGCGCTCTGTCTTCTAGCCCTCGCAGTCCAAGCCACATCCGTGGACGTATGGCTCTACCCCAACCGCGATGCCTGCGACGGCGGCTCCCTCGGATGGCGCGACATCGTCCACCTCGACTGTTACGCCGACTACCCTCCCACCCACGGCTACTCTGTCGAATTCCGCAACCTGCCCCCAGGGGCGCAGGGGATAGTCCAGACAGGCGGCGAGTGCCTCACACCGACAGGTGGGATCGTCTATGGACCGGGCGACCACTGTTGGAATACTGGAATAGGCCGTGGAAAGGAACCGGCTAGTGGGGTGTATTGGTGGGATGGGGTGACTTATCCAACCGCTAGTCAAAGTCGAAGAGAGGAGGGGGTGAAGTGTAGCGGTCCTACGCACTTCCGGTATACGGATCCTCATGGAGTCGAGCACACGATCCGGATACCAACTGGGGTCAAGCCCGAAGATGTCGTGCAGCAGTATGAGAACCAAGAGTGGGGTATTCTCTCCGCATACGAAAGCGCTCGAACGTGCGTGAGACCCCGTCGCAATCTCAATACTCTTCGGACAACCTGACCTTCTGGAATCACTATTAGGCTAGGTTTAAGGTCGCTCTGCTAATGGAGTACTTAGTCCTTCATACCCTTAGTATTGTCGCTTGGATTACAATTTGTAATGGTACAAGTCATACGAAGTTATACGCATGTGCGAACGGTTGTGTATATTCCTTCTTAGCTCAGTTGGTAGAGCGCGTCACTAGTAATGACGAGGTCAGTCGTTCGAGTCGGCTAGAAGGAATCAATGTCTTCAATTGAACATCTTTTGTTTTTATCTCTTTCCCTTCCTGGTCAACTACCCATTCCATCTTTACTACCCATCCCCGGGATCCTAAAAATCAGGGTCTCATTCTAAGTCTAAAAACATCCATTCCGAAAGGCTGTCTCTATCCGTCTATAATTTTCCAATCAACCTCCTCAACACCAAATGTCTCGAGACACACATGAGGCCTACGCCCACGAGAACCATTGTCCCTTTTAGAGTTCCCTCAAGCATCAGCCCTGTGCACACACACCGCTCCACTTCAAAGTAATAAAAACTTACCGGCATAGTACCCCACCATTTTAAATCCCCCCGACGCAGTCAGGATGGCACCAGAAATCGGGGGGCCCGCGACCGCTCCAATCGCAAGGATGTTCGTGAACATCCCAACTCGTCGACCGACGTCTCCTGTTCCACCGAGTTCAAAAATAGGGTTGGTGAGGAGGGAGACGTAGGTTCCTGAAGCAAATCTACAGAAATCGGTTAGCTTGACGAAAGATGAATGAGTGGAGATGAAGGAAGACCTACCCGTAAAGAATCGTCACTGCTATCAGCGAGCCTTTGGATTGAGCAAAGGGCCATGCATAAGTAAGGATCCCAGCTGCAGCGGTGAACGGGATCATCACGTTCATCGGGCCTGCATTAATTTCAGGCGCAAGCCAGATGTCAAAACGCGGACATAAGTAACACGTGGAAACAGGATACGTACCGATAATGTCGCAGAGGTATCCAGCCGTATACCGACCGAACAAAGAACTAGCGTTGGCAATGGCGACAAAATAGAATGAGAAGTCGTTCGAGATTCCTATTCTTGTGGCGCTTACGCTGACATAGGTCAGCACTATTATTGAGGTTAGCGTCGAATGCATTGGGGAAGAGCGGTTGAGCCTACTGGTATAAACGCCCAAGTACGTGACAAGGCCAGACACGCAGTAAACAGAGAACGCGGCCGACTTGAAAACTGCCCAATTGAACAGTCCTCCTGGGACGTTCCGTGGAGGAAGCCTCCTTCTGAGTAGCTGCAATGTCACAACTCGATTCAGCGGGACAGGTCATGAAGGAACGAAATGCCTAGTACTCACCACGTTGGCCAGTCCCATCGTTCCGAGGAATATGAATCCGAAAATCCGCATTGTCCAAGCGAAGCTAAAAGCATCCCCTTCGTGAGTTCGATACACCAAGTCGAGGACCAACTCCTACAAAAACAGGGGTAACTTACCCTACGGTTGGGAGCAGACTCCGTGCGGCAATAGGCATAACAGTTCCACCTATCGACGAGCCCACCGCCATAATACCCATCGAAATCCCGCGCCGTTTCTTAAACCAATGCGCTATAATCGCAGGCGTCGGTCCGAACAGACAACCACACGCAAGCTACATGCAGCAAGATAGATGCAGCAAGCATAGTATGTACCTCATGATCAATAAACCGGGTGCGGGGGGATGAACTGGACGAGAGAAAACAAAACGTACCCCGACTGCGAACCCTTGACATAGGAGAAAGTGCCAGTACTTTGTGCATAGGGGGATGAGGAAGGTCGATCCGACGAGGATGATGCTAAAGAAGGTGAAGATACTTTTGAAGTACCCGAGGTCGAATAATCTTCCAATGACCAAACCCGGTACGAAGATGAGGGCATACTGTCAAAAGGTCGCATGAGCTTGGATTCAGACCACATCTGAATTGAAGGGTTCCTTACCTGAATCGAGCCTATCCACGCACTAGCAGTCCGCGTTCAGACCAAAGGCACCGAATCATCAAAGAATGGTTCAACGTACATCGCGGATGTTGGCTCATCTTTCAAGACAGTCTCTTGATAATATCCCTGGAAGATCTAATCGTACGATCCGTCAGGCCCTCAGATCCTCCTAAGCAATCATACTAGAAGCCCAGATGACCACGTACACCCCACGAATTGACATAGCCGAACCTATAGATAGCCACGGCATTTCGTCAGCTCGGAATATGGAAGGAACGTTAACTTGAACAAGGGGCAGAGATGACGTTTCGTTCCACAATGCCGTTCAAAGCCTTCTCGGACCGGCGGCAAGGAAGATGCAAAGTTGATCACAGGTTCACTTTCATGATCCCCGTGATATGAAATCTCGGGAGAAGGAGAAGTGGAGGGGGCCGTCGACATTGAGGGGCCGATACTCACGTCGAGAACGTCGTACACATTCCCTGGGACAAGCAGAAAGGTTCAGTTCTAGTCAGCCCTCAGAGCACACAGAAATAAGTGTACTAGAACAAGAATTGACTCACCCCAACAACAACTAGCCATGCTTGAAGACCTCCGTCGGGATAGCTGTCTTCATCGTCCTTCGGATTCTCGGCTTGGTCCCCGGTCTCTGCGAGATCTTTCTGTTGCACGTCATCGCCTACAGCGTTGAGCGTCGGTGCCGCCGAGTCAAGGATCTGAGGTGTAGCTGAGCCCTTTTCGATGTTTCCGCTTTCAGCATCTCTCGGAGCGCCCTGGAGACTAGTTTCGGAAGACATTATTTCTGCCAGTGTTCAGCCTCGTCGTTGGACAGACGTGGCAGTGTCCGCACTCGTCGAGATCTTGACGTATAACAGGCCGGTCAACGAGATGAAGGCGATATCCAGAGACCTAGGCAAGCGAGGGGAATGGATCCATGGAAATGAAGGTCATGGTGTGCTTTTAAAGCTCGACGACATATGGTTGATGTGCCTTCTGCTCGCTTAGTCAGTTGATTCGGCATGGTCCAACAAGATAAACTCGGAAGGCAAAGGTTTCGACTCCAATGAATACCCCCGTAGGTAAAGTACTGTCGGCCGCCTGATCTCCAGGATAACTTGAGGAGCCCGCATACTAGTACCAGTACTTGCACCATGGCCAGGTGAGGCGTTCTCTGCGGGAGCTACTTAATTGCTCTGGTGCCGTAGGCTGGTGGCGAGGGGCCCAAGGAACTTCAAGCTGAAAGAAATCCATCGCCTGGGTCAAACAGTCGAATTTGGTGCCTCTTCAAGCGCTCGGATCGCAGCTGCTGTTGGAGAGTCGACGCCAAAGCCAGGTGATAGACATCGCAGGCCGTGTCGTGGTTGTGTGCAGAAGTGGGGTGCCGCTGAAAGCGGATCACTTCGCAGAACCAGGGCATATCGGCCGGCACCCACGGCAAAGACGCTCCCACGCCCATTTGGGCGCTTGAAGAAGCGAGGGTTCGTTCATGGTTCAAGCAGGCTTACCTGCGGTGCAAAAGATAGGGGTGTCATTTACTAAGGCCCTATATTGCGACAATAGGCTATTACATTGGACTGATATTGCTCAGGATAGAAGCTCGACGGTGAAGCGTACACACCCAGTGTGACACAGCAAACATCATTGGGGTGAGTAAGGTGCTTCGGGCAATGACACAGAGACATTTTATTAATAGACAAATGGCGGTTCCGGTGGTCCTTATAGCTATTTCTTCCTTCACTCTGACTCTTCTGCCTCCGGCAAAGGTAGCTCCTCAGATGCGCCGTCGTCCTTGCGCAACAGCAGAGGCATACAGCACTTGACTGTGGCAGGGCCTGGGCAATAGCCTACACACAACATCGTAAGTAAAGACGACCCTCCCAGTTTAAGAGCCCGCGACTTACCAGTGAGGGTTCGACCGCTGACACAGTCGATGATGGGACGGCATCGTCCAGTGCCGTTTGCGCCAGGGCATCGCTTGAAGCAGCACTTGACGTCTGCAGGGTCTCTGGGGCAATAGCCGGTGAAGCTTCCTCCTCCACCGGCTGCGCAATCCGCTGTACGGAGGCAAGTTCCAGGTCCGACACCAGGAATGGTGCAAGGACCGTTAAGGGCGGCTTGAGCGACGCCCAGGGAGAGAGAGAAAGCCAACACAGAGGTGAGCAACTTCATTGGCGATGAGATAGACTGGTGGGATGGCGAGTTTGGTATGGGGTTTGTTTGGTGTGTCAGAGTCTGTGTGAGTGCCCTTTTTATATCTTTTAATATTTCAGTCTCAACCGAAATCGGATGTCCTAGAGCAACGAACAGAGAGATGCGAGAACACGCGATCGCTAGGAAAGACGAAAGGTTCGCCGCTTTTCTCCCGACTCCCGTCTTGAAATCGTTGACAAGGTGAAATGGAAGCTTGTGTATTCAATAATAAAAGGATTAAAAGTACAGGCGGTAACTTCACTCAGCGTATATTCTTCAGATCTCGAGCAGTGATTGCACAACCCAGCTGAGCCTCGAAGAGATGATTATCATCGCTTTCGAGGCCTAAGAGCGGCTCCTAGAACGGACGAAATTGAAAATCGCGCTTCGTTGCATGTATGTAAATGTCTTTCTGGCGGTACAATATTAAACACTCTCTACGTAAAATGGTCACTGGACCTCGTATGGTCTCGTCGTTACGGGGCTTCCTGGGAATTATGTAGTCTCAACCTGTGCCCTTCGCTACGTCTAGTTAATGATAGACATCGAAGAAGCACGCTCGTATCCGTGATGATCTTCCCAAAACGCTCCTGAATCGCCGTTCTTCGAGAAGCTCTACGAAAATTGATTCTCATATGGTAGGTGGATGTCCACTAAAGGTAAGATGGGAGCGTATCATGTCTAACCTGACTTTACCTTGCTATCTGCATCGACGCCCTCGGGAGTGTCAGAACGCTTGACGACTTCGTTGAAAAAAGTCATCTTAGACTCTTCGAATGAGTTATCTATCAAGAAAAGGACGTTTTACGGCTCCCTGCAACTTGTGAGCTTTGATCGACCCCAGTCTATGATGATATTGGATTCCGACAATTGAGGGCGCTTATCTCCCCGCTCTCAGCGCTCGAGAAGCGCGCCTCCCTGCTTCTTGATGTTTATCATTTGATGCAACTGTCCATTTCATTCGATCGTTGTTCCAAAATCACATATTACGACCCTGAAATCTCGATTTTCCATGTCATGAGACTACGAAATGGACTTGTGTAGGTACTAGTAATTGCACTGGACCATCCTAGAGCGCGAGTGAGTGTAGTAACGCTATATCTTCGGATATCTACGCTTGTGAATTGAGCTCAACGGGCAACTATCGATGATTTTTGTCAAATTCGAGATTGACCGTGGTCGTATTCCCTAGTCTCATTAACCCAGGTCTTTCTTCTTTTTGTGCCTAGTCCTGTTGGAATATTCACAGTCACCGCCTAGCCCAGAGAGTACCAAATCTGTCGCTAAAATGAGAGCCGATAGCGTGGAGATAGCGATGCTGTACGACGAAAAAACTCGCCTGCGACCTACCGAACATCGGTACATAGGTCCTGCATCGAGCGGTTTTTTCGGATCGGACGCCTTGATAACTCTCTATAAAACGCAGCCATCCGAACCGAGTTCATCAGATCAAGCCTACCCCTACACTCAAAGCGCCAAAGTGACCCATGATGAAGTCTTTGGCCTCTCTCCTCATCCTCGCCTTCAGCTTGGGCGCCTATGCCGCCGAGAACGGTCCTTGCAACATCCCTGGCATCGGAGTGGGAACCTGTCTTCCTACCAATAAGTGTACTGAAGGAGGTGGAGGATTCTGGTCGGGCTATTGCCCCAACGATCCCTCCCACATCAAGTGCTGCTTCAAGAGATGCCCTGGCCCCACGGGCCCCGGAACTTGTCGCAACGCTTTGACTTGCTCCAGTGGACGAACCCTAACAGGTATGAGCCCAGTCGTGTTTCGTGGGGGGATTGCAGCTGACACTGTTCGATGCAGGCTACTGCCCTGGCCCAGCGATCAACAGGTGCTGCATGCCAAGCTAATAAATCAGCAGCCTCGAGGCGAAGTCGATTATGTACTTACATACTCAGTAATGGAGAACCGTACTAGCATAGCATGCTAAAGCAACTTATCCAAATGCAACGTTCAACCTCGGCGCTGGTTTTAAAGCAAATCTGATATTTATTCCACTGCGTAACGTTGGGAATGCTACTCGGTGATACAGAGACGCAATGAGTATGTAGTATGTACAAAGAGGGTCTGAAACGAACGATTAGGCCCACAGTCTCTGGCTAAAAACGCATGCGATGACTTACCTCTGACACGAATTCGATGGGCAAAAACCATTAATCCGAGAGGCAGCATCCGAAGTTGGAAGGACCAGGGCAATAATCTGCATGCGGGGCGCGGCAGGGTGAGCGACTTGACAACAAGAAAACATTGAAGGTGGACTCACCGGCGATGAAAACCTTTCCAGTCGCGCACGAGGATCGATGGACACACCTGCCCTGGCCAGTGACCGGGTTGGGGCATCGCTTGTAGCAGCAGGCAACACCGTTTTCAGAGTTCTTGCAGCCCTGGCCATAGGCAGTTCCTCCTCCATAGGTACAGCTGCTAGCGTCCATGCAAAGACCCTCCCCAACATGAGCGATGTTGCAGCGTTCGAAGATGCCGGCCTGGGCGGCGACGCCACCGATGACCATGGCAATGGAGAGAAGGAGAGCAGCGGCCGGGCTTCATAGCTTCGATAGTTGGGAGAGGCTGATCGATCTGGGTGTTGGTGGTTTGTTTTGGTACAGATATCGAATCGACAGGGAGGTTCTTATATACCTTTTCACGACGTGCGCCAAGTCCTTTTCAGAACGGTCGAGCCTACACGTACCTTGAAGAGCATGTGGGCAGAGTCTGAGAATGACATGTAGAGTGTACAGCGAGCATGGTGCTGAGGGCCATGAGGACAAGGAGGTATTCGATGAAACAAGGAACCTTTGGCGGGCATTGATGGGGCTCTGTAACATAATATCCAAGGTTCCACGGTCACTCGTCAAAGCTGACTGTGAGGTATGCCAGTAGGTGCGATAGGAACTCGAGTTGCACCAGGTCTTAGCGACATATCTGAATCGTTAAAACCATGACGCTCCTGTGAGCCAAAGAGTGCTGACCAGGGTCGACTAGTAGAGTACACTCAGGGTCATCGTATTACTCGCAAATCGATTACGGCATGAAGGTCTATCACTCTCCCAATATGTCTATCTGAAACATCTGAAAGGCGTAGCGAGCCTATGCACGCATGGTGATCGACGATACATGTACCTTTCTACCCACACAGGTCAGAGGTACGACGAAGCTCACCTTGGGTTTATCCGAGCTCGAGTCTGTTGTAGCGGCTGAGGCAGACAATTACCGTTCCTCAGCTCTCAATATCAGGCGAGAGTGACCGCGAAAGGCTCCGTGTTTCAGACCCTCTTCCCTTTGAAAGACGGAATAGCCATTCCGGAAAGACTCGAGCGAGAGAATGCTGGTCTGCGCCCAGCTAAGCCCTGAATTTAATGCAACAGACAAGGGAGACACTTCTAGGAGCTTGAACCATGCGACTCAGAAACTGCTCCTGCCATAATTTATGGACGCGTCGATGGAGCATACATATTCCTCGATGCTATGTCTTTGAGCACTGATGGCTGGACCAACTCGTTGATCGTCCACTTCCATAAAAGACAACCTACCAACCGCTTTCGGGGATATGCGGGTGCCCAACCACCTAACCACTCGCACAAGCAAATGGAATAACCTATACGCGTAGATCGCCGGACACATGGGGAGATGTTCCCTTTCCACTATTCTCGCACTCTTCATCGTCCTCCGTCTCCCAGGACCAGGACTATGTACGAGGTCCGAAAATCCCTCTCGGCATCACCCCATCAAAGTGATAATAATCTACATCCAAGTCTTGGAAGCCCAAGATTCAACAATTCCCTCGTCGACCTCTTTTTCTCGCTTTCGATTTCCCAACAACATTTACTCGGGGCCTCCACCCACACCTCCCTCGAGCTCCAGTCGCTTTACATCCGTGCCTGGGCCGATAGGTGCGGTCCCGTGTATCTTGTACGCCTCAATCCAAGTCTCGCTCCCGAATTCCGCGGCCCCGTCATCCTTCACGCCTACCTACCCTTTTCATACTCGTCCTTCACAGGTCAATCGCGACTCGAGTACATACCATGACAGATAGCGTCATCGGTAGTACATTGTCTAATGATCTACAATCGCTGCCACTGACAATCAACTTCGGCAAACGACAACAAAGATCGACCAACGCTCCACTTCTCATGATTTCCTAGTCGTACTAGTAGCTCGACGATCGCCCTGATGAACTTGAAACTTGCGATTTTGTCGAGGTTTCAATCAAGTCCTCCAGATGGCGAGCAGTAAGCACGAATCTCTAGGTCCCCGATGTTACATGTAACACGCCGCCTTCCCTCCCTTGCCGTATATCTCGAGCAAGTCCACCGTAAAGGCTCAGCGAGCGAGCCAGGTGTTGATCTGGGAGACTCCGGGATAGACACCTGACATAGCCAATTACAAGTGCTACTATGACACGTCGGTAACGGATTGGGACAACGCCTGGTTTCGGTCACTAAAAAGTAGGGCAGTGAAGAAATTTCCGTGCGTGGGTCAGAGTAAGTAGAGCCTTCGCAGGAAGCCAAACCTAACCGTCCTCTATTCGTTCCGTCCTCTATTCAAATTCGTTCGAGGTCCGTCCCAAGTCCTTGTCGACATCCAACGTGATTTCGCATCCAAAGGTGAAGGAAAGCCACGTCGATTTTAATTGGGACGTTGTATATGATATATCGTTACGCCATGGCCCATGGTGAGCATGCGAGAGTGCCAATCATGGATGATTCCATCGAGAACACCGTGGCCCAACCACTGATTAGTACTGATTGCCCCATGGGCGCCCGCTGCTTTCACCTTGCAGGGAACCGTACGTATAGTTCAGCGTGGGCCATTGACACACTCTCCACCAAGGCCTGAAGGACGAATACAGACTCCAGAGACGAGAACCAAGAAAAAGGCAAGGACGAAGACGAGCGAGACGAGGACGCAGCGCGAGGTCAGGAGCCAACATCGTCCCTCTCCTACCTATTAAGTAGCTAACACCCACTGCAACCTTCAACGTGATCGAGAGAACCAAGCCAATAAATTAAACAGCTCAACGAGAGCTAAAAAAAAAGCTTATTTAAAGAAAAATTAAGAAAAAAAAAGCTAAAAACAAATACTAATCGCATTTTTGGTCGAAACGTCCGTTCAAACTTCAAACTTAAGCAAACGAAAAAAAAAGGCGAGAACACACCGAGTGCTCGAGTACTAGTCGGACACGTACTGGCGAGTGAGCGAGCGCAAAGCCTGGTAGTAGCTATGTAGGGCGTTGACAAAAGCGACGCTGGGGGTACCCAAAATAAAACACCCCTCAACGAGATAAAGAACACGCGATATCAAAAACAACATCAGGTGCATACTGCAGCTCACTCAACTCAAACCTACAAGTCTCGACGTGTAAAAAAAGAACTACAGTCTCGACATGCAAAAAAGAAAAAAAGAAAGCTATAAGGCGGGGGCAAAAAGAAACACAAAACTCTCAAAAAAAGGGACACTTGAATGGGCGAGGAAAGAATAGAGAAAGCAACGACTCGCCACAAGCCTAGTACATAGTGAAAGCCGTCTTCGGATTTAGTTGTTATAGATATTCCACGTCTACAAAACAAAGTCCAGTCAGCATCCACGCCCCAATCCCTCTCACCAATCGCAGCCATAACCAAACTCAAGAAGAACATAACCGAACTCTAAAACTCACCTTCCGCCACTGCAACCCCCAATGCTCATTAATCGGACCCTGGATCCCAAACGCAACACCCTTGAACCACCAAAACGTAAACACGATGATACCCGCAATAACACCAAACACAATCGATTTAGTCTTGGTCGAGAAACGGCGCGAGCTGAAAATGAAGTGGTCCAGGACGTGGGAGAGCATGAGGACGGCAAAGTAGAGGGTTGGGAGCTGTACGAAAGGGCAGTATTAACATTTAGAGGGAGTGAGTGGATGGGAAGGGGAGGGAGGTACGTACGTAGTGATGCAGATAGGTAACGCGACCCATGATCAAGAACGGGACTACACAAATAATCCACTTAGCACACCACTCACAGACACAAACGCGATAGACCACTCACCATAATGGAAAACCCATCCAAAAAACGCAATCTTGCCCACATACATAAAATGATCCCACTCCCTCTGATCCATATCCACATACTTGCGCTGCCACCTCAACATGTACACGCCAAATGTCATCAACCCAACCACAAGACTGATTGTACTCGCCCACCAGATCACGGGGGTACCTGGAGAGTTAAGTAGAGGTAGTCGTCAGCGTAAGGAAGCCTCAAACCGAACCCCGCGAAACTAAACGCACCAAGCAAATAAAACTTCAACTGATTATCACCCCACCCACACATCCTCAAGCCCAAATGCAACAAAGGCCAATCAAACGGTTTGGAAGCGAGGATATCCTCCTTGTCAGGGTCGGGGATCAAAGCATTGTTGGACGTCATCATCGCCACGTTCAAATGCCAAAAGTCGCGTAGGAAGGGGGATTTGTAGAGTTTCATGTTGCCGGCTGGGACTGTATGCGGTTGATTATGGGTAGTAGTTGTTGTAGTCGTAGTCGAGTTGGATGTGGAGGCAGAGGGGAGTGGGGGGACGAAAGGAAGACGAACGCAAACAAACAAGGAATCAGCGACCAACATCACCAAAAATGCAAAGAAAGAAAAAGAAAACGTACGCCTCTCATTCCAATGACTCTCCACATTCCAATGCGTATGCGCATCCCTCGGATTATTCTCCTTATCACAACTAACCTCAATCTGCTTGAACCCCCACTGCGGCAAAACAGCATTCGCAGCTCTCAAATAACACCCAAGCACCTTATGCCTAAACCTCAACCTCGTCGTCAACGAATGAATCCTCTCCCCAGGTCCAAGCTTCCCCCTCTTAATATCATCAACGACCTCAACTTGCCAATAATCATGACGATCACCGACAGTGCTGTTGCCGTAACACGAAACTTCGTAGTTGAGTTTCGTGACGGGCGCAGTGACGGTGTGCGAGTGCAGGTTGCGGGTCGTAGGCGCGTGGTTGAGGCGGACGATATCACCGTGCTTGAGGTACCGAAGTTCGCCTTCGACGGGGTCGAATTTGGATTCCTCCCAACGAGGCAGGATGACCCAATCGTTGTTGTTGTCCTTGTAGTGGTAGCAGGTGACTTGTTGTTGGTTCGACCCGACCGGGTAGGTTTGGACGTGCGAGTGAAGGAGGCCACCGCCCCAACCCATGTTCTTCAAGGTCACTTTGGAGCCGTACGCGATTTCTGTAGGGGATCGTATTTCGTTAGACGACGAGGCGGGTAGACAGAAGATGGAGGAGAGACGCACCGAGAGGATTCTTGTAGAAATCGTTACCGACAAGGTTAGCCTGGAAGAGCGAGCTCATCTGGGCATCACCTGGTCCAGAGCGGTTGAGAACCATAAAGTGAGCCTTGAACGAGGCCATGAAGACGAGGATGGGGACGACGATCAAGCAGAGAATCCGAGCTCCCCAGTGTTTGGCTTGCTCTCTCTGTTTCGGAGGATGAGTTTGTCGTATAAACGGATGGCAGGAGGTACTTACGACTGTGAGTCGCGTATCGCCGAATTTGTCCCAGAGGTCTTCAATAGTGTAGATACCAACAAGAGCGGTAACGAACAGGCCAATCATCTTGACGCTAAAAAAGCATTAGATCGAATATCTCATATCATGCGAAGGACACCCACCTCGTAACGCAACCGATAGAAATACCAGTAAAGAGCAACCACGCCCACCAATCAATGGAGAACGGGCTACGCAAAGAACGTCAGCTACCATCCACGTCACCCGAAAAAGCGCCAGCAAAGACACTCACTCATACTGCTCGTTATGGAACCGAGTTAAACAGAAAACAGTAAGGAACGTGAAGAAGAGCAACATCGAATCCAAGAGAATGAAACGAGAGATAACCAGCCAGCCGACATCTATCATAACACCAATCAGTTCCATCCTCATATTACAGGCTAGCAAGGCGGGGACTTACCAAGCAAAACCATAAGCGTAGTCAAATGACTAGCCCACAAACTCATACCCAACTCCAACGAGGTATACCAAGCAAGGGGGACCATCAACACCCCAAACGTCGCAAGCATAACCCTCATCGCAACATACGGCACAGTCTCGGGGTACGTCTCCCCACTCTTAAACTCGAAACCGCCATTATACCCCGCCAACAGTCCCGCCAGGCCAACCAACATCTTGCCCAACGGCGGGTGCACATCAAAGTAAAACTCGCGCTTGAGGTAATGCGACCCGAATTTGCCGAAATGGGCTTCGTCCCAGACGACGATATTGGAGGCGCCGATTTTGTGGTAGCGTGTCCAGCAGGAGAGGAGTGTGTAGATGATCGGTGGGATGTGTTCGGCGTTTTGCCAGAGGAATTCTTTCTGTATTGTCTATTAGTTTCCTGAGCTTTCAATAGAGAAAAGGGAAGGGCGTACGAAGGAGGTAGGAGGAGGAAGAGGCGGCGCTGGAAGCCTCCCACTCGCTATCCGACTCTGCACAGGGCGCGGTTTGCTATACACATCCTTCCCTTCATCATCATCATACGAGAACAACGTCTCCTTCTCCCCATACCCAACACCACCACCTAACCCACCCAACCCATCATCCTCACCCATCTGCGGCCTCCCAGGCACAACCCGCCTGCGCGCCTTCTCCTCCGTACTCATCATACTCCCACTACTACTATAATGCAACGGCAGCTGGTCCTGGTTATGGTGCTGGCGATGGACACCGTACTGGTTCGTCGAATATCCAAGGTCTTCAAAGTCGGAATGAGCGTCGGTGCTGCTGCTAAAGTCAACCGCAATGGCTGGCGGTTTCATCAGCCCCGTTTTTAAAAGCCGTAGTAGTGTTCGGAAACTGCTACGTGTCGGCTTTTTTGGTTTCAAAGGTTACCGAGGCGCGGCCTAGTGGTCGCCGCGTTGCGTCGTGAGCGCTGTTGGCTGTGGAAGTTACGAGTTGAGAATGTCGTGGAAGGCGAGATGATGATGATGCTTTCCAGCGGCCCGCGTGTGATCGCCACGTCGCTCACCCACTCGGCTCGGCTAATTCTCTCCGTCCATCAATCTCTCGGGCTTTTCACTCCCTTCGACTTGCTTGAAAGTTGGAGAGAGAGAAAGAAATATCATTACGAGACGTTAGAAGAGAGAGAAAGGAAAAACTATACACAGGGTTGCCAAGTATGTAAGTACACAAGTTATCAAAGATACTTTTTTTCCGACTGCAAACCCAACGAAAAAACGAGATAGTACAACGACGTGATATGGGATACATGTAGCAGTCAACGAATCCCAAACGGAAGAAACAATCAAAACCAGGTCCTACAAAGAAAGAAACCTAGTTCTTTTTGGCATGTCGCTGATACACAGCTGTTCCAACAAATCATCGTCAGTTCTCCTGCACGCCAAATACATAAGAAGAAAAAAGAAACACCCACCAGAAACCATGGCGTGATCCCTCTCATACGGCTCAAGCGTAACCTGCTCAAGCGGCTTGAAATTGCCTTCCCTCAACTTAGCAACCTCGCTCGCAAAGACCGTCTCAGGCGGGATAGTCGAATCGATACACGAGGCCTTGATCGAAATCAAGACGTGCCCGCCGTCTTTGAGGAACTGCGCCGCGTTGTGCATGACGATACGCGCTTGGTCGGGTTGGGCCACGTCGGCGAAGACGACGTCGACTATTGAGAGGAGCATGCGGTAGCGGTTGGGCAGGCGGGCGTCTTCGACGATGGCTGGAGGAGGGAGGTTAGAAGGTGCATAGAGAGTTAGAGGAGGAGGGAGAGGAAGAACGTACGGATGACATTAGTCCTCTTTTTAGCCATGTTGATCAAATCTCGTCCCGAACGAGGAGAGAACTCGACGGCATATACAATTCCCTCCTACAAAAGCAAAACCCATCAGCAACCCATCCCTCTCCAACCGCACAACAAAAGAAAATACGCTATAAAAGGCGACTCACCGGCCCAACAATATCAGCAACATGACTAACACTCGTCCCACTCGCCGCACCAAGGTACAAAACCTTCGCACCAGGCTTAACAAAAATATCATCCAACCCACCAAGCACACCAGCCGCAAGCTTACTCCTAAACGGATTCCACACCCTATACTCAACCTTCGTACCCTCAACACCCCCTTCAACACTAATCCTCTTCTCCCCATACACACTCTCACCAGGAACCAAGTTCTTGGTCACGAGCATGTGTTCTTTGCCTTTGGCGATGAAGACGCCCGGGTGACGGTGAGGCTCGAGGATCACGTTCGACCCGCCCTTGGCACCGCCCTTTGCCCCGCCGCGCCCGCCTCGAGCGCCGCCCCTACCGCCCCGACCACCGCGACCACCGGGTGCGCCCCGTCCGCCGCCTCGTCCGCCACGGCCTGGAGGACCTGTTGGCCGAATCGCGGGGAGAGTCGATCGTCATTCGCGAGGATTTTGGAGGACCATGTCAAGTTTAGGATGAGGGGGAGCGTCGGGTATCGAGTATCGAATTCGAGGGTAAATCGTCCAGGTCCAGTGAAGATGATCCAGGTCCAGGGTGAGAAGCAACCGCAAGTGATAAACCGCAGTCGTAGAACAAGGCCATAAAAAAGACAAAAAACGAGTGTTGAGCCCTCTCCACTAAAACCCCAAAGAAAAGAAAGAAATACGCACCACCTCGTCCACCACCCCTCCCACCTCGTCCACCACCTCGTCCACCACGATCACCACCACCCCGTCCTCCAAATCCACCACGTCCACCAGATTGTCCTATTCACAGAGATGGTCGAGTCGATTTCGAGTTCGAGTTCATGTTCGAGTTGTCACCAATCCAATAGGATCCACAATCCAATCCCAAATGCGAGTCGAAAAAATCCAAATGCACCAGCCCAAGGGGGTGTAAAAGGAACGAACGAACAAGACATGCAAAAAAATCAAAAACAATCCCGCCGTTAGCCCTTTTCCTTCCCTCCTTCCATCAAACAACAAAGACGCACCGAAAGCCATTATTATTTATAACACTCTCCCTTCAAAGAAAAGACCCTCTAGAACGTCGGTATGTTCAGGGCTTCGAAAAAGTAAGGAGGAGGAGATGAGCGTTTTTTGATGGGTTTGTGTCCGTCCAAACCACAACAATTTTTCTGGTCGTGCGCTTGGGCTGGGCGTGGGAATAGAATTCAAATCGAGAAGCGTTTAGATTTTTAGATTGGGTGTTTATCTTATCTTATCTCTACCTGGAGGGTGGCGAGTTCGATTCCCCTCAGGATCGTAACAGCACCTCCATCGTGCCAAAATTCGACTCGAACACGCGATAAGAACGTATGCAATATATGTCAGAACCAAAAACTAATGAACGAGTTGCATAAAAAAAGCATCAAAAAATCCCAATATCCCAGTACTGGAAGTGACGAAAAACACCAAAAAATGCGGAGGGAAGAAAACACAGCGGATCAAACTACGAATAAGTAGCTAGTCCTTAGTACCAACTGCACCACGGGAGTAGCACCAACAGCAGAGACGACCAACAGAAGTACGACTAGTAGCAGTAGTAAGCACGCAACACAAGCGACCAAACTCTAAACAGCTGTCGGTCCCTCATACCCCCCACCCGCAACCCCACTTCCATATACGCGCTGATCATATCCTCCTCCTCCATGATTCCCCTGATACCCTCCTCCTCCATGCCCTTGATACCCCCCTAGCCGACTCTGACTCTCACTCTGTCCCTGAGGCTGATACCCAACACTCGGCACAACATGATGCTCATAATACCCCAAATCCACACCACCACCACCACCACCACCATCCTCCTTCGACTCCTCTTTCTGGTACGGATCTGAATAACCCGTCGCCGTCGGTTGGTGGTATGCCGTCGGTTGGTGGTATCCCCCCGTCGGTTGGTGGTACCCAGCTGGTTGGTACGCCCCCGGAGCACCCTGAGTAGACGTATTCGTTCCCTTGTACCCACTCACATCATGTCCACCACTGGAACTAGACCCACTCCCACTCCCACCCCTCCCAACCTCCATCTCAAACTCCCCCTCCCCCCTCGAACTAACCCTCCTATAAACACCAAACGCCTCTCCAAAATCCATCCTCCTCTCCTCTCCATCTCCACCACCACCACCACCCCACGCACTCCTCCTCTTCATCGACCTCTCCGAGTACGTCGTCGGCGCCGACCTCGATTTAGCTTTGGATTTAGACGAACGCCCAACTTGCGAAAAATAGAACCGGAACGATTCTGCGATCTCCCGCGCAAAATCCGAGTAATTTATAGAATCCCAGAGGGCTTTCCATACGTTCGTTGGTTTCGTGTCGCGTGGACGGAGGTACTCGTTGGGAGTGTAGGCCCACCACATCAGGATCGCGAAGAAGACCATCTGAATTCCGATTCGAAGCGTCGTCAGTGTCAGAATCACGGTACCCTTCGAGAGAGAGTGCGAGTTGCCGGGAGGCTCGCTGTAGGCAGATACGCACCTCAATGCATATAGCCAACGCGTTCAACCCATTCGCGATATTGGTCTCCGTCCAATACTTCGTTTCTGTGTAACCCCATCAGCCTCTGAAACCTTCTCCGCCGTCTAACCAAAGTGAAATGAAAGAACGCACCATGAATAACCCGCCCTTGCAACCAACTGAACTATAACAAAGCGTCAGTATCAACCATCTCGTACGGGAGCCCAAAGACCGCGACATCCGCAAGAGCCAGACAGGGCGCATGGATCAAGGGAACGACTCGGACATGAAGGATAATAGGATGAGAATACGCACCACAAACGCCTGATAAAACGTGAACATCACAATCAACTTGATCGCCAAAAACTTGGCTCCAGGTCGTTTGCCTTTAAGTTCTTCGGACATGAGGCCGTGGAATACCAAGAGGCCGTAGAGGGCGATACTAAACTCCAGTGTGGAAGAAAAAAGGGAAGAAAGGCACAACGTCAGTGTCCGATCCGATGATTGTCACTGGCAGAACCTAAAAACTCACCTGATACTAACGAAATTAATACACTCGATATACACACTCGCATATTTATACGTGAACCCTTCAGCATGGCAGAGCACGTTGAACGCTTCACAGATCATCGCTGTGATCGACGCCGCCGGTCGAACGATAACATATTGCAAAACCGACCACTAAACCCCATCAGCTGCAAGTCAGCACGAGGACTCTTCGAGGATTGATGAGTGGAGGACAGACGGACGGACCTTGACGGTGTACATGAAGTATGCCTAAAAACACGAGGTCGAGATCAGCGGCTCAATACCATCCCAGCGTGACGTTAATCTAATGGTGTGCATACCTTTGTAGGACGATACCTCCAACAACAAAACTACATTTTCCAATTCGCCAAACATCAGCATACCAACATGTCAAGGAGAACTTGAGAGGGAAGACGTACGGGTATAGGCAACGGCCTCTTATCCTTCCTCTCAATCGCTTTATGAGCCGAGTTGCCAGTAGCAGTCGCAGCTACATATTCAATGATCAGCAGTCTGCATCCACTCCATCAGTTATCCTTTCCTCCAACAGTGACTAGCGAGAGAAAGAAAAAAGACTAACAGGAAAGCGCTCAGCGCGATAGCCTAACGGCCGCGTTTCGTGATAAGTTCTGAGAACAATGAACACAAGGATGCAACGAGACGGACCTCGTAAGCTACCACGCCTTCCGTTAGTCGAAAAAGGGGGATCAAGAGGGTAGGGAGGACACACCGATGTAAACGAGCTGGTAGTATGTGTAGTACCGGAAGAACCGGTATGATAGCCACGAGATGATAGCGTATAGAGGCGGCATGTAGAGAATTCGCAATCTAGTCGTTGTAATTCCGTCAGTCCATAGTCGTCCCAAGCTTGGCGTTGGAAATGGTAAGCCGAACGCACATTTGCCGTTGTTGAGCTCGATTGGTGTAGTTCCTACCAACGCCACATTTCGTATTGAGTATTGGGAAAACTGGAGGAATAGAATGGTGAGGGACGCACCGACAGTGTTTGAGAACTGTATACGTCGAGATTATCACAGTCTACATGGGAACGAAACCAATCGTCAGAACTCTCATCCCCATCCCCACCGCAGCCCATCCACCGCTTCCTCCCTCTTCCTTTGCCCGACACTACCCCGTCCTCATGCCGAATCAGGTTCGAACCCACACCGCCTCCAACAACTTCCCAATCGAAATCGGGAGAACAAGAAATCGGGGGAACAAGAACAACGACTCACGATGACAGTACACCCCCCAGCAACCGCCCACCCAATCCGATGCGGCTCCCAATGTATCCCATTCTCATCCCAAAACTTGCTCTCGTCGATCTCGACTTTATTATGCAATGCTTCACAGGGCATCTTCTACGTGCTCCTATCCCTTTTCCTCGCGGGTGTAGGTTTGTTTTGTAGTTCTTCAAGCCGCCGACTCTTGCGTCTTAGTCGATGTTCAGTCTAAGGAGAGTGTGGAGGTGGGTGAGCTCCCAGTTGAAGGAAAAGGCTCGATTCAGTCTGGTCGCCGCTACAGAGATCCCAGTTCCCGCAGCTAAAACGTCGACCACAACCACCCGGGTCGCCTGATCCAAATTCGATCCTTCAACGACACTGTCCAACGGTGCTCCGAGTCTTCGGACTGTTTCAACCCCCTCCTCTGGGTTTCTTCTGGTCAAGTGGCTGCCTATAAGTCGACAGTCGAGCAAAGAGAGAGAGATAGAGAGAGAAACGAAACGAAAAATCGCAGGCGGTGGTGGTGGTGGTGGTAACAAAAAGAACAACGCGAAACGATTTGGTGGTTGTCACTGCGCATCGACATCGCGTACGCTCGTCAGCAGAAATCCCTCTTGGCACTGCACTGCACAAGCCTCGAGGCGCTAAATTTGGAATTGGTTCCGTGATGTGGGATTTGATTCCGCGCCGAGCGGAATTGGTGCAAGGTCTTGCAAGGTTGGGAACTTTGTTTAACTTTGCGCGTGAGAGGCGGTGAGGTGGTGGTAGGAATCCACTCATCTTGTAGTTTGCCATACTCAGCGTTTGGACTCTGAGGAAGTCGACTCCGAGCTTGGTACATTGGATAGTAAACATTACAGCATGGTTCTCATGTTATCTGGGCGTAATCATATCGAATAATTAGTATTGTACTTTTGGACGAGATATGTAGTAGTATTCTATTCCATGTATGTGGCAGGAGATCCTCTATTCCACCTCCCATCTGATCACCTTCCACGATCTCATCCCTCTACCCCACCGTCGTCGCTTCCCCATCGCCACACACATTTCTACTACCCAAACTCCAACTACTACTCTCACTCCCCTTCCCCGTCCGATCGCGACTCGACATCGTTCTGATACTCAAAAACTTGATCGCATGCGAGACTTTTGGTAACGACCTCCCAGCAGTGGTAGAATCGGGTCCTTCAAGGCCAAGTTGCCGAAGGTTGAGCAGCATACGGGTGGCGAGGAGGCTGTGTAGTACGCCTTGTATTCTGTGTGTAGGGTATAGAATTAGCCCATGAGTTGAACCAGGGACGGGTGGTGGGGACGTACGTTGCTGTTGAGAATTCTCGAGTGTTGGGTGTGGAGAAGAGGATGACGTTGGTTAAAGCGAGGGCTAATTCAAAGCCAAAGAGTCGGTCAGTATTCCAGAACTTGCACGAAGATCTACAGGACCAGGTAAAGACGGGACGCGATAGACATACCGGAAAGAACGACAAAGTAAACCACCCCATCTATAAACAAGGTCCTCACCAGCGGACTCTTCACGCCCCACCCGTGGTGGTGCCGTCGCATTCCCACTATTATGCACGTTATCATCACCACTAACATGGAGTAGGGAGAATAATCCGAGTCTATCAGTGCGCTGTTGAGGGACAACCAGAGAAAGAACGCGGACTCACCAAACTGCTCAGCAAAAATCAACGCAAAACAAGCGATGATATATTTAAGCTTTGCTTCGATGGCGAGACATACTCCCGTAATCGAAGGGACGGGGGATGGGATAACTGTGGGAGATAGGATACGACGTTCAGAAGGGTTGTCACATCATCCGAATGATCGCCAATGCAATTTGAAAGTTGAAACTTGAGAATGGCGGAAGGGATGGCATCGAGGACTCACAGCGTAACGTCTGACTGAATGCTATACTGCAGGTCACAGAACCGGTGATCATCGTCTGTGAACACGACCACCAAACGGTTTCAATGAATTAGTAACTGGATTCAAGGCTATAGGATGATGTGCGCGTAATGACGTACCACCAAGAACAAAGTCAAAAACACCATTACTCCTCTAGAGCGCAAAGCGAACGCCCATACGCGAAGGAACAGCAAGGCTAGTAGATTGCGGACATGGCCGAACAAAGTGAGCAAGCCAAGTAAACCATGGTCCGTGGAACAGACGGACAGACAAGACACACCTTCAGAGGCGGCAATCGAAATCGCCATGAGCACCGCAATGGCCATAGCGAGCGGTTTACACATCTGCCACTATTTCTTTCATTGAAGCGTCAGCTTCGATTATGCGTAGAACTCGGGACACACCTTTGACTGCTGCTGAGCTAAATCATTAACACAAAAATCGCGGGTTGGCCGGCGATGAGCGCTCTCAGCATCCCCGTCGGAAGTATGAAAATGCCCCGCTAAAGGGCCTTCACGCACCATACACAGAAACTACCAACGCCGCAAAGGCGGTTGTACGGTTTACAGCATAGAGGCACTTAACCCAGTTCCAGTTCATAGACCATATAAGCGTGATCTGGTGTGGGTGTGGCAGGGAAGGTGAAGATGAAGGAAGTACGTAAGCGCCCGTGCTGGATGACAGCGATCGCGAGTTGGTTAGAAGTACGTCGTACTTACCTCTCGTTCGAGGGTTTCCAGGAAGTCCATAACCTTCGTCGTAAACGTCAGAAACCTTTCAAAGCCGGGGGTAGGCCTAGTAGAACATGTATCAACTCACAAATATCGTGAACCCAACCGCTAAAGATAATCATATCCGCGTTAGCCATTGAATTGGAAGAAAAGTACTGATTACTGAGATCATCCGGGCATTGAACTCACTCGTTATATACTAAATGCATAACAAGAATTATGCGTCAGTTACCCCCCAGAATTCGGGGTAGCGCTCATCCAAAAGACATTATAATGTCGAAACTCACATTCCGCGCCCGAGTCTGCCCCGCCAAACCACCCAGCGTTTCGATGAGCTCAGAATCCATCGTAGGTATCCTCCTCGAAATCGAAGGTATACTTCCCGAATAATAAAAGGTATCAAGTGAAATGCGGGGTATAAATGGATAACTCTAGAATCTAGAGTCTAATGCGAGCGTTGAGAGTAAGAAAGAAAAGTCGCTCTCAACACCGAGCTCACACCAACGTAAACCGTTAACATAAACTTCAGTATTCATCAGTCAGGTGACGGCATGTTGCAGTAACCATGATCACAAAGCACACAGGCGGTACATAAGTAAGTAAGTAGATCACGCGAGAGACCGCCCGTCACTCCCAACATCCCCGTCATCCCCGTCCCCATCCCACTACATCCCACTCCAAAACTTATGCAATCCCACGCGAAACTTTCGGTGAGGAATACCTCCCTCCCACAGGGCCTTCATCTCCCAATTGCCCGAGGTTGAGGAGCATTCGGGTGGCGATTAATACACTGTAATCATCTACCTTGTAATCTGCATTCCACGACAGGTCAGGATGGATGATCAGCCGGAGTGATGGACATGAGTCTTGGGAGGAGGAGCGAGGGAGGAAGGATGGGGAGGAGGCAACTGAGACGCACAGTACTAAAGTCGTTTCACGCGTTTGGGGTATGGAGAGCGGTACATACGACGTTCGTCAAGACCAGTACTGCAGACCACCAAAGTATCAAAGTCGGTCACCTCGAGAGCTGCGCTAATGCGGTCGGATTCACGCACGTTGGATTGGTGTTCAGCCAGACCATACCAGTTTCGTCAGTAAATTGTTAACAAAGTGGCAGTGGCGGAAGAAATTGAATCCCAGGCTCTAGGAAACGAGCAGAGTGCAAGAACCGTTACACGATCCAGCACATAGAGTCATTTAACCCCAGCTCCCAAGTCATAGACCAAATCAGTGCCACCTACACAATTTCATCAACGATTAAAGTGAGGGATAGAACGAGCGAGATGAAGAAGTCACATTGGGTAAAGTGCTGAGCGCCCACGCGCAAATGGAACTTGAACTTACGGTGGAAATAGGAAGAATGCAGTACATAGTAGGCACTGACGTTCCCAACCAAAACCTCGGTACCGCACAAAGCGGAGGCTCACCTATCTGTTGACAACCACATATACTTGAAGAGAGATGCCATTAAGCGCTCGAGACCTAAAGAGAAGTCGTTATCTGCAAAGTGGAGCTTACTTGCCCTACGACAGTTCGAAGTCCAGCGGCCAAAATCGCGCAAATCCACCAGCCAACCCAACCGCAACACACCAACCCTGGTCCAGTGGTTCGTCCTCTTCAAGGATCGTTCTTCTATGATCAAGACTACCACGCCATCCGACCTTCCGACCATTCACCAACAATCCCAACACGAGCGTCGAGCAAGGAACGAGGCCAAAGCCCCAAGTCCGGCTTCCAAACGGAGCCCGCAATCACATGACCGCGCATCGGACTTGGGGCTCCGGACCTCCATAGACCGTCAACGCGATCAAACGTCGGAGGACTCGGGAGGATGTGAAGAGACGTTCCTACGTCCCGAGTGACGTGTAGAACGACGCTTCTGAGGGACGCTATAGATAAAGTGAGGCAATTTCACCAATTATGAGGCATATTGAAGGGACCGCCAATCACTGTGCGCGCCAATTTCGCTGCAAAAAACGGGATGAAATACGAACCAATGACAACCCAATCATTCCAAAAAAATTGTTCACACGTCCGTCGGGTAGCGTCTGCCCCCAACCACGAACACTACATCCACGCTGATACCCGCACTCCTTAGCGACACACACCAGCATTGTCAAAGAGAGCAAAAATAATGATAAGAAAAAAGGAGCGTTCTATTTGAATGCAACTAAACCGTTTGTATTGTTGTAGGCAGGATGTACGAAGAAGAATGCAAGGGAAAAACCATGCGCGAGCGGGGTGGTCAGCGTCAACAGCGGGGTGTAGCAAACAGCGTCCGTCTCTAGAGGCTGGAAACGAAGCCCTTGCCCTTGTAGTCTTCTGCGGAGATACCTGTATACGTGATAACGCTTCAGTATACGAACGGAATGTTTGGAAGAAGGAAGGAGGGGTGGAGTACGCACCGGAAATAGGGTCGATCTTCATCTCCTTGGCGCGCTCGTTCGAAGCCTCTTGCCATTCGGTCGACATAGACTTGGGGGGTGGAGGAGCTGAAAACGCGCGGAAATAAGTAAACCACAACGGATAACGCGTACAATAAAATAAGCATACCAGATGACCTGACAGCAAAGTTGACGGTGAGGGAGACACCGAGGAGAGCAGCGACGCCCAACAAGATCTTGGCGGTATCACCCGACTTGTGGGTGGGGGCGCGAGGTCCATGAGGGCCAAACGCAACATAGTACGCTACACAACATGTTCAATAAACCGACCCGCTCGCTCCTCCACCCGAAAACCAAAAACAAGCACTCACCAGCCTTCTTCTCATCAATAGACAGCTCCTTCCAATCCTTCACCTGGATAGCCTCAAGCTGCTCATGCACAGCAGCCTGCTCCGCCTCCGAAAGCTTGGCCCACGAAGCCTCAATGTTCGACAGCGGGACGGGGGCGACGTTGCGAGCGGGTGACGAGGTAGCCGTGGCCGCAGCTTCAGCGTGCGTCGCAGCAGCAGTAGCCAACGAGCGTTTCACAACAGCTCGCTGGCTCCCAGCCGCCAATGAACGCGCCGCAATTCTCAACGCGGTGGACTGCATTTTCTTTCTTCTCTAAAAGGGTCGGGGTGGAAAATTAATCGAAGAGTTGTTGGTATGCTCTTTGGCTTTTTGGTATGTCTTCGTCCAAGTCCTTGTCGTCGGTCGCGACGGTGGTAGCGTGGAGAAGAAAGAAAGAGAAGAGAAAAAGGGGGGCGAGAGAGGTGTGGGTGGAGAAAAGGTTGAGAGGAGGGCGACGAGGTGCAAGCGGGCAAATGTGTGATGTGGGAGAACGGAAAAACGAGGACAAACAACGCCTGTCATTCCGGCCCCTGCCGGCTTTTTCCTCACCTCACCAATTACACGCCGTCAATTAGCACAGGGCCAGGTCCCGCCTAGATTCCCTCCCTCTCAGCTCAATTCCTAATTATCAGATCCACAAGAGATTTCGATATTCGATGTTAAAAATCACAGAGGATAAAAAAGAGAAGAAGTTGTACATGTTCGGTAAATTCGACAGCAAGAAACGATCTGCAAGAAACGACGTCGCGATACAAATTACAACAATGGATGAGCTCCAACGCGTTTAGGCAGCAGCGGTAGCATCGCCGGCCGCGCCAGTTCCAGGGCAGTCTCGGGAGATATGGCTACGTGATGCGCATCAGGACACATCCAAGGAAAAGACAACAGACGGGCGGCTTACCCTTCCTGTCCGCACTGGTAGCAAGCGCGTTTTTGTGGTTGAGGGCAGTCCCTGCTGATGTGGCCCTACAAATGCCCGTGAGCCGAGGGCACGATAATCAACATACGAGAATCGAAGACTTACAATACTAGAGCAGTTGTAGCACTTGGATCCCTGGACACAGTCGCGGGACAAGTGACCGACACCACCGCAGGTATAGCTAAAGTGCCTCGTTAGCATCATCAAAAATAAACACTGGGTTAACGAGAGCTCACCAGGTCTTTTGCGAACCACCGAAGGAGCCGTAGCCGCTATCAGGGCAGGAGCGAGCCAAGTGGCCGGTCTTGCCGCAGCGGTAGCACTCGCCTCCACGGCTCACACCGCCAGCAGCAGCGTTATCAGAGGTGCAGTCGCGGGACTACAAATTCGCGGTATTAAACGATCAAGTCCATGAACGGATGGAGAGAACGAGAACATACGAGGTGGCCCTCCTCACCGCATCGGTAGCAGGACTTGGGCTTGGCAGCTTGAGTGCAATCGCGGGAAACGTGGCCTTCTCCTCCGCCTAACGAGCATCGTCAACATCCAGTACGCAATCGAGAGCGGGAGAGAGAAGTAGAACGTACAGTTATAGCTAAAGAACGATGAGAGATCGACATCAGCATCACAACAACTCGCCACGAGGCAACCACGACAGTAGGGGTAGGGGTAAAAAAGAAATCGAGGTCGGGGCCGTTACAAGGAGGCAGGCGTACGACGACCACGATGGGCAGCCAAGGGAGCGGAGGACTCCGAGGGGTTGACCAAATCAACGCGCATGCCGGCATCATCTCCAGAGACAGTAGCCGCCGATCTTCCCTTTCTCCTCCCAAACGGTTCTTCGTTCTTTCTTCCTTGACTTCTCGGTGTTCTTGCAACGTATAAAAGCGCACGAACGGGAACGATCCATGCACGGATCGTCCCACAAAAGAAAGACTCGGGGGAGTATTCACCATGTTGGGGTACCAGCCTTGGGGCAGTTGGCAGCTTGGTGGCCGACTAGATGACAAAAAAACCAAACAAAAAAACCGTTTAGACCACAAAAACACAAGGAATGAGATGAGATGATAGATGATAGATGAAGTGGGATAATAGAGGACTCGAACGACGATAGATATATTGATCAAAGGGATCGAACGAGGTACAGGGAGGTGGAGGGTGGGTGACACGAGGCCATCCATTGCCAAGAACAGTTGTTCGAATAACCTCGGGAATCAAGAGACCACGGATTACGACCGATCGCGCCTCGACAAGGGGGAAGAGGAGGTGGAAAGGGAGGTCGGGAGGATAGGGGATCGCGATCGATATAGATGGTACGCGATCCTTCGGTTTGGAGGGGGCGGGTTTCCTGACTCCAGGCGACGGTTCCACGGGGCTCTCTGTCCTCGATGATCCTCCAAGATGAAGGAAGATACCGCCTTGCGAGCGAAATTGAAACGAGGATCCGCAAAGCAGAATTTGCGAAAAAAAGAAAGAAAAAAAAAAAGGAAAGGCGAGAAGGAAAGAGAGGTCAGAAGACCTCTCGATAAGAGAAAGGGGAAGAAAAAACGACAACGACAATCGAAAAAGAATCAACCACGCACATCCACCACAGTTGAAGCATCCACGAGCACCAGACATCTTCACGAACGACGACGACAATCGACAATCGACAACCGACAACCGACAACGCGCACCGACAACCGTCGACAACCGACAACGACGACGACGACGAGATTTGTTCAACGCATCGTCACGATACGATGTAGAGGGGAGGACGTAGGTCAAAAAATTCGACACAGAGAGAAGAAAAAAAAATTTTTCAATCTTTTTCAGTTCACCACAGGCCTTTGGAGGTATAACGAACTTTTTGTGTGTGTATAAACTTTCGAAGAAACTGCGTGGGTGTTTTTTGAGGTTGGGAAAGGGTTCAAACGGGGTCGTCGAGAGAAACTAGGTGGTGGTTCGAGAAAGGGTTTGTGAGTTTTTGAGTTTGGGCGTGTTGTGTTGTGTTGCGAGGCGAGGCGGCAACGAGGCTGCAACAAAAATTATCCACACGCCCAGCCTGGGGGAATGACTAAGCTGCCTGTTCGTCAGTGGTCTTCGTTGAGGCGCGGAGATGAGCTTGGTCAGCCACCCGCGAGGCAAGTTGAGAGCGGGGAAGGCATTGCGTGAAAGGGGTGAAAGGATGGAAGAAGTTTGACCAAGGAGGTGGACATGGATGGACATGGATGAGGAAGTTGACCGACAATGGATTGTATTGAACGGAAGCGCTAACATCAATCCCGAGAGCCTTGTGGTGTTCAACGACAATGGCGATCAGGCCGTCCTGCCCTTAATAAATGGAGATCGACGACTGGAGGGAGCGAAAGGGGCTGGCATTGCGCTCTGAGTAGGAATACGGAGAAGAGAAACGAAATAGAAGAAAACTACTCTTCCTCTGAGCACGCTAGCTTTTATACTCCCGGGATGACTGCGCGGGTTCAAGAATTCGAACCCATACGGTACGGTCACCCTTGCGGTCCTTTTCGATTCTTCTTGCTTATCCTTATGCGTCTCTCTCATTTACTCTTGTGGTCGAGCTGATGAGTGGATAGTATGTAAGCCGTTCGGCGACTAATACTAGTAGCGTGGTATACACCTCGGTGGGCACTGGGGGAAGACTGTGGAGGTGGTTCTCGTTGTCCGAGTCGGGCGGGATCGAGTGCTCTGGGGGACAAGTTCGAATTGGACGAGCGGCCGAAGTTCGACGAAGTAGACACAGAAGAAGTAATGTACAGCTTAAGGCTCTCGGAACAGACTTATATATACATGAAGCACCTTCTCGAAGCGCCGCCAGTCAATCAACGATTGCGTGATAATATCATATGCGTTTCAAACGTATGGAGAAAAGAATCGACGACAGACAGACCACCGGTGTGTAAGGACTAAGTGCTACCATGCTGTGCTTGAAATAAACCGGGAAGCAAAGGTTTTCTTGCCCTGCGTGAACAAAACCTACCAAAGCCTTCCCGTCAATCCCGAAGGTGATGTAGGAAGGTGGTCAGATTCTAGCCCATACATAGTACTTCTGCCACTCGTGGATATTGCTTGACCTCTACACCAGACTAGACTCGAAGCTCAAGCGGTTCCTGGACCAGCCAATATAAATTACTCACCCAAAAGCAGCTCAGCCAAGAACAGGTTGACAAGTTGAACTTAGCCGAAAGTCGGTGGTAGGAGTCCTCCGCCCAACGATCAATCCCACTACGTACTTTGAATTGAGCGTTTGCATCGCGTGCGTATTAATCCTTCCTCTACATTACCCTTACGACGTTGCCCAGAGTCTTCAGCACTGAATCTATTTACTTTCTCACCTCTATTTCACTCACCCACCGACAAACACTGTCAGGCAGTGCGATCAGCGCAAGTGCAAGCGCCAGAACGCATGCCCCCGAGATTCATTTCCGTTGCGACAGAATCTCCCCACAGAGCAAGGGAATGTTTACAGCTCCATTCTATTGGAGTGTCGGTGATGATGATCATCCATTCATTGTGGGTATACATTCAATGGTCGCGAGGATCGCGTTTTGACACGACCGTCGGGGTAATAGCGTTCTGGAGGCTTTGTATGTGAAAGGTAGAGGTCACACTTATGTTTAGGGTATGCCGCACTTACCATATGGTTTCGTATCTGTTCTGGACTCGAACTACGTACATATCGTTATTGGCCATCTGAGACCCCACCTCGAGACTTGAAGCTTGAGGAAAACCCCGACATCACAGACATCACCCACATCACAATTCAATCACAACTGCGTGTTCGTCGAAATATGTGAAAGTCATTCAGTTTCCCAATGGGAGGTAAAAAGCCCCGTGGAACGTTTTACTGCGATCGAAAATGTCGGAATCAGGTTGGAATCTGGGGCACTAGTCCGCTTCCTTGGTCAATGGAGATATGGTTTGCGAGAATACATATAACATATAGGTAGTGTGTGATGAGGAGGATACTGTTTCGCTTCCGGTCCCTTCCCTGCTGTCGGAAGTCCTTTCCTCTCCCGTTCCTGTGTACAGATGACATCCTAGCCTCCTGAGACTTGACCACCAGTCTACCGCTAGCGTCACCGCTCAAAGTTGCTACCTCGTCGACGTCCAATAATCCTCTTCGGCTTTGGTTTCCGCCCGTTACAGTCTCCTCCGACTCCAGCTTCGAGTTCCCGCACTCGCATTCCGTCGCCACCACCAACTCGACGAAAGACCCATTCAGAACTCGTCCTAACCGCCCTCGCAGGCGCTCGATAATACACACTGGATTCCTCCTAGTCTTAGCCCGTGGCAGCGATGGTCGGGAGCGCGGTGTCGTGGGAGGAGCAGGTTCTCATCACAAAGCGGCTGAGTCTGTTCAACGTGCGTTCAATTCCGTTCCGCTTGGTCGTGGAATTCCGAGGACGAGGAACTTGAACTGATCGTGATGATGGACTATGGGCTTCTGCGAGCAGTACATCACCGGTACGCGACTTCTTTTCCCAGCTATCGCTATTCCTCTCTTTCGACCACTTGGCTGACTGCAACCTGTGTGCTTCTATGCTCTAGCTTCGAGTCTCGCGATCCTGGTGCGTACCTACCCTCCCACAATGCGCGTTAGGGGATTTGCTCACGTATCTTGGGATGTGCGATAGATAGCGGAGTACTTCCAGACACTCGAGCTCGAGGTTCGCTTCCCATCGAGTTATCGAGCCGACGCAACTCTCACACCCAGGTATCCCTGCGACACTAGATCAGATACATCTGGCCCGGCCCAACCAACGTAGTCAAAGCCATCTTCTACATCAATCGCTATGCTATTTTCTTCACGATTGGGGTGTCCATGTACTGTATGTGGCTCCCTCTGTCACAGACCTTTGGAAGACGTTGGGCGCTTACGTGCTTCTCGGACTGACTGCCTTTGTGGGGGTAACGTTGTGCAGTTAAGAATGTTGCGGACGTAAGTCCTGCTGTGGTTATTCTTGTTCTTCACTCTATGAACTCGCCTGCTTTCAGCCGAGTAGATGCCATGCTGTGTTTATCACTGCCTGTGGTGAGTGCAAGAAGGTCACATGGCCTTCTTTACCAGTGGGCTATTCTGAAGAGGATGGGACTGATACGAGGCGGAACCCAGTGCTTATGATGATCTCGGTTGGAACCTCGCAAGGTAAGCAGCACTCTGCCCAAGTGTCGTCTTTCGAACGTAACAAAGACGTATAATCTCAATGACGACAGCTCTTCTATTCATCAGAGTATGGGCGCTGGCGGACAGAAACAAGAAGATGATGATATTCTTGATGGCGTATATGATGGTTCGTCCAACTCGGAGTCGGAGGGCAAGTCGTGCATATACTGACCAACGCTTGTAGGTTAACACGAACTGTGGTCTTATCTGCTACATTTTCTTCTTTCGGTCCATGGAGTGTATGTGGGCCTCACGTTTCTTTCCCTTCGAGCAAGGGAGCTCACGGCGACGATGCTATAGACGCGCTCTCCCCCATACCCTCGATAATTGGGTGCATAGCATTGAGGGCAGAGTACAAGTTCATGACTGCTTGCTTTGCATTGATTCTCAGTGAACAGATAGGTGACTCTCCGTCGCAATGCCCTCGAGTCATACATCAGCACTGACCCGACAACCCTCAGTCGTGATGGCCGTATGCCTCTACCTAGGAATCAAGCGGCACTGGGGAGCGAAGAGCCCACTGATAAGAACCTTCTTCGTCGATGGAGGGATATACTTTGTTGCTGTGGCTGGTGCGTGAACATTTTACATCTGGATGTTCGTGGTTCACTCATTTCGTTTGCTCTACTGGCAGCACTGGCACTTGCGAATATGATAGTATTAACCCGCACTCCCGTGAGTTCCATCTAGACGTCGTTCGTATATATTTTCTAACATTCTGTCCCCCAGAACGGCGGTCAGCTCATCCTCGGATCGTGAGTCGCCCTTCCCACTTCCCTCTGATGAGCGTACACTGAGACATGCGCCCGTCCCTTAACAGTCTCCAGGGCACCCTCGACAGTACTCTAACAACTCGGATGTTCCTCAACCTCCGTCGCCTGGCAGCCAAGGACCCCGATGTTGGTGTCTCCGCACTCGCGACAAGAGAGATCGAACTCGTCCAGTTCAGGAAAACGATTGCACAAACAGAGACTACCGCCACTATTACCTTGTACTCCACGCGGGACGATGTGTAATTCGTTGCCTTCCCAGAGTGAATCTCGATAGATCACTATGCACAGATCTCTCCGAGCTACAGCTTCGAATGATGTAGAAGTACTATATATGTACGATTTGAACTTGTACTACCAGCCTCTGATTCTACTACTTCGTCGACCTTGAGCTTGACCAAAATCAATCACCTTATCTTGAGTGACCATATGTATGACGTCACGCGTTCACGCGCCGCGAGTGCCTGGCGCCATGCGCAGAGTCGATCGTTGTCCAAATCGGGCGTTCAGCCAGGCGCTCGCGCTGGCGCTTTGACCTCGAAAAGAACTTAGGGAAAAGATCTGGGTGGATTTTCTTCTGTTCTACAGGACTCTACAGTATATCTACTTTATGTTAGATTGAAGAAAGACATGCGAAAACGGAGTGAATGAGTGTGTAATGCGAGGTGAGATACAGCGAAGGAATGTGATGGGAAGTGATACTAACGAGTGTGCTAAAGAAGATGCTGAAACGGCGATGATGGAGGATGCTTTTTCTATGGTACATGTATCTACAGTGTATATGCGTCTAGTAATTACTGGATGATCATGAAAATGTGAAATGAGTGATAAAATGCATGGGAGATGAAGCAAAAGGAACGTGGGATACTAAAACAACAGACTGAGAAAATCAAAAAGAACATCGTAATGAGCGTGAAGTGGTGGAAATGGGAGTGGCTCTCGTAGGGTGATGCCTTACACTCTCGGCTTGGGCAGGATAAAGTCCCGACCTTCAGCTTTGGCAGCTTTGCGGAAGCTCATGAACATCTCGATCAAAGCGGGATCCGGCGGTGAGTCGACCACCCGACGCGCAGACGGGTTGAGGCGGACGACCCGAGGATGATGAACGGTGCCATAGTAGAAGAGGTCGTAAACGGCGTTGCTCGAGTGTCGGTAGATTCGATTGGAGTTGAGGCGTCGCCATTTCCGGGGGCTGCGTTCGGGTGTCATTGGGGCGTAAACAATCGCCCGGCGGCGTCGGTTCCACTTTGGTACTAGAGGGCTCGGGCAGGGGCTTGGGTTTCGACGGAACTTTGGTGGGGAATTGCAGGAAATTCTTTCAATAGGCATTGTGGTTGACTGACACCGCTTGGACGATAGAGAGGGGATAACTGTGCAGGTCAGAGAGGTTGGGACCGCGGGAGTTGCAGGCACCGTCGCGTTGATGGCAAACGCGTTCAAGGTTAAGTTATCGTTGTCGACGGCGGACTGCTCAGAGCTCAAAGCGACTTCGAGAGACAATACGTCAACGCTTTTAATGTATTGATATGTAGTCTGTATGTAAAGGTTAGCCACACGAGCTCCAAGGAGAATGGACAATGATAGATATACCTTCTCATCGAGTTCGGTGCAAGGAGAGGTGACTGCCTTATCGGTCTGAGTCTCTACGTCTTCCAGGACAGAAACTTTAATAGCCAGAGGACCCATATAGTTAGAGACCTAATCGCATTGTGAGAGACGATCAGGAATATGTCGAAGCCTCAAATTCGAAAGATTTACCGAGCTACGCGACGAAGTCGCCTTCATGAAGTAGAAGTAGAGTAAAGAGGCAATAATGGCTACTCCAAGGAGCGCCACAAACTGCCGCGTAGCAACTGGCATCTGTAGGAGGGGTATAATGGTTCGAACGCGTCCAAATGTGGGTTGGCAGGCAAAGTCGAGGTCGTGGTAGTAAGGAAAGATCAACCAAAGCGCTCGAGTGAACTGGATAAGGATTTGTCAGCGTCTGCATTTGCTCCCGAAAAGGCGGACAATGGGCGAAAGTTGGATACCTTTGTTTCGTTGCTCTAATCTAAGCCGGCGAGTGGCGAGCCACTACGTGAGAACGGGGATTTCAGCTGGGTAGATGGCCCTGTGCCACACCGCCGCGCCACTCGAGAAAGCTCTGCTACCCACAGTTTCCAACTATTTCAATTGCTGTGATTAGACAGACCATTAATCGGGTCATCGGAGGTTGAGGGAAGTGGGTTAGATACCAATAATATCACACCAACCGCGAGAACTTTCCTTCGACTCTCAATCTCATACCTTGCATGTTAGGCGCCGTCGAACAATGGTATGTACACCTGCGCGATGGTCGTGAATTCTCAAATCCTTTCGGAAGATGTCTGTCACCGTGAAGAGGACAGTATCTCATGACGACCACGGACGCTCCACCCCACTGACCCATTGCCCAATGCCGTCGCGTGTCCTCAGCGTCGGCTAAGGTCCAGGTTTGACAATGGGCCCCTTTCAACTTTGTCCGACGCGTCCAAGGGAAATTGATCTCTCCTTCTCAGCGATCAAATATCCCGCTGGGAGTACCCAAACACGGTCTTTAACTTCGTGAAGTTTCCCGTGGCGCGAGATGCTCCGAAAACCTATATAAACCCGTCGCTGTACTTCATCTTCAAATTTCTTGCCCATTTTCAGAACGTCTAAGAACATCACTGTTGTGCGTATTTCCCATCGCCCATCGAGACCTTGACGTTGTATGCTCACATTCAAATAGTACATACTACGATGAACTCGCTCCCGGCCGGTATTCTGCTTCAAGCCCCCACCAACACCCCCGTCTGGCCAAGTGCTGTCCTGTTGCAATTGCCCGATATCCCTGTCCCGCCCGCCACCTACCTTCAGATCCCACCTGTTGCTGTCGAGCTTAGTGACCAGAACGGCAACCAACAAAGCCATAGGATCCATCCCCTACTCCACCTCATCCCGGACGTACGGTCTACGCCCATTGACAATTTGGCTAACGAGATCCTGTTGAGTGTTTTTGAATATTGCCTCACCCTCAGAGACGGAGAACCGAAGGAGAAACTTAAAATCTTGCTTTCCTTGAGTCGTGTCTGTCGACGATGGAGGATGCTGGTGACCACCACTCCCACCTTTTGGAATGCCATTTACCTGCGCCGATTTGCGAGATACCCTGGAGAGCTTTATTGGCATCGGGATGACCGTTTTGATCGTTGGGTCCACAAATCTGAACAGCTCTTTCAACGTACTGGGCCTGGTCTCCCTCTATCCGTGACGATGGATCTCAAAACTGGCACATCTGGGACCGAGACGATTGATCCACGAATCTTCTCCACTGCTGGGCAATGGGAAGAACTCGACATTACCCTCACCATTTCCACTCTCTACTTGGTCGACTACCTTTCTGCCATGAGTTCAGAGACCATCGGGATGAACCTCAAGGCGTTGAAGTTTACTTTGAAGCTACCGGACTATAGAGGCCTTTGGCACCCCTTGGACACCCAGAGAATGATTTTAGAAGGCATGAAAGCGTTTCTTCGTTCGACCCCGAGGCTTTACCTTGATCTTCCAGCGCTGCCGTCACTTCCTTGCCCCCTCTACCTGAGAAACGTGATCACTTGGCCCGATTTGACTCACCTCCACCTTCGCACCATGAACGTTTCATTCTTGCACGTCGGCGACATCCTCACTCTTTCACCTAACTTGGTATATCTCAACATCTGGGTAGCACCAATCGCCGGGACAGCCCCCTATATCATCGCTCGGGGAACCGTCAAGCATCCCAAACTTCAAACTTTCCATTTACTATTCGGTGATCTCCATCCCGATGCACTCGTTTTCAGCGCTAATCTGGAGTTACCTGCTTTAAAGTCCCTCGGACTTTTTATCACACAACCACCCGCCGGCGTATATGCAAACTGCAGCGTAATTGCTCGCCAGACTTTCTTGCCGACATTCATCTCTCGCTTTGGCCAACAATTGGAGATACTGTTCTTGGAAGAGGCTGCACCGTATCCCGATATGCTCAATCCTTTCCTTAACTCGACCCTTGAAGACATCGCATGCGCCACACCAAACCTTGTTCAATTCCAATTGAAATGTGCTACTCTATCAAAGCCGCTTGAGCTCGGGCTGGACCTTCTTGCCACCACACTTCCCTCCAACGATCTAGGGTGCGCTTGGGCTGGGATTGTGACGAGGACCCGCAACATCTTCTTGGGAAAGCTCATAATTCACTCCCTCTGGCCTAAGCTCCGCTTCTTCCGCTGGGACGGGAACAAGGCTACGGACTTGAGCGACACCGTGCTTCTCGACTTCATGCGTTCCCGTTCTGAGAAGAGCGTCTATCGAGATGTACGAGTTTCGCCGTTGGAAGAAGTCGTTGTCAGCCTTGCTCGGAGGGCGAGGAGTCTTCTCGACCTCTCCGACCTGTCGATGTGGTATGAAATCGAATATTTGACCAGCTACTACGGGAGTCACGGTGATTCCAGCATTCCCGTGAAGAATGTTTTGGAGCGACGAGACTTGGAAGACCGTGGCTTCGGTTGGCGGGGTTGAATGGCCTGCTCTTCACCTTTACTATTGCCTGCTCTATATTGCTTCGAATTTCAATAGACACGTATTCATAGTGCTGATTTACGCATTGGTTTGATTATCTCCTGTATTTGTACATTACCTGTGATTGTATCGTAGATTCACTGGTTGCATCTATTTAGGGCTGGCCAAATCCCTGTACTTTTATATGTATTGGCTACCATGAATAAATGCGGCTGGCAGGTTACCAGCTGCGATTTGTCGAAGTCTCCAGTTCAGATTGTAGATCGTGTTCAGGCCCGACTCGGCATAGAATTTGGTCCTTCAAACTCTCCTTTTTAAGTAGCTCAGTTGGTAGCGCGTGTCACTCGTAAATGACGAGGTCAGTTGTTTGAGTCGGCACGAAGGAAATTCACTAAAGTTACACTGGAATTTTCTGGCCTCCTTCATAATTGGTGACCTTGGTCAACATCTCGGGACGACATCCCGACGTCCAACCGGATAGCATTTCGATACCAAAAGGGCAAGGCGGAGCGAATGGTACCTCGCCCGATGTACTACTTAGGATGATAGGATCTACTCTTCACACCTCATACGCACTACTCAGGCTCGAGTTCCTATTCTCCAATTCGGCAACGATTCGTTCTGGGGAGAAGTCGAAAGTTCCATACTTTCGGTTTCTGTCAAGGTAAATGCGCTGGAGCCGCCGATGTCTTGAGAGTTTGAGCGTCGCTGTCCTTTGAGGATGAGGAGGATTATTCTGCTGCAGAGGACAGATTCAAGAGCATGCTGCGCGCTTAAATGGGTGTTGGATTAGTCAAAGGCGAGCGGAGAAGGAAGTAGTGGCGAATGGAAACGTACGGGACGAGTAATCCCAGAGGAGGTTGGTCCTAGGAGCACGGGGTGGAGCGTCATTAGCATTCATTCGAAGTTAAGGAACAAAGCGCTGCTCACGAAGGATTTGATATGGATAACGATTGCGTTCGAAAGAGCGAGAACTTTGGAAGGGGAAGTCAATCGTATCCGACCAGACTCCGGATGGCAGAGAAGTGGCTACTAACCAAGGACGAAAACAGAGTACAGAATTCCTGTCCATTCCTCAGTCACGGCATAGGGTGAGCGGGAGGGGAAAGTGAGTGTGCGCACCGTTGCGGTAGATTTGCATAAGCCAAGCCGATCGAGACCTTCGTACTGCGTCGAATGGTCAGACACGATCCTCGTACAAATGAAATAAAACACACTATGCTCGAAAGCCTTTGTCAAAGTCAACCCGATCGTCACTATGAACCTGGTCATTTCGAATGTCCGGCAAAGGGAGAGTGCGAAAGTTCACTTGCCAACTTCGTTTAAGAAGACAGTGATGTGGAGGTAAGAAGAATATGCCGTTGTCGGTTCGGCGTCACATCCTCGCAGTCCAGGTCTTACGATCCCTAAATTTTAAAGCGAGTTCAAATAAGCGAGCTTGTCGGGATAGAGGATGACTGACAAATCGTTGTTGACATTTGGAAATGGCACAATGCGAGGGTGGCGGCGAATTTTATCTGTTTACGTTGTCATGGGCGTTAGGGAGTAGTCGGACAACTCATTAATCGATCTCACCATGAGCAAGCTCAGCAGTACCGTGTTGACTGTCCGATTGTTTCCCCATATTGCCCGGGTTTGAAGGTAGATGATAACTGGGTAGAAGTTTGTAAGGAACGACGAAGGGCAGGAGCTCGAACTCACAGTGAGCAGCGTTGGAACTAATTATCACCAGCACTTCGAGCAAACCGTCAGTCTCATCATCGTGGTTCTTTGAAGATGTGGGCAGACATACGAATTCTAACAATGGAGACTGCGTGGCAAAGCTGTAATTTCGGTCATCAGCGAGCACGTCGGTGATCACGTCGAAAGGACTTGCCTCGGATGTACGAAAGTAGGCATTGCGAACTGGGTATCAGAGTCAATATCGATGAAGCTGTGAGTTATTGTGCGACTGACTATGAAAAAGAATGAGCGTGTCGACTATTGGGATATAACGGTTGACGTAGAACAGGACGAGGCCCAGACACCTTCTTGAAGACCAAGCGTAAAGGACCTGTTTCATTCCGCCGCACCGGCGATGAGGATATCGGTTCTCGGACTTTCATAATCGACTTGCCTCCCTATAGAATGTACAGAGATAATCGTACGCCTAGAGCGCAGCTTAATTAGAGGGGAGAGCCATGAATGAAAGTCATTATGGAACGCACCAGAATCGAGAAACTGGACGCAATGACCAAGTCTAGCGGCGCAAGCATTCCTCATAAAGTAGAGAATAGCGTGTCTCGACGCCTAACATCACCTGCTGTTTGGCTGGGAGAAGGTGCGCCAACTTCGCTGCCAACCGGTCTGAGTGGATGCAATTCGAGAAAAGGTATGTGGGTTGCTGGCAACTGCCAGCTCAATGCAAGGGTCGTAGGAGTTCGATTTCGATTTCGGCATCCATATGGAATTGCGGCTGGGAACAGCCAAGTAAGGATCCGAAGAACATTAGTAGGAACGAGAATACATAGTGTGTGAGTTTTGAATTTCTGTCGATGGGGATGAGCTGAGGCAGACCCCTGTGGATGGTGGCCCTACAAACTTTAAGTTCTGTTGGCCAATCAGAGTGAGAGCTGACAGAGTGATCGAGCCCAGAGCCCACGCTTATTGATTGTGTATTGAGATACACCCTGATCCCTACCCAACAAGTAATGTGTAAAGATTGCGGTGACTCAACTCTTCGCCGTTCAAGGAACGCTTAGAACGCCGCGTCACATGTATCCTGTGGTTTCAGTCGAGCGCCCATACGGACCATACCCCAGAGAAGAGTATTGCTGCTCCCAGGACTACATAACCGCCCGCATTCAATACGTGCGACTGTGAAACGGAGCTTCCTCCTTGAACCCGGGTCCCCCAGGGGCCAGAAACGTTTAGACGCCCGCGGAGGAGACGGGCCGCTATTTCCCACGTGTCCAAATCTCCACGTCGCGGGTGCTTCTCCTTTTTCGCTTTTAGCCTCGATGATCCAGCAGCTGGGCGCCTAATGGTTCTGGTTGCGGTGAACAGTTCACGAAAACAGCGATGGTAAACGACCACCCGGTGGTCGCCCAATTGAATGGACTCAAGTCGGCCCTAGATCGTCTCCAGGCAAGCCCACGTTCTAATCAGTATTTCTCTGCGTTGTTCTGACAATTTGAATTAGGATGAATACCAGAGGAATTCTGTGAAGCTTCAGAACGCTGTCTTTCAGACCTCTCAGGCCAATGAAAGGATTCAGCAGTTGGAGCAGGAGAACAACTACCTTCGGGAAGAAATCGAGGTTCTACGGACTGTTCCTCATCCAGATTCGATACCACAGCCTACCCAGGTCCAGGAATTGACCTTGTCGCTTCGCAAACTCTCCGAGAAGCTGTCTCAAACGGAAAACGTAGTCCTTTCCCTCACCAACCAACTCAACAATGTCAAGAGCGAGGCTGTCAAGGCCAAGATGGCGGAAGAGAGGGCATACGAGCTTGCAGCGCGTATTCGAGGTCGGGAGGAGGCCCTCAAGCAACGCGAACGGCAATTGGAACATGAAGTACGACTTGCAGAGGAGAAGGCGAAGATGGCAGACCTCGCTGTGAGCGAGTACGCTAACCTGGTTCGGTCGATGACAGACAAGTCATCAGACGGGCCAGTGAAGACAGCAGCGGCCAGCCTCGCGAACGGGTTCGTGGAGGGAAAGGGTATGCTCGCCCAGTTGATGCGGGAGCGTAGGGAAGAAGCCGAACGGCTCGAGCAGCAGATCGACAAGCTACAGGCAGAATTCGCGATTTTGGAGGCCAGACTTGACGAAGAGCGGAAGGGCGCAGAATTGGACCGCGAAGCTCGATCTCAAGCTGAAGCTGAAGTAGAGCGACTACAGGTGGAAGATAGAACTGCAGCAAAGATGGTTTCTCGATACATGTACGTCGCTTTTCCTTGTCTTCGACTTCAGATATGAACTTTACTGCAGGAAGTTCTCGCAAGCGCAGACGGATACCCTGCAAACCAACATCGCCTCGCTCAAAACCCGCCATTCTGCGACAGTCAATACTCTCACCTCGAAAGCCTACAATCTGACAGCACAGCTCGAAGCATCTCAGGCCCAAGTCGAACGTTTCCGAAATGCCCTCGATGAACTCGGAGGCGATCTCATGAAAGAATCATTCGGTCGACGACACGAGGTCGCTACCCGTATCCGAATGCTCTCTCGGGAGGAGCGACTGCACGAGAATATTCAGCGGTGGCTCCTTCGTTCTGAAGAAGCTCTTCTGCGTCTTCCGACAGACACCCCCGAGCATGACGCGTTGGCGAGGATTAACCGAGAGGCCCACACCATCCTTTCGGGCCTGCATCCCCCGAGTATACCATCGCCCGATGGTCGTCAAGAGACGTCGGTATCGGGTTCGATGGGTCGACTGCTGGTGGCGGACTGGTTGGTGCAGGAGTTGAAGAAGGAATTCCAGGTGGAGAAGTCAAGGCAGTTGCAGCTAAGGAGGCTTGTCGTAGAGCTCGGGGGACAGGTTCCGAACGACATTCAACCGGAGGACGAATGGATACCCCCTGAGGGTTGGATGTCCGGGGATGTCGCCCCCACATCGCAACCTCCCGTCAAACGACGGTCCCCTCATAGACCAGCTCCCATTTCCCTTTCACCCACGCCACGATCACCCCAAACACGCACATCGACTCGATCTAACTCTCCGGTTTCACCAGTTCTCCTCGCCGACTCTGAATTGAAATCGACAATCGACATCGTTGTTCAGCCTCCTGAATCTCCGAAGACGTTACAGCGGACATCGTCGCTCCCACCTGAAGTTCCCAACCCATGGGAGACACCCATACACACTGACGACACCTCGGTGTTGGAAAATACGCCAGTGCCATTCCCTGTATCCCAGTCAGCCCCGTCATCGCCCAAGATTTCCCCCAGGCGTACAGCGACGGTGCATTCCGTGGTTGAACTCACGCCGACCATGCGACCCAAAGAACTGCATAACACTTCTCCGACTCCATCCCAGCCATCCTCGCCGTCGACACCTTTGCTGACCCTGACCCAATCTCTACCTGACGGTTCGACCTCCGAATCTGCATTGGCAGTGCAATTATTGCACGGGCTCAAAAGAATTGGCCGGCGATACGACGACCTTCAGCGCGGGTTTAGGGACTGTCAGCTTGGCCTGGAGTCTCTCAGGGAATCTGTCGTGCAAGCATCAGCTTCGCGGACGCCGACCCCAATCCCGACCGAGGTTCTGCAGGTCGTCCTCGACCGCCTCAACGACTTCATCGAAGATGCTCGCGTCGAACTGGAGATTCAGGTCTCGGATGAAGAGTTGCTCGCCAGAGGTTACGAGACTCTGCTTGTCGTACCTGGTGCTATCTCCGCCCCCGGCACACCTTCATCAGCAACATTTAACCTGGACTCTCCATCGATACCTCCAGGACCCAGACGACGTTCGGATGTAGAAGAGCAGGTGCAAGCTTTCGTATCGGGGACGGATGCAAATGTTCGTAAAGCTCGAGAAACCTTCCAGCGCAAGTTGGACGATGCCCAACACGATATCGCTGCGATCAAGCGCGCTATTCATGGTCCCGACTCCGACCCTGCACCACCTGCGGCATGGCCATCGACACCTCGCACCCCCAAGACGAGTCCCAAATCCAGCTTTTCCGAATTGTTGAACACCACGCCTCGCCATCAGGCTATACCCCTGGCACACTCTACTTCCTCACCTTTACCCTCGTCGACGAAGACCCCATCAACCTCCACCTCGTCTTGGAAATCTTGGATTCGCAACGCCAGTTCACCAACAACGGCCACTCCACCGACACCCCCTGCGACGTTTGGAGATATTATGACCAGCCCGAGGTTGCGACACTCCCCGTCTTTGCAGAGTGGGTTGAGGACACCCTCCAGCGCCGCGCCTTCGTCACAGGCTACGTCGGCGTCAGGGTCGAATTCGAATTCATCGGCTGACGTTTTGGCAAGTCTAGAGCTGAAGGTTCCGATGCCTAGGATTGAGCCGAGTGCCCCTACGAATTCGACGACGCCGGCTACTAGTGCAAGTCCCGGTCCCTCGCCTTTGGGCGATGGGGTCGGTGTGGGTGCATTTAGGACGTTCGATCTGGGTTCGAGGCCCGGGATGTCGCCGATTGGGACTGCACCGAGGGCGAGGGCGATCAGCAATATGTATATGCTTGGTTTGGGCGGTGCGAGTGCGAGGGGAGGTGCGTTTGCGGGGGTGGGTGGTCCTACGAGACCTAGAGCTGCTTCGAACCAGGTTCCTCCGTCGACGTCGTCTTTGGGACTCGCTGCGTCTCCCTTTGGTGGCTCGGTGGTGGGTAGTGGTGGGGGTGGGGGTGGAGATCTTCAGGCTTGGGGATCGGGGAGGGCCGAGAGGGAGATCGATGGGGAGACGGATGTTGAGACGGATAATGAGGGTAGTGATACAGATTTGGAATGATAGAGTAATTTAATGGTAGAATTTAGTATGGTATGTTCGATTGGTTAATGGTATAGCGATTTAGGGTGACAAGAGTCCAGTGTTGCGGTCTCGAAGGTCACCGGTGTATTAAGCTTGCTTTAGGGCAATACTGGTGGGGCTAGAGCGAGGCTACTGCGTGAGTAGGTTGATAGAGCGAGGCACGAGAAGCACGTTCGCCTGTACCCAACGATCTGTCAAACAGCTTTCTGGCATTTTTTTCGACACCTCGTGAGACCTGTCTACCCAGTCAATCGACTTTGTCCGTACATAGCTACGATGCTTACTCCAGCCAAGGCTTCTTTGTCCAAACACGATTATCTGCGGGATGAACGTTAGGTTCAAGATCGTAGTCTTCGTCCTGTGAGTGTGACAGCGGTTCTCGCAAACTTACGCTCTACAGGGGATGATAAATGAGATTGCCCTCAGTTTATCAGCTCTGCAATCTGTTTTCCTCTTCCTCTTCTGGATAACCCCCATCACTATCGCGAAAATCACCCCATGAAGCTAGTTCAACTTGTATCTTTCTTCGTCGCTGCGTACTTTATCACAATCGCAGACAAGGCTACAGCTCTCACCCTACGAGCCTACAAAGATCAAATCAGCTGCAGTGGCGCCAGCTTTAACTGCAACACGGCCAGCAATGTCTGCTGTGGGCCGATCCCAGCAGACTACGGATATTCTGTCCAATACGATAACCTCCCGGGCGATGCTCAAGGCCTTGGGTTTACTTGGAGTAACAGGGAGCTCGACCGGAGTGACTATACCTGGAGCAACAGGGTAGCCAATGGCCCTCGAGGTTTTACCTGGAGCAATAGGGTGCCCAATAGCCCGCGCGGCTTTACCTGGAGCAATAGGGTGCCTAATAGCCCACGCGGCTTTACTTGGAGCAATCGGGTGTCTAATGGGCCCCGTGGCTTCACTTGGAGCAACAGAGTCAGTCCCGTCCTCGTCAGCGGTCCAGGCACCCAATGCTGGACTGGTAGTGGTACCAACGTGGATGCAGTCGCATGGTTCGCTCCTGGAGACGACGTCGACTCGGCGGAGGGCACGGATGAGTGCGCTGTGCCTGATAGTTTCAGCTACGAGGACGCCGACGGTGTGGCCCATGACATTTTGGTACCAGATGAGCCCGGCGCTGCAGAGGTCATTGCGGGTTTGTACGAGAATGGGGATTGGCAGGCTCTTGCGGCCTATGACGCCGTTTGATGGTTGCGCGTACAAGGTAGGGTGACTTTGAGGTCGAGTTGATTGCCTGGCTAACCTCTTACATTTGTTCAGACTAAATATTGTCACTATTGGAATTTGGTGAATGCTCGCTTTCCCCATCTGTTTGGGATTTGACTCGAGTGGTCCACATACTATATATGAATGTCAAATTGCTGAATCGGTTGAATTGTAGACAGTAATAGGGTGCACTGGGTATCGGTTTCAAATGCGATATATGCATCTTTGTCGCTTTCCACTTCCAGGCCTGGTCGGGCGTCGAAGTACATAAATAAAACCTTCCCTCCTTCCACTTCGCTGGCAGGATCCGGCATTCGGCGTCTTCTTTGCCCGCCACGCGGCGCGGAGATTGCTCCGTCCCTTTCCAGGCAGGAACGGACCCAAATGGGGATGGTTTGTGATCAGGCGGTCGCGTTGTTTGTCATCAACAGCTCCCACCGGGCCCCTAAAGCATTGCACGTCTGATTATATCAAGGTGTGAGCATCAACGTCGACCGTTGATCCCATTTATTGCCCTCTTCCGCTTCTTCTTTCCGCGTTTCCTCTCGGCTTCGGGCACATAATGGACTGCTTTCCTCCTGCCAGCTCAAGGATATCAACGGCGCAATGTTCTGTAGCGAGTACGCGACTGGAAGACGGCGGGGTTTCGAGGGTGCAAGATCCTGAATCCTCGAGGAGCTCGTTGTCCCGAGAAAAAGAAAAGGGCGGTGACGTCAAAGTGGAAGGCGAATGGCGGGACGAGGACATCGAGTACCCTGACGGGGGGCTGAGGGCGTGGTTGGTGGTTGTAGGGGTACGTCTTCTTTCCATTTGGCGCTTTTCTTTCACCTCCTTGGTATCTTTAACTATTGGTTAGGCGATGTTGACCAATTTTTCGACGTACGTTCTCTGTCACTTCTTTGGGACATAATTGACTACACGACTCTGCAGGTTCGGATTTGCGAACGCTTGGGGTGTACGTTGAATATCTTGCTCATGTTCTCCGGTCATAGCTGACCCTCTCCCTTGAACAGGTATTCCAATCTTATTACGAAACAGACATCTTACCAACGACCTCGCCTTCTACGATGTAGGTGTAAGCCCCACTACGCTCTCGCCGATCTAACCGTTGCTCGCCGGTCCCCTTAGTGCTTGGATTGGTTCCCTACAGGCAAGTGTGACACTTGAAATTTGAAGGCGCACGTTGCTCCGCTCGAACGTTGCTAACTCCACTTTAGTATGCATTAGTATTCTCCCCAGGTATCTTCATGGGACGCCTATGTGACCTGGGTTACTTCCGGGTTCCCTTCACCATCGGAATAACCTTTGCCGTTGTCGCTGCATTTCTACTGGCCGAATGTACGCAGTACTGGCATTTCTTGTTGTGCCAGGGGTTGTTCTTGGGGGTGAGCTTCCTGTCCCTTTCGCTCATCTGTCCATCCTAATTTAGTCGTAGCTGGGATCAGGGATAGCGTTTGGTGCGACGCTTCCCATCATCGGCCACTGGTTTTTAAAAAGACGGGGGTTGGCTATGGGCCTAACTGCCCTTGGAGCCTCAGCTGGAGGAACGGTGTATCCCATCGCTGCGAGGCAGCTAATACCACTCGTAGGGAAGGTTCTCCCGCTCGCATTTAGAAACCATTTCCTTCACTTACCTTTCTTCGTATAGGTTCCCATGGACCATGCGTATCATGGCCTTCATGATTGTGACGACGCTTGGCTTCGCTAGCATAGTGCTTGCACGAAGACTTCCTCCAAAGAATATGCCTGGAGGTATCTTCAACGTCAGGGTGTTCAAAAATCCGATCTTTTCGATCTATTGTGCCTCTGTGTTCTCGTGCTTCTTGGGGATTTACACCGGTAAGTTCCCCTTTAATTTGTTAATTGACGTCTCTTCTGATGCAGGCTGTCACTCCCCTTCTAGTACTGACCTACATCGACGTTGGAGCAACCCGGGTTGGTGTCTCACCAGAATTTACCTTCTACCTCGTCAGCATTGCCAATGGTAGTGCTGCTGTGAGCCGTGTGTTCACCGGTTTCCTTGCCGATCAACTGGGTGGGTGTCATTTCGTCACTTTTCTCGACCAGTAGAAGAGCTGACAGGCTTATAGGCGCGGTTAATGTCATTGTTCCAATGACATGGATAGCGGCTGCCTTGACCTTTGCCTGGCCTTATGCAAAGACGAAGGGTGCCTTGGTTGCGCTCGCGATTCTCTATGGGTATGTCTCTCGATTTCTTGGATGCTGACGGAGGACAGAGTCGCTGAGTATGATTTCAGGTTTTCGAACTCGGCTTTTGTATCGGCGTTTAACTTGCCGCTGTATTTCTTGGGCGAGATGGGCGATATTGGAAGACGGGTGGGCACTGTGTGTATGTTCACTGCGATTGGTGCACTTGTTGGACCCCCTATCTCTGGCGCGATCTATAACGCGAGTGGAGGGTTCCATGCGGTCAGTTATTACGCTGGTAAGTCTTTCACTCTAACCTCGCTTAAAGGCCATACTCATCCGAGGGTTTAGGGAGCGCAATCATCCTTTCGACGGTTCTGATGCTTACTGCGAGATACATGTATCTTGGAAGGTGGTGGGGCAAATGGTGATTGGAACAGGGCTTTTGATTAGACATAGACCGCGATGGAACATCCATCGCATACTCCGTATCATAAAATCTACTCGTACTATATAGAATTCTGTATCACTTCACTTGGGCTTTCTCGCTTTATGGAACTATCCAATATTGACTTTAGACAGGGATGAATTCTGATTCCAAGCCCTCGATACACAGCGCAAACCTCACGGCGCCCTTGCCAGTCCAACCATGTTCCGATTGGTCGAACGGGTACTTGATTCCGGCAACCGGAAGTAAAAACCCTCTTTTATAGGCGACTAAGGACATCGAGTCAGACGACCCTTTCTCCACAAGTTGCCCCCTGAATTCATGCACTGGTGGTACGCTACATACTTATATCATCGGCCCTCGGGGCTTTCGAGCCTCAACTCGTTCATTTCGTGCGGTCCTGGAAATCTCCTTGCTTTTCCTTCCCCTTCTCTGGCTTTCGGAGCAGCTCTTGTCGCGCCGTTTCAAATACCCCGCATATCTCATACATCATGGAGACGTTGTCAGGAAATACGAATGAACCGACGACACCAGATCAAACTGCACCCCGCGAACCGACGTCGACTCCGGTAAGTCAATATGCAATCCCGGGTCGGTCGGACTTGACAACGAACCACCACCAGGAGTCTCTGCAGTTGGCGGCTTTGAACGATTCAAACAGGCAGTCATGCGAGAAATCTTGTCCTGACGAAAAGGCGAATGGGAATGGGAATGAAAATGGGAAGATGGAGGAGGAGAAAGTGGGGGTATTGGAAAAAGTGAAAGGCGTATTGAAGCTGGCGAGCGACGCAAGTCAGGCGAGCTTAGGTTCGGATTGGAAGGACGAGGATATCGTATATCCAGATGGAGGCTTGAGAGCTTGGATGGTCGTCATTGGGGTACGTTCAGCTCTTGCCAAGCATTTTCAGGAAAAGTTTACTTTGGGATCTTTTGTGTACAGGGAACTTTGGTGACGTTCTCGACGTAAGCGGGGTTCTCTGGGGACCCTTCTTTCCCGATAAACTTCGAACTGATTCAAGCCTACGACTGGTAGCTTTGGTTTTGCCAATTCTTGGGGTGTATTCCAGGCTTACTATGAGACGACGATGTTACCGACGACCTCCCCTTCTGCTATGTGCGTCTGGGGTATCCGCTTCTCTCCTTTAAATCACCTCAAACTCACCCAACGGTTCATTCTCTATGTCTCCTTTACCTATACAGCGCATGGATAGGTTCGATGCAGTACTCCCTCGTCTACATCCCTGGAGTCTTCGCTGGTCGATTATGTGACCTCGGCTACTTCAAAGTACCCTTCATAACAGGCGCCTCGATCGCTGTCTTGGCTATCTTTCTCATCGCCGAGTCGACAAAGTACTGGCAGCTGTTGGTGACCCAGGGTATCATGCTTGGTGTACGTGTCTTTACTTCCTGATTCTCGGACCAGCTGTCCTCTGTCTTGCTATGCTGATACTTTGGGTTGTTGCTTTCTAGCTCGGGGCGGGTATATGTGACGGGGCTCTTTTCCCTGTTGTTGCGCATTGGTGGTATAAACGACGGGGGTTGGTGTTTGGTCTGGCGGCTGTGGGTGCTTCAGCCGGAGGAGCGGTGTATCCTATTGCTGCCCGGGAACTTATTCCTCTCGTAGGGTGTGTATCTTTCTCCCTTTGTACTCAATCACCTCTGCTCGATATCAACCGCGTTCATCGAAAATCTTTCTCTCCAGGTTCCCATGGACAATGCGCATCATGGGCTTCTTCTCCGCGTTCGCCTTAGGTTCGGCTAGTATCCTCGTTTCGAGGAGGCTACCTCCTAAGAATATGCCCGGTGGAATCTTCAACCTTGCCGTGTTCAAGAACAAGACTTTTTCGGTTTATTGTGGGTCGACGTTGGTTATTTTCCTGGGGATCTATACTGGTACGCATTACCTACTCTTAACCGACGGAGGATTCGGGAACCTTATGACTCTCTTGAACCTTCTTACAGTTCTGACCTATATCGACATCGGAGCGACTCGAGCGGGCATCTCACCTGAATTCTCTTTCTATCTCGTTAGCATCGCCAATGCGAGTGCTGCGCCTACGCGTGTTGCTATCGGGCTTTTGGCTGATCGGTTTGGTGAGTTTGGTCCCATTCACTACCGAGTTTCTTTTGGCTGTTATGGTTGGGGAATGACCGAACCTTGAAACGGACGAATTTAGGCGCGGTGAATGTGATCGTACCCTTCACGCTCTCGGCTGCGATTCTCACATTCGCTTGGCCGTATGCGACGACGAAGGGGTCGCTGATTGCGTTAGCTGTTCTTTATGGGTGAGTACTCCTCATCGCCTTCCCTCCTCGCATCCCACAGTTAATTCCCACTTCGTGTTTTTCCAATTCAAGGATGTGCAACTCCGCTTTCGCCTCAGTGTTCAACCTCCCCTTGTACACACTAGGCGACATGGGGGACGTAGGCCGCCGGGTAGGCATCGTGATGTTCTTCACGTCTATCGGGGCGCTTGTTGGTCCGCCTATTTCGGGCGCTTTGTATGATAAGACTGGGGGGATGCATGCTGTTAGTTACTATGCTGGTACGTCGTCCTTCCACCGCCCGCTGGGGACTAGTTGTGACATTTATTGATCCAACAGGCGGAGCGATTATTTTGGGGTGTTCTATGATGCTTTATGCGAAGTATTTGTTTTATGGTGGGACTTTGAAGGGGAAGTGGTAGATGTTGGAGTGGTCATTGGGCTTGCGGTTAGGAACTGCACTCGTATTGATTTTCTCTGAATCTATCATTTGATTTTTATAGATAGGATGCAGGTTATTATATTCTTGGGTCATTTCGTTTCCTCTTTTCCCGCCTACTTCATGAGTGCTGTGGATTGAATGAACGAACGAACTTCGCACGCTCTTGATTGCTTCTGGACTTCGAGGAGGTGGAAGGACGCTCATATCTCTGTTCTGATTATCTTTACCGGTAAATCAGAGACCCCAAGAACTTGGGTTTTAGAATTTCCGATTCACCGGGGAACTGATCTACATAAGCGCCCGTTTAATTTATCAATTCCAGCCCTGTATAACTACTGCTGGGGAAGGCCTATCTTCGAGGAGATGAACTATCATGATAATTTCTGACGTCCCGTGTTACGAAACGGGACGTTGGGCGCTCGCTTTGTGACCGCCGGTTCTTATACGAGTGATTGATGAGTGTCTGGGGCGCTTATCACAATAGGTCCCCAATTCGGCCGGAATCGGCTAGATAACAAAGTGATGAGGCTGTTATCGTCGTCTGAGGGCAGACTGACTTCTGGTAGATGAGGTGTGCTGCCATCGAAATGGCATGATTATCTGGACGAGATTTGAATCTACTCGGAGCTCCGAAACCTACTAAGGCACGCATCCAGAGGTCAACAGAAACAGAGGCAGTTGCCCGTCAAACGGAAGGTCATCAGGGGGCAACATAGCATTAGACCAGAATAAGATTGCTTTATCACTGAGGAATGGTCCGGTCGATGGACGTGCCCGCATCTGAATCAAAGAAAGGGCTAGCTGTCCTCTGACTGACCTGTTTGGCCTGGAGTTTGCGTCAATCAGGCTGACTCCCAGATGCAACGGCCGCACTACACGTCCGGGTTTGGATCCGCAGAGGAATCAAACAGTCATATCCAAACATTTCTACAGCCATTGGCATTCAGGACTGCGATGCTATGTAGTGCGAGGTCCTCGGAGGTTCTTGCGATTTTTCAATTTGGCGTTGAAATATTTCTACGAAGTATAGAAAGCGGCCATCGCTCTTTTGTTTGATAATAATTATCCGACAGAAACTTCCATTAAGTTCGTACCGGGCATCACTCGAAGAAACTTCGGGTTCGACCATTGGTGGCAGCAGGTTTGAAGACTGAATTTTTGATGAATTCTTGCGGCCTCAAAGGGAAGGACACGGCTGTGGACTCCCTCGATGCTCGATGGGTATCCCTCAGACATAACAGGTAATGCAGCGAAAAAGACGGGCCCTTCAGGCCTCAGGCGTGAAACCCGAGGAGTCCATACACCCTACCTTCCATTCGTTGGAACATTCCAAGTTGAGAAATCGTTTCACCAAAAACAACTTTAGGTTTTTGATCCAACGGCAGGACTTAGTATTCATCAAAGGAGGAGGAATGGAGTAAACGCACACCAAAGAGTCGAGCTCCGCGGGGATGTAGATAATCAACGCGAATTTACTCCAACTGGCGGGCCATCCTTCAGACTCGAGGTGAGCATTCATCAATCCAATCGCATATTTCTGTTGAATCCGCTCACGGCGGAGCAGAAGGTCTAACTCCATGGCCATAAATCACTCCTCGAGGAGCGTAAACATGTCCATTGGATTGCCATCAGACGCGGTCAGAAATCGTCTCCCCAGCGAACTGAGATACCACCGTAGGACAAAGAATGCGCGCCCAAGAAGAGCATTGGACTCTGACTCCTGTTCAATTCGGATGTCGAGGCCAGGGTAGAGAAGAGATAGCGGAGATGACAGAAGGTGTGTTTCGGATCTCAAGAACGGCCCGTACTATCGAAGCAGGTTCCATCGTGGACGCCCACATCTGTATGAGCGGTGTTTCAAGGAGGCGTCTATGTGAACACCTCCTATTCACAATAACGATATGTACTCAAAGGATGCAACTTGACATAACGAATTATTGGAACTCGGCTTACCCTTTTCAGCGTGTACTGCACGTCCCACAATTTGAATGGCGAAACCTCATCAGATTCCAAATTCCATTGAACTTATGGTGGTTGAACTCACTTCGAGAGAGATGGATAGAGTTAGTAATATCTTTTAGCATGAAGGCTACCGTTATACTACCCATAAACGCCATGTATATCCTGAACAGCTCCATTCCACTGCCTCAATCTCATCCACAAAGCATACCTTCCGATCTCCGAGTCGGACGGAGGTCAACATGACAATTTCAGCTTTTACTCGATGCATTCAGAGAAGTTCCGTCAAAAAAATGCCTAAGCGTAAGCCTACGTCATACGAAAGTCTCTGAAGGCTACTTCTACGGGGTTGATCTGGACTGTTTCAGGGAAGTACGATATGCCGGAACTCCAGAGAGGCGGACTGAGTTCTGGCTTGTAGTCTGGTAAGCAACCGTGTCGAGTGGATCGGACTGGTACTAAGCGCTCCACGGTACTCATATTTCATCATACACGAAACGAAAGCGATATGGTAACCTCCAAGCCCCCAAAGCCTCATGATACGCTCGCGCTAAAGCCTTTCCCTCCATTCGTACGGCGCAACACCGACATCACCAACAAGCCCGAGACCTCCGTGGTCGAGTGACCTCCATCACTTCGAATCCGTTCAAGACCTCAGTTGGGCTCGGACTTGTTACTTGTATGTATATCACAGCTAACTCCAAAACCCTAGACGTTTTCCATTTTTTCGATACATACCCAAAGTATACCATTTTGAGCAAAGGTGACGCAACACCGTCCGCCCCGCCCCGCCCTTACCATCGACACAGAGCCAACCCTAGCCAACCACCACCATATTTATCAGTACCTCCAACTCCCCACTGGCAGGAGCCGAGCATGCGACCGCTCTCCTACGCGTCGCCTTGCCATTTACAGCGATTATATAACCCGAGGAGACATGTATCCAAAAAATGGAAAACGTCTAGGGTTTTGGAATTGGCTGCAATAGGCACATGGACTACAACTCCCTACGCATACAATATAGATGTACAGATGTCCAACTCCGCGACGGGATGCATCTTATTCAGGTACGGCATCCGAGGACAGACAGTTTGAAGTTCGAAGTTCGGGGCTCAATGTTGCAATGTCGTCTTGAAGACTGTTGTTCACTGGGACGCATGCATATGTTCATCCTCACTCCTACTTGTAATATAATGGCGTCGAATTGTGTGATAGCGACGTTGACCCGGACCTGATCCATGACATCCAGTTGAAGTATACGTCAACTTCAAAACGTCCCATGAAAGGCCTAGCTTCACAAAAACTTACGGACCCTGCGCGTCCGAGACCGAGTCTCGTCTGTCATGATCATCTGAGCGTCAGATAAATTCAAGTCATATTGTAAGCAATATATTTGATTGGCATCTAGGTACGCCTACGGACTATGGTAAGCCCAGGGACCTGTCAAACTTCAGTAGTAGTTGTAGTAAATCGGTACCCTGTGCACTGCCAAAACGTATGAGAGAGGAAACGGGAGTGTCATAGTCCGTGATATAGTAGTTTCCAGTTAACCACCGGAGAATGGGGTATTATAACCATAGTAGAGGACTTCGGAACGTAGAAACGGCTCCATAAATAGAATGGAATAGATGATTGTCACTGAAGGAACCGAGAGAGGGAAAGTTAATCCTCTGTACGTGTTATGCAATTGCGACTCCTCAGGAGAAAAACAAGAAATGAATCGTCTGAATACAAATACAATTGATTCTACCAGTACGAACACAGTATGTAAGTAACCCTTCTGCTGATAACGAAGTGAGATCGTTTCTGCGTAGATAAGTAGCGTGATTAAACTACAACGATAGCATACGTCGCCAAAACCCAACTGAATTAAAAACACGGGGGCCTATACGATCAATCCGTTGGGAGGGCGCAGTCCACGATACCAGTGCACAAATTACATGCAGCGGCAGCGCGCCAAAACTCCAACATCAAAACCACCCGTCACGGAAAAAGAAAAGCGCCACCCAGACCCCACCGAATCCCGCCGCCGCCTCAACCCAGCCAGCCAGCCGTCATCCCGCCCAACAACAAACCCGAGAAGCGACCACGACAACTCCACGAAAACTCCATAAAGCCACAATATAATAGTACAACGCGAAGCATGGACGTCGGACGTTTGGAAGCTGGATGGGCGTAGCCACGTAAGGGACCCGATGACTGATAGATGTCTATCCATACATTCTGTATCGCGCCGGGTAGTTGCTGTGGAGGTACCAAGGCGACGACGGACGACGGATGGATGAATGTATGTATTCAATCCCCCTCCCATCCCGTCCATCCAAGGATGGGATCCGGAAAGGATAACGCCGAGGGTGTAGTACGTAGAAGCTGAGGACCGCTGGTGCAGTGCACCTGTCCTGTCTGAACACACGAGACCCGACACCCTAAACCCAACTCGACAATCACGAAACCCTTCCTCCTCCCTCTCTTCCTCCATCCATCATCATAAAAACCGATTAGAAAAAAGTGTTGCTGTAAGACGAATAAGTCAAGGTGGCGCCCTGAGCTCGGGTCGGAGAGGCGCATGACGCATGCTGCGAGTCGCGTAACGTTGTTGATTGAGGGAGGGCTCGCGTAACCTGTTGATTGAGGGGGTCGCGTAACCTGTTGGATTGAGGTCGCGTAACCTTTTGGGTGTGGTTCGTGTAACGTGTTGATTGTGGTTCGCGTATAGCCCTTTGGTTGTGGGTGGTTCGCGTATGTAACATGTGCGTCGTGTAGGGTGTGTGTTGGGTCGCGTAATGTGTTCGACGGGTCGGGGTATTACATACGAGAACCCTGGTACGATGATGGATGTGGGACGCCGGAAGGGTATGGTGTTTGAAGGGGGTGGAAGATAGGGGTGCAGTGCGTGCCCGCGTGTCGTATGTCGGGGTCCCAAAGTCGGGAATCTCGAATCGCAAGATTGGCGGGGACGCAGCGGCAGACGTGCAACGGGCAGTAGCGGAGTGTGGGTCAAACGAATCGAAGGAGTACAACCTCCAAACACACCCTCCTACGTCGTACTCCCTCCACAATACTGCGGCACCCCCGGCGCCACACACTGCTGCCTCCCAAGCGCCGTCCTCGCATACTCATGCAACTGCTGCACAAACCCAAAATTCGGGTCCGCCACCACCCTCTTGCTCTTCACAAACTGCACAGCTTCCACCGGCGTCCACCCGTACTGCGCCATCAGGTACGCAGCGACCACGCTCACGCTCCGGCTGATCCCCTCCACGCAGTGCACGAGCACGCGCGCTTCGGGGTTGTGCGCCAATGCGTCCCGGATGAAGGCGGTCGTCGTCGGCAGGTGGGCAGCGAGCTCTGCGAATGGGAGGTCGTCCACCCGGATCTGGAGGCGCGCGGGCTGGAGCGGTAGGAGCGTCGGCGGGGGACAGAAGATGGTATCAGGTAGGGTCGAGAGGACGTGTGTGATCCTGTAACTCGACAGAGCCGAGGGGTTCTCGGCGAACGCGAGGTCAGAGATGTAGAGCCGGGGGATGATTTCCGATACGTTGCGCAGGTTTGGGGCGTTGGAGGAGGGGGAGAAGGGCGATGCGGAGGGGGGCCCGGAGACGGCGATCGTGTTGGTCATGAGCGGCCAGGTGCTCTGCTGCAGGGAGGGCCGGCGTGGCTTCGTGCGGGCAGCGGTAGGGAACGCCATTGGACTCGATGATGATGCAGGGTGGACGTGTAGCTTTAAATCCTTGGTGGGAACGGCCCCGATGGTCGTGTAATGCGAAGGCTACGCAAGGGGAAAAAGTTGAAAAGGCAGTGTTAGTCGCAACTATTTCTAGTTCATGACGGAGGAAGGAGCGAGTAAGAGAGTAAAAAGAGGCGTAATAACGGGAAGAAGAAGGTGAAGGGAGGAATGATCGCGTCCGGTGAAGGAAGGGGGAAGGCCTCAGAATGCGGGTGGAGAGGGGGAAAAGAGAGACCAAACGGGCGCTTGATTTTCCAACCCACACCAACAGCGTCTTAAGTACACCAATCCCACCAACGGAGTTAACGCAGAACATGATGGGAAAAAAACGCGAAACAACGGGAAATCGAATCGATGGGATACATAGGTCACCGGTGACCCTGACTCCCCAAGGGGGAGAAGGAACCAAACAAAATGTCACGCCGACACACCGTAACAAAAAAGCACCACACACAAGCAAGGCAGGAGATTGACGTACCATAATAGTAGCAATCTTCACGCAGGACATAAAGATAGATTTGGGTAACGTTCTTTGATAGCCCCGAGAGGAGAAGAGAGTAAAGATGATTGAGATTTGAGATTCCACGTTGGGTTTTGCGCTGCGTTGGTTTGACGCACGCACACGAGTTCTTGTTTGATGGGAGGGATGAGGGAAGGTTACGTCGAATGGATTCGGATTCGGAAACGCGTTCGAAGGTTCTGACGGAATGGAAATGGATGGTGAACAAATTGCTCCAAGAACGTAACGCCAGAAGGATAGATAACCTCTTACCCTAAACAGCACTTGATATGATTGTAGTACAGCAGAGCCGAGAGGAGGGGACGGTTGAAACTTCCGACGACGTGACGAGTCTTCGAACAGTCGAGGGGCCTTGAATGGAGTTACTTATCGACAAGGGGGGGGGGGGGGGGGGGGGGAAATATATCACAAGTCGTGACCGGGGTTTGATTCGGATATGTAGCGCCCGGGAAAACCGTCTTCTGTACAGCCGTCGTCCACAAAAGGTGCAGTCACCAGGGCGTCTGTCTGTCCGTCTATGTACCTGCCTGTCCGAACGGCGAGAGAGGGGGGCGAGCGGCAGCACAAAAAGGGAAAAAAAGGGGAGAGGAGAGGAGAATCTAGAAAGCTGGAAAGGCCGGGGGGAGAGTTTGATATGTATGGATGATAGATCTCTTTGATCAGAACCGTAACGTTAACGCGAGATGATGATGTGGAAAACTACTCCTGCCCAAAGGGAGAATTCCAGGAACAACTGGGAGTGTGGTGGGGTGAATGATCAGAAATGAATTGAGAACACTGTATGTCGTGTGTCGGCCGGGTACGGTATGATTCGTATGAACGTTGAACTCTTCGTGCCTATTAAGCAATAGAGTTACAGTTCTCGCTGTCACACCAACCGAGATGCAGTGTCGAGGTTCCAGTCGTCGTCGAGGGGGAACAAAATGAACAATTCGAACGGGAGTAGGGGCGGTCGAAGGGGTCGAGGGTAGACCTCGAGGGCAAAGGGGAGGGGGATGAACTAGAACGGAAACAGAACGAAATGAAATACCAGGGTCACCTTGCCCGAAAGCCACACCCTTTATAAAACCCGAACGTTGAACCGCGGTTCGCGTTTCACCCAATGAAATGCCATGTCGCGTCATGATCAGCCGTGCCCGCCGGTGCCCCAGCCCCTCCACAAAGGCCAAGGGCCACGTTCACCGCCTCATTAATGGACAAAGATTTCCGTTTAGACGAGTTAGCCCATGGCTAAAAACGCATCAGCCTTGCACTGGTTGCACGACCGGAGCCTGAAATCGGGGTTGGATGGACTATGTAGAGGATGATCAAACTGTAAACTGGCACCCCCTTGCCGAATTCGAAACGGGTCGCATAATTCCAACCGAAGGGTATGACGCGAGCCGCGAGCCCTTCCGACTCCGATATGCTGCTGCGAACACCCGCAGCATAGGCTTCCTTTCTTCCTTCTCCTTCTTCCGTTTTACCTTACCTTACCAAACCCTACTGGCACGCGGAAGAAGATCACCAACGAGTTTCAGACAGGCAGGCAGGCAAAGGGGCGTGCCGGTGGTGCCTCGAGGCACTGCTCACCCCACCGCTCAGCCTCCAGAACCGTGACCGTACAAAGACTCCTTGGACGATCCATTCGCACCCTGACTCTACACACCGAATCAAAGGGAAAGGGCAGTGTTCAAACACCTTCGGAGGGTGGTGGCACCACTGGCACCCTCAGGCTCCGTCCGCTCGACAAAGAATAATGCCAGCTCGAAAGGCAGTGGTCCATGAGAATAATGAACATCCTTTAAGCTTCAAGCCTGCGGTTACTCCAACAACTGATGGGCGAATCCGAATGGCTGTGCGCGCGAGGTCAAATCCTCCCCCCGGGCCCATTGCCTGCCATTGCAATCGAAACACGGAGCCTTGGCTCAAGCGATGTCATCGTCAGCCCACGCCCACGTTCCTTTCCAAGTTTCTCAATCTTACCAATGACCAAAAAAGAAAACGAGGATCCTCTTACGAAGAACGACCAAACAGATTACCGGAGGGTGTATGCACTAAGTATGACGTAGCGAAGACGTAATGGCAGGGGGGTCGAAGACGAATAGACGAAGGTCCAGAATCAAAAAACCAACGGCTTCGCAGAGTCGGACTATTACACACCCGACTCCATTGCAAATTCACAACACCTGCATCTGCATGACTCTGGGTTAGCGAGATCGACTGCAAACGGGTAGTAATGAAACCACCAGCGAGAGAAGAAAAAGAAGCTGAACGAACGAGAATAAAAATTAGTCAGTAGTGGCAACAACAGCTATATCACACCGATTCAAAAGAGTCTGCGGACATTCAAAACGCAGGTGTAAAAAAGAGAGAGCGGAATTCGCAAGGGAGGTCGGTATAAGAAAAGCATCCACCACATCACTACTTGTACATTCAACTTCGAGTGAAACTATTATACGATCAGAAACAAAAACAAGGAAACTAATGATGGGAGATGGGCTCGACACTTTTGGGGGATGGATGAATGTACAGTACAAGAAGGGAAAGAGTGAGTGGTACAGAGGTTGGGTCGTGCGTCAAGATCGTGAAAGGCATGGCCGCGCTTAGATAAGATCGCTATCGAAAGATGTCATCAGTGACCCTGCCGCAAGGCCCAAAGTCAAAATAAGATACTCACGCGACGTTGAGAGGCATCTCGTCAATCTGGGTGTTGTAGAACTCTGCAGAGAGACAGTCAGATAGAGCCCACGAGACGATGTGGAGGAATACTCACGTTCGATATCCCGCAACATCCTCACATCCTCGGTGGTGACAAAGTTGATGGCAACACCCTTACGACCGAAACGACCGCCACGACCGATACGATGGATGTAGTTTTCGCGGTTGGTGGGGAGATCGTAGTTGATGACGAGCGAGACCTGTTGAACGTCGATACCACGGGCGAGGAGATCAGTGGTGATGAGGACTCGGGAAGAGCCAGAGCGGAACTCCTTCATCAGGACTTCACGCTGCTTCTGCTCCATATCACCGTGCTGTGAAGCGATGCCTGTATGAGTAAACGGGCGGGTACACAAACGAACGACGTCGACTGACCATGGCGGAGACAGTGAATTCACGAGCGTGCATCTTCTCGGTGAGCCAGTCGACCTTCCGTCGAGTGTTGCAGAAGATGACAGCCTGGGTGATGGTGACGGTCTCGTAGAGATCGCAAAGGGTATCGAGCTTCCATTCCTCCTTCTCGACGGCGATGTAGAACTGCTTGATACCTTCGAGGGTCAACTCGTCACGCTTGACGAGAATCCGGACGGGGTCACGCATGAACTTCTTGGTGACTTCCAAGACTTCGGCGGGCATGGTGGCGGAGAGGAGGACGACCTGGGTGTCCTGGGGGAGGAGTTGGAAGACTGAGGAAGCACCATCAGTCAAACTGAAACACAGGCGATAAAGGCACTACTCACCATCGTAGATCTGGTCCTTGAAACCACGGGACAACATCTCGTCGGCCTCGTCCAAGCAGAAGATCTTGATGTGGTCGGTCCTGAAGGCACGGCGGTTGATCATGTCGTATACACGACCGGGGGTGCCGACGACGACGTGGACGCCCTCCTGGAGCTTGGCCATGTCCTCGCGGACGTTGGTACCACCAACGCAAGCGTGGCACTCGATGTTCATGTAGTCACCGAGAGCGATGACGACCTTTTGAATTTGCTGGGCCAACTCACGGGTTGGGGCGAGGATAAGGGCCTGGGTGCCCTTGATGGACATATCCAACTGCGAAAATCCGTTCAGTCAAGGGCGCTGGTAGTCTGAGGGCGGGAGGCACACACCTGTTGGAGGATAGAGATGGAGAAGGTGGCGGTCTTGCCAGTTCCAGACTGGGCTTGCGCGATAACGTCGTGGCCTTTGACGACGGGGACGATAGCTCGTTGCTGGATGGCGGAGGGTCGCTCGAAACTGTCATAGCGCTCGATTAAACGCCTTGAAAGGTGATTTCAAGGAGAATGACGCACCCATAGGCGTAGATACCACGGAGCAAGTCCGGCTTCAAATCCATGTTGTCGAAGCTGGAGGAGGATATCAAAATCACGGTCGGCCAACATCGGAAGGGGATCCAAACTTACTTATCGACGACCTGGTCCCAGTTGGACTCAATCTCCTCGCCGGCGACATCCTGAAGCGTATCCTCTCTATAAATCCCAACCGAACCCAAGATCAGTCAATCCCGCGATAAATCTGGAGGCGCGAAAAAATCTACAAACTCACGCTGACATATTCAAGTATTTGTTGTTCTTATTCCCAAGTGCCGACTAGATTTGTCGACAAAAACTTGAGAAAATGGGGGTGTGCTTGGTATTCGAGGTTTGACTGCGGTTGTGTTGGATCGATATCGACCTAGCGGTGTGCTGAAGAGCAAAGGACGGGTCTGATCGCGCTCAATTTTTTGCGAGCCCGCCGCTCGGCATTCCCCGTCCCTTTTATAAACTCAGCCCCGCCACAACCGGTGCCGACTCGACGCCTCTTTCCTCCTCTTTCTCTTCAGTTTGACTCTACTTGCGTCGGTTGTGACTAGGATTTTTTATTGCCCATACTCGTCGCACTCCCAAAGACAGTCATCAGCGAATTCAACGGTCCCAGCTTATCACTTCTCACAGCCAGGCTGTGGCCTTGTGTTTCGCCCGACAATAACCCTAATTGTACAGTGACACACAGATGGTACACTAGACCACTCGTTGTTGCCTACCGACAGGCTTGACTCGGGACTGCCTGGCGATAAGGACTCAACAGAAGTCGCCTAAGGAACCCTGCCCCGTGAATTGATACATCCCGTCTCTATTCAACAACGACGTCAGCTTGAAGGCGATACCTTACCTCCATAAAGCACCCAGGGCGTCAGTCAGTCAAACGGTCATTCAGTTAGGCTGGCAGCCACTATGCACACCACCACGCAGCCTGGTGACTCTCGAGCGCTCCCTGGTTCGCACCTGACTTCTTTGGGGCCTTCCATCCATACCCTGGACGCTATCTAAACGCCCATCCCTTGCACACCCATATACGTATCGATCCCCGTCCATGTATGCGTGTATTCCCGTCCACATACGTATTCTTCTCCATCCCTCTCCATCCCTTCTATCCACATCCGTCTTCTATCAACACCCGCATTCGTCTCCCTGAAACACTTTGTCAAAGGGGGAGAATCCAGAATCCAGATGGCCGGTCGGACATTCTACTTATAATTATGTACCATCGACGTTCCACTGCGGCCTCGTGCATCAGGCTCTGCAGCGATCGAAGCCTCTCTCTCTGGCCTCGTGCCTTTCTCTTTGGCCTCGTCGATTGGGGGAAGTGGAAGTGGGAACCAGCCAGCGTCGACACGAGAATTCGGAATCCCACATGCACATAGTGTCGAACCAGAATGGGAGGGAACCCTACGTCGTCGAACCAGAACCAGAACTCGAGACTCGAGACCCCCTCGGGCAGGGTTCTCTTCGTGTTTTGTGCTCCGTCGTGTCGTCGTTCTGGGTCGAGCGTCTGCTTGCACAGCTTTCTTCCCCTCCTCTCCTCTTCCCTCAGGCTTACCGGGCTCCTTTGGTGGACCCGCGCAACTGGACATTGCCTGTGCATCAAAACGAGATCGAATTGAGTCCGCGTGCACGTGGGTGGAGATGCTTGCAAGCGCCCGTGCTCGTGCACGCGCTCTCATCCTCTGGTTGTTCTCCTGTTCTCCCCACCGAGCCTCAAGAGATATCATCTGCTCGAAGCATAGAAATATCCATACTTGATCCATCCAAGGTAAGTAAGTGCGCCTCTCGACTCAACCTCATCCTCATCCTCGAATTTCCAGCATCCCGCCTCCACAAGTTCTTGTTCCTTACCGATTTATTCCACCCTCCACTTCTCATTCCTTCCCAATTCATACCACCTCCACATTCACATTTTATACCACCCCCGTTTCTCCCAACTTCCAACCTTGAAGTCACTCTCGAGTTCCAATCTCCAGAATCACGCAAAAAAGCTCCTGATCTTCTGATTGATACCGTCGTCTAAACCAGACCTTAAAGCTATCATCGACTTCTTCGCCCACTGCGTCCTCTGATCTCCCATTCTAAATAACCAAGTAACTGATCCCCCGTTCTAAATAACTAACTGATCTCCCATTCTAAATATGTACTTTGACTGATCCCCCATTCCAGATACTTTGACTGATTCGCGTTGTGTTCAAGTTGCTGCTCCGTCATCATCGTAAGTAAAACCAATAGATCATCAGAACTTTAAACTTCAAAATCTCCCCGTTGACGGAGCGGCAGCGAAAGTTCCATTTGGTCATTGTTCATTTGTTCGTGCTCGTTGTCTCCTGATCCACTCTTTCCTTGATCCAGCCTTTCCCCTTGATCCTCCTTTCCCCAGCGGATGTGGATCACCGTCGGCACCTTTCGAATTCCTCATCACGATTTATTCCACATATATCCTCGCGACACAAAGTTGATACAGACCTGTGTCTGTGCATTAATTGTGGAACCAGTTCGGCGAAGGATACCGTACGGATTGAAGACCTCTTCTAGAACGTAGGAATTAAATGTAGGTAAGTACTACGCAGAACAATACATAACTGAATGATCATCATGATCGCCACTTATTTGAACGCGTTCTAAACAACCCCCCGTGGTGCTTTTGACCTGTGCTTAGCAAGTTCGACTCTATTCGAGCCCGTCATAAGGAGTAAGTCACGGAGCTAGGATCATTCGACTCTGCTCGAATGGGCGACGAATTCACTTGAAATGCGGTGTGTGGTCGATCCATCACTCAAGAGGTTCGGCGAAAGCATTCAATCCGGGCGGTTTCTTCCAGGTTTATTGCGGCCAACGCAGTCCACGAAAGGTGGCTCTCTCTGGATACCTCTCTGTTCGGAGGAGCCAGAAGGATCCAAGAGTTGGGGCGATTTATGCTCTTGGGCTTTGATAGTGACATTCAAGTTCGACTGACATCTAGACCATGACTGCCTTTCTTTCCAGATAAAACCACCACCCTCACGGCGATTGGTACATAGTCACTTCTTTCCTATCTATTCTCACTTTCCGGCTGAATCGCCTCACCAATCTTTCCCAATCCCACTGACAATAGCTGAGAAGTTTCTGTAGTGCTGATCGGAGAGAACGTTCCCCCGAGAATGAGGTCAGAGTTGATTCATCTTGATACATCTGTACCTTCGTAGGTCAGACGACCTCCCTGGAAATTATTAGAAATCGACGACTGCGAAAACCAGCAATGAATACGGCGTGGGAGGCTATCACCACTCCAGCTGGCAGAAGCGATCTCAAAATCATTATTAAACTCTAAAAACATAGCCCACTTGAGTTCAGCCCGCAATTCGCCAGTACATGCATAATTTGGAGTCTGGCAGATATCTGTACTATATATATTTCGTAAGTATATACGTACCGTAGGTACCGCCTTGCCTTACGGCTCGAGGCCTCCCTCGGCCTGCTCCTCGCCTGAGGTCTGACCTGCTATCATTGCCTGCGTGATGTCGATGAATCAGTTATCCACTTTCTAAGATGTTCACCATATATCTATGGCCAGGGGGATATAACAGAAGGAATTTGGAAGGATCCGAAGTGGCGCATGGGCGATCATGATGATCATTCAATGATTATTCCAAGTGCAAAAGGGCTCTGATTGGGATCCTACCAGAACTTCCCCTCCCGCTTCTCAGCGTCAAAATAGGATCTCAGCGTCACTGTGACTGACTTGACACGGTATACTTCCAAGCAGTATCACTCAGCCCGAAGCCTGAATCTGACATCGTGGAAGAGGTATTTGTAAGTCACTACGTGAGGTCCTACGCCTAATGCAGCTTCTGCCACCGAGTCCAACTACTTCGTTATCACGCCCGGTAATATCGTCCATCTTTGATGATAAATATAATCGCCCTCTCACATCCCACCGTGACCTTCTCGACAAGTCATGCGATGTGGGTAATATAAGCACTAAGAATTCGTTCACAGACTCATGATCAGAGCCCAGGGCTTGATCATAATCACAACCGGGAAGAACTTGGAGTTGGATCCCGTTTCAGGTAGGTATCGAACGAGGGTGGAATGTGAATTCACACGACGATAGAACTGTACACAAAACAAGAATAGAGATGTAAAATAGGGGAAGGTGACCTCAGTAGCGTTGTTCCGGTGGCTAAAATTCGACGGAGTGTCCATTTGTATCCTCATTTCGCCGGTGGAGTAGAAGCCTAGCAACACAGTTTGGGAACTTGGCGATGATTTTTCTACCTTGGTTCCTTTTCCGATATAGCTCTATACAGAATAGTCACTTGGCGATAGAACCTTGCCAAAACGGGGAGCAGAACAGAAGCTTTGTTAGAGCCGGGCGTTCGCTCACCAAGTTGCGAGTGATGGTTTCAAAGTCCGATGATCCTTCATCAGATCTGGCAACGATGCCGGAATTTCGTGTTTACGATGAGGAACATCTAGATTCTTGATAAATATACTAAACATGCGAAGGCTGTCGGAAAGCATACGATACAAATGAAAGCATTCGAAATGCGGAAGGAAGTGAAGCTTAACGAGAGCGTATTTGCAAAGGAAGATATAGGCATAGGGGGGATCAAACCGCGTTTCTTATGTAATGGATTCAAGCGACAAATCGTCGAGTGAATCGATTGTCCAGAGGCCAAATCACCTCCACATCGCAGACGCAGTTCCATACGTACAGAGCGGCTGGTAACGGGCAACGAAACCAACCTGCATATCGTCTGGTCTACGAAGGGCGGGATAATGATCTCGTCTGAGCTCGGGGCCTGGACGGATTTGTAGTGTTGCTGTTTCTTGTCCGTTAGTCGTGTACCCGTAGGACAACAACTAGACGGTTTTTGGTCAGATCCCAGCTCATCGGAGCGATTGCAGCGTTGGAAACTCACTTCGATGAGGGTCGAACACCGGTAGGTGGGTTGTGCGGAGGGATGAGGCGTAGATGGCGACAGCAATGGCGAGATGGGCTACAGGACGGGGTTCAGTAAGTCGTCGTACCCCGATTCTGATCGCTCACCTTCCCGAAGCGACACCTTTGGACCACAGAGCCTGTGGGATGTATGGGACGCGGAGCCTGCGGCACTGGCTGCTCCTACAAGTCAATCAGGCTCGTCAGCAAGGTCCGTCGCAGATCAATGCAACGCTCGTTACTCACCTTATCGCAGGGTCTACCCAGGTTTTCTCTGCGCCACCTCTTCTCCATCCTCTTGTGTCCCTCGGTCCTCAAATGCTTGTACAGGTTGTTGAGGTACCATTCGGCCGGTGTGTCCACTTTTGTCCTGCTGTCGAGGGCTATTTTCAGGCGGCACGCCATGCAATACACTTGCGTTCCAAAAACCTTGGGCTCTTCTGTGAAGTCGACCCAGAGGAAGAGGATCGCAAGGATCCATCTCAGCTTGCTTTCAGCAGTTTGAGTGGCGCGCTTGCCTGTCTCCTCCCCCTTCAGGTCTACCGGGATGGTGTAATCCGCGCTTGCATCGCTCGGGCGATCGATAGGTGGAAACACCGTATCCGGTGGCAATTTCTCCTGAATCGCTTTTATAGAAATATCGAGAGGCGCTAAATGGGATGGACTCACGGAAGGTGCACGCCTTTTAATGCTGCGGGGAACGCTAGCCGTGCCCTATAAAAGGACGTCGATGGCTATAAGAAGCCCGTGCTGGGGATGGGATGTGGCGGATTAACGCACCGACTTCACGGGCTTCTGCCTGGACACTGCGCCCTTCTTCTGGCCCTTGGTACATGCCTGTCGAAAGGTATAAGCCTCGTGCTATCGCATAGATATGAGCGCTTTACACTAACCTTTACCATCTTGTTCAGGAAGACGCAGACTCGAATGTTCGCTTTGCGGGAAGTGTTTGTTCAATATTGATGGGAAGGACTAAAGTTCGAAATTCGAACGGAGTGGCAACAATGGAGGAAGGGTGAACGATGACTGATGTTTGTTCGGGGGTTTAATAAATGGGGCGGAGACATGGAGATTCAACTTTATTTCCCCTGCCCTAAATACTAACGGCACAGTACTTTCTCGCTTTTTCCCGTGGGGAACATAAGGTCCAATGGTGCGCCTATCACAGCCTTTACCTCCACGTTTCTTCACTTTCATCACAGGTTCTTTCCCGCCGAACGTAGAGCTGTATGACTCGCCTCAGGGATCCAACATGTTTGCTGTAATACCTTGGAGTGGCGTTCCGTCCCTCGTTCCCTTAAATAGCCTCGCTTGTTTGCCGATAATTACAGGCGTGCGTGTTTTACTCTCTAAAGCCGGATCCCTTGGGTAAAGCCTGTTCTGCAGTTCACATTACCGCAAAAGGGACAGGATAGGATGGCTCGATAAGGGGATGTCGCTACGCTTCTTCACCGACAGGTGCTTTTAATCATCGTTATCGAGGGCATGTCTTAATTACCCTCCTGTTCCTTTCCCACTGCGCAAGCGACCATTGAGGGACATTCCATCTTTTCAAATCAATCCAAAAAACTATTCGCCGCTGTGTTGAATTTTGTTTTACGCTGGCCGCGCAGACTTGGTTGAAGAGGAACTGATGGCGAAACACGCGGTCTCGGTGGGAACAGAATAGAAGCGACAGTGTTGGAGGGGCCCACCGATCCGTGCCCTTCCCCTACACTCCCAATGTCCGATTTTTTGTAATTCCTCTCATCAGAGCTCTATCTACTAGTCACCCTGGAGTTACTCTCCCATTCATTCCTCTCCAAGGATTCCCGCACCCTACATTACGCTATCCCTACCTAACGGGCCTGAATGTATCCATCAGGTCAAAGCGCCTCTTCTTGTCCCAAGAAAGGCGACAAAAAACTTTTTCTCCTTGACAAGCTTTACTCGGAGAAGACGTGTGTCGACGCCCACAGATGCCTCAATGAGCGGGATGATCCACCTACGAGGAACACGCGTTGTGACAGATGTCAAAGATTTCATCTCCGCTGATCTTTTTTGTCCTTTGTTTTTTGTCTAGACTCGTTGTTGGCCAGCTCACCTGAGTAACGACATCGGATGTGCTCTGCACCTGGAGAGCAGGCTGGAGTGGTCGACGTCTCGGGCGCTGTGATCTTGGTCGATGATCAAATTTCAAAGTCCAACGCGCGCGCTTAATTTCACGCGACTAGGGTCACGTTACCGTTCGCCGTTCGACTTGGCACTATTAGTATGTGTAAACTACCCTAGCTTGCAGTCAGCCATTGAGTATGGGATCGCCGCTCCGATGTCCTCCGAGGATTGTGTAAGCTGGAAACGCCTTCTCAGTGCCCTCCCCAGATTGGCCAAGACAAGACGCCGATATGGGTGGTGACGGTGGCATAGGGAGAGCGCTTCCAGATTCAGGTTCACAGATTCCTCGACCCGTTCCAGTAGCAGACCCTCTTCGTCCCGACCTTGGAGGAGAGAGCTAGCAAGGTTGGTCAGCGTCCTCCATCGACCTGGATGTGGAGGCGGGCACAAGGCAGCAGCTTCTCGGTTCAGCGATATCGCTTCCTCCCTGTCATCGTCCTCGCCTTCGTCATTTTGGTGGATGAACCGCATTTCGAGCGCTTTCGCCAGGCTGGTGAGTGCCTCCCAGCGTTCAGGATCAGCACCTAGCCGTAATTCCAGCGCCTCATGACCGAGTTTGATGGCCTGTTCGATGTCTTCCTCTGACACCTCCTGGATGAATCGAGTTTGAAAAGCTTCAGCCAAGGCCACCAGTGCAGAGGAACGACCACTATGAGGGTGAGGACAGAGACACAACGCCTCCGAAGCAAGGGAGATCGCCTCGTCCAAGTCGTCTCCATCACCCAGCAAGTCGAATCGCAACCGTAGCGTGATGCTGAGGTTCGTCAACGCGAGGTAACGAAATGAGTGATTCCCCGCGCAAAGCTCCAGCGCTTCCCTGTTCACCAATACCGCTTCTTCGAGCTCTTCCGTTCCTCCCTGCGATAAGAACCGAGCCTTGAGGCTGCTCCCTAGATCCAATAATGCCCCATACCGCTCGGAGTGTTTGCCAGGACACATGGCCAGGGCTTCCCTCGAAATTCGAATCGCCTCGTCGATGTCTTGCAGATCCCCGGAGCGCTCGAACCAGGCTGTCAAACAGCCAACAAGGCAAATGAGGGAGTGGCGTCGACCCTGGCCGCGATCCAGGGTCAGCGCTTCTCGGTTTATCCGGATAGCCTCCTCCAAGTCACCAATGTTGCCTCGTTTGTAGTAGCTGAAGCGCAAGATCTGCACGAGGTTCGTGAGTAGCCTCGGTTTGGTGTCACCTCCTTCGTCGCTTTGGCAGATCTCGAGCCCGTATCGGAGGAGTCGTATAGCCTCGTCGAGGTCCTCGACAATACTCTGCCGAACAAAGCGAGCGCAAAGTGCATTGCCAAGGTTGATGATGGAGATCGGTTTCTCGGGGTCGTCGTCCGCGACGAGTGTGAGTGACTGGCGGTACAGCTGGATCGCAGAGTCCAAATCCTCACTCCTCCCTAATCTGTCGAACCGCCATTGCAGAGCGGTGCCGACGTTCACCAACGAGGTTGCGTGTTCGCTGTGCTTCAACGAGGAAGTGTCGGCGAGAGATTCCCGATGGAGGGAGATGGATTCTTCGAGCGCGTTCATGTCGTTCCGATCTTCGAAGATGGAGGAGAGCGTTTGGCCTAGACTGTCGAGCGTCCTCCAGCTGCGCTTCATCCCCACTGCGTGTCGGAAGATGGCGAGTGCGTCGTCGAGGTACTTGGACGAAGCCGTTGATTGGTGCGCGTTGGCGTAGCACCAGCCAAGGTCTACCCAGTTGTCAATGTCGGGTTTGTGGACTTGGATGCGCACAGCGACTTCGAGACAGTGGACGTTCCACCACCACCAGCCTGGATCCCCGATGGAGTACTCGTCGTTGGCCATATCGGCGACTTCTGCCAGACGGTCCACTACGGCTTGGGCATCGTCCTCCACTGCATCGTCAGGTTCGCCCTCTTCTGATTCGTCCTCCCCATCCCCATCCCCATCCTCGCCCTCGCTCTCCACATAGTCGACTGATTGGGCGACGACCTTCTCCTGTACCAGCTTCTCCATCCACCACTCCGCAACGGCTGGCGTAAACTTCTCCAACAGGGCCTCCAAAGTTTCTGGCAGAGGTTGAAACCTATCTGTCCCATTGGCCACATGGTACGGCCAATACTTGATCGCATAGCGATGCAGACCGCGGCGAGGAAGCGGTGTACCAGTGGCCGATAAAGAAGAATCGGAGGTGCCAACTTGAATAACCAATGCGAGGCACCTCTCTGCTGCGCGACGATGGGCTTCAGCCACATCCAGTCTGAAGCTGGTGGCAGAGGAATTCGAATTCGAGACGGAATACGGGGAAGCGAGCGGTGGAGAGGGAGTGGAAGGGGCGGTGAGAAAGTCCATAAACGACGCATGGAACCGGCTAGACATGGGTTCGATCGTGTCCTTGGAGAACGTACCCCTCGTCTGCAGCGCCTGCAGCCTCTCGTGCACCCTCCGAACCGTCATCTCCGGTAGCTGCACCAAGTTCGCAAACGCCGAGACACTCACGGATTCCTGTAAAACAAACATATGCGATAGAACCTTCATTAGGATCTCCCGATCCTCCTCGGTATTCGAATCCGGTGTGAGCAGCCCCGAAAGTCCAGTGTGATATAAAGTCCACAGACGCTTATCCGCGCTTACTCGACTGCCAGAAGCGAGGATCTCCTCCAGTAGGACGTACGCAGGTGGACGATTGAACGAGTCGGACGACAGGATCGCGCAGACTGTCGCACCCCACACCGGTAATCCATTCGAAAGCTCCGCAAGCCTCTCGGCCGCACTCGAAGGCGGGTTCCGCCCGTCCCAGTCTATCTCTTGGAACCTTTTCTCGAAATAGACTTGCATTACTGTTTGAGAGAGTGGAGGAAGCTCGAGTGTGTGGGCGGGGACGTTGCGCAGGGCTCGTGTGATCGTTTGGGTGCGCCGGCTTGTGAGGAGGAATTTGACTGGGTGGTGGGTGGGACTCGGACGTGCGTTGGGGGAAGAAGAAGAGGAAGTAGATGGTGAAGGAGACGAAGAGAGGTTCTCGAGTTGCTTAAGGAGCGCTTCACAGTGCTCCCACTCATCCAACGCATCCAGCACGACAAGGAGGGAGTAAGGGAGATTAAGCTCCCTCACCGGATCAAGGATATACGCCTGCAAATACTCCAGCACACTTCCATGCCCCGAGCTACACCCCCTCGCAGCCTTCGCCACACACGCATACGCCCGTGGGTGCATCCCAGCCAGCTCCCGCCCCATCATCCTAATCGTCGTTATGACATCTCTGTTCTTCCCCCGGGTGAAGAAGGCGAAGGAGGCGAGGCGCCCGCCGCCGCGGAGGGTGTCGACGAGTTTGTGGGTGAGCGTGGATTTGCCGAGTCCGGGGCCGCCGTGGAGCCAGAGGACGAGAGAAGGGGAGGCGGTGGAGTCGAGCCATTGGAGGATAGATTGGAGGGTTGGGGTGCGGCTGTGTTCGAGGTAGTCGTCGGTGAGCCCGACGTGCGTGGGTGGTGTGGGGAGGGCTGTGACTGCGTCTTGGTCTAAAAGGTAGATTAGAGGGGGAGTGGAGCCTTAGATTGAAGGGAGTGTACCTAATTTCTCGTGGATAGTATCCGAGAACGCTTTCAAGTCGAATTGCATCAGGACTTGGTTTTCGATCTGCGAAAGTCGAATGTCAGTCTCAGTTCTTTGACCTCGAAGGGATGTCATGGGCGTAGGCACGCACCTGGAACTTCTGAATGGAATGTTCTAATTCCAACCGCAACGAATCTATCTCGCCCTTGTCCGCCGAGTTCTGCAGGAACCTGAGCGCGACATTCTTCTTGCTGAGCTCGAAACATCTGTGGCTGATATTTGACAGAGAGCTAGGTATCCATCGACGCACCATCGGAGAGAGAGAGAAAAGCATTTTATTTAATCAACAAAATTCAGAGAAGCTGCCCACAAGAAATTCGAAGTTCGAACAACGCACCTCTCGAATATTTCCAAACACCTGTAAAATCGAGGAGAAAGTTTCGCATTCACGAGGCTCTTGTCCATGCAAACTGGGGCGAGGGAAACCGCAAAACTTCCCGCCATCCTACAGATTTGGCGGATTTCTTCTGCGTTTGCTCGAGTTTGCTAAAGAGGGGTAAGTAGTCAACATGGCGGAGCGTTTGAAGGTTACTCACCTCGACAGCTTTCAACAGTACCACCACACTCCCAAACACAGGTTTCAGAGCCGGTTCAGGTGTAACCTGGCTGACATCTTTGAGCGTGTCTAGGACGGTTATGCTGGATGCTAGAAGGGGATGGAAGATGCGCGAGAGGCTAGTCGATGGTGGCTTATTAGGGTGGTTGGGATCGCCTTGGTGCGCCGCGTTGAGGAGTTCTGGGTGCGAGATCTGCATACAGACATACAGGAGGGAGTACGGTTGGTAGACCAGGGTGAAAAGAGAGAGAGAGAGAGAAGTACACAGGTGAGCAAGAGAATGGGAAGCTGGCCGCAAGTAGGGCAGTAAGTACCTCGAGTTCCTTCATCCCATCCCCAAGCGCCTTCTTCACCTCCTTCTTCACCTCCTCCTTGTCATCTTCCGAAACTTGCGTTGTTAACCGCTCCTTGGCTTCCTGGATCGTCCTAGCAAGTACAACAAAAACATCTCAGCTCTCCGCTAAGGACGACATACAGACATTCGAAGGAACCTCCAGTGATCATGACTCTTGGAGGTGTGTTCGAATAGAATGGCAGCTTGTAAACTTAAATAGTGACTTACTTGGAGAAGGCTTTGGCAGCTACGACACCAACCGCTCTACTCTCCTCCCTATCTGCATTCAATAATACGGCCAAGTGGAGCGTAAAACGAGCTGAGGCTTGGAATGTTTCCTCCAACTGGATGTAGTAGTGGTACCGGATGAATTGAAGGGAGGTTAGTACTACAGTAAATGCTACTCTGGGATGCGGTTTAGAGATGGAATGGACGTACCTCGGAGATCTCTGCTACCTTTGAGGAACGAACGATCTCGGAAAGCTCGATTAACCCCTCAACCAACGCCTTCAACTCCTCGTTCTCCTGCAGAACATACCCCAGCTGTAACCGCGCAATATCCTGTTCTACATCCGCGCTTCTCCTAAAGGTAGACCCAGTCGAGTTTGAGAAACCCTCAGTTATGGAGATCTCGAGGGTGGTTTCGATGGAGCTAGTCGTTTCAGGCAAATCACCTTTTCCCGGCGTAGACCCCGGGGAAGCCTTCGAGATTGAACTCGTTTGGATGGTATCCGCAGTTCCACTAGCCCTCGAACTTGAACCCGAACTCGATAGGCGGAAGACTCTTCTCGAGATCCCAGAGATCCGACCAAGCGCTCTATCAATCCTGCCACCCCGACTCCCGCTCCTACTTCCTGATCCTGAGGTATCCAAGTTGGGCGTCAGGTCAATTAATGGGTTGGTAACGATGTGTCGCTAGGGCGGGGATTTATGTAGTGAGACTTCGACAGAGGTAGATGTGGATGGCCAGGCCCCGTAGAGACGTGAGTCAAGTCCGTGAACAAGTCTCAAAGGGAACGCGAGAAACATGGATATCGATAGTAAGTAAGCATGATGGTGGTGATGATCAAGTGGTAAGACGCCTCGAGGCTCGAGGCGTCCTTGTCAATGGCATCCTCCGGGCGCTCCGGGTGTGGGGCCAATAACAAACAAGGCAGTCTTCGTATCCTTTCGTCACATTGCATCGCTTAGTCCACTGTCCAAGTTGGTTTTACTTGATTTAGTCTGACGACTGGAGAACTATGCACGTCCCGAATGGCCTGGCGACGCAGGGCCCTACGCGTCAACCTCAAGGCCCTGTCTGGGAACGGGAAAGGGCGACTGAGATCAAGGGTCAAGGTCGCAAGGGTCAAGGGCGAAAAGGTTTGCTTGTAGGCAGTGGGCACCAGGTGGGCGAGCGAAGCGCAAGTTCCTGCGGGCAACCGGTAAACATGAAACCTAATACCCCAGGATAGGGTGCCCGCTTCAATGGTTGTACGACCCTCTGACACGGTCACACAATGTGTCCTCGATCGGTGAATACAATCGCCCTTCCATCTCGTGTGGACAGTTATGCTTCAAGCGCGCGGTGTAAGGTCAACCTTCAAGAGTCAAGTCATAACCACAAATCCGGATATGGGTACGGGTATGAATTGGTGAATTGGATGGATGGATGGATGTAGCGAGGGAGAAGCCGGTTGGATTGCACCAGAACTACAGTGTATACGTGCGGTGTTCTAAAGTAGCGGATGAAACGTGTTTTGCGACGACTGTTCGTTCTTCTATGCCTTGGTGGCAGCCGCCTCCTCGCCCAAAGTGACCTACACACAGCATTACAAGTCCAGTCAGAAGTTGTCACACAACGAACGCATTTAACGATGACGCACCTGAGGACCACCCTTTCCGTTCTGCCATTGCTGGTATCGGACCGACGTCTGGCCACGCTTCTCAGCGAGAACACGCTGCTCCTCCTTCAGAGAGTTGCGCACTGCACGAGCAGTAATTTGCGCAAACTTGTTGTAACTGTCGCAATATAATCAATTAACGATTGTATAGCGAATATGAGTCAGTTGTGACATACGTGAAAACGCTCCTCCAGGCGGCGGTCATGGTCGTTGTTGGTCTAGTGGTGAACCTGGCGAAATTTGGGTCCCGACGTCGACGACAGCAAAGCCAACGACACCCCTCGGAACAGTCCGGCTCCCACGTGAAAGTCACGCGAGCTACATGTCACGCAAACTTCGATGATGTAATCCGTTTTCCCCAGAAATGATCGCGACGGAAACCTCAAACGCCCACTTCCAAGGCAACTGTTATATCCCTTTGTTTCTAACCACGACCGACCCCTTGTCCTGTTTACCCTGGGCTACAACCACCATCGACGACGGAGAAAGGCACTGAGGAGGAATTGACGACCCCGACGACGATCTAGACGATTCTGAACAGCGAGCAGCCTGAGAGCAGTGTGGAGAGGATTCTGAATTGGGAAGATGTCTGGAATCGCATGGCACTATGTTTTGAAGTTCATCATCACAGGTATGGTCAATAGTCCACCTTTCAATCTGTTGAGTATCTATCATTCACAGAGGTAGTTAGCGAGGTCGCTGACATCTGACATTTTCTCTCGTTTCTCCCCTCTTTCTACATGATTACCAGGTGACGCCGCGGTGGGCAAGTCGTCGCTGCTAATACGGCTCACGGACCAACGCTTTTTGGCCAACCCTGATCCTACAGTACGTTGCCTTTGTTTTCGAGTGTTGGATTTGTAGCACTGATGAGTATGTGTTCTTTGTTGTGTAGCTTGGAGTGGAGTTTGGATCGAAACTTATCACTATCCCGGAGGAAGACAAGGTGGTGAAATTGCAATGTACGTCGTTCTTGACTGTCCATCCTGACACACACAAGTTCTACTGTCAAACGTATTTTGGGACCGTGTACTTACTCGAATCTCTCGATGAACCAGGTTGGGATACAGCAGGCACCGAATCATTTCGAGCCATAACGAGGTCCTACTATCGAGGAGCCGCAGGTTGCCTACTGGTCTACGACGTAACATCGCGGAAGAGTGCGCCCATTCCATACCCAATCTCTTTCATACCCCAACCCTGACACCCTCTCCCAAACTAGGTTTCCTCAACGCCCGGAACTGGCTGAAAGACGTCCGCGAACACGCAGATCCAAACCTAACCTGCATCCTCGTCGGGAACAAAGTCGATTTATGCGGCGACGACGACATAGCCGACGCTTCCTCCGCCTCCGCCTCCACCTCCACCTCCACCGCGACCGACCCACCCTCCGACTCCCAATCCCAATCCAATTCCACAGGAACCTCAAGCGGTACAGGGACAAACTCACGCAAGTCCGGCTCCGGCGGTACCGTGAAAGGCCATTCGCGTAAACCATCCGGGCAATCGAAGGTGCGGGAGGTATCAAGGGAGGAAGGGGAGAAGTGGGCCAAGGAGGAAGGCCTGCTCTTCGTCGAAGCCAGTGCCAAATCGGGTCAGAACGTCGAGCTAGCTTTCGTGGAAGCTTCCAGGGATATTTTGGGCAAGATCCGGAGAGGGGTGTTTGATGACGACCGGGTACGTCTGTCTGCCTGTTTATTCCTTTTGTTTTCAATGCTATTGGTGCGACCACGAGTTCTTTCCTTTTGCCCCCGTTTTTCCACCCTTTGTGCGATGTGCCCTGGAGACTGACGAGGTGTATGTTTTTTTGTAGTCGCCCGGTGTGAAGCTCTCGAAACCCAATACGGATTTGACGCTGGAGCAGAATAGTGCCTCGAGTGGGGGGTGTTGTTCTTCGTGATTGTGCCGGGCTATCTTCGGATGGACGACCACCCCGCTAATTGTCCACACGCATGCACACAGAACACCAACTCGCTCTCTCTTTCTCTCTTTCTGTGTCTAGAGGTTGCCTGAAGCCTTCCATTGGCCTCTCCGTATCCTATTCTATTCTATTTTCAACCTCGGCCCCGATCTGCTTCAGAATCATACCCCCGGCGCAGCTCAGAACACCACGAAACCGAAACGCCATGAATACGACATCACGAGAGCAACGAACCACTTTGTAACTATCTATTCTCAATTAACGGAATCCTGGACGTCATTCACCTCCATTGCCACTGTCTTCCTTACTACATATCGTCGTCCCTCTCTCTGTCTCCCCCCCTCTCCCCCCCCTCTCTCTCTTCCTTTCTCTCTTCATCATTGTCGGATTCCCGGGCCATTTGTTACCTTACCTTACCCCCCGTTGTCCCCTTTGTTATCGGTTCGTCGTTTCTTACTTTAATCCCTTATTCCCTGTATCTCTAGGTTCCTTCCTGTCTTCCGGATTTCTTTCTCTTTCTCTTAATGTCAGTGTTTGTGTTTTTTGTCTGTGGATGTGGATGTGGATGTGGATGAGACTGGGTTATGTATTATGTATTCCATCTATCTCTCTTGGTGGTAGGTAGGGAGTCGATTGGGCGCCCCAAGTGCTCACCCAGTTTCAGGTTGATGCCCGTCATGAGTCAGCGCTACTTGATTACTTGAAGACGGTAAGGGTCGTGCGTGGTTTATATGCATAGGACCCGGTGCCGGAGGATTCGTTATGGCCAAGCTTACCTTCTGAATCATCCGTTCACTGGCGGTGACGGAGTTGCATACGCACAGGTGATCTCGAATACATACTACATATTCCGCGGGAAAAAACCTTTGAGAAAACCGTGACAGTAAAAGGGATGGTAAGCTAATTTTGGTAGGTCCACTGCCTAAAATGGGTATACATTAACCCGGTTTTCGATCGTTCGATATGGTCATGTTTGCCTTCTGAATCGTCGTTTCTTTCAGCTTTCCGTAATATTGGATAGATGATGATACCGCCCTGAAGTATACTGTAAAGTCAAGATGATACCAAAGCTACTACGCAACTCAAGCTGAGCTGAAAAATATATTTTCAGCGAGCACTGGGGTCTGGATCTGCTTCAAAGAGCGTCCACAATGCAGGCGTCCTCGGGTTGAAGGCGCCCAAATATACCACACCCCCGACATTTGAGTTCTGGGTGGTGGGCCGAGTCTGACTCTTGAGACTCGGGGCTACCGATGTCAATTGTGTATTCTCGCCGTTTATGTAACGTTTCCGCGAGGCTTCAACTTCAAAAGTGTTCTGGTCGACTCGTTTAACAGCAAGAGGCCGTGGGAACGGGCGCTTATTGGGCACTGGATGCAGTTTTGCTTTCCTTGAACAGAGTAGATATCGTGGGTGATGCTTGTTAGGTCGCGACTCAGACTAGGGCGCCGGTGCCTTCCCTGAATTTAAAAGCGGACGGGGGAGCCCATGGATATAATCCAGCGTCGAATTCTAGGGAATGTGTTCTATATCAAAGCGATGGGTTATGTCATTGAGACGTGTCAGAACCCCACTTTGAGCTTCACTGGAGCGAGATCGACCTTCGCCTTATCCTCCCTCTACCTCTAAGTACGTTCGTCGGATGGCAGGAAGATGTCGCGATCGATGCGACTTGCCCTGATCAGGTTTTATGACACCCGCTGTGCTTCATGCTAGGAACCAGAATTATAGCATTTTGCTGAGGCTCAACTCCTGCATTTCCAGGGCAAATGTGTTTGACTGAATCAGCGGCAGCCTGCGCCTTGCATTGATACTTATAGACCTCTCAGACTCAGGGCCCCTATTCCCCGCAGCTGATTCCATCACGGACCCAATGGTTATTTCCGGGCTCATCGCACAGCGAAGTCCACATGTCGCCATCAGCCATCACCGCCATACCCAGTTTCAATACCACATTGCAAACTTCGCCTTCGCTAACAGCTTCAAACTCTCTCCCATGCCACCACCATGTCCACTATGGAACGAGAGGACCGACCCGCCGTAAGCGCCCCAGACGAGCGAAAATCGCCCAGTTTCCTCCAATCGCCACCCTTTTCGTTTTTTCGCAGTGGATCGAGTCCACGCGTGAAGAGTAGGACGCTGAGCAGCGACGGGTCCGTCTATGCTGAGCAGGCTGAGTTGTCGCCATCGCCTTCAGCCTCGGGGTCACCCACCCCGTCAGTGCAAGCTGTCCGCCTGAAAGATGGAAAGGACAAGTTCTTTCCTCGATCGACCACCCTACCATCGATTACATTCTCGGATTCGTCGACCCTGTTGAACCCATCCAGCCCACCGCTCAAACTGCACCACTTGGACGACGAGAAGATCAGATACGGTACTTTTGTTAAACCAGTGACTGCGGAGCCCGAAGGCAGGTCTCCTTTGAGATCCGTTCAAATCTCCGGTGAGTCGGTCGATGCACAGCATACTACGCTCTTCTGAATGCGTCTCCCTTGCAGGTATAACCGTGCTCCTGAGCACCGCCAGCAAGCAGCCCGTTTCAGTTCGATTATTCAAGAACGGATCCGAGTTCTTGAAGCTCCCATTCGTTCGTGGGGATTCGGCGGACCCTCTGCGCTGGAATCTCAAGCCGCATCTGTATGTCACGGTGCATCCAGTTTACGATTCTGCTTTCTTTGACGCGTCTCCATTACTTAGAACGATACGTGGGGATACGAATATCTCTCTTCAAGTACGAAAACGCCGACGATGGCCGAAGAACCCAGTCCTGGTGGAAGTCCCAGTCTCATATGACGAAGTCGCGGACGTAATCCCTGCTTTTCACGACGATATCACCACATACCGTGCGCCAATCTGTCAGACTCGAAAGTTGGAAACCACACGCTTATAATCAACCCTTTTTCGCAGAACTCATCATACACGAGGATCCATTAATTATCGTCGATGTGGTGGCGGTCAGTCGTTCGTTCACATACACTCTTTAGTGGCTCCAGCTCACGGAGAACCCCCAGGATGTCGAACCCTTGCAAGCTAATCTGCAGAATGCTCATGATAAGGCGAGGGAGATAAGAAGTGCCCTAGACCATCTCGGGAAATCGAGGCATTTCTTGGAGCACCTCGTTCATTACGGCGCTGCCTTCAGTGAGGTATGTCCTTTTTCTCGCTTTTTTTAGGTCTTCCAGCGCCAATCTGTCCTCCATTTAGATTGATCCCATCGCCAAAGCCATTCTTTCCACTGTCAAAGTGGCGTATAAGGTCTGTAACTCCCATTCTCCTGTCAGTTCTACTTTTTTTTTTTTACAATCCTTGATTTCCACACAGCATTTGGAACAATCTGAAAGATGCGACAGGATCGTTGTTGGACTAGCAGAGAGTATGGCGCGGACGCTTGGATACATTGAGGATGTTGAACAGTTTGCGCGCCTGGCTCAGTTGAAGCGGGCTTTGGAAGACATTAGACCTTTGATGGAGGATACGACGAACTTTATCCTGAAGTATACGAACAGAAGTCGTACAGGTGATTATCCAATTCACCGGTCATCAGATATAAGCTAACAGGCGCCTAGATAAAGCATTCAAAACGTCCTTCTTTAGGGATGAAGTTGACATCCTGAAGAAGCGTTATGATAGATTCCAGGAGCAGTTTGATCGGGGCCTGGCCGTGCAGTCGACAGTTGGCATCGAAGACCTTCTCCAGCGCCTAGGTGGGTAGGCTCTCCCTCCTACTCACGGACGCTCTCACTGACCCTTTATCAGCATCCAATGAAGACGATCAAATCCTCCAAGATCTCAAACCTCGAGGTCTCGAGTTCACCTCCTATCCATTTTCGGAATGCATGAAGGGCACGAGGTTGAGCGTCCTCTCCGCCATCGACGAATGGGTACACGACCTCGAAGCGTCGAACGTCCTGTGGATTCGGGGTTTCCCCGGTGCCGGAAAAACAGCAATCGCATCCACCATCGTCAACCAGCTCCGCGATCTCAACCGATTGGGCGCTCGATTCGTGTTCCAGCGCGACCAAGAGACGGTTTCGACAGCGAACGCTTTGTGGAGGAGCGTTGCTTATGATTTGGCAAGGCTGTACCCGTCGGTGCGGAGGATCATTGTTGAGAGGATCAGGGAGGAGGATGTGGACGTGGAGACGTCCAATGTGAGGGTGCTGTTTCGAGAGCTGATAGAGGAGCCGCTGCGGGAGTGCCGGGATATCCCATCCGGGCGCTTGCCTGTCATCGTTATCGACGCCCTGGACGAATGTGGGGGTCGAGATGGTCGACGTTCCATTCACCGTGCCACCCTGCTCCAAACCCTCAAGCGCTGGCCGCAGCTCCCAACCCACTTCAAACTCATCCTCACTAGCCGGATCGAGGACGACATAACCAAGGTTTTAACCCCCTTTTCCGAAATCATTGATCTTTCCACCGGCGTGACTGTCAAGAAGAAGGCATCGGATGACATTCGACACTACCTCACATACCGCTTTTCCAAGATTGCCGAAGACTACGACTCACTTCCTTCTGATTGGCCAGGTCCTGTCGCTATTGAGGACCTGACAACCAGGGCGGCCGGTCTCTTCCTATGGGCCAAAACCGCTGTCGAATTCGTCAACCTCGGAGAACCAACCTCGCAACTCCAGCTCCTGTTGGAGGGGAACGGAACCCTGGGCGATGTAGACGATCTTTATTCCCGCGTCCTCGAGATGTCGTTCCGCAACCCCACACCAGAAGTCGTCCAAGCGTTCCAAGACCTCGTCGGAGTGATGATCTTCGCCAAACGCCCACTCTCTGAACAAGACTGCATCCACCTCCTTCCCTACTCCGCTTCCATGGTCGAGTTCATCCGCAAGGGCCTCCGTTCCGTCCTCGACGATGGCAACCTTTTGCGCTTCCAGCACGAATCTTTCCCCGAGTTTCTGTTGAACTCGGAAACGTGCCCAGAAGAATTCAGGATCCGAGAAGGCCCTCATCATCGCAACCTCGCCATCGTCAGCCTCCGGCTTATGCTCCAGGAGCTTCGATTCAACATCTGCCACTTCCCCAGCTCCCACAAACGCAACGACGCCGTTCCCGACCTCCCTGCTCGCGCCGCCCATTTCATCACCCCGGCCCTCAACTATGCTTCTTGTTTTTGGATGGACCACGTTCAGATGGTTCCCTTTGACGAAGAGATTCTCGATCTAGTCCGACAGTTGCTCCACGAGAAGCTGCTGTATTGGTTCGAGGTGCTCAGTATCATTGAGGAGATGTATTCGGCGTCTACGATGCTGGATATGCTGTTGGATTGGGTTCAACCGAGCGAAGACCAAGCGCTCATCGCCTTCATTGAAGATGCTATCAAGTACCTCGGTTCCTTCGCGGGCGTTATGGCCCAAAGTGCTCCCCATATCTACATCTCCACCCTCCCCTTCGCCCCCTCCAACTCGTTGGTCGCTCGGCAGTACCTCCCTTACTTCCCCAGAACCATCAGGATCACCCGAGGTCGATGCGTGGACTGGCCACGGATTGTGTTCTCAGTGGATGAGCATGACGACGCTGTCAACTCTGTCGCCTTCTCCCGTGACGGAAAACTCATCGTTTCGGCCTCGAATGACAAGACTGTGCGCGTTTGGGATGCCGAGACGGGGGACCCCAAGTCTGGTCCGCTGGAAGGACACGAGGGCTATGTCACCACCGCTGTGTTCTCCCCGGATGGACGGCTCGTCGTGTCCGGGTCCGATGACTATACCATCAGGGTCTGGGATGCGGATAGTGGGGAGGAGGTCGCTGGTCCTTTGTCGGGTCATCGCAATGTCATCAGTTCGATCGCTTTCTGCCCTAAAGGCATCTATATCGCTTCAGCCTCCTACGACAACACCATCCACCTCCGACTAGCGACTGATCCTCAACACGGGCCTGTCAAGATTCTCGAACATCCCGCTCCTGTGAACACCCTGGCGTTCTCCTCCCATGGCGCGCGGCTGGCGTCTGGGTCCTCGGATAGGATCGTTCGAGTCTGGGATGTGGCGAGTGGGGAGGTGTTGAACAGGTTCGAAGGCCACACGAACTCGATCAACTGTGTCGTGTTTTCGCCGGATGAAACGACGATTGCCTCTGCTTCTGAAGACGAGACCATTCGTCTGTGGGACCTTGTCACCAACTCGCCCATCGGAGCCCCACTCGAAGGACATACAGACGCTGTCACCTCGATCGCCTTTTCTCAGGATGGACGTCGGTTGATTTCGGGAGCGTATGATGGTATCCTTCTTCTCTGGGAGGTATCGACAGGCGCGATCGTTGGCCAGTTTACTGGACATTGGAATGGCGTTACCTCCGTCGCTTTCTCGCCTGATGGCAAACGCGTCTTATCGGGATCCTGCGACGAAACGATCGCCGTTTGGGATGCAGAAGTCGCCACCGAGTCCGATGGATCTGAGAAGGAAGACTCGGAGTACTCACTCACCCCTTTCCTCGACATCCCCGCCCACCAGGACAACGTCAAGTCGATCAGCTTCTCTCCGGATGGGAGGTACATTGCCTCAGGCTCGGACGATGAAACGCTGCGTGTGTGGGATGCAGAGACCGGCATCCAGCTGCCCATAGGATTCCACCGCGACGATTTGGATGGCCATCATTGGTACCGCTTCCCGCTCCCACCAACCCACAAACACGCTGTCGAGGTCGTTTCATATTCTCCGGATGGGCAACTGATGGCCACAGGTGGCGGTTATAATGATGAAACACTGTGCATCTGGAACAGCGAAACCGGCAAGCTTCATATTCCGGTCCTTCGTGGGCACGCAGGAGGCATCACTTCCCTCGTTTGGTTCCCCGACAGCACCAGATTGGCCAGCAGCTCCTACGACGCTACCGTCCGGATCTGGAATATTGGGACTGGGGAAACGGTTGCGGGGCCGTACGCTCCTCATACCAGTTGGGTCACCTCGTTGGCTATCACTGCGGATGGAACGCGGTTGGCGTCTGCGTCGAGGGATCATTCCATCCAGGTTATGGATGCTGAAACCCTTGAGCCTGTCGGCGAGCCTCTGTTAGGGCATGGTGGGTCCGTCAACTGCGTCATCTTCTCTCCAGATGGTCGGTTCCTTGCCTCCGCCTCCAACGATCGTACGATTCGGCTTTGGAATCCGGAGTCTGGTGAGGTGGTGTGGGTGCTCAAGGAAGCTCATCGCAAGTCGATCCTCTGTCTATCGATCTCCAGAGACGGGCAGTACCTCGCATCAGCCTCCGTCGATAAGAGCATCAACCTTTGGAATGTCGAGAGTGGAACTCTCCATCTGGGACCCCTCGAAGGCCACACAGGGACGATCTTCTCCGTTGCCTTCAACAACGACGGGACGCGTTTAGCCTCGAGTGCAGAAGACGAGACGATTCGAGTATGGGACGTGTCCTCTTCCGACATCCAGTCCGATCTCGCAGATGCTCGACCCGCGGAATTCGCCGACGATTCAGGGTACCAGAATGGGTGGATCGTGCGGTCGAGGAACAACTATGTGGACTGTTTGATACTTTGGGTACCACCGTGGTGTCGGAGTGAGGTGTGGTGGCCGCGGAATACTGCAGTCATTGCAGAGGACCCTGTGAAGTTGGATCTGACGTATTTCTGTCACGGTACGGAGTGGCATCGTTGTGTTGAACCGATAGACGATTGGGCATAGGGCTTTTGTTTGGGACATTTGTGTGTATATTATTTTTTGGAACTATGATATTTACAATGTACATAATTTAATCATGTTCACCCTCGCGGATTCGAAGGTGCCACCAGACGCCAAGAGATGTGTTGTCCAATTCAGGACATCAAACTCCTATTTGTGGAATGCGAGCCTTCGCGCAACTGAATCCACATTGTAGCGAGACAATTGTCATACAACTAGTAGGTAAGATTGTTGGAGTAGACTATCAATATAATAAATATGGTCTGTTTCATTAAAATTGTCGTCCGTAAGGGTTCGGCCCTCAAGAGTTCACCCCAACATCGTGTGCGAGAGAGGGTTTTAGGCGGGAGTGGGACCTGTACAAGGTGCAGTGGGAATGGTAGAGAACTCTGCCGTATAGCGGTCGGGGTACTGGCATCCACTAATCTCAGCTGGGCCTCCTTCCACATCGTCGTCATTGAACCAGCCGTCCAGCCCACTGGGAAGAGGAGTGGGGGTCCCTGTCGGTAACTCTACTGGCAGGGTAACGATCGATGCTGTATTGGTGTAAGTCGGGAGGAGTTCTACAGGAACAGCGGCTCCCGTGATGGCTGCAGGTGGCCAGGGGTATTGTGAGGAGTATGAGGCAGGAATGGTGGGTGAGGGATCAGCCCCCGTGCGATACGGTGGGTAGGCTCCGTCGAAAGGCTCTTGATTTCCCCCAAGAGCTAGACATTTCCCGATCGAGGTTCTAGGATCTCTGGGTATCCAACCATTTTCGAGTCCTAGCTTGTAGGACCAGAGGGGGGTCCCTACTCGACCGTCGATCGATGGACCGATCTACATGGGAATCCTCAGATATGCGCCAATGGGATAAACTTGTCACTGACCTTCCATGTCCAGAAGAAGAAATCTCCCAACGCGTCAAAGCTGGCCGTGATGAAGCTTTCCAATCCTTCTTTCATGGTGGCATTGTAATTCTCCCAGTCATCGTACTCCTGACATTGAGGGTGCGGTGATTCGATACCAACACCCCGTAAGAATAAGCCGCAATCATTAGGTGCAGCTGAGAATTCTCCTCCGACAGTGGGGCCAATCGCCCTTCGACTGAGAGGGAATAGTAGTGAGCTGCAGGGCTGTATACGCACTATAATAGGGAACAGACCTGTGGTTGAAGGCGGGTCCCCAGTTATCACACGCAGCTTTCGGCCACGTCCCTCCAGCCTTCCCATCTTCGGCAGGTTCTGTTATGGGCGCAGTGTTTATGCCACCGAAGGCGAAATATGGGTGGCCGTCCATGATAACCCGGTCGCCCCCAGGAAGTAGACCATCCCACAATGAGAGTGGTTGAAGACCGTCGGATATAGCAATGTACTGCATCTTCGTTAGAAAACACCCATGACCTTTCAGAGATTATGAAGCTTACCGGTCCATTTCCGTTTCCCGTTCCTGTGATCTTCCTAATCATGTTGTACGCTTCCAGGTAGAAGCTCGACAGGGCCTCTGCACCTATCTCCCCAGCCAAAGGCTCATTTACGAGCTCAATCACTTGAATCACGTCTCTATACTCGGGTTGGGAGATGAATTCAGTAAACACGCGGAGGGTATAGAGCGTCCTCTGAGCATTGGCGATGCCCATGTTCCCGGCCAGAAAGTTAATTTGAGATAATCTTCCCGAGTGATTGTAGCCTGCATTCTCACTTCAGGGAAAGGAATCTACGAATGAGTAGATACGTACCGTTTTGCGATCCAGGGACTGCGTGTAGGTCCAGGGCCACTCTCAGGCCGTATTTTCTAGCCCACTTGATTATCCGAAGGAAATATCTAGACGATGTATTCAGCAATGTCCCATGTGCTTGACGAGATGAGTGGCTTACTTCCACGACGTCCTCTCTAAAAATGGTTCCCCTTCCCATGTCTCAACCGCCCAAAATCCAATGGGGACCCTGATCCAATTTAGACCAGCGCCTGGAAGCCAAATCGACAGGTTACGTCAAGGTTCGTGATTGCAAGGACAGTCCCTTACCTGCGATCTCGGCAATGTCTTGTTCTGTCTGTGGAAGACGGCATTTAGTTCCTAATAACTCACATGTTGAAAGAGAGTGGGAATGACTTACAATGAAGGTGGCGTAGTGCTCTTCGAGTTGGGATAAGCCACCGTTGGCCTCGTCTGCAGCCATGGCCTCTGAAAGCTCATACTCGTCCTTCGTCCCTGGGTACCTCTGAAATATCTCTGGAGAGATGAAGGGCTCCAAAACGAAGAGACCACCGAGGTTGACGCCGTAGATGCGGTCCTCTCCCCACTTCCACGAAGAGTTTAGCGGCGGAGTCCAGGAGTTTGGCCTCGCGTCGTTGTTGAACGGATCGTCAGGATCATCCACCCCTTGGCACGAAGATCAGCGGGTTAGAGCGAGGCTTGATCCAAGAAGCGCTCACAGTGTCCTCCAAATGGATTCAAGTATACGAATTTCGTCCCATCTTCCGCCGTTATCTCGGAGCCATTCCCTCCAGTCTATCATAGTCAGGTTCCAAAGTCCCTGTGCTTCAAACAAAGTGGTACGCACCCGGGCCGTTCCTCGAGAGGATGGACTACTATCATCAGAGTGCTTTATAGTGGTGAAGTATATTGGAAGAAAGATGGCCAGAAACAGAACGACAATGACCGTAAGAGCAAATAAGATGATGAACCAAACACGACGATGAAGGGGTTTCTTGGTCACGGATCCGTCGCTTGATGCCTCAGATAGCAACGCTTTGCTGCCAGTCGAGTGACGAGGGGAAGGTTCCCATGTCCCAAACGGAGAGTAGCTGCCTGCACGGGCTGTGTCTTCCATATGTGCCGCTGATCCCGAGCCCTTGAGTTACTGAAGCGACGACTTGAATGGCAGATTTGGGTTGGTTTTTAGGAACCAGTAAAGGAGACTATATGACTATATATCGAACGAGGGAGTGCTGACGTTGCCCGCAGCTGCATGAGAAACGAGATAGGACTGAGAAGCGCATAGCGAGAGATAGTATGTAAGCTCGGCTTCTTGGAGCATAGTGGAAATCTGCATTTACAATGTTTAACTGAGGCCGATATGTCGTCACATCGAACATCATACTTACTGTAACTACCACTGTGAAGCGGGCTGAGAATCGAGAGCGGCCCTCCGCGCTAGGAATCCGCTTACAGCTTGCATTGTCCCCACTTTCTCAGCGACACGATTAGAATTCTCTTAGCGTATGTACAGAAGAAGAAAAGAAGTCGTAAATAGAATCGAAGATAAGTAAGAATAAACGCAGTGAGTAACGTAGATGCAGAATGGGCTTTGGATGTCTATGACATCACCTGCCCTTCGTACAATCTCTTGTACAGGTTCGCGGGTCCACCTCGCGACAGAAGTTCGGAATGTTTACCATTCTGGACCACAACCCCGTTTTCGATGCACCTGAGCGCAAAGGCATTATGGATTAGCTTGTCTGGGCTGATGAAGGCCAAGTTAGCCTAGGGGCCACTTACAGGATTCGATCAGCTTGTCGCGCAAAATGTGCAAATGCACGAGTAACAACGATGACTGTATGTCCTTTACGCTGATCGATGAAGTGTCGGATGAGCTCCCGCTCAGAAAGAGGGTCCATACATGAGCCAGGCTCATCAAGGACAACGAGATCCACGGTCGGCAGGTGCTGCATCCTTACGAGGTAACGGGCGCTAATGATGTCCATCAGTATTTGAAGATGCGAATAGAATCAAAACTCACGCAATCAGTCTCTGTCGATCCTCAGGAGTAATGTCTTGAGAGAAGCTAGACGCATCGTGTTTCCTCCACTCGTCGATGGCCTTCCTTCCAATGTGGCCATTCCCACATCCCTGAATGCTTCGTCCAGCAACCTGACACGGAGACAAGATGGTCTCCATGCTCATCCTCTTCAACAAGTGGTCACATCCCGTGGCTTTCATTGCAGCAGCGACCGAACGCTCGACGAGATTCATCTTATCCCGGCCGCCCAGTCCGATGACCAGATTTTCCAGTAAAGACAGAGGATAAATCGGCTCGTTCTGGGAAAGGAAGGCGACGCGTTCGCGCGGGGGGAAAGGCTCCATCGGCCAATCGTGCCTTCCATCAACCTTCACGGTTCCCCGCTGAGGTCGAAGGATCCCAGCGACGAGCTTCAGCAAAGTAGACTTTCCGCTACCCGAGCCTCCCACCACGAGGACAAATTCCCCGGGATTTACATGGAAACTGGTGCTCTTGATGGTTGGCACATCCATTCCTGGGTAATGAAACGAAATGCTCCTAAAAATAGTATGGTTACCAATGTTGACTGCAAGAAGAGCTAGAGCGCTGACCTCATTTTGATTCCCATGCCACTCTGTGTGGGCGCCCCCCTCGATACGATAGGGGCGTGATATTCGCGTATCCCGTTCCAATCGCTATCCGGTGAAGCCTCTTTCCTTTCGCTCACCCAGTCCAAGAGCTCCTGCGCACTCTTCAGAACATCCATTACTGACTCCGACTCGCGAGCCTTTGAACCAATCGCCGATTTGGCAAGGAGGTGGATCGCGTATTGGAGAGTTGCTATCGTCACAACTGATTGTGTTGTGAATGACTGGCGGATGAGTAGTGCGTACAGAACCTGGGGCACACGTGTACCGTGAGCGAGGAATCGCAATCGGCCAGACCACTTACCATAGGGTACTCGAGAACGAGCGTTTGAATCGCACGCCAGTACCACGCTGGGGGAAGATAACAGGCTAACGCCAGCGTATTGCACTTTACGGCTCCCAGAGCAGTGGAAGTAGACTTGTATTCTTCGTGAATCATGTGAGTTAAGCGAGATATCGGATGGACCGAGAAGCGCCTTACCGCTCGAAAGATAGTCCATCAACCCATCCTTGACAATCTGCTCCTTGTACTGATCGTCAAAGATGATGGAGTAAAGGGATAGAAGCCGCTGATAATGGGGGTTATTCGTCCAAAATGTATACCCTATTCGCCAATAAGTAATCCCCGAAAGATGATATAGATATGAAAGTAACACACCGGCCCCTCCGGCCCCATTTGAAGGGGTGAAAACCATCACAAAAACAGCGAGAAATCCAAGAAACCCGAACACATCGGCATCGTTCTTTGGACTTTTCGTGATGATCACACCAAAGGCGAATAGCTCGGAAAGAAGCGTCAAGGCATCGCTGATTCTGGAGGAAAGCCGTTCGACAATGGGCCAACCTGGCACCTCATCGCCGAACGACCAAGGGTTGGGAAATGACTGCATGCTCTCAGGTTCCCCTCCACCCGTTGGCATAGATATGTGCTTCAAACGCGCTAAAGGAGACCAGCTATAGACCGTGGATGATCGAGTTTAGACGTTACTCACCATCGACCAGTCGGGGGAGAAAGTAGGCACGCAGGTGTCCCCCGAGAAGCTCCTTGCATTCCTCCCTAAGAACAGATTAGAAAGACAGAAACCCGTTAAGAACACATCACGCACGAGTCTTGTGAGCAGTAAGAGGTGAGGAAAGCCGACGACAGCCACAATGTAATCATGAGCGACAATTTCTGTTGCGCAGTGTCATCGATCTTCAAATTGTCGTAGGATATTTCGCTCGCGATCTTGGGGACATTCAGAACGAAAGGGTGGATAGACTGGTCATCGGAACTCACCATATTCAAAACAGAATGAGCGAGAAGGAGGGAGATGCCAGGCGCAATAGACATCCAAACCGCGCAGAAAAAGTAGCGACAAGCCACAGAGAAGTTCAGTTGCAGAAGTAGAAGAACCAGCCGAAAGCCCGAGAGAAAGGCGTCGGAGATGTCGTTGCGATTGTAGGTCCTGAACCAGGTCCGAATTCCAGCCAAAAATGGTGGTCGTTCATAGACGACGTCGAAGATGCCCCACTTCAGCCGCTGAAGGGATCCGGAGCTGGAAGAGCTTGACTGAGAGATCGAGCGCTGGAGGGTACTTGACCCAGATGAATGCGTCCTGTCAACCGACATGATGCAAGCAGGGTTGAAGGAAAGTCAGAGAATGGTTAAAGCGTGCAGCTGATATTTATACCCAGCTGCGGTTGTCCACTTGAAACAAAATGCTTAAGCGCCGTTGGCCAGACGTCAGATCTGTTCCGGGAGATACAAAGGCGTATGTATATCTTTTATGATTCGTTCTGTGGGTCCACACTCGCCACGCTGGACACTGGTGCGGGCTCTGAGCAACGACCCCTTGCGGTGGTATCCCCGAGAGATCGAGACCGCGCAACCCGAGCGAGGAGTCGTCGTAAGGAGCGCACGCAAGTCAAAGAAACCCAAGTAAAGACTTGTGGTCTACTTAACTGAAGTCGATGCCAGTCAATAACGCGCAAAAAAGGTGAGATAGCGAAGGTGCTTGTGGGCCTGGGAGTACAATGGCTTTAAGCGGGAACAAACATGACTCCACACAACGACGTACACACAGCATGGACAGAAATATGCATTCGCCGGAATGGGACCGTCACCTGAGGAATTATAAGTAGCGTTAGCAATGTGGATGGACACACGAGCTTGGATGTCCCTAGCTGAGTTCGAAGATGAAATGGACAAGGTGTTTGTGGACTCGCTGAGCTCTGGCGTGGCATTAGTACTGTAACGTTTCATCCGAGTATCGCCAAACATGGAACCTGAAGAAGAAAAGGATAACTCACGTTTGGTCGATTTCCAAGATTTCCAAATGGTCTGTTAGTGGAGACTGGCGGAGGGGCCGCTGCTTCCGTTCACGGCCATTGTTTCCATCGTCGTGGCAACCTGACTGGCGGTTTGGGGTGGGTGTCGTGTCGGTGAGGTGTAGGCAAAGCTTGCGGTCTTGATGGCCGGGGCAGACCTGCAACGTCAGTGTTCATTTTCATTCAACAATGCGCAGAGACCCTCGCCCCCACAAAACTTCATATACCCCTTCGTCCTCGCGGCGGGAGCCTTGCTTGGTGTGCGTGGGGCTCCGGGTCTGTTCTTGTTCTTGTGAGGTGCGTCAACGGGCCGACTTCTCGATGTTTTCTCGCTTTAGCGCTCGAGAAGAAACGTGTTGGACCCTCATTTCAACTATAGCCAAACAAAGTGATCAAATGGGAGACGCCGGGAGCACGTGTGAATCGAACAGGCGAATTCCTTTGAGAATAATTTGTGGGTGCAAAGTTTGTGGGTGTGCCTGCGTCACTAGCCAATGGTCGGAGTTTTAGATTGTTATCGCCACACAATTGCAACCAGGAATGGGGAAGTCAAGGGTAAGTTCGTAGTCCGAAAGCTTAAGCGGAGTGTCAGTGTGCCCACAGAGAGTTAGCCCGAGGGGGGTTTGGAAGCCTATCGCTACGGGGATGGGGTTCACGACTGTGGAGTGAAAGTATTCCGTGACGATGGTTGTCGGAAGAACAGTGGGTGAATGAATGAGATGCTAGCAGGTCGTTCCAATCAAGGTATCGTCGCGAATAGCCAATATTTGGTCCAGAAATTGTGACATGCAGACTTCGCAAGTCGCAGGACAATACGGCAATTCCAGGAGTAACAAAAGCCAGGCACAACTTGACATCAGACATGGCAGTGAGTGCCCAAGCGGTAGCGTGATGGTCTGTTGTTGGTCTTTGTTAGGAACGAAGGCTTGATGGTCATCATTCACACGCCATGCCGAACTCTCGGCATACCTTGGATGTTGAACCAAGTGCGGGGCTGCGATAACGAGCCGCAGAACACAAGAAAAGTACTCGAAGCGAGATATATATACGTCTTCAAGCTAAAATGAGTGCAAGACCCATCAATAGGGACAAAAGGCACGCAAGATAATCGAGGCATCACTCACCCATCCCTAAACGCGCGCCTTCAGGTGACTACCGTGGCCTCCCAGAGTCAGTGAGAACACAAACTAATTGTTTTTGGGAAGGAACTTGAAATGCCAACTCTGCGTCTTCATGAACAGCGCTGGGTTCGCCCTGGATCGACTGTTCCGAGCGAAATTGATCACCAATCCAATAGCCCACGATGCACGTTTGATCACCTTCATGACCATGCCCAGTACGAAATCCCGCGTCGGATTCACGTACAAAGATCCTTCTTCCGTCTGCAAGCCTGACGGACGTGGAACTCTGTGAGCGCTTTGGGGTAAGTAGGCAGTTGGAAAGTGATGTAGAGGGATCGCCGCCGTAATCAAATGACTTCACTGCGGTCTCGCTGTAGCTCTGGACCCCCAGGCTTCTGTCGTCTGGACCAGGAACAACTTGCGAACGGAGGGTTGGGACTTGACCTACCGTAACATTGGTGTAATCTGTCTGTCTTATGCCTGTCTTTAGTCCTCTGGACTCACTAGTCAAGACGTCCGACGTTAGGAAAAACGTCAAGAAAATGGCTGGGTGACATGATCGGGCTACACTGAAGGGGCTTTTTACTTTATTTCTTTCAAACTGGCAATAGTATAAAAGCTTTGCACGATTCGCTCTAGTACCCTCAGGGATCCGTCCTTCTCTCCTCTTGCTCATACAGACAATGCTGAAGTCCGTTGTGTTCCTCGCCGCCATCGTTGGGACTTCGACCGCAGCTTCAGTGCCCAGCTGCTACAGCAACTGCCTCAGCTCGGCTGCTCAAGCGGTCGGCTGCGCAAGGTACTTACCTATCCCTTTCACCGTCCAAGACGGTACTAATCCCTCAATTTAGCGACGATACCGACTGCATCAAAGCCTCAGACGCATTCATAGACCTTGCACGAAGCTGCCTCGAAGAAAAAAAATGCACAGAAAGTAAGCAGTATCACTATCACTGTGCCCATCCTGTTCTTAGACACACATAGCTCACGACCCATGGTCTGGAATCAGTGAACCCAGGAACTTCATCTGACACAACCTCTGTCGAGCACGCTATCTCGATCCTCTCAGCGCTCGACCTAATCGACGAAGCGACTATCTCTTCCAACATCGACTTCACTCCTTACCACAGTACTCGAGACTTGACCGGTCTCTCGCGTATCGTCCCTATCGAGAAACGGCAGACGTTGTGCGTTCCCGCTAACCCCCTCGTCTGTCTCCTCGGTGGGCAGCCGGCGTGCGCGGCCAACTGTCTGGCGTGCCATTCTGGGCTGGGTAGTGAGGGATGTACGTTGTGCCTTTTGGGAGGGACGTGCACCGGAGCACTCATTCAGATGTGCGAGTGTACGGAGCCTTGTCTTCCGTTGTGCATATTATAAATGAAAAAAGAAAGGAAAAGGGATGAATTCGGAATCGCGGTAAAGTTGTGGGCCTGTCATGTATACAATTTAGTTAACCATCTAGCACCGAGCGTAACATCGTCCGAACTCGGTGAATTAAACGTTGGAATTTGGAATTGTGCCTACTATGTCATCGAAAGCTGAATCGTGCTGAACCACTGGGGCCCAGTGAGGTAGCGACTCGACGCCTGCTTTGACCCGAGATTCCAGTGCTCGAGTACATCGTCAGTGACAAAGAAGTGGGTACTTGGTGGCACGGTCTTTGGACAATGATAGGGGGATAAAATCGCACCTGAAGATACAGGCTTCAGGTTTCAGTGATGGCGTGGTAACAGAGTTGTCGGTCAATTGCAATCATCGTACGCATTGTACGCAGGTAATCGTCGTGCACTAAGCCCATTGAAGGACTTATCCCAGACTACGGATTCTGCTGAAGCATCTGTAGCCATCGGGGGTTATTTCGTCTACGAATATCGCCAAAGTCTCTCCTTCAATCAAAAACAACATACCAAACACAAACCGAACACCGATCTAATCGATCTAAACATTTCTAAGTTCCAACGAAGGACAAAAAAAGTGATTTTTCCCCCTAGCCGACTCGAACGACTGACCTCATCATATCCAGATGTCCGCAAGTTTCTAATGTTTCCGGAAGATCTACAAGTGATGCGCTCTACCAACTGAGCTAAGGAGGAGTACGTGATCGGGACGAAGGTTGGCGCCCACGCTCAACGCTCGAGGTAGTACGGATCTGCCGGGCGCCAAGGAGGGCCCATTGGTCGAACCTGTGTAGCTGGATCTTGAGATCGAGTGCAAAGTTCAGACGACTCAAACGAAAGAAATGTCCAGTCCAATTTCAGTATTGGCGACGGTTGTCGGAAGTGATGGTTCACTAGCACTTGTCTATGACACGAGTCCGTGTATTTACTAAATCGTTCCTTGGACGTGTCTCTAGAGCTTGTACGGACTGGATGCACAAATTTCCAGAAACAAGTAGCGTGAAACTGAGGTGGTCGAAAGGGGGAGTGACTTCGGAGTCCAGGCATGACCGGTCGCGGTACTTGTAGGCACGGCTGAGGGGCCTGGCAAAAGCGAATGTTCAGCAGCGGGCGGGACAGGCCTCAAGCGCACGCACTATCTGGGTATCCAACCAGCTTTGCTGAGGTACTCGTTTAAAGAGGGTTTCTCGCGATAGGTCGCTTGTCTTTATCGATCGTGATGGATGTTCTTTATCGATCATGATGAGCACCCTAAGCTTTACAGTCAGTTTAAAGCTGAAACACGATGGAGGGTGGCCATGGGGGCTAGTCAAGGTCCTTAATACATCGTTAAGCGCCGGCGTCGGTACCGCGTTACGGGGTGCCCCTCTTCCTTTATTTAACGCCAACCGGGCCGTTCCTACTTGCGATGTTCAGTTAAAGTTCATCATCAAACGTCTCGGTTGGCATCTCTCATTTGACTCCGTCAACCAATAATCAACCAACCAACCAACCAACCAACCAACTCAAAGAACGAGGGTTCCACTTACTTAGCGAACGAGGGTCCAATCATGCACATTGAACGTTGAATCTGAATGTCACGCTTCCGAATTTATTGATCAGTCATGTCCAAGGAGACATTGAATCGGAAATAATGTCCCCTTAGGCTTCATGTACATGTCTTACGTAGGTCTTCCCGTGTTAACGTTATCCTCGAGGTTTGGATGGTCATGGTTGAGCCGTCGGCGAGCCACAGGGGTCAGCTAAGGTCTCAAACCTTGATGCTTACGGGAAACAACAGGGAGTGGTGAGTGAGCCTGGAAATTGACAACTGGCTTCATGCACTGGTTGAAGTGACGTGAGCCTGAGATGATGTACAATCACTCTTACAGCTTACCTATCCATAAGTATGCAGGGGTCGCCACTTGAAGGACCATCGTGGTTAACAACCTAATCAACGAAACTGGAAGAGACCGAAATCATGAGATGATGACGGTGTATGTAACTTGCCCCTACTTTACTTACTTGCACCTGACTCCCGGCTCCTGATCGCAAGACGCCCACAGAAAACTGGGATGTACCTGGCCGTGTTCGAATTTGAACCTTGATACTTACTTAGCAATCAAGGGTATCAGAGCTACCGAGGCACTTACCACGCTGTATCGTTGAACTTGAGGCGGTGTGGAGTTTCGCTTTGGACTCTCCAATGGGCAGCACTCCGTCGCGGCGATGTTGGGAGGGGGGCCATGCGCGCTTAATTGCAGCTTTGCAGAGTTACCACGTTCGAACTTATATGTATGACTTTCTGGTCCAAGGTGCCATGTAGTATTATTTAGCTGTGTATGGGGCTAAGGTCAACTTAGTCTACTTAACCGTTGTAGTGGCCAGCAGGATCTGCACCCGCGTGATCATCATGATCATGTGCGACGGGCGCTTATTTTGGAGATGGATGTATTTTTCCATCCGGATTCCGGTGGTCGCGGCACCGGCTGGTCCCGTCACCCCGTGAGGTAAAGGAGTACGTATTATAGCGACGGTCAGACCTGACCGACGATGTACCAGTTACATACGCATCTGGATGGAAACGAAGGTACGTTGTCCACACACAGTAGAAACAAGGGTATGTACGTACGTACATATGGGAACCCACGATCGACGGAGAGTCGCTGTTAACGAGCATGGACACGGTGTTCCTCTTTAGTAACGAATGTTATCAATTGAGGGTGGCATGATCTTCAACGAGCAGTTGGTAAGTGACTTATACATGTTGATGCAATGGTAAGCGAAGCAAGAAGCTGATCGAGCTCCTACCGTGACTCTTCACGCCTCGAGGTTTGGTCAGCGATACTTTCAGGTTGAGACTCAAATTGGGGTTGCTGGTCGCTCCCGAGTAATACACAGCAGGCTCTAGTAGACTGTAGTCATGCCGTTAGCTGTAACTTGCTCATATGTACTGCAGATCGCCCTGCCGTCGGAGGGTCGTGATCACGTTCCAAGTTATGGGCGCTTAACTCTAAAGGGGTAAGTATGTATACCGTGAGTCGTGACCGTGAGGCTGACCTCATCGCACTGCCACCAGGCTCAACCCTTCCCCGGTCGTTCCTATAGGACGACGAGCGAATGAAACGATGAATGGTGAATGGTGAAGGAATGTTCACAACCGCGATGGGTTTATCGCTAGTACTTACTCCGATCAGGAAGGGTGGTCAGACTTCACGTTGGTGGTGGTTTCATTTCGGTGTATGTATGTAGCTACCTATGTAGCAAAATTCACTCATTTCAGTCGTGTTTTGAAGAAAGGACATGAAAAGGGGGAGGAGGTGGAGGAGGAGGGACCAGGGTACGTACGAGTCATTGGTCATCTCAGGACGAGTCCTACGATCATCGCTCCTTCGCAAAGGAAAAGCTACGAGCACCAACTTACCTGTGATTACTTATTATTTTGAACGTTCGTACACTGCGCAGCCTTTACTCATCAGCGACAACTTCGACTCGGAGGAAGAGTTGAAGAGACAGATCAGTACATGATGGGGAGAGCGGTGCACGAACGTTCTAGCCCGCACCCAGACTCCACCCTTCCTCCCACGGGTCTGGAGCGGTCTAGACTCCACCGACCCTTTCCCGCGAACGGCGTTGAGAGGCCTCGTGGATAAATGGGGTTTGGTGGAGTCCAGGCCCCTGAGTCTAAAAATACATCGGCAAGAGGCCGGCAAGGTGATGGGCCAAGTCTTAGTGACGGCAAAGGTGATGGTGGTTCCTCGAGGGTTCAATTTGAGTTTTGAATTTGGTTCGCTCGCGAGGAAGGGTGGAAGAAATGGGAGGGAGGGATAATGAAATTTGGGGGTGTGGTGTGGTGTTTACGTGTATGGAGGAAGGAAGGAAGGAAGTAAGCCTTGGAAATTGACCACCACAAGCCGCTGACCAGCGCGTCCATACTACCTACGACGTACCAGCGGGAAGGTATTACTAGTACTCATTGACTGTGAGGGTAAGTCACTTGCTTAGGATTGAATAGGATCAAAGACAGGGAAAGAGGGGGGGCTTGGCTTTTTTGTTTTTACGGGTTTCTGATCACGCGTTTTGTTTCCTTTTTGCTCGTTCGTAGTCGAAGGCTTAGGAAGGGTCAGCGACGTACAGCGACCACCAGGCTCCACGGTCTCTCTATCCACGTACGACGTCTATCACCCACCTAGGACGTCTATCACCGTCTGCGACGCCAGCGACCCGGCTCCACGCCCAGCGACGATCGAGGACCAAAAAAGCACCCGGAAGGACGGAGAGACAACACCTACTTATCCACACACGCTCGTTATCGCCGTTCAAGACGTTTACTCGTAGACTGCACCTGCGTCGGCACCGGAAGAAGAAGAAGGGATACGTAGGCCAAAGAAAACAAGCCGGGCGAGGCTGAGGAATTTGGGAGAGGGCTGGATTGGTCATTTTTTCGGAAAAGGACCATCGAGACTGTGAATCCAGGCCTCTGGTGCGTTCTCGACCGTGTCCGTCGGTGAGTCGATGTTCCTTCCTAACGCCTCCTAGGGCTAATCCTGGCACTGCGATAGGGCGTATCAAGAGTTTACATACTCAGTACTACCTTTTGATTCTGCGTGGATTGGCATAGCCCATTCTTGGGTTTGACAGTTTTGTCACTGGGTGTGTGGTTGTAATTAACGGCGTCAAGTTATACACGGGCACACGGGGAAAAAAAAAAAAAGTACAAAATGGATCTGCGTGGGGGAGGTGGGAAGCAGGGTGATTCTTCCCTTTCTGCTACTTCTACGACTGCGAGTCCTGCTACACCACAGCAGCAGTATATCCCGCCCCCGCCTCTTCTGCAATACACGAGTGCGGAGCCACACCACGGTCATCAGCTTCATCATCATCATCTTCCCAACGGGGTAATTCCCTCTTCGACGTCGACCACCACGACGACCTCGTTATACACTTCGGACCCCGTTCATTGGCAGCACTACCCGCCGCACCAAGGGTACCACCACAACCAGGCATTCCCCGACGCATCGAGTTCGTCGTCGGCACATCCTAGTCCCATCCTGCCACCACAATCACAGCACCTCTCGGCCAAGCCTGCAAGCGCTTCTACACTTGGCAAGCGGACCAGAGACGCGGAGACTAGTTTCGCCGGGAACGCCGCTTCCACTTCAGCTTCCACCAACACCACCACCGTCGCCGCTTCTTCTCCTACTACCACGACCACCGCCGCTCCTCCGAGGAAACAGGTCAAGCGTGAACGCGGGCAGTCGGTTTCTACTATTTCCAACACCACTACTACGAATACGAATACGAAGATGGCGAGCAGTTCAGGATCGAGAGGGACCTCGAAGGAGAGGGGGAGCAACGACGATCCTATGCCCCAGACGAGTGATTTCGTGAAAAAGTTGTACAAGTGAGTATCTGTATTGTTATCTATCTATCTCCCCGTCCTCCCTCGCCGTGATCTTAACGCCCTTTTTCTCCTCCTTCATATTCCATAGGATGCTCGAAGACCCAACCTTCCAGCCGGTGGTATCGTGGGGTCCTCAAGGCGACTGTTTCGTCGTAAAGGTGCGTAGCGTAGACGATTTGTCTGTATAGTCAACGACTGACGGTAACGGTAGGACATGAACGAATTCACGAAATCCATTCTACCCCGGCTGTTCAAGCACTCGAATTTCGCGAGCTTCGTACGGCAGCTGAACAAGTACGATTTCCATAAAGTGAAGAATACGGATGATAACCAGTTTGGTGAACATGTGCGTCGCTCCTCCTCCTCCTCCTCCCTCTTCCGTTTCCTCATCATCCTGGATCTCCATCACCCTCTCTAGTCCTGGATATTCCGCCACCCCGACTTCCAAGCCGACCGCCGCGATGCCCTCGAAAACATCAAACGCAAAGTGCCCGCCCAGCGCAAAAACGCAGCGGCCGCCGCCGCCGCCGCACAACAACAACAACAACAACAACAACAAGCCGCAGCAGCAGCAGCAGCCGCGCTTCTCGGCGGCTCACCCTCCTCCCTCGGTTTCCCGCCAGGCCTCGCTGGCTCCCTGGGCGTCGCGGGGTTTGGCCCGCAAGGCCCGATTGGATATGTGCAGGAACTGCATAGCGAGATTAGGAGGCTGAAGGATGATAATGAGGATTTGAAGGGGAGGTTGAGGAATTTGGAGAGGAATTATGAGAATGTCCTCGTTGAGATGGTTGGATTTCAACGGGGTATGGCGCAGCAGGATGGGTTGATGCAGAGTTTGATTGCGTATTTTTTGGGGAGTGAAGGTGGTGAGTCGTTTTTTCATTCGTGTTCTTTTTGATTTTTTTGTTGCTTTTTTGCCTTTTTTGTTGGTTATGGTTACTTTGAACTTCGCTTTTTTATGGATCGATCCTTTGCTTTTCGAGAGTGAAGCGGAGGGACTGGCCACCCCTCTTGTGCTTCCTCGACCCCCCACACCTTGTTCACGCTGTGATCAATCTCTCTACCCTTATGACCGAACGTCGACTTAACGGATACCCTTTCCTTCCTTTTTTCCCCCACACCCATCCCCGTTTCCTATCGCCCTTCCCTTTATCCCTCTGTTCTCCGCGTCCTTCTCATCCATTCGCCCATTTCCCATCCTTCGCACCCTTCCCCTTTTCTCTCTCTCTCCACACACCCTTTTTTTGGACACCCCGGACGTGTAGACCAACAACGACAAGGACAACACCAACTCTCACCACAACAAATTGCGCACCTTGTTTCGCTTCAGCAGCAGAGTCAGCAGCAGCAGTCGCAGTCGCAACTAGGAACGCTGGCTTCGTCGGCGTTGGGTGGTGCTTCGGGGCTTGGGCTTGGAGGTGGAGGGATAGGTGCGGGAATAGGTGGAGGTGGGGGTATAGGGGGAGGGGGAGGTGGATTAGGAGGAGGTGGTGGAGGGGGTATAGGCGGAGGAGGACTAGGAGGAGGACAAGCGCAGCAACAGCCCACCCCTGGACTTACGAATTCGATGTTTTGTCCTGTTGGAGGGTATAAGCGGTAGGATGATGCGATGCGAAGCTTTTTCCGTTCTTTCCGTTTCATTCTCCCCACCGTTCAACTCTCCCCTTTCTTTCCTCATTTGTCCCTCTTTGCCGCTCGTTTATTTTTCGATCTACTGTTTCTCGTTCAAATCTCACGTCTTGTTTCTCTCTTTTCTTCGATCTCGAGGACGGTCTACATATAATAGTGTATATTAATGTTCCTTGTATATTTTCTCCTTTTTTCGTCCTCGGCTCTGGATACTTGTGTATTTGTAGTTTTTCCCCACACCTCTCCTCCTCCGCTCTTCTCTTCTCTTCTCCTATCCTCCTCTCTTCTCTTCTCTATCCTGTTTTTCCCTATTCTTTTTTCGTCACTGCGTCACCACCACAGTCGTCGTCGTCATCCATAGACTGGGGTGACGACGATAATGACGATGATGATCTTTGCTTAAAAAACCCCACTTCACTTATTTTCGCTTCGAGTAGTTGATATACTACTTTGTTGTTCCATCGAGGAGTTCGTCTGTGTAGTTCAGGTTTTTTTTTTCGTTGCTTCGCTTCGCTTCGCCGCATCCTCAGTCCTCGCCGCCCTCGTCTCATCGTCGCTGTCCTCGCTGCCCTCGTCTCATCGTCGCTGTCCTCGCTGTCCTCCCTCGTCCCTGCAGTCCTCGCCGAAGCCCTGAAGCCAACCTCCGCTCGGTCTCAACGCGACCCCCCTCCCACCTTCCTCCTCGCTGTCGATGCGAATACAGATGCCGGTGTCGCTATCCTCGACCTCTATCCCAGCGACAAGCCGGCGTGTCCCTCCATATCCCACTAGGGTGCGACATTGTAGGACGCTTTTAGACGAACACACTCTCTCGAAGACTTGTGTCTCGAAGACGGAATACGAACGCAAGACCGAATACGAAGAACGAAACGAGCAAGACTTTTTTTCCTTCGACGGATGACGATACAAGCAAGACTTTTTTTCCTTCGACGGATGACGATACAAGCAAGACTCCCTCTCTCCTCGGTGGACGAGGCCTACTACTACTTCCCTCTATAGATTTTCCCTTTCTTTTATGATACCACTCTTTTTTATCTCTTGGATCGATCACGGAAGGGGGTTGTTGGGTTTGCCGTGGCTGGCGAACTGAGACCTTTTCGTTTTTCTTTCTTTTCGAGTTTGTTGTTGTTTTCTTTCTTTTCGAGTTTGTTGTTGTTTTGCGGTGGTGGTGGTGATGCTGTTGGAGGGTGAACGAGAGGGTGCGAACTGTTCATCTGTTATGGTGAACCTACGCTCGTCGTTGGTTGTTCAGCCTCTGGGGTGAACGTCTACGCCCTTCCGGACAAGGCGGGTGAACGTCGAAGCCCGTTGCAAAAGGCGGGTGGACGTACGCCCCCTTCATAAAAGACGGGCGAGCGTATGCCCGTTTTTCAGAAAACGAGGCACTCACGCCCCATCCACCCCACCACACCGCTTTTCTTTGTTCTGTTCTTCGAGTTTTTGTTGTTTGTATTTGATGGAATTTTGAATTACTGACTATTCCTCTCTCTCTATCTCCTCTATCATCAAAAAACCTTTTTGGTTTGGTGCTATTCAACATTGCGCGCTGCACTGTGCACCTCTCGAAAACACTCGAAAACCTCGAATACTTCAACGCGATCGTACACGGGTACATCTGGAAATGTACGCTGGAACATTATGGGTAACTTTTTTGTCTCTACGTTTCACTCTTCATCCTTCTCTCTCTTCCACGTTTTACTCTTCTCTTCCACGTTTACTCTTCTCTTCCACGTTTTACTCTTCTCTTCCACGTTTACTCTCCTCTCTCCTCTTCTCTTTCTTTCTCGCCGTATACCTCGGGCTTTCATTTCACCCCCTGCGCATCGCTCGTGGACGCGTTCTGGACTCTTTCTTTCTCATTTCGCACCTGTTCTCTTTCTCGTCACCGACGGTGGACCACATTGACGGTGTCGTCACTCTGCAACGGTACATGTACGGTGGCCGTGTCTTTTGCACCCGTTTCGCCGACTATTCGTTCTATTTTGCTTCCGTGCTTTCTTTTTCGTTGTGGGGTTGGTTTTATTTTTGGTATTTTTGGTTCCGTTTGGGTGCCTTGGGTGCCGTGGTTATGATGGTGGTTTTTGGTTATGCTGGGCATGACGCGCGTGTTGACGCTTGTCACTCGGTGGGTTCTGGATGGATTGTGGGTCTGTGGTCTGGGTTGGATTGTATCGTGGGTCTGGGTTGGATCGTGGTTCTCGACCTGGCTGTTTACGTTTCATTTGGGTGTTGGTTTTTTGTTTTCATATCTTCTCGTTCTCTATTCTCATCCGTTTTTTACTCTGGTTTTTTTCTCATCCGCGTTTCGTGTCTATTCCTGTCCGTGTTTCGGACTCGCGTTGCTTGCTTATGCTGTTCACTCTTCTATTTCTCTCTCGTCACCTCCCTCTCCGTGGGTCTTCGTTCGTTCCATTCTGGACGGGGGATCGATTTTGGACGTGGTGGTCTCGACCTCTCCCTTCTCTTCCATTCGCTTTTCTTCTTCCTTCATCTCGTAACCTTTTTTCTTTCGTGACTTGTTCGCTTCGTTGGACCCGGGTTTTTTCGCGGTGTTTTCGAATTGACTGGCCATTCGTGATTTTTTGGGCGTCTGGGTTTTACTTTGGTCTGGGCACTTTTTACTTTTGGACTTGCGTCTGGGCACTCGTACTTTTGGACTTGCGTCTGGGCACTTTTTACCTTTGGACTTTGTCTGGATTGCCTTACCTTTCGATTCGTTCTGGATCACGTTGCGCTTCGTTTTCGTTTGGATCGCGCTGCGCTTCCTACCGCTATCGACGGTCTCGTCCTCTGCACTGGTCTCGATCTATTCGTTGGTCGCTGATCTAAACGCGGTCATGTTCGCGATGTCCTCTCGCGTCGCGTTGGACGGGTGATGTGACGTGACGTTTTGTACGCGTTGATCGACGTCGATTACCCTTTCCACATCGACATCGATACTCGAACTCGTCGACGACAATGCCGACCGCTACTTCGACCACTGCGATTACGACTACTACGACAACTTCCACCACTTCGACTGCTACTATGACAACTTCGACTATGAACAGGCAAATTCAAAACGACAACCCCAGGCGGCACACAACTCCCCTCTCCCTCACTCGCGACGCTCCAACAACAGGTACAACAGCAAGCTGCGATTCACCAGCAGCAGCTTGGCAATTCGCAAGCGCAGTTACAGTTGGCGGTGCAGCAGCATGCGGCGGTGCAGGCTGCTGCCTCGGGGTCGGGGTCAGGGACGGGTTTGGGTTTGGGTTTGGGATCTGGTTTGGGGTCGAGGGATACGTCGGGGAGTGGGGCGGGGTTGGGTGGGCTGCAGGGAGTCGGCGGAAGTGGGTTAGGCGCAGGTGGACCAGGCCTGGGCATCTCGAGTCTCGTAGACGGCGGGATGGTGGCTAGCAGTGGTGGACAACCGGCAGCAGCCGCACCCGGCGGACCGACGACGACGAACCCGCTTCTACCCTTCCTCGCGAACGCGAATGCGAATACGAATGCGAGTGTGAATGCGGATGGGAACCCGTTTATGAGGCTTGGAGCGGGCGGGGGTGGTGTGGGTGATGTGGGAAGGGCGACGTTGATGCAGATGAGCGAGTTGAGTCGGAGGGCTGCGGGTGGTGTTGGTGGTGCGGGCGGGCCTGGAGGAGGGTATGTGAATATGCCGCCTCCGCCGCCTGCGGGTACGGGTACGGGTACGCTTGGCGGGTGGTCCGGTGATCAGAGTCACCCGCAGGGTGGTAGTACCAGTGGTGCACCGCCTGGTGGTGGACCCCCGCCACCTGGGTCGGCGACGTATGAGCGTGGGAGAGGGTGGGGACCTGGAGGTGGGGATCGCTCGAGGCATGCGAGTTTGAGTCGGGAGCGGGGGATGGGGGAGCAACAGCAACAACAGCAGGGGCAAAGCCAACAGTCACCGCAACAGGCGCATCGGGATAGTGTATGGGGTACCGCTCCTGGTACTTCGGGGGGTCGTCAAGCTATGGGACCGCCGCTACCCGGAGGAGGGGGGATGGGAGGAGTAGGCGGGGAGGTGATGCAGAATATGAGCGGGCTGATGATGATGGGTGAGAACCCTGGTCCTGAAGCGTCGATGCATGAGGGGTTGCAGGTGTATACTGTGGGCCATTTGATGCCTCGTGGGACGTACCCTGAGGATTTCATTGGTGGGCCTGTCATTGGTTCTTCGTCCTCGACGAGCAATAGCGCCGGAAATGCGGGAGCAAGTGGGAGTGGGCATACGGCGTGGCAGATGGGTGGTGCGGGTGGTGCTGTACCGTATGATGGGTCTGATCCCCAGCAGCGGCAGCAACAACAACAGCAGCAGCAAGGGCAGGGTGGGGGAGAGGGGAGTGGATCGGACGATGATGAGGAGGTTGTCCAGCCTTCGATTAATACGACGGATGAGAATGGGGCGTTGGTTGTCAAATCTGCCCCTAGTCCTACACGGTCCAAGTCGAAGCATTCGCCCAAGCTCTCAACTTCGTCGGCCGGTTCCGCGTCGCAGGAAGAAGAGATTCTTTCGCTTACGACTCCTGGTGCTGCTGCTGGATCCTCCTCCTCCTCGACTTCGACATCGCTATCGTCCGCCTCTGGATCCAAAACGCAGAAGCTACGAGTGCGGAGGTCGACGTTTGTACCTGGCTGGGCTGTCCCTCCGAGAGTGTTACTGGTGGACGATGATGCTGTTAGCCGCAAGTTGAGCAGCAAGTTTTTGCAGGTGTTTGGGTGTACGACGGATGTTGCTGTTGATGGGGTTGGTGCTGTTAATAAGATGAATTTGGAGAAGTATGATTTGGTTCTGATGGTGCGTTGTCTTTTGTTCTCTCTTTCTACCTATGGCTATCCCTCTTCTTTTTATATTCGTTCGAAAACGAGATGCTAATAAATCTCTTACAGGACATCGTGATGCCCAAGATGGACGGAATATCCGCCACCTCGATTATCCGCCAATTCGATAAAGGCACCCCGATTATTTCGATGACGAGTAATTCAAAGCCGAATGAGATTATGACCTATTATTCCTCCGGTGCGTCACCTCTCCCTCTACGTTCGTCGAGTAGCGACTGATCCCTCGCGCGACAGGCATGAACGACATCCTCCCCAAACCGTTCACGAAACAAGGGTTGCTGGACATGCTCGAGAAGCACTTGATGCATCTCAAGGTGATCGAGCGGATGTCGAGGAGTGTACCGAGGGGCCCTGGGATCCCGCCGCTTTCGGATGACGGGTTCCAGCAGGCGTTGATGGCGGGAGGAGCGGGTGGGGGGAGTGGTATGTCGATGTCGACGGGCGCGCTAGCTCTACCCGCGCCACTGCCGTCGTCTGGATCTGCTTCGGGTTCGGGGATGCAGCAGCAACAGCAGATGATGGACCCCTCGTCGATGTCGATGGATCCGTCTTTCAGTTTTGGGAATTTCGGCTCTGGGTCGACCACCACCAACGTGGGGGATGCTGGTAGTAGTAGCTCGTCGGGTGCGGGCGGTGGAAGTGGTAATGCTGTGGGGGGTACCGCGGGCTCGGGAGGGATGATGAACGTCAACCTCGGCGACGAGATCGAGGCGAGGGTTAATCCGTTGGCGGGGATGGGTCTGACGGACGAGCAGTATAACATGATGGTGCAGAATTTGGTGAATGGGGAGATGTTTTTGGGTGGGGAGGGTGGTGGTGGTGGGTTGGGTCTCGGTCTCGGCATTGGTGGGATGGGTGGTGGCTCCTCGTCGTCGATGAGCAACAACTCCATGTCTGGCAGCAGCAATGCCTCAATGGCCTCGGGGAGTGGACTGTCGATGTCTATGGGTGGTGCGACGATGATGTATGGTGTTGGCATTAATTTTGGGATTGATTCTGGGAGTAATGCTGGGATGAATATGGGCATGGGAGGAGGAGGGGGAAGTGGCATGGGTGGTGGTATGGGAGGAGGAGGGATGAAGCGTGCGCATGAGGAGGGGGATTTGGATGGTCATTTGGGGAAGAAGAGTCGGTTTGAGGTTGTTGAGTGAGTGCTGGGCGGTGTGGACTCTTGGAGGGTTGCGATGAATTTTCGCGACTCCGTTATGCCCTTTTTTGTCCCGTCTCATCGAAGTTATGGTTATGTTTTCTTCTATTTCTCGGATCAAAATCATGTCGTCTCCTTTACATCTCACATCTCTGTTCTTTCTTTCTTTTTTTGCGTCTTTTTTTCTTTATCGTTTTGTGGACTGTGGATAGGGCTTTTTTGTAGACTTCTTACCCCTGTAAATTTTTATATCTGACGTTCATCCTTTGTTTACATATATACTCACATCTCATTCTCGTTCTTTGCTATCGCTTCCTGTTCGAGCGTTGCTAGATCGTATTACCGACTCCATCTTCGTCTCCATTTTTCATTTTTGTGTTTCCATCTCCTCTCTCTCTCTCGTCTGTCTTCTTTTTGGATCTCTTTCTATTATCTGTCTCTCATTTTTTCTTGCTCGTATCTCTATAGCATCTCAATTCTATCGGAACGTAGACGTAAACGCATGGTAGTATTCCTTTCTCAAATCACTATTCTATTTTCTCCTCTCACTGGGAGTATGGCAGTTGACATTCAATATCTACAGTAGAGACGCGTCAAATAAAAGCGAGCACTGAGACTTGGGCTCGGTCAATTGTATCGTAAATTGCCTTCGCACTGTCGCGCACTCTACGAGTCCCCATGGTCATGGTCATTGGTGCGTATGATGCACCTGGTTCCAACGCGGAATACAAGGCCCGGCAACATGGGGAATCGGCATTCGGGAAGGGGAACTCTAATAACAGTTTGATGATGATCGGTTCAAAGAGCTTCTTCGCCGCTATGGAGCTTCGATTCGGTGAATATGGCCCTTCGATTCGCGCTACTGTGGTCAGGTGGTCTCTTTACAACTGTGTCGTGGAATTGTGGTCCTTGGAATCTTGATTCCTTGTGAAAGTAGAGCGGTAACCTCGTCGTAGGTTGAGTTTAGCTCGTGGCGAAGCACATTGTTGGCCATAGGAGTGCATAGTACCGACTGGTTGTGAGGTAGGCGACGTCGCCTGTTAACTTTCGAAAACGGGTTGAACTTGCTTGCGGTTATCCATCTTCCGAGTTCTTGATAACAGCCACGGCTTCACCGTAGTTCGCGTATTTCTCGGCATTCTCTTAGGTCATTCGGTGCTCTCTTAGAAGCCATGCAATGTTCTGCAAGGTCGTAAATAGACTACAGAACTCCGGAAAGCAATCAGGCGACCATTACTTAGGGAATGGCAGCACGGCATGGACTCGAGGCGCGACTCAGTTCTCAGCGTGGATTTCTCGGAATTGACAGAACTCGTTGGTTAGTTTCGTTTCGCATGGGAATGGCACTACGTGTAACTTGCGTTCAATGCATACATTCGCGCGTCGAAGCGCGAGCACGACATGTGTTTCTTCGTGTCGCGGTATTTGCCCTTGTTCTTTTGTGTTCCGTGGATATCCCGCGTGCCTTCAGGTGGTTGGGCGATGAAGCTCTAGAGAAGGGTATATAAGATACCCTGGGATATGGATGGGTCGATAGGGTTCGTTCCTACCCATCGGCATCTATCCTCCTCTCTCTCCCTCACACCCTCGAATTCCACGCTCTACGACGCTACGATGAAGTACCTCAACCTCCTCGCGGCGCTCTTCACCGTCGCCCCTCTCACCCTCGCAGCTCCCTCTGCCTCCTTCGAGCGCCGCCAGGACTCGTCGGTCAATCCTTATATCGGGAAGAGCCCGCTCGTTATCAAGACTTACGGCGAGAAGCTGGAGGAGACGGTTAGGTACTTTGAGGAGCAGGGTGATGAGCTTAATGCTGCAAGGACGAGGACTGTGCAGAGTGTGCCGACGTTCGCGTGGATTTCGGATAGTGCTTCGGTGAGTTGGTTCCGGTTCAAAGTCTGGGGCGTCCGGGGCACTGACTTCGACCATGTACTATCCATGGTCGATGCATCTAGATCGACAGCATCAAACCCCTCATCGCAGATGCCCTCGCCCAGCAGGAGGCAACTGGCGAAAAAGTCATTGTGCAGATTGTCATTTATAACCTACCCGATAGGGATTGTTCGGCCAAGGCCTCGGATGGGGAGTTCCATTTGGATGATGACGGGTTCAACAAGTACAAGGCGTATGTTAACAGTGCGTATTACGCTGCGAAATCCTCCTGAGGTACTGGTAGCTGACGAGTGGTCGCCTACAGGGATTGCGGAGGAGCTCTCGACGGAAGACGCGGATAAACTCCACTTTGCGATCATCCTCGAGCCTGATTCGTTGGGTAACCTTGTGACCAATATGCACGTCGAGAAGTGTCGCGGTGCTGAAGCCGCGTACAAGGAGGGTATTGCATATGTACGTCTCGTCACCTTGAACCTCCATCGTTTTCTGCTGCTTACTTGTGACATAATTCCAGACGATTTCAAGCCTACAAAAGCCCAACATCGATTTGTACCTCGACGCAGCGCACGGTGGATGGCTTGGCTGGAACGATAACCTCCGGCCCTCCGCCGAGGTCTACCGCGAAGTCCTCGACCTCGCACGGGAGATCACGCCTGGCGCTCGAGTCCGGGGTCTCGCTACCAACGTATCGAACTACAACCCCTATAAAACCCAAGCGCGGGAACCATACACCGAATGGAACAACTCCTACGACGAGTGGAATTATGTCAAGAACTTGGTTCCGCACCTCGAGGCTGTGGGCTTCCCCGCGCACTTCATCGTCGACCAAGGTCGGTCAGGAAAGGGCGGGATCCGGACGAGCTGGAGCCAGTGGTGCAACATCCGGGGTGCCGGGTTTGGTATTCGACCGACGAGTGACCCCCAGGTGCTGGATAGTGAGAACGTGGATGCGATTGTGTGGGTCAAGCCTGGTGGGGAGTCGGATGGCACGAGCGATGTTGATGCGAAGAGATTTGACGAGAATTGTAGGAGTGAGGTCGCGCATGTGCCTGCGCCCGAGGCTGGGCAGTGGTTTAATGACTTTGTGGTCAACCTTGTGTTGAACGCCAATCCCCCGCTGGAGCCGCTCGAGCTGTAGCGTGCGTTCGGAGGAATGCATGAAAGAGAGCTAGGTGTATGAAATAGGCATGATGTACATTTGGGGATATTGGGATTAATTTTGAAGCGTTTCTACAGTTCTTACTAGTTGTTAGGATCTGCTATAAATTAAGGTGGAAGCAACTGGGAAGCAACTTCGACGCTCGAGACATGGTATACCGAGATACCAGCATCTCAGAAGCTGCAGTGCCCTGATAGCAACGTATCACCGCTGCTTACCTCCAACCCCTTTACTTTTCAAAGCGTACTTTGGAACGGTTTCTCGTAGACGGTTAATGTTTATCCACTACCCTTGGTATAATACAGAATAATTAACTATTCCTCTCCATCCACTCCTCGAGTACATTTACGCGTAAGTAGGCTCAAGCGGTGGGTTCGCGTTAATGACGAGGTTGACGACGAACTCGTTGAACCATTCGCCAGCCTCGGGAGCGGGAACATGCGAGGCGGGACTCCTGCAGTTCTCGTCGAACCTAACCGCGTTGACATCACTGGTACCATCGGACTCTCCACCAGGCTTGACCCAAACAATCGCATCCACGTTCGCGCTATCAACGATCGCCTGGTCAGTCGTGGGCCTAATACCGAACCCAGCATTCCTGATGTTGCACCACTGGCCCCACTCGGTCCTGATTCCTTCCCTGCCGGAACGACCTTGGTCGACGATGAACTGGGCGGGGAAGCCCACAGCCTGGAGGTGAGGCGTAAGGGTCTTGACGTAGTTCCACTCGTCGTAGGCGTTGTTCCATTCGGTGTAGTCCTCGCGGGCTCGGGTCTTGTAGGGGTTGTAGTTGGAGACGTTGATGGCGAGACCACGGACGGTTGCGTTGGGGGTGATTTGGCGTGCGAGGTCGAGGGTCTCCTTGAAGATCTCGGCCGAGGGGCGAAGGTTGTCGTTCCAGCCCAGCCAGCCACCGTGGGCAGCGTCGATGTAGAGGTCGATGTTGGGTTTTTGCAAGCTTGCGATGGTCTACACCGGTTGGAATCAGAAATTGGCGTTTGGAGCAGGGAAGAAGGAAACGCGTACGTAGGCGATACCCTCCTTGTAGGCGGTGGCGGCACCCTGGCACTTGGGTACGTGCATGTTTGTCACCATGTTACCCAACGAGTCCGGCTCGAGGACAATGGAGAAGTGGAGTTTATCCGCGTCCGCGGTGGAAAGCTCAGCCACGATCCCTAATCACACGAACACGCATTCGTTATCCCGAGAGAACTGGGAGTAGAGCAAGGATACGCACTGTCAACATAGGCCCTGTACTTGTTGGCACCATCGTCATCCAAGTGGAACTCTCCATCGGATGCCTTGGCAGCGCAGTCACGATCGGGCAGGTTGTAGATAACGAGCTGCACGAGGACTTGTTCGCCGGATGCTTCCTGGTGAGCGACAGCATCGGCGATGAGTGGTTGGATGGTGTCGATCTGAATTGTTTAATTCATTCGTTCATTGTGTGGTTGGCCGGATGATGCGATGTGGAAGTTGGTGTAGTGGCAACCAGAAGTGAATCAATGGAACATAGTTAGTCGTGTGCGACAGGAGTTACGATAGTACCCTCATCTCACCGTGGCGCTATCCGAAATCCACGCAAAGGTGGGGATGCCCTGCACAGTCCTCGTACGAGCAGCGTTGAGCTCGTCACCCTGAGCCTCGAAATAGGCAATCGTCTCCTCGAGCTTCTCGGCGTAGGACTTGATAACGAGCGGGCTCCTCCCAATGTAGGGGTTGACAGAACCCTGGCGACGCTCGAAGGAGGCAGAGGGAGCCGCGAGGCTGAGAGGGGCGACGGCGACGAGGGCTGCGAGGAGGTTGAGGAACTTCATTTTTTGGGTTGTAGAGGGTGGGATGGGTAGGACGAGTCCTATAAATCCTAGAGCCCAGACGAGGGTGCCATATATACCATTTCTTCAGATTCCAACGCTCCACCATTCCTACGCTGAAACTAACCAGCTGAGCCCGGGTTATCCACGGAATATGAAGAATAATACTACGTACAGCGAGATATGTCGTGCTGAGGCTTCGATGAGCGCATGTAGCCATCCAGAGTAGGTTACACGTAGTATTTCCCATGACGAGAGCTCTTGGGTGCAGTTTCGAAGCTTGATGTTTCATTGAGAAGACCTGGGGAACCGCCTCGACAACACCGAGAGAACACCTCCATCAAGACTGAGAGAAGACTTGGACGATGATCTAGAGAGCACCCTCGCAACCCAACCCTCGAATATTGTCCGATTACCACAAATTCCGAGAAATCCACGATAGAGATATTGGCGAAACTCCACCAGCTGTCCTTCTAAAGCGGTCTCCTGATTGCTCGTTGGAGCTCCACCCAATCTCTTGATCATGACGACCCCTTCCAGAGTGCCGAGTAACCCAACAGAAGACCCATACAAGACCGAGAAATGCGCGAGTTAAGATTCCATGACTCGGAAAGCGGATGGCTTCTATGTCGCGTCAGCTAACCTTGAAGCTTGAAGGCGCACAAACTTGAAGGAGCCAAGACGGTGTAACATGGAGTTGTTGTGCGCGATGGACCCACGGCGTGAAGACCTTCGGAAGTATGTGCTGTATTCAATGCGCATATCAACCTAGTCACGTTAGAGAGGCTGGGTCTGTGGGAAGAAAGCGAATGTTTGCAGATGTTTGAAAGTAAAGCCGTTATGGTCGTAGGCTCGTAGCATGATTAAGTCAAGCACTTTCTTTAGTGAGTATTGGTGGAAGATAATCCAGTAAATTATCACAGGAAATGCAGCTTTCATTAGAAATTAGCGTTCACTCAAAGGTTCGAACGACGCTGGGGCGCTAAACCCTGACTCGCACAATACTAGTTTCGGCGTTAAGCGCTGACAAGCCCACTGGACCTCTGGTCCAACCGCTCGTCCTCTCCATAATACACTGTCTGAGTGGCACAGATCCTTGTACTTCTGCCACTCGTATATACAGTATGCCGTCCACTGGACCAAGTGCATCTGAATGACATGTCAAAGCGCTAGGAAGACCCGCATAGTTAGCCTATAAAGAACCTCGATGGGATGCTGTCGCCTGTGCCTCATAGACGATAACCCATCCCACTCGACTCTAAAGAAATCAAACGGTGAGTAACTACATCGAGGGCTTTACTAACTCGCCATGTCATCTCCAGACCTCAACGTCGACCAGGTAAACGCAGCTCTAAGCATCAACCCAGCGCTCCTCTCCTCATTCACAGTTCCGGACGGCGCTACCATCCACCAATCCCAAGAACATCTCAAGATCCTCAACCAAATTCGCTCTCTCATCTCCTCAGACCCTCACTTCATGCACAAAGACCGAGGCAAACGAATCCGAAACGCCGAAATCAAGCACGCAACAGCGTACCACAAATCCCTCACCTCAGGCGCCCGCGTCCGCAGTCTCCCCAACGAAGTCTTGGCCCACATCTTTTCCTTTTTACCTCAGGAGGAGGTGGATGGTATCAAGTCACCGTACAGGAACTACTCGCTGGTGTGTAAGAGGTGGTACAGCTTCATCCAAGACCACACACCCCTCTGGACTAAGCTCAACATTGATGTTGGACGTCTCAATCCCATTAAATCCAATAAGCTCCTCAAACGGGCACTTGGAAATTCTAAATGCGCAGGGATGAACGTCTCACTCACTTACGGCGAATGTAACTCGGACTCCTTCCAGCCTCCCTCCCCCACTCCAGCCTGGGCTAGCCTGCTCAAAGCATCGCAGCACCGCTGGGTCTCTTTGACGGTTGTAGGAACAAGTATCCACGCACTCGTCCAATTCGGTCTGGTAGGTCCCAAGGTCGAGTTGCCCAATGTGCATTCGGTAATATACATCTCAGGTGAGCACCGAAGCAGCGTCTCCAAACCGTCCTCAGTGTCTAGACTACCAGACTCGGGGGCTGTAACCACCAGAGACCGACTCCTCGGCCTCCTCCCCGCCTGTACGTCGATTACTTTGGTCGGGAGCAGCGGCATACACCGCACCCTCCCCTGTTCCCTCCTCAAATCACAAACCACCTCACTCACCTTCTCAACCTCCAACGGCTGGATAATCCAGATACCCTTGGTTATAACGTACCTCCAGTACACCGCCGCGCACCTCAAGAGACTTGTAATCGGTGGCAACGAAATCGCAGCTCCGAGTTTCCATACGTCTAGTTTAGCGCCCAAGGCCCGCGATATGGCGTCTTTGCCTCGGCATTTGAAGGTGGTACTTCGGAGATTGAAGGTGCTGGAGCTGGGGATGCCGATGTCCAAGGTCTACCTTCGTCTACTCCGTACACCCGGTCTGGAAGAACTCGTTGTGAACCTGGGCGATCCGTTCATCAACACTTACTATGGAACCTCGTGCACCGGATTCCACTACATCCGCAAGTTCGTGTGGAGGAACAAAGTGGAGTACTTGGATACAGGTAGGTTCAAGGTCAAGACGCTTGTAATCCGAGGGTTGGAGCCTCAAGCTGTCACAGAGGGCTTGATCAAGACGATGAAGGAGCTCGACACCGTCGAGAAGTGCGTCTTGGTTCTCTCACCTCCGTCGACCAAGGGGCCCGTCCAGCCGCTTCCTCCTTCAACAAATCCTTGGCAAATGAAATTTCATCCAGAAAAAGTCACGCCGAAACATGCCAACTTTCACTCCCTTTTCAAAGCGCTCAGGAGGTCAATGGCAAACACTGAACCAACCGAATCGATCACGGAGCCCAACTGGTTCTCTATCTTCCCAAACCTAGTCGAACTGGATGTCTCATTCGGAGGAAAGCCGAGTGATGAGCTTTTGAGATCGGTTGACAGGTCTGTTTCGAAGGTTGCAGAGGTAAGAGGAAGACAGGTGCGAGTTTGGCTCTGTGGTCGTGTGGTGGGGTTCTCGGATTTGTCAGTGGCACGGTGAGGGATGAGACGAGATGAAGCGAAGCGCCAATGCCAACAGTAAACTTGCAATATACTCCCCTTCTACTAGCCTAGATGCACATTAGAGACAAATAGCTTCATTATACAGATGAATGATCGACACCACTGGAGTTAGTAGAAGGGAAGTATATCGCAGTACTGTGTACACTACAATCGTAATAAACTCACCTCACAATGATGGCGTCGGCGCTCCGCTTCATCTCACCTCACCTCACCTTGACCAACGATTCGATCCCTCCATACCTTGACCGGCAATTCGAACCCACTATACATAATACGGCCGCAGAAAACCAAACTCGCAATTGTCTTCGTCCATAGGTAGACAGTCCGACATAATAAAAAAATGAACAACAGTAACAGTAATTATAACAACAAAATTATAACAACAACGCAAAATGAAGAAGGCGATTTCGTATTGACCCCTACCCGGATTGAACGGATGACCTTGAGGAAACCCCAGAACCAAAGGCTGGAATCTCACGCTCTACCACTGAGCTAAGGAGTCTTATCATTCGACGCTGATCGATCGCTCAGCAGCGCGAGCGCCGAGCGCTCTTTACTACTATGTAATCTAAGTCTTGGTTATACTACTCTACATCTTGGTTACTATTCCAAGTTTTGGTTAAAAATCGACTTGAGGAAGGCGGAGAGTTGTCGGATGAGTCCCGAGTTACAGAGAAGAAGTGACAAGTCAGCCAGGCCAGGAAAGACTCGAGAGGGTCGTCATTGGTCAAGAAGTATAGCTGTATTCGATTTCGAACGCATCGCGTTCATGTTACGGTATTAGAAAGCCCAATCGGAATAGCCTACGACTAGAGCACCGACTACTATAACGCTCTACTCTCCAAATAAACATCAACGAAACCGCACGAATGTCCATCAGACATTCTCAAGACCGACACTACAAAAAAGAAACATAACGCTTCTCCAAGAAGTAACAAAATACGATATACGATATAAAATACGACATCTCCAAAAGCTAATAAAGTAGGACTTATCTGAAGACTAGGATCAACGATTAACAAGTTCGTATCGCCTGGCGTGTTCGAAGATACGACGACAACCACGACCACCCAAATTGCGAAATTCAATCATCATCATAATACTGAGCACCATAATACCTCTGACCCCGTCTAGGTCCATGGTAATCTGCAAAGGGGTTAAGCTAAATAACCTCAGTGCAATAACTAGTAGGAGTAACACTCACATGTACTCGTATCCCTAACAGGACTCAACCCAGCCACACCAGCCAAATTCAAATACCCACCTCGCACAGTTGCACCAGTGGCTCGTGCGGCAGCACCTCCCGCACCTGATATCGCCGACGAGCCCGGGTGGAAACAAGGTGAAACGGAGAGTTGAGGGCCAGGCGAAACGGAGAAGTTGAGGGCCAGGTGAGAACGGAGTTGTTGAGGTGCAAGGGAGAGGTGAGAGGTAGAGGTCCGGATATAGCGGCAATAGAGAGATGTCGAGATCGTCGTAGCCAGGAGTAGATGTAACGGAATAGCGATGGCGTAGTAAAAGCAGAGCGAAGAGGGATAAAGAAAAGTAAACTCTTCATGCACAGAATCGATGAACGAAACCAGCACGCACCAGCAACAGTCCACTTGGACCGACACCAAACACATGTAACGTCCTTGCCCGACGCTCGAGCGGTATTGGACCCTAAAACGAACACGGGGAGGCGTCAGCGTCCCATTCTCCGCGACAATCCACCACCCGTTCTCCTCCAACACCAATCCACCACCCCGTTCTCCTCCACCAACAACCCCGATCACCCCATCCTCCTCCTCCAACAATCCAATCCACAGCCCCAAAAGAATGAATGAACGATAAAAAACACTCACATTGCCCCCAACACCCTTTATGAACCGCATTCCCGCACTCCTCGCACCACACAAGCTGGGCTTCACTCGCGCGATACATTGTATCGTAACAAATCGGACAGTCGTCGCCTTCTTCTGGCGTTTTCTTTTTGGTTTTTTGTGATGAGGCGGGTTGTGAGGGGGCTGTTGGACACGCGTGATGTGGGATAGTGTATCGCGAAGGTGAGGGGCGAGGGTGTCGACGAGGCGGGAAGAAAACAATAAGCCAACTCCATCCCAATGTCTAAAATCAGATAAGCACGCACCTCGTCCAATACTCCTCAAATACGCCTCCTGCACCCTCGCATTCGTCACACCCGCATTCGGAGCCGCAGGCGCATTATCAAATATCTCTTGCAGTTCGTCCGTAAGGAGAGCTCTAAAAGGGCGTTTAGAATCACCGTCACCGCCACTGCAGCCACCGCCAGACTGGGAGGAAAATGAACGCACTTTTGGTACCAGGACCCTGACGACCTGGGTACATGGAGTACTTTCGTGAAGATGAAGAGCTACCAATCAAAAAGTGGCGGGTTAGGTTTGTGTAGCGAGGGGAAAGAGAGGGAGCGACGCACGATATGTTTACAGTGGTTACCCTTCATCGCGTCTGGGCAAGTGCAGCTTGGGATTTTGTCGATGACGACGGTATATACCTACATTCTCATCAGCTCTCAAACCCACACAACCAGGTGAAAGAGGACGTACATTTCCAGTAGACCCAGAAACCTGAAACGTCTCCTTCAACTCGTCCCCATTCCTATTGCGATCTAGCATGTAGAACCTAAAACCGCGTCAACGCACAAGGCCACGGAGGGAAGGGATGGAGTACGCACGTCTGCATCTGTACCCTCTCCAGCCTATCAATGATATTTTGCGGACAACTCGGTTTGAACCGCGCAAGGCGTTTTTCAGGGGCAGGCTTGCGTCCTCTGGTTCCCTGGCTCGAACTAGGCTGGCTCGAGCCTGGTTGGCTGGAGCCTGGAGCATGTCCATACTCCTCTTCTACAGCCTTCTTCTTTCCCTTCCTCGTAGCTTTCGCTTTTGTGGGTGGGGGTGGTTGGGATTGCGGAAGCTGATAGAGTGCGGAAGGTGGAGGAAGGCCAAGTGAAGGATGCTGTGAGACCTGCGTTGTCGCTGTTCGTCGTGCCGCCGTCCTCGAAGTCGTAGTCGTAGCCGCGGTGTTCGTGCTCCTCCCAGGCATATTCAAACTGGATCCAGACCGGTACCCTCCACTCGAAACCGCAACAATCTCCGGCGAGTCAGACGCCAACCGCGCCTTTTTCACAGGCGTAACAGGGGCTCTGTCCGCGTAGTTGTAGCTATACCCCATCGTCGAGGTCGTTGGGTACCCTGCCGTCGATGAATAGGAAGAAGGTCCAGCCGCGGTTCCTGTAGAAGACCGCGTCGCCCTTGAAGTCATAGTCGTCGTCGGGATTGAGGTCCCTGGTGCTGGAACGGGTGGGATCATAGCAGGTGGGGAGGACCCCCGACGAGGTTTCACTTCGACCCATTCGTCGCCGCGTTTGCGCTTGAGCACCATAGCGGGGTGCTGGATTGGAGATAAAGAGTGTGCGTGATAAGGTTGTGGATGGAACAAAAGCCAAAACGCGCTTCGGCGAAGTGGCGCGCTGTATGGCGTTGTTAGGTTCAGAGGGCTATATCTTTGCACCCGGGCCTGGCAAAAGACCGCCGTAAGGTCTCTTCCCTACCTTTCCATCACTCCCGCCCCGAGAGGCAAAAACCAGAAGAAAAAATGGCAAACTGGATTGGTGCCTAATGCGAACGACTATAAGTACTCCGACACCGATCTACATCTTCTCCCACACATGATCGAACATACCAGGTGGAAGCTTGGGCAGATTCTCAAGCGGGAAGGCGGGGAACTTTCTCCTGGGCTCCATGGCCTCAAACCACCTCGCCTCACCTAGGTATTCCTCCAACTTCTTAAACTGCTTGACGGTAGGCCTCTGGCGATACAACCGCCTCTCTCCAGTAGCCGAAACGACCAAAAGCTCCACCGCCCGTTTCCCCTTGATATCCAGCGCAACACGGTCCTCCTCCGCTTGCGCATCTGCCTTTCCGACGTAGTACGCGAGATTCCCTGTGGTGTAACCGACCCGCGCCTCGAGGTACATACCGAGGTGCGAGGCGCTCGTCATGACGTCCGATTTCGGATCGTCTTCCAATCCGATCGCCTCCAGCGCCTTTGCGATGATGGATTTGGTCACGGGGAAGCCGTATACCATGTAGGATGGCAGGGAGTCGCAGTTGGGTGGGAGGGGCTTGAATAGGGCCAGGCCTGGATCAGAGGGGGCGTGGCATGTGGGCATCACACCTCTGTCGAGCTGGAATCCCAAGAGCCAAGCACGAAGGAAGGGAAGTTAATAGGAGCAGTGGTGCGGATTATGCTTGAAAGAAAGAGTACGAACTGATTCGTCGCAGCGTTTACAAATGCCTTCGTCTTCGCCTTCCTCCTCCTGGGTCGGACTCGTTGGGCTGCCCGTCAGCTGTCGTGTAGAGTCGAGTTTGGATCCGTCGGGCGAGCCGGTGTCTGGAGTCGAGCTTGGACGCTCAGAATCTGACGATGCCGCCTATGTACACGAAACCAAGTTGGTCAGACACTTGGAATTTGTGGCGATGCGTCCAGCTTACCGAGCTCGCTGAGGGGTATTTCCATCCAGACGTCGGTGGGGGCGGATGGTGACGGTATACCATACACATGGTCGCCAGGTGAGAGACGTCTGAATCACTCGCCTTGTCGTGGTATACTTACGTTCAACAGGTGCGCTAGATGCAGGTATCCAGTACAAGAGCGATGGTGGGTGGATTGTGGGCGTCGTTAGCCTTGTGGTTTTGGCGTGGGACGGGGAGATTAAGAATTCATGGAGCAGTATGCATGTCGATGGCCCGTCTGTCCGATCCTTCCATTTAGCTCTTATCAACTTGCTGCAAGTTGGCGCAACGTTCTACAATTTGAGTGAGTTATCTCACGGGTTTTCTTTGATAGCGAGTGCTCATGTCCGTCTGAACTTTGTTTCGCTTCTTATTCGTCAAGGCGAAACTTGATTTGCGATGGAGATGAGGGTAGCCATCCAGAGCTCCACGGGTTTGTTAAACCACTCTAGGGGTCATACTAGGCGTAAAGTTTGTAATAATGTGCTTCGAGTGTCATGTTCAGTTTTTCACGTTGTTGAATGTGTACTTTGTATTGAATTAGGCAGGGAGTGTTTCGGTAACCGCATGGTACTTGTTCGAAATCTTTTGTGTCAGAAATTAGATCCGTTTCCGTGCAAACGGCGTGGTGTACATCCTACTGGTCTGCGATACGGGATAGTGGGTATTTCCAGCCTTGAGGCTTTAGCATGGGACGGGGATTCATGCAGGAATCAGTCAACCATATAGTCGAACCGCTAGGAACGATTAAATACAGGCTGCAGCTACCTGTCCGATTTCAGGATTTCAGGGAGATAACGGGGAACCGCCTGCCGCATTGCTTGGACCATTTCAAGTCTTTGCGAACGACGACGGGAAATTTAAATATCCAACTCGGTAGAGTGATATAAGCCATGTCTTCAATATTGAAGTCATAAAAAGCATAGTCGTACAATGGCTACTATAGCTGATGGAATACCTGCGTTAAAGAGGGCGGAGATGAAGGATTTGACGAGATTTGTCCCCGGAACCGTGACGTAAAACATACTCTGCGCCGCTTTAACTGTGACCCTTCTTGGTCCCCGCCGTGCCACCGAAAGTTATATCATACAATGCGGGCGACATCTTAGGCAGATCCTCCCACAGCCATTGAGGGAATCTATCTTTAGGCCAATGTGTCTGGAACCATCGTGGCTTAGACCCCTCGAAGATCCCTTCCAGCTTCTGCCATTGTTCAGGAGTAGGACGTTGGTGGAACAACTTATGACTCGCGGTTGCTGCAAGGGCGAGAGTGTGCACTGCGGGGTTGCCTTCCCACTCGCTAACCATGTCGTCTTCTTCGGCTTGTTCGTCGGGCAGTGCGGGGCAGTAGACGAGATTGTATTTGTAATCGAGCTTGGCCTCGAGGATCCATCCAAAGCTCGCCAGGGTCTCGGAGACGATCACTCTCTTACTTGCTTTGAACCCCAGTTTGCGCATAGATGACCTGAGGACGTCTCGTGTCACGGGGAAGGCGTAGACGAGGTGGCAGGGAAGCGAAGTGTAGTCGGGCGGAAGTGGTGGGTAGAGCACCATGTCTGGGTAGGTTGGGGCGTGGCATGAAGGCATCGCGCTGGCAGAAAGCTGAGGTTCGACGGCGAAGGTGAATAAAACTCGTGAACTGTGAGCCAGTGAGCACACGACCTACCGAATCTTTACATCCTTCGCATCCAGTTATCTCCCCTTCCATCTGTGGGTCGTTAACTAAAAGAGAATCCTGGGTGACTGGTGTTAATGTAAGGTCCTATTCGTGAATAACTTCACGTACCATTTCTGTCGACGCAGCGGTAGAATTGGCTTGGGCCATGAGACTGGGGTTTGCACAAGCTTCCTCGAGAGGATCCCCTTATACCTTTAGATACCGTGTTTGACTGTTTGTATATCTGTATATGCGTTTGTGGGTATACGTTTGCCTAACGCCGTGGATACCGAACAATAGACGATAGGGAACAGCAGCTTTTAAATTTTATGGCTTAAGAAGTGGAGTAAGTGTGTGTACGTTCTATGTGCGTGAAAAATGCAATGAAATGGAGAAGAGAAATCACAAAGTCGAGTCTAACAGACGATTTTGGGAACAAGCGTTGACCCAAATCAATAATCGTTAGATCGCCTACTGATTGAGCCATAGGGCAACTTGACACCTACAGTTAGCTGTTAAGCGTTGGATAATCACCGTGGCACGATTCACCGTGATGAGGGACAATCAGTTGGGGCGAGTAGAGAACTGTTGAAGTCCCGTGCATAGTAATGTCCATCAGCGCACCCCCGTAGAATAGAAGTATAGGCCCGGCGCGTCTTGGCCATCAACGGACGATAAGGACAGAGTTCCCACGAATCTCCATGTGGTCGCGTCAGGGCCTTTGTCCGTTTGGTTCGGAGTGGCACGCAGCCGTCCAAAAGCTTGCGAACGAGAGAGTGAATCGGGTTTGTGAGCTACCAGCGACTTGATATAACGGTTGACTATTGTCCAATGTCACAGGCTTCCGTTCAGTCGTTGTCCACTGCTGCGCGCCGGGCCTATACTTCCAACCAACCCCACCCGGATTATGAAATCATTCCAGACGGCTGGTAATGCCGTTCGCAGAGCTCTTCACAAGCTCAAAGGGCCGGCTCCCAACGAAAACGTTATTCGCACTCTAGAAGTAGACGAAGGTTCTATCAATGGATGCCTCACGAACAATTGTGATGGAGAGCTGCGGTTGACGGACGTTGTCGTTCCGTTCAAGGTCATCTCGACGAAGCCGCAAGCGCAGAATAATGCGTTCGATGACGGGGTAGGTGGTTCCCTGCTTTGTGCCACTGTCATATGCTGAACTCTTCGCATAGACACTTCACCCCCTCATTCCCATTGCGATCGACGTAATGAACGGCGACCCACGCCGGCGGTTCATGCATGGGGTAAGTGCAATTGACCGTTTATTCCTTTCGATTTCTAACCTGCCTTTCAAGGTAACTATCAAAGATTGCCAGGTCACCCTCTATTATCTTTCTCGCTCGGCATGCGCCAAATCTACACCTTTTGATGTAACCAAGGTACGGTGCTTATATTACACCTCGATTCCATAAGGCTAACTCGCACGCAGTATCCTGAATTCCTCATTCGTGCGCTCGTTGCGATGCTTACAGGCACAGAGTCACACCTTGGCTTTGACCCCCTCGTCACGCTGCTCCCTGACGGTGGTTACGTGTACGAGATACCACCAGAGGGGCCATCGATGGCCCCTCAATTCTATCAGACTGTCGAGTTGTTGTCCATGCGTCATACACGACGTCTCATTGGTCGCATGGCTCGCATTTGGCGAGTGCGCCAAATAACCTCTCCCGCCTCCCTGGAACGGGTACCAAACACCTCCGATTTCGTGCTAAAGGATGCGTCTCTAGAGGCTGACGCACCCACTGAAGTCGAGATACAGCATCTGCTGTTCACCGACATCGTCGCCTTTGCGAATGACCCTAATTGGCGAGCACACCCGATCCTGCAGGACTTTCGACCGGAGGATCTCGATAGTCTTGGGGTCGCATTGAGGGATGGTGATCCCCTGGCGTTTTTCTCCCGTATCATCTCCAGCTGTGTAGGAGAGCCTGAACTCTCTTCACCAGGCTCCATTACGCGTCGCCAGTGTCGCTACGTGTATGAGCAGGTTTGCACCCCTCTCCACGACATACCGACGCTCGGTGAAGCCGTCGATGTCCTCAAACAAACGCTTATCGGTACGATCATTCCCAGCGACCTCTCCATGTCTTCTTTGCTTGCTAACTTTGCTTTTCGTAGCACTTCGTATTATGTTCTGCGCTGGATGGGTTCATCGAGATGTCAGTCCCGGCAATATTCTGGCCTATCGAGCCGCCTCTACCGGTGATTGGCGCGTAAAGCTTTCGGATCTTGAGTTTTCGAAACGGTTTCCCGGCATGGACCAATCGAAGCCCGAGACAAAAATTGTGAGTCCTCCTTCATTAGCATTTTTTTACCCGAACTCAGAGACTTTCGTACGCAGGGAACCCCTTACTTCATGGCGTGCGAGCTTCTTGGTGAAAAGCCACTCACCGCCTACGTCCCTCGGTCTGACTGCCGGTCCGATTCTGCCCCTCGCCGTTCCTTGCGCGAGCCCCAGCCATTGATACACAACTACCAATACGATCTCGAATCTATATTCTGGATCCTTCTCTGGTTGGTGTCGGTGAGGGTGAAAGAGAACTGTGTTGCCGATAGTCCGCACCATCCCCTTATCTTTCAACATAGGCTCGACAAAGAATACGCGGCCGTTCGAACGTGGGTGTTTGTCCACGAACTCCAGGACAGCGACGACGTCCCTCAGGTCCCTTTGCATCTGAGAACTTTTGTTATGAGCCACCTGGAGGGATTGCGCCAGAGTCTCTTCGGCGAATATATAGTGCGGCATAACAGCGGGTCCAGAGAAGATATATCGACCTACTCTTGGATTCTGAGTCCTGCGTTTTGCACCTTCTTCGCAGGCATCGATCGACTCCGCGCCGAATGGGACTCTGTTGAACTTTTAGTGGAGGAAGAGCACGCCGAAGGAAAAGAGGAGAGGACGGAAAGGATAGTGTCGAAGAAGCGAAAGCGCATAGGCGACGGGGACGGGGGTGGGGATGAGGATGAGGATGCCGAAGTCTCAGAGATTTAAGCGCACACCAAAGGAGCACCGCTTGTCGTACGTCATCACGGTACCACGTCGGAACCACGAGTTTCGAAGGCGCCCACGCTGTATGGACTTTACGGATGCGCGCAGACAGAAGAGAGAGGGTCTCGTGACAGGCAGCTCACGTCGACCTGGACGCTTTCGAGGACGCGGAAAGTGGTAACGACGTAACACTATGTAGGGGCCATGTGCACAGGGTATCACCACTGCTACATTGGAAGATAATGTGCTCTATTCTGACTCTCCGTTGTGAACTTCCTTAACCAACTCGAGTGACAGCTTCGGGAGGTTTCTCAAACAAATACTCCGGGAACTCGTCTTTCGGCCACAACGTCTCAAACCACCGCAGATCCCCGAAATATCCCTCCAAAATCTCGAATTGCTCGGGGGCGCTGGTGGAACCATTCGTGTTTCACGGTGGACGAAAGGATGAGGAGGTCAACTGCGGGTCGGCCGTCCTAGTGCTTCACGATCTTGCCCTCGTCTTCCTCGGCTTCTGCATCGGGCCTTGCTCGACTGACGTGGAAAGGGAATTAAACCTATGACTGAGACCCATTGGATACACCACGAACCGATTCTTTACAGCTCTCGCACACGAATTGGTTTGAAGGGGCACCAGTCACGTAGGTGCACGAAAAAACAGGGTAATTTCGCCAGTCGTGTCCGGTGTCATGTCGAACTCTCGAGGCAAAATCATCAATGCTGAGATCTTGAGATCTCCACTTCAGTATCTCCCGCATGTGCCCTGACTCCAATCTACTTGCCGATCCCGACTCAGAGAAACGACGCATGTATGCCACCAAGAGAACTGGGCGTCCTCATATCACGGACATTATTACATACTAAGACAGGTCTGCTGCGTCCAAGTTTGAGGTACTAGGGTTAATTATACAATGCGGACATAGAGAACTCGCTCCTGAATGCCCAAGTAGGGAATTTGTATTTGGGAAAAACGGATTCAAACCACCTTGCGTCCGCTCCTAGCCACTTGGTCAGCTCCTTCCACTGCTCTAGCGTCGGCCTTCGATTGTACAGACGGTCGTTGCTGGTCGAGCTCATTACGATGACGTCCATCATGCGAACTCCAGGAAGGTGGTCGTCCCAGGGTGAAACGTAATCAAAACCATCGGCCACGGCTTGTTCGTCTGGAAGAGCCCACGTCCGCACCAGAGTGAACGGCAACTTCGCCAACTGCTCAAGGCGCGAAAGAATCCATGCGCCAACCAAGTCGAGATCTTTGGAGACGTATTTCATTCCCAATTTCCTCGCGAGGTCCCCGAAATCGGTTTCACGGATGGGCCACCCGTACACGTATGGCCCGACGTGCCTTTCGTAGCCCAAAGGTACCGGTTTGTAGGTGATGTAGCCACGAGGGGACGGGGAATGGCACACGGGCATTGTGTACCTTGCCAGCTTGGGTGCCGTTGAGTTTCTGGTAAAATTGAAACTTCAGATGAAGCTACTTACCTTGGCCACGCACGTGGGGCAATCAAGTTCGAGCGCTCGCTTCCACATAGCCATTCGCTTCTGAAGTTTGGCGTCCTTATCGTCGAGCGATAGTTGAGATTGTTGAGGTTCCATAATGATTACAGACGTCGACGTTGGGGCGGAGCGGAGCGCGCAAGGGACATACCATGGGTATCGGCAAGATTCTGTGACACCATGCCACCGTGAGTCCTGCGGTTCTGTTTGCCTTTATTTGAGACGGTGTGTCCCCATTGTGGCCCATTCTCGGCGAATGAACAGGTTACAGCACCTTTTGAGTGCCAAGTTACACTTATTTATCTCGAATGTTCTCAAACTTGTAGAGCTGAAGAGGACAAGTATTACATGTAACATATTGGTGTCTTGGCAACTCGAACTTTCGGCGTGCACCTGCCACCGTGAACCCATCTGAATCTGTGGGAAGTGTCGACCGTGGACTGATACTCACTCGTTCCGGAAGTTCATCTCAATGATTGGGAACCTCAGTAGAAATAGAAGGAGAACTGTTGCTTCCCTCTCAGAATAGACTGACTTCTCCCGTCGATTGCGTCTCTTCATGCCGTTCAAGTCCTATTCACGATTTCTATCGAAGCCTGTGGTACTCACTGAAAAAGGGCAGAGAACAGAAATCGTTTGTCGTCTACACACCCTTGCTGGAGATTTCCACTCCTCTGAAGACTGTTATACGTGGAAAATGGCCGTCTTCGCATACTGTCTTCGCTATGGAGACCGAGAAGATCAAGACTCTTGTCGGCATTTGGGAGGCCGAGTCTAGGAATGTCTATGTACTGCGGAAACATCCTGGTCTTGAGATGCTTCAACCATCTCAGTGCGGTCTGCAGGGAGAGATGGAACAGGAGTTCGACGAAGATGATCTATAGTTGAAATGTTGTACCTACACGACTTTAACCTGACTATCCGAAGTTCTATTTGATATCCCCGAGGGAAGACAGATCAAAGTAAAAACATATGATCTAGCGTTGACTACGTGCATAAATTTCGCCACTTACCGGACTAGGCCTGACTTCCGATTTTACTGAGTGTCACCGGGCACCCTATGGTGGAATATAAAACGGGAGAACTTCCTCGCGATTGAAAGGGGAGAACCCATCCAAGTTAACTTAGTCCTTAGGTCATGATCAGCAAGAACGCTCTAACAGTCGCCGCTGTTCTTTCTGGTCTGGTAGCCCTTGCGCGTGGTGCCCCACAGCCATGGCCAGGCTTTCCGAACCCTGGCTATTTACCAGGTCCTGCAGGATTCAACATGTAAGGCTCCTTTTTTTCTCCTTTCTCAGTAGGCATGCGTGTTTAGGGTTCCCCCCCCTCTTTTCGACCATGGCCAGTTCTGATTGATACGTTCCCTTGTTTCTCATTTCATGGGCAACGTCTTTCAGTATACCACAGGGATTCACTTTCAGCGTTGCGAGTGTTGATTATGTGGGTCTACCTTGAAATCCGCTGTGCACCGCGCAATTCTCTGAATAGGTTTGACGAATCGATGGATGAATGGATGGATAGCGCGGATACTACGGTCTTGATGATCGAGTGACTGCGTCGCAGACGCTTGAATACTTCTGTAGGTTGCCATATACTACCCTTGCCTCCGTGTACATCGTCTAATTCTGCACATGGGGTGCGAAGTCCAGGGCCAGCTTGTCCAGGTTCCTCCACGCAAGGACTTTGTAGGACCTTTGGATTGTATGTACCCATGAAAGTAACGGGATGCATATACGCTAACTAGCGGTCGATAGGGAGAGGCTACACCTACCGCGACACGATCGACCCCTGGGACCGTGCCCAGTCGCCGTGTGGAGGCGGGAGTGTGCTGCGTGTCCAGAACGACCTGCGAGTTAGCAACGCGATGAATCCTGGTGGGAGGGGGTATGTTGGTACTGATTCTGTGAGTTTCGCGTTCCATTCGAGTTTGACTCTCTTCCATCCTTGGTAATCTGGACGTGTGTGGCTGATATGCATACTGTCGTTTTGATAGATGGTGAGTACCACTGGGTTTGGACAGGGATGGGATACTGAATGATGGGGCAGACGATCAACTTGCAATGGATGGCTTGTGAGTGATTGAGGGGTCTTGAATCGTCCTTTGCTGTTGTACGCAGTTGGTGGTAAGGTCAGCGAATACGATACGACTCGGCAAATTCATTCTTTTTTTCTATGGGTGGAATAAACTTGCATAATCCTTCTTTTTAACCATCTATCATCTATCCTCTTGCTGCACTGTCTGGTCATGCCTCAAGGCTCTGGTGTTGTCGGAATTTGCCTTACGTTTGAGAGCACCTCATCGAGAACTTACCACGCCGGAGACTCTTCGATGATGACCATTCTTAGAAGTATGTCTAGGTAGGAAAGGTGGCTCCGAAGACGAAACCGACATTCCCCCGCAATGCCCGACATACCACAAGCGCTCAGCGAACGATACACGGCCGTGTTGCTCGGAATCCGGATTGAGTTCGTTAACGATTCCATCACGAACCGGCCTCTCCTACGTGCGCGCAGTACCCACTTCGTGAAGTTCCATTTACATACGAGCTTCGTTTGCCTGCGCGGTCTCCGGGTACCTAGTACGCCCTTGTAGGGTATATATGATGGCAGAAGACGTTTGAAACTTATTCAAAGGTCGGGAGACCCCATTCCGAGTTCCAACTTAGGCTTTAGTCATGTTCAACAAGCTGTTTCCTGTCGCGACGGTCCTTTCTTCTCTGTTGGCCCTTGCTGATGGCGCCCCACAACTACTTCCCGGCCCGTGGATTGTACCAGGCCCTGCAGATTTCAAAGTGTAAGTGGGATTTCATCTCTTTCTTTCGTGTTCTTCTGATGACGACTATTCTATATAGCACGAATTTCAGTGTTATTGGGACTGGCTGCCCACCTGGGTCGGTTTATTCTTTCCTTGGTCGTGAGTGCTCTAATCATCTATACTTTTGTCAACCTGCGTTTGATGGACGTCATGTTGACGACTCGGAGAGATCGACGCCGTACTGATGAGTGGTTTGTAGCCGACAGGAATGCCTTTACTGTTGTGTTCAATGAGTACTATGTCGAGGTAGGACAGGATGGTGGTGGCATCCCCGCAGCTCGGAACAGGAGGAATTGTCGTCTCAGTTTTGGTGTCGAGTGCGTATTATTAGTACTATATCTGCCCTTCTGGGCGATGACAAGTTGGTTGATATGATTGGCATCTCATCGCGCGCACCATCCGTCCTGACTCGTGCAGCGTTCCACAGGGCTTTACTTTCAGTGTTGCGAGTGCTGACTACGTGAGTAGGTTCTGACTCTTCAATCCTTTGCGGCGACTTTCCTAGTAGTATTTTGATGAACTGATCGATGGAGGGGCATCTAGCGTGGATACTACCAACTCGACGACCGCGTGGCTGCGTCACAGAACTTGGCCTACTACTGTAGAGGCTTCCAGTGTACCTTCGTCGTATGTCTACTAATATCTCTAATCCTTTGAAACAGTCCAGGGTCGACTGGTGCAGTCCACTACGCGGAGAGACTTTGTAGGACCGCTAGACGGTATGTGACAATACTCGTCATAAAAGATGCACGCTGAGTGTAGTCTGTAAAACAGGTGCTGAGTACACCTATCACGACGCGTTCGATCTCCTGGTGATCAACAATTCGCCTTGTGGAGGCGAGACTGTGTTGAACGTTCAGAGCGAGTTGCGGGTTAGTAATTCGCAGAATGTTAGGGGAGGTGGGTGTATTGGGTGTTATGATCATGAACCGGTTAGTATTTCGCTTTTCTAGCGCTTACAGCTTGATTCTATTATTCTTTCAACAGGTCGATCCTTCGCTGCGCATGGTGAGAACTACTATGTTTCGTCTATCGAGAGGGATGGAATAGTGACCTCTCGGGACAGACGCTCAACTTGCAATGGCAAACTTGTCGTAATTAAGGCCCAAGCCCCCCTCCAAGCCACCGTCGCATGCCTACTGGCGTATGGGGGGAAACGTTCAGGATGACATTAACCGATGGAGATTAGCAGCAACTCGTGACTCCCCACAACGGCCAAATCCTCGGAAAAAGGTTGCGATCGTCTTGATGTCCGGATATTTGCCTCTCTCTCAGGGTGAGAATGAAGGCAAAGAGCGCCCCGTTAATCCTTATCTATGCAGATAGCTTTAATACTTTATGTCTCTCTCTCAACAGGTTCTATGACGTCGAAATGCACAGACGCGGGGTGTATGGAGAAACATGTCCATCAGAGTCCATTAGTCCGAGAAGCGTCTCAATGCAACAGTCTTTGTGTTCGATCCCATGGTCACGTTCATGTGTCCTACGAGGCGTATTTCCCCGTTGGTCGGGACTTCCGAAACCAATGCATCATCTTCAAGTTCCACGGCATCTTCAGTTTGCAAGATTCGGTCTGGGAAGGTTGAAGGTTGATACGAGATCTTCAAAGATTCCCGGACCTAGATGGAGTTAGAGCACCACTTCCGTTCTGCCCCATGCGGGCGTGTAACTTACGGTGTAGCTTCATCCTCTCAGGCACGCCAAAACAGAATAGGACTGCTATATAATACGTGGGGGATCCGGTATTCAGGCCCTCAGCTTGACCCTTCGGCAAGTCACCCCATATCCTTCTCCCCTTCTCAACATGCGCTTCTCAAACTCAATCGCGCTCCTTGTGTTTGCCTTCCTTTCGACGAGCCTTGCGTCACCGGTATGCTCGATATATCGTTGACTGTGTCGAATTCCTTATCGTCCTTCTAGGTTCCAGGTGAAGCATTGGTCAACCGCGGTGCCCTCGATGACCTCGAGCGGGTGAGTAGCCCCTCCCTTGCATGTCACCTTGGAACCTAAAACCATCCGATAGCTACCAGCAAGGCGTGAACTAGCAGACCGAGGCATTACCCCACCGCCGTGGAGGGACCACGTCGAGCCAACCCCCGTCGGAATCACTCCACCACCATGGAGAGATAACCTTCCCGAGCCCACTCCTGCACCTCCAGTCAGACGAGAAGACTCGAGGCCGCCTCCGGCTTGGAGACCCATCGAGGCCGATTCAAGACCTCCTCCAGCTTGGAGACCCGTGAAGTGAGAAGTCGATGCATGACCTCCTCAGCCATGGAGGCCCATCAGCGGCGACGATCCTGAAGGACCACCAGCACCCTCACGCAGAGAAACCGCAGACGTAGCTGGAGTTGTTGCCCCAGATCGGTGACGGTTGTCATCGTGCCTCGAAGGCCCTGACCATGTTGCTTCCTTTATAAATTATGATCCTTCTCTTCCTTGAAAACGTGATTTTCCATCGTTGGTACATCACATCACCTCCCCTCGTATCTCCCTACCAAGATTTGTAGTGCGTTCTCCATCCTTCCGCGCTCCACCGTTTGTTATGCACATATTTTCGCCCTTTGATTGCTGGCGGTCATTCATTATGCATTATACCGTAGTGTTTAAATCGAGGCAGTTAGGATTCCCCCGTTGTATAGCTTAGTATACTGTAATTTAAACGGTCAAGAACACCTGAGAATCGTCAGGCTCAGATTCCGCCACCTTCTTGGTGTCTCTCGTCAACGGGTTGAATGCACCTACAGAATGATGAGAAAGGCACCCCGTGGCCCTCACAACCGTCGCGCTTCTCTAGACGATTGTTGCGATTTAACGGCGAGAAATCTTCTCTCGCACCGTGGATGATCCATTCAATGTTTGGGACTCTATTCGGAGGTTTAAATTGCGGAACATGCGATTCGGTCGCTGGGTACAGACCAAAGGCTTCGCCCCGTGTCCACTTCCGCTTTGATTATTACCATCCACGGCGACGGCATTCAGCATCGATGTCAGCCACGATCTGCAAGTTCGTTATCAGTATGACTTGACCGAACGAGGAACGTGAACAGACATAATCTGACAAATGTTTCCCTCGAGGCCGAGGCTTATAATAATATGGCCCAGAGGAGGAATAAGCGTTCAGCTGACCCAACGGACATTGAACGCGTTAACCGATTCAGGCGCTGTAAAAGCGCAAACACAAATTTTCATCCTGAAATATCGGCGTTCGAAGAAAGGGAATAAAAACATGACAGTGTTCACTATTTGCTGACTGGACATCTATAGTGAGGGTTTATCGTCACAGCAGCCAGACAGGCCAAGATAAGCATGGCGCCGGACCCGAGTCTCAATGCCTAGAATTCGAAGACACCCGTGTGGGTCTGTACACACTCTCGCTCCGAATGCGTGGATTATAGTAGGTTGGGGCGCCTAAACAGCCGGAATGCGGGGTTAGGAAGCGTGAGTTTTTCCATCAGAAAAAGCGACGTCTAATTAAGTAGCAGCTACTAGTATGGAGTGACCTGGAGCGACGCACTTTAAGCGCCTGCTTTAACTTGGGATGTATGGTGCAGTAAGGACGGCGATAAATAATTGCTTACCACAGGCTACCACAATGAGACCTCTCAAGCGTTCAGCGGGCGGCGCACGACCGTGTGACGGGTGGCCAATGACTGAATTGAATCACGAACTTTCGATCTCCCAGACGTGCTCGCAGAAGGGACGACCCATGTCGCAAAGCCAAACGCCGATGATCTTCGAAGGTAATGTTGCTTCCCTCTCAGAATAGACTGACTTCTCCCGGGTCGCTTGCATCTCTTCATGCCGTTCAACACCTATTCACTATTTTATCGAAGTCTGTGCGGTCTCTGGGTACCCTGTGGGGGAATATAAATGGAAAACTTTCTATCTAAGGCGGTGTTCCACGTCCCCCCTTAATTACCAAGTCGGTGGTATTCTACATATCCCTCCATCGGTTCTTGAGATTTCCAGCTTTGTGAAGATTTTCAAGCGGGTACGCGGGGAATTGGTCCTTGGGCTCCATCGCCTCAAACCACCTCGCATCACCCAGGTATCCTTCCAACATCTTCCATTGCTTCACGGTAGGCCGTTGGCGGTACAACTTGTCCGTTCCAGTCGACGAGACAACCGGCAGCTCCACCGCGCGCTTCGGGCCCATGCCTCGGATATCCAGAGACAGCGATTCCGTCGTTCTCGGCTTGCTCGTCGGCTTTGGCGACATAATATGCGAGGTTCCCGGTGTCGTAGCCTATGCGGGCTTCGAGGTACGGGGCCGGAGGGGGCGTGGCAGGTGGGTGGGTGGCCTAAGGCAATCTAGGTGTTTGGACGTGAGAGGTGGGACGGGTTATTTGAGAATTCTGCTTTGATGGTAGGAAGGAGGATACGAACTGCTTTGGTACATGCTGTACAAACGCCCTCTTCAAGTTCGCGGGCGTTTGGATCGGACAGGGTCAGGGCGCTCTGGATGCGCGATGTAACTTTGTAAGTTCAAGAAAGGTGAATCGTTGAGACACTGCGAACACTAATACTTACCATTTGGGAGGTGGGAGTGAAAGCTGGTTGCTGGGGATGGGATGCCATGAGGCTCTGAGGGTCCGAGTCGACGATTTCTGTGATTCAGTCAGTCCTCTAATGTATAAAGTACTGGGATCGTGTTCGGGTGTTTGTATGCCATTACAGTATGCGCGGTTAGGGGCGTGAGTGAACGTTGTATTCGCCGGTCTCTCGGGCCTCAGGCCTCAGGATTTGGAGAGTGATTTGATACTCGCAGCGTGTTGCGCTAGCCTCGTCCATGAGGCACAGAACAATAAAGGACGATAGTGGATACCACATACGTACCCACATACCCACGTACCTATATTACCAAGGCGAGTTTGAACTTTGAAGTGGTTGATGGTGGAATATTGAATGGCCGGGCCAGGGATCGAACTCACGATGTAGAGTGATTTCTTGGCATCAACTCTGCAAGCGTCCGGGCCGCGTCTGTCTGGTTTTGCTCCTGACGGCCACCTCGACGCGACTGGTGCATGCTGGTACCCCTCTCAAACAGGCTCGCATCAAGGAATTCTCTCTTCAGCGTCTTCAGACTTCGTTACGTGCTCTACAACTCATCGAGAGCCTCCTTTATTTTTTCAAAAACGACGACGATGTCGACTGCGCGTGTTACGAGGAGCCGGACTCGCGGTGGTGTCACTGCTGCGTCTGGATCGGCGTCGTTCTCTTCGACGACGAACGCGGTGAAGGTGGCTGAGACTGTAGCTAGACCTGGGAAGAGAGTGAAACTCTTCAGCGTCTTTTGAATCTGATTGGCTCTACACCTCATAGTGACCTCACCACCTTTCAGAAATCAACTACACTGTCGACTGCGCGTGTTTTGCGAGGAGCCGGACTCGCAGTGGTGCCACTGCTGCATCAATTTCAGCGCCGTTGGAACCGTCGCTCGACCTAACTCAGAGGATACGGTGAAGGGCCTGGCTTTAGAGGACCCAGGTGCGTCAGATCTCATACTTCTATCCGGTGGTCTACGCTCATTTCTTCTCCTAGACTATCTAATACCCATTCTCCTCGCCTCACGTACAGCCTACAATGAGCGCAGACTTTGCTAAGAAAGAGAAACGGCGTACAGATGCCTCCAAAGCTAACGCTGCTGGCGACGTGACACTCGACTTGCCCCGTTCGACCTACATCTGACCTATTCGCTCTCTGACATTACGTTCTTGTGTCTGCCTGGTCTGTGACATCCTCAGCACACCTGTGTCTACCGACTGGTCGCCACCTACGGCACAGACGCGACAGTCTCGTAGGCAGCCCCTGGGACTGAAGACTCGGTGTCACTGATAGCTGGCTGTGCTGACGTGTGCTGGAATTACTCTCCTGGCTGCCCCCTCAGCTTCGATGAGACTCTGATGCACGCCTCATCCTTCTGGATTGGGTGCCTACCATGCATATGGTCATGTTTCTCGCCATCTCGGGGGTTTCTTTCTGCGCGAGAAATTGTTCCTTCCCAACTTTCCTCCATCACTCCGGCCTCGAGGGCAAAGTCATCCCCAAAGCGGCGATATTTATCTAATTGGTGCGAACGGCTATACACACTATGTAAGTAGGTGGTATTCATATCAACTCAGTGGTGTTCTACACATCCTTCCATCGGCCCTTGAGATTTCCAGCTTTGTGAAGATTTTGAAGCGGGTACGCGGGGAATTGGTCCTTGGGCTCCATCGCTTCGAACCACCTCGCATCGCCTAGGTATTCCTCCAACATCTTCCATTGCTTCACGGTGGGTCGTTGGCGGTACAACTTGTCCGTTCCAGTCGACGAGACGACTAAGAGCTCTACTGCGCGCTGAGGTTCGTCTTCAAGGTCCACAGCGATTCCGTCCTTCTCGGCTTTCTCGTCGGCTTTGGCCACGTAGTACGCGAGGTTCCCGGTGTCGTAGCCTATGCGGGCTTCGAGGTACATCCCGAGGTGGGAGGTGGCCATCATCATGTCGGCGTCATAGCCGACTACACTTCCTAGATCCAACAAAACGTTTTCGATGAGGTCCATGTTGACGGGGAAGCCATAGACTAGGTAGGAAGGGAGGGAGGTGTGGTTGGGTGGGAGCGGTTTGAAGAGGGCGAGGCCGGGATCGGAGGGGGCGTGGCAGGTGGGTGTCCAGCCTTCCGCAATCTAGGTTCGGACGCGCCACGTGGGATGGGGTTATATGAGAATTCCACTTTGAGATTTAGGCTGAGGGAGGGCACAAACTGCTTTGGTACATGCTGTACAAATGCCTTCTTCAAGTTCGCGCGCATTTGGATCGGACAGAGTCAGGTCGTCCTGGAGGTGTGATGTCCCTTTTAGGCCCCAATAACAATGAATCGTTGAGAAACTGCGAATACCATTTGGGAGGTGGGAAAGGCTGGTTGGGGATGGGATGACATGAGACTGATGCTTTTCGACCGTCTTCTGCTTCAATACTTTATATTACAGGGTGTGTTTGGTTGTTTGTATGCCATTATGTGCATTTGGGGACGTAAGTGTATCTCGTTCGGCACTCAGGCCTCAAGGCTGTTGATCGCCGAGTGACAACTTGAATAGACGATATGGATGGTGGTACAGCCTCCTACTCAAGGTAGAGCAAGTGTATACACGTAGTCATGGAAGGTAAAGCCTGTAGACTCGAGCATCGAGCAGGCTCTATTAGCATTTGCCGATGCATTTCATTGGTAGCGAGTTTGCACACGTTCGAATTGGAATCCAATGGCGTGCAAGGTGACGTGCTCAGAATTCGCTGAAGTGGGAATATTACCTAGAAGTAGCAGGGCTATCTGAAATCGGTAGGATAACAGAAATGAATGGACAACGTGGTCCTCTGTGCATACTACGAGGACTAGAGCCATGATTGTGACCCAAGATTGGAATGGGAATTGGAATGTTTTGAGTTATTGGTCTTAAGCACCTGTATGTAAGGCCTTCTGAAGTCCAGATATACAGTACCCTAATCGAAGCCCGGTCGCCACGTAGTGTCCCGTCCCGGGAGTTTCAGACCTAGAATGAGCCCAATGCTTTCTCATCACGCGGTGATACAGCAATCTACGGTGGTTTACTGTCATTTATCCAAGGGTCTCGTCCCAATCTGGCCAAGGACTGAGGCGGAACTCGCTGGTTCCATGGTGACGAATCATTTCCTTTCCCATCGAGAGGCAAAAACTATGACAAAAAATGGCAAACTGGAGCGAACGACTGTACTACACCGCCGATCTACATCTTCTTCCACACACGACCGAGCATATCAGGTGGAAGCTTGGGCAGATTCTCAAGCGGGAAGGCGGGGAACTGACTCCTGGGCTCCATCGCCTCAAACCATCTCGCCTCACCCAGATACTCCTCCAACTTCTTGAACTGTTTGACGGTAGGTCGCTGGCGGTACAAACGCCTCTCCCCGGTGGCTGAAACGACCAAAAGCTCCACTGCCCGTTTCCCGTCGATATCCAGAGCGACGCCGTCGACCTCCGCTTGAGGATCTGCCTTTCCGACGTAGTACGCGAGGTTCCCTGTCGTGTAACCGACTCGAGCCTCGAGGTACATACCGAGGTGCGCAGCGCTCATCATCATGTTAGATCTTGGGTTGTCTTTCAATCCAATAGCCTTTAACGCCTTTGCGATGATGGATTTGGTCACGGGGAAGCCGTATACCATGTAGGATGGCCGGGAGTCGCAGTTTGATGGGAGGGGTTTGAACAAGGCGAGGCCTGGATCCGAGGGGGCATGGCAGGTGGGCATCTTGCGTTCATTAACCTAGGATTGGAAACGAGACGTTAGCTAGTCTTATGATGTGCATTTTTGATGACCAAAACACGAACTGCTTCGTCGCAAGATTTGCAAAAGCCTTCAACCCCCGCAGCTGCATGATCATCCAACGTGAGGGCGTTCTGGAAGTATGATTGTAAGTCCAAGAACGTGTCAATGGTCATTGAAATACCAACATGTACCATTTGCGAGGAAGGAGACGTTGGTTGGGGCTGGGATGACATGATGGGCCTGATGCTTTTCGCTGGATTAGTCCTAGAGCCATCCATTTATAAACCTTAGATATTGTTTGGCCCGGGCCGTTGTGTGTCATTATGTGCACCTAGGGGTGTAAGTGTATCCGTTCTGACGGTCGTACGAACAGCCCCAGTCCAACGATTCAGAGGAAGCTAACTAGCCGACACGCACACAGGCACTGTGTGAAGAAAGCGTGACCATGGCTCAGCAGGGCTCAGCACGGCTTTGTTGTGCCGGAGGAGGGAACCTTTTGAACGGGAGTTTTGTACGAGTTTCCGTAAATACAATACTTAGTGCGGAGTGGACAGCGATGATCACCCAACTGATCGAGCGCTTGGACGAATTAGATGAAGACATTTTTCCCATGTACTTTGTCTTTGACCTTTTCCCATGTACTTGCCTTAGACCTTTTCCCGGTTTGCATGACATTAGATTTCATTAGCCTGTGTAGAGTCGAGATGGCGTGAATATTGAGAGTTATTTGATACTCGCAACGTGTTGCGCTAGCCTCGTACATGAGGCACAGAACGATGAACTATGATAGTGGACACCCACATAATCAAAGGTGGGTTTGAAGTTTGAGAAGGGGGGTTGATGGTGGAATATTACTTAAATGGTTGGGACAGGGATCGAACTCGCGATGTCGCGATGCGGATTGATTTCTTGGCATCCACTCTGCACGATCAATCGCGTCACCCCGCGTACTTTCTGGTTTTGCTCCTGACGGCCCACCTTGATTCGGACGCGACTCGTTACGGGTGTATGCTCGTACCTCTCTCAACCAGGCTCGCATCAAGGAATTCTCTGTTCAGCGTGTTCAGAACTCGTTCAGCGTTCTACACATTGAGAGCCTACTCTATCTTTTCAAAGACGACTATGACTGCGAGTGTTACGAGGAGTCGCACTCGGGGTGGTGCCAGTGGTGCCACCGGTGCTGTGTCGGCGTCGTTCTCTTCGACGGCGAATGCGGTGAAGGAGGCTGAAGCTGTGGATAGACCTAGGAAGAGAGTTATTTGGTAGGAGGGTGTACCACCATCCATATCGTCTATTGTCATTTGGGCGATCAACAGCCTTGAGGCCTGAGTCCCGAACGAGATACACTTACTCCCCTTATGCACATAATGGCATACAAATAACCAAACACACCCTGTAATATAAAGTAATGAAGCAGAAGACGGCTGAAAAGCATCAGTTTCAGGTCATCCCAGTCCCAATCAGCCGTTCCCACATCACAAATGGTATTTGCAATTTTTCGACGATTCACTGTTCTTGGAACTTACATACATCCGTGCCTCCAGGACGCCCTGACCCTGGTCGATCCAACTGCGCGCGAACTTGAAGAAGGGGTCTGTACAGCTTGTAACAAAGCAGTTTGTATTCTTCTTCCTAATCTCAAAGCGTTATTCTCGATTAACTCATCCCACGTCTCGCGTCCGAACACGTAGATTGCAGAAGGCCGGACACCCACCTGCCATGCCCCCTCCGACGCCGGCCTCGCCCTCTTCAAGGCGCTCCCACCCAACCACACCTCCTTCTCTTCCTACCTAGTCTACGGCTTCCCCGTGAACAGGGTCCTCATCCAAAGTGTCGTGGGGCAACTCGGAGGTGCAGTCGACCCCCACGCCGGCATGATAACGCTCACCACCGACCTCGCGTTGTACCTCGAGGCCCGCATAGGCTACGAAGCCGCGAGCTTCGCGTACTACGTCGCCAAAGCCGACGAGCAAGCCAAGAACGACGGTATCGCTGTGGACATCGAAGGAAAGCCCCACCGCGCAGTGGAGCTGCTGGCCGTCGCAACGACCGCTTCGGACAAGTCGTACCGCCAACGGCCAACCGTAAAGCAATGGAAGTTATTGGAAGAATACTTGGGTGATAGTGCGAGGTGGTTTGAGGGTATGGAGCCCAAGGAAGAGTTCCCAGACTACCTGCTTGAGAATGTGTACAAATCTGTGTATCTAAAGAACCGATGGAAGGATACGTAGATGACCCACCGATTTGACGTACATAGCATGTACGTATTTGTAGCCTGTTCCCCCCCAATCAAATATCACCGTCTTGGTGATGGAGTCGCTTTCGTGGTCGGAGTGATAGAGCGACTGAAGTCTGACATTGCCAGCAGAAAGCTTCGAGCTCGCTCGGACGACATAGGGATGCTTCAGTGTCGTGAACCCCTATTAATTGCGCAGCGGGTATGTCCACCTATAGCAGTTCACCGACGATGAGCTTGTAGGGTACGTACCCGTTTGGCTTCCTTCTTTCCCGCATCTTGAACGGGGCACCGGTACCGTTCGTCAACGTCTCTGGGCTGGCTGCTTCAAAGTTCTCGACGACCACTCGAAGGCCCGTTTCTGGCTGTCGTCATTCGTGATCAAGACGGTGATGGATACTCACATACTTACATTTCCAACGTGGGTTTGAACTTGGAATTTGAAAGGGTTCAAGATGGTGGAATGTTGAGTGGCTGGGCCAGGGATCGAACTCTCGCGCAATTCGCGATGATCGGTGCTGCAGGATCAATCGCGTCACCCCGCGTCTGTCTGGTTTTGCTCCTGACGGCCACCTCGACGCGACTGGTGTATGCTCGTACCTCTCTCAACCAGCCTCGCGTCAAGGAATTCTCTGTTCAACGTCTTAAGAACCCGCTCAGCGCTCTACAGATCAAAAGCCTACTCTATCTTTTCAAAGACGACTATGACTGCGAGTGTTACGAGGAGTCGCACTCGGGGTGGTGCCAGTGGTGCCACCGGTGCTGGGTCGGCGTCGTTCTCTTCGACGGCGAATGCGGTGAAGGAGGCTGAGGTTGTGGCTAGACCTAGGAAGAGAGTGAAATTGGATAAGGAGGATACGGTGAAGAGTTTGGCTTCAGAGGACCCAGGTGCGTCTCGTCTCACCTTTATAGATACCCTGTGGTTAACGCTCATCTTCTCGCAGACTATACGGACACCCAGGCTCTCCTCGACCCTACAGTCGAATCTTCAGCTTCAACAACAGCTTCTCCTACGAAGAAGAGAAAACCGCGTAAAACCGCGTCGAAAACAAACGCTGATGAACCGGTCGATACCTCGTCGTTTCTTCCGCGCGTGAAGAGTCCTTGGAAAGTTGGTGCACACGTTTCGGCTGCTGGAGGGGTGGAGAACGCTGTTGTGAACGCTGCTGCTATTGGGTGAGCTCTTGATCCTCCTTTCAAACCCTCGCCATGGGGAAACTGAGCTCGTTGCAGGTGTAATGCCTTCGCGTTGTTCCTCAAGTCCCAGCGCAAATGGACGTCTGCGGCCTTGACTGAAGAGTCGATCTCGACGTTCAAGAAGAGGATGAAGGAGTTTGGGTACGCCCCTGGAGACGTACTTCCGCATGGAAGTTATTTGGTGAATTTGGGCAATCCGGACGCGTGAGTGCTCTTGTTTTGTTCATTCGTTTGAAAGGCGTGTTTTTCTGATTCGTTAGGTTTGTTGTGGTGCGCTCAGGGAGAAACGACAGAAATCGTATGAGTGCTTTTTGGATGATGTGAAGAGGTGTGAGGCGTTGGGGTTGACGCTGTATAATTTCCAGTACGTCCTTTTGAGTGGGCTGAGTTGTTCGTGTGTGCTGACTGGACCTCGTCCTTGACACTCGACTTGCGCCCGATACGACTACCACATTCGACTGACGCTGAATTTGGCTGACGACCCATTCGACGACGCACCGGTCGCTTTTGTCCTGCGCCCTGCCCGACTCACGACCGGCATTCTTACCGACGCCCGGGCAACCATCCGTCGACACCTACAGTCCAGGCTCGACCGTCTCGCAGACTACACCTGAAAACTCGATGTCGCTGATAGCTGGGTGCATCAATGACGCGCATAAAGCTACGAAGGGGGTTACGATCGTATTGGAGTGCATGGTACGTCCCGTCTTCCTACTGCTTTCTACCCCTCCCCTTCCACTTCCTCCTGTCGCCGCGGCCAATTGCTGGTCTCTGGTTCTCGTCGGATCCGTTCCCGCGGATCTCTCCATGGTCATTACTGACATGTTCTCTTCTATGGCTTGCTCACTCGTCGTTTAGGCTGGTACAGGGAATATCATTGGTGCCACGTTCGAGCAACTGAAGGAGATTATTGATCAGGTGGAGGATAAGACGAGGGTTGGGGTTTGTATTGATACGTGTACGTCGTCCAGTTTTACTCGGCCTTGTTCTTCTCGTTTCGCTTCGCCTTGCCAAAGTTGTCATATCCTTCCCTGCTTTCCTCGCTGCTGTCCGCCATTCGTTACTCACAGCCCGCCATCACTCCTTCCCATCCCCTCATCCTTTTACATACAAACCAACGTTCTCGTTTTACACTTCCGAAACCTCGACTGACCCCGTCCTGTCTCTCTAGGCCACGCATTCTCGGCGGGCTACGATATTCGCACGAAGGAGGGATGGAAGTACGTCGTCGTTCCGTTCTTTCTGCTTAAATCAGATTGACTCATACGTTATCTCTATCCACTCTACTGGACGAACGCTTTGATCTCGCTAACCGACTCTCGCAAACGCCTATAACCTTGTCGTTCAACACCCGTTGCCGTCGTGATGACTGTCTCAACCACGCCCTGCACGACAGCGAGACGATGGACAAGTTCGAACGCGTTATCGGGCTGGAATACCTCAAAGGCATGCATTTGAACGATAGCAAGACGGCGTTTGATTCGAAGAAGGATCGGCATGAGAATATTGGGCTGTGAGTCGTCTGGGTTTTATAGTTGTGGGGTTGAGTGGGTTGCTGATGAGACGATCTTTTGCTTATTGCTTCGCTCCCGGTCTATGTTGATGTCGCCCTTCGTACTCGAACACGTCGTTGCTCTTCTGTCACCATCGTTGCTCCTGGCATCGCCATCGCCATCCCGCTCGCACCGTTATCGCTTTCGTTTGCTTCGAATTTCACTCTTTCGACCGCATCTCACCCTTCGACCGCATCTCACTCTTTCGGCGGCATTTTACGCTTCATATCGCTCCATCCTCGTCGATGCTCGTCTGGACGGCGTTTCTTCCCCTGGCTGGCTCATTTCCTGTGATATGCGTCGTACCGTCTGCCCTAACCCTCCTCATCCCTTCCAAAATTCCATCGATGTTTCCCCTCTTACCATCCCGACGCCAACTCCGATGGCCATCTTCTTCCCCTTTTTTTCACGCCCTGAAACGTACATCCGGATAGTGGGACGATAGGTCTCGCGTCGTTCTCCTACATCCTGGCGGATCCGAGGACGAGAGGGATACCGATGGTACTTGAGACGCCGAGTTTTGAGAAGCCGAGGGAGGTGTGGGGTGTGGAGGTTGAAGTGTTGAATTTGTTGTCGGGGGTGGGTGTGGAAGGAGAGGAGGTGGGAGGTACGAGGAAATTGGAGGAAGAAGAGGACGAAAAAGAAGTGGAGGGGGCGAAACAGGGTGAGGCGAAGGAGGACGAGGCGGAAGAGGAAGAGGAAGAGGCGAAGGGGCTGAAGAAGGAGGTAGAGGTGGACCTAGACGCACTAACCAAACGCGTACGCGACGCTGTGAAGCTTGCTAGTTCGTCCTCGTCCTCGTTCTCTGCGAAACCGAGCAAAGCTCTCAGAGCGAAGGCGAAAACGGCTGCTGCGGCGAAGAAGAGCAAGGGGAAGGGCAAGGGGAGGAAGCGGAAGGCTCGGGATGAAAGTGATGATGATGACGAGGGTGGGGAGGAAGAGGAGAGTGGGTGTTCGTGTAGTGAGAAGGATGAGTGAGGGTCTGAGTTGGTTGATCGACGGGGGTGGTGGTAGTAGAGGGTTGTGGTGGTGGTGGTGGTCGTAGAGGGTTGTGGTGCGGGGATCCGGGGCGGAACTATGTAGGACGCCTTTGGTGCATGTCATCTGGCATTGAGTGAGATTTTTCGGTAGTGATATGGAGTGGAGGGGTAGGGATATAGTATTTGGTGCGTCTATTTGAGTTTTGTTATGGGTGGTGAGGGCTGATGGGTTTGTAGTACATTACAGGATTTACTTGATCTACGTTATGATGCTATTGTTACAATTGTTGATGGATTCTGACGCGTGGGTTCTCCTCATTGGATCGGCTCTGTTTTCGATGTTTTGGAGGTTCAGAAGGGGCGTCATTGGAAGTTTGAAGCTGGGCCCATTGATTGAATTCGGCCTAATGGATCCTCTCCTCGTGTTCCACCGCAACCTCGACTACCTTCGCCCGTAGGGGAGGCTGTGGACGGCACAGGTCTGGAGATTGGGGAGCCTCTGGACTCGAGCAGGCTGAGGAGGGTGGATGGATGGGGAAGAAGCGGAACTTTCGAATGTTAAGGTGGATGGCGATGAGAACCGCGAATGGGATGAAGGTGGGGATAATGGGGGCTGGTCGTGCTCGTTAGGAGTGAAGCTCGTCAGACTAGGAGGAATGACGCTCGCGGGACCAGGAGGAGTGAACCTTGTCGCTGTGGCCGGAGATGGCGATGGTACCGGTATGTCCTGCAGAACACTGGTGCTTGCGTACTAGTGGGCGGGAGGGATTGGAAAGGGACTAAGCCATCGAGGGAGTGGGGAAAGGGAAGTTTTATTGGCAAGTTGTGCTTTGTTGATTCTTGGTTAGTTCCTTGGTTGGTTCGTGCTTGGTGCTTGGTTGAAGCTTGGTCGGGTGCGTCTCATTTCGCGTCGTCAGTGATGTGGATTTGTAACATGGTTCTCATTTACAGCAGTGGTCTTGAGACTTGAGTTTGAACCCACGTGTAACGCCTTTGCTTTGTTCATCAAGTCCCAGGCTCCAGCGCCAATTGTGGACGGGAGAAAGACCCGCGAGTGTTGGCCACGCGCACTGGGGATGTATTGGAAGGTTTTTCGTTAATTTAGGCAGTCTGGGCGCGTGAGTACTCTCGCTGGGTTCGTTCGTGTGGTAGTTTTGTGGTTCCTTAGGCTTATCAGCGTCGGGTCTGTGCAGGGAGAAACATCAGATGAGGGGATTCTGTTTGCTGGTGCGTTAAACCTTTCATTGGCGGTGGCATGGAGCTCAGTTCTAACGAGATTGTAGGATTACGGACATGCCCTTGCACAAGGCTCCTGGTAAAAAGAGCTATGGTACATATTCAAGACGATCGATCGCTTTTAGCAACTACGACACGGGTTCTGACATGTGCACGTCGTGCCCAGAGTGCCTGTGCACCGACCCCCGCTGCACTCGACACAGTTGCTGCTGCCACTCCCGCGATGGCACGAGATGCAGTGGTTTACGCATGCTGTCAAGCCTGAAGTGACGCATGTGGCGCGACGGACGATGCACCTTTGGCGTTTGTCGATAGGTAGGATGCGGCTGAGGCCTGTGAGGTCGCGTTGGTGGACTTGGAGGACGTCGGCGAGGCTGAAGACTTCGGAGGAGTCGATGAGGCCGAGGCCTGAGAGGATGTTGAAGGTTGTAGTGATGGAGGCTTCGTCGGCGGGTGTACCAGGGGTGACTGAACATGAGGTTAGTGTTAGTCTCCTTTGGTGAACGAGGAAGACGACTTACGACTGGTACAGTTGTTAGTGTCGAGGCATTCGCGGGTGATGGTGGTGAACTGCGAGGAAGCGAGTCTGAGGCAGTCGATGTCGTCGCTGAGGGTAAGGTAGGTGTTAGCGCCGTTATCACACCCTTGAATGGTCCTGGAGAACGTACACGGCGCAGTTGACGGCTGCAGCACCCTTCTCGATGCACTCGGCGTAGCATCCGGGGACGGTGGTCGCTGAGAGGGCGGTTCCGACGAAGGTGGAGGCGACCGCTACTGCAGAGAGGAAGGATGCAGTGAGTTCCATGGTGAAGTTGCTTGGAATGGTACTTTGCGACGGTATGGTATTTTCGATAACTGGCCTTGACGTCGCCCTATTTATATAGTTTCGGTTTGGTTTGCATTATGTATCGAATACATGAGGTTGAAGAGTCGTTGAGGCTAAGAGCCTAAGATATCCTGTGCCGAGGAGCCGTTCTGTGAGTACGCCCCCTAGTTCAGCCTTCGAAGAGCCAAGATGAGGCTAGGAAGTGGTAGATATCTAAGAAGCACGGCTTTGAAGCCATGCGGTTGCTTGGAAGGGATATTTAGCACCACTATGTGCTTGGAGTTTCGTCAACTGTGAGGTCAAGGGTCGGTTCGTCGGGTTCAAGAGATTTTTCGTATCGTGCGTGGAAGACCGTTTACTTTGGGGGACAAGACGCTGTCGAGTGCGACTCTCGCACCTGCTACATACGAAGAAGAGAGGCCGCGTAGAGCGGGATCGAAAACGAACCACGGAAAATTGGTCAATCATGATACATAACTCGACGTACGCCTTGCGCTGGGGAGACTACCGCTGTGGTAGGGATCCTCGGCCTAGCCGTGGAAACCCCTAACTCGCCAAATCCGCGCGCGACCGGCTCTCTTCCTCCGACCACCAACCCGACCATGCGGTGACGACGACGACGATCCCAGACGCTCAACAGCGCCCGAAGACCTCAAGACCTTCGACACTGCCAGCGGTGGAAGGAATGGCAATGGATAGAGGTCGATTGCGCCCGGCTAGTCCGGGGCTCGACACTCTTCTTACCTTCTGCTCCTCCTCGTACCATTCGGAGGCCATTCGATTTTTTTCTTTCGATTACCGTTCACCCAGCAGCAGAAAGCCCACGCCTAGCAACGCCGAGATCGCCAAGAACCATCGCATCGACGGATCGCCACCAGCAGTCTCAGGAAGAGCTCGGGACTTGGTCCACCCCGGGCAGGGTTGGGGGAGCCCTGCAGAGAATACTCGCATTCCTTCGAGCCTGGTGAAGCGCCCAGCGGTCGTCGAACGATGGAACAAGGCGATGGAGGAGTTGGGAAGCAGACAATGGAAATTTTCGTATGTTTCCTTTGTTTTTTGTTTTTTTTTGTATTTCAAATTGTTTGGTACCCCGGGGCGTAGGAGCACGCGCGCCCGGGCGAATTGCGTCTCACATATACCGGGGCTCGATCCCCAAGATGTATCCTCTCTTCTTCGTGTGTAATACCACCACCACCGTCTGCTTCTAACGCGCGCACTTGAGCCAAAACCGAGCCCAACGAGCCAACAGAAATCTATCCCGACTATTGAGCCGAGCCCTCGCATCTACTAGGTGCGAAATCTCTCTATTCGTCGTACTAATCGTACTTTACAGGTACTAGAACATCTGGTTTCGACAACCTTTAGAACCAGTCCACGGCCAACCCTCAAAACTCCGCCGCACCGCCGTCTCAAGCGTGACGTCACAAGGTAAGTGGCTGGTTAAAAATCTCGATTGGACATTCAAAGTACTATACATCAAAACTTGTTGACTACTAGGCTGGGTCAAATCCTGATGCACAAGACGTTGACTACTAGCTTATACAGGCGGGTGGATAGTAAATCTCTGGTAAACGAGTCGCAAACCGGGTCGAGTCAGGTGGAATTGAAGCTCGCGCAATGTTTCTCTGACCTCGTCCGCACGACCTGGGACATCATCCTCGTCTGCAGTGACGATCTCAAAATGGTTGAGGCTGGGAAGGATATCACTCCGTGCGGAGAGGATGGGAATTAGCTGAGTATAAGTACCACAAGGGAACCTGGGCTCGTACAATGGAAGCGATGGAAGAGAGGGCAGAACGAGGAAAAGTTCGATGATGTGGGGTACAAGAAAGTTGCGGGGGATGCCCCACATTTCCAGTCTGGAAACGTTGAATCGATCGCCGTAGTGCTCTCTTTGTGCCCTCACAAAGTCTCTAACGATTAGGAGGCCTCTGCGGTGCCAGTCGGCCCATTGGATGCGAGGAAACTCGAACACGAGAGTCGAGAGGTTTGGAGCACGGATGTGGGGCAGGAGGAACGCTATTCGTCCAAAGGGGAATCCGAGGTAGGTCAGGCGTGGGAGGTGGATGGTCCGTGTCATTGTCCGTATGTCCCTTTGTGTCGCTGGGTCTGACGAGTCATGGTACAGATAGCAGTGGTGGTGGTCCTGTGGGATCACCTTGATTTCAGTCAGATTGGGCATACGGCTCAAGTAATCAGCGACCACCGGCAGCTGGACAACCTCAAGATCTCTCACTGATAGCTCGAGCACGGTGATCTGAGAGAGGACGGGTGAGTCGAGTGGTAGAATGCGTGTTAGCCCTACTGTTCCGACTATCTGGACTTCGGTGCAGCTGGGTAGGTCACCGATGACGAGGTCTTTCAGGTCTGGAGGGGTGACGGGGATGGGGCCGAATTGGCCTAGGAAGTCACGAGGTCCCTGGTAGGCCGAGGCGTGGACCACGAGACACTTCAAGCTTGGAAGACGGACGCCCAGAATTCCGAGAGTTTTGAGTGTTTGAATGTCGGATGCGTAGACAGCTATTTCGTTCCAGCGTTGCCTAGAGTTGACTATGGCGGAAACGATATTTTCGTCTACGCGTATGGGCGATGGGTAAATACGGTCGTAAGTGTGCAGGGAGATTTGCACTGGGAGTCGCTTGGAGTAGGATAGACAAGCCGATAGGACCCTGGAGTTCACTGGAGCACGAAGGTTGAGGGAGATACTGGTCCAGAGTTCTGGGTGGTCCTGGATGAAGGAATGCCACTTCTTTGAAACTAGACTAAATTCTCTGTATGGAGTCGTGATCCCATCGATTAGTTCAATATCCAGAGAACTGAAGATATGTCCGAGGATTTCATTTGGGATTTGTCGGATGGGTGCAATGACACATTTCCACTGTTCGATCGCGGTCTTGATTTGAATGTAGCGGGGCCCATCCACAGGTTCGCGTCCACCACTATGCACTAGAGCGTCCAGTATCTCGATTTGGTGCTGAGCGAAAGTTATGTCAGTCCCAGAAGGAACGTGAAACGACGACAGAAGACTGGAGTTGGGTCCTTTCAGAGCGATCTGAACCTCGCGTGACTCCGAGGAACGACTTAGGCTGTCCGCAAGTGAAGCTATAGCTGAGTAGAAGTGGGCCATGATGGTGTAAGGAGTTGAGAGAGAAATCTGTGTCGGCGTTGTTTATATAGCAGCGATCACGTGGCCTTGGAACTGGATTAAAAAGGCAAGACGCATGCCCATTTTTGATCGCTGTCGTTTGATCGGGCGGGGAGGACAATGAGCGTCGTGACGACAATGGGTGTGTACTTGGACCCTTCTGACTAGGCCTTTGTTCAGACATCTCGTTAGGGAGCTGAACCTAAAGTTTCCACCGCGTTCTGAGGATATTCTTCGGATCGCAATTGTATAGCCCGGCCATTCTTGTGTATCCGCTGGGCTTCTGTTCTACGATCCCATCGCACCTTGCTTTGTTTTGTTTCGTCCTGTCAGGGGGTCCTCTGACATAATAGGACCCCAATATTTTCTCGTCGCACTATTATAAAGGGAAACCACCTCTCGAGACACATCAACGATGAATTACTCCTTCGTCGCTTTTGCTGGCACCCTTTTCACCTTGGCGCTGAGCGCTGCGACCCCTTCCAACGCCCGGTCAACCTCTTCAAACATCGGGACGCCAAACTCAAAAGGTCAGCATGACGGATATTTCTATCAATGGTGGTCAGATACAGGCGCTACGGCCAACTACACCAATGAACCAGGCGGAAAGTTTACCGTGAATTGGTGGAAGAATGGAACCTTTGTTGGAGGAAAGGGCTGGAGTCCTGGCTCATCTGATAGGTGGGCTCACATCTTCTCTCGCTCACGGCGTTTCCTGCCCTCATATGCCTCACTTCTCCCATAGGGTGTTCAACTATATTGGAATCTTCGAGCCCAGTGGTTACAGTCTAGTCACATTCTACGGTTGGACTCGAGACCCTCGCGTTGAATATTACATCGTCGAGTCGTTCGGAGACTACACACCCGCAACCGACACTGTCAGGAAGGGAGAAGCTACATGCAACGGTGCAACATATGAGATCGGGAATACTTGGCGCCCCGACCCCGATTCTCCCAACTTTCCCATCGGCAGTTTCCAACAAATCTGGGCTGTTCGAGTCCCTAAGAAGGGCGTTGGGAAGATAAACGGTACGATCGACTTTGGCTGCCATGTCAGGGCGTGGAGGGCGTTGGGCATGGAGCTGGGTGCACACGATTGGCAGATTATGGCGATTGATGGATATTTCAGTAGTGGCCACGCAACTATAGAGATCATATAGTTTCTTTAACTTTCTTTCACCGACACAGGCTCTAAAAATGTCGACCCAGACGCATTCAAAGGGAAATCTTAATCCACCGTCGTCTCCTGCCAACCTGCACCATGGTCCTGTCGATATCATGAACCACCCTTTGTTCATGGGCCCTTTTCTTCAATAAGGGCGAGCGTCCCTTCCTTAGACTCGTCATTTGTCTCTAATACATGAAAAATGTAGTCGCTCAAGCATTGAGGTATTACCCCATGACGTATCGCACGATCTCTTTCATTCGCTAATTTGGTGACATAAGATCAGACTATTAGTACATTCATTCGGGAGGAGTTACGACTTGAGACGGTGGTTTGACGCTTTGCGGTACATATATAGAAAGTAGAAAAGCTTAGCCTTTGGGCTTCATGTATAGCTGTCGCATTAACAACGAGGGCAGGGGTTAATGCAGGTGCATGTGGTGCCCAAAAAGCCCGTGCACTGTGCATTACTGCACCTAACACAACCTACATCTCCCCGGTGGCATGAGCGACAGTGGTTTCGACACGCCGTCAAGCCTGAGGTGACACACAAACCACGACGGGTAGGGCAGTTCTGGCGCTTTTCAACGGGCAAAACACGGCCCAACCCAGTGAGATCGCGCTCTTCGGGAACATCGGCGGCGCTGAAGGCGTCGGCTTCGTCAATGAAACCAAGACCCGAGAGAATGTTGAAGGTCTTGTTGATGGAGTCCGCGTCAGAAGCCGAGCCAGGAGAAACTGAAGGTGAATGTCAGTAGTAGTTTGGACGAGTGGCGCGAAAGGACATGGTGGACTTACGTGCAGTGCAGTCGCTGGTAGCGACGCATTCACTAACGATAGTAGCGAACTGCGAGGAAGCCTGGAGGCAGTCGATATCCCCCCTGGTAACGAGCGTTAGAGACGTTCTTTCTGCTTAGACTGGTCTGGAGGACATACGCGGCGCAATTGACGGCTACGGCAGCCTTGTCAATGCACTCAGCGAAGCATCCGGGGACGGTGGTGGCTGAGAGGGCGTTCCCAATGAAGGTAGACGCCACAGCGACGATAGCGAGCAAAGAAGTAGAAAGTTTCATAGTGAGAGTGGACAACAGATATTGAAGAATGCGCTTGGGATGGTACTACTGCTTGAGACTCACCCTATATATAGAGCCTAATTTTCAAAATCAAATTCAAATGGCTAAATATGGATTACCTTCTACGGAAGAATGACTGTCAGGACTTCCGCCAGTCTTGAGTTCGAAGAGCCGAAAACCTGAGTGGTAGGTATCTCAGAAGCACCGTTGAAGCCATTCACATTCCTAAATAACAACTTCTGCGCCACTATGATACTCGTAATTTCGTCAACTGTGAGGTCAGGGAAAGGACTCGTTGCGCCTAGCCCTTTCACGAAGAGGAATCGAACACCTTCTTGAGCTTCTTCCACGCCGAACAAGGACACCATGGGTACCAAACTAGATCACTATCAGTGTTCACCTGCAGTCAACACACCGATCCTACTATAAATTTGAGAGGAGAACACACCAATACGATGAGCTCACAAGCTAAACAAGGACCGCATAAGAGTACCTTCTTTCAGACTATCCGGCCCGCTTTGAAAGGCACCAAATTTATTCAAGGAGGGGAAACCATCACTGACCCACCTCTCTCGGCCATTCATCGAACCGTCTTGCTGGGCCTTGAACAAGGGGTTCCTCGTGTACCTCGTTCGTTGGCTCATCCAAGCTCATTGGGACTGCATTGGGGCAAGATCTTGCGTGTTTGACTGTGTTAGGATTGAAAGCCTACGCGCCATCAATGTCAAAGTTGGCCGACTGCGAAATCAGTCCCCGGACCGCATGTCAACTTCAGCTTGGTCTCGAGCTGGCTCGCTCGCGTCTAGTCTTGTTCTATTTTCTCGTCATGAGAACGCGACAGTGCCAGGATCTTCTTACTTTCACTCAAGCTCCCAAAATTCCCCGTCTTGAAGTATTCCGATTGAAAACTGACGACAGGATCGTTGCCGATCAGTGGCTTCAACCTATATCGATGTTCAAGGATTAAGGTATTTCGTCAGGATATATCACTCGGCCTTTCGAATAATTGCAATTTGGTGATATGGTTGAAATGAGAGCATAAAGGCAGACCAGAGTTCAGGTATATATAACACATCAAAGGTAGCAATCTCGCCTTCGGGCTAGGTAGTATCATCCCCATTAACAAACAGGGCACGGATTCAAGCAGGTACAGGTCTGGCCAATGACACCCGTGCATTGAGCACCATTAGGGCACCTAACACAGTCCCTTCCGTTACTTCCGAGGTGACATCCACGGCAATGGGCACGGCAGGCCGCTAAGCCAGAGGTGAAGCAGAGACCACGACGGGTAGGGCAGCTCTGGCGTTTCTCGACGGGCAAGACGCGACTCAAACCGGTGAGGTCGCGTTCCTCGAGGATGTCAGCTGCGGAGAAGTCTGCGTCGGCAGCGTCGACGAGGCCAAGACCGGAGAGCAAGTTGAAGGTCGCGGTGATGGAGTCTGCGTCGGCAGCTGACCCAGGAGCAACTGAAGATGAATGTCAGTGATAATTTGGGACGAGCGCGGAGACCATGCTTACGCGCGGTGCAGCCGCTGGTAGCGACGCATTCGCCGACAATTGTAGTAAACTGCGAAGAAGCTTTAATGCACTCGATATCGTCCCTAAAATTGGTGTAAGCTGCAGCATTGACGGAGGTGCTTAGACGACGTACGCGGCGCAGCCGATAGCGGTAGCGGCTTTCTCGAGGCATTCAGCGTAGCATCCAGGGACAGTGGACGCAGAGAGCGCGCTGCCGACGAAGGTTGAAGCCACAGCCAGGGCGGCGAACAGAGATGTGGTGAATTTCATAGTTAGACGGGATGTCAGATCGTGGAGTGCGCTTGGGATGGAACGATTGACCAAACCCCTCACCCTATTTATACAGTTCGGGCCTGAAAATCAAAATCAAATTCACAAAACGAAAGTCAAGCCACATTCTGCCAAGAAGAAAGCTGTGGATACACCTTCCAGTCCCGCGTTTCGATGATCCGACGACTGACCAGTGGTAGGTATCTCACAAGCATGATTTGGAGCCACCGTTATTCCTGAAAGGTATGTTCAATACTTCCATGACACTTGTCATCCCGTCATTCTTGAGCTCCAGGTCTACCTCTCTGAACTCTGCCATTGGTGGCACCGTCAATGGAACGCATTTTTACACCTTGTTCACGGCGAACAAAGACCATGGGCGCTGGCCTTCGATGACTATCAGCTAATACCTGTCGAAGGGAATGTGTAGAGTCGCGAGAGCTAAGACATTTTTAGTCACTCAATGTACCAATTGTACTCGGGGTCGATCTTTATTCGCTTGATTTACAAGGGTATATGTAGTAAGTAACTGCTACTTGCGTAAGCAAGAATAAGGCGTTGAAGATGCAACAAATCCAATCTGTCTCTGGGATGGAGCCGAGATGCCCAAATATCGATCGCCGTCTATCACGTCTTTCAAATCATGAGCCCAGAGGAGATCGATGACGGCTAAGCTGGCTTTCCTTGTTGCACGGTACGCGTTGAACTGAGGGTGTTGTCCTACTTCACTTGCCGTTTGTTCATTAGCGCCGACGAGAAATCGGATATTTGGTCGTATTAGGAACCAAAGGCGGAGGCGCCATCAATCTCCAAATTGACATCCACGTCGTGCGAAATCTGTTCTCTCTGCACTTCAACCTCTATGGTGTTGTGTCAAGGTGACTTTCTAGTCTATCTCTCCTCCATGCGTCATCGAAATGAAACTGAAGTACTGAAAACTCGTCATTCCTAAGTCAAATCCGATCCATCTATGCCCCCCCCCCCCCAAAAAAAAAAAAAACTCACTGCGATCACTCAGTTCGAACTGTTTAGTCACCGTGACTCTGCTGGTACCGACACTGGAGCAGACTTTCAAGCCTCTTCCCGTAGCTGAAGGACAAAAATGCTTTACGACTGTCCTCTACTTCTTACCACCCGCTTCAGGAACGATCTCATCGGACTGCTTGCGCAAGTAATCGCCCACTTGTTCTATGCGACAATAACAGATCTCCGTCTTCCACCTAGTTTGATGTTTCACGTCTCTCGTCGCCACCCTTGACGTACTGGAAGCCACACCTTTCGTGTCTAGAACACCATACCTCTCGAAACTTCATTTTCAGGCTTCCGCTTTTTTCGATGCCTCCTCGAACCCCAGAAGCTCGCCAACCAATCACGATTCGGGTGAATCGTCCCAAACTTCAGCTGCCGTTGACTCTCTTTGTACGTTCACATTCCTGAAATCTACTCCAGACGGTTTAACTTCGTTTGGGAGGCTCTGTCTGTCCATTTTCCCGCGTATCTGGCCGTCTATCCTTATCGTCAGTGGTCTTGTTACTGCCCAGGTGGTATGACCGGCAGTGGCCCTGGCAGACCGCTAAGCCAGAGGTAACGCACAGCAAACGATGGGTGGGACAGATCTGACGCTCCTCGAAAGGCAAACCGCGGCTCAAGCCAGTGAGGTCGCGTCCCTCGAGACCATTAATGTCGGCAGCGCTGAAGCCGTCGACGAGACCGAGACCAGAGAGAATGTTGAAGGGCAGGTCGATCAAGGCCTCTTATACGTTGGGCGTCAAAGGTGAACTGAAATTGATCGGGATCCTCGACGTGGTCGTCGTTCTTAGCCAGTCCAGGTGGTGTTTAAGGGAGAAAGAAAGGTCCTGGACAAGGTATCTGATGTGAAGGGCGAAGAAGGGGCTCCGCAAGAACAGAAGGCGGGGATAAAAGGACATAAGCCGTTTACAGACATGAAGAGGGTGCCTGAGGTCTAGCATGTTTATTAGAACATCAATGCTGAGGAACATAGATACCGTAGATACGATGCTTCACCGACGATTGGAGCGAACCGGCGAATTCCTTCTTAGAAGCGTGAGGTGGTGTGGCGGTACTCCTCGTAGGTTTACGCATGGAATAGCTTCGCGCATTTTCTAAAGGAAGGAATATAGGTACCTAGAGAACGGAAGCAAACCCTCTTTTGGAAATAGGTTAGTTTTGAGCAGTGCGTTCGCATGGTGCATTAGGTGTGACCTACAAAGAACAGCAGGAGCAGATGGACGGCATCCCTGGTGAATGGTCATGAGCAGCCCATTTCTCCCTGCCATAGCGTCACGAGAGCGATGGACATAGACAAGTCTTATGTCCCCGCGGGTCGCGTTGAGCCTGGATAATAAGAAAGAAAATGTCCTTGTCGTGGTCTGCACCCGTACCGTACGGCGACTTTAGTAGCTTGAGTACTCGGCGACATGCCAGCGAGGCGGCCATGCCCTGTTCAGAAAGATACGGTGTTCAGCATGCTTCGACTCTTATCCTCTGATATCCGAGATCTCGAGCGCTCGTTGATAACGGTTGTCGAGGATTGCATTACTTCACTTTAGAATGTGACACTACTATCGCCATAAGGTTGGTTTCTGTTATCAACAGAAGGTGTAAACGAATGAGATATGAGATAAGTGTGATGTAGCGATTGCTTCCTATCCAATCCGACGTCCGTCACCTCTTCGACATCGCGAGTTTCTTAGTAGAAAAGGCAGCCGTAGCGTGTGCTCACCGTTCGATCGACGTGAAAGAAGGCGAATGGGCCGGAGATAAGATAGAAGTTCATCTGGCCTAACAGCATAGGTACTACCATGTAGTAGCCTTGCCAGGAAGTCTCAGTTCTCAGCGTTAGACTTCGCGTATTGAGGAAATCGGATCTCACCCCTACTTCCTCTTTCGAATAAGTCATCAAGGGGACTGAAGGCATGGTCATCTGTTGGCTAAGTGAGCATCAGCGGTGGGAACGTTGGCGCTAGTTTAACCAGTGGTCCAAGTTCCGGCAAGAAGTCAACATTGTAGTTGCGAAAACATGAGAAAGTGGACAACGATTGAGGAAAGAAGTGAGCAAGTAAGGAAATGAACAATTCCATAACGGGAGAGAAGCCTAAAGAAGCTGTCGGGAGCTGTGGGTGTTCTTTTTATGGCTGTGTACGGGGTAGATAATTGTGGGATTCTTGTCTGTGCGCGAATGGAGGGACAGGGGACGAACAGGATAGCCCGAAGCACAAACCTATGAGTAGTGCGTCGGTGGAGAGTTTGAACTGAAGATGGAACTTCGCGGATAACTACGAGTCGCAGGGAAAATCGTACTGGGAAATGCATTTCGGAAGAGCGGGAGCGATGAATTCCGCCATTTGGAGAACAATGCGAAGGTCGTGATTTTCAAAGCCAAGGTATTAGGGAATGTAGAACGACGATGAGGCAATCTTGACTCTGCCCAGGTCGTTGTGCAATGGCGTCAGCGCCACATTTCATCCTTGAACGGCGCATTATTATATCTGAAGCGAGTCGAGAGTCTAGGAGCGACAGGGAATCGTTACAACGGCTGAAGACCCCCGCCGCGTCGACTGTGAAAGTTCTGTGCCAATGGAGGCTCACTTGACCCAGCTCCAGCCTTGATTGCGCCATCTCATTTTGATGGTATTGATCCCTGGCTCTCAGCTTTCCCTAAGGAGAAATTCGACCTCTGTGAATACCGCCGGAACCCGTCTCTCGGACACGGAGTCAGGACGACGAAACGGATTTCCAATACTCCCGAGCGTCGTGTGCGATCGGTTGTGTGTGTATATGTTAAGCGCCCAGCTGTCGAGTTGGCGTTTACTCGTCGTTGCCCGGCACACTTACTGTACCAGGTCCTCGCGGATGTTACGACTGCGAGTGTACCAGTTATACTTCGAGGCAAGCCTACAAATGCGATACTGATTGTAGCGAGCCCGGAGGGGATCTCGGAGGATATAAAAAACGTGGTAGGAGTTCTCCAGCCACCTGTGTACTCACCATCACCCTCGTCCTTCCGTAAGTACCACCGCTCAAAAAACCTAACAAAGGCCTCAGAATCATCCTGTAGACCTTGATGTCACCACTGACCGTTGGCATGTACTTCAATATTCGAACTTGAAAGTGAATATGATGATGACGGTCCAAGACTACTGTGTGGCCCTAGTACATAGTTTGGAGCGATGATAAGAGTGGAATTTCGATTTCCGCTAGATAAACGTAGAAACTGGAATACATCGAGCTTATCTCGGAGTCTAGTAGGCTACTCGGCGGACTTGGCTGTTTCAGCCTCCGTATCCAGCCAACGGTGGCTGTCGGGCGCGATAGGGCGCGATTCGAGCGTTGGAACGGAGGTGATATATTTCAAGCCCCTATCTTTGCCCCTCGTTCCCTTGCAGACCGAGGGAACTGGAGTGCATTGGTAGGTGGTAAGGTGCCTTGGTAGTCACGATTCGCAACTTTGACCAACCGTCGCTAAGAGTTCTAAGCACCGGTGAGCGAGTTTCCGATAGCCGTTACCAGAGCTCGCTACACTGGTAGCTACGGATGTGATGATCCCAGCCGTAAACCGATCATCTCCCTTCGCGATCCTTTCATCCGGAAGTATCCGTGGCGGGGTCGTACCTGGAGACTGTGGCGCGCGTCGTTACTCGTAACACTAGCATAGCTCAAGCCCCCAGTCTTCGTGACGTAGATGTATGTTGGATGAGCAACGCAGTTACGGTGCGTTGACTGTGACGTAGCCCCGAATATCGCTACTCCACTGTCGCTAAGAACAGAAGTGGATGATTCGCATCAACCCTGCTGGCACTATCCCGAGTGTTTCTGAAACTCTGGCGCTTGTGATTCAAGGATCAATCGGGCGCTTATTCCATACTGGTTATTTCCTCGAAAGCACGAAACGAAGGTTGCGCATTGGCCTACTACGGGTCGAACCATTCTAGCCTGTCGAATGACACTGGTATCTCAGATCTATCTATGCCTCAGCAATCCCAGTTCCTTGATCGAGCTCCCCGAGACGAGCGTACGCACTACGCTTGAACTAACTCACTTGCTACTACTGATGTCGATGACTTGATGGGCGGTGTCGTTGATGATGTGTGGAACTAGGATCGATCCATCGAAAGGAAGGTTTCGGGTTTGATTCATGAGAGCTTCGAGGTGAGTTAGGGTGAGCTTAGAAGGGTAATTTAACGGACAGATGGAGGGGTGATCCTATTGGAATGGAGAACGGAAACGTGACGAGTTTCAGGTGGGGATAGGATGGGGAGGACGGGTAGAGCGTGGAGATTGAGGTGAGGGCGTTTCGGCGAAGATGGAAGGCAGGCGGGAAGAGGAAAACCGGCCTGCGAGTAAGCGAGGACTTGCGTAAGGACACGCACATCGCGTCGAAAGGAATAACAGAACGTGATAGTTAGGGACCATGGGATCTAGGAGGGCCAGCGGTGAACCTAATAACTGAAGATGCTTATCGAGCGCGATTCGCATCACATCTTTTCGCTCGCGGCTAGTTCGAGTCGTGCCCAGTTCCCCGCTGTGTAGTCGTCGTAATGTCGAGTTGTTGACACTGATATCGGAACTCCCATGGCCGGCGGGATAACTAAGTAGTAATTCGTTGTATTAACTCAGCGGTCGCCACAGACGTTCGGAGGAGGGTACCCCGAACTAGTCACCCGACCTCAGTCCAGCTCAGGCAGGCCTTGTCGTCTAAGCCCGAGTTAATGTAAAGCGTTTCGCGTTCATCAGAGTTCGTGTATCAATACCTTCCAGGGAGGACACATACTATATCATCCTATCACCGAGCGGCAGGTATGTGTAGGCTTACAAGGCTACAAGTAGGCGACTGAGCGCATCAGCGGTGAGGAGATTGGGCGGATCTGCGTGTTGTGTGAAGGTCAAGTGAGGGGCGTTCTGGGTAGCATCAAAGATGCGAGAGGATGTTTGGATTTGGGCGCGTCGGAGCATCAGGGGTGGGCGTAGGCGAGAGTGAGAGCACTTCATCAGAGGGATTCCATCGGGGAAGGATGAAGTCGACTCGGGAGTCCTAGATTTGACCTAGACGAGCGCTCTAAGGCCTATGACGAGCATCAGCAGAAAGTAGAAGATGGAAAAGGCTTTCTCAGTCCGTCGACTAGTCTGTCAGTCTGCTAATGGTCACCACAGAGAGTATACTGCGTTGAAGGTCCAGAGGTCACTGCTATACCGAACAGCCAGAGACGAGTTAGATGGAATTCCCCGAGATGTTACGTGAGTATCTGCGACGATCCCTTCAGCCTTTCTAAATTGGAAGTGGTTTCATCGCATTGGGGAAGGTGAAACTCGAGATGAGCCCGCCATCGTTGGCGGAATCGGAGGAGAAAGGGAGGGTACTCCGAGTATGCGTACACGGGCCGATGTGCCCTAGAAGGAGAGATAGAGTGAAGAGAGAAATGGTTGGGGTAAAGACTCGAGTGACACCTTGGGGATTGGTGAGCTTCGAAACGCGGGGTTGTTCGAGGTTGCCGACGGCCGTAGAGGAAGTCGGAGTCGCGGGAGAAGCGACAAGGTTGTTCGAGGGTTGTAGCTCGATTCACTCGTGTGACCAGTGACGTCGAGATTGACAAAGGGTCGAATGGAGAAACACTGAAGCGAAAACATCTGGGGTTGTCAGGTTTCTCCAGAGAGTCGGAAATGAATTGTTGGAAACGTGGACTGGGCAGAGGAACGAGGACGACGAGAGAGAAGTGGCACACTTGAGAGTTCGGAGGTAGATCCTCTCAAAGGATATGGACGGAGAGACTCGGAACAGGAAAGAGATCAGCTGTAGGTTAAGGATGACGTCCGAGGGTTGTGGTCATGGGGTGTAGAGACTCGGAGCAAAGTTGTTCGAGTGAACGTGTATGAGCCGAGCCTTGGTGAGCGTGATTGAAGGGATGCGAAGGGCAATCAAAGGGCGAGCTCTTGAAACGAAGGGACCTATAAAGTTGGTGTAGAGGTTCGAGCGAATGCTGAATTATCCATTTCGTCGTAAGTCGTAGCCGAAAACTTGCTAGCAAGGCCGACTGCAGCCTAGACACAGAAATAGAATACTCGAGACACCCTTCGCAGAGCAGTGAGAAGGGACAGAGTGCACTAAGTGATTCCGATGACGACGTTCGGAACGAAGAGGCGAGAGAGCAAGAAACGAGGATTTCATCATCGCTACCCAGAACAATAGGCATCCAGAAGGAAAGATGGAGAAGGGACGAATACCAATCACAAGACCACTCGAAAGGAGCTATGGGCCCATAATTCGAAACCTATAGGACCGATCGCGAGAATAAGCTCAAAAACGTGGTCTTCGAGATGCCTCAAGGCATCAGTATCAGGCAAGTCCCAACTTCTCTTTGGGATTAGACCTATTTTCGGCGCAGGATTCTCCCAGTTTACGGTTTGGCCTAGCCGCGAAAGGAGCTTTGATCCTTGAGAAGCAACGGCGGAGAGAGGGTTGTGCTCCGACGACCAGTGATTCGAGGAGAGTATAGGGGCTAGGTATAGCCTTCCATTAAGCGCTGGAGAGATCCGAGAGATGGCTGAGTCTGAATCGTGCCGGAGGGTCGACGTCCGAGCGCCCTGCCGTCTGCCATTTGTCGTCTCGAACTGCGTTGAACCGAGTTGGGATGGGATGGAGTGGATAGGTCTGGAGTCTAGACCTTGTTTTCCGTGAATTGAAACAGGGATGTCGGATCGCAGAAAACCTAAGAATAGGAAGGAATTAGAATAGAGAGTACGATCGTCGCGCGAGAGGCAAGAGGTAGGAATGATGGTGGTTGCAACAGTCTTTGAATACCGACTGCAAGCGCCCTTCAATTGCTTTGTTGATGATGATATCATATGAGCGGAGCGGCCCTGGTTGTTCAACGTTCATCAGCAGTGGGCGGTGTATCCGGGAGAAGGAAGCGCCGGTGCTGGGCGGCGGTTGGAGTATTCCGAAGAAGAGGTTCCCGACAGCTCGCTAGCAGATCTTACACCGTGTTCGAAGGGTTTTGAATCGAGCGCGCTGAGGAGGGGACTCTCTTCGTGGGATACGTCGTCGAGCGAGCTGCTATGAAAGTTACCTCCAGCCGTTCCTTTAGTCGATTGAATACAAGATACTGAAACATTGAAAACTTTCTTTACCGATGAAGGAAGAATAAATACGAATTCGGCACTCTTACGATGGTCGTGGGAGGTGGTAAAGTTAGGGAGGATTTGAGCGCCGACTAGTCGATTGCTGCCCTTCTGCCTGATGCTTCGAACAGAGCAACTATTGTATCAAGTCTAAACCTCTTTGCTTTCCTTTACTCGATTGAAACGATTGAAACGAACAAGAAACGAACGTACATATACTTACTTATTGATCCTGTTACTTATTGATTCTTTGAAGAGCGAAAACTTTCTTTACCTAGAGGGCGGTTCTAAGAATAGAACGTGGGAGGTACGAGGAGGTGAGAGTGTATGGAGATGAGGAGGTGAGAATGTATGGAGATGTAGATGTGATTGTAGCGTTTGAAGACTCCGAAAGAGCCCCTTTAGCTAGTGAGTTCTGAATTAGAATCGATGCGGCGCTAGAACGTGGGCGGTTCAGAATATACTCGAACTTCATGATGGTACCGTCAGAAATACTCGACGGGCGGCAAGGATTAGTGGAACATACATATCACTGGTAGTCGGTGGATAAGTTGGACGTGATCCGCCCACTGCCTCTAAGCTCTAACTTCCGACTTTGAATAGGATTTTTTGGTCAGGCGACCCTTGAGAGGATCCGGGGTAGAACATGATCGAAAGGCGACGGCGAGCTCCTGGTATGTATCGATGAGGGAATAGTTGCCCAGACGAGTAAGTCCAAGAGGACAGAAAAGCTTCGAGGTGGAGTAAACGGAAAGGCGTAGAACACCGACTGCAGCCGCCTACTTGGGTGTTGGATCATAGTTCCAGTCTCAGGGTATGAGGTCAGAGGTCAGCCGACCAGGAGATGAAGTCAGAGTGCGGGGTAGGATGGAAATTTGATTTTTCTCTGTCGAGTTCCTTCCTCTTTGATCGCTCGAGCGCGATTGAATATCGGCATCCTCAGATAGAATTAGAATTAGAATTATTGTGGACTGTGTAGGGCTTGAACGTGGCGTCGAGCGACTTCGAATGAATAGACACGATCGAGAACTCAGGCATCAGGTGAATTGTAACAAGGAACCAGGAGGAGAACGAGGAGGGCAGGAGAACTTGGGAGCGAGTCGGCTGTTGCTCCCCGCCATCGTCGGGACTCGGAAGCGGATCCCTAACCCCATCACCGACGTTTTTCCTATTCGCGATCGCATCGCGGATGGATGTGGATGTAAGTGGATTCTTAGAATGTTTAGTATATGTACATAGTATGTTCCTGCCCCGCAAAGGCACATTCTAAAAGGTTGTTTTGGCGTTCGAACTGTTCTTTGTTATGTGGGTGGGAGAGGTGGGGGCAGTGAGATGAGAGTGGAATGATGAAGTCGATAAGTGGGGAATGATGCAGTCGAATAAGTGGGGAATGATCAAGTCGATAAGTAGTACTGTCAAAGCGCGCAAGTACTATGGAGGAAAATGTACATGGTGCCGACGTGTGCCGCTCGTCGTTGCTTCAGGGGTTGTACCTTGTGTCGGCATTCGTAACTCGTTTTGTCGGCATTCAACCGACATTCAAATCTACTTCGTTGGAAAGCGCGACGGTTCTTTGAAATGACCTCTGTATTGAAATGATCGCTGTAGTGAAGCGCTAGTGATCACTGGATTGAATACTGGAGCGATGCGACGATCGAGCTCGAGGTAATGGGGTGGGGTGAGGTAAAGATTCGAAGTTGTCGGCGGGGAAGCTTGAGCGTTGTCGTCGGCAGAGGCGGTATATAGATTGGATTCGTTATTGGGTAGGTTACGGATTGGGTAGGTTGCGGGCTGGTGATTTTTGAAATTGCGTCGAGCGATTGAATTGGACTTCCGACTCAGTGATATGTAGATCCATTCCGTTCGGCGGTCAATCGTCAACGTGTAGTTAAGTACGAGATTTCAAATTGAGGCGGGAGTTCGCGACTGCCGACGACGACGATGCTCATTTACGACGATGTGAATTGAATTAAATTTGTGGAGGTATGTAGGGCAGGGAGCTTTGCCGTTTGTTTGAACTTTGGGGGGTGGACGAGGAGGTGATGTGATGGTAGTTGGAAGGTAGATACGAAGCGAAGTAAGCAAGTGCGAAGAGAGGTAGGTGCGAAGGGAACGAGACGAGAGATACGAGCTTGGAGATAAGCGCTGGAAAACCGGGAACCCTTCTCGATCAGTCGTGGTTTGAGCTGTTTGACATGTACATTGGACAGACATGGGCAGAAAGAGGGTTCGTTCTATTCATAGGAACGTTCCCTGTCTATACTTATTCGTAGGACCGGACGTGTGTATTCTTGTCGATCGAACCCTGTGTGTATAATAAGTACTTATCGGAGGGGTTTAGGCCTTTGGGAGGGTATGTACTTGGTCAGGCACGTTTACATATTAAGCGCTTGTTTTTGGAAGCCACGAGTCTGGAATCGTGCATATGTAGATGTAGAGGGTTAACAACAAGTGATTCATTATCTTAACAGCAAAGTACGTACGTCTATGTCCACATGTGTTTAGTTTGGTTTAACAGCTTTAGTTTATCGTCCACATGTCACGGTTTAACAGCACATATTCCTTATCGGTGCCTCTGCAATCGATTCTTTGCATTAGGTGCTATGTCTTTGCTTCTACATACCATACTGGACTGGGAATAGAACGGCGCTTCTATCAGGGCATAGAACTCGCGGAGATCGCGTATAGGGCTGCATATGAATCGTAGGAATCCGTAAGGAGCGCAGGGATCCGGAAGTAGATACTAACATAGACGGTCGGACGTCTGGGAAGCACCTAAGTAATTATAGTGAGGAGGAGCTTCTAAGTATAATCAGGAGGTGCTTCTAAGTAGACTGAGGAGTGTGCTTCTATCAGGGACGGACGGACGGGTCTTGTGGAGTTCTCTTTAGTTACCGTATATGTCCAGACCGTACTATAGATAGATGGAAGGCGTAGATAGAACATTCGATATTCCGCGATGATTATTGGAGAGCATGGGTGTCAGATATCGCGAGTGGAAAGTGGAATCAGATGATGTGAGGGGGTCGGGAGAGGGATGCTTGCGGAAGGGCTTGCGTATGTCGATGGTCGCCGCCGTCGTGTGATGTTCGCCAAAGAGAGGGAGAGGTGCAGGGAAGGAAAATGAAAGATGTAGAGA